>NC_073242.2:114743750-115998125 GCF_029281585.2 Gorilla gorilla gorilla | reverse complement strand
GTAGAGACGGGGTTTCTCCATGTTGGTCAGGTGGTCTTGAACTCCCGACCTCAGGAGATCCGCCTGCCTCGGCCTCCCAAAGTGCTGGGATTACAGGTGTGAGCCACTGTGCCCGGCCACAGCTGGCTAATATTATACTTTTTTGTAAAGATGGGGTTAGCCTCTGTTGGCCATGCTGGAGTACAGCAGTGTGATCATAGTTTACTGCAGCCTCCAACTCCCGGACTCAAGCAATCCTCCTGCCTTGGCCTCCCAAGTAGAAGACTACAGATGTGCACCACCCTGCCCAGCTAATATTATTTTGTTATAGAAATGGGGTCTCACTATGTCACTCAGGCTGGTCTTGAACTCCTGGCTTCAAGCAATCCCCCTGCCTCAGCTAATACAGAGTCTTAAACCTCAAGCCAGGTGCAATGGGAATTTGCCACAGCAAAGTTCTGCCTGGGGCCTCTGCATCACCCCTCCCTGGAGAACACAGGGCTCGCCAGCTCCTTTCCTCCAGGCCTCTGCTCCAACATCCCCCCACCAGCCTCTGCTGTCCCCCACTGGCACCAGCCCTGTGGCTCCATACCCTGCACTAGCTCTGAGCTCTCTTAGTGCGCATTCCCACAGACCGATCACATACTCTCAGGACGTGTATCGCCAACCCCAACACACACAGAGACGATAAGCTCCTCCAGGGCAGGGGTGTCTACCTCTGTCCCTGCTCTGTCCCCTGCTCCAGGCTCATAGCAGATGCTCAGCAAATACTCCTAGGATGAACATGTGTGATCTGAGCCCAGCACCACTCCAGGCAAACTCAGGAAGGAACAGAAAGGCACCGTGAGGTCATGTGTCAGAATCCCCCAGGGACGGCTCCCTCTGGGAGGGAAGAGGCCTGACTGTGTCATCTCTGGTAGGCAGTGTGGCTACTTAAGGGCGCTGAATCTGGAAACTACCTGTGTTGAAATCCAACCTCTGCCACTTCGGAGCTGTGGAGCCTCAGACAAGCTGTTCGGCCTCTCTGGGCCCTAGTCCTCCATCTGTAAAGTGGTGATATGAAAGTACCTCCCCTCATTGAACTCTTGTGGATATTAAACAAGTGAACGTGGGTGAGGCCCTCAGAACAGGGGCTGGTATTTCGTAAGCAGCAGGTAAGCATTGACTGCTGTTGCCATCATTGCTGGAATTCCAGGGAAAGAATTCCTAAGAAAGTAGCGTGCAGCAAGGGGGAGGGGATTCGATTTGAGAGGGAGACTCAAACAGGGATGGGGCCTGCTGGCGGGGACAGAATCTGAGTCCCCGAACTGCTAGAGATGGAACCCCAGAAACCTCAGCACAGGCCGACGGGGGCGGCTCCCAGCCAGCGCAGCCTCCGGCAGCCTCTAGTCTATTTATAGATCAAACATGCTCACCATCAAGGTCCCTGTGTCCCCGCCAAAAAGCTGGTTCTGACAAGCAGGAAAAGCAAGTCAACCGGAGGCTCCGGCCAAGCCTGTCTGGCACCCGCTGCCTCGGAGGGGCGGGCGTGTCCAGTGGTAGCCAGCTCTCCAGGCCCGGCTGCCCGTGTCCAGGGGTCAGCTTCCCAGCACCTCGGTGGTGGTGGTGGTGCCCAGGTAAGCAGAAAGATGCCCCAGCCCACAGGGTGCTCAGAGCACCAGGCGGGGACAGGGACAGGCAGAGAGAAGGCACCTCCTGTCCACATGAATGGAGCCATGTGGTGTCAACACAGGCCACAGCCACCCCCTGGCTGACCTCGCAAGAGGCGCTGTGTCTCCCAAGAAAGGGGCACCCTCCAGGCTGCATCCAGCCAGGCCCAGTGTCACCCCCACTCTGCCCCTCTCCTCATCAGACTGTGGCGCTGAGACCTGGCTTTCAGGCTCCCAGGAGGACTCGGGGTACCAGCTGCCCCTTCCTGAAAGGAGACCAGGCTCGGCCACTTTTCTCGCCTCCTCCACCATCATGTCTGACTCCTCAGGCGGGCCATGACCCCGCCTGAGCCCAGGCTCCCTCCAGCTGCCACACAGCCTTCTCGCCCTCCTCGCCCACAGGCCAGGCCTCCCTGAGCCCCAGCACCCCTGCCAGAGGGCAGCTTCTGGGCTCACACCCTGGCCCCCCAAGTCATCCGGCACGTATCACCTTCTCATAAAGCCCCTCCCAACCCACTCTCTTCTAAAACCACCACCCAGCCCCCCAGAATACCCTGCATCTTCCAATACCCCACCTCTCCTGTTCCTGTAGGGAGCTTCCTGTCTGTCTCCAAGGGCAGGGACTGTTCCTCGTGGCTCCAGGGCACCCCACGTGCTGGTAGGTGCTCAGTGAACATTGGGTGAAGAAACAGATTGATCCTGGGTCCCTTCTCGTGGCCCCAGGTGGCACCCAGAGGCCTGAATTGAGGCCTGATGCTGCGTGAACACAACAGTGCCTACTAGCGGCTCCGGGCTGAGCTGCAGCTGAGAAGGCTCAAAAGCTCTTTCCATCTGCTCTGGTGCCGCCCCCTGCGACAGGGCTTGGGGGGCCCAGCTGTACCCCTCCCCTGGCGCCTGCAGGACCTACCTCAAGGAGGGCTTTGGGGTACCCTGGCGGCCAGAGGCAGGGGAGAGATCGGGGTGTGGAGTCCAGCCCCACGTTGGGGAGGCTCCTGGGGCCGCTAATGGCTATGCCCCCATCCAGCAGACTTGGCCGGCATTAATTTGACCATATATACACACGCTAATCAGCTGTAACCGTGGCACCCAGCTCAATTCAAATTGATTTACTGAGCCTGGAAATGGATACAAATGTGATTAAAGGCTTTTTATTTTACATAGGTTCTCTATAAAATGATTTAAATCAATTGCCCGGCAGGCCCCACGCTACTGCTGCACAGAGCCTTCCTCTTCTGTTGATGGATATGGTGCTCCGAGCCAGGGCTGGAGTCACAGTGCTCTCCGTTCCCGCCCTGGGATCAAAGTCGGGGCAGCCACAGCATCCACTCGCGGTGTGGCCGCTTCCACTCAGGGTGCCTCTCTGCGGTGACCGGGCACCTCCTCAGGAGCAGCAGGAGCTAGCGAGCGAGGGGCTGGCCTGGGAGCCAGGCAGGCGGGCCATGGTGACAGCCTCCTACATCATCATTCCTTCTGGCTACGACGCCCTGGGCCTGGGAGGTCAAGTTGAGGATCTAGACCTCTGAGGGGGGTGCAGGAATGGGCGCTTCTGCGGACACCACCTGCTCTACCCTGCTGCCCCTTTTACATATGAGGAGACCAAGGCCCAGGGGTGTGCCCCAGGGCAGCAGAATCAGGGATAGACGGGTCCCAGCTCCTGGCATCCGTGAAGGCCCCAACTGCCCACATGAGCACCTAGCAGCTCTCGCTGATTTATAGAACATTGTCTCCTCCAGTGAACACAGAAAACATGAGGTGCTCCTGGGCCCCTCAGCCTCTCAACATCTAGCGCAAGGGAGGCTGGAGCAGTAGCCAGCAGGCCAAGGCAGGTATCTGCCACCACCCCCACCTGTATGTCTCCAGGGGCCACCATAACACAGGACTGCAAATAGCGTAAAGCCACAGATCTTTCTTCTCTCTCAGTTCTGAAGCCCAGAAGTCTGAAATCCAGCGGTGGGCAGGGCTGTGCCCCCTCAGAAGGCTCTAAAGGAGGTCCTTCCTGCCTCATTCCCACTCCCGGTGGGTGTGGGCACTGCGTGGCTGTGGCTGCCACGGCTACACTCTCGCCTGTCTTCACGTGGCCTTCCTGCCCGTCTCTCCTCTTCTCCTAAAAACTACCAATCAGATTGGATTTAGGGCCCACCCTAGTCCCATGTGACCTCATCTCAACTCGATGACATCTGCAAAAACCCAGTTTCCAAATAGGGTCACGTTCTGAGGTTCTGGGCAGACATGACGTTTGAGGGGACGCTATATTCACCCCAGTTCAGACGGGGTCTGAGTCACCACACTGGGGGTTCAGCTGGGAAGAGCCCATCCTCTTGTGAAGGAGGCGCGGGCCGCGTAGCAACTTCACGAGTGAAGCACGGCTTGTGGGGTGGGTGCTATGGGGCGGGGGCTGTGGGGCAGGCGCTGCGGGGTGGGCACTGGCTGTGTGTCTGGGTCCGATGGCTGCACAGTCCCTGCTCCTTGGAGGGGCGATATGCCACTGCCTGTCTCTGCTTGACAGCTTCTGCAGCGGTTCTGAGAACTGCAGAGGCAGATGGTGCTGGAGCCATGTGCCACCTGGTTTCTAGGCAGACCCCCAGCCCCCAGTGCCCACTGACAGGCAGGGGCCACTAGCCTCTTGCATCTTGGTTGCAGGGACGTTGCTCAGAAAATTCTCACTGGCCCGGCTCAACAGCCCATCCAGGATGGGGAAGGGCTGGCTGGGGGCAGGGGGAGGGTCTCTGACTCCAGACCTGAGCTGTCCAGTAGAATAGCCACAGGTGATGATTTCAATTCAAAGTTAAGCTAATTAACATGAAATAAAATTAAAATTCCATTCCTGCGTTGCCCAGGCTGTGGGTAGCTCATTGGTAGCACACGGGACGCTGCAGACACAGATACTTCCCAGCATGACAGAAAGGTCTGCGGACGGCAGCTCTGGACCTGCTTTTCCTGGTGTAATTTGTACCATGTTGCCCATGGAGCGGGAAAGAATCACTGCAAACACTGACAACTTAAAAACGAAAGGCCAGGGCTGTTGATGGCCCTCATCCCAAATCTGACCCCCGGGGGGCTGTTAGAATGGGGGGGGGTCTTCTGCTGTTTCACCTTCCCTCTCTGGCCACACTGTCCAGGAAATCACCCACCTCTGATCCCCCCGGTCCCCAGACGAAGAGGCCCTTGCCTAATTCTCTGGTGTGCTCAAGCTTCTCCCAGAGGCAGCTCAAGGTCCTCCTTCAGTCTCCATCACTCTGTCCTCTGCTCTCCACCTCACAACTCCTGCACATCCTTCAAAACCCAAGTCCAACTTCATGACCTCCAGAAAGACTGTTCCAGAGGCACCTTGAACTTCCTCTCTTGTGGCTCTTTTCACCGAGAACCCGAGTCCCTGGTGCGTCTGCCCTTCCCTGTCTGGCTGTGAGCATTTCGTAACTAGTCAGTTCAGTACCTGGCAGGAACAGGGAGCCTGGACCTGCTGAGAGAGGAATAAGCCAGACTTGCAACAAGACGCTGAGTTTCTAGAGCTTAGCCATGCAGAGAGCCCTGTAGGCTGTAACGTGCTGGCTGTGCGAATAAATGAATGTGCGACAACCACAGATGGGAACCAGGTCCCATCCTCTGTTTGTACTCTGAGCATACTCCTAAGTACACAGTAGGAGCTTAATAAACGGAGGCGGGCAGACAAGCTGAATTAAGTGGAGAAAAGACTGCAAGAGGACAAGGATGCTAGATGGGGAAACTGAAGAGCTGGAAGGACCAATAAGAAGATGAGGCAGCAGGGCCCATGTCCCCTGGGAGGAAGGACAGGCCCTCCAGAAGCCAACCCCATCACTCGGGTTTTCCTCCACCTCCTTCGTGGCTGCAGAGGGAAGCATGGCCCTGCAAGGTCACAGCGAGGACAGACACAGACTCCAGGATATTCCCCCAGGTTCCCCTTGTCTGGTCCTGCTAGGAGCCTCGATGGCCAGGCAGTGGGGCTGCCACTGCTCTGCAGAGCCCAGAGGAGTGACGAGTGGCACTGGGGTATAGCCCTAGAGGTGCCAGGGGCATCAGTGATGGGTGGGTCACCCTTGCCCCGAACCACCCTTTGTGAGACCAGGAGCCACGGCCTTGAGGGACCACCAACTGAGGCGGAAAGGGCACGTTAGCCGTGCAAGGTCACACAGATGCCTGCCTTGAGCTCCACCATTCCAGAGTGAGCAGTGGCCTGGACGACCCACCTCCTTCCCCCACCACCCCCCATTTCCCGAGGGCACAGCCCTGGCCCCAAGCCCCCAGCTCCCTGCTTCTATTCTGGGGTCGCCATCAAGGTTGTATCGCGGGGTGATTCCCATCCTGGACTTGGGGACCTGGATTCGAGAGCCTGGCTCTGCTGTTCTCAGCTGTGTGACCTGGGCGGGTCACCTAGCCTCTCCATGCCTGTTTCCCATCTATAACACAGATAGAAATAAGGGGAATAATGTGGTCACTGTGGGCTCACATCTGCCTGGCTCATAACGAGGCCTCAGTGTTTATGAAATCGGCCTGCCCAGGTGCGAACGTAGACCATGCGAGGGTTCTCAGGCCCTCGACATGCCTGTCACAGCCAGGAACACTCTACAGACCCCAGAGCTCAGTTCTGCAAAGCCTGAGCTCTAAAACACTCCTCTGTATCCACGGGACGTAGCTCGCCACGTGACAGGAGGAGACGCAAGGCTGTGAGTGCAAGGCGGACTCAGTCATTTTTGTAAATGCAGAATTTTTCCTGGGGGGGCGAGGAGGTGACACCCAGTGAGAGGCTATTTGTATCCATGCTCACCTCGAGCAGGACAATCTCTTCTGCTCCCGTTTTGCTTCCCTTCTTTTCCCAGCTGGACAGAGAGCCCATCCGCTGGGGCAGGGCAGCCTCTGGAAGCTTCTGGAATTCTTGCCTTCCAGCATGGCCCAAGGCCTCCCTGCATCAGAACCCCCTGGGGTACATAGCAACCACCCGTGAACCCCAAGTCCCCGGGGTGCCTATACTGAGGTGGGCACAGGGCTAGGCACAAAATGACCACTCATCAGTAAAAAAACTATAATTTCGCCTGAATCCTGCAGCCTATGTTTAGCAACAGCTAAACTCATCCCAAGAAATGCGCACTGAGCACCAGGCACCGACGAGGCCCCAGCCATGCCGGGAGGGAGGGAGAGGGCTCTTCTCACAAGCCACGAACGGGGGGCTGGGGGAACCCCCGAGAACAGCCTGTGCAACAGGACAGATGCCCGCTCCGTCCCGGGCATGGAGAGGCTGCTGGAGGCGGCAGGGCAGAGGGCGGGATGGCGCTCCCACCATCCTCGCCAGGGCAGGAGTGGGACGAGGCTGGGGGCCAGGGCGGGCCCCTCAAGGAGAGAGGAGACTCCATACCACAGGAGCCGTGGACGGTTCCACACAGAGGCAACGCCTTATCAGTTTGGAATCCTGAAATTCTAAAACAGGAGACATGCCACCCCCGAACGGAGCCACCTAGTGCCACTTAGTGGCTGCAATGTCTTTTTGATGCCTGCCATGCCAAGGGGTGGGAGCTGTGCTGCCGGGTAATGGCGGCCCTGGGCAACGCCAGGGAGAACAGGGGAGGGTCCCTACTGCCCTTGGAAGGCTTCCCGGGCTCTTGTGTGCACGTGACAACATGCATGCAAGAGCAGGAGCGTGTGCATACGTGTGTGTGAGAGCAGGTGACAGCGTCCACCTGTGAGTATAAGGGAGCATGTGAATGAGTGTGTGAGTGTGCAAGCGTGTTATGTGTGAGTACAGAGAGAAGGGGAGAGGGAGACAGACAGGCAGGGAGGAAGGGAGTTAGGGAGGGAGAGAAGAGGAAGAGGAGGTGAGGACAGAAGCTGCAATTGGAGGGACTGGGCATGGGGTGCTCCCAGTTGGCAGGGCTGCACCTGAGGTGGGCACCCTCACTGCACTGAGCTGCCGTTATGTCCCCATCTGTAGAATGGGGCCATGACACCCCCTAGCAGGCTTCTGGGCCAGACCAGGGCCCCTATCGAGGGGAGGCAGCCGCCAGTGCAGGCTCATGGCCTCAGGGCCGGGGTGAAGGGGCCTGTGCTCCCTCTCTGTGTGTGTTTGGGGGAAGAACGTGGGTGTTTCCCGGAGCAGCAGCTCCCAGCTCCTACCTGGGGCCTGGGTTGGGTAGGGGCTGCAGGGGGAGGGCTGCTTCTGCCTGCCTGCCATCCCTAGGGAGGGTGGCATCAGGCTCCCCAGGAGCGAGGCGGCCCAATTACAGGAACAATTACGGGCACACTGATGCACAGCCGGCCGCCTCGGCGCCCACCTCGCGAGTGACAAGCTGGCCCGGCGGGCTGCGCACGGCTTTAATCCGAGGAAGGCTCTCGAGTGCTAATGGTGCGAGCAGGCTCATTAGCTGTAATCCATCTGTCCTTAACGCGGTGGCGGCGGCAGACCGGCCTGCGGGATGAAGGATGCCCTCCCAGAACGGCAGGCGGCAGGCGCCGCAGGCAGAGCCTGAGCAAGGCCCGTGCCTGGCTCCCTCCTTTGCCGCCCAGGAACATGAAATAAAGGCAGAAGTGAAGGCACAGGGGAGGAAGGAGGAGGACAGGGCTCCCGACCGCCCCTGGTATGACAGTGGCTGCACAAGGGCTGCACGGGACCTGGCCCACCCTGCTGTGTGACTGCAGGCTCCTGTCTCTCCCTCTCCGGACGCCATTCTCTGGGAAAATGCAGGGCCTGGGATCCATGCCTCTGGGCGCGGGAAACCGTGAGTGGGTGGCCCTGGGGTGCCTATCTCCGGGCACAGGCTGTCGCTCCACTTCCCTGGGAGGTGTGGTGGCGTGAACGCTGCCCGGAATGTTCCAGATGGTTTTCTGACAACCATAAATCCTGCTTTTGTCTGTGGTGGCGGAAGTGGCCCTACCGCACCATCTGGACAACGGGTAGCCTGGCAAGGGGCGATCACTGTTGGGTCCCCAGGGCCTGGCCCCGGGCCTAGGACAGGTGCTGAGGAATCAAGGCTGAATGAGGGCTGAGCAGGCAGGTTCCTCAGGCTAGATTCGGGGTGCAGCCCATGCCCAGGGCAGGCACAGGGTGAGGCGGCACCCACACGGCCATCACAGTGGAGGGCAAAGATCGTGAACTGGAAACGGGGCCCAAGGAGACAGGTAAGGCAGAGGAGCTGGCTACAGAAGAGGGGCCACCCCAAGCACAGAGCCGGCGCATGGAGCAGAGGTGGAGCGGCTGAGAGGGACTCTGTGCCAGGGCCCTGGTTTTGAGTCAGGGCTCTGCTGTGCAATTGAAGGAGGTTACTGAGCTTCTCTGTGCCTACCTCCCCAGCTGTAAAAATGTGGGAAATAACAGCCCCTCCCTCAGGAGACACGTAAGCTGCTGTGCAGAAAATCTGTTCCAATGGGCCTGGCCCCTGAAGCACCAACGTTGGCTCCTGCTGTGTCGCGGAGGCGTCTCCCTGGCTTCGTCACTCAAGGGCCACTTCTGTGGTTTCCACCACGGCTGTGTACACCCTGCCCTGTATTATTTACTTACTCCTTCAAATCCATCTGTTGTTTCTGGTCTGGGTTTTGGAGGGATAATTTATATCAACTAATTTTTAAAAATTAATTTATCTCCAGAAGGAACCTGTCGATCACTGGCAGAAACGGGAATCCAGGCTCCCATCTGAGTCCTGCTGGCTATGCTGGCTCTGAGCGCAGACCCCTCTCCTGGTTCCCAGGGGACCCGCGGAGGAGAAAGGGAGAGAGGCAGGTGTGTGGGACCCACTGGCCCCTGGCCACGCCTTGCTCACCGCCCCAGTTGGAAGACTGTTAGGATGGAAAAACCTCACTGCGGTTCTATGAAGGGGCATATTCCTGCACGGCGTAACTGGTCCGGGAGCCACATAAAGTCACCAAGTGTGGGACGTCCCCCCACCGCGAATCTGAGGGTCTTCTGGGGTAACCCCAGCTCTGCCTCAGTTTCCCCATCTGGAAAACAGGGACGCACCTCTCGGGGAGGGTCGCTGAGGAGGTTTCCTCCAACGCTTAGGTCTGAAAGTCCCCCACTGTCCCAGCTGAGAGGATGGCAGCAGAGTTGTACCCGTGACGGGCAGGGCCCAGAGGCCTGCTGGCAGGGGACAGGAGGACGGTACACCGAGGACTGCAAGCTCCCCAACATTGTTCAATTATTCAAACAATAATCACACCCTTATTTAAAGTCTAGCCTTGCATTCGCAGCATCCCGGCGGCAAGCACCGAGCCTGCTGCTAGGTTTACACGGGGACGGGCTCCCTCGCTCAAAGTCAATTAATTAAGCAAACGCTTTTGCCAGCATGTTCTCAGGTGTGCGGCCAGGAGGCCCATCCGTCTCAGCCCGCCGCCTCGGAGACACTTGATCCCACAGGGCCTGCCAAGAGGGAGGAGACAGTGGCCGGGGGCCTGGGCATCACATGGTGGAAGAGAAGGGACCAGAAACAACTGTTCACAGGCTTCATGGAGCACTTGCTGTGTGCCCGGCTGCGCTGGGCCACGGGCACTGGACAGGCTCTCACAACCCTCTTGGCCAGCCCCTTAGCACCCCAGTGTACAGGTGGGGAAACTGAGGCACAGAGTGGGTGAGGGACTTGCCCAAGGTTGAAGGTCACAGAGAAGGGGACTCAACTCCACGTACTCCCCTCTGCCCCGTTTCTGTTCTCGCTCTCCCATGACCCACCCAGGCAGGGAACAGCGGGAACGACAGCTGAGGCTTCCTCCTCTGAAAGCTCGGGACAGAGAGCCTCGCTTTTTCAGGTTTCAGAATGTTTGCATGTATTAATACACAGTGAGATGTCTTGGGGATGGGACCCAAGTATAAACAGGAAATTCATTTATGCTTCATATACACCTGATCCACATAGCCAGAGGTAACTTACACAATACTTTGAATAATTTGTACATGAAATAAAGTTCATGTGAAGTCCTTATGCGTGGAATTTTCTAGATGTAGCGTCGCACTGCTACACAGAGAGTTTGGTATTTTGTTTTTTGTTTTTTTTTTTTTGAGACGGAGTCTCACTCTGTCATCCTGGCTGGAGTGCAGTGGCGCAATCTTGGCTCACTGCAACCTCTGCCTCCTGGGTTCAAGCGATTCTCCTGCCTCAGCCTCCCAAGGAGCTGAGATTACAGGCGCCCTCCACCATGCCTGGCTAATCTTTGTATTTTTAGTAGGGACAGGGTTTCGCCATGTTGGTCAGGCTGGTCTCGAACTCCTGACCTCAGGTGATCCGCCCTCCTTGGCCTCCCAAAGTGCTGGGATTACAGGGGTGAACCACTGTGCTCGCCTGAGCTTTGTATTTTGGAAACCTTGGATGTTGGATTTTCGGACGGGGGTGCCTGATCTGTACATACAAGCAAAACACACACTTCAAAACAGAGGCTGGCACTGAAGACAGATGTCCCATCCACGTCACTCACATCGGTTCTCATATTAAGCCCCCAGGTAAGGACTATTGTTACCAGGATTTTGTGGGGGGGTGGAACTGAGTCACGTGGAGGCTGAGGGACTCGCTGCAGGTCGAGGGTCGCTCGAGTTGTCAGAGATGGGCTGGGGGTTTGAATCCAGACCACCTGACCTGGTCCCTGCTCTGGAGCCAAGTAGAGCCTTTCTAATCCCCTTGCAGGGCAGCTTGAAGCACCCACGCCCTCCTCCAGGAAGCACGCAAGTGCGGTCTCTCACCTGGCAGGACTGGGCACACATCCGAGCACCCCCAGCGCCAGTGAGTCCCAGCATGTTCTGGAGGGTCCTGGAGCTGGACCCTCACCCACCGTCTCCCATCACCCGCGGCTCTTCTCCAGCTGACAGCACCGGGCATCACCTGGAGACACTGAGCATCGTGCCAAGGCCTCCCTCCTACAGCCGCCTGGGTCCCGAACAAACATGACAAGGTGGGTCGTCCACAACAGTGGCTCCCTTCATGGGTGGGGACATGAAATCCTAAGGCCGAATGACTGAGGCCAGATGGTCCGCCTGCAAGGGGCGTAGTCCCGGTGAGGGCATCGGCCACCCCGCCCCCAGGGCCTTGAAGAGCAGGCCGGTATGGTCCGTCGGCGGCTGAGAATGTGGATGCCGGCTGGAGGGCTGCCCTGCACCCCAGCTCTGCCACCTCTGCGCTGTGTGACCTTTTAGGTACATCACAAATAACATCTCTGGGCCCCAAAACATGGTCTCACAGGACTACCTTCTCACCTTTTCCACGCTTCTCACCACATCTCCCAAAGTGCCGGGCATTGGGCAGAGTCCTCCTAAATGCATTTGCTCTGGCGGCAGAATTAGCAACACTCAAGGTCAAAAGGAGCTGCTGGGCCCTGTGTCCCCCTGCTCGTCTCAGCTCCTGGAAAGTGACCACATGAAGCACTTCCAGAAAACGGACATCAATTGCCCAAACCTTGGCACACACACAGGACAGAAGATTCCAGCCAAACAAAAGCATCTCAATCAACTCCCCACCTGGAAGGAAGAGGAGCCATCCACAAAGAACTAACTTCAATTCCTTGGCAAGGTTCCTCTTACATGGATTGCCCTTCTCTCCCTACCACCTCCTTCTAGAAAACTCCTATACACCCCTCAAAACCCTTCCTAAGCATCAAGCTCCTCTGTCCCCAGAGTTAACCCCTGCCTCTTCCCCTCTGAGCCTGGTACAAGCTCTCCCATGACAAAAACCACTGACTGTGCTATGCACTTTACATGGTTTATCTCAGGAAATTTTTCAAAAAAAGGAGGTGTCTTTTATCTCCATTTTACAGAGAAAGAAACTGAGGCACAGAGTGGCTACGCCATGTGCTGAGGCTGGGTGTAAACCTGGGAAGTCTGGCTCTGACCTCAGCTGCTTGGGGATGGACCGGGTGGGGAGAGAAGCGAGGCGTGGCTGTCCCAGGAAGAGCAGGTGTCGGGGCCGGCTGGGGAAAAACGCCGAAACCGAGGCGGGAGGCCGAGCGGCCCAGAGAGGGAGCAAGGGCAGATTAAAAAATAAAACTGAAATCAGAGCAAAGGCAGCACACGCTGTCCCAGGAGGGGGTGGCAGACCTGCGGTTCTGCACGCGCTGCTCCCTGGGGGCCCCGCTGGTGCTTGCTCAGCGTGGAGCCCAGCTGCTCTGGAGTATTATTTCAGGAGGGCAGGGAGGCAAGCAGAGGTCTCTGGGCCTCAGGTCAAAACTTCAGGAAGCAGGCGCTGGGATGTCAGGCAGAAAAATCAGACGGTGGGGATAGGGGCCCTGGACCTGACCGACAGTGCTGGCCACCCAGTCTGGCCCCACATCTTCTCAGGAGCCTTGGCCACCCCTGCCGCCCGCCACACCTGCTGGGAAGGCAACACCCAGGGTGGGTTGTCCCTGCGCTGTCTCCCAGGAGGGCAATCGGACACCAAGCAGAGGAACAGGTCCGATGGGCCATGTGATTTGCTCTGGGTGGCCGGGGAAGGCGGGGGCTCCACTGGGCCTCCCAGGACAAAGAATGGGTGTCCCTTCAGCAGCTGCAGTCACAGGAGTGTCGAGGCCCAAGAGGGCTCAGAAACAGGGTGGAGTGGAGGTGGCGGCAGACCTCACCAGGGACCCTGGAGCAGGCAGAGGGGGGTGGAGGCTCACATTGGTCCCACGCGCGCCCCCTGCCGCAAGGCCAGGAAGCAAGCGAGATGCAGAAGACGTCGCCCAGGAAAACTCCCAGTCCCGCCTCACCCAGTGGGGCCCTGGAATTTCCCTCCATCCCCATCCAAACATTGCCTCTCATGCAAGTGGTACAATGTCAGGGTCACGCTGTAGATTCTGGAGCCAAACTGCCTGAGTCCTACTCCTGGCTGGGGCCCTTGAGGCCGATGACCCTGGCTCCTTACTTCACCTCTCCGTGCCTCAGTTTCACCATCTATTAAATGGGAACAGGACGTTCAGGATGTTGTGAGAGTTAGTGATTTCAACCAAGTGCTGGGGACCGGCCAGGAACACGGGCAATGGCAGAGAAACATCACCTGTCGTGCATCATGGCCGCTGTGTGGCCTCAAGCACCTTGGGTCCTTTCTGAGCTTTGGGTCCTCAGATCTGAATCTGAACACCAGGCATGGAGAGCTTTGAGGAGAAAACAAACCTCGATGCTGCAGAACTATAAGCCACTGGGCCCGGGCCTCAGTTTCCCCACTCTGTACTAGGAATGATGACAGCCCCACTGCAGAGCTGCTTGGGCTTCTGTGAAGGGTTCAGGCCGGCACCTGGCACACAGTGACACATGGAAAATGTTCACACGGCAATGGGACGTCCCCAGCCAGCCCCTCGCTGCGCTCAGTGTCCCAGCACCAACAGGAGGTTTCCTGCACGGAGAAGGGTTGGTGAGCTAAAAACCTCGACACTCAGCGAATTGAAAACATAACACCCACACACAAACTCATACAAGCCAGGCACGGCGGCTCACACCTGTAATCCCAGCACTTTGGGAGGCAAAGGCAGGCAGATCACCTGAAGTCAGGAGCTTGAGACCAGCCTGGTCAACGTGGAGAAACCCCATCTCTACTAAAAATACAAAAATTGGCCAGGCATGGTGGCTCATGCCTGTAACCTCGGCACTTTGGGAGGCTGAGACGTGCGGATCACCTGAGGTCAGGAGTTTGAGACCAGCCTGGCCAACATGATGAAACCCCATCTCTACTAAAAATACAAAAACTAAGGCCGGGCACAGTGGCTCACGCCTGTAATCCTAGCACTTTGGGAGGCCGAGGTGGGTGGATCACGGGGTCAGAAGATCAAGACCATCCTGGCTAACACGGTGAAACCCCGTCTCTACTAATAAAAAAAAAAAAAATTAGCTGGGCATGGCGGCAGGCGCCTGTAGTCCCAGCTACTTGGGAGGCTGAGGCAGAAGAATGGTGTGAACCCGGGAGGCAGAGTTTGCAATGAGCCGAGATCGTGCCACTGCACTCCAGCCTGGGTGACAGAGCGAGACTCCATCTGGAAGGAAGGAAGGAAGGAGGGAGGGAGGGAGGGAGGGAGGGAAGGAAAGAAGGAAGGAAGGAAAGAAAGAGAAAGAAAGAAAGAGAAAGGAAGAAGGAAGGAAGGAAGGAGGGAGGGAGGGAGGGAGGGAGGGAGGGAAGGAAGGAAGGAAGGAAAGAAAAAGAAAGAGAAAGGAAGAAGGAAGGAAGGAAGGAAGGAAAGAAAGAAAGAAAGAAAGAAAAAGAAAGAAAGAAAATAAATGAGCGGGGCATGGTGGTGCACGGTTGTAATTCCAACTACTTTGGAGGCTGAGGCAGGATAATAACTTGAACTTGGGAGGCAGAGGTAGCAGTGAGCTGAGATGGCGCCACTGCACTCCAGCCTGGGCGACAGAGCCAGACTCCACCTCAAAAAAAGGAGAAAAAAAGAAAAAAAACCTTATGCAAGAACGTTCATGCCAGCATCATTCTTGATACCCAAATGGTAGAGCTAGCCCACATGGCCACCAACTGAAGAATGGACACACTGGTCTGTCCATGCCAGGCTATGGAATTTTTTTTTTTTTTTGAGACACTTTCGCTCTGTCACCCAGGCTGCAGTGCAATGGCACGATCTCAGCTCACTGCAACCTCTGCCTCCCACATTCAGGTGATTGTCCTGCTTCAGCCTCCCGAGTAGCTGGGATTACAGGTGCCCACAACCACACCTGGCTAATTTTTGTATTTTTAGTAGGGACGGGGTTTCACCATGTTGGCCAGGCTGGTCTTGAACTCCTGGTCTCAAGTGATCCGCCCGCCTTGGCCTCCCAAGGTGCTGAGATGACAGGCATGAGCCACCGTGCCTGGCCCCATGCCATGGAATATTCCTCAGCCATAGGAAGGTAGGAAGTACTGACGCACGCTGCTGCACGGATGAACCGTGAAGATGCAATGCTTCCTGGAAGAAGCTGGACACAAAAGGTCACACAGTGTGGGAGGTCCATTTCTCTGAAATGACCAGAACAGGGAAATCCACAGACAGAAAGCGGATGAGTGGATGTCCGAGGCCAGGGTGCAGAAATGAGGAGCGCAGAGTGACCGCTAATGGGGAGGGGGATTCTTTCTGGGGTGATGGGAACGTTCTGAAATGAGGTCGTGATGACTCAACACCATGGGCCTGTACACTTGAAAAGGGTGAACTGCATGATATAAGAACTTCATCTCAATAAAGCTGTTTGAAAAAACAAAACCCTAGGCCGGGCACGGTGGTTCACACCTGCAATCTCAACACTTTGGGAGGCCGAGGTGGGCGGATCACAAGGTCAGGAGTTCGAGACCAGCCTGGCCAGCATAGTGAAACCCCGTCTCTACTAAAAATACAAAAAATTAGCCGGGCATGGTGGCGGGTACCTCTAATTCCAATTACTCAGGAGGCTGAAGCAGGAGAATCACTTGAACCCAGCAGGTGGAGGTTGCAGTGAGCCGAGATCGCGCCACTGCACTCCAGCCTGGGCGACAGAGCGAGACACCATCTCAAAAAAAAAAAAAAAAAACCTAAGACCTTTTTCTGCAGCTGGAAAGTGACCACCGAGAGCCCAGTAGGCCGGAGGGGCTCACAGCATTCACAATAAGGAGGTGAGGGGTGCCGAGCAGACCCAGGTGGCTGTGGGCATGTTTGCCTGTGGCTGGGGGGCACCCTCCTAGGTGGGTAGCACACACAGGAAGGGTTCCTAGGGTTTTAGTTTTGCCCAAAGAGTCAGGATGTACATTAAACAAAACGCGTATTCGGAGTCTTCACTGAGCAGCTCTTGTATACATGTTTTGGGCACCTGGGACAGGCTGTTGAGCCAAAGCCCACCCAGTGCCCCCCGGGTCAGCTCCAACTCAGCAAGAAGTTGCACAGGAATCAAGAACCACATATACATTCCAGCACTTTGGGAGGCCAAGGCAGGCGGATCACCCAACCATCCTGGCCAACATGGCGAAACCCCGTTTCTACTAAAAATACAAAAATTAGCCAGGCATGGTGGTGCGTACCTGTAATCCCAGCTACTAGGGAGGCTGAGGCAGGTTCAATTACTCGAACCTGGGAAGTGGAGGTTGCAGTTAGCCGAGATCACACCACTGCACTCCAGTTGGTCAACAAAGCAAGACCCCAGCTCAAAAAAAATAGAACCACATACGATGCCAGGCATGGTAGCTCACACCTGTAGCCTCAACATTTTGGAAGGCCAAGGTGAGAGGATCACTTGAGCCCAGGAGTTCAAGGCCAGCCGGGGCAACACAGTGAAACCCTGTCTCTGCTTAAAAAAAAAAAAAAGAAAAATGGTCAGGTGTGGCGGTGCACGCCTATAGTCCCAGCTACTGGGGAGGCTGCGGTGGGAAGATCGACTGAGCTGTGATTGCGCCAGTCAACTCCAGCCTGGATGCCAGAGTGACCCTGTCTCAAAAATAAATAAATAAATGAAAGAATTACATCACCACAGTGGGTCAGCCAGGAACAGCATTCCAGACAGTGGGAACAGCACGTGCAAAGGCCACAAGGCGGATGGAATATAATGAACCAAAAATGGCTGGTGACCCAGGGAACAGAAGGCATGGGCAGCAACCACCATGAAGCCATGATACACGGAGTTTAAAGCAGACGTGAGTTCCAGGATTGCTGGCTGCCTGCCTTATCTGGAACTGTCATACGCATGTGTATGGGGGGAATAGAAGACCTCCAGAAACCTCACCATCCCTGAACGCCAACCCAGCCTCGGCAGGTGCCTGCAAGTCGCCACAGGAACTCCCACCCGATTCCACTGAGCGCCATCCCAGGTCTCCGGGAGCCCACCGTGTTCTTAGAAGCCCGCAGGCCTCAACAAAAGGTGAGGCACGGTGGCTGACGCCTGTAATCCCAGCACTCTGGGAGGCCCAGGCAGGAGGATCACTTGAGCTCAGCAGTTCGAGGCCAGCCTAGGCAACATGGCGAAATCCCGTCTTTACAAAAAATTTTAAAAATTAGCTGGGCGTGGTGGCACGCAACTGTAGTCCCGGCTCCTGGGGAGGCTGAGGCGGGAGAATCATCTTAGCCTGGGAGGCAGCAGTTGCAGTGAGCCAAGATCGTGTCACTGCACTCCAACTCGGGTGACAGAGAGAGACCATGTCTCAATAATAACAACGATAATAAAGAAGTGGCCGCTGCGATGGCTCACACCTGTAATGCTAGTGCTTAGGGAGGCTGAGGTGGAACGATCACTTGAGCCCAGGAGCTTGAGACCAACCTGGGCAACAGAGTGAAACCCGGTCTCTAGTATTTAAAAAAAAAAAGAAAAGAAAAGAAAAGAAAAACAATTAGAAGAAACATTCCCCCAAAGCTCCTGCCTCCTCTTTCTTCCCAGTACAAGCAAGATGCTCCAGTTCCCTCTGGAGAGGGCCCCTGGCCTGGGAAATTTCAGGCCTCGACCCCTGGACAGAGGCCCTGTCACTAGATTTACAAGGCCCAGAATTGCCCGGGCACTGCAGACAAAACTGAGGCATGCTACAAATAATCCAGCTTCTGAAGGCCGGAGCCAGCATCTTGATAAATCATCACTCCTTAGCACAATTACAGGCTCCAGGCAGCAGACCGTCTCCACCTCGGCATGGCCAGGCTGGAGGGACAGCCTGCCCTTGCCTGCTTCAGGACACCAGATGCCTCTACAGGACAAACACGGTCCGCCTGCCTACATCCCGCCCTAGCCTTTGGGCTATGGGCTGGTGATGTCCCACCCCACTCAGGTACAGGCAGCCCTGAGGGGCCCCCAGCACTGATAACAGATTCAGCAACGCACTTGTCTGTACTTGCACTGCTCTGCAAACTGCCCCTCCCCTGCTGCCCCTGGTTTACAGGAGGTGGGGTGGGGTCTCGGCTGGTGGAGGCAGGGAGAAAGAGAAGGAAAGGAGATGGAAAAGTTGGGGCCTTGTCTGAGAGGGGCAGGAAGAAAAGGGGGCCAGCAGGGACTGCCCGTCAGAGCAGGGTCAATTAACCCATCAGGGAGTGTTATTACAAGGCACAATTTATCGTCCCTGGGCCACATTAGTGGTAGCACAGAGGACATGGGGTCGCCCTGACTACATCAGGAGATAAACTGGAGACGTCTGGAGAACAGAGTGGAGGGGCAGATTACAGTGAAATTCAGACGCCAAGGTCCCGGCCGGAATCTGTCAGTACCACGGGGTCTGTCCAATAAATTAGAGAAGATAAGGATTGAAAGATGAAGTATGAAAAGCAACATTCTTTTCGGAAACTGGCACAAGGGCTTCATGGCATCTTTCTTCTCCGGGCTCCCCCTTCCAGGGGTCCTGGAGGCTCAGTTTCCAGGCAGAGAGGAGCTTGTTGGGGAGGAGAAGGTGGAAGTGGGGAGAGGGAGGAGGGGAAGGGGCACAGGGGAAGAGGAAACAAAAGGAGAGGAGGGGGAAGAGGAGGGGCAAGAGGAAAGAGAGAGGGAGGTGGTAAGAGCACGGGGGACTGGGGGAGGAGAGAGGGTGATGGGGACACAGCCCAGGCAAGCACGTTCCCCAAGCCTGGGTCAGGCCATCAGCACAGGCACTCAGGTTTAATCGTGGGAAGTGCCGCAGAGAGGAAAATGAAATGTGACTCCCCGCCGGGGCTGGCATGGCCCCTCTGGCATCCCCACTGCCCGAGGTCCCCCACCCGCCTCCCTCCGTGCACCTCCAGCTGTTCTCCTCCGGCTCCCAGGAACAGCAGCTGCCAACGTGGCAGGATGCGGAGGAGGGCAGAGGGCAGGGCAGGCTGTCTGGGAGAAAGACAAGACAATCAGAAGCCCATCGTAGCACGGGCCGGCGGGGTGGAGGCTGCACTGAGATGCCGGCTCTCCCTGCATGGAGAGCCCAAACCTCTGCCCCCCTTCTCTGTCCCAGGTCCCTGGCCTGGCCTGGCCCAGCACCTCTCGTCTGGACTGGCGCAGGAGCCAGCTCACTGCTGTCCCTGCTTCCGCCTCAACCCTCACGTCTCATCTTCCAAGTGGCAGCAGAGGACCTATCAGAAGATGGCTCAGCTCATGTTTCTCCTCTGCTGGGAGCCTCCCTATGTCACACGCTGCCCGCCTGTGCTGGTTTCAGGCCTGCTGCCCCCCAGGGCCTTCGGCCCCCAGGCTGTTCGTCTGTCTGGAGCTCTCTCCCAGGCATTGGACCAGCTCCGGCTCTTTTTTCGGAGCTGGTCATGCTAGTGCCTGGGAGAGTGCTACAGACAGACGCTCCCCTGTGGCGCCCTGCTCCTCACCAGACTTCTCAGAGAGGTCTCTGCTGTCCTCCTGTAGTGCTGAATGGTGACCCCCCCCAAAAGACAGGACCATGATCTGTCCTTGGAACCTGTGCGTGTGACTTATTTGGAAAAAGGCTCTTTGCAGATGTGGTTAAGTGAGGGCTCTCGCAATGAGGTGGTCCTGGATTATCTGGCAGGCCCTAAATCCCACGATGCGTGTCCTTACAAGAAAAGGAGACAAAGCGTAAAGGCAACATGAAGACAGAGCAGGGAGATGCGGCCACAAGCCAAGGACCGTGGCAGCCAGGGGGAGCCGGCAGAGGCAGGGAGGGTCTTCTCTCAGAGCCCTGGAGAGAGCCCGGCCCTGCCAGATTTCACACTTCCAGCCTCCTGAACTCGGAGAGAACAAACGTCTGTGGTTTTAAGCCCCTCAGTTTGTGATGCTTTGATCTGGCAGCCCCAGGACTCCAACCACCCCCTCAAATCCTGCAGCCTGCCCACTCGCCCACCAGCTCCTGGCCCTGCCCCTGCACCAACTTGGTTTCCACAGCACTTTGCACCTTTCCACTCATCACTTTTATGGTTTATTGCCTGAAACAAGCTCCCCAGGCCAGGGACCTGTACCTTTTACTCAATGCTGTCTCAGCGCACAGGACAGCAAATGGTGCAGTCAGTGACCAGCAAATAGGCTGTGGAACAAAGGACAGTTTCTGCATGGCCCTCCCGCTTCCTGCTGATCTCCATTCAAATGTCCTCCCTCGAGAGGCCTCCCTTGTGCCCTGCTCCTGGCACCTTGGTGCCGAGCGCATCTCCTGTGCCCCCACCCCAAAACTCCTCAGCCTCCCTCGCCTGTGCCCATGTGGAGAGGAGGCCAGTGGGCTTGGGCCAAAAACTCTCTGCAGACACACACAGAGTGAGCCTCAGTTGGAGGAGCCATGGCATGGCAGGGGCTGCAGGGAGCCCAGGAGAGGGTGCAGCCCCTGCCCCCTGCCACCACTGCTCTGCAGTGCCCTGCTCCCTACCAGAGGTGCCAAAGTCATCTCGCTTGGATCTATGTCATGGTGACAGCTTCCCGGATCTTGTCCTTAGCCTTTAGGCCGTTTAAAGTCATTTCCCGGTGGCAGAAGCAGACAGAGCCGCAGAGAGCAGCAGGGTCAGACTGAGCAAGGCCTGGGGCTCCAACAGGGGGAGGCCAGACCGGGTCCTGAGCCGCTGCTGAACTTGGAGCTGTGCCGGGCTGCGCTATGCCTCCCATAATGCATGGTCACCCCGTAACATGGCCTTATTTGTAAACAGAGCCTTTGCAGATATAATTAGGTAAGATGAGGCCACACGGGAATAAGGTGGGTCCTAAGGCCAATGAGCTGTCCTTCTGAGAAGGAAATTTGGACACAGAATAGCACAAAGACAGATACTCAGAAAGAAGGCCGCGGGAGGAGGAGAGAGGGACCACGGCAATGTGGCCAGAAGCCAAGGAACGCCCGGAGCTACCAGAGGCTGGAAGAGGCAGGAAGCTTCCTCCCCCAGGGCCTCCAGAGGGAGCACAGCCCTGCGCACACCTTGATTTTGGACTCCTGGTCTGTAGAGCCAACAAATAATACATTCCTGTGGTTTTAGGCTACCCAGTTTATGGTCGTTTATCATGGCATCCCCAGGAAACATACACATACCTTAAGCAAGGATTTCTCAACAGGGACATTTGGATGGTCTGAGATCCCCCAGGAGACACTTGGCAATGTCTGGGCAGGTGTCTGGTTGTCACACTGGGACAACCAGTATTACTGGTATCTCGTGAGCAGAGGACAAGGCCAACCTACAAAGCACAGGACAGCTCCCAGGACAAAGAAGTATCTGGCCCCAAACCTCAACGGTCTTACAGTGCCTTAAGGTGTAAACACTCATCAGATTTCCCCCATGAGGAGCCACCACAGGCGCCAGCCACAAGTGGGCACTTAACAAATGTGGGCTTAGCCAGGCACGACAGTGTGTGTCTGCAGTCCCAGCTGCTCGGGAGGCTGAGGCGGGAAGATTATTGGGGCGCCAGGAGTTCAAGGCTGCAGTGGGCTATGATCACACCACTGCACTCCACCCTCGGCAACAGAGCGAGAGCATCGAAAAAAGTAAATTAAGAAATAAATGGGCTGGGTGCAGTGGCTCACGTCTGTAATCCTTGTACTTTGGTAGGGCGGAATGCTTAAGCCCAAGAGTTCAAGACCAGTCTGGGCAACCTAGCGAGACCCTGTGTCTACAAAAAATGCAAAAAAATTATCTGGGCATGGTGGCGTGCCTGTAGTCCCAGCTACTCTGGGAGGCTGAGGTAGGAGGATCATCTGAGACAGGGAATGGAGGCTGCAGTGAGCTATGGTCTCACCACTGCACTCCAGCCTGGGTGATGGAGTGAGACTTTGCCTCAACAAGTAATAAAGAAAGAAAACTAAATAAATGTGAGCTGAAAGGTCTATGAGCCTGACCTATGGTACCACGCAACCAACATTTACGATCTTCATCTTAAACTGTGACTAAATGAGGTTGGAGCTACGAAATCCTCACATGAAATAAGGTGGCATTGGGACTGGCAGATCCCTACACTCAGCCACCCTTGGAGCTGGGGACCTGCCCCCACCAGAAATGCTGAGAGCCCAGCCTCTTCTTCAGGGCAGCAGGGACTGGGCGTCTCTGGGCAGGGGTCGGGCTGAGAGCACCCAGGGCGAATGGGGGAGGACTGAGCCGTGCGCCTCTGACGTGGCTGGGCTCAAGGACATGCCACAGAGGCGTCCATGGAGGGAATGCCTGGCGTCTCCTGCTCTGGGGTGGCAGCAGGAGCCCTCAGCGCCCTCCTCCCCACCAGCACCAAGCTTCAGTGGGCCGCATGTCTGCCAGATGGCAACGCGCTATGTGTCAGGAGATAATCACTATTAAAAATTCACTGGGTTTTATTTTATCTTTGTATTTTTTTCAGGTTCTGTTTGGGCTCTCTGCTTCCTCCTAAAGCAGCTACCAAACTGCCACGGTTACACTGTTTTAATCGCCGCTCATTAAAAGGAACACTGACTGGGTCATAGCGTTTCTCCACCCCAGCAGCTGTGGGGGTAAGGGAAGTGGGCGGGGGGCGGGGGCTGGCTCTCCTGGGCAGCCCGATGGCTGCAAGCCCACCTGCTCACCCCTGTGGAGGAGACCCACAAGGTGCAGCCCTTCCCGGGGCACCCATACAACCCTCCCAGACCCCAAGCTCCCTTGAGGTGCAGAGCAATTGCATTGGGAAGGAATCTGGCCCCATCGGGTGAAGGTTACCAGGGAGATGAGTTTAGCACCCCAACAAGGGGCACCCAAGAAGCCACACATAGAGCATCCCAGGTGCAGTGGCCGGGCATGAAGGGGACCCCAAGGGGCCATGTCACTCGGGAAAGAGACACGGATCCCAGCTCTGCATCCGGGGCCTTGGGCAAGCCCTGACTTCTCCAGGCCTGAGCCCCAGCTCTGCCCAGTGGTGTGCTGAGCTTAGTCTGGCCGCGGCTGGATCACCGAGGGGCGCCGAGCCCCACAGAGGCACTCCAAGTCAGTGGGAAGACCCCCGCCGGCTGGCCCCAGGTGCCCTCTCACATCAACCGAGGATTCAGGCACCTCCTTGTTCCAGCAAGTTCTGGGTGCCGTGGGCACAGCATGAACAGCCCAGCTGGCTCGAGCTGCCGACTTTCTAGAGGGGTGGGAGGTGATAAAAAGCGGAACATGGATGGGGGCTCCCGCACCCTGGGGCGTGGCCCTCACCCTCAGAGCGAGCACATCCCAGGGAGGGGCCTCTGGGCAGAGGAGGGGGTGGCATTGAGATGCCTGAGGGCCTGGGGTGAGTGGGAGCAGCCCTCCATTTCCACGGTTGCCACTGCGGGGAACCACAGTGAGGATGGGGTCCTGGGGTACCCCGTGCCTGGTCGGGGACTCTGACGGGCCAAGGGTCCTGGCTCCCCCTCCCACCTTGCCTCCCACTCGTGGTGTCCCTAATCCTCTGAGGTTAGGGGACCCGCTTCAGCAGCTGCTGGGGAAAAGGCTGGATTTTTGCAAGGTGCATTTCAGACTGGAAAATGACCTTCCTCCAGTCAGCCTGGCTGATTTCTCCCATCTGAACTGGCGACAAGAGAGGGAAAGTGACTTTCCAGCCTCAGGGAGCAGCAGGACCCAGGTCCCCAAAGCTATGCCCCACAGTACTGGGGGCCTCAGAGTCCACAAGGAACGCTAGACAGAATTTTTAACCATCGCACATTTTTAAAATATGTAAGGTGGGGAAAAGGTGATGCCCATGTCCTAGTATTGCCTTAACAAACGGCCACAAACTGGATGACTAAAAACAAAGAAATGCCCTCCCTCACAGTCCCAGAGGCCAGATGTCCAACCCCGCTCCCACAAGAAGCTCTTCAGGAGGGTCCTTCCTGCCCCTTCCAGCATCTGGTGGGTGCCAGCGCATCCTGGCTTGTGGCCACACCACTCCCATCTCTGCCTCCATCTTCACATGGCCGCCCCTGTGTCTGTGTTTTCTCCTCCTCTGTCTCTCATAACGGCCCCTGTCATTGAATTTCGGGCCCACTTTTTTTTTTTTTAGACGGAGTTTTGCTCTTGTGCAGGCTGCAGTGCAATGGCACGATCTCAGCTCACTGCAACCTCCACATCCCAGGTTCAAGTGATTCTCCTGCCTCAGCTTCCTGAGTAGCTGGGATTACGGGCCCCTGTCACCACACCCAGCTAACTTTTTGTATTTTTAGTAGAGATGGGATTTTTGCCACATTGGCCGGGCTGGTCTTGAACTCCTGACCTCAGGTGATCCACCTGCCTCGGCCTCCCAAAGTGCTGGGATTACAGGTGTAAGCCACCACGCCCAGCCTCCGGCCCACTTTAATACAGGATGATTTTAGCTCAAGAGGCTTAATTAATTACACCTGCAAAGAAAGAAACTATTTCCAAATAAGTTCACATTCTGAGGTTCCTGGTGGACGTGAATTTTGGGGGTGGCCCTATTCAACCCAGTGTAGATGGTCGATGCCATCAGCACACTAAGATTAGCTATTCTTCTTCCAGCTCATACTCTTAGACATCAGGAGATGGGGAAAGGCAGCCACTCTTGCCAACATGTGTTCTGCGTGGCTCCAGGCAGGGAGGGGAGAGACATGGCCCTCCTGTTCTCAAAGCTCTCCAAGATGACATCTCTGGGTGGCACAGGCACAGAAGGGCCCTACGAGGGCTGGGTGTGGTGTCTCACACCTGTAATCCCAGCACTTTGGGAGGCCGAGGGGGGCTGGTGGATCACAGGAGGTCAGGAGTTCAACACCAGCCTGGCCAACATGGTGAAAACCCTATCTCTACTAAGAATACAAAAACTAGCTGGGCATGGTGGCACGCACCTGTAATGTCAGCTACTCAGGAGGCTGAGGCAGAATAATCACTTGAACCCAGGAGGTGGAGGTTGCAGTGAGTTAAGATCGCGTCACCGCACTCCAGCCTGGGTGACAGAGTGAGACCCCATCTCAAAAAAAAAAGGAAAGAAGGGCCCTACAAGAAGAAGCTAGTCCAGCCCTTCAAGGAGTTAGGGAGGCTGAGGCTCTGAAAGCTTCATACCTTGCCTAAGGTTCTGGAATATTCCCTGTTCCTCTAGGGCTTTCCCACCTTCTTGTGGTTCAAGGAACCCCAAGTACAGAAACACCTGAGACCCAAAAGGTGGGAATCCATCTCCCATCGGGACCTCTGTCAAGGCTGAGGTGGGCTGTGGCTCTTGGGAGGAGGCCAGGGGGTCACTCCAGGGACACAGTGAGGGATGGGCAGAGAAGGAGCCCTCACTGGCTTGAGAGAAGGCAAGTCTGCAACGCCTGACCCCTCCCACGCCCCATTCTCTTCTGTCCCTCTGTGTAGCTTTCGATGCAGATGATGTCTCAGGTCCCAGCTCAGAGATGTGCTAACATTCACTAAGTTCTCCCTATGTTGTAAGCACGCTTTACACGAATCAACTGTCAACTCCAACACCCCTAGCAGGTATGTGGCAGTCCTGAAAAACATCCACAAATTCTTTGACACTCTTCCCATCTGGAGGGGGTATCTCCGTACCTTCCCCTTGAACCCGGGCAGCCTTTGGTGGCTACCACCATAGAAGTGATGCTGTGTGATCCCTTTGGCTAGGTCAGGAAAGGCCACACAGCTTCTACTGGCCTCTCTTGGGACACTAGCTCTGGGAGCCAAGTAAGATGTCCAGCCACCAGGTTGAGAGATGGGGGGATGAAACCAACCCAGCATTCTCACCCCACCCATTTGAGTCTTCCCAGCCCAAACACCAGGCACAAGTACGGAATCGGCAAGATGCTCCCCAACCCAGCCCCCGTCTAATACAACAACATGAGATCCCAGGTGAGAGGTGCTAGCTGCACCCCCAGATTAACCAGCAAACAAAATCTGTGTTCTTGTTTCACGCCAATGTCTTGGGGTAGTTTGTTACATAGCAATAGCTGACTGGAACAAGACAGGTGCCACCATATTTATTTCCCCTTTTAGAGATGAGGAAACTGAGGCACAGAGAGGCCAAGCGTCTTGCGCACAGCCCGTAAGAGGCAGCAGCAGGATGCGAACCCAGGCTGGCTCGCTCCGGCCCCTCGCTCCTTATGGTTCAGCCAGGCAAGGGTGAAGACGCGGGTGCCCACACCATCCAGCAGAGGTCTGCATGCTCACCCGGCTGCTGGAGGCCAGGGCCCAGGCCATCTACTGCCCACCCTGCCCCACTTCCTACCTG
This sequence comes from Gorilla gorilla gorilla, assembly GCF_029281585.2. NCBI lineage: Eukaryota > Metazoa > Chordata > Mammalia > Primates > Hominidae > Gorilla > Gorilla gorilla. The sequence continues at coordinate 115,971,611 of NC_073242.2, read as the reverse complement.
GCCTCTTCCTTTTTATTTATTTTTAAGATGGAGTCGCCCAGGCTGGAGTGCAGTGGCGCTATCTCAGTTCACTACAACCTGAGCCTCTGGGGTTCAGATGATTCTCTTGCCTAACCCTATCAAGTAGCTGGGATTATAGGGGCCTGCCACCACGCCTGGCTAATTTTTGTATTTTCAGTAGAGATGAGGCTTCGCCATTTCGGCCAGGCTGGTCTCGAACTCCTCACCTCAAGTGATCTGCCTGCCTTGGCCTCCCAAAGTGCTGGGATTACAGGTATGAGCCACTGCGTTCAGCCATCTTCCTCCCTTCCTTTCTCTCTCTTGCTCTCTTGCGCGCTCTCCCTCTCTCTCTCTCTCTATATATATATATATATATTTCTTTTTTTTTTTTAATTTGCAAACCTGGAAACTCTGCACGCTTTCCTTACTGGAAGACAAAAGCACAAATGATACCACCGTCATTGCCACCCACAGTGAGTCTTCAAGAATGCCAAAGGCATGGCCACCTGGCCCTATCTATAAGGCACCCAAATGCCATCCTCACCTCCCAGGGCTGCTAACTCCTCAGGACTGACGAGCTCAGCTGCCAGTGTGCGCCAGCAGGGCCCCTCTGAGGCCATGGAATCTCAGGGGCAGAGCCTGGCCTGGGCCCACGGGCGCTGGCAGCCATGACAGGGATCCGCAGGGTTCACACAGCCCCTGCCCACTCCCCAGGGGGTCCTGGGGGCCACTCCTCCTTGGGGAGTAATCACATCACCATGCCTGCGTGGCAGCTGCTCCATAGCCCTTAATTTCCAAGCACAATGAGAGCACTCCTGGCTACCAGAGCCTGGGCCCTGGCAGGGCAGGTCAGCTGGCAGGCAGCCGGGTTACCACGACCTGGCTTTGGGGATGAGCCGCCCTTGTCCTTTCAACACTGACCACGTGTTCCACTCAAAGTGCCCGTGTTCTCACATTCCCACAGCCGGCTGCTGTCACTGAGATGTGAACCTGCCCTCTGGGCCCCAAAGGAAAAGCTAAGCTCTTAGGCTGGGTCCACACCCCTGCCAGTGAGCTCATCCACCCACAGGACTTGGAAACAATTTTAAGGCATCCCAAAGTACAGACTGACTTCGGATGTGACTCCACTAATCATTAGAACAAAGTGCTCACTGAATAGCTGGGAAGTGGAGCCACTCATTGGTCTGGCAAGAAATATGGTTACTCTCTAGTCATATGACAAACATTTATTGGGCACCTACTACATACTCAGTAGCTTGGAAGATTCTGAGATCAGAGTGTAAAGGATCTTCCCTTGAGGAACGTCTGTCTGATAGGGAGAGAAAATAGGTACAAATGTATGAATTCCACTGAGAAAAACAACAACATAGACCATGAAGAGGCAGGAGAGATGACTTATGGCTGGGTGGAGTCTGGAAGGCTTCTTGGAGGAGGTGGCATTTAAGCTAGGCCTTGAAGTATGGGGAGACGGTAGGGAGAGGCAGGAAGGGACTTCCAGGCGGAAGAAAAAATAGCAGCTGACATTTATGACACTGACAGTGTGCAGTCATTAACTGGACTGATGCACTTACCCCTAGCAGGGCAGTCCTGCCATCCCCATGGAACGAATGGGAGAATGTGGCACAGAGAGGTGAGGTCACTTGCCCCAAGTCACACAGCAGTAATGAAGGAGAACCCGGATGGGAGCCCAGGCCTGGCACTGTTCATGGTTCTATTACATGCTTCCCTTACAGCCCAGGCACCAAGCAGAGATGGGAAGGGCCAGGGCATGGCACAGAAGCAGCATGAGATTCGGTTGGCAGGAGAGCTGGGGAGGCAGGAGCTCCAGGTGGGTGGGGGCAGCCCATGGAGGAGCCCAGGATTCCCACCCAACCGCTGCATGCAGCCGGGAACCAGGGGCTGTCCCACACTCCTGGATATCGGAGTGACCGGATCTTTCTGGAGCTGAAGGAAGAGATGCCAGTGGCCACAGATGGCTGGCTGGGGGCGTGACCCTGAGTGGGACAGCCCAGGCTCCCACCAGCCTCTCCCCTCTGCACCTCACTAGCTGTGTGACCCTGAAAAACGAGCACGCTGTTTCCTCACCTGCAAAAACGAGAGGGCACGAAGCCAGTGCCCTCCCCCTGATGCTGCCATGAGGAGTGAGGCGTGACCACAGGTAAAAGACATAGGGAGGGCCCATTGTGTCTGCAAGGGGCCCCTACCAGCCCCTGCGGGCAGTCAACCCAGCACTTAACACAGGCCTCTCCAGCCGGCATCCTCCTCGCGGCCTCACTAGCTGGGCTTTGGAAACAAAGTGAGGGCCCTTCCAGCTCCACGCAGGTAGCCTCTGCACCTGGACAGGGGAGTTGGTGTGGCAGAGGAGGAGCAGCACAGGATCCAACCACCACACCCTGCAGGCCAGGTACACCCTCCGCCCGGGAGATGGTGGCACATTCCCGAGGCTTCGTGAGTACCCTGTGCAACCCGCATGACCATCACCCCTGGGGGGAATCAGAGACTCCCAGACACCGCATGACCAGGCCAAGGTCACACAGCTGGTGAGGCCGTCTGGGGGCTGCCTAGGCCCTCCTCCACCAGCCGGGCACCCGGAGGAAGGGCGATCAGAGGAAGCCAGGCAGAGGGGAGCTGTGATCAAACACCCAAATAAGAAGAGAGTTTTGCAGGTTCACTTAGCTTCAAGGAAAAAAGCCTCCCCTTTTCTCTAAGCGGCTGCCCCCCACCCCGGCCCCCCAGGAGAGCGCTGGAAACCGCCTAAGCCGACATCTGATGGACAGGGATTTGTTTTAAGCTCTTTCTACCCACTGGACTATAATCATCAACCGTTTGCGACCTCTCCACAAATGACTCTTTCTCCCCCTGAGTTTTCAAAAGGCAAAAAGCTTTAAAAGCTGCAGTTCAAACAGGCAGAGAGGTGCACACAGAGAGAGGAGGGGTGGGCGGGCAGGCGAGGCAGCCAGGAGGGGCCAGGCATGGGGGATGGCGTCGTCCCCCCGCTGCTGGCCTGGCTCACCTGGAAGCAAAGGCCTGCAGGTAAGGGGCCTGAAGGTCAGGATGGGAAGGAGCAGTCCTGAGGCCAGCGTCCCCGCCCATTCTCTGTCACTGGAGCCACCCCAAAGGGACCTTGGTAGCCTGAGTTGCTGTTCTTCGAAGGCTTCTCTCCATCCCTCACTCTGGCCGCCCCTCAGCCTGAGGACCTCAGTGGCCCACCGCCAGCTTCACACCCTCACCTGTGGCACTGCCCCAGGCCTCAGAGTCCCGCTCACCCTCTCTCCGATGGGACTCATGGCGCTCCCTACCCTCAGCGGGCTCTGTGACTCTTATCCTCTCGCTGCCTAATTGTGCCAGTGATGCAAGGCCTTGATGCCAGGAGTTCTCCCCAGAGAGCTGATGGGGCCAGGGAGGTGATCGGGCAGTTTGGGGAGGGGTAGGTTGAGAGTTCCAGTCCCACAACCCACCCCAGGTCCCACCTGTGCAAGCAAGAGGGCACGAAGTCCACACACACGCAGCCCCATTTCCCACCTCCCGGGTCACTGCAGGCACGAGGGGCCCTGCCAGGGTTGGACCCACCTCCAGGAGCCGCATGGCCAGGCTAAGGCAGAGCCCTGCGGTGCAGCAAGCCCGGTGCCCGCCGGCCACTTCCCTACACGGGGTCTGAGGGAAGCCTCCCCCGGCTGCCTAGAGTTGGCCTAGGCACAGCCAGACCGCGGGGGTCAAGGGTTTTCTACTTGAGGAAACCAACCCAGGGCTTCTCTTCTGAGTTGACAGCATGAGGAGGCGGCGCTGGGGAGCACGTGCGTAGCCTGAAGGTGATGGGGCTGGAGGGCGAGGCGGGGTGAGTGCGGGGCCAGGTTCCAGCCCCGGGTGGGTGGCGCGCCCCAGAAAGTTCCATCCCGGACCCCCCACCCTCCCGTCCACGGGGCGGTGAGCTGGGCACTTACTGAGGTTCTGGAGCAGAGACGACCAGGTCTTCATGCCCAGCATCCTGCGCCGCCCCCCGGGCCGCGGGACCCGGGGCCTCTAGGAGGGGCTGCCCAGCATGGCCCGCGGCGGAGGCGAGCAGTAGGGGCGTCACGGGGCGGCAGAAGACGGGCCCGGAGGGGGCGGGGGAGACGGGGATGGAGCCCCGGGATTCTGCGGGGCGGCACGGAGCAGCCGGGGCGTCCCTGCGCGGTGCGCCCGGCCCGCGGCGTGGAGCCCGGGGAGGGGCCCGGGCGCCTGGGGGCCCCGCAGCCGCTCACGCCGCCCCCTGGCCCCGCGCCCCCGGCTTCACGCACCGCCAGCCGTGGCGGCGCGGCTGCCTCGCAGCCACCACCTCGTCCCCCGCCCGGCCGGCGCCGCCTCCTGCCTCCCTCCCGCGCCGCGGCGCCCCCGCCGCCCTCCCCCGCCCGCGCTCCCCGGGCAGCCCCCGCTCCCCTGCACTTGATAACGCGCTTGTCAAGACTGCTGAGTTGTCCTGACCTCTCCCCGCCGCTGCTAATTAAGGCTCCGCCGTGACAGTTCAAGTGCCGAGCATCAAGTTTGCAGAACCAAAGCCTCTAATTGGGGCCGCTTTTCATTTCTCCATCCCCAGGGCTGGGGCTCCCCAGACCTGGGCACTGGCGCATTTTTCTTTTGTATTTTTCATCAGGGAGGAGGGGGAGAAGGAAGACAGGCACCAGGAGAGGAGGGCAGGCAACCAACCAAAAAGCTGAGGGTAGGGAGGGTGGAGGGCCCCCTCCTGCCCAGCAAAAGCCAGGTGGCGGCCACAGGACACCTCCCTACCAGACGACCTGACATCGCTTCTAACCCAGGGGTCTCTGAGCTCCCTGACCTAGGGCTTTAAGGAGCTGAGCCCATTCCCCAGGAGGCGACTGCAGGGGGACCTCCTGACACCCTGTGCTCTGGCAAGGAGGGGCGGACCCGAGACTGGGTGCTGGGGACAGAGGGTGTGTGTAGCTCTGGTGCCCACAGCCCTGCAGAGCACAGCCTCCCTGCCCCTGTGGGGAGGTGTGCTCAGCCTCGCGCCCCGCTCCCCGGGGGCCTGCTGGCCTCTCCTTTCCAGATAAGTGCTGTGAGCACCGAGGCTCTAAGTGACTCTTCAAGCTGCCTTTCTCCTCCACCGCCTACTAAATCAAGCTGCGCTGAGAGCCATGGGCTGGGAGGAGAGCAGGAAGGAGGGGCAGGGCTGCCTGCCGCTCTCAGGAGCTGGGGAGGGGTGAGGGCTGGGAGAAGGTCCGGGAGGAGGGGAGGTGAGGAGGGGGCCCAGCCGCGGGGATGGAATAGGGGAGCTGCAGGAGGTCTAGTGAGGCTGGCTGGCGAGGCCTCTCAGCTCTGAATCCTGGAGCTTCACGCAGCACGGGGATTATGGCTATCCCAGCCCACCGACTGCAGCCTGAGAATTCCAGGTGATCCTAATTAAAGGGGTGGGGGCTTTCGTTTGAGCCACTACACAGGCGATTCTTATGACAAGTCAAGTTTGAGAAACAACCATGTACACCAGGGGGTCTCGAACCCCTCGCAACAGATTAGAACCACCTGGGTGCTTTTAAACCACAGCACCCCCCTCCCCCCCTTGCGTGGGCCTGCCCCCAGACCAATGACATCACACCTCTGGGCATGGACCCAGCCATTGGTAGTTTCTAAAGCTCCCTGGGGGCTTCCAGTGCGCAGCCAAGGTAGAGATCCTTTGTTCCAAACCAGTGGCTCTCAAAGGGGGAGTGGGGGTTGTCCCCCAGGGCATAGTTAGCAACCAGTGTCTGCAGACATTTTTGATTGACACAACTGGGGGTCACAGCGCTGCTGGCACCTGGTGGGTAGAGGCCAGGGATGCTTCTCAACACCCTCCAGCAGACAGAACAGCCTCCAAACCAATGCATCAGCCAACCCCAAATGTCAACAGTCCCAAGGTTGAGAAACCCAGGGTGAGCCAATCCCCCACCAGGTAAAGGCCCTTCAGGAACTGTCCTCCACTGTGCCCAGCTCAGGGCTTGCCCGAAGCAGGTGCTCCCTAAGGGTGTGGGGAGAGAGGGTCCCTGGGTCTCCCTTCCCACTCCAGAGCTCACTCCTTCCCACCCAGCTGGCTGCCGTCAGCCTGTGACTGTTACAATTGCTTCCTGTGTTGAGCTGAAATCTCTTAACTTCTACCCCACTGGACCAAGCCCTTTCCCATCTCTCATCAGACTTCACGTCCTTATTTGCAGCCCACTCTCACGGTCCCCTGGGTCTGAACTGCTCTGGCAGACTCTCCCCACCCCCACCCTGGCTTCCTCAGCTCCTTCTACATTGCTGTCCCTGGTTATGGGACGTTCCTTGGCCTGTAAACAACCTCCTTAAAGTGCAAGACCACAGGACCGTGTCTGCGCATGGGTGCTCCGCCCTGGCCTCCCACAGCCCCCGTCTCTTCAAGTCTTGGAAGTGACATTAGCTCGGGCAAGGAGAGGTCACTGCCGGCTCTTGCCCAGCTTGGAGCAGCCGAGGCCTCCTTCACCCGAACCCCTAACAAGTGAAGTCGCCCACTTTCTGCGTGTCAGTTTACTTTTGAAATGAAGTGCTGGGCTTTACATGAACTACCTTGCATTTTACCAAGTGCTTTCTTCCCACTGTCTAGCAGATTAGCAAGATCATGCGGTTTCCAAGGCCAAATCGTCCAGCGTCCCTCTCTTGAGGGTAAGCCCTGGTGGTCACCCCTGCTTGACGGGACAATTTGGGAAGTTTAAGAAAATACCAGGCTGGGCCCCACCCCTGAGCAGTTGTAGCAGAATCTCTGGAGAAGGGGGTCCAGGTATCAGTGTGTCTCAAAGCCCCCCGGGTGGTTCCAAGGTGCAGCTACGGCTGAGAAGGCTGCTGGAAGGATCAGGGACTCAAGGCCTTCTCCAGGCCAGCCCGTTTGACCTTGAACACACTTGGTGTTTCAGGCTGGAGTGTCTGTAGGGGAGTGTTTATCTGGTCAAGGGATGTAGGCCAGGAGCTTGCATCCCCCGGGACATCGTGTCCTTGCTCGTCGGAGGCCAGGCGCTGGGTGAAGGTATGTGCACTGCGGGGCCCTGGGGGCTCATGCACCCCGGCAGGAGGACAGGATCACAGGGAACAGGGTCTGCTTTCTGGCAGAAATGCTTTGAGAAGCTCCTGAGAAGAGCCAGGAGCCTGGACTGAGATCCAACCAGGCCATCCACTCACTGCGTGAGCTGGGGGAATCGCTCAGCTTCCGTGGGCGTCAGCAACCCCCTCTGTGAAGGAGGGGTGAATGCCTGTTCAGCCTTGCACAAAACAAGTGCTCAAGACCAAAGAGAGAAAGCCTCTGGGAAGGAGAAACAAGTCTTAACAGTGACTTGCCCGAGGCCACATAACCTTCAGGGCCTCAATACACTCCTCTGCAGGGTGGGCAGACTGGGTTCAGTGACTCCGTGGAGTCCTCTACCTCTAATCCAGCCCTTGGCATGAATTAACAGATCCCAGCCACTCCACACTAAGCACATAGGCAAAAGGGACCAGGCAGAGCATGGAAATGGATGCCCTGGTCTCTCTGGAGTAAAAGGGCAGCTGAGTGGTTTGTGCTTTAAGCCCCTAACAGCCAATGGGATGGTGATGGGAGCCAACAAGAGCCCAGGGAAAAGGGCTGCCAAGTATAGTTGTCCAGATTGTTCACTGCACAAGAGCTCCTGGAGGAAATGGCAAGTGGGAGCTGAAACCCAACAGTCACTCTACTCTTCAACAAGCAGCTGGGCACGGGATGGGTCTGCCTGAAGCAAGGGGTACCTTCTAATTTGCACAAAGGAGCCATATGGGCGGGTGGTGGCTCTGTGGAGGGGCACCCACAGCTCCTGCCTGGATGCATGTGGAGACACAGAGAGTGCCTGGGGGTGGCGTTTGCAATTGGCATGGTGGTTGTTCTAGATAGACTCCGCCTGCCTCTGACTTCACCCCGATGCCATCTTTCTGGGTGAATGAGCACAGGCGGAGTCAGAGGCCACTGTGTAAGCGGAGGATGATGAGCTGAGGCACCACAGCCAGCAGCCGACGGAAAGTCTCAGTCCCTGCCAAGGCCCTAGGCACAGGGTGGCAGGAGCGTAAGCGGCCAATACTCCTGAGAGTGGGGAGGGCACTGCTTGCCCCACCCAGACCTGCAGGCAGGTGGCACGGTTTCTCCAGAGCAGGGAGATAGGTACCTCCTTGCTGAAGGTGAAGGAACACAGCTCCCCTCTGGCCTTGGATGGAGGGTTAGCAGTAGAAAGAGGAGGCCCCAGGCTCCCTGAACCCAAAGTGACTTTATCCCTCCTGCAGCACAGGGGACCTCATGCTTTAAGAAGCACCAGGATCCCCAGCAGTGCTGGGGAGGACACAGCCTTGCTCTGCCACCCAGCGTTTCTCATTTAGCAGGTCTGGGGCGGGGCCTGAGAATCTGCATTCCTAATGAGTTCCCAGGGCAACCCCACTTTGGGAACTGCTGCTGTGGTGTGATAGCCACCCGCAATGTGGAAGCCCCTGCCACTGGCCAGTAGGGCATCAACAGGAGATTCCCCTGGCCCCTGGGCCTCCATGCCCAGCTCAACCAGCCTCTCCATCTGGGCATGCTGGTACCTAGGACAGGGCCTCCATCTCTCCATGCCCCCTTCCAATGCCCTCCTGCTAGGGCAGTGTCTGCTCAGCTCTGGCTGCCCTGGGGCGCATCCTTCAGCTCCAGCTGTTGAGGGCTCCCCTCCAGGCACCTGCACCTGAAGGCCCATTCCTCCAAGCAGGGCCTCATTTACCTGTGGCCTTGAAGCTTCTACCTCAGCTGTGTCCCTGGGCTGCACTCCTCCCTGCTCCTTGAGGGCAGGACTGTCTGCCTTTTCTGAAGTGTCCCACGGCATCCAGCCGGGAGCGAGGCAGGGGGTCCCCGGAGCTGCAGGGGGTCCAGAAATGGCTGGCCCACTTCCAAGTGCTGGGAGGCCAGGTCAGTGCCAGCTGGTGCTGCAGAGGGGGCTCTGAGGAAGCCCGGAGCAGACTGTAGGGTTTGGGGAGTCAGATCACACCTGAGCACCTCACTAGAAGACAGGAACCAGGGTGCACCAGGATGGGGTCACTGCTGTGTGCCTCAGTCTCCTTACATGTAAAATGGGGTCAATAATAGCTACTTCAATCTCAGAGAAGGTATGAAAATTACACACCATCAATGCTACCACATCTCAGGATCGAATGAGGCAGTGTATGGAAAGCCTCCACACAGGGCCCTGCACACTGCCAGTCCTTAATAAATGTTGGTTGCTGTTATTTTTACTGGAAAGCAGGGTTACCACCAAGCCCTGGTTACATTCTCCCCACATTCAGGGTGGCTCCCTCCACCCCTAGAGCCTGCCACTCTGCCCAGCCGGGCTGAAGCTGGATGCCCGTAGGGCAGAGGGTGGGGGTGCAATCGCCCCCAAGTCTCCTTCCTGGGGCATGAGGACCTGGCTGTCAGCTTCACCCAAGGAGGCAGGGGGTGCTGTGTGCAGGTAGCCTGGGGCCCTGGAGGAGCCCGTCCAGCCCTTGCCCTGCTCTCTGCATGCCTGAGCTCAGCCTCCACCAGGTCCTGGGACGATGACACATCTCATCACCACGAGGGAGACTGTGAAGCCTGCTGTGCCAACCCTACGGGACAGAGAAACCCAGGATGATCTGTATCCCAGCCCCAGGTCAGGGACCATCAGAGACAGCCTCTCCCCTGCAGTGGGCAAATGCTGGGATTCATGGCCAGGCTGACAGCTGCGGTCCAGTCTTGGGGGAGTCTTGCTGTCCCCCATCTCCCTGCTGCCCAGCTCAGGGTGGAGATGGACATGCTCCCTTCTCTCCTCCTCCCAGAGCATCTTCCTTGCTCTGGGTTCCTGACCTTGCCGACATAAGCTCTGACAGGGCCTCTGCCCTTCCAGTCTCCTCATCCTTATCTGGCTATGTGCAATGCAATCCTGGCAGCCCCTAGGGCAGACCCCGCTGCCCTTTCTTTGGGGGTCAGAGGAAAGCGGGAGGCAGGAACTGCCTGGCTTACCCCCACAGCCACCCCGAGCAGGCAGTGATCTCAGGATGCCTACTGCTGAGGTTCATTTATCAGAAGATTCTTTCAAGCCCCCAGAAAGGAGGCTGCGGAAGCCCTTGGTCAGCTCTTCTGTTGGGAGTTGGTCTCTTGTGACTTAGCAAGGCAAGGCCCGTTTTGTCCTGGGCTGTGCTGTGAATGGCATCTTCTTTGAAAACACAGCCTGCCGGTGTCTCTCCTGTGAGTCCCACCGTCCCTGGCAATGGCGGGGCTTGGGAGTGTGGCGGGGCACAGAGGGCAGGTTCTCCCCGCCAGGACCCTGAGTCGCCACAGCAGCCTCCTAGCGGGCCTCTCACCCACCAGCGATCACCCTGCTGCAGCCTCCCTCCCTAGAAATGCTTAATCTTCTTTAAATACCACTTAGCTGCCTCAAGTCCTTTCTGGAAGCAGAGCAAAAATGGCAGACCACACACGCACACACACACACACACACACACACACACACACACACACACACACACACACACACACAGAGCAGGAAAATGACCCTCCCTTCCCTGTCCTCAGGGTGCTTGGGGATTTGCAGCAGGGTCCTGGTCCCTACCACACCACCCCGGACTTCGTGGCAGTGTGAAATGGTGGGCTGCGTGCTGCTGAAGGTACAAGCAATTTGGAAATCCCAGAGCGTAATCTGGAAGGCAGAGGGTGGTAGAGATGGCTGAGCTCTCATGTTCCAGAACAAGCTCAAAGGGTCCCACCTCCAAGCGCTTTCTCTCGCAGGGCCTCCCCACTGGAATGCCCTCTCTCTCTCCCACTTGGCCTCACTGGATTCTGATGCCCCAGCTCCACTGCTTCTCAAAGCCAAATGTAATGCTGATGACAGACCCCCTTTGCACCCCACGACAATATACCAGGGGTCTGGCCCAGGTGTCCTCCAAAATACTGTCCTACCCCTCGGTGACCCTCCTCTGAACCAGGACTGGGTGAACTCAGGGAGGCACAGCTTCCTCTGGACACAGGTGAGGATGAGTTGAGAGGGAGGGCCAGCCGCTCAAGTTCAAATCCTAGCTCTGTTACTTACAACTGGGTATCCTGGGGCAAGTCATTAACCTCTCTGAGCCTTAGTTTCCTCGTCTCTAAAATAAGGATGCTATGAGTTTATTTGCATTTGTAAGGCACACAAAGCGGGGCCTGACCCCAGAGGTGGGGGTGGGTCCCTCAGAGGGAAGGGCGTTAGGCCAGGATGGGAGTTAGGCAGCAGGATGGGCTCCAGGCAGGCGTGAGAGTGGAGAGAGAGCATGACGCTTTCACCCCCAGACAGCTGCCTGCACGTGGATGGGTCACATTCCCCCCAAGCTTGTCAGAAACTGAGAGCAGAACTCCCCAGTGTGGGAAGTCTTGGCCACCTGAAGTCTCGTGCGGGGGAGGCAGCTTGCAGCGCGCCAGGCTCCCTGAGTCTGTCTCTGATCTGAGACTGAGCCATCAATTCCAAACGGGGCTGAGTTGCAGCTCAGATAATCGGGGTCCCCCAAATGAGCAGAGGCTCTGCTTGCCCTTCTGTTTCCTGGGTAGCCGCTATAAACCCCACACCGGCCTGAGCATGCGGTGTGAGTAGGGGACCATGGGGTCTGCTGTTAGAACACCCCAGCTCCATCCCCAGCCCTACACTGAGTGGAGTTTCTTTTTTCTTTTCTTTTCTTTTCTTTCTCTCTTTCTCTCTCTCTCTCTTTTTTTTAATGCCAGGTCTTGCTCTGTCTCCCAGGCTGGAGTGGCAGTGGCACAATCTTGGCTTACTGCAGCCTCAAACTCAAGCGATCCTCCCGCCTGCCTCCCCAGTAGCTGGGATTACAGGCATGTGCCACCACGCCAGGCTAACTGAGTGGAGTTTCAGAGTCTCTGTTTCCTCTCCTGTAAAGAGAGACCCTGGGTCACCTTGGAGGAGAATGAGGCCCTGCTCTGAATAACCATCCAATCTGCAGGTGTTTATTGCAGCCGCAGGGCGCTGGTCAGGCCATCACCCCAACCCCCTCCTCTGATGCTTACGAAGCCTCATGGGATGCACCCGTGTCCCCATTTACGGAGGAGGAAACAGAACATAAGGTGCCTGCACAGAACCTGGCACCCAGAAGGTTGAGTTATGGCTCTCCAGAAAGATCCGTCCACACCCTCACCCTCCGCACCTGGGCAGGCGACCTTATTTGGAGGCAGGGGCTTTGCAGATGTGATTAACTTAAGGCTCCTGAGATGAGCTCATCCTAGATTAGGGTGGGCCCTAAACCTAGGGAGGAGTGCCGTTCTAAGAAACAGAGAAGGAGACGTGGACCCATAGAAGGCCGCATGATGATGGAGGCAGAGCCTGGAGTGATGCGTCTACACGGCAAGGAGTGCCAAGCCTCCTTGCCAAGCATGGCCGGCACCGCCAGCAGCTGAGAGGAAGGCTGGAACAGATCCTCCGCCAGGGCCTCCACAAAGAACCCGTCCTGCCGACACCTTGACTTTGGACGTCTCCAGAACTGTGGGAGAGTCAGTGTGTGTTGTTTTGAGGCCCCCGGTTTAGGGTGATTCATTATGGCAGCCCTGGGAAACTCATCCGGCATCTGCCCAGGAGCCTGGCTGCATGGGAAAATGAGCCCAGCCAAAAGGGCACTGTGGGCTCAGCAGGGGAAACTAAGGCCCACTGGCAAGCCTGGCTGGCCACCCCTCCTGAGCTGTTCTGCCTTGGCTTGGAGCCATCTGCTGGCCGCTCCCCTGCCGCATGGGCAGCCCTCCAGGGCCACTGCCACCACCAGGGCTGAGGGCGAGGAACCAAGGGCCTGGGGCAGCCTTGGAGAAGCTCGGAGGGTATGAAAATTACACACCACCAATGCTACCACATCTCGGGATCGAATGAGGCAGTGTATGGAAAGGCTCCACACAGGGCCCTGCACGCTGCCAGTCCTTAATAAATGTTGGTTGCTGTTATTTTTACTGGAAAGCAGCGTTACCACCAAGCCTTGGTTATATTCTCCCCATGTTCAGGGTGGCTCCCTCCACCCCTAGAGCCTGCCACTTTGCCCAGCCGGGCTGAAGCTGGATGCCCGTGGGGCAGGGGGCGGGGGTGGAATCGCCCCAAGTCTCCTTCCTGGGGCATGAGGACCTGCCTGGCAGCTTCACCCAAGGAGGCAGGGGGTGCTCGGTGCAGGTGGCCTGGGGCCCTGGAGGAGCTCATCCAGCCCTTGCTCTGCTCTCTGCATGCCTGAGCTGAGCCCCCACCAGGTCCAAGAGTGCCAAGCAAGTGGGGCCGGCCGAGGTCAGACACCTGGGGGTCCTCCCAGAGCTGGATGGGGTGCGACCGCCTTGTGCAGAGGGAAAAGGAGGTCTAGAGAGGGATGGCGCTGGATGAAGTAGGGTCCCCCCACGGGAAAGGCAGTGGCGCCCCCTCTTCTCAGCCCCCTGAGCTCTAGACTTCAGGACAGGAACTGCCTACCTGAGCCTGGTCTCATGGGGTGAGGGGCACAAACCAAGCCCTGCCCTCAACAGCTGGGGCTCCAGGAGCCACACCCAGCCGCAGGGTCACCACCTGAGGGACCTGCTACTTCCACCCACCGACCTCCTCCTGATGAAAGAGGTGCCCTCACACCTAAGCTGGGACCCAGCCCCCACAAGCAGCCCCATACCTCAACCCTCCCTGCTGCCTTGCTTCCTACGTCCAGCCACCCCGGCATGCACTGTCACTGCCTGGCACGCCCCAGCGCCCGATGCTGAGTCCTTTGTACACACTGCGTCCATGCACCGAGCAATCTGCCCAGCCTCCGTGGAGGGAAGGGAGGTAGAGGAGGGTGGGCGGGCTGCTCAGGGTCCCCGAGCCACCGTGTGACTTTACCACAGAGCTCCCCAAAACAGCTTTTCTTCACACCCCCATCAGCCATGCCAATGTCTAAATCTAGAACCTTCCCCCGATATGGGAGCTGGAAAGGACTGCCTTGCAGTTGCTAACCCCCTGCCCCCATTTTACAGGTGGGGGACCCAGGCCCAGGAGCTTCCGTGACTCATCTATCCAAGATCACACAAAATCCTGGCATCCCTCCGCCCTGGACCGGCAGCGTTGGGGACAGAAAACCAAAACACAGAGGCAAATTGCCAAACCACACAGCCAGAGAAGCCAGAAAGCTCCAGGGAGGACCCTCAGTGCCCGCAGGGTGGGGTTGGAGGCACCGAGCGACCACCCAGTCCCCCGCCCAGCACTCAGCACTCACCTAGCCCAGCGCCTGGCAGAGGGAAGGGCCCAATCCCTGTTTGTTAACAAAACGAACGGGGGAGAGAGAACACCAATCCACTGCCACTGCCGGAAAAGACACCCGGAGTTCTGCCCACCACCCACCAGGGGTTTCTCTCTCCCAGGACCTGTGCTGAGGGTCTCTGGGTTCAAATCCTTCTCTGAATTTCAGTGAGGCCTTAAGGAGGAGAAGACCACAGGCCTCCCGGTGGGAACAGCCCGGGCCAACTGGGGCAGGGGATTCCGAGGAAGGAGGCCCTTTGAGATGCAGCAGCACCCCAGGCTTCCAGAAGAATCTGCGTCCTTTAGACCAGGGGCTTCTGGGCCCCGCTGGGGTAGCTTTGAAAAATCCCAGTGGCCTTGCCACAGTCCCAGATCAACCAACTTAAAAGTCTGCGGGAGTATGGCCTGGCCATCTGCATTTGTTAGCGTCTGTCCCTAGGTGATGCCCTGAGCTGTCAGACAGAGGGAGGGGTGGGGGCCGGAGTGGGAACACACAGGCTCAGCACCCGCTGTTAATTACCGGGGCCCACTGGCACGTCCCAGCTCATGAGAGTTGGGTAAATAAATAAATAACCGCGCTGGCAGGGCCATCAAACATCATCACATTAGGGACGCGAGGAGTCAGACAGCTTGACTCTCAAAACATAATCGGCTTAATTGCGGGGCCCCGATGCAGGCCAGGGTGGCAAACGGCTTCAGCACTCCCATTCGTTTCATTAAAATCCAATTATTCGCGCCGGACACGGGTCTCTCTGGCGGGGACAAAGATGCATCTTCAGCCATGGTCTAACCTGACACCGAGACACGGACCTTGGGTGGGGACGCTTCTTGCTTACAGCACATGGACCCAGTCTCCCTGGAACCAGAAACTCGGTGAGGGGGGAGGCAGGCAGAGACGGGCCTCTTGGGTGGCCTCTCAAGCCAGGTGGCCTGTTATGAGGAGCCTAGCAGTGTGACTGTGGGCTTCAGTGTCTCCACCGGGCAAACCATTTGTGGTGCATCCATACAGCGGTGCGCTGCTCTAAAACAGGAAGGAACCAACCACCAGCGCACACACCAACCACCACCAGCTCACACACCAACCACCACCAGCTCACGCACCAACCACCACCAGCACACACACACCAACCACCACCAGCTCACACACCAACTTAGATGGGTCTCAACCCTGGCACACTCAGCACAGGAGTCTTTGTACTGAACACCTCCACCTACATGACACATGACATCCTAGCAAAGGTGAAATAATAAAGTCAGAAAACAGACCCGTGGGTGCAGGGGCTGGAGGTGGGGAATGACCACAAAAGGACACCATGGAATTTTCTGCAGTTGGAGGCAAAATTTTGTAAATTATGGTGGTGGTTTTGCTTTATATGATTGTGAGAATTCACCAACTGCTACACTCAAAAAGAGTGAATGCTCTTGTGCATAAGCTATATCTGAATAAACCTGGCTTTTTTTTTTTTTTTTTTTTTTGAGATGGCGTTTTGCTCTTGTCACCCAGGCTTGAGTGCAGTGGTGCGATCTTGGCTCACTGCAACCTCTGCTTCCTGGGTTCAAGCAATTCTCCTGCCTTGGCCTCCCTAGTAGCTGGGATTATAGGCACACACCACCATGCCCAGCTAATTTTTGTATTTTTAGTAGAGACAGGGGGCAGGGGGATGGTTTCACCATATTGGCCAGGCTGGTCTTGAACGCCTAACCTTAGGTGATCGGCCCACCTCGGCCTCCCAAAGTGCTGGGATCACAGATGTGAACCACCGTGCCCGGCCAAACCTGGCTTTTAAAAAATATGTAAGGTGGGCCAGGCGAGGTGGCTCATGCCTGTAATCCCAGCACTTTGGGAGCCCAAGGCGGGTGGATCACAAGGTCAGGAATACAAGACCAGCCTGGCCAAGATGGTGAAACCCCATCTCTACTAAAAATACAAAAAAATTAGCTGGGCATGGTAGCGGGCGCCTGTAATCCCAGCTACTTGGGAGGCTGAGGCAGAGAATTGCTTGAACCTGGGGAGTGAAGTCTGCAGTGAGCCCAGATCAGGCCACTGCACTCCAGCCTGAGTGACAGAGTGCAACTCTGCCTCAAAAAAATAAAAAATAAAAATAAAAAATAAAAAAATAAAATAACAGTAAGGTGGCTGGGCACGGTGACTCATGCCTATAATCCCTGTACTTTGGGAGGCCAAGGCGAGCAGATCACCTGAAGTCGGGAGGTCAAGACCAGCCTGACCAACATGGAGAAACCCCATCTCTACTAAAAATACAAAATTAGCCAGGCATGGTGGCATATGCCTGTAATCCCAGCTACTTGGGAGGCTGAGGCAGAATTGCTTGAACCCGGGAGGTGGAGGTTGTGGTGAGCCGAGATCACACTATTGCACTCCAACCTGGGCGACAAGAGCGAAATTCCGTCTCAAAAAAAAAAAAAGTCAGGTGCCTAAAATAGAACTGGCCACAAAGTACCCACCATGGTAACAGGGTTCCCATTACATGGGGACAGCTGGGTGCAGCTGTGTGGTTCCGATTCTACACCAAGGGGCTGAAGGGAGAAGGCCACTGGGGCTGAGACTAGGCCCTTCCTTTTGGGCCAAGCTGGGAGCCCTGGTGGGCATGGTGTGGCAGGAAGGGCAGCGGCGGGCAGAAGAGGCACAGCGCAACTTTCTGTGTTTTATTCCCCACCAGGGAAATGATTATTATTGTTGTCATCATCAGATTTGCAAGGTGGATCTTCAAACGCAACCCTTCTATTTTGCAGGAGACAGGATCAGAGAAGTCAAGCGATCTCTCCAAAGTCACACAGCAGCGATCCAAACCCCAGGCATGCTGGCCCCAGTGCCCCCAGCTCACAGCCACTACACCTGGCCCCTCCTCAAAGGCTACCAGTGTTTCCTGAATGCATCTCAGCTGGGCTGGGAACAAGGCATTTGGGCTTCATAAGCGTCCATTCCGGAAGAGAGGGCAGGAGCCGCCGCCCACGCGGATTTCCAATCAATCTCACTTGGCAAGCGTTGCTTACTTCATCTGGGCCTATGGAAATTGGATTCTCAGGTGACCCTGTGGCCAAAGGTGGCCAGACAGGGCCACGACCGCAGCCGGATCTGGGAGCCGGGGCTCTGATCTTCCCCGCCCCCCATGCAGCCTCAGCCCAGCTGCCGGCTGCCATCCCAGGGAGGCCCTGAGGTTTCCCAGCCATCCCTTGGCTTTGTTTTTCTGGGCCCTTCCAGGCCCAGAACCATCCAGAAAAGTCGGTTAGGCCAGGAACAGCTGCCTGGCGCCTCTTGAATGGCTCAGATGTGGTGCGCGGTGGGGCCCCAAGCCAATACACTGCCACTAGGTGAAACGGGCACCATTAGAGTCACAAAGACCAATTAAAATGAGAGGAAAAACAGCCTTCCGTTCTCCCAGGGCACCCCGGCCAGCTGCTCCCTGCTCCCACCTCACTGGCCCCAGGGGCTGCTCCCGGCCCGGTTTCCAGCCCGGCTCCCTCCTGCGCCCGGCCACCTGCCTTTGACAGAGTCAATATTGACGCCTGAGAGGCCTCCCGCTCAGGCGAGTGAGGGCTGAGGGGGTGGAGGGGCGGGGAGAGGCAAACAGCTCCTGGATTTTCGACTCAATTGCTGCGAGGAGAGATGAGAAATTGCCTTTCTGACCCAAAACCGGAGTTCACAGCTGCACTTCATTACCGATTTCTCCAGGAGGCCCTGGGAGAGGCTCGGCTCGGGAAGGGCTCACCTGTTAGCAGCAGCTGCCGCCTGCCTCTTTCATAAACACGTTGGTGGTTTCCTGCCCCGGGTTGCAGGGCCGGGGATGTGGGCGGTGTGGGGCGGGCTGCCAGTGGTGCCCCCGGAGCCCCCCTCCATTGCCCCTGCCAGTTTGCATTAACTTGGCAGATGGAGGGAGGAAGAGGCGCCAGATAAGCGTGCAGGAGGGACAGGAAATGGCCACAGGGTCGGCTCTGCTCACTTTAGAAGGGACCAGAAGGTGAGAGCACATCTTCCCCCTGGGGTCCTGCCTCATCTCTTGGTCTCATGTCCAGTGCACAGGGCTAACAATAGCATGACAGGTGACTGGAGCATCTCCAGGTACACAGTAGGCACTCAGCAAGCACTCTCTCCCCTCCTGGCTTGCAGCTGGCCTCTCTGCTTTTGAAACACCACAGTTCAATAGCTGGTCATCACTCAAAGAGCACAGGGTCTTGCACCCCAGGGGTCTTCTACCCTGGCTGCACAGCAGAATCATCTGGAGAGCTTCCGGAAAGATCCCGAAGCCCAGCTGTACCCCAGAATCCCTAAGCTTGGGCCCAGGTATGTTTCCAGAGCTCCTGGGCAGCTGGAACACAAAGTGAGGCTGAGACTCTCCATCTGGGATCATTATTATCTGGATCTTCAAGTCTGCACATCTTTTTCCAGAGAAGGTGATGCAGGCAGGGCAGGCGGAGGAGCCCAGAGCTGGGTACACGACTGGGAGGAGGCAGAGGGCTGATGAGCCCTCGCTGGCTGCCAGGTGCCCTACGCTTCCTTCCCAGCTCTGCTTCTCCCTCTGCCATTAAGATTTGCAATCCTGTCCCCTACACTAAGCCACAGCAAGCCCTGAGATATCAGCAGCTGCCTCGAGTCGCCCACCAGGAGCTGGCAGTGAGAAGCTGTGTGACCCTGGGCAAGTCACTTGAGCTCTCTGGACCTTTGCTGATGAGGCTGGAGACTGAATCAGATGGCCACTGAGCTGTGTGAAAGGCACCTCAGGGTCTGACCTCACACCTAAAGCTGCAGGTGGCTGCTCCCTTTGGAAGCCTCAGCAGCTCACTGCCAGTCTTTCTTCTCAATTCAGCCTCCACTGCTGGGTACCTGGGTGATCCTACAGAAGCTCCGAGCCCCACAGAGCCTCCGTGGCCTCATCTGGTTAGTGGGAAGATGTGACACCTCACAGGGTTGCTGTGAGGGTGAAATGAGGAAACAGGCATGGAGCAGGCGCCTGGCCCATGATGGTGACAGCTGGTGACAGCTGGTATGTTCTGAGCACCTGCGTGAGCCAGCTCCGTAGCCAACCTGAGTCCTCCGGCCTCACAGCGCACCAGTGTGGCTGGTTCCTTTAACTGCCCCGTTTTTCAGATGAGAAAGTCAAAGTCCAGAGAGGTCATCTGCCCAAGGTCAAGTGGTGAATCTGGGACTTGAACCCTGAACTGTGAGCCCCAGCTCCTGGCCACCACGTGCTTATATGAGCCTTCTTCCAGTGCCTTCTCGGGGCCATTGGGGCCTCAGAGTGGCCAAAACAGTGGTCCAAGAAAGAATCCTTGTGCGGAAACAGGGCCCAGACCACGGAGGGCTGGGGGTGCTGCACACTTATAACTAGTGCCTTCTTCCTTGCAAAGCAGGCAAGGTGGGCCTGGCATGGCCCTGGGTGCTGGGAGGGCCCATGACACGGAGGCCCAGAAAGCAGCAGGGCAGAGGGCCCAGAGTGAGAGGCCTGAGCAGGGTCACTGCTCAGGGCAGGCTGCTTTGTGTCCTGGCTCAAAATAGAGGCTCAGCTCAGGGCGTGTGGCCCATGGAGCACCCGACATTGTGCTGGAGGGGTCGGAGGAGCCAAGCTGAAGGGCATGGGGGTGCAGGGAGCAGGCACACAGAGCAGGAGGAGGGTGTGCCCGTGCAGAGGGAACGGAAGGCCAGATGGGGACAGCGGGAGTGGGGTTGCGGGCCCTGGGAGGAACCTTGGGAAGCTCCAGTGAGGAAACGGAGCCTGAGACAGATGAGCCAACCTGCCCAACGCACCCAGGAAGCCAAGCGGAACAGGACGCAGGCTACCGCCTCCACCATGCCCGCTCTTCCCTTGTTCCTCCATTCCCCAGGGCTGAGCTCCAACACACGGTAGGTCTCCCTGCCATGCAGGCAGAGAACCCGCTCGATGGCGTCTACCGAGCCACCCGCACCCCATAGGGGTCGAGCCCCACCCTGGGCTACCCTCTGCTCTCCACTCCTGCTGCCGTCCTTCCACATGAGCCCAGTCATCGTAGAACGCAGAGCCAACGCTGAGCCCGCCGGGGGCTCCTGGCAAACAGGAGAGCCACCAGCAATGCCGAGTAGGGGGACATCACCCACCCATGCCTATCACGTGCCAGCCGTTGGTCCAAGAGCTTACAGCAGATCGTCTCCAGCACTACGAGGTTCAGTTCTGTTTTTATCCCTGCTTGACAGAAGGGGAAACCGAGGCAGAGAGCATTGCAGCCATCGCCCAAGGTCTCACAGCTGAGAGACCATGAGGTAATCAGGCCATCTGGTCCCAGAGCTCCCACGTTTAACTGATGAGTGGAGGACGCAGCAGAGGCCTTGTTGTCCTGGGAAATACAGGTCCTCCGGGGAACAGGCCCCGACGTCGCAGAGCTGACGCCAAACAGCTCCCTGCCTGGTGGGACGCCAGGGCCAGGCGGGGCTCTCTGGAAGCAATCATACTACCAATCAGGCTGCTCATGGCGCTGATAGCAGCAGCTAATGTTTACAGAACGCTCACTGTGTGTGCACCCAGGCACTCTTCCAAATGCTACACGCACAGCCGTTACCCGTGGAACCTCCCAAGCCTGTTAGGTAAATGCCATTATTTGCCCATTTCACAGATGGGGCACTGGCAGCACAGAGAGGTTAGGACACCTGCCTGAAGACACACAGTTACTAGGTGACAGTGCCAGGATGTGAACTCATCAGCCTGACCCCAGCGACCTGCAAGGCAGGCCCCCAGCAGAAATCCCACAAGGGCAGCATGGCTGCAGGGGCCAATGGGAGCAGGCCAGCCACCCACCAGGGCGGCTGGGGGGAGCTCTCCCTCGAGCCAGGAGAGGGCTGCTGCTGCTGGCGAGCTCCCCGAGAGGCCAGGCCTTGCAAGGGAAGCAGAAATCTGTCGTTAACACAGTGCCAAACCCAAAGTGGCTGCTCCCAAACTGCAATCCAATAAAAGTGCGACTTGTCTATTTATCATCCTCAGGGCTTTTTATCACAGTGCAGATGGCTGCTACCTTTGGAAGGCTCAGCAGCTCGCTGCCAGCCGCCCGCCATGCAAAGCTTAGCTCAACAGAATCTGGGCCTGCACCTGTGAGGGGTCTGGGGACTGGCCGCCCCCCCTCGCTGTGCGTGGCCGCCAGCGAGCACACTCAGGGCTGGTCCAGCCCTCCTTTCCTCAGCCTCTCCCGCCCCCCATGTTCACGGTCTGCCTCCTTTGCAGAGTGGGGTGGTTCGCTGGAGCAGGTAGCAGCACACTCGCCTCTCCACTGTGCTAGGGGCAGTGGCGGCCACACCTGGTGTCAGCCTCTAATTACCGCACGTGGCAGCTGCTCCCGGGAGAGGAGAGCAAGCAGCAAGGGGCCCCATGGGGGAGGGCAGTCAGGTGTGTGGCACCCCGATGCCCAGTCTTAGGTGGCTCAGAACAAGGGGGCCCTGTGGGGTGCCACCAGCGATTCAGGCTGGAAGATAAAGCCAGGGAAGATCAAGGGCAAGGCGTGCAGAAAAGACAGCCCCCGCTCCCCTGCCTGCGTGCGGCGGGAAACCTGAAGCATGAAAAGCGGCTCAAGATCTGGCTGCTGTGGAGCCGGCAGCATACCTGGGCCTCCTGTGACAACGTGGCCAGTGGGGAGGCGGGGGAGGCACAGCCAGCGCCGCGGGAAGGGGCATGGGCGGGACACCCCAGGGTCAGCAATCCTGAGTTTCTGCCCCCACAGTGGAAACAGTCCCTTGGAGGCTGGAGGGGGTGGAGGAGAGGGACTGGGACAGGGGCCCAGCACAGCGATGGCACGAGAGATCAGGCCTGTGCTGGATGCTGGTTCAGTGGGTCACAGGAGGCAGCTTTTCTAGCAACACGGAGCCCGGCTATAGCGTGTGTGCATGTGTGCATGTGTGCACGTGCGTGGAGAGGGTTGAAGGACTTACCCCAAGCGGACGGCAGAGGTTCTGGGGACACCTGCAACCAGGGCGCTGCCAAGCTGGCAGGCCGTGACCTTTGCCCTCTGGACCATAACCCAGGAAACAGAATGCCCCAGAAGCCCCTGCCCAGGGTTCCTCAGGCTGTGCGGTGTTGCCTCTCCAACTAAACCAGACTCGGCAGCTCTCGACACCAGCGGCCTCCTGTAGTGCGCACTCAGGCCTGGCTGAGCTGGAAATGGCACCTATGAACTTCCTGCCATCTCTCTCGCCTTCCTGGACAAAGCCCTTCAGAGCCTCTTGAGACACTGTCCCCTGGTTGCCTTTGCTTATGTCCTTTGGGCTGGCTAGAAAGCACCCCCCTGACCGGGCATGATGGCTTACGCCTGTAATCCCAGCACTTTGGGAGGCCGAGGCGGGAGGGTCACGAGGTCAAGAGATCGAGACCATCCTGGCCGACGTGGTGAAAGCCTGTCTCTACCAAAAAATACAAAAATTAGCTGGACTTGGTGACATGTGCCTGTAGTCCCATCTACTCCGGAGGCTGAGGCGGGAGAATCGCTTGAACCCGGGAGGCGGAGGTCGCAGTGAGCCAAGATCACGCCACTGTACTCCAGCCTGGCGACAGATCAAGACCCCATCTCAAAAAAAAAAAAAAAAAAAGTGCCGCCTTGTCTCCCGGAACGTGGCAGCCACCCTCCAGGGCCCCCTTTATCACAGGTGGGCCGGCCCACAGCTTCTGCAGATGTGCTTTCTGGTCGCCATAGGTCACCGAGAGTGGGCGCGATCTCATCCTGTAGCTGGGCTGGGAGCTGAAGCTCCGAGAGGCCGGGGCACCCAGGCAGAGGGACCTGCCTGGCACTTCCCCGCTGGGCCATCCGGCTCCGAGGTCCCTCTGTCAGCCAAACGCTAGGCCCCTCTGGTGCGAGGACTCTCCAGCAGGGAAGGCAGGCGGGTGGGGATGCGGCACTGCACCTTCTGCTGCCAGGCCTCGGTTCCCCGCTGCACTCGGCACACGCCATGGGAACAGCAGGAAGCATCTGTCACCTATGCTTCTCTGAGTTTTTACTTTTTGTATTAATACTACTTAAGTTTCTACCCAGAATAATAACAGTTAACGCTTATATAAACATTACCATGGGCCAGGTGGAAGCGCCTTCCATCCATTTCCTCACTGGATCTCAGTAACACGAGGAGGAAGGTCATTGTCCTAGCTCTGTTTTACAGGTGGAGAAGTGGCCACAGGGAGGTGAAGACACTGGCCTGAGGTCAGGCAGTGGGAGCCAGGCCAGGCTCTGGGCCATGCGCTGCCTCTCCGGGTACAGGGACCAAAGGGAGAAACGGGCGAGATGGGCCTGGAGAGGGTGGCCTGGGGCCTGGCGGGCCATGGTGTGCCGAGGACAGCCCCTCACGGAGCGGGCAGCAGCACCCTGGGGAGGAAATGGGGGCTGCACCGGGCTGGCCGGTGCCGCCCCAACCACATTCACTTCCACCTCGAACCTTAGGCTAGGACCTTACTGGAAAGAGGATCTTCGAAGATGTCATCAATCAGAGATCTCAGATGAGACCATGCCACTGTAGGGTGGGCCCTCGATCCAATGACAGGTGTCCTTATAAGAAGACACAGAGCTCACAGGCAGGACGCCATGGGCGGACGGAGCCAGGGGTCAGGGTGATGCAGCCACTAGCTGCGGGACACCACAGGTCACCAACGGCCACCGGAGCTCAGAAGGGACAAGGATGGATTTCCTCCGGGGACCTCCAGGAGGAATCAACCCCACCAACACCTTGATGTCGGACTTCCGGCCTCTGGAACTGTGAGAGATGCATTCCTGTCATTTTCAACCACGGCATTTGTGGCAATATGTTACTGCAGCCACTAATATGGGAGCTATTGGGGCGGCTGCTGTCAAGCAAGGGGGCCAGGGGCTGCCTCTCCACCTGATGGGTCGCCCGGCCCACAATGCCACCTGGGTGCCCTCTGGGTTTGCAGCAGCAGGCACAAAATCTAACAGCAGTCACGTCACACCTGTCTCCTGCCAAAAATTCCAATGACCACTTGGCCAGATCCTAGATGCTGTGCACCACCCAGCCTCAGTTTACCTCTTGTGCTTCCCAACACATCATCCCCTCTAGCCTGCCCGAGGCTCCCCTCTCTCTATCCCTTCATTCATTCATTCATTCATTCATTCATCCATTCATTCAATAAACATTTGTCCACCACCTGCTTGACACCCAGCGCTGGGCCAGGATGCAGCAGGGAACAGGATAGAAGTCCCTGCCCGTGTGGGGCTGACGCTGAGACAGGGCCAGGATGGTAAACAAGCACGCAAACAAGGGACAGTGTTGCAGCAACTGGGGGTCCCACAACGGAAACAAAGCCAGTGAAGGAGGCAGCAGAACAGCTATTTAAGGAGGAGGGGGGCAGCAAAGGCCTCTCTGAGGAGGTGATACCTGAGCTGAGGCCTGAAACGACGGCAGGACTAAGTTCTGGGAATATTTGGCAGAAGGATCTCCAGGCCATCCACAACAGCAGGTGCAAAGGCCCTGAGGCAGAAACAGATCTGGCTGTTTGGAGACCAGCAAGGTGATCAGTGTGGCTGCAGCAGGGGCCCACGTGGAGGTGGAGATGAAGCTGGACAAGGCCGCTAGAAGTCACAGCATGCAAGGCTTTTAGGCCATCGTGAAGAGTTGGGATTTTATTGCAAGCGGCACAGGGAGCTGCTATGACGTAGGGGGTTTTGGCGAGGGAAGTGAAATGGGCTCTCGGATGTTCTAAAATGGTCCCTCTGGCTGCTGCGAGAAGAAAGCATTGCAGGGGTTACAGGGGAGGCAGGGAGGCCAAGGAGGAGCCCACTGCCATCAATCCTGGTGTCTTTCTCTGATCATTCCTTCTATCACAATAGCCTTTCCTAGAAAACTCCTACACATCCCTCAAGACCCAGCTCAAATGTCCTATGTTTTGTTTTGTTTTTTGTTTTTGTTTTTTGAGACAGAGTCTCACTCTGACACCCAATCTGGAGTGCAGTGGCGAGATCTTGGCTCACTGCAACCTCTACTTCCCAGGTTGAAGCCATTTCAGCCTCCTGAGTAGCTGGGATCACAGGCGCACACCACTACGCCCAGCTAATTTTCGTATTTTTAGTAGAGGTGGGGTTTCACCATGTTGGCCAGGCTGGTCTCAAACTCCTGACCTCAGGTGATCCACCCACTTCGGCCTCCCAAAGTGCTGGGACCGCAGGCGTGAGCCACCGCGCCAGACCATGTCCCCTGTTTTGTGAGTGTCCCTTAACCCCGTGATTCTCATCTAGGAGGTGACCGTGCCCCCCAGCAGACAAATGGCAATGTCTGCAGACATTTTTGGTTTTGACAACTGGGGGGTGCTACTGACATCTGGTGGGTCGAGGCCAGAGATGCTGCTAAACGTCCTACAATCCACAGGACAGCCCCCACCACAAAGGAGGAGCCAGCCCAAATGCCAACAGTGCCGAGGCTGAGAAACCCCAGCCTATCCCCACCCTGCAGCCCCCAGGGAGTTCCCTGAAGTCCACGCTCTGCTGCCACAGCACTGGGATCAGCTGCCACCCATCTCCCCGCCAGCCCCTCGTTCCTCAGGTATGGCCCAGCATATGCGTTGGCCTCCCGGGAGCTGGCTGGACGTGTGCATTTCAGGCCCACCCCCAGCAAGTGGCCCAGGGCTCAAATTGCCACGAGGCCCCGCGTGATGGGTGAGGACTCTGGTGGGACCGCGTCCTCAGGAAGCCAGGCCGGGGCTGAGCCAGTTGGCCTCCCAGGGCACAGATGTGGCCTGCCTGGCTTCACTGCAGCCCACGGTTTCCAAAGCTGCAGGAAAAGCTCCCAGGAAGGCCCCACCTCCACGGGCATATTCCAGGCCACGCTGTGCCCCCATGGTGGTTCCTGGGGCCTCAGCACCAGAACTTACCCAACCTGAAAAAAGTAAAAGCTGCAGGGAATGAGACCCAGTCAGGTTAGCATCCAGCTGACCAGTGACCACTGACCACAGCCAGGGAACCTGGTGTGGCCCTTGGCAAAGTTAACCCCAGGTCCTCCCAGTGTCGGCTGAAGGTCAGCAGCCGAGTCCTCATTCTGGGGTGGGTGTGAGAAAGACGATGTTTGGGACTGGCCAGCTGTCCGTCTCCTGCTGCAGCAGGTTCACCTCAGATGCACGTGAAACTTCTGGAACCGAAGGAAGAGCCTCCCCCAGATGGCAAGTGCTTAGTCCAGCGGCTGGCTATCTCTGGGCAGTGGAAAGGAACACTGTACAAGGAATCTGGAGGCCTCAATCCAGGCTTGTGATTTGCTAGAGCAAGTTGTGCCTGCAGCTGTCCTTCTCTGAATGTCCTAAAGGTGTTCCCCAGTCTCCAGCAAAGCAGAGGGCTGACTGTCTCCTGATCCTCACCTCCAGACCCCCGTGGTCCCGGTGTTGCTGAGTCAAGACATGGTTCGAGCCATCCATGCATTCACTGACTCGACAAACATTTACCACACCCAGCCCCATGCTTGGCACTGGAGACACTTTGGAGAACAAGACACGGGATGTCAATTTGCTCAGGGCTTAAACCCGAAGGTGCAAGTGTATGTCTGTGGAACTCTGTGCAGTCTGTGTACTGTGCATATTTGCATGTGCATGCATATGCATGCATGTGCACATATGTAATAATGTGTGTCTGTGTACCTGAGTGTCTCTGCGTATGCATGTGTGCATGCATGTATGTATCTGTGGGTGTGCATGCCTGTGTGTACCTGTGTAGACATATGTGTGCATGCCTGTGAGTTTATGTGTCTGTGTGTGCATGCATGCATCTGTGCCCATGGATCTGTAATCTCTGTGCACATGTGTGCACTCACTTTTGTGTGCGTGTCTGTGTGTGTGCATGCATGTGGATCTGTGGCTCTCTGAGCACCTGTGTGTGCACTTTTGTTGCATGTATGTGTGTGCACATGCATGTCTGTGTCTGTTGGGGAGTGTCTTCACCAGGCGAGGCTGGACCTGCAGGCCCATCAGAAGCCCACCCCCCCAATGACACAGGCCGAGAATTACAAAGCACCTCAGTGTGACGCCTGGGGTGTGTGTGTGTGTGTGTGTGTGTGTGACAGACCGTGTGTTTCCCCGCCTGTGAGTGCCTCTGAACAAAGTACACCCTCTACCTCTGTGAGCCCACTGCCATCTGTCTCTCCCCCTCCTGCTCGGCCATTTGAGCCAGTGGTGGGGGGGCACCCCCAGCCTCCCAGGCTGAGAGAGCCAGATGGCAGGAATCAAGGCCTCATCTTGCCCCAGGGAGGCCAGCGCCCGAGGCCGCCCCCACTGCCCCTCTCGGGCCACCTGGGTCACAGGGCAGGCCACCACCCTCATTCTTGGTGCCTCCTGGCTGTCCTGACCCCTGTTCCCGGGCCCCACCTCAGTGGCTTTTTGCCTCAGCCACATAAATCACCATCCAGGTCAGTGCCGGGTGAGGGGCCAGGGCAGGCAGGGCACGTCCCCCGGGTCTGCAGACAGAGTGGCTGCTGAATGACCCCTGACAGCCCTGGCTGGGGGCCTCAGAGGGCCAGAGGGCAGGTCAGGAGGCTCTCACGTTCCCCTGGGCTTTGTGGGTGATCTTGGCTTTGCCTCACCGTGTGGGGAGGTTGACTCTGATCACAGGGCCTGGGGCAGAGGTGCAGGCCCACACCTGCTCAGGTGGCCCCTGCAGGCAGGCAGGAGGCCGTGGGGTGATCCCTACCCTAGGACTGCACGGGTAGATTCCCAGGACGCAGTGGTCAGTACGGGAGCTGCACAGACAGTGCCCACAGACCTGAGGGCTGGTCCCAGCTCTGCCAGCCACAGCTGAGTGTCCCAGCACCCTTTGCTTCTTCACCCCTGAAACTCAGGTGCTCACACCTACTTTATACAAAGTTCCCCAAGAACTCAAGGCAGCGATCACTCGCTCAAGCAGTCATTCAAAAAACAGAGGCCCAAGAGGCTGTGGCTGGGACATGCAGGCTCTGGAAGCAACTGCTTGGTGTGAATTCTGGTGACTCCCTTTCGAGCTGTAAGAGCATGGGCAAGTGACTCCACTGCTGTGGGTCTCAGTTTCCCCATCTGTAAAAGAAGAGGCTGACAGCACCTACCTTCTAGATTGTCCCGAGGACTAAGTGAGGCAGCGTTTAGAGCAGGCCCACCACCACAGAGCCTCTCCAGGCGGCAGCTGATGTTGCCCATGAAGGACCTCTGGGCAGGCGCGGGTACCAAGAACAGAGCGGGGTGCGCCCCTCCGTCTCCTGTCCCTCCCCAGAGGCCACCACTCCCCACTTTCCCCAGCAAGGAGCAGCACAGACCCAGAAAGACACCACCGCATGGCCTTGCAAGGTCCCCCGGGCTGGGCTGAATCCTCCAGCATCTGGAGTATCGAGTCTTCATTCATTCACTCTCTCATTCCACACATTCTACAGAGTGTCTACCTGTGTTAGGTACCCCGTGGGGGCTCACAGACTGACGGGGGAGGCAGAGACGAAAACACAGTATCCTATCCGGGGGACACAGAGAAAGGTGGGCAGCCCCTGGGATGCTGAGAACAGAACCCCTCTCCCGCCTCCCCCAGATGAGCCTGGAGTAGCTTCGGACATGGAACTGGCTCCTGAGCAGTAATAACACTAGTTAGAATAGCTGTTATTTATGCACCTTCCACACATAAGTGACTTAATCCCCATGCAACCCTATGATGGGAGGCAGGTACTATTGTCATCAAGGAGGCAGGCTCAGAAAGGTTCAGCAACATGCCTGACACCACACAGCTAAAGGGTGGGAGGAAGATTTAAACCCAGAGCCAGTCCAACCACTGAACATAGCCCCTGCCAGCTCTAGGGGGTGGTGTTCAGCCTCCTTGATCCCCCAGCCCTGATCTGTGGATTCCTAGACAGGAGGAAGGTAACTAGGAGGCAGATCGACTTTTTTAAGTGGGGAAACAGGTCCAGGTGGGGCAGGAGACAGGCAGGACAGGTGGCTCCTGCGCAGGCTGAGGCTCCAGCCCAGATCCCTTCCTGGTCTCCGATCCCAATCCCCCGAGCATGTGGCTGCCCCTCCTCGTCCTTCTCCTTGGTAGAACCCGCAGGGCTGTGCAAACACGTAGCTCCCTCCTCCCCCAGGGTGGGTGTGGGTGCCGCCTCCCTAGATGTCATTATTTCCTTATTTCTCCTCCCAGGCACCATACGGCTGCCTCCCGGTCCAGTAGGAGGCCCCAGGTCTTGGCAACATCCTGCTTTCTAGAAATAAAAATGAGAAGAGGGAAAAAAGCCTTCCAGGAGGCCAGTTCTTCTATTTACACGTAAAAAGGCCTCCTCGGCACTCCTCGCCCCTCCCCCACTTCTTTTGGGGGTTGAAGATTGTTTGGAGGGCGTGCAGGGGGCCTCTGTGACCCCAGGAGCCTCCTTGGGGAGCCCGGCGGCAGAGGCGTCCGCAGGGAGGGAGATCAGATGGCCTCAGAGGGTCGGGGGACTGTGGGGAGGGGCAGGCCGTCTCGTCGCCCCACCTCCCTTAATGGGAAATTTCATGGGTGTGGTAGCTTGTGAGACCGGCCGGCTGCACCCATGCCCCCGCCCCCACCATCTGCTCAGAGGCCAAAAGTTGCTGGGGAGGGGAGTAGGCCTCTGCCCGGGCTCCGCTGCGTCGACCTCGACGGTAACCTCCCCTCTCCATCCCCACATTTTTTAAGCAGATGTCTCCCACTGATGAGCTCCAGGTTGCCTCCAGCCCGCCCCCACAGTCCTGGGCCGCCCACTGCGTGGGATGGGGGAACCGAGCCCAGCCCACACTCTGGCCTGCGGGCTCCCACCACCAGCCCGGCAGCCTGGCAGCGCGCGTGGGGTCCCAGCCCGGAACCAGGCACCTGGCCAGCGGGGACTCTGCCAGGCAGCTGGCCCGCCCCTCGGGCAGGAGACAGGCACCCACGGGCCCTTCGGGGTTTGGGCCTTGCCCAGCTGGCCGGGCCTGGGGCTAGAGCTGCCTCCCGGGACTCTCTGGGAGGTCAAATCCTAACCCCACTGGGGCTACCGAGGTCCCCGCCTTCACACTCTGGGCCGAGTTTCACTGTTAGCCCCCACAGAGGAAGGGAGGCCCCCTGTTCCTGGGAAAAACAAATTCCACCTCTTGCATTCTAGGCAAAGAGTTACCCCAAGTAAAATGAAAGATCAACCAGGGAGAGGGCAGATTGGCAGAATCGCACTGGAGTGTGGCTGACTGAGCAGAGACGCCGGGATGCTGGGGCCGGACTCAGGGCTAGGACGGGCTGGGCCAGGATCCACAGTGGCCTGAGACACTGTCCTGAGCTCTCTGGGCAATTTCCCTACCTGCAGAACTGGAATAAGAAAAGCTGGCTTGCAGGACTCCTGCGCTCTGATACCTTCACGGGCTGCTTTGCCAAGAGCAAGGGAAGGAGAGGAGAGGAGTTTAGGGGTGAACTTTTGGAGGAGAGAACAGGAGGTTCAAGGAGCTACCCCATCAACCCAGGGCTGGGCAAGGCCACTCAGTGACCCCTGACTCCTAATGTTTCTGGAAGGCTGTAGATGTTGGGGGGTACGACGATGCAGACAGCTTAAAGAAGCTTCTGGAAGCTGCCCAGCAGGGTTCTGGCCCTGGAAATGCAGACCCACGCCAACCACACTGGTGAGATCCGGGAGCCCCAGACCCCACCTGCCTTCTGGGGTGACTACATGGGGCTGGTGGGGTACCAAGGACTTTGGCACACACAAGTCCCCTGTGGCCTCAGCTTCCTGCCTGCGGAACATGGGACCCACAGATCCACCTACAGCCGAAGGGCCCACTGGGTGCATGGCCCCTGGTCAACCCTCAGCCCAGGCCTCTTGCACAGATGAGGAAATTGAGGTACACACAGGCAGGGATGGAGTCACAGAGCTGCGTGGAGACGTCAGGAGAGGGAATTTCTGCTGCCCATTCCCAGGCCATCCTCATCCTACACCGTCTCTCCCTCTCCCCTTCCCTCTCAGACATTCCCATCAAGCCCAGATCCCCCCTCAAAACCCACTCAAGGGGAGGAGTTGCAGGGGCAGCAGGAAAGCAACAGACCCCTCCCCTCCCTCAGCCCCCAGCCCCTCCTCCAGGACCCGCCCCAGAAGTCAGATGGGCGCACCTGCTGTGGGGGCTGTGACAGATCTAGGGCACAGGCTCAGAGGAATTTCCGCTGCAGTCGAGGGAGAGGGAGGGAGGGTGCAGGTCTCGATCTCTAGAGCTGGGCAGAGGGAGGACCCAGGCCGGGCCCCCTGGAAGGCTGCTCCTCCATGGAGGGCACAGGCTCAGAGGAATTTCTACCACAGTGGGGGAGGGGGTGGTGGGAGGGCACAGGTCTCGATCTCTAGAGCTGGGGAGAAGGAGGACCCAGCCCAGGCCCCCCAGGAGGCTGCTCCATAAAGGGCACCTCCTGGCATGTGCAGGGCTGAGGCTCTGGGCATCCAGGCCCTGCTGCCACATCTCAGCCTGCCTGGGCCCCTGCCTGATCTGGACAGGGAATCGGGGCTATGGGGCTGGAGGGGCCCCAGTGCAAAATGAAAATGGGGACTTCCTGTTCCAAAATGATTAAGCGCATCAAGATGGCAACACCAGGGCAATAAAACCAAGCGTAGGCCCTCCTGAGTGTGGGGCCTGTGTGACTGCTGAGGCTGCACAGCCACGAAGCCGCCTTGCTGCCAGTTTGGGGAGGGGACAGGGAAAGGCTGCGACCACAGGGGCCCACCCCAGTAGGATGGGGCAGCGGACCAAGATGGGCAAGCCCAGCCCCTGGCCCGTCTTTCCATTCTGGCTCTGATACTTCCTTTATATTTTAAGGCAGAGTCTCACCGTCTCCCAGGCTGGAGTGCAGAAGCACGATCTTGGCTACTGCAACCTCTGCCTCCCGGGTTCAAGCCACTCTCCTGCCTCAGCCTCCCTGGTAGCTGGGATTACAGATGCGTGCCACCATGCCTGGCTAATTTTTGTGTTTTTAGTAGAGAAGGGGTTTTACCATGCTGGCCAGGCTGGTCTTGAACTCCTGACCTCAAGTGATCCGCCTGTCTCAGCCTCCCCAAGTGCTAGGATTACAGGCATGAGCTGCCGTGACCAGCCTGGCTCTGATACTTCCTAACTTGAGCCTTGGGCAAACAGCTCAACCTCTTTGTGCCTCAATTTCCTCATCTGTAACATGCAGGTAATAACACAGCAGTCCTTCCCTTACTGGATTGCTGGGGAACTAAAAGGAGTTACACATACAAGTAAAGCGCTGACACCGGGTATACAGGAGGCGGACAGCACTGATTATTATTATTATTATTATTATTATTATTATTATTATTATTAGACCACCATCCTAGCGACTCCTAGGCCATGCCCTAGATGGTGCTCATGGGGCAGGAGGGGCTGTAAGGTGTTCTTTGGGACCCTTAGTATGTCACAGAAATGAGGCTGCAGTCCCCAGCCCTGCAGGAAATAAATCCTGGGACCATGGCAAGTCTCTTCCCATCTTTGAGTCTCAGTTTCTTTCCTGGTGAGGAGTTGGGCCACAGTCCTTCAGACTTTGATACTGGAGAATTTCTGCTGCCCCTTTGGGTGGGAGATTGGTGCCCACAGGCCCTCAGGTTTGGGTTGTACCCAGCTGAGCAGGCCTAGGGCTGGAGCTAGTTAGTCCCCCTTTCCACTAGGGATATGAGGAATTATGGCTCTTCCTTCCCCTCCCAGAGCCAGAGATTTCCATCCTTCCATCTAGTCATCTAACCAACATCCATCCATCCATCCAAACCACTTCCATCCATCTGTACAACCAACATCTATCCACCATCCATTCATCCATTCTCTCCCCATCCAAAATCCATCCATCTATCCAACATCCATCTATCCAGCATCCATCCATCCAGCATCCATTGATCCATCTGACCCTCCATCCACCATCTATCCAACATCCACTGGTCCATCCATCCTTCTGCTCATCCAATTCCATGCAAGTATCTATCCATTCAACATTCACCCAATCATCTCTCCATCCATCCATCCATCCATCCATCCAGGATCCTTCTCTTCATCCATCCATCTACACAGCCTTCATCTGGTCAGAGATACAGACATCAATGCCAAACAGCAGGGCCCAGAGTTGTCAGGACGCTACAGTGAGTGGGCAGCAGAGGTCCCTGGGGGTGGCCAGGGATCACGGCCAGTGGTGTGCACTCCTGCTTCTCTCTCTAAGGCTGGCCGAGGGCAGGGAAAGTAATTTGTGGGAAAGTAAAGGATTGAAGTCAAATCACAACTCTACTTTTATAATCTGGTAACTGGACCCAGGTGACTTAACCTCTCTGTGCCTCAGTTCCTTTGCCTGTAAAATGGGCATAAGAGATGCTTCTTCGGGGTTCTTATGAAGATTAAATGAAAATGACAACGTAAACCAAGCAAGAGAATGTCTGGGGCAAGTGTTGAACCCAAGGCTGGTTGCATCACTCGCCCACAGCTCGAGGCCCTCTGTTGAACAAGAGAGGACCTGCCTGGGGCTGGTGCTGAGCCTCCCTGAACCCCTGAGCCCCATTTCAAGTTGCCCCAGGGAAGTCTCTGGGGGGGACTTATCATCACCTGATCCCCCAAGCAGATCTGAAAAAGCACAAGATAAAAACGGGGCCCTTCCATCCACAGTGTGACCGCTCTAGGCCTCTGGATGCCAGATCAGTCCCTATCTGCCACCCCAGTAAGTCCTGGAGCCACAGGATGACCCGTGTAGAGCTGCAGAGAGTGCTGGGGTAGGCAAAAACCCCCAATCAGACAGACCGAGGTTCAAATCCCAGCTCCATCCTCACCTGTGCACCTGGGGCCTGCTGCTGAAGCATCCCAGCCTTGCTTTTCCTATCTGTCAACTGGGGGCATTTCAGGACTGTTGGAAGCATTGAAGAGAATACCTGGAAAACACCTGATACACAGTGGTCCCTCAAGAATGCCTGTTTTTTCATTAGAAATGGGGGAAGAGGAGAGATGCTGAGAACCGTGGAAACTCACAAAGGTGGCATAAAATATGCCCCACAAATGACACCTGCCACGATGTGCAACATATGTGCTTGCAGGCAGGGCCCTGAAGAGAACATGCAAGCGAAGCGTGGAAAGAACCATGTGCAGTTGTGTGTTCTGGGATGTGCAGCTCAGCTGCTCGGCACCTGGGAGACAGTGGGCTGGGTCAGAGCTTCAAGCTCATTCTCCCCCTCTTCCCACCCAGTCTCTCGTTGCCTGTGAAGTGAACGCTACTGAGAATTCCCACCTCTAGGGAGGAGGTTTCACTTCAATACGGACTTGACTGTTGATTTCAAGTGCATCCTCAGTTCCCTAAAATTACTTGGAAGGGATGGCTGTGTACAGACCCTCTCCCTCCTCCATCTGGGTGTGCCCGTCTTGGCCAATGGCAGAATGTTCTGGAAGTATGGTAATCCATTCTGCATGCATAGAACCTAATCTTACGACACTCTAAGGGCTTTATTAATAGCCTATTAGCGGATAATTCATGTATCTTGATGAGAGTCATCCAGTGGTCGTTTATGGGGGAAGAGGGGTGAGGGGTGAGTTTGGGGGCGTGCAGCTAGAGGGTCACCTCCGGTGTGCGTCCCAGCACTCGCCCAGGCGGCGAGGATTCCACCAGGCGCCCATGCCGTGGTGTGCCTGGGATGCCCCTCCCACAGCCCCGCCACTCATTAATCTTGATGAGTTTTCTGCTGAGTATTCTTCCAGGGCTTTCAAACCGCTAGCTAATTGCAATTAATCAC
The DNA here is from genome assembly GCF_029281585.2 of Gorilla gorilla gorilla. Lineage (NCBI taxonomy): Eukaryota > Metazoa > Chordata > Mammalia > Primates > Hominidae > Gorilla > Gorilla gorilla. The sequence continues at coordinate 115,936,718 of NC_073242.2, read as the reverse complement.
TTACTGAAACAGATGTCAGGAACAATGGGATTGGGAAGGCTGGAGGCTTGATAAAGCTGTCAGGAGAGGGTGCGTGGGTGGCTGGGGGGCCAGGGAGGCAAGGCGGCCCAGATACCCTCTGGGCCCTGGGTGCTCAGAGTGCCAGACAGGCCAGCTCCTGTCCAGGTGGGCTGGGTGGAGCTTCGCTCCGAAGGAGGATGGAAGGCCAATGGCGGGAGGCAGGTGCCATGGCCAAGTGTCTAGGGGAGCACGGGCAGAAACCTCTGAGGCTGCCACGGCCACCACCCCGGAGGCGACTTTCCAGCCCTGATGCTCAAAGGATCAGATCTGGGGACAGCAGGCGTTGGATCAGAGACGCGCTCTGCAAGTGTGGCCTGCAAACACGGTAGGGGCGTTGTGTGTTTTTCGCCCCGCGGTAACGTAAGAATTGTATTTTTGCATTAGTTGCCAACATTTAAAAATCAGATTTGACAGAAAAATCTGGACTTCTGGCTTCTCTTTGAAAACACAAAGATTTTGCCATACGCCATCATGCGGCACCGCGGGCTGGGCCTGAGCGAGCTCCCGTATGGACGGGGCCTGGAGGCTGGCTTTTGCCAGCAATGCCTCCACATTCACCCCAGGGGCTTCCCTCCTTGGGTCTCTGGCTCCTGCGCGCCCCTCACGTTGCCGCCCTACCAGGCTAGACTGAGAGGTCTTGCAGATTAACACCCCTGGGGCTTGGTGCAATTCTGAGCCAAGCTCAGGAGGGCTTGAATCCAGGATGTGAGAAATCCGCCCCCCGAGGCAGTGGCTTTCAACCTGAGCTGCACTCAGAAATCACTTGGGGAGCTTTAAAAAACCCTCAGCCCAGGGCCTTGCGGAGGCGGGGGCTGGAAACGTTCTGTATCAGCGGCTCTCAAAGTGCAGAGTCTTCAGCAGCGGCAGCCTCTCCTGGGAGCTGGGTGGGAACGCAGGCTCCCAGGCCTCACGCTGACCTACAGTGTCTGAGACCCCGGGGCAGGGCCCGGCAACCTGCATTTGCCTTCAGGGGATTCTGCTGCCCGCTAAGTGGGGGAACCTCCGCTCCAGGCCCTGATGGAGGCGGGCAGGTCATGCAGGTGTGTGCCTACGTCAGGATTTCCCCAGCGGTGCCCTTCAGACGAATGCCCTAGACTGCCGCCGCCCTGTGCCCAGCCCGTACCTGGGGCCTATCAAGCCACAGCCTCTGGGGGTGGCACCAGGCATCCCCGTTCCATGCAGCTCCCAAGTGACTGCCGTGTGGAGAGGGCTGAAGGCCGCTGTGTGGCTCCATGCTCACCCCTCCGCCCCCTGGCCTGGCCTTCGAGGTGCAGGGCAAGTTTTCCAAGGTCATTCCCAGGCCGGGCTCCCTTGGCCACCCTCCCAGCACAGTTCCCACCTGTGTCCCTCTTGGAATTGGCTCTGGCCCTACCAGGCTGGGTGACCTTAGGCAAGTTGCTGAACCTCTCTGTGGTTCTTCCCCCATCTGTGACTGGGAATGAGGACTGCACGGGAGGCTCTCTGGGTGTCCGGCCATTATCATGGCTGATCTCGGTTCTTCCTTCTGTGTGTTTCTTTGCTCCAAACTGCTTCTGGGGCTGGCCTCATCCTTCACTGCATTCTACCTGTTTCCTCTTCTGTCAAATGGGCTTCATGACCCATGAGGTTGTGAGGGTTAAATTTGCTCACGGGCAACGTTCCTAGCCTCGCCCCTGGGATGTTGTAAGTGCTCAAAAAGTGCTAGATATTGCAGGGACCCTGCTCACACATCACTGGGCTCCGACTGAACCCCCGATGGATTCCCCGAGGACTGGGAGGTGAAGAGACAGGAGAATGAATGAAATTCCCTGACCTGTGCTTACTGCATATTTTTACCGAGCCCCTGCAGAATGCCAGGCTCTGTTCACAGTCCTGGGAACTGCACGGAGGAGAACAGGTCACTGGTGGAGCTGACAGCTCAGCAAGGAGACAGAGAATAACCACAAACACACATCCATGAGTAAGCTCGCTGTGACCCAGAGCTCTGGAGAAAAATGGAAAATCGAGGAATGGAAGGAGGCTATGCGGAGGCTGTGCGGGAAGCAAGGGGGCTCAGAGCCACATGCAGGGCTGTGCAGGTGGGAGCAGCGTTCCAGGCAGAGGGAACAGTGGGGGCAAAGGCCCTGGGGCAGGTCTGAGGACAGGGGAGGAGGCCTGTGGGGCTGGAGCAGAGCCAGCAAGGGAGATCTTGGGAGGAGGTGAGGACAGGAGATGCTGGGGGCCACGGAACAGATCACACCAGGCTTTGAGGCCAGGCTAAGGACTCTGGCTTTTGTCCCCAGGGACATGAGAGCCACGGGAAGGTTCTGGGCAAGGAGGGACATGATGACGCCTCACTAGCAGATTCGCACTTGTCACAGCTGTGCCTGCCTCTGCCACCAGAGCCCCCGTCCTTGGTTCCTCTGCACTTGGCTTCCAGGGAGGATGTTTTGGGGCAGCAGCGCAACCCCTGCATGGAGAAGCTCTGCCCCCAGACAGAAGACCCTGCGGGGAGCTCCTCCATGCACATGCCCGTGGCAGAACATGCCAGTGATGCATGCCACACAGAATGTGACCGTGGCACCTGGCATTGCCGGGCATCCTGGGGGGTGCTCCGGACACAGGTCCTGGGCGGGGGCCGTGTGTCCTGAGAAGGCGTGCGTGCCCTGGGCTGTCTCCCCACCTGCACCTCTGCATGTATGTTGCATGTGCTTGTGATGAGCAGGCACCTGCTGCTCCTGCGGCTGTTTACCGTGAGTGATGCAGCGTGCGGAGGCTTCGGAGCTGTGGGCGCCCCATGTATGTGCACGTGTTGTATGTGTGTGTTGTGCACGCTGCTGTGTTATGAAGCTGAGATTCTCGAAGGTGGCTGGGCAGAAGGAGTACCTTACAAATGTTACTGCTCACTCCAGCTGCCCAGGATGGTGGCCACAGCTCACCGGCCAGTGACAAAGACAGTTTACTGGTCTGCTGTCAACACCAGGGACCCCCCAGGCGTTTGTCTACTGGAAGCAGGATCGATTTTCCCCTAACTGCCAAGGATCCCCCAGCCTGCTCCCACCCACTGGACCCCTGGTAACTAGAATGGGGGGTGGGAGGTGAATTCAAACAGGAGCCAACAGTGAAATTCATCTTCTGGGGCTGTGGACAGTCTAGTTCAGGGGAGGGCTTACCTTTCAGCCAGGTGTCCCCCTCAGAGGACCGCCCTCAGGGGCTGGCCTGCAGCCTCACTCACCTGCCCACTCCAGAAACCCTACAGGGACCCAAAACACCTTGTCTTAGTGAGGCAGGGGAATAAACTGCCAGCAGTGCTGGTTCCAAGTGCTACAGTCACTGCCTCAGCACCCCGTGAGGCAGCGGCTGTTATCGCCCCATTTTACAGCTAAGCAAGCTGAGGCTTGGTAAGGTTCAATTACTTACACAGCGTTACAGGGCCAGCAGGTGGCAGAGCTGAGCTCTGAAGCCAGACGGTCGGCTCCGAAGTTTGAGCCATGCCATGCCTGACACCTATCTGCCTCCGCCCATCGTTGCCCCTCACAGCTCTCACCAAGGCACGAGGGAATCCTGGGCGGTGCAGGAAGCCCAGGTCAGGAGCCCAGGGCCGGGGCTGGACCTTGTCTCGGGGCCTCAGCCTGCCCTGCTAATGAGGGGCCAGCCCCTGCTCTCCCTCCTGCCTAGGATCTGGTGAGGCTCAAAGAGACAAGGGTGGGCGAGATGCACCAGTTCCCAGCACCGAAGCCCCTTGAACAAGGGGTCTATCTGGGTCCTGTCCAATGCAGCAGGTCCTGTCCAATACAGCAGCCACGGGCCACGCATGGCCATGGAGCACTTGAAATGTGGCTGGGTCCAACTGTAATGTGCTCTAGGTTCAAATTCACACTGGCTTTTGAAGATTTAGGACAAAAATAAGGATATGGAATATCTCACTGATATTTTTTAATATTGTCCATGTGCTGAAATAGTAACAGGATATATGGGGTTTGTTAAAACATATTATTTATTTATTTATTTTTGAGACGGAGTCTTGCTCTGTCACCCAGGCTGGAGTGCAGTGGCGCGATCTCGGCTCATTGCAATCTCCACCTCCCGGGTTCAAGCGATTCTCCTGCCTCAGCTTCCTGAGTAGCTGGGACTACAGGCGCATGCCACCACGCCCAGCTAATTTTTGTATTTTCAGTAGAGATGGGGTTTCACCATTTTTTTGAGATGGAGTGTTGCTCTGTCGCCCAGACTGGAGTGCAGTGGCGCGATCTCGGTTTACTGCAACCTCCACCTCCCGAGTTCAAGCGATTCTCCTGCCTCAGGCTCCCGAGTAGCTGGGATTATAGGTGCCTGCCACCATGCCTGGCTGATTTTTGTATTTTTACTAGAGACGGGGTTTCACCATGTTGCCTAGGCTGGTTTCAAACTCCTGGTCTCAGGTGCTCCACCCACCTCAGCCTCCCAAAGTGCTGGGATTATAGGCCTGAGCCACTGCGCCCGGCCTAAAACATATTGTTAAAATCAATTTCACTCTTTCTTCTTTTTTAAAGGTGACTACTGGAAATAAAACCTAAGCCAGCACGTGGCTCACATTTGTGCCTGAGTTGTATAATCCGTAGACAGTGTTGCTTTGCTTTGAACTCAGGCACCCTGGAGGGTCTGGGAGATACTTCTCCAAGGGCTGAATTTGCCTGAACCTGCGGGCAGCTGCTGTCCCACTCCCAGGACCCCAGGACTCACAGTGCTGGTGCTGGGGTTGACACTGCATAGCCACTACATACTGAGCCTGTTCCCACTGTGAGGTCTGGGCTCATAGGTGGGGATAGAAGCGGGGACAGCCTCATAGCTCCATTTCCTAGGCAGGCAAACTGAGGCCCCCAGGTCACTCAACAGTAAGGGGCACAGTCAGGATTCAAACCAAGGTCTACGGGACACACCACAGTCCATGTTCTGTTCCACCCTCACCAGACATTTTTCAAGCACTTCTCCCTACAAAATAAAAGATGAGGATGCATGAGCCACCAGAAGTGGGCTGAAGCCAGGGTTAATTTAGCACACTCCCAGTGACTGGAAATAACATAGCTTAAGAGGACATTTTTCTGTGGTTCATTCATCCATCCATCCTTCCATCTACCATCCATCCATCCATCCACCCACCCATCTATCTACCCATCCTCCCTTCTTCTTTCCTTCCTTCCATTCACCCATCCACCCACCTACCCATCTACCTACATCTGTCCTTCTTCCATTTATCCATCCATTCATTCATTCACCCATCCACATTCATTCACCCACCATCCATCCACCATTCAATCATCCATCCACCCATCCACCCACTCTTCCATCCATCCATCCATATACACATCTACCCTCCCTCCTTCCCTCCCTCCCTCCCTCCCTCCCTCCCTCCCTCCCTCCCTTCCTCCCTTCCACCACCATTCATCCATTCACTCATCCATCCATCCACATTCATTCACCCACCATCTATCATCCATTCATCCACCAGCCCACCCATCCTTCTTCCATCCATCCATATATACATCTACCCACCCACCCTTCCTTCCTTCCTTCCTCCCATTCACCCACCCATCTACCCATCCATTCATCCATTCACTCATCCATCCATCCACATTCATTCACCCACCATCTACCATCCATCCATCCATCCATTCATCCATCTATCCACTATCCATCCATCCACCCCACCCACCCATCCATTCATCCATCCATACATACATCTACCCTTCCTTCCTTCCTTCCTTCCTTCCTCCCTCCCTCTCATTCACCCATCCATCTACCCATCCATCCGTCCATTCATCCATCCATCCATCCATCCATCCATCCATCCATTTTCCATTCATTCTTAGAGAGTGGTGGTTAAAAGTGTGGATTCCAGAGCATGACTGTCTAAAGTTTGAATCCCGGCCTTGCCACTGACCAGCTGAACAACTGTGGGCAGGAAACTCCACTGCTCCATGCCTTAGTTTCCCCATCTAAAAGAAAGGCATGATATTATGAGGTCTCAGTCTAGGGTGTTCAGATTCTTCCTTGCCTTTTACTTGCCATGGATTTTTAACCAAAGTAAAAGTTACTTCATCTCTCAGCCTCAGTCTCCTGTAAAATGGGAACAAAATTGCTTCTTCCTAGCGGTAAGTGGTCAGGAGATAAGACTGCTCAGTGCAATGGGTAAGCGGGGCTGCATGACTTTCTGGGTGGGCAGGGCAGGCTTGCCTTGGATGGTGGGTGGGGTGGCCATGTTTGGGTGACAACATCCTTTACTGCGCCTCTTCCCTGCGGCTCAGTCTCCGCCAAAGCGTGCATCGGTGTGGCTCCGCTCCAAATCCCGCTGGGAGGAGACCAGCCCCTTTTTGCCACCACAAGATGGGTTTTGTCTCATGAGCATCACGGGCGACTTCCCTTCCCCTGACACTCGCAGCTCCAGCCCGGCGGCACACCTGCCTCCAAGGTCAGTCCCAGATCCATCCTCCACCAAGCCTCTGGGTCCAGCAACTCCGCCCTTTCCCTTGGCCCTGGGGGTGGGGCTGCTTCCTGCTGTCACCACCTCACATCACCTGTGCATCCCCTCCTGCCTTCTGGGTCCTCCAGCACCTGCTCAGCAGTGCCAAGAGTCAAATCCTCTCTGTTGAAATGCCTCAAGCAGCTTCTATCGTGGCTGGCCCCTAACTGAGATGGTACAGAACAGGCAGCTGGGACAATGCAGGGACAGCCAGGGATGCAAGCGGCTGCTGGGACAACCCCCCGCCCCAGGGTGCCCAGGGAGGGCCGACCGGAGTCCTGGGTGAGTGGCCCGAGGCCCCCAGCCCAGTCCAGTCCAGCCCAGCCTGCTCGGAGCCTGCTCTCCACCCTGGCCCTCTGCCTGCCCTGCTCCAGCTGCCTGGCATGGGAGGCAGAGCTCTGCCTGCAACCCGAAGAGGCCCTGACACATGTTAAAATAAATATTCTGCAAATATGATGTTCCATATGTATGACTTCGTGGGGTGATGATTTTTCCACTGATCGCTGTAAGTGACAGCTGCGCGGGCAGCTCTGGAAACACAGGCTCCAGCGACCCTCGCCATGCCACGCAGAGGGGGTGGTGAGGGGGGTGCCACGGCGCGGAGCATCTGGCGACTCGGGGCGTGAGGAGCCCTCGCGCCTGTCAGTGCTGGGCGCAGGAACATTAGCGATTCCGAGGGACGGCAGGAGCAGGTGTTCCCAAGCAGCCTGTTTGTAATAATTACTTTTAGATTGTTTTAAAGTATGTGAGCAAGATCCTGGAGGGCTGGGAGAGAAGGAAGAGGGCGGAGGCTGCAGGAGGCCAGGCCAGCTCAGGGGCAGCCTTGCACATGCCCAGGGCCAGGCAGGGCTAGAGGCATGGCTGGCGGGTTCCCATGTGGCTCGTCCCCACGTGTCCAGCCAGGCTGGTTAACTGACACCCTGCCATTGCATCCTGTGGCCCCAGCAAGCTGCTTCCAGAAGGCCTGGCCTCTCACCAGGAAGCCCCCAGCCTCCCCATGAGCCCCGGGCCGAACAGGTGAAATGTTTTAAGCGGCGACCCTGCCGTCGCCAAGAACCTCAAGCCTCGACTTCTGGGTAAGATGTCTGTATGCTGGCACCGGAGGGGTGGGGGCTTTGTGTCCTGTTCCATCCCAGTCCTGTGAACACAGTGCTCAGTAAGTCCCCCAGTGAACGAACAAATGCATTAAAGTGGATTGTCATTATTAGGAGGACAAGAGCTTTCTTTCTGGTTCCTTCAAGAGACCCCAGAACACTCTTCTTCTGAACACACTTGCTCCAAAGAGCATCCTGAGGTCTGGGCTGTGGGGCATGGATGGAGGAGGCTCTGGCCTCCCTGGTGGATGCAGATGAGGGCTGAGGAGGGACTCGAGGAGAGCAGGCAGTGCCAGCCTCCAGGAAGTGGCCTCACATTACTCCTTCAGGTGGGGTGCAGGTACTGGGGCTGACATCCTGGATGGGGCCTCAGGGGGTCTTCCCCGAAGATGTCCCACGAGGCTGGGGCTGCAGGGGCCCTGCCTGTGAGCGGCAGAGGCCAGGTCCGTGGGGAGAGCATTCCAGGAGAAGGGAGAGGGGAGAGTGGATGGATGGACAGGTGGATGGATGCGGCGACAGAGAGAGGGATACACGCTTGCCACGGTTTGGTCTGCTTGGTGGAGTAAGATCCCACCCTGGACACCAGGCCACACCCCACCCACCCACGTCCCACCCCTACCCCACTGCGCATTCTCTTTTCTACAGCCCCCTAAATCCTCTCTCGTTGGGGTTCCCATGTTAGTGCATGGTGGCTCTCCAGGGGCTCAGCGGCCCCCCAGCCTGTGTTGAGGCCCTGGCTGCACACTGGAATCGCCAGCTTTAAGCAAGCCAAACTCTGCCACTCCAGACCAGCTGGATGGGAACAGCAGCTGGGGCTCTGGGTGGGGGTGACTTCCGAAGCCCTCCAGGGATCTCAGGTGCAGCAGAATGAGGCCACGGCAGAGCAGCAGCTGGGTGGAGCCCCCGAGGCAGCGATGGGTGAGGCCATTGGACATCTCCGGCTGGAGCCTGACCCAGGGCCTGGCCTTGCCACTCAGGGAGGACGTCCATGCAGGTCTGGAAATGGCTCTCCAGCTTGGCTGGGTGTTTGCCCCTTCCCTGCAGAGAAGGGTTCCCCTGACCATTTCCAGCACAAAAGGTGAGCAGAGAAGGTTTCGCTCCTCAGGGGTGGGGCAAATGATGAGGATCTGGTTCCTGGGGAGCTGACTCTGCTCCACTTCAGTGCTTGCGAGGCAGTGCTGGGGCCAGCCTCACCTGAATGCCTCCTTGGGCAGGGATGTGTGGACCAGGGGCTGGGAGTAGCGGTGTTTACAGCTGCTATTTAAAAGCCAGGCAAGTTCAATATTAGCTCTGGGGTTTGTGCAATCTGTTGTCAAGATAAAGCAGCCAGGCAGGTGAGCAAGCGGGGTGCGGCCCCGCCCCTGGAGCCCCGAGCGAGGCCTGGTTAATGAGCAGCCAAAGGGTTCAGCCGCCCTTCCTCCAATGCCTGCTTTCCAGAGTCTGCTGAGTCCAAACCCAGGGCAGCAGCGCCCCTAAACCCCTCTCTCCTCACTCCCTGGCTCCGGCCTCCCAAGTGTCCAAGCGGCTTCTGCACCTGCAGGGCCTCTGCCTGGATCTCTCTCCTCTCGCCTCCTTCAGGTCAGAATGCCACTTCTTGCGGCCAGAACGCCCCCTCTCTCCTGCCCCTTTCTCTCTCCTACTGTCTGCTTTTTTTTGTTTGTTTTTTCTTTTGGCCAGAACAGGGCAAGACCCACAGTGGCTGCTCCGTGAACGTGTGTACAAGGGGACTCCCGCACGGTGCTCCTCCTCCTCCTCCCTTCCTTGCTCAGCCCCACCCCACACTGCCTCCCGCGTGGGCCCCAGGCTTCTCCCATCCACCAGGCCTCCGGGGGAGGAACCGACATCCCTCATTTAGTGGCTCCACAGGGGCACCCCCCCGCCCAGCTCCTTCCCGCAGAGCCTCTTACTGTCAGTCTTGCCGGGAGCCTCGCCTGTGCGGGGAGGATCCTGACAGCCACCCCTAGCAGAACTCATCTTTTATTCATGCCGATAATGTCAACGGGATTGTGTCTGATGCAAAGTCACTTAACCCATTAGAAGAAGCTGTGGCTGCAGCCCAGCCAGGGACCAGGGGAGGAGGGGGCCAAGGTGGGGTGCGAGGATGACCCAGGCACACCCTGGGGACATGGGGGTTCGCTGATGGCCTGCCTGGGTCAGAGGTGCGGCTTTTCCATGCTGGGCTGTTCCTGTACATGGGCCGTGGGGCGGGAGTCCTGCCCACTATGAGCCTACATGGGAGAGGGGCCCCCGGAAAAACAACAATCACACCTACCTCAAGGGGGGTGCTGTGGGGCTGAACGGGATCCCTTCGAAAGCCCTCAGCACGGGCCTGCCAGAGGAGGCCGGCCTTGAAGCTTCTTTTAGGAAAAAGGCCCTGAAGTCGGCCCCTCACCCCAGAAGCCATTCCCCCCAAAAATACAAGCATGGAAACACAGCTACCCTCTCCCCATCTACCTCTCTGGGGTTCCTGGTGGGAGGCCCTAAGCCTCCACCCAGGATGACAGGAAGCCACCAGCCCTTGGTTCCCCGAGGGAAGGGGCTCCCTCGAGGCAGGAACAAATGGTACCTGGAAGCACCCCCGACGCCCCCAGGTGGAAACCGTTCACAAGCTCGGGCCTGCAAATGAGCAGCTGCCAGCAGCCCCGAAAACCTGCCTTCTCCTCCCGGCCTGGTCAGAAAATCGCTGTGCAGCTGTTTGTTGAATTAACAAGTCATGAAGGAGTTGGGGTTGCTGTTTGAGACCCAGCTTGGGCTGTGCATCCTGGGGCCAGGCCCTGCCCCTCTCTGTGCCTCAGCTTTCTCCTGGTTGAATGAGGCGGTGGAGCCCCTGCTTGCTGTGCTCTTTTCTGGGGTGCATCTCCCGGGGCTGAGTGTCCAGAGGGTGCGGAAATTGGGGTGACCCTGTGGAAAGCAGGACCCCCGCAGGATGCCCTGGGCTCCCATCCCCCTGCAATCTGGGGCCAGGGCCCGAGAGACCCCCCAGGGACCCCAGTCTTGGGCCCAAATCGCTGGCGGGGGTGTTCGTCCAGGAGACAGGAGGGTGCCTGCTTGCACTCCGAACTGCCCAGCCCTGCCCTTCCTGTTTCTCTTGGTTTAACACACACTTTCACAGCGCCCACTGCGTGCCGGGTTCTGTGTTCAACACCAAACATACCAGTTCATTTAATCCTCCCAACGCCCCCGGGTAATAACAGTAGGCTCTGTTATGATTCCCATTTTACAGAGGGGGACACTGAGGCCTAGAGCGTCACGTGGCACAGGCGGTGGCGGCGCAGACGCGTCAGCCCGACTGCAACGCGCCCCCTGCAGGACAGCGCGGTCTCACACCGCGGGCGAAGCCGCCATCGCCGCCGCAGCCGGTAGGGGCGCCCCCGTGTGGAGACCCGCGGCACTGCAGCTCCAGGCTGTGGCCGGGTGCCCTGCAGCCTCTCTAGAGGTCCTGGTGGGAGGCCCTTAACACTCCACCCAGGGCGAGAGGAAGCCACCTGCCCTTGGCTCCCCAAGGGAAGGCAGCTGCTGGCTAGCCACCCCTGAGAGTGCTGACAGATCACAGGTGTGGTCATAGTGGAATCTGAGCACCAGCATGCCCGGTGGGCCGAGTGGGCTGGCCTCACCTGCTGCAGGCCCTCCAGTGTTTGTGAGTCGCGTCACTGGAGGAGGCATGGTGGTGACACAAAGGAGGCACATGGGCCCTGAGTGACCAGAGAGCAATGGTGCCACCCTTGGCCCTGGAAGCCCCAGGGTCCTCGGCAGCAGAGACTTCCTCTGAGGAGACATGGCGATGGGGAGGGAGGACAAGACAGAAGCGAATCCTGCCAGATCCTGTGTTAGCTTTCCAGGGCTACCATAGCTACAAACTGCGTGGCTTAGATCAACAGAAGTACGTTCCCTCACGATCCTGGACACCCAAAGTTCGAAATCAAGGTGTCTGCAGGGCCACACTCCCTCCAGAGCTAGGGCGACAGCCTGGGCGACAGGGCAAAACCCTGTCTCAAAATACAAAAAGCACACAAAAAGAAATCGGGTCTCGCTGTGTTGCCCAGGCTGGTTTCGAACTCCTGGCTTCAAGCAGTCCTCCTACTTCAGCCTCCCAAAGCACTGGGATTATAGGCATGAGCCACCACCCCGTCTGGCCTGAGCACACTGCTCAGTGTCTGCCAGGGCACCCGTCAGACCCCTCTAGACGCTTTAGGGCAGGGACTGGTTCTGTTCAGCATCCCTGGCCCCGATGTCAAGCTCGGCATTCACAGACCCATGATAACTGCCAGCTGGGCCTCAGAGGGGCCTTCCTAGCTCAGACTTTGCCCCTGCTGTCCCTCAGTTCTGTTCCAGCCCAGTCCCCCCGACTCTGACCCTCCCACAGCAGTGGTGGTCAGCCCTGGCTGCCCACTCCACTTCACCTGTGGAGTTCCTGGCTGGCCCTGCAGAAGCCCTACTCGGACCATTTCCATCAGAGTCTTGGAGGGGTGGGGGCGGGGAGCGGGGAGGCAGGCATCAGAGGGGTTTTTAGAGATCCCCAGCTGATTCCAGTGTGCATTCACCGTTGCACAGCACTGCACCCGAGGCATGAGAAAGGCTGGCATGTTCTGGCATAATGTTATTTTTTGTTTTTTGCTCTATTGCCCAGGCTGGAGTACAGTGATGCAATCATGGCTCACTGCAGCCTCGATTTCCCAGGATCAAGCGATCCTCCCACCTCAGCCTCCCGAGTAGCTAGGACCACAGATGTGCACCACCACGCCTGGCTAACTTCTGTTTGTAGAGACAGGGTCTCACTATGTTGCTCAGGCTGGTCTCAAACTCCTGGGCTCAAGCAGTCCTCCCATCTCAGCCTCCCAAAGTGCTGGGATTATAGGCACGAGCCACCACGCCCGGCCATCTGGTATATTCTCAAACCCTGACCCCCACTCTAAATGTTGCCTCCTGAGGTGGCCTCTAGCACCATCTATGAGGTGAACCTTTTGTAAGGGCAGGGCCCGGGCACCCTCACTGCTGTCCCTGCAGAGACTAAGGCAGCCTCTGACTGTCAGAATCCCCAGGCTCGGTGCCTGGGCTCCCATCACGTCACTCACTCCCAAGGTGTCTCCCCAGTCTCCCAGCTTTACACGCCATCTGTGCACTGGGACGCCCACATTCATAGCTCCAGACTCAAATATCCAACTGCCAGTTGGATCTCCGCACAGTGTCTCACGGCAGCTCTCACATGGCCAGGACGGAGCTCCAGCGCCTCTCCCACCCCCAAACCTGCTCCTCCTGGCAACACTAACCTTCCAGCCGCTCAAGTCAACAGACTTGGAGATGTTCTAAGGGTCTCTCTCTCTCCTATCCCACCTCTGCTCCGCCGGCAAATCCTGACAGCTCTATGCTCAAAACGTTTCCCAAATCCAATCCCTCCCTACAAAGCTGCCACCCTGGTCCTGCCTGGATCCCTGCAGCAGTCTTCTGGTGGCTCCCTGCTTGCCGGCTTGTCCCCCTTTTTCTGTTCCTCATATAGTGGCCAGGGGTATCCTGCATCAGTACCTTGGAAGGACTCTCTCTCCTTTTGGCACTAGACTGTGTCCTCTTGATGGTGCTGTCCCCAGCGTCCCACAGACAGCAGTGGCTTCTCTATGCTGAGAGGCTGGGTCTGGCTCCTGGGAGGGGCAGGAAGGCTGCTGGCCTGTGTGTGCCTGTTCCTGAGCAGGCTGGGCTACAGCAATCAGAGAGGGCTTCCTGGAGGAGGTAGGGCTTGTGCTAAGGGCTGATCTGGATGGGCAGCCAGGAGAAACACAGGAGATAGCCAAAGAGCAGTAGACGAGACAAGCAGTGTGCCAGGAAAGGCAGCGAGTGGGCTGCATCATCCTCTGCTTCTGAGGGAGCCGTGCCTGGGGCCACCCTGGGGTCCTATGCCTTGGAGGTTGGACCTTTCAGCCCCACCTCTGTGACTTTGCATGTTACTGGCTTCATGGCAGCTAAAAAGACTGCTCAGCACGCTTCCCGGAGCACATTTCCCCAACCTGCCTCCGTCTGGCATGGTGACTCGCAATGTGGCCCTTGGGCCAATGGCGGCATTGTTAGAAATGCAGCCTCCAGCCAGGCGCGGTGGCTCACGCCTGTAATCCCAGTACTTTGGGAGGCTGAGGCGGGTGGATCACGAGGTCAGGAGTTCAAGACCAGCCTGGTCAAGATGGTGAAACCCCATCTCTACTAAAAATACAAAAATTAGCTGGGCATGGTGGCAGGCGCCTGTAATCCCAGCTACTCGGAAGGCTGAGGCAGAGAATTGCTTGAACTCGGGAGGCGGAGGTTGCAGTGAGCCGAGATCGAGCCCCTGCACTCCAGCCCGGCCGACAGAGTGAGACTCCATCTCAAAAGAAAAAGAAAAAAGAAATGCAGCCTTCAGCCCTGCCTGAGACCCATGGAATCAGAAATGCTGTGAGTGCGGCCCAGCATTCAGGACTGTAACACGTCCTGCGACGGATGCTGATGCCCTGGGACACCGAGATCCTCTGCTCTAGCCTTGGGAATAGCCTGGGCCCAGCGCCTCCGTCTCTCCCACTGGCCTTGGGCCCCAGCCTTCCATACCCAGGGACATCTGGCAGCCAAAGCGGCCTGGGCCACCCATGGGGGAACAGAGCCACCTAACCCGCCGATGCAGACACTCTGGAGGCAGTGGTAGAGGTGAGCTTCCTACCGCTATGCTGCACACACACCTGGGTGGCCCTTCTAAAACCACAGGCACTTAAAGCCAGAGGGAGTCCGAAACCGTGTGCTCTGACCCTCCCCAGGCTGCAGGGAGAACACAGAGGCCAAGGAGCTGAGCTAAGCCTGAACTCGGGTCTTCCAGCAGACTAGCGGCCTGACAGGCTGTGCAGGTGGTCAGCCGGGGGTGATGTTGCCCCCAGGGGGACATCTGGCAATATCAAAAGATGTTTTGGTTGTCACAGCTCGGGGAGTGAGTGCTACTGGCATCTAGTGGGGTTGAGGCTGGGAATGTGGCAAACACCCAACAGTGCACAGGATGGCCCCCACCACCCAAAATTATCTCACCCAAATATCCACCGGGCTGCTGGGCATGGTGGCTCACACCTGTAATTTGAACTGTAATTTGTAACTTTGGGAGGCCAAGGTCGGTGGATCGATTGAGCCCATAAGTTTGAGACCAGCCTGGGCAACATGGTGAAACCTGCTCTACCAAAAAATACAAAAAAATTAGCCGGGCATGGTGGCTTGTGCCTGTATTCCCAGCCACTCAGGAGGCTGAGATGGGAGGATGACTTGAGCCTGGGAGGTTGAGGCTGCAGCGACCATGATCGTGTCACTGCACCCCGGCCTGGGGGACAGAGTGAGACTCCGCCTCAAAAAACAAACAAACAAACAAACAAAAAAAAAACAAGAAAAACCACCAACAACAAAAAACTCCACAGGGCTAAGGTTGACAAGCCCCGGGATCCATGCAAGTTCTTGGGCCTTCAAGTCAGCCGTGACCCGGGGAACCTGTAATTCCACGAAAGTGGATTTTGCCAGGGACTCTTGAGTTCCCATGAAGAATCTTAGCAAGGAAACCTGCTTAGCAACTCTTAGCAAGGAAACCTGCAAGGCTGCTGAAATGTACAGGATGTGATGGGCCCCTGAAAGTCTGGCAGGCCCCACAGGTTGCCACCCTCAACCCGGGCTCCCCCTAGAGGGCAAGTGGGCACACCGCATCCCACGTGGCAGGGGCTGCACCTCCTTCCGGGAAGGAGCTGGGCAGAAAGCACCGCCGGGTGGACTCCCACCTGCTCGGGAGGAGCCGCTCTGAACCCACGGCCCCACCCCATCTCACCACTTGCTCCCACTTGGGGGCTGTGAACGGAGAAACCCCACAGAGCAGAATTATACATTCAACCTTGAGAAATTAGGCGGCCTCCCAGCTCCCGGCCCCGGGCCCCTCCCTCCTCCAGCATGCTGGCGAGCCGGGTTCCAAGAGCGGTTCATATTTAATAACGCAATTTATATTCCACTCTCAACATAAACTATTGTAAAGGCGCTCTAATGTAAAAATACATCTGGCTTGTCAATAGTTTATCTTCTGGATCGGCATCTAAATCCCTGGGCCCGTTTGACTTATGGCTGCACCACTGTCTAATGAATAAAAAGGTGCAAATTATAGGCCCGGCTTTAATGCTCATCATAAAATTAGACGATAGTTGCAAAAGCTGCATTCTCCTGCCCACAGTGCCGCGATGGTGAGCCATAAATAAAGTGTATTTAATGTATCCCTGGGCTGTGCAAACCCAGGAAACAGTGTGTTATTGCTCGGCCTTCGATGGGTCCGCCACAAGTTCAATGAAGTGATAACGGATCCATCATGTGAATTTATGTTAACTGTCTCCTTGCAAAGCCATGGCCTCAACACTGTAAATAGCCTACAATCCTTCTAGCAGGCCTGCCTGCCAATAAAACTGTCACTGCCAGCTTGGCAGCCAGCACCTCCAGGACAGGGGGAACAAGCCGTAAGGTTCTGGAGGCCGACCCGGGCTGCGCCTCCCACCCTCGCAGCTCTGCTGTGGGGCCGTCAACTGTACAGGGAATGAATCTTCTTCCAAACAGAGCAGATCCCGATCACGGGGTCAGCAGAGGCCAGCTGCTGTAGAAGGGTTTGCTCGGGGTCCTGGCTGGTAGGGGACGGGGGCTGAGAAGGCGGCCATCTGCCTTGCCTTTGGGCAGCAGAGCCAGGGATCTCAGGGTGAGGACCCGGTTTGCCAGCTCTGCATCTCTAGGATGGCAAGTTTGCCCTAGCAAACCCCAGGATGCCCTCAGCACCTGGAAGCCACCAGTAACAGTCATTATATAGTCATTCATTCATTCATGATCATGTCCTATTTAGCACTTTGTGTGTTGTAGGTCCTCTGTAGACATGAAGAGGACACACTCCCTCCCCAGGGGGACCCAAAAGATGAGAAAACAAGGTACACAAATATAAAATTAAGTCCTGGCCAGACGCAATGGCTCACACCTGTAATCCAAGTACTCTGAGAGGCCAAGGTGGGAGAATCGTTTGAGTACAGGGGTTCAAGACCAGTCTGGGCAACATAGCGAGACCCTGTCTCTACAGAAAATACAAAAATTAGCATGGTGGTGCACACCCAAGGTCCCAGCTAGTCAGGAGGCTGAGGCAAGAGGATGGCTTGACCCCAGGAGGTAGAGGCTGCTGTGAGCTATGATTGGACCACTGCACTCTAGCCTAGGCAACACAGTGAGACCCTGTCTCAAAAGTAAATAAATAAAAATAAAATTAGGCTGGGCGCGGTGGCTCATGCCTGTGATCCCAGCACTTTGGGAGGCCGAGGCAGGTGGATCACCTGAGGTCAGGAGTTTGAGACCAGCCTTGCCAAATGGTGAAACCCCGTCTCTACTAAAAATATAAAAAATTAGTCAGGCATGGTGGCAGGTGCCTGTAATCCCAGCTATTCAGGAGGCTGAGGCAGGAGAATTGCTTGAACCCAGGAGGCAGAGGTTGCAGTGAGCCAAGATCGGAACATTGCACTGCAGCCTGGGTGACAGAGCAAGACTCCATCTCAATAAATAAATAAAAAAATAAAATAAAGTCATACTAATGTCTATGCATATCAAAATTATGATGCTGTCTCCCTTCTCCGAAGCCCCAGGGCACAAGCCCTGACACCTGTGTTTCTGAGCGTGGGTGTTGGGACCCACGAAGGCACGGCGATGTCATTCTGTGGGTCAGGGCAGTAGTCTTTTTCCATGGCACAAAACAGAATAGAAAATACGAGAGATGTGGGTGTGGAGAAAGGGTGTGCACTGTTTCAGGGAAGATGTGTACATGGCCTGCATCATGATATAAAATGTGAAATCCATATTGTGGGTTGTTGACATAGACGTTGGAGAAACACCTGACCATGGCAGTCATTTAGCAACCAATGCAGTTCACGAAATACCAGCTTTCTCGGCACGTGAAAGTATCTGATGTTTCCGAGTAAGTCCCCTAAATGCCCCCTCCCTGCTCTGTGTCTAGCTTGACTCCTCATCCCATAGAACTGTGGCATGGAAGGGGAGCATGGGCCCATGGGGGAGTGCCAGCTGTCCACACCCTCTGTATTAGTCTGTTCTCACACTGCTATAAAGAACTGCCTGAGACTGGGTTATTTATAAAGGAAAGGGTTTTAATGGATTCACAGTTCTGCATGGCTGGGGAGGCCTCAGGAACTTACAATCATGGCGGAAGGCGAGAGAGAAGCAAGGTGCCCTCTTCACAAGACAGCAGGAAGGAGAAGTGCTGAGCAAAGGGGGAAGGGCCTGTTATAAAACCATCAGATCTCATGAGAACTCACTCACTATCATGAGACCAGTACAAGGAAAACCACCCCCACGATCTAGTCACCTCCCACCAGGTGTGTCTCTCAACAGCTGGGGATTACAATTCAAGGCAAGATTTGGGTGGGGACACAAAGCTTACTAACCATATCACCCTCCTTGCCCTGGAGGTTCTGGGAGTAACCATTAAGATCCTCTTTGTTAAATTCCTCACCCCCTTTTTGAATTGCTGTTTGGGGGTCAGTTTTATAAGGTACAGTCTGCTAGGCCAGTGGTACATGTATGTAATTGATACCTAAGTAACTATGTCCATTTGCGAAGCGTG
Organism: Gorilla gorilla gorilla; assembly: GCF_029281585.2. Classification (NCBI taxonomy): domain Eukaryota; kingdom Metazoa; phylum Chordata; class Mammalia; order Primates; family Hominidae; genus Gorilla; species Gorilla gorilla. The sequence continues at coordinate 115,918,486 of NC_073242.2, read as the reverse complement.
TGCTAAACGTGACTTTACTGACATGCGTTGAAGGAAGTCTGGAGACCACCGGGACCCTCAGCCCACCCTCAGCCCTTGCCGCCTGAAGGTGTAAGTGACATTAGTGATGGAAGATGGTGCTCCACAGTCACCCGGGAGAGCAGGCCGCCGTGCTTGGGGGTCACAGCTGGGGAAGATGATGACATCAATCTCCCCATCTTCAGGAAGCTCCTCCCTCCTGGACCCTCCCTCCATGGCTCTGCCTTCCTCCTAGGTAAAGCACCAAAACCACTCAGCTCTTGGCTTCCCAACCCTCAACCCACCTCGTTCCCCGTGTCCCACACTCTCGTGGGAGATGGGGGTCCCTCAGCCCCGCTGCGTCAACCTCACTCGCAGCGGCCGCTGCCCGGATGGGAGCGGCACTTCCACGTGCTTGTTGCAGGGTGTGCGGAAACACACAGGCTTCAAAATGTAAAAAGGCGCTCGGCCTGGAAACAGCCAAGAGACAAGCAGAGCCGCAGGGGCTCAGTAGGGCGGCCCCTCCAGCAGCAGCACGGAACCTTCCAGAAGCCAGGCCTTCCTAAGTGTGCGATAAAGGCTCAGTGTTATAACCTGCATCCGAGCTGATGGCTTCATGGACACATGGTCAATACAGTCACACAAGGGCTGGGGTGGGCTGAATCATGGCCCCCTGAAAAGATGTCCCTGTCCTCATCCCTGGAACCTGTGAATGCGGCTTTATATGGCAAAAAGGTAAGGGTGTTTGCAGGTGTGATTAAATCGAGAGTTGCACTGGAGAGGTTAGCGACGATTATCAGAGGGACCCTGAGTGCAACAGTGAGGGTTATCCAGGGGGGCTGAGAGTAACAGTGAGGATTATCCAGAGGGGCCTGAGTATAACAGTGAGGATTATCCAGGGGGGCCCTGAGTGTAACAGTGAGGATTATCCAGGGGGGCCTGAGAGTAACAGTGAGGATTATCCAGGGGGGCCTGAGTGTAATAGTGAGGATTATCCAGGGGGGCCCTGAGTGTAACAGTGAGGATTATCCAGGGGGGCTGAGAGTAACAGTGAGGATTATCCAGAGGGTCCTGAGTATAACAGTGAGGATTATCCAGGGGGGCCCTGAGTGTAACAGTGAGGATTATCCAGGGGGGCCCTGAGTGTAACGGTGAGGATTATCCAGGGGGACCCTGAGTGTAACGGTGAGGATTATCCAGGGGGGCCCTGAGTGTAACGGTGAGGATTATCCAGGGGGGCCCTGAGTGTAACGGTGAGGATTATCCAGGGGGACCCTGAGTGTAACGGTGAGGATTATCCAGGGGGGCCCTGAGTGTAACGGTGAGGATTATCCAGGGGGGCCCTGAGTGTAACGGTGAGGATTATCTGGGGGGCCCTGTGTCCAATCACAAGCCGGTTTCTGAGAGGTGGGCAGAGGGAGTTCTGACACACACAGAGGAAAGGCCCTGTGAGGACGGCGCAGAGAGGGAGGTGAAGATGCCTGCCCTGAAGGCTGCAGTGAGCGGCCACAAGCCCTGGAAGCCAGAGCCCCCAGAGGCTGGGAGAGGCAGGAAGGGGCCTCCCAGCAGCCTCTGAAGGGGGTGCGGCCCTGCCCACACCTTGATGCTGGAGTTCTGGCCTCCAGACTGTGGCAGAATACATTTCTGGGTTTTTGTTGTTGTTGTTGTTGTTTTGAGACAGGGTCTCACTCTGTCACCAGGACTGGAGTGCAGTGGCAGGATCACAGCTCACTGCAGCCTCAACCTCCTGGGCTCAAGCGATCCTCCCATCTCAGCCTCCCGCATAGCTGGGACCACAGGCATGTGCTACCATACCTGGCTGATTTTGTTATTTTGTTTTTTTATTTTTGTAGAGACAGGGTGTCACTGTTACCCAGGCTGGTGTCAAACTCCTGGGCTCAAGTGATCCTCCCACCTCAGCCTCCCAAAGTGCTGGGATTTCAGGTGTCAGCCACTGTGCCCGGCCTACAATGTCAATTTTACCCCTCCCTTGAAGAGTCACAAGGCACATTCATTAACAAACTTAACCAACCAAGAGACCCTCATTCTCCGAACACTCAGTGTTGGGGGCAGCTTTGACGAGCCCCCAATGACCACGCCTCCTGGTGGTCATGCCCCTGGGTGGCCCCCGCCCTTTAAGTGTGGGCTGGACCTGGTGACTTGCCCCTAATGAATGGAACATGGCACAGGTGAGGGGGCTCGCTTCCGGGGTGGGTTACAGACTGTGGTTGCCATTGCGTGTGCCCTCTCTTGCCGTCCCCTGCACCCTGGCTTGCCTGATAGCACAAGATCCCTGTGGTGAGCTCAGCGTGGCTTCCAGCCAGCATCCGGCAAGGAACTGAGGCCTCTGTCCCACGGCCCAGAGGAACTGAGTCCCCTCAGCAACCATGGGAGAGGGCTTGGGAGTGGATCCTTCCCCAGCCAAGCCTTCAGCTGGGGAAGGCTGATACCCAGGAGGCCCAGCTAAGCTGGATCTGGATCCCTGACCCGCACACGCCGTGGGATAATAAATGGCGTCTGGAGCCACAAAGTTTTGGGGCAATTTTTTTTTTTTTTGAGTCAGGGTCTTTCACTGTCACCTAGGCTGACGTGCAGTGGCACAATCAAAGCTCACTGCAGGCCCCATCTCCCCTGGCTCTGGTGATCCTCCCACCCCAGCCTCCCAAGTAGCTGGGACTACAGGAGCCACACCCGGATAACTTTTGCATTTTTTGTAGAGACAGGGTTTCACTATGTTGTCCAGGCTGGTCTTGAACTCCTGGGCTCAAGTGATCCTCCCGCCTCAGCCTCCTGAAATGCTAGGATTACAGGTGTGAGCCACCATGCCTGGCCTTGGGGCAATCTGTTAGGCAGCCAGAGGTAACTGGCAGGCCCAGCACTGCGCTCCCGACAAGCTCTCTTCAAAGTGCCGCCCTGTGATGTCCCAGCCCCGGCTCCACATGGCTTGCAGGCCACTCTCTCTGGGTCCACTCTCTCTGGGTCAGCTTTGGGGCTCAGCATGGCCCCGGCCCTCAGAGAAACCACCATGACCTTCCCTATTCGCTCAGCCCCGTTCTTGAGGCTGTGCGCTCCCTTCTGCAAACCTCCTCCTCCCAGGCTCTCTCGAGTCCCCCTTCCCGGCAGCTTCTCCAACCAGACATCCCACTGGTGACTCCTCTCCCCCGAGCTTCTCAGCGTCTTGGGTTCAGGATGGAAAACACGGTGGCCCGGTGGACAGGCCGCTCCGGCTTCAGTACCCACCAGCTTATCTCACCTCCCCGCCAGGCCGTAAGGTTCCTATGGACACAGCCCAGACATCGCAGCGCACCCAGAGTGTGCCGTAAGATGGGTTCCAGGACAAACGGCACAGGATGCTACCCTCTCTGGGCCAATGGTTCTCAAACTTGGGAACAGAACGACTTGTGAGGAAATGGTTGGGCCTCCAACGTCTCCGGGCTCCAGTTCTGAAAACCTGGCATGGAGCCCAGCTGCTATCCCTCAGGGCAAGCTCCAGACACTGAGCTGCACCTGCAGACTTATACCTGGATCCCCCAGAAGTGCCCACTCACAGCGGGGCTGCCCAGTAACCAGCACAGGCTCACACCAGGCACAGTTAGATGGCTGGAAACACGGAAAGCACATGTTTAGACATTCCCGTCAGGAATGGTGGAACCCAGATTGAGAAACACTGCTCTCGGCCCTCCCCGCCAGTAGCAGCGTGGACGGGTATCAACCCCAGTAACCGGCGTGCAGTGCTGCGTGTACACAGCAGGTGCTCAATAAACACTCAGCAGCAGTTAGAAGCTCTTATATATGGCTCATGTGGGCCTCAGCCACTTGTCCCAGCCTGGGGACCCCACCCTGGCCTCGGCAGAGTGTTGGCCCTCACCTGGAAGGGCCGCCCCACAGGTAGAAGTCCCCTGCCTCCACCCTGCCCTCCCAAACCCTCTGGGCCGGCTCGTTCTCCTGGCCCCTGGTGCCTGACTTTGCGGGAGGTGCCCCAAGGGAAGCAACTGTGTCCCCTCTTGGGGTCAGCAGGCCCATCCAGAGCCCCCGAGCTCCGGTCCGGCTGGGGCAGCAGCATCTTTCTCTTTCTGCCCCCACCCCTGGTGCCCCACCCACCCCACCCACTCTGATGGCCCGGGTACTCCCTGATAATAGCAGTACTAAATCTTCCTGGCCAATTCTGCTCCATTTCTATAAATAATGTAGAATCTTTTTATTTACTGACAGGTTGTAAACGTATCAGGGAGAATAATGTGAAATCAGGAGCCGCAGAATAGCGCATGACGTTGGCCTCACTCCCTCTCCTGCCGGGCGGGGGCCCCCATCGCCCCTCCCCGCACCGCACCCACCCAGCTGGGCCTCAGAAAGCCCAAGCTGCGGACCCCAGCACCATGTCCGCTGATTTGGGCTTTCGTGGTTTGGCCTCCACGCAGAGGTCTTCGTGGGTGGGGTCTCTGGATCTGCACCCGCACTGATGTAGATGCTCAAACCAACCTCGCCGGCTGCCTCCTCTCACACACAGAGATGTGCAAGGTCAAAGCCAGGTCTCCATTATGACCCCTTCCGCACACACACAGACACACAGACCCACAATCACACACAGAGACACACACAACATACACAGACCCAGAGACACACACACCACACGCAAACACATAATCACACACACAAAATCATACAGAGACACACACCACACACAGAGACACACACATCACAGAGACACACGTGCACAACCACATACAGAGACACACCACACAGAGACACAGACACATACAACACATATGAACACACAAAAACACACAGAGACACACACAACATACACAGACACAGAGACACACACAACACACAGACACAGAGACATACAACACATAGACATACACTCATACACAGATGCATCATGCAGGTACACAACCACACACAACACACACATAGACATACAAAACACACAGGCTCACAACCACACAGACACACACAACACACCCACACAAAACTACACACAGAGACATACAACACAGACATACAACCACATGCAGAGACACACACAAAGACATACATGCAACACACACGACCACAGAGATACACATACAGACATATACGAAAGCACACACAGTACACAGAAACACATGACACACAGACGTATAACCACACACACAAAATCATACACAGAAACACATACACACACACACACACACAGAACCCTGCACTTCCTGTTTTCCCATCTCTTTGATGATCCCAAAACCTCAGCAGGGAGGGGAGGGCCTGTGGGGCGTCTGGCGGATCATTCTCTGTTTTCCTGCCTTTGAAAGAATAAGCATTAATGATTTGCACGGCCGGTGGGGTGGCGAAGATGCAGGTGTCAGCAGTCAGTAGCTCCGTGTGGCCGTGACACAAGGTCCCAGCAGGAGGCCCCTGTGTTTGCGCTGGGCCTGCTCAGGGGCTGCTGTGTGCCCAGTGTGACTTGGCAGGTCGCACTCCATGGGGCGCAGCTCCAGGGCACAGCCCCCTGTAGCTGGGTGTGCAGTGGCCTGGGGCCCAGAGTCTGCCCTGGCCAGTCTTGACTTCTCAGCAATCTTAATGGTAATATTAATCATGATAACAGCAGCCCACACTCACGGAGCACCCACCACCTGCCAGGGGCTCTTCTAGGAGTGAAGCACATATTCCTAATTCATTCTTCCCCCAAACTCAGCAGAATGTGCACCCCGCCAAGTGTAGGTATCCTTGCCCATTTCACTGTCTGCGGCATCCCCCACGCCTACGGCAGTGATTGGCACACAGTAGGTGCTCAATAAACATGTGCTGAGGACACGAAGCTTGGTACTGCTATATCCCCACTTTACAGGCAAAGAAAGCAGGCAGGCAGCTTAGGAAACTGGTCGGTTTATCCAGCGGCCTGCAGGGGCTTCTGAAAGCCCGCAAGGATGGGGGGTGTGAAACTAGGGACAAGGTACAACCGCATCAGCAACGTTCTCTTCCTGAAGCTGGTGGGGTATGTGGGTGCTGGCTGTATTATTCTTTATACTTTTTGGAATGCATTAAATATTTCACAATTAGACACTCTGAAGGCCGTGGAGCCCCCGTGGACTGAACCCCCCGGGAAGCCCACCTTTCCATGTGCAGAGGGCCCCACTCGGGGTGGCCTGAGAGGACTCTGTGCTGGGGGGCCCAGCAGACCAGGCAGCCTCCCATGGGTGCAGGGTCAGGAGCTGACAGTAATGAAACCCTGGAGGGCTCCCCACAGCACCACACACATCACACGTGCACATCTATGCGGTCACATGCACACGATACAGACACACACAAGCCACATGTATGTGCAATCCTATGCATCCTCACACACATGTACACATCACATACACATACACATGTGCATGTAATATATAACACACTGCACATGCATATGTGTCTGCCAATGTCTGCCAACCACACACAAGTACTTACACAATGTACACACATATGCACATGCTACACACACACCAAGAGGCACACACAAACATACAACACATGTGGATACACGCTCGACATGCATTATACATGTCTACATAAACATACCACACATGTCAGTGCACACTTGACATGCATTATACATATATACACATGTGCACGTCTACACACGCACCCACACACATTCTCTGTGCGGGACCATGTAAGGACCACGTGAATAGAAAGTGACATTTTCTTCCAGCCCAGGAACCCAGAGCTGGGCTGTAAAGTTACATTCTCTCTCCTGGCTCTGACGCTAAAGTTGTAGGATCTGAAATGAGCCCCTCAATCCTAACCTATCCCACTTTATAGCTGGGGAAACTGAGGTCCAGGGTCATGCAGCGGTTTGTCTGATTATGCGGGAACATCATCATTTTTTGGCCATATGTGGCCATGTCCTGGGCAGCTCTCCCACGCTTTACCTCCATCTATCCTCACCACAGCCTCAGGGGGTTGCAGGGGTGTCCCCAGTCTACAGATAGCAGCAGGGCACAGCCACTTACCCACAGACAGCAAGCAGAAGGTGGTACTGGACCCAGCCCTGCTGACTGGGAGCCGGCGCACTTCCCCTCCACCTCCTGCTCAGGAGGGATGGGGCTCTCACCTGCTCTAACCCCTGGGAGCTCTGCGACCCCTCAGGCCTCAGTGTCCCAGGTTCTGCCACTGCAAATCACGACATGTTAACACTCCTTCTCCACTTCCCCAAAGATGCCTGAATTCTTCACCTGCTCACTTCATCTCACCCAGTGCTCACAACCATCCCGGGAACCCGTGATCCCATCACACCCATTTTGCAGATGAGGAAACTGAGGTACTGAGAGCCAACATCACTCATCGGGGTCCAAACCTTGGAGACCTAGCTCCAAGGTACCCCAGAATACCAAGGGGCGTCTTCACCAGGGTCCTCTCCTGCACAGAATCACCTGGAAGCTCTGAGAATACACCAAGGTCTGCAGCCCCCACCCCCAACCCCACCCCCACGATTCGGAACTAACTAGTCTGTAGGGTGGAGCCCAGGCCCCGGGATTTTGTGACTCTAAGGGGCAGCCCCTGGTCTGCGGGGCTCATTTGCTTCCAGAAGCCTCACACCTCCTTCTATGCGGGCTGGAGGAGGAGGATCCCAGGGGAAGCTCCTGAATTTAAATCAGAGCTTCAGGAGGGTAGCGGGGGACGTGCACCTTCCTCCACATTTCAGTCCCACAGCCCAGGGCCACCAGTCCCCAGGGAAGCGGGGCAAAGGCGATGCAGGTGTGAGGCTGACGCGCGTCCTCCAGAGGGGGCCAGATGGCAGGTGGTGCCTCCCGCACCCTGGCGCTCCGGGGAGGCCCCAGGCTGAGTCAGAACCCGAAGGCTCCCTGCATGGAAGGTGACTTTGGAACCTCGTGAACTCAACATGACAGCTCCAGAAGCTGGAGGCAGCGGCGGGGGGCGGACAGAGGCAGAGGGCTCAGTCTCCAGATTTAGTCCCGTGACAAGCCTGGGCCAGCGGAGACCACATGTTCCAGGCAGGGTCCATGCGAGGAGATACACGTGCCATGCGCTCTGCCTGGCCTTGGGGACACACCGCCCGCAGGAGATGGCTCAGCACCTGCATCAGCGAGTAGACACTGAGTGTCACTTGAGTGCCAAGGGTGGGAGCGGGGGTCACAGCCTGAGCGCCCTGCTGTGTGGCCCCGGGCCCTCCAGTCTACCTCTCTGAGCTGCTATCTGCTTCCCCAAATGCAAAAGGGGAGAAAAGTGTCTGCTTTGCCAGGGTGCTGAGAGGAGGCATCTGAGCCCCTGCCCCAGTGTGTGGGAAATCAAGTCTCCCCCCAGGACTTCACAGAGGAGATGGGGGACAGGGGCAAGAGGGCTCCCTGGGACATTGGCCTGTCTCCTTTTCCATCTGCCCATGCCTCTCTGCACCCTCTTCCCACCCACCCAGCTGGAGGGGAGCCCCCGTCTCTTGGTCCTTGCTCTGCTTTTCACGTTTGCTCTCTCTCTCTGGACCTTTCTGTCACTCTGTTCTCTGCCTGGGAGTCTTCCTCTGTCTCTCTCCATGACCATCTCACGCTGTCTCTTTGTTGCTCTCTGTCTCTCTCCGACCTTCATAGGCTCCCTGGAGAGGGCACCCCCATCTCACACACAGACAGGAAACAGGCAACTGCCCAGCCCATGGCCCTGACCTGCGCTTCCCAGACAGCCTCCCCTGCCGCCACCCTCACCCACTCCTGGGTCAAGTCCCCATGGGGGCCTGTGGCCTCCCACTTGTACAGCGTCCGGACATCCATCCTGTCCTGTTGTGGGGTCCTGAGAATGGCCTGGACGTCCTGAATTGAGCAGAAATCCTGCTCCCAATCGGAGGGAGGAGGAAGCTGCCCGTCCAGCCAACTGCTCTCCTCCATGGCTCCGGGTGGTGGGCAGCTGCCTCTGGCAGTGGCCAGGCAGTGGAAGGTGTTGGCAGGCACAGGAGCAGAGAGCATCCGGGACAGCGGCTCCTCCACCCAGCATGGAACTAGACTTGGGTGCTGGGGAGGTGGAAGGGGTGTGGGAACAACTAATCAGAGGTGCTTTTGCATTACAGTTGCAGCACATCCACTCTGTGCTGGAGTTCAAGACAGGGCCTGTCTGTGCTGGGCCATGGCCTAATATTTCCTGTCTCTCCAAACAACACGGCCGCCCACTCCCAACTCCCCCCGCCCCAGTGCCTGGGCAGCAGGGAGAGGCTGAGTGAGCAGGAGAGCGTGTTATCCTCCTGCCCCCATGGACTTGGGGAACTGGGGAGGAGACGGGCAGGGGCAGGGAAGGACGGGCCTGCTGATGTCCTGCCTCCTGCTCATGGGGTCCCAGTGAGTTTTCCAAATGAAGTGGACAGACTGAGGCTGGAAACAGGCCACTTGGGGCTGAAGCTTTCATCAGCCTTGTTCATATCCCAGAGAAGGTTCTAGAAGCAGCAAGCTCAGGGGTAAAAAGCAGAAAAATCCCCAGAGCATCTTGAAACTCAGAGGACATACCAGCCAGGGGACAGGGCTGTGGGCTCTGCAGGCTGGGGCGACTCAGGCCACCAGGACTCCTCACGCAGCCCTTCTGTGGGGCGCTGGCTGGTTTTCTTCTCTCCCCATCTCTGGGCTGGCTCTGCTCCAGGCCATCCTGGGAACAGGGCAGAGCCTGGGGAGGGTGGGCGGGCGCCCAGGAGGAAGCCGGGGGGTTGGGGGAGGAGGCAGGCAGGATGATTTAGGAGCTGTTCTGGGCAGGCCCCTAGAGAGCGTGGGCAGGGGAGGGCGGACGTGACAGAGGGAGGGAGCATTTGTTCAGGGTGAGTCAAAAGATGCAAAGGGCTTTCTCGGGAGGCCTGGAGAGAAAGGGAGGTCTGGAGCCGCTGTGGCGAGGGCTGGCATGGTGCCCAGCCAAAGCCAGAGCTTCAGAGCTGGGTGCTGGCTGCTGGGAGGGTGTTTCCAGGCAGCGAACATGCCAGCCTGTGTCCAGCCTGGCCAGACATGCAGGCTCTGAGGTGCCCCTTTGCATCTCGGCTCCACCCTTGGCAGCCTGGACCCATTGTCGGGCCTTGGTGTGCCCACCTGTGAAACGGGAGATTCCTATGGTCCTTCTCACATGAGGAGCCTGGCACACAGCAGGGCGCGATCATCTTAGCTGCTGCTTCTCCCTCCTTTCTAACACGCTCAGCAGGTGCCACTGTCCTGACACCTCAGCAGCTCCGGGCTTGGATTTTTCTGGGCCTCGTATAGATTTTACCTGTCCATTCGGTTCCATTCCATTCCCAGGGATTCAGGGTAACGTTCAAGAAGCCAATAGCCTGGCATGCAAGGCCTTCCCCAGCTTGCCCCAGACCATCCTTCCTGCTCATCCTCAGCTTTGTGTGGCTGCAGCCTACAACCTCCCTATGCTTAGGTGCCCCAGCCTCTGCCCACCCCATTCCCCCCATCGAGAATGCCCAGGTGCTTCCCTCTGCAGGCCTAATTCCTATATGTCTTTGTCCATCAAGGCCCGACTCAATTGCCACTTCCTCCAGGGGGCCTTCCCTGGATGCCTCTAGCCTGCCCCATTGAGCTTCCAGAGTGCCTCCTCCAGACCATTCATCTACCCTTGGTCTGGGCCAATGTTTGAGCCCAGAAACCATGTGCCCAAGGAGCCAGGGCTGGCATGGAGGGGGATGCCCGAGGAAGCCTGGATTTTTGCAAGCGGCAGGAACAGGAGAGGAAAGGTTTGCTCTCTGCTGTAGAAAAAGAGATGTTCTCGGGGGAGACGGATGGGGCTTCTGCTCCAACTAAGACAAATGAGCTAATATGAATCCCCAGGGCTTTCAGGGGGAGACGCCCACACACCTGGCTCCTGGCAGGGACTGGAATCTCAAGGTGATCCTGCAGACAAGAGTGCGTGTGTGTGCGGGGGTGCTGGCGCCCATCCAGGACTAAACCAGTGACCCCACAAATGGGCACAGGGGAGGGTGCATAAGGTAGAGCCCCCTCAAGCCGCTCATCCGAGGAACCACCCAAATCATTCGCTTTAAAGGGACCCTCAAAGCCCAACCGTCCTCTTCCTGTGAACATCACAGAAGCAAGCCCCCGACCTCCCCGATTATTTGAGAACTCTCCCTCTACACCCATCAAATTAGAGCAGCGTCCAGCGGGGCCGCACCAGCACCGACAGGTATTAAACTTTAATGAGCGCTAATGGCTTTGCCCTACTTTGTGAGTGCCAGGCCTACATTTATGAACATTTAATTTCTCGGGCCTTGACCTCGCTCCCCGGCCCCTGGCTGCCTCCCACCCTCCAGCCCCGCCTCTCCCCTCACAGATGTTTGTGTTTTTCGTCAGCAGTCACGGCTGAGCCTTCCCCGCCCCCGACAGCCCGAATGTTCATTCTCCCAGGGGGTCAACAACCTGGAGCCAGCAGTGAGCCCGAACGGTATCGACGCCTGATGACAAGTGGCCAGAGGTCCCCAGGCAGATTGGAAGTGTCCTGTGGGCCCCCGAGAGGGGCGCCCTCCACCGTGGCCCCAGAGTGCCTGGAGTTCCCCAGCCCCGCCCCGCCCCAGTGGGCCTGCATCAGGACTGCGGGGCGCAAGCTGGCGGCCAAACCCCTGCTGCCCCCTGGCGGTGAGAAGGCCCACCTGCCCGTGGTGGGGAACCTCAAGCCCCTCAGCCCAGGCCAGCCACCAGGCTGGGGGGCAGTGGGGGAATACATAGAGGGGGTCTGGGCAGGGCACCTCATTCTGGACTGGGCCCCTAAGAAGATCAGAACTCTGAACCGCCTGCTGCCTCCTGGGTGCAGGTCCCCTGCCTTGGGGTCCTGTAAATCACACAGGAGCCTGAAGACTGTTCCAGAAGGTTGCAGACCTGTCTCAGTCAGGGATAGGTGGCTCTTTGGGACTCAGTAGCAGTCTCTGCAAAATGAAGTTAGCAAAACACCCTCCCAGCTGCTCCCACACCCCTTCAGCTCCAGGGATGGAGTCAATATAAGAGGCATTTATTAGGCACCTACTGTGTGCTGGGTACTGTGTGAGACGGAGCTGTAACGACATCAGACATTTCTACCATCAGGATTCAAGGGGATGGTGCATCAATCACAGACACCAGGTCATTTGGGCTGGGAGCCCTGAGAGGGTGTGGCCCCTGGCCTCCCTGCCGCTCCTGTCTTGCCAGAGGCCTCAGATAGCCTGAAGTTCATATATTTTGTGCCCCCGCCTCCCTTTTCTTGAGACAGGGTCTTGCTAGGTTGCCCAGGCTGGAGTGAAGTGGCGTAATCACAGTTCATTGCAGTCTTGACCTGCTGGCCTCAAGTGATCCTCCCACTTCAGCCTCCCAAAGTGCTGGGATTACAAGTGTGCACCACCGTGCCCAGCGCAGTTTCTCTTCCGACCTCCAAGACGCAGCTGCCTGTGAGAAGCAACGACTGCAGGCCCTGCACCAGCAGCCTTGACAGGGCCTCTATCTGATCCTCCTCCCTCTGACCAGCCTGTGGTCCTTATCTGAGGGAGGAGGCCGAGCCCAAAGAGGCAGGGAGAGGATGAGAGGAACCTCGGCCACATTGGGACCCCTTGCTCAGAGGCATGCACTCTGCCTCTGCGTGGATGGAGAGACCTCGGAGGGCATCCCCGCACATTCGGGGTCAGCCAACCTGGCCCCAGCCGTCTCTCCAGCCTCAAGCTCCATCTTCCCTGAGGCAACGCTCCCTAAGGGTCAAGGAGGCTGGCCTTCTGGGTTCCAGTCCCTTCCACAAGTCCTGGCTGTGACATGCGGCTGGCTCTCAGTTTCTTCATCTGTGATACAGAGATAGTGGGAGAACCTACCCCGCAATAGGATTGCCTGATAAAATATAGGACTCCCAGTGAAACTTAAATTTCAGATAAACAACAAATACTTTTTCAGTATAACAGCTTTATTATACATAACCTGCATCCCATATGATCCCATTTAAAGCATACAGTTTGATGGGCTTTAGAATACTCACAAAAGTGGGCAGCTACTCACCACAGTCAATTTCAGAATATGTTCACCACTCCAGGGAGAAACCCCATAACCATTAGCAATCACTCTCCATCCCCTCCCCAGCCCGAAGCAATGGATGTTTTAAGAGCATAAGTATAGCCCAAATATCGCATGGGACATACTTATACTAAAAGGTATTTGTTGTTTATCTGAAATTTAAGTTTCACTGGGTGTCCTGTTTTTTTCTTTCTGGATCTGGTGACGCTCTCTGCCAGGCCTGCTGTAGTGCTGAAGGAGTCGGCCGCCTGTGCAGAATCAATGCTGTGTGTGCCAGCTGTTCTGTTATCATTATTTATATTGCCTTCATTTGGGTTCCTCCAGAAGCAGATCCCAGGACAAGGATCAAGGGCAGGGAGATGATCTGGGAGGGAATCACGGGAAGGGAGGGAGTGGGGGGTGAGGCTGGGAAGGAAACCTACAGGGGCCACGTTGAACAGGCCAGCTGGGGCCCCTAGGAGAGGAGTTCCCAGGAAGGACAAGGACCATGGGGAGGTATCCACCAACACCTTCCCTTCTTGGGCTGGAGTGACTCCTGGGGACACCCACCTCCTGGCATGTAAGTTGCAGCCTGCGTGAGTCAGGGCAGCCCGGGAACACGTTCCAGCACAGAAGTCCAGAAGCCACAGGGTTCTATAGAGCCATCTGCACGTGAGCTCAGAGATTGGTGGGGGACATGCCAGTGAGGCCCCACGAGCATCTACTCCAGTGACCTTGGGCACACGTGTCAGCTTGAATAGTGTCCCCACCCCCAATTCATGTCCACCCGGAACCTGTAAATGAGGTCTTGCTTGGAAACAGGGTCTTTGCAGATGTCATCAAGTTAAAATGTGGGCATATTAAATTACGACCGGCGTCCTTATAAAAAGAGGGGAATTGGGACATAGACACAGAGGAAAGGCGGCCATGTGATGACCGCAGACACTGGAGTGATGCTGCCGCAAGCCAAGGAATGCTGAAGTCACCAGAGACTGGAAGAGGCAGGAAGCATCGCCGGCTGGACCTGCCAGGCAGAGTGTGGCCCTGCCAACCCCTTGATTTTGGACTTCTGGCCTCCAGAACTGTGGAAGAAGAAATCTTTCAGCTCCCCGGTTTGTGGTACTTTGTTACGGCAGCCGCAGGGGACAAATATCACAAGTCACTACCACTCTGTGCCTCAGTTTACTCAATTGACAAAAGGTATAAAAATGCCTGCTTCTTCGGGTGGGTGCGTGTGACATGCATTAATGCCCGAATGTGTTTGCACACTACCTGGAATGTTACAGCTCTGTGCCATGTGGGCTGCTGGGACCATTCTCATTGCTGCTGTGGGTCTGCCTTGCTCCATCCTGTTGCTCCATCCTGGCCCTCTCTTGGAGGTGCTGGGGCTGCCAGCTGGGGGGAGGGGGCGGTGCCTGGGAGCTGACAGCATCAAACCGGCTAAGCAGCCCCAGCCAAGGAGGCTGGCGCCTTGTCCTGTCAACTCCCAGGGCGCAGCGGCGGAGCCGTGAAGGCTCTGCAATAAAGTGGACCGCTATCAGTTCCCCGCGGTGCCCGGCCCCTGTGCTCAGCCCTGCCCAGAGCTTGTCATTCTGCCAGCATGACGCATCTCCAAAGTGCAGACACAAAAATGTAATGTCATAACATTCGCAGTCCAATAACCTTTGCTTCAGGAGACAGCTCTGCCTGTCAGAGGAGCCGGGAGGTAAATATTTCAGCAGGCGAGGCCAGCACGGGGTTCGGGCTGGGGCCAGGCTCCCAGAGCTGGGCGGTGGCGGGGAGGTGGGGGGCAGAACAAGGCGGGGGTACGGGAACGCTAGCATCCAAGCTCACCCCATTTAAAATATCCGCACAGTAAATCCAAGGTGAGTGAGCAGGAGAGGCCAGAGCCAGGATGAAATATGAGCAGACATAAAGCCCGACACCTTTATTGTTCTGAAATGTCTTCCAACAAGTTATAGGACCACAGCTTGACCCTAACCCATCATATTGTTATATGGAGGGACACAAAGCTAGCTCTTAGAATTAGGACTCAAAGGGGACTAGCTGCCCTGGCCAGGCACAGCCCTGGGGGGCACGGGTGCCCCCCACTTAGAAAGAATCTGACCCTGATCTTGTTGCCAGAAAGCAAAGGAGGCCCTGTCCCCGTCTGTTGCTGGACACCTCCCCTTGGTCACTTGAGTGATGACCCCCACCCCAACGCCAGCAGAACCGTGCCTGTGACCGCACAAAGCTACAGGCCGTGAGTATTTTGGAGCACCTACTGTGTGCCAGCGACTGTCCCAGATTTCAGGGACACAGAAGTATGTGTAAGAATACATAGTTCCCTTGGTACAACTATTATGTATCCATCATAACTACAAATACATAATTTTGTAAATAGATAAAGAAATAATCTGTATTTTCTAGACCTGATCTGCAGCTGAATCCCAGCCTAAGCCCCGAGGTCAGCTGCTTGTGCTTTCTTCGCTTTCTCTGTCCCTTCTCAAGCTTCAGTCATGCCTCAATTTCTCCTTGGGTAAAACAAGACGAAGAGCCTGACTCCACGGGGTCTGTGTAAGGCCTCATTGCCCAGATCCGCTAAGCGTGGGCCCACCTGCCATGCAGCTGTTTGCAAGTGATGCCCCTCTCTGGGCCTCAGTTTGCTTATCTATTAAATGGGGGCAATACCAGCACTTGCCTTGCAGGCTCGTGGGGATTCAATGGGTTAGTTCAGGTAAAGGGCTCCAAGCAGGAAGGGCTTCAGTGATTTGTTAGGATTATTCTTCTGTATATGGAAGAGAAGACCTTGGGGGCTCAGCTGTGAGAGCAGGAGGTTCTCTCTGCTTGAGGCTTTCTAGG
Organism: Gorilla gorilla gorilla; assembly: GCF_029281585.2. Lineage (NCBI taxonomy): Eukaryota > Metazoa > Chordata > Mammalia > Primates > Hominidae > Gorilla > Gorilla gorilla. The sequence goes on along the minus strand of NC_073242.2, from coordinate 115,902,716 downwards.
ACAGTGACAAATGGTGGGAGGGATGGAGGACAGAAGCAGAGACACGGCCACGGGAAGATGCTTTGCACATCCTGGTTTGCACCACCTGCATGCAAACCAGATGAAAATAATGTGACCCCCACCCTCAGCCCCTGGTATGACCCTAGCAGCCACTTTTTTTTTTTTTTTTTTGGAGACAAGAGTCTGGCTCTGTCACCCAGGCTGGAGTGCAGTGGTGCAATCTCGGCTCACCACAACCTCCCCCGCCCGGGTTCAAGCGATTCTCCTGCCTCAGCCTCCCGAGTAGCTGGGATTACAGGTGCCCATCACCACACCCAGCTAATTTTTGTATTTTTAGTAGAGACGGGGTTTCACCATGTTGGCCAGGATGGTCTCGATCTCCTGACCTCAAGTGATCCACCCGCCTTGGCCTCCCAAAGTGCTGGGATAACAGGCATGAGCCACCGCCCCGGCCCCTAGCAGCTTCTTAATGAGGTTCTGCTCTACCAGAATGCCTCAGATGCTGCCTGGCCCCCATTGCTGGCCAGTCCCTCCTCTCCCCAGGACCTGGCTGGGGGGCCTCAGAGCCTGAGCTCCTTTTCCCAGTCAATGAGGGCCATTCCATGGTTCAGAGATTACCCTCAACATCGTGGAACATTTCTCTCTCTTTTTTTTTCCTTCATGATCTATTCCCAAATAACACTTCTTTACCTTGTAGGATTCAGGACACCTATGATTTTGCCCGGGGATTCCCCATCTAACCACAACCTCATCACCCAGTCACTTGTCCTGGCTCAATCCAACCCCCAGTGCAGAGCCACCAGCTGCCCCACTTCTTCACCAATAGTCAGAACTGAGTCAAGGGAAGGAAAGAAACCCAGATGTTGCCTGCCCTTTTTCCATCTTTCCTTCCTTCCTTCCATCCATCCATCTATCCACTCATGCACCCATCCATCCATCTACTCACCCATCTACCCATCCATCCATCCATCCATCCATCCATCCATCCATCCATCCATCCACTCACCCATCTACCCATCCATCCATCCACTCACCCACCCACCTATGTATCCATCCATCCATCCATCCATCCATCCATCCATCCATCCACCCACCCACCCATCCACTCACCCATCTACCCACTCATCCGTTTATCCATCCATCCATCCATCCATCCACCCACCCACCCACCCATCCACTCACCCATCTACCCACTCATCCATCTGTTCATCCATCCATCCATCCATCCACCCACCTGTGTATCCATCCATCCATCCATCTACCCACCCACCCACCCATCCACTCACCCATCTACCCAGCCATACATCCATTCATCCATCCATCCACCCACCCATGTATGTATCCAACCATCCATCCATCCATCCATCCATCCACCCATCCTCCCACTCACCCATTCATTCACCAATCCATACATCCATCCACCCATCCATCCACTTACCCATCCACTCACCAATCCATCCATCCATCCATCCACCCATCCATCCACCCACCCATCCACTCACCCATCTACCCACCCATCCATCTGTTCATCCATCCATCCATCCATCCACCCACCCATCCACTCACCCATCTACCTACCCATCCATCCCTTCATCCATCCATCCATCCATCCATCCACTCACCCACCTATCCACTCACAAATCCATCCATCCACCCACCCATCCAACCAATCATCCAATCATCCAATCATCCATCCATGCAAACATACACCCATCCATTTTCATTCACCCATTTGTCTAACCAATAAGTACTTAGTGATCACCTACTTTGTACCAAAGCACTATCACTAATGTGTTCTGGTGACACATAGTGAACTACACAGATGAATGAGCTCTCACAAAGCTTATGTTCTAACCAAGGGAGAGAGATGTTTAAAAGAAGAAAATCAATGAACAAGACAGTTTTGGATAGTTGGTGATAAGCAAGAGGAAGAAAGCAACCCAAGGTAACATGAGAGCGGGTGATGTCCTGGAGGAGAGGGGCCACCAGGTCAGGTGATCCTGGAGGGCCTCACCGATGAGGTGACATTTGAGTGAGGCCTGAAGGCTGGGAAGAAGCCAGTCCTGCAAAGTTCTGTGGAAAGAGCATCGCAGGCTGAAGGGACAGCAGATGCAAAGGCCCTGGGGCAGGACCGCAGAGCAGGAGCCACAAGGGCTTCAGCATGCGTGGGGGGTTGAGGAGGGGGGCTAGGAGGGAGGCTGAGGCCAGACCTTGCAGCACTCCCAGCATTCCACAGCCTGTGGCAAATGGCAAGGCATCGGGAAAGTGGGGGGTTCTGGGGAGTCACTGGGCGTGAGACTCAGGAGAGGCCTGGGGCTGGACCGTGGGTGCAGGGGGCTCCCACCACCCTCCTTAGGCCCGGTGTCTGTTGTGCACAGCACCCTGTGCTGGACTCCAGTACCTATGGCATCTGGGCTGGAAGGGCTATCCAGAAACCACGGTGGTCGGGCAGTGGCAGGGGCACCCCACTATCACTCTTTTCTGTCTTTCAAGTGGTTTCTGAGAACCTCACGTTCAAATTGTCAAGAACTCAGGGAGCTGGTGCTAGGAGACCCTGGGTGATGCTGCGTGGCCCCAGGGAGCCCCAGAACCTTCTGTGGGAGCTGTGCAGTTGTCCCTTCCAAAGTCCACCGAGCCAAAGCCAGCAGCCAGGGCCGCCCCAAGAGGCACCCCAGGAATGGCACCCTGGCCCCTTCCCTCCCCTCCAGCACCCACAGGGTAAAATCTGGTAACAAGAACTCCAGGAGAAGCCTCTGGAAGGGGTGTCCCAGGAGGGCAGCATGGTGGGGGAGCTGTTTCCAGCACCCACTAAGTGAGGTCGTCTTTCCTGACCACGGACTCAGGCCAGCCTCCCTCCAAGGCGTTTCACTCACAATCGTGCTCAACACTCAGGTCACAAAACTGAGGGAGGCCCAGAGAGGGTTTAGCATCTCCTCCAGGTCACACAGCCGACACAGCTGGGACCAGAAGCCATGCTCTGAGCCACCACTATGACAGTGATGATGAGAAGGATGACAATAACCACAGATACCGCTTCTGTGGCACTAGGTGCCCAAGCTGCCAGACATAGCCCGTCATGGCGACAGCTCACCCTATCATCTCAAACCCCCGTGCGTTAGGTCATATCTTTATTATTGTCATTTTGCCTATGGGGGAAACTGAGGTAAGATGGGGCAAGAGACTTACTCATTTGCACAGTAAGATGGCATGACCAGGTTTGACCCAGGCAGCATCCAACGCCCCACCTAGAGTCAGCCGTCCATCCTGGTGTCAGGCACACAGGCAGGATGCGTTGGGCCAGGCACCTGCCACAGTGTCAGGGCCTTGTTCAGCTCTGCTGGCCGCAATGCTGAGCCCAAACAGGGGGAAGGGCGTGGGAGGGTTCCACCTGAACCACCATATTTAAACAGGGTGGGAGGGCGTGGTAGTCTCTGAGCCAGTGTCCCCTCAACCCTGACCTGTCACAGAGAGGCCTTGACCAGAAGCGCCGCTGTCCCATGGCCACGGGAGGCCCAGACAGCCCCGCAGAGTGATGCCCTCCCTGGGTGTACCCTTGGGGAATGGGGGTTCGCTCCCTGCCCGCCCCTCCCCAACGGGGCTTGAGCCAGCCCTGAAAGCACCCCATACCCCTATCTAGCCCACACCCAGGTTCAGGGCTGTGCACGCCCTGTCTCAAGCTGGAGCTGGAGCTGGAGCCGTCCTGGCCCAGGGGTCACCCGCGGTCATTCTTAATGGCTCCCCTCCCCTGTCCAGCTCTGTCTCCACCAGGGAGTGATCTATGACCCCATTACTGCCGAGGCCTCGGAAGGGCTCCAGGATGGATGGCCGGCTGCCTCTCGAGAGCAGGGAGGCGAAAACACGTGCAGGTGAAAAATGAACTTCATCAGACTCCCCGGGTCTCATGACCATCTGTCAGCAGCCAGGCTGGCCCTGGGGGGCCACGGACTTGCTGGGTGCAGAGGCTGCGGACACCCCTCCTCCCCAGGGGTTCACCTCAGCCACAAACTCTGCTTGGCTTCCTGCCCTGCTCCCCAGGGACCCCGAGAAGGAGCTGTCTGCCACGGGTAGTGGTGGGAGGCAAGTATGTCCCACCCAGCCCGGTCTCTGTGTGGCTATGAGTCTCTGTCCAGGCGTCTGGCCGCCTCTGCATGGTGACTCCAATAGTGGGGGCCATACTACACTCCTCTGGGAGCCCTGGCATCACACACAGATGGCGTCAGGGGCAAGGGGCAGTTGAGAGGAGCCCTGCCTGCACCTGGGCCAGAGACGCACAGCTGATGTGACTCCCCTTCTCCTCCCAGCCTCCTGCCCCGGACAAGCAGCCACAGGCTGGAGGCACCCACCCCAAAACACCTGCTGCGGGTGCCCTGCCCCAGGCACCCATCCCAAGCTCCATGTGGCTCGGCCCAGGGTGGCACAAAGGGCTTCCTTGGCGAGAACAGACTTGTCTCCTGACTGGCAGAGCAACAGGGCCCGGGGCAGGTGACGGAGCCAGTGAGACTTTTATGATGCGAAGTGTTTCTGAAAGCATCTGGCCGAGCCAAGCCGAGGCCAGGGCGGGAGGGGCAGGTGTGCACAGCACGCTAACCTGTTGGGTCTGCGGCAGGCCGGATGCAAGGCCGGATCTCCTACCTGCTTGGCTGCTTGCCTGAGGGCCCCCAGGGTACAGAAAAGCCCAGCAAGACTCGGACAGGCCTGCTCTGTCCCCTCCCGTGTGTTCCCTCCTGGATCCTGGTGCTGGAGGACCTGTTTCCAGTCCTCCACGCCTCCATCAACACCTTGTCCCCTCAGGAGAGCCTGGGCTTCATTAGCTGGAGCTCATCAAGGTCCCTGAAGAGCAGGGCTATGAGGCATCCAGAACAATCCACCCACACGCCTGGCCGTGAGTTCCCAGCCCTTCTGTGGGCTGAGCCACCGCCTGCACAGGTCCCAGCTTGCAGGAGAAGGGAAAGTGAGGCCCAGGGGCAGGGAACAGTAAAGGAAACCTCCCTCATGATGCCAGTCGGCACCATGTGTACAGGCCTGGTGCTGCACACACCGCAGGACCCTCTGACACATCTGGCAAGGTCTGGGATTGGCGCTATCCTTGGTCCCATGTACAGATGTGGAAATAAAAGCTCAGAGAGGTTGAGAGAATGGTCTGAGGTCACACAGCCAGTAAACAGCAGAGGTGGGAGGAAGTGGAGCCCTTGTCCCATCTGCCATGCTATGGGCAAGGGGGAGGTTCTCCAGCCCTCCCAGGATGGGCCGCTCGCCACCCGGCCGCACCCACACAGAGCAAGGCATGTGTGTTTCTTGCTCCTCTCAGAGATGGTCTCGGGGCCCCCATCAGGAAGCCTGGGCTGGGCAGTCACCTGTCCGTGTTCACAATAGCACCTCCCTCCCCTCCTTTGAGTCTGTGCCCCCCTGTAAGGGGAGTGGCATTGATTGTGCATAGCAAGGCCGGAGGGTCGAGGGAGAGGTGCTCTCTAGAGCAGCCTGGAAAAAGGAGGCTCTGCCCATGTGGATGTGATCACTGGCCTGAACTGGATTCTGGAGGGAAAGCCCAAGAGGCTCTGAAGCAGTCAGGGGTGGCGGCCAAGCCCCTGTGAGGACGGCCAAGGATTGAGGACAGCAGCTCCTGGGCCAAGGACACAATCCTGTGGACCCCATGCCACTGGCCCAGAGACCAGTGGTCCACTCTGACCCCAAGCTCTGCAGGAAAGAGGTCTGTGTGGTCCTCCCATTCTCGGCTGGATGACTTCCTGCCTTCATGGGGACCCTTTAATGGTAGGCCCCTCTTAACCCTGCCAGGGTCAGCCACCCTCACGAGCCAGCTACTCTCTCCTCCTGGCCTCTGCTCCCCTCCCCAAGTGGACAGACACCCATGAGGCAATGAGAGGGAGGCAGGAAGAGTCCATGTGGTCGGCTTCTGAGGAAACTCATGGTCACCCAGGCTGGTCTGGAGGAGGAGGAGGAGTATGAGTGTCAGAGAGAGAGAGAGAGAGAGAGACGCAGGTGTGCGTGTGTGTGTGTGTGTGTGCTGGGAGCTCTGCGTGTATGTTCAAATGTGTGACAGACTGTGTGTACATGTGAATGTGTGCGTATCTATGTACAGAGGCAGTGTGTGCATGCATGTGCATGTGTGTGAGTGTATGTGTGCTGTGTGTATGCAGCTGTCTATTGGGTGCAGGTGTATGTCACAGTGTGTGTGTGCTGAGGACTGTGTATGTACATGTTTGGGCACATGCATGTGTGCTGGGAACTGTGTGTATGCTCAAGTGTGTGACAGGCTGTGTGTGCATGTGAATGTGTGTGTTTATGTACAGAGGGCTGTGTGTGGATGTGTGTGTGCAAATGTGCACTGTGTATGCAGGTGTCTACTGTATATATGGGTGTGTTATGGTGTTTGTGTCAAGAGCTGTGTGTGGGTGCACAGGCATGCTTGTGCACTAAGGCTGTGAGTACATATGTGTGTGTGCACATGCATGTACATGGTGTGTGTGTGCATGTGTGGGTGCAACCGTGTGTGCATGTGTTGTATGTGCACATGTGTGCGTGTGAGCATGCATGAGTGTGTGTGCACGTGTTGTGTCTGTGCACGTCTGTGCATGTGTACGTGTTGTGTGCACGTGTGTGCATGTATATGTGCACAAGTGTATGCACATATGCGTGTGTGTGCATGGTGTGTGTGCATGTGTGCTGTGTGTGTGCACATGTATGCATGTGTGCATGAGTGTGTGTTTGTGCATGTGTGTGTATGTGTGTGCATGTGTTGTGTGTGCATGCATGGGTGTGCATGCATGGGTGTGCACATGCTTGAGTGTGCACATGGCTGTGTGTGTGTGCATGTGTGAGGTGCCATGCTCCCGATGGTCTGGGGCTTCTGCTGTTATTTGGCAGTGCTTTGTCTCTGGATCTGCTTCCCTGCTCCCAATTCTGTCCCTCCCATCTCACCCAGCATCTCCGGGTGTGGGCTCCGAGCCTGGGCACAGGCAGGTACCCCCTGCTTTCAAGGGCTCTGCTGTCTCATCGGGAAAGTGAGGGGCAGGCCATGTCCATCTTCCCAGGGTCCCTCCCAGCTGTGTGACTGGGAGCGATTTTACCCAATTCTGCACATTGCAGGGGCAGCGGGTCACCATGTGGCCTCTGAAACAGAGGAGCCCTCGTCCAGGGCCTATGGACCTGATTAGCCTTGTGTGGGAAGCAAATCCTGTCCCAGAGGGTCTGGTGACTAAAAGGCGGCCGTCCCTGCCCCCACCACAGTCAGGGTTTGCAAGTAAAGGAAGAGCCCAGACACTGAGATAAGGGTGGGCTGGAGAATGACCAGGGCGGGAGATCAGGCAGGGGAGATGAGCCATCGAGGGCCGCCTGTGCGAGCCCCGGGCCCCAGCAGCGATGTGTGGCCAGGAGATAACCACATTGCGTGGGGGTGGCTGCCCAGCCAGCCCAGGGCCGCATGATTGATCACAGCGGAGGAGCCAAGAGACCACAGGAGATCAGATCAACAGAAAGCCGGGGCTCTGTGCAGCTCCAGGAGACCCGAGAGCCAGCTTGGCTGACAGCCTGCACGCCTGTTATTTATTCCTGGGCCTGGGACCAGACTTCCTCAGGCACTCCGTGAGCAGGCCTGGAAGCCTGGCTCCAGCCCGGTGAGATGCCCCCAGGCGGGTGTCAGGCAGGGGACCCTGACAGGGAGAGGCTCCCCCTCTAGCTTGCTTTGCAGTGACATTTCTCTGTGAACAGATACACCGGCCTCAGGGTCACCCAACAGCATCTTGAGGAGTGATTTGCACATGGGAGGCCTCCTGGGCCTGTAACCCTGAGAAGCGGTTCCCAAGGGCCACTCAGAGCTGGTGGCCTTGATGCCAAATTACTACACTGACTAGTGAAAGCCAGCAGCATCCGGCTGCCTGGTTCAAATCCTGCCTGTTAAACCCACATAGCCTCAGTTTGCTCATCTGTAAAACGGAGGTAACAGTACCTCCCTCATAGTGAGGTTATGAATATTAAATTGGCACCCAACAAGAGCTACGTATGTGCTTGTTAAACAAAATGAAAAGGACACCGTGGCCTATCAGATCCCCTTTGTGGAGATCTATACCCAGAAGAACGGAAAACAGGTGTTCAAGGACCAATCTGCACACTCATGTTCCCAGCAGCATTCTTCACCATAGCCGAAACCTGGGGACAGCCCAAATGTCACCAACAGAAGGACGAATACATAACATGGGGTCTATCCACACAATGAAATATTATTCGGCCATAAAAAGGGATGAAGTTCTGATTCGGGCCGCAACGTGGATGAACCTGGAAGACACCACGCTGAGTGAAAGAAGCCAGACACAAAAGGCTACAAACGGTACGATTCCATTTCTGTGAAATGTCCAGAATAGGCAGATTTATAAAAACACAAAGTAGATCAATGGTTGCCAGGGACTGGAAAGGAAGGTGGGGGAGTGAGGAACGGCAGAGCTAATGCGTCTGGGATTTCCTTTTGGGGTGAGGAAGTGTTTTTGCACTGGACGGAGGTGGTGTTTGCACAGCACTGTGAAGGTCCTAAATGCCACTGAATTGTTTGCTCCCAGTTAGTTTTGCGTTAGGTGAATTTTACCTCAACTTTAAAAAATTAAAGTAACATGCATTGCAAAGACTTTACCAGAGCTCACCACGTTCCCATGCCCACTGGAAATTCACAGGTCCCCAAATAAAATGCAAAGACCAGGTAGAAGGACGGTCTCCCAGCTTGGCAGGGCGACACTCCCTTCAGCTGGAGGAGCAGCGGAGGGCTGTTTGCGAGGCTGGGTGATGGATTGGGGCTGGATGCAGGACCCCCAGTGAGTATTAATTAGATCTAATTAGGTCCGGGGCCACGCCAAATGGAGCCAATTTGTTAACCTTGTTTATGTCAAGATTTCAAATAGCTACCGTCTAATGCAGAGCACAGATCAAATGTCTGAGATGCCACACTAAACCTCAACCATGAGGGATGAGAGGCCTCCCCCAGCGGGCAGTGTTGGGAGCTGGGGGTACCAGGGTGGCGGGCGGAGTGGGGGTGTCCTCCCACCTTGCCTCACCCTGCTTCTATCCTGTTTCACCAAATGGTTCCCTAAGCTACAGATTCATCACCTGCTGAACAGTGGGGTTGGCCAAGGGCTCAGGGAGGATTTAGAGGGTGGTTTTAGCACTGCCACAATTTAGATGAGGCCCTGGAGTGCCACCTCCTCCCCTCTTGGACTTGTCTCCCTCTGCCTCCAAGAAGACCTTAACTACTCTCCTTTGCATCCTGGAATCTTTCAAGTCACAGCCTCCACCTCTCCTCCTCTAGGGAGCCCTCCCAGACTGCCTCAGCCACATGCCCTAATCCTTGGGGTATAAGAGCCCTGCCTGCCCAGCTGGACTTGATGATCCCTGAGTACAAAGGATCACAGCTGTTCACAGCTATGGTGAATGTCCAAGTTCAAATTAGAGAGTTATGACCCTTTTAACCCATCAGAATGTTCTAGAAATGGCAATGCTTGGGCTTCCCAAGGCCAAACACCTGCTGTTCTGTCCTTGGATTTGGAAATTAAAGCCCCTTTGCCCACCATGCTTGGCAGGGCAGGGGTAGGGTCTTGGTAGATGTTGTCTGGGGCAGCCTGGCATGGACAGACGGGCCAAGGGGCCAGCTAATGGCTACGTCTTAGAACCAGCAAAGGTCTTCTCTTTGGTGACCTTAGGCCAGGGAGCAGGAGCTGGGGAAGGAGCACAGCGATCTGCTTCCCTCAACCCCTAGGCCATGGCTGCTGGGCTCTGGCAGGGCCCAGGATCCAGTAGCAAAGGAAGTGCACAGCCAGGCTGAGGGGACTCCGGGACTCCTGGCGCCCCTTCAGTGGCCTGGCAGGAAGCAGGGTCCAGGCCCAGCTGTCTGACTTGCAGTGGAGGGAGGGGCCGCAGGAAAACATCCCCCAGGAGCTGGGCTGCTGCTTCTAAGTAAGACCTTGGATGGTCCATGGGAACCCAGGGGTCCCAGGAGACCTGAGCCGTGCTCACCATGGGGTGAGGAAGGAACCAACACGTGGAAGCACCTACTATGTTCCAGGGAGACCTCCTGGAATCTTCTCAGGAGCAGGGAGGGGTCTGTGGGAGACGAGGAGGGGAAGACCACTCTGTGTTCTCCCTTCTACATCTGACAAGGTTTTTCCGAGGGCCACTTCACGGGGCCAGGCACCATTCTAGGCACTGGGGGTAATGGAGAGGAGCAAAACGGATGGAAACTCTGGCTTTCTGGAAGCTGCTCAGCTTCCTGTCCAGTGTGGACACCAGACCAGGATTGGAGTTGATTGGTGCAACACACTCCCTCTGCCAGATGGCACTGCATGCTGAGGAGGCCCAGCGAGGAGGGTGCTGAGGCCCAGGGAGGGGCAGCCATCGAGGAAGAGGTAGGCCGGGACCCGGAAGTCCAGGGAGATAGCAGCTCTCTGGGGAGAGTGCAGGGAGATGGCAGCTCTCCGGGGAGAGTCACAGCGGCTCTGTGGGAGAGGTGCGTGGCTCTGTGCATGGTGCAGGTGATAGGTGGCTTGCCCAAGGCTGTCTGGCCAGTGAGACCCAGAGCCGGGATCTGAACTTGAACCTGGGTATTTTAATTCTCAAGTCCTCTGGCATTTGCAAGAGTTGGGGAGCATCCAATTTGGCCACCCTCAGTACTGGTTCAGGGAAGTTCTCAAGTGGCGGAGAGGGAGCAACGGCAGAGCCGGGAGGAGACCGCAGAGCAGCACGGGGGTAGCCACACGGACAGGGACGAAGGTGGGGAGGGGACTGGCAGGGGCTTTCCATCCCCAAGTTGCCTTTCTGGCACTGCCCAGAGACTCAGGGCAGGCACAGGGCTGCAGGGGGCAAAGGTTCGCCTGGGCCTCGGTCTCCTGGTCTCTAAGATGGGTCAGCAACTGTGCCTGCCTCATGAGAGCCATGGGAGGATTCAAAAAATCTATCAGCGCGAAGTGCGCCAAGCAGGGCTGCCCTGTCTGGTGAGCGCTGCATGTGTACGCTGTCATGGTGCTGATTACAGAGAGGGAGAGCCTGGGGTCTCTCTGGCCCTGGGGGGAGTCAGGGAGGCTGAGCAGACTTCCCGTGGCTCACAGCTCCTAAGTGAAAGGCTTCCTGCCTCCACCCTCCCGCACATGCCCACACTGCCAGGCGCAGGCTGGGACCCCTGACTGCCTCCTGGCACAGAGAGGAGACTGCCCCCAGGAGGCTGCCCCAAGCCGCCCGGCCTGGAGTGCATGGGCAGGCAGCAGCGTGGAGGACACCGACCCAGCTGAGGGAGGGGCTGGCGGAACCTGAACATCACAGAGTCCCAGAGGGGAGTCTAGAAGCTTGGCCTTTCCAGAGCCCGCCACGGAGGAGGGAGCCCTACCCCCACTGGCCTCCTCAGCCCTGCCCCAAGCTGGCCCCCACTGGCCCAGGGCCCTGCCCTGAGCCCTGGCACCGGGTGGTGGCGGGGGATGGGGGTGGGGTCTGTCTCCAAGAGACGTGGCTGCCATTCCCAGAAAAATCCACTTGACCACATGTGTTCCCAAGCCCGGGGTGCAGATGATGGAGCCGATAGAGCCCTTCCTGGAGACAGGGCTGTCTGCAGAAGGCCAAGATAAGGCTGAGAGGCTGCCCAAGGAGCGGCTGGGCCCTGCGGTTTCCCCTGTACCAGGAGGTGGATGCTGGTGTGGACGAGGATTGGGGGCCCTTGCCCTCCCCCCAGCTCCTGCACATGTGGATGCCGGGCCATTTGGAAGGCCACCCCCAGGGAGCCTCCTCCTGCAACCCTGCCCATGTTTACAAATCTGGGGCTCACCCTGGGCTAGGCCTGGTGCCGGCCACTCCCGGGAACAACAGAGGGGAGCCCCGGCCCCCTGCCTGCAGGAGCTCCACGTGTCACAGAAAAGCAGGAAGCAGTGGCTTCTGCCCAGGGCATGTGGGGTGAGAACTGCTGCTCACGCTTGCTTACTGTTCCTTCTCACAGTGCCCCCATCACCAGCTCATTTAACTGCCTCCAGCCCTACCACATATTCTATCAGTCCCTCCTTCGTTCAGATAGACAGCTAAGGCACAGAGAGGGGAGGTAACTTGCCCAAGGACACACAGCCAGGAGAGGTTTCCATTGGCATCTCTTTCCCCAGGGATCTGAGGGAGCCAGCAGCCCAAACCAGAGTCCTTGAGTAAAGAATTTTATTTCTTGGCAAGGGGGGCCAGGAGCCAAGGGGGAGAACAGGCCAGACCCGAACCACTGGGGGCTGTGCAGCATGGCACCCTGCAATTCAGACACTGCACAGATGCCTGTGGAGAGTGGGATGCATGACACACCCAGAGAGACACACAGAGAGATGTTCTTCTGTCCCCTGAGGACAGAAACGGCTTCCTGCAGCCCCCAAATCCTCAGACCACGTGCGGCCTACCAGGGGTACCCCGTCATCCACAACTGTGCACACACGGCAACCTTGTCAACATTCCAGGCTTACAATAAAAAATAAGGTGATCAGAATTCCAGAACCAAAAATCAACACGTGGTCGGTGAAGGTGGGAGGCAGGCCTGGGTCACTCACACTGGGCAACTCTGGCCAAACGGCCACCCGTGACTGCGCAGCGTGCAACCTGCACAACAGGAGGGGCCGTCGGGTAACGCGGGGCCGTGTGTGCGGTGTGCAGAGGGGTGTGCAGAGAGGCCTATGGCACCACGGACACAGCCTCTTTTCCCAGCAATCCTTGCTGTCCTGTCCTCCCCTTCACAGCCCCCACCTCCATCTCCCAGCCCCAGCCCCCTGCTCTCTGCCCAGCAAAGCCCCCTCTCACCCCCTGTGCAGCAGAGGCACCTGTGGCTTGGCAGGGCCTGTGCTGAAGGGTGAGGGCACAGACATGGCGTCCTCTCTCCCTCTGGGCTGGCCTCCAGCTCCCAGCCACTGCGGTGACAGCCCGCCTCCCACGACTTCGAGAACAGAGCCAGGGCTGTGTTCCTGTGTCCCCAGCCAGGACCACACGCCCGGCAGGCAGGCAGGGAGGGCAGAGCCCCCAGCCCACTCTGCCCACACCACCCGGCCACAGGCTCTTTCTGTGCCCAAATCTGCCATCAAGGAGCCAGGAGGTGGCCAGACTAGCCCGCGCAGCCACTGAACTCACCCCAGCCCAGCCCTAATGGGCCGGGAGCAGAAGGGCGGGGTTCCAACAGTTGCGGTAATCCTAACGGGCAGGGGCACTGTGCCAGGCACCCAGGCACCTCCCCAGGATTAACCGAGGTCGAGCTCCTCGATCATCCCCATTTCCCGGAGAGAGAAACTCAGGCTCAGATGTGCCTGTGGGGTCTGGTTCCTGGGCCTCTCTGCAGCCATCTCACCATGTTCTGCTTGCCAGGGGAGGCAGAACAGGGGGTGCAGAGCTTGTTTGGGCTGGGGATGAAAAGAGAGAAGCCTGGAGTCTGTACCTTCTTTGGCGGGGGTGAGGACCCTGAGGGTTGGGGGCAGTTGCTCAGGCCCAAGGAGAAATCCACATAGCAGGAGGGAGGCCAACTTGGAGTGTGGGGTCTGGTTCCCCGTGGGAATTCCAGCTTCAGAACTGCCGGGCTGGAGCCAGACCCCCGGCACACCTGGGGCAAACCTCACACCTCTCTGAGCCTGTTTCTTCACCTATAAAATAGAGCTAATGGTGGAGCTGACATGCGCACGAGAGCTGGCATGCAGTAGGCACTTAATACATGTTCTTTCCCTTCCAGTGTCTCACTTGGTGAAGGGGAGAGAGTCACAGGGGCCAGAGTACTGGAGGCGCGCAGTGTGGCTACGGAGCTGCCCCCGGGAGAGACAGGCAGGCCAGTGTGGTTCCCTCGCCTGTGCTGGCCCAGCCTGGGCTCATGGCGCTCTGGGTGCTGCCTGAGAGGTGCCCGGCGAGGGAAGACAGAGTCAGAGGTGTCCAAACTCCAGTCTCCACCCCAGCTTCCCCTATACCTGGTTGAACACCAGCAAACCCACCGCTTAAGCCCTGCATGGCCCCAGGCAGGCCTGGGGGTCTCAGGGTCTTGGCATCCGGCTGCCCTGCACCCCACCAGCACTGGCGCTGCCCAGCTGTGGCTCTTTGTGACACCCGCTGCTTCCCAGATATGGGGGCTGGACTGGGTCCCACCTTAATGGGCGCCCTGGGCCTGGTGAAGATGAGGCAGGAACCTCCCTCATGGCTGCGGTCCTGCTCATCTGAGACTCCTGCATTGCCCCCCACCTGGGGGAGGTGAGGTGACTTGGCAGAGCCAAGGCACGGGCTCTGGGTGGCCTGAAAAGGCACCTGGGGTCTGGGAGGTGACACTGGGATCCAGAAGCTCCCAGGCAAGGGGATTAGTAATGACAAGAGTGGCAGTGGCAGGCAGGGTGCCGGCAGCTCGCACAGCCTGAGCTGGGTGTCCTGAGGGCCTCGCACCCCAACTCACTCTATCCTACAGTCCCAGCCCGTGAGGGGCTGCTGACTCCCCTTGATGGCCGGCAGCGGTGCAGAGAGATTAGGTGGCTCATCCAGGTCATACAGCAGCGAGTGGCTGCGCCAGGATCAAAACCCAGAACGCTGGGGCCGCAGCCCTGTTTTCTACCATGACACTCGGGGGCAAAGGGGTGCTTGGGATGGCCTCGGCCCCAAAGGGAAGGCACAATGTCACCATCACCAGGAGGAGTGATGAGAGGAAGGACTGTCTTTGTCCCTCATCTGTCTTCACCCCACAGAGGATGGGGGCTGTCCGTCCTCAATGAGACAGAAGGCAGCCCAAGAGGAGGTTGGCGAGGGTCCCGAAACTGCGTGGGTGCCTCCCTCCTCCACAGCCCTCACCAAACCAGCAGCTCGAACGCGTCCACTGGGCCCATCCACCCCACACCCCCTCCAGGGTCATGGGCCTGGCTGGCTGCCAAAGCTATTGTCTCCACACTACTGCCCTCAGCCTGGCCATGGCAGCCACACACCCTGAGACCTGTACATCACACCACACAACACGCTAGGAACTACCTGTGCACGCACACACACACACACACACACACACACGCACACACTGACACACATTATACACTGAGAGCCACACCCACACCCACACACAATCATACATGTGCACACAAAAATGCACATGGACACAGACACAGACATGCACACTGACACACACTGCACACGGAGGGCCACACACAACCACACACATACACACTGACACACACTGCACACCGAGGGCCACGCGCGACCACACAGAGGCACACTGACACACACTGCACACCGAGGGCCACATGCAACCACGCACATGCACACTGACACACACTACAAACTGAGGGCCACGCGTGCACACCAACACATACAGCACCACACACATACACACTGAGAACCACATGTGCACACAGACACAGGTACACAGATTCATGTGAACCTGACACATGTGGACACCCACGCACATAGGCACATGCAGCCACCGTGGGGCCATGGATAAGGCGCCGCTGACCTGACAGGGCCTGCGGGGAGCGGGGAGGGAGGCCGGGCGGGTGCCTGGAGGCTGCCGCTCATGAAAGAGACACAGAGACTGGCCCTGCCGTAGTGGTGGTAACCGTGGGGCACCGTGGGGCAGGAGCACAATCACCCTGCCCTGGGCTGCCTCGGGGATCCAGGGTCCCCAGGCCTGCCGGGAGGAGAAGGCGGCCAACACTCATTCATTCTCCCTTTCATCCCTCCACCCACCGGCCACACACCTGTTCACTCCAGAATCTCCCTGGAGCACCTGCTCTGAGCGGACTCTTCCAGGCTGTGGCCAGCATACCTGTGGCCCTCCCAGACACTCACTCCAGGCTGGGAGGACACATAGCAGCGATACGGTCACTGAACCCCTGCTATACACAGTGCCCCAGCCCATTCTCCCAGGGGCCCTGGGAGGCAGCTGCCACAGCATCCCTACTTCACAAATGGGGAGACAGGCTGAGCTGGAAAGCAGCGGAGGGGGAGAGGTTCTCGTCCCCTCCCCTCCTCTGCTCTTCCCTCCCTTGCTTTCTTTCCATTTTTTGTCTGTTTGACAAGAGAAGACACCAGAGACACCCAAACAAACAGCCCATGATAGAAGACATCAGAGAAGGCACCCCAACAGCCTGGCTGTTTGAGACAAAGGGGTGGAGGGAGAGCGCGTGAGAGGGGGGATCCCAGCATGGAGCGATCCATCCCTGGGAGCACCTCGAGGCAGCTGGGCCTGCTACCAGACGCCTGGCACCCACCCTGGTGGACAAGGAGCCGGCCTCCCATGGCCACATTGGCTGCTGCTGTTGCTGACACCTGCCTGTCCTGGCAGAGGACCTCGGCCTAGAAGGCCACAGCCCACTGCCCTCGCAGTCAAAGCCGTGCAGGTGATTCTGGAGAACTTCTGCATGTCTCACAGTTTAGAGAACACTTTCCTAACCGGTGGACTTCCTGTAACTGAGGTCAGGATGAAAGCTCTGTGCCACATGGCCTGGCTTTGCAACCCAGCTCTGTGACTCAGCTGACTGGCGGGACGACCGTCAGCAAGTCACTTTTCCCCTCCTCCTTAGCCTTCTCATCTGCAACAAGGGGGAGAAGCCTGCCCACCTCCCAGGGTGTGGTGAGGATTTGGTGAACTGGTGCCCACCGAGGGTGGTGAACAACCTTGGTATACAGTAAGTACTCACTAAATCCTGGCGGCTAGGGTCCTCATTACAGTACAGATGAGGTGCATGGAGGAACTGGGATCTGGAATCTAAGACCCAGAAGGAATATGGTCTCTTCTGACCTCCACAGATTCCTTGACGGGTTGCACGAATCCTGTTTGAATATGGTCAGGGATGGGGAGCTCACTACCTCGCAGCCAGCCCACGTGCAGAAGGGCACAAGGTGCGCACTACTTGCTAATGTGTGCTTGCCATAGGGTAGTGTGTTCTTTTTTTTTTTTTTTTTTGAGACAGAGTCCCGAGTTTCACTGTCACCCAGGTTGGAGTGCAGTGTGCATGATCTCGGCTCACTGAAGCCTCAACCTCCCAGGCTAAGGTGAGCCTCCCACCTCAGCCTCCTGGGTAGCTGGGACCACAGGCATGAGCCACCATACTCTGCTTATTGTTTGTATTGTTTTTTAGAGATGGGGTTTTGCCATGTTGCCCAGGCTGTTCTGAAACTCCTGGGCTCAAGTGATCTGCCCACCTTGATCTCACAGGTACAAGCCACCGCGCCCGCCAGGGGTTCCTTCTTAATGAAATCAAATCCATCTTCCACAGCCCAAGCCAGGGAGTGGAGGGTCCGGGCCACAGTCCCGCGCTACCTGTGAAACCAGCCATGATGGAGGAAGGGGAAGGTGAGAAGCCACTTACACCCCACCTGGTAAGGGAAGTAGGAGCACCAGGGCTTTGGTGTCACCTGTGCCACACACACCTGTGCCCTCCTGGAAGCTCCGCAGAGGCGGAGCCCCTCTGCATGCTTCCTCTCCCTCTCTGCCCGTTCCTTCAGCCAGGGCTGCCTGGCTCCTCTCCCAGCCCCTCCTGCCCTTTTCCTCCCACTTCCAGAAGCAGTAGGAAGCTTGGGAGAGGGTCATTCAGGTTCTAGACTTGGCATCATCTGGGGCTACTGAGCAGCCTCAGTTTCCCCCTCCACGGGAAAGGAGGGTGGGATTCGGTGACCTCAGAGGGCCACCTAGTACCCAGGGGCCCAGTGAGCTGGGAAGATGGGAGGCACCCTGAGCTCACCCTCAGGTGTCTGGTGCCAGGCTCTGTGCCAGCCTGTGTCTCGTAAGGGTCCATGCACAGTACAATAGGGGTGCCAGCAGCAGAGGCAGCTGGGATGTGCCCAGGGAGTGCCCAGAAGGCTGTCAGCTGTGGCCCCAAGGCCCTGCCACGCCCCCTTAGAATCCTAACGCCTGTGCCTGGGCACTGGGGCTCAGACTAGGACCATTATGCCTGTCCCTGGGGTCACCGTCCCCTGGGCCAGCACTCATGCTCCACATCTGCACCCATACAGCCCCTGCAGCCAGGACGCACACCCTCACCGAGTCACAGCTCGGCCCTCTGTCCCTCCTTGCTATCTCCATCTTCTGTCCTGGAAGTCTGGGCACTGTCCCAAGACCCACTCCCTGGCTCCTCCATGGCGCTGCGTGGGGCCATCCCCGGGGACTCACCCGGCAGGAGCACTTTCCACTTGGGGCTCTTCTGGTCCATGAGCACTGCCTGGCCCAGCCCCTGGCCCCCCTGCC
Source organism: Gorilla gorilla gorilla (assembly GCF_029281585.2). Taxonomy (NCBI): domain Eukaryota; kingdom Metazoa; phylum Chordata; class Mammalia; order Primates; family Hominidae; genus Gorilla; species Gorilla gorilla. The sequence goes on along the minus strand of NC_073242.2, from coordinate 115,884,529 downwards.
CTGGCCTGGTAGCCCGAGGAGCAGCGGTGGCCTCGGTCATCAGTCAGCTCCCCTTGGCGTGGGGAAGGAATGAGGGGGGCGGAGCAGCGAGGCTGGGAGGAGAAGAGGACGCCTCCAGCTCCCTCCCGGCCCAGGCCCACAGCTCAGTGTGGGGCGCAAACTCCCCAGAAGAGAGCGCGAGGGTGTGGAGCAGGCCGCAGCCAGCCGCCGCCGGGCGCAGGCCCTCCTCCTGCCCTCCCAGCCTCCGCCCCACCCTGGCACAGGCTGCTGCAAGCTGTACACAGGAGCCAGGCTGGCTCGGAGGGTAGTGGGAGCTGGGAGCTGTGGCGGCCACTTCCTGCCTTCCCTGTCAACTCCGTGGGCAGCAGAGAAAACCCAGTTCCCAAAGGTGGTCACACAGAGTGATATCCCGCCCAGGTCACACCCATGGGCTCGCAGAGTCATCCAGCAGCACACACTGAGTTCCCACTCCAGGCCTTCTGCAGTGTCCAGCCCTGGGTTGGGGCCTAGAACTCGCTCCAGGCAGAAGTAGCCGTCCCCATGGGAGGGAGGGAAGAGAAGAGGGAGGGGAAAGGAGGAAGCCCACCATCATTGCTGTATCCACTTTCAGGTTCTTTTCCCCTGAGGGGCCTCCTTTGCCCTCCTAGGGTCTGGGTGCCCAGTTCAAGTAGTGCGTATCCTCCCTGGAGCCCTCCTGGGTTGCACCGTGCTGTGTTCTCTGCGTCTTGTGAGAGCCCATCTTAGTGTATTTGGGGATAGGTGGGTTGAGCAGTGACCAGAGGTGAGGACCATGGCTTAGCTGCTTAAGGGGCAGGCAGAGGCAGAGGGACGCCCAGTGCACTGGAAGGTGGGGTCAGTTGGCCATCTCCTGGGGTGTGTTGCTGAGAGGCTACGGGAGGGGCAGAGCCTGGCTGGGTCTCTAGGGTGAGTGCCCTTCCCAGTGCCCAGGGACAGGGTAGGGGCAGCCCCAGGGCTTGGCTTTGGCTGTGCATCCAGGACTTCACTGCGCCACCTCCTGGGAAAACGCTAAACTGCACCCAGAACCTCCTGGGTCTGGCCAGTATCCAGCCCCTGCCCCGCGAGGGTGGCGCAGGGACCACCTAGAGGGCTGCCCTCCCAGCTCTAAACTCGGGAGTTACTAACTGAGGCCACCCTCTCAAGGGGGCTCCGTCATCAGCCCCGTGTTCCCAAGGAGGGGACTGACCCGGGGTGACGCAGAATGCACCCTTGGGGTTGAGCCAGGCAGTGGGGCCCAGTTTGCCCCTGCAGAATGACCGTGAGGCTGAGGGACCAGTCCCAGCAAAGCACCTACAACAGTGCCTGGCACACAGTCGGCGCTCAATAAATGACTAATTGTGAGCATGGACACCACGCCCCTCAGGCTCAGCCAGCTCAGCCCAGCCAGGGAGAGGGTGTTAGGCTGCATAACAGCCCCAAAAGACGTCCACATCTAATCCCCGGAGTCTATGAAAATGTCACCTTCTATGGCAGAAGGGACTTTGCAGACATGAGTTGGAATCTTGAGATGGGGAGAGTATCCTGGACTGTCCAGGGTGGTGAGGGGCATCTAATGGGGTCACAGGGTCCCTGCAAGGGAGGCAGGAGTGGGTGGTGGGAGATGTGAGAACAGGAGCAAGTGGGGGCTCATGCCTGTAATCCCAGCACTTTGGGAAGCTTGAGGACTGCTTTGGGAGGGAGGACTGCTTTGGGAGGGAGGACTGCTTTGGGAGGGAGGACTGCTTTGGGAGGGAGGACTGCTTGAAGCCTGGATTTTGAGACCAGCCTGCACAACAGAGTGAGACCCCATCTCTACAAAAATACAAACATTAAGCAGGAATGGTGTCGCATGTCTGTAATCCCAGCTACTTGGGAGGCTAAAGTGGGAGGATCGCTTGAGCCCAGGGAGGTCAAGGTTGCAGTGAGCCGTGATCGCGCCACTGCACTCCAGCCTGGGCCACAGAGTGAGATCCTGTCTCAAAAAAAAGGCAGCAGCAAGAGGTTAGAATGATGTAGGAGATGAAACGGCCCCTAGAAGTGGGAAAAGATGAGGGAACAGTTTCTCCCCTAGGGCCTCCGGGAGGAGCCAGTCCTGCCCACACCTTGAATTTAGCCTCGTGAGATCCGAGTCAGGGCTCTGACCTCCAGAACTGTAAGGGAACAAGCTTTTGGTTTAAGCCACCAAGTCCACGGTGACTTCTTACAACAACACAGAAATAATATGACTAGGAAGAGTGCTGTTCCCAGACACAGCACCCGACTCACAGCAGCTGCTTGGTCAGGACCCCCTCCACGTGCTCAACTCAGGGAGCCTGCAGCCCTCCCAGAGCCGTCCATGCCCTAGGGAGGAGGACCCATCACTCTCGGGTGACCTTGAAGTGCCCTTGACCCCAATCTAATCAGTCTGGGAAGCCCCCTAGAGAAAACAGGGTGGTCTACAGTTGCTGGAATTTTATTTTAAACTTCATCATCATTTCAAATGGAATTTTAGTTTAGTTTAGTTTTTTAGTGACAGGGTCTCACTCTGTCACTCAGGCTGGAGTACAGTGATGCAAGCATGGCTCACTGCAGCCTCGAACTCCTGGGCTCAAGCGATCCTCCAGCCTCAGCCTCCTGAGTAGCTGGGACTACAGGTGTGCACCACCACGCCCAGCTAATTTTAAAATTTTTTGTAGAGATGTGGTCTCATTATCTTGCCCAGGTTGATCTACAACTCCTGGGCTCAAGCGATCCTCCTGCCTCAGCCTCCCAAAGAGCTGGGATTACAGGCAGGAGCCACCGTGCCTGGTCAGAATTGTATCTTTTAGAGAAGGCATTTAGGGCTGATCTAATCAGTTGTGAAACAGGCGGCAGGAGAGCCAAGGCTCTCCTCCGATGCTCCAGTGACCTTCAGAACTCTCCCAGCACAAAGAGTTCTGCCCAGAGAGGCCAGATGGTTGACCCCACCCTGGGTCCTGGAGAGAGAATGAAGCTTCTGGAATGCAGTAAGAACCTGCTTGGAACATCAGCTCTTGACCCAGGAAACTTGGGAAGACGCGCACCCTCTGTGCTTGTAAGAATCTTATTTCCGGTGGCTCACGCCTGTAATCCCAGCACTTTGGGAGGCTGAGGCGGGTGGATCACCTGAGGTCGAGAGTTCGAGACCAGCCCAACCAACCTGGAGTAACCCCGTCTCTACTAAAAATACAAAACATAATTAGCCGGGCTTGGTGGCACATGCCTGTAATCCCAGCTACTTGGGAGGCTGAGGCAGGAGAATCGCTTGAACCCAGGAGGCAGAGGTTGCAGTGAGCCGAGATCATGCCATTGCACTCTAGCCTGAGCAATAAGAGTGAAACTCCGTCTCGAAAAAAAAAAAAAAAGAATCTTATTTCCTCTTTACATTTGCCCTCCCCTGGTCATGTCTCCCAGCAACAGCTGACTTAAAAGCTCGCATTCACTCAACAAAAGTTTACTGAGCACCTATTATGTGCACTGTGCCACGCACTGGAGAGATCACGAGGACAGGGAGCCACGGTCCCGGCCTTCATGGTGAGGGTAAGCATGCCAGGCACTGGCTGCCTCAGGCCCCTTGCACATGCTCTTCGCTTGGTCTGGAACTCTCTGCCAAATGCCACCTCCTTAGGCCTCTGTGACCACCCGTCTAAAGCCACGCCCTCAGGTCTCTCTGTCCCCTGCCTGTTTCTTCGTGGCCCTCTCACCACCCGGCATCACTCCTTTACCTGCTCATTTGGGAGTTATCTGCCTTCCTCTTGAATATCTGCTCTCGGGGCAGGGGTTGTGTCTGTTGTGTGCCCTGCTATGCCCCCCATGCCCAGCATGGTCTTTAGCACACAGGTGGTGTTCAATCAACACTTGTGAACAAAGGCACACACACAGCATTGTAGCGGCAGAGACAGACGTGCCGGCAGACAATCAGAGCTCGGTCAGATCGGAGCCGTGGTGAAGTTGCAAGCCAGGAGAGATCCCCAGCTCTCCCGTGGTGTCTGCTCCCACTTAGAAGGTCATGGGTGAGGGCAAGGGTGGCACTCTTCAAACCGCGTAAACCCACAGTGGTGCCAAACGGACCAGCCGAGGTCCCTGGTGACAGTTTATCAGCTTGGACCGGTCGAGGGGAATGAAGGACAGTGGGTGAGCAGAGGCCACGGCAGGGTGGTGGCCAAGCGGGCCAAGGCACAGTGGCCCCTGCAGAGACGGTCTGTGCCTGGTGACACGGCTCTGTCCCTGGGGTCCCTGGCACTGCGCCGGGGACACCCCACCCTAAGCTCCAGAACAGCCACTCCTGCTACTCAGCCAATCTCGTCTTTTCCATCTAAAATCTTTATCACCAACTTATTGGGAAAGAAATTCCAGTTTAGGGTAAACAGACCCTCTTAACAGCAATTTTGCCAGTTATAAAGATCTGCTTTTATTCAATGCTTGGTGTATTGTTTTTCCAATTGCCCAAGTTAAATTCTCTTTTCTTTTTTATTTCACACAAATCTAAACCAGTCACAGACAGACACACAGAGTCACACGCTAGCAAGGGAACCAGCTGAGGGAAACCAGATCCCAGTAAGTAGGAGAGCAGGAAACAGAGGGGCGGGAGGGTCTCTAGACCCAGCATGGGTAAAAGTCCCTGCTAAATATTCCAAGAGGCTCCTGGGGAGAGATCCACTTGCAAGGAAAGAGCCTCTCAAGGCTGCCTGGGCTTCTAAAGCTTCCTGCCCCAACTTGCAAGCTCTGCATTCCCGGCATTACAAGAAGTTCCCGAGAAGATAAATAGATTGGTCGTGGAGAGGGAAATAGACTATGGATCCCAGCTCAGCTGGAAACGTATGAAGAGAGACAGAGACAGAGCGGGTGACATGAGCCAGGAGGCAGTCATGCTGCAGAAGGGCCAGGGAAGGGGGGCTCTTGTGCAGAGCTGGAGAAGCCACAGCCAAATCCAGCCCCCCATGCCCTCCAGAGCAGCTGCCGCTTGGCAGTGGGGGCAGAGCTCTGGGAGCGCCTGGTGTCAAAGCACTCGGCACCGGAGCCGCTACAGGCAAGGCTTGCCAAGGACTTCTGGAGGCCAGAGCCAAGTACCCAAGCACAGTCCCGCCTTCCTGGCGATGGAGGCCCAAGCCCGGCTGGGAGCCCATTTGCCCAACAAAAAAGAGACAAAAGCCGTCCCAGGGCCAGGGTTTCTGGTGGTCACCAGCTCTCTCTCGCTGCCAGGGCAGGCCCAGCTCACACACTCCCGTGTGCCAGGCAAGCATCTGATGTGGACTCTGATTCTTGAAACCCCATCATCCCCGTTTTACACATGGGGAAACTGAGGCACAGGGAGGCTATCTGCCGCATAGCAGAAGCTCCAAAGGAGCAGAGCCAGGTTTGGAACTCAGGGAGAGGGAGTCCAGATGTGCACACTGAAAGCCATCCACAGCCTAGTCATTCCCAACGAATAGCTGATTTCAACACATGGCTAGAAAAGAGAGAGTGGAAATGAAGTCGCTGCAGGCTACTATAAATCTTCACCTTCTACAAACCTTTGCTTTCTACAAACCTTCACCTTCCAGGCAACGCACATGGACGCACCCTTACGGCCCTGTGGTTCCATCTACTGAATGTGGTCCCCAAGGACGCTCCCCAGGCTCCAAGAGATCCTCAGCCTCAGGTTGAGGGGCTGAACCCCAAGGCTACGCTCTGCAATGAACCTGTCTGTACTTGCCCTCTGCTGGCTTCCTTCTTTCATGTTCCCAACTTGACCTGGGAGGAGCCAGGTGAACCAGCTGCCCCTTTGTCCGCAGGGAAAAGAGGAGAGTGAAGGTGGAGGCGGAGTGCGGGAGTGAAGGAGCAGTGCGTCTGAAGTGCTGTCTGCATAGACCGGACTGAGGCCATGGCCCTGGGCGTGTGCTGTCTCAGGTGGGTTTCTCAGAAGCAAACAGGGAGACCAGGATGCCGTGATCTCTAAGGCTGGTCTCCCGGGGATACTGGGGGCGGGTGTGAGGATGCAAGGGTGACTTCAGACACAGCCCCGACCCCAGCCCTGTCCCAGAGGAGCTCTGGAGGGTGGGTGGCTCCTCTCTCCAGAAGTAAGGGGCTTCCCACCCCACAGCTGCCAGTCACTGGCTGCAAAGGGCTGCCCCAAAGATGAGAGCTCCCAGCCCTTCCTACAGAGCAGCTGCAGGGGCCTGAGGACAGGCCTCCAAAGACAGCCTCGAAGACAGCCAGGGGCTGCCTCAGAACCACAGTACACAGGAACCAGGGAGGGCGTGTAGAAGTGGGAAGTGCCTGGGCAGCGCACAGACAGCCTCTGACCCATGCCGTCTCAGGGACCGTGGAACCACAGATGAACCGCCCAGCAGAATGGCAGGGCTCGACCCCTTCTGCCGGGGACAGAGTTGCTGGGGAGTGGCTGCTGTCCTGCTCCCCTTGCGTCTGGGTGGGGTGCGAGCTGGTCTAGGCCAATGGGAAGTGGGCAGGAACGGCATAGGTCACTTCAAGGCCACAGCGGGAGAGTATCCAGGGGTGTTCCTGTGTCTGTTGCCTGTGCCCGCTGGTGATGGGACATGAGGGCACTCTGGAAGTCCCAAGGAAGCAGAGACCACGGCTTGAAGAGAATCCGGGATCCTGAGTCACCCAATCAGGAAGACCCACCATGAACCCTGGGACTGTCTGTTACGGCACCGGGGGTGCCTGCCCTGACTAATGCAGCTGACTTTATAAACACTGTGGCTGCAGGCTAAGCATGGACTCAAAAGATGTCTACATCCCAATCCCTGGAGCCTGTGCACGTGCCACCTTACCTGGGAAAGGGGGATTAAGGTTGCTAACCAGCTGACCTTGAGATGGGAGATGGGCCTGGATTAGCCACGTGGGCCTGGTGCAGTCACAGGGGCCGTCTAAGTAGGAGAGGGGGGCAGGAGAAGAGGAGAGAGAAGGAGGTGCCACCTGGAAGCAGGGTCTGAGAGACGCTGAGTTGCTGGATTTAAGGTGGAGGGAGGGGCCGCAAGTCAAGGAATGCGGGCGGCCTCCAGCCAAGGAAGCTGCACAAGCCACAGAAACAGATTCTCCCCTGGAGCCCCCAGAAGGAACAGGCCCTGCCCACATCGGGATTTTTGCACAGGGAGACTAACGTCAGACTTCTGACCTCCAGCACTGTAAGAACTATGTGTGCGTGTAAGAGTAATGAGTGTTGTTTTAAGCCACGAAGTTTGTGGTATTGTCACAGCAGCCATGGGAAACAAACACAGACCTCTTCTTAAGTAAGCCCCTGCCATGGTGATTGGCAAGGCAGAAGTCACAAGAGCAGGCAGAGGGAAGGGACCTTCCGGATCAGCCCAGAGTAGAGACGGAGGGCATGCTGTGTCTTCTCCAGCAGCTCCCACCCACCCTGCCAGCCCCCTCCTCTTCTCCCCTGCCCCACCCACTGTCCCAGAGCACAGGGAGAGGCTGGCTTTCCTTTCCTCAGGTGGCCAACAGAGGGCAACTGCTGGTGACAGTACCCATGGGTAAACTGAGGCACAGCATGGGAAAATCAGGCTTTTGCAACTGCACCCTCTGGTGGGAAAACAGCTCAGTGCTTTCATTCTCTTGATTACCCTCGCTCCCTCCTTCCTCTGCTGTGTGTGGATGCTGGGATCAGCCCTGCCCTGGGAACAGAGAGAGAAACCCCATGGGAAGAGCCAGGAGGAGGTGGAGACACCACAGGCTCTGACAGCCATGTGTAGGGAACCCAAGTCCAGTCCTGGTTGGCCAGGGTTGGAGGTAAGGCCTAGCCCAGTGGTTCCCCAAAGCCTGGAGCAAGCACTGCTGAGAACAGGGGATCTCTGGGTGGAGGCAAAGCAGACAGCTACTGGGGCAGAAGGAACCCACAGACTGCCCCAAAGGGGCAATCAGCCCCAGCACCCCTGTCAAGCAAGGCAACACCCCAGTACGGCAGGTGAGAAAGGGAGGAGCCCCTGGAACATGGCCATGAGCAGAGAGTCAATCTTGGCCTGGTTTTCTGCAACCCCACCCCAAACTCAGCGGTGGGGTCTGTGGCATCTACTATCTCTATTAATAATGATATCCAGCGGGTGCGGTGGCTCACGCCTCTAATCCCAACACTTTGGGAGGCCAAGGCAGGTGGATTTCCTGAGTTCAGGAGTTTGAAACCACCCTGGGCAACATGGTGAAACCCCATCTCTATTAAAATACAAAAAAATTAGCTGGGCATGGTGGAGTACGCCTGTAATCCCAGCTACTCGGGAGGCTGAGGTGGGAGAATTGCTTGAGCCTGGGAGGCGGAGTTTGCAGTGAGCCAAGATCATGCCACTGCACTCCAGCTTGGGCGACAGAGTGAGACCTCATCTCAAAAAAAAAAAAAAAAAAAAGATATCAATAACCACTTCAGAAATGGAGCTCAGGAAGGATACCCAGGGCCCACGTGGCACTACTCCAGGGCCACCACTGATGTGCCACACGGCAGCCCCAATGGCCATGCAGAAAGCCCATTCACAGAGACCACAATAAGAATGGTGACTCCTGGAGTTTTGCAGTGTGCAACCTGCACAGCCTTGCATGGCAGCCCTCAGTGCCTTCTCAGTGTTCATCCAATGTCACTGACACCACGCTACCAGAAGGATTTTATTTTTACCATGCCTATTCAGTAGTCAGAGCAGCTGAGCCCAGGGAAGGTCCTGAACCTTGAGAAGGCTCCATGGCCGGGAAGTAGTAACGCTAGGACTTGGAAACTTGGACCTGAGTCCAAGCCCCTCCCTCCTATCACCAACCAGTGCTGCTTCTCTCCCAAGGTGGCTGCAGACAACACAAAGATAATTGTTCTAGGGAAGCCTGTTCCCATCCACTGGTGATAAATCAGGAGTGTCCTCTCAATAGATTTTATACTGCACGCGATGGCACATGAGAAATGGGTCTTCATTTGACTGAAGGCCGAAAAGTATTGGAAAGAGATGAGCTCAACTGCTCACCCGCCCCACGAGGGAAGGACATCCATCACAAGGTTTCGGTTGCACCCTTCTCCTGGCAGCTGAAGATGCCTGGTCAGTCCGTTTGGGCCTTGCCTGCCAGAGGAATCCCAGCCCCAGGGGTCCTCATGGCCTTCACAGGAGGGCAGAGTCCCCAGCCCTGGAGCTGTGCTCCCGGCAGCCAGCAAGTGGCCACCTCCCAGACGGCCACTTCAAATGCAACACCTGGGAACCAAAGCTGCCCACATGGTGAGAGCCTGGTCAGCCACCAGGAGCCTTTGCCCGGGAGTGGCCCCACTCTGGACATGGCGGTGGCCCTATCCGACCGTAGTGACGCAAGTCTGATAAGCTCTGTGGGCTGGCCTGGGAGTCTGGGACGGCAGGGAACCCAGTGTTACCAAACTCTTCACCGCCTTCCACAACACACACAACCCCCGCCTCTGGGGGAGACCAAGGCAGCTGACGGCCACGTGTTTCGCTGGGGGACTCTGCCCAGGGCCCAGCTCGGCACAGGCTCCTCCTGTACCTGCTTCCTTTCCCTGGCAAAAGCTGCTGTCCCCACGTACGAGGCATTTCCAGGGAAGTGGGGGTCAGAAATGGACGGCCCTGGGAGGTTACAGTTCCGCCACCTGCCCTGGCCATCCCCACTGCTGGGAAAGGCCCCTGCCCCAGCCAGTGCCAGGGTGGGGCCACCATGGCAGGGGGCCAGAGAGACAGAGAGGGCAGAGAGGGCTCAGTGCCCCTGAGGCCGTGGCCTGGAAAGAGGGAGACGGGGCTGTGGTGGGGATGGGCATTTGGAATGTGTGTCCTGTGTGTGTGTGTCTGTGTGTTTGTGTGTGTGGGGGTCTGTGCCTGTCTCTGTGTGTCTCTGCCCCTGTGTGTGTCTGTGTGTTTGTGTGTGGGGGGGTCTGTGCCTGTCTCTGTGTGTCTCTGACCCTGTGTGTGTCTGTGTGTTTGTGGGGGTACTCTGTGTATGTATCCATATGTGTATTGCATATGTGTATGTGAGTCTGTGCTTGTATCCACCTGTGCGAGGATGTTTGGCTTCTGTGTGTGTGGCTGTGTGTGGTATGTTTGTGGTGCAGACAGGGTCTGTGTCTGTCTGCATGTGGCCCTGTGCCTGTAAGTCTGTGTATCCACGTGCATATCGTGTGCTTGGGAAAAATCTATGCAGGTGTGTGTGTGTGTGTGTGTGTGTGTGTCATGGGTTTCTGTGTGTGTATCTGTGTGTGTGCTGGGTCTGCCCATGTGTCTGCATATGTGTGTGTGTGTGTGACCTATGCGTGCACCCGTGCCTATGCCGTGTCTGTGGGCTATGTCTCCGAGCGCCTGCTTTCGTGTGTGTGTGTGTATGTGCGTGTGTGTGTGCCTATGCGTGCACCCATGCCTATGCCATGTCTGTGAGCTGTGTCTCCGAGTGCCATGTCTCCGACTGCCTGCTTTCCTGTGTATGTGTGCGCGTGCGTGCATGCGTGTGACCTATGCATGCACCCGTGCCTATGCCGTGTCTGTGAGCTATGTCTCCGAGTGCCTGCTTTCGTCTGTGTGTTTGCGTGTATGTACTGTGTCTGTGTCTGTCTCGTGCGTCTGCATGTCTGGACGTGCCCCCTCCCCCTGCACCCGCCCCGCCGCCCAGCTGGCAGTGCACAGCTGGGCCCGGGAGACAGCGCCCGCCCGCCTGCCGGATGAGAGGTGGCAGGTGTGTAATAAACCATTAGTCACTGTCACGTTTCTGAGCAGCAGTGGCTGCCCAGGCGGGGCCTGACTGCGGGACATGCTCCTGGTGGGTCTCTGGCTGGGGAGCTGCCCGGACTTGGCTGCAGCCTGACAGGGAGCAGCTGGCAGACGCAGGTTCGTGCCCCGGCCCTGCCCCACCTGCCCCCACACGGCTGCAGGGCAGGGGTTCCTGGCTTGCCAGGTCAGCCCTTGTTGCAGGGACACTCACAGGGGTCCCCCACAACCTCTGCACCCTTCTTGGCACCCCCAGACTCTCAGGCCCCAGCCCCCAACGTACCCCGCTAGTAAGCAGTGAGTTGCAGCAAGGACCTGCTGATGAGACAAGGTTCTTTCCAGTGACCTGGTGGCCACCGGGACCAGGGACTCAGGAGTGACCAGCCCCATCCCCAAAGGTCTCCAAAAAGGGCTCCTTTTGGAAATGTCACTCTGAAAACCCTTGAATTGATTATTTTAAAACTTTTTTTTAATTAAAAAAAATTTTTTTGAGACGGAGTCTTGCTCTGTTGCCTAGGCTGGGGTGTGGTGGTACAATCACGGCTCACTGCAGCCTCAACCTCCTGGAATCAAGTGATCCTCCCACCTCAGCCACCCGAGTAGCTGGGACCACAGGTGCGTGCCACCATGCCAGGCTAATTTTTGTATTTTTTTGTAGAGACAGAGTTTCGCCTGGGGGTTGCCCAGGCTGCTCTCGAACTCCTCGGCCTCCCAGCACTCAGGGAAGCAGCCTGGTGTGCCGAGGGTGAGTTGGGTGCAGGAGCCAGACGTCGGGGTTCATGCCCCATCCCCCTCGCTCACTACTGTGTGAGTGGAGGCAGATTGCTCAGCCTCTCTGGCCTGCAGGACACTGTTTCACTGATGGAGGAGGACATGTGTCCCAACACGAGTGGGAAAAAGGCAGACTTGGTTTTTCCTCGGTGCCCAGCCCTCTTCAAGCATCTTACAAGCATCAGCTCACGAGGTTGCCACGAAACCTCTACCAACACCTACTGTTATGGCTCCCTCTTACAGATGTGAGGACAGAGGCTCAGGATGACTCATTCATTTGCCAAAGCTCCCTCAGATAAGAAGTGGGTGGGCCTGCTCCCCAAACCACAGCCTAACTCCGCCTAGGGGTCCGTCTGGGCCTTGTTCTGCTCCCGAGGACTCTGGTTTCCTGGGGCAGGGCTCTGCCCAAAGCTGTGGGAGAGAAACGGTGAGAACCAGGCAAGCTGCCTCCTCCTCGGAGCCCTCCACTGACCCGTGAGCCGCCAGGCCCAGGAGGACCCATCGCCAAACAGGGGCACCCGGCCTGCCCTAGGCACAGGGGAACATTGGTGTCCTCCTCTGCCTGAGCCTCCCCTGGGGATGTCCTGAGTGACAGGTGGGTGTGGACCCAGCCTGAGCTGCCACCCAGAGCTGAGCGTCAGAAATCGCAAACAAATCATAACTCCCTGGCCCCAGCCTGCACCCTGAACACTGAGGGTGCCAAGGCCTGTCACAAACACGCTCGGGTCCTGGCTGAGTTCATCCCCACACCTGCCCCGTGAGCCAGGCACTCCCATTAGCTTTCTTCCCATTTCCCAAATGAGGAAACTGAGGCACGGAGCAGGGAAACTCACTTGTCCAAGGCTCTTAGCCATTCCTCCCCGACAATGGCCTGGCTTTTGTGATCAGGAGCTCTGATTAGCTGGCTCAAGGCAACGGCAGAGCAGGTCCTCAGACAAGGTGGGGGCAGTAGTCCCTGCCTGGCCTGCTTTGTGGCCTGACCACCCTGACCTCAACCGCCAGTGTCTGGAAGCCCTTCAGAGGGGTCAGCGTCCCTAAAGCCCCTGGCCAGCCCCCTCCCTCCCCCGGAGCCTACCACACAAAGAGAAAGAGATCAGTATTGGGGTTGTCCTGCAGATGGAGGTCCCAGATCAAAGTCCAGGGCTTGGGGGATGGGCCAGCTGTCCCCAGGCCCCCAGCAGTCCCCTGTCTGTCCATCTCCTCCCCGGCTCGGCCCAATAACATGGGGTGCTTTGGACCCACTGCCCTCACTGTGGTTGGCACCAGGGGCGGGCTGGGCTGGGGGTCTCAAGTCTCCCGTGCTGTGGGGGCAGCGATGGGGGCAGGACAGAGCCTTGACCACAGCCCTCTGGAGGGTCTTGCGGACGAACCTATGGCCTAAGGGGTGGCTTCAGGATGAGGCCATAAAAACGCATCATGGGGGTCACCACATGTCCAAGCCCAGCCAAAGCGTCTGACCTGGCCCAGGCCCCAAGGCCCAGCAGCCAAAGCCTCAAGGGTCCACACACGGCGATTAACTAAGGAGGGCACAGCCTCGCCTGGCCTCAGGGAAGCACCATGCAGAAGCCCTTAGGATGTGTCTGAGGATGCCTTGGGGTGGGGGTGTTGTCCACAGCATGCCTGTGGCTGGCGGGAGTCGGAGGGGGAGGACGGCAGCGCCATCTCCCCGCACAGAGCAGCCTGGTTCCCCGTGGCCCAGCCCAAGAGAACCGCACACGTGCACCTGGGACACAGTGTGTTGACATCTGAGAAAACCAAGAAACGACCCCCTCTGGGCTCAAGACTATCCATAACATCATTTTTTTAAATGAATGAATGAAGACAAGAGAGTGTATAGGTAAATAAATAAACAAAGGCAGCCCAGGAGCCCAGCAGGCGAGAGTATCGAGAACCAGGGATGTTGATGAAACTACGATTTTGGAACCCTAAGGAGTATGGAAGAGAAAATCCAAACTCCAGTAAGGGAGACCCAGCACCCGGTCTCTCCCCTAGGATGCCGAGGACACGAGGCGGAACTGTATCTGAACTCAGCTCTGGGAGCTCCCATCCCTGCTGGGACAACCGCATCCTAGCCCAGTACCCAGAGATACAAAAAGAGCTGGCGTCTACCTGCACCGGTAAGGTCTGGTCCGTCCTCCTCCCGGCTGCTCTGCAGACACTGTGCTGGCCTCAGCTCCTGGGCCATCCTGGGGCCTCTGGGCAGGGTCTCGGTGGGGGCGCCTGGCCGGGGCTCGGACTCCCGGGTGGGAGGGTGGGTGGCTGTAGATGCTTCCAGAGATCCACAAACAGCCTGAAAGGAAAAGAGGTGGACACAGTGAGCCTGGGCCATGCCTGCAGGGGATGGTGCATGAATGGACTCTCTGGCCATAGGTGCCATTCCTCCCCGACGATGGCCTGGCCTTGGTGATCAGGAACTCAGACTGGCTGGCTCAGGGCAACAGCAGAGCAGGTCCTCAGTAAGGCCAGTGCCAGTGTCTTCCTTGGCCAGCAAGCCCAGCCTAGGGGACACCAGGCTGGACCCCTGATGCTGGGGTCCCACCCACACAGCCCCATCTTCTTGGCCATCCAAAACTGGAGCTTCTGGAGCCCTCGCGGCAGCTGGCCAGCACTGCACGGAGCCCAGAAGCATCTAAGAGGGAGCCTGAGGCTAAGCCCAAAGGTCCAGCCTTGTCCTGTCCCCTGGCGGTGGTGGGGACAAGGTTTATTCTGTGGTCCTTGCCCAGAGACCCCCTGGGGCCTGGCACTTGGCTCAGAGAGCTGGGCAAACCGTCTCAGCCGCACCCTGCAAATCAGGGAAAGGCCCTCATCTGAGTACCCCCGGGGGTTGCTCTCTTCCAGACTGGGCCGCCGGGCACCTGGTGCGATCCTGAGCTGTTATTACCAGCCGGGGAGCAGCAGGCAGGCCCCTCACCTCTCTGAGCAACTGGAGTGCCTTGATTACAACATGACAAAATGGATACAGGCCAGGCGCGGTGGCTCCCGCCTGTAATCCCAGCACTTTGGGAGGCTGAGGCAGGAGGATGGCTTGAGCCTAAGAGTTCCAGACCAGCCTGGGCAACATAGGGAGACCCCATCTTTACAAAAATAAATAAACAAATTTAAAAAATGGACACAGGAAGGCTGTGATTGTGATGTCTTGATTTATTGCAGGAGAACAGGTGGGGTGGCACCTGGTTTGGTGCACGTCCTGGTGGTGACCAGCTCTACGCCACAAGCTGGCCGGAGTCTCATCTGTGGCTTACTAACACAGATATTTCTTCTAGGTCCCTGCATCAAGGGGAGTCAAAGAGAACACAGAAGTGGTGGGACCCTCCTGGGACCTGGCAACACTGGCCACTGACCACTGACAGCTGTGTCCCTCCCCGGGTGCTGCCCCCTGCCAAGGGAATGGACCTGTGCGAGGGCCAGGAATGCAAGGGTGCAGCCCCGGGCCTCAGGGCACTTTTGCAGGAATTGCAAAACGTGCCTCTCCATCCTGCATGCACCTGGGCTCACTGGTCCTGAGGGGAGCAAGAACTACCATGACGACGACGATGATGGGGATGCTGATGGTGACGACGCCAACTGCCCGTTACTAAGGGCCTACCTGTCCCTAGCTCTACATGGAACTTGGAATGACCAACTACCAGTTATAACTATACGGATGAACATGGCTAATCTTCAGTCCACACTGCAGGGGGGTCATCCCATGCCCACAGCCCTCAGTTTTTTGTAATCTTTATTTTTTATTTTATTTTGAGATGGAGTCTCACTCTGTCGCCCAGGCTGGAGTGCAGTGTTGTGATCTCAGCTCACTGTAACCTCCACTTCCTGTGTTCAAGCGATTCCCCTGCCTCAGCCTCCCGAGTAGCTGGGATTACAGGTGCCCGCCACCATGCCCGGCTAATTTTGTTTTTTGTTTTTTTAGTAGAGATGGGGTTTCACTATGTTGGCCAGACTGGTTTCGAACTCCTGACCTCAAGTGATCTGCCTGCTTCTGCCTCCCAAAGCGCTGGGATTATAGGTGTGAGCCACCGCGCCTGGCTACTTTTCTGTAATCTTTAAAATTGTCATAAAATATACCAAACACAAAATTTACCATTCTGACCATTTCCAAGTGTGCACTGAGTACATTCCCAGTGTTGTGCTACCATTACCACCATCCATTTCTAGAACTTTCTCATCATCCCACACAGCAACTCCGTCCCCATTAAAAGGCTCCCTGCTCCCCGCCCTCAGCCCTGGCTGTCGGCATCTGCTCTCTGTCTTGGTGACGGGCTGCTCTTGTTGGCCCATCCCCTTTCCAGGAAGAGTTGGTAGGAGCCCGGGGTCACAGGCAAGGTCAGCCCAGGCCAGGGGCTTCAGAGCCCTGGGTGTGGGAGGCTAAGGGCCTGCCGTCTGGTGAGGTTGTGAGCTAAGCCCCAGCTTGAACAACGAACTGTGCTACCAGGTCCCTGTCATGGGGGTTGGTGACCCTCCACTTCCCAATGATGAGCTCCAGGGACAGCAGCGTTGTGGAAAAGCAACTTTCTGTTGATCCGTCTTTTTTTTTTTTTTTTCTTTTAGGGATTAGTGCTATAAAACCCAAGCGCCTAAGTGAGATGGATGGTTCAGAATTCCTCGGGCAAGCGCAGGCCCCACCAGCCCTGCATGCGAGGGACGTATAAATTTACCGTTTGTTTCCGGGAATGCTTTAATTTATGGGATCCATATGGTGACACTGGCCAGACCACAGCCCCCACAAATCCCACAGGCATGCCGGCGGCTTAGGCTGGAGCCAGGAGGCGGCGGCACCTCAGGCCAGCACACTTGATTCATTCATCCACTCACTCAGGGCCCAGGGTAAGCCCATCAGGACGGCAGGTACCCTGGGGCCTGTACCAAGGTGGTTCCCACCCTGGGGACTGAGCTACTCCTGCAGCCTTGCCCTGAGTCATCTCAGGAAATGCTGCAGGGTGATGCTAAAGAGAGGAAGGCTTGGGGCTACTGTGTCCATGATGCGGCACGAACGGCAGCTCCAGCCAGCCCCAGAGGCTCCTGCTGCCAGGGACGGCTTATGGGGCAGCACCCGGTCATGCTGGGCCACATCTGCATTCAAGCCCCCAGGGGATGGGCTGGAGGGGTGCAGGGGAGGGCTGTGCCATGCCCCAGTCTCGACCCCTGTCCACCTCCTGGTCCCTCCTGGAGCTGGGGGGCCAGGGTTCTGCTGGAGGGAGAAGCTGAGAGGCCCCTCCTGGGGTGGAGATGGCTCCCAGAAGCGGGACTGTGAGTATAAGGAACGAAGGCAGCAAACACAGCTGTGGTGAGGCTCACCCTCCACTCAACTCAGCACTGGAACAAAAGAGAAAACAACCCTTTTTACTGAGCACCTACTATGTGCCAGGCACTGATCTAGGGCTTTGTACTGATTAGCATAGTTAATCCTTCCAACAAGGCATGGAGGCAGGAAGAGATGAACTGAGTGATCTGAGCTCACACAATAACTGGAGGGATACGGGTTTGACCTGAAGCAGTTGTCTGTAACCTCAGACAGCTTACAAAGCAACTGGGGGACACAGCTTTTCAGTAGAGAACAGAAGATGGCAAGAGGGAATACCACTGGGGGAGATGGGAGCACAGATGACAAGTACTATAGGAGTCTGAGAAGGGGAGGGGTCCCCAAGGTCTGAGGAAATCTGCACGGGCTTCCTGGAGCAGCTGGAATGTGAAGTGGGCCTTCAAGAGGAGTAGGATTTGAAAGGGAGTGGGAACAGGAGGGACAGCATTCCAGGTGTGGGAGGCACCTGCACAAGGCGCCAGAGGCAGGAACGCACACAAGATTGTTCAACAGACACGGAGCCGACCGGGCAGCGGGCTTCCTGCAAAGGCAGCTTGGACGGGCTCCTGCTCTTCCTCAAGGGGCTCGTGGTCTAGGACAGGAGGTTGGAACACACATTCCCACAGGGGCCAGGAGGGGAAACTCTGCAAGGGCACTGAGTGGAGGAGACTGCAAGGAGACAGCCACAGCCCTTCCCAGGGTCAGCAGGTATCACCTTGATGGAATTGAGCCCCACCTTGACAGATCTTCTGATTTTCCAAGTAGAATCTGGGAACCTCTTTTTAAACATGTTTTTATTAAGAGACAGGGTCTTGCTTGTTGCCGAGGCTGGCCTTGAATTCCTGGGCTCAAGTGATCCTCCTGCCTCAGCTTCCCAGGTAGTTGGGACTACAGGTGGATGCTACCGCTTCTGGCTTTGGGAATCCATTTTTTAAAGTTGAACTCTCCTGATGATGAAGTGTCAGCAACTAATCCCCGAAATGTGAAAACACTGTGCTTTTGATGGGAACGCTTTTGATGGGAACGTAAAATGATGCAGTTGCTTCGCAAAACAGCTGGCAGTCCATCAAACGGTCTAACATAGGGTTACCCTGCAACCCAGCAACTCCACTCCTAGACATATAGCCAACAGAACTGAAAACATCCAGCCATCTGCACACGAACTTGTATAGGAAGGTGCGTAGCAGCCCTCAGTCCTACAGACAAATGAATACTGACTGGCAACAACCCAAGTGAGTGTGGAGGTGGGTTCTTCCCCGGTCGAGTCCCCAGGTGAGACTGCGTCTTGGCCAACAAACCAAGTGAGTGTGGAGGCGGGTTCCTCCACGGTTGAGCCTCCATGTGAGACTGCGTCCTAGCCAACACCGTGATCTGCAGCCTAGTGAGGCCCAGAGCAGAGGGCCCAGTTGAACTGTGTGATAATAAACATGTGTGGTTGTAAGCTGCTAAACGTGTCATACTTTGTTACACAGCAACAGAGAGCTGATACAGTCCTTAAAGTTCTAGAACAGTGCCTGGCCTGGGTATCAGTGTTCTCTGGCACCACTGTCTGCTGAGCTGTGTGTGTCAGAAACAGAGGGAACCAGGTGCCAGTCACTCCCCTGGCCTAGCTCTTCCCACTACCATGACTCTTGTTGGGAGTGAAAGGATTTTACCCCCTTTCTTTGTCAGCAGCTGGCCTGGACTCCCAGGGGAGCCTGGTCAATATTAATGGACAGGCAAGGCTATGGGGCACACAGGGTTTTGTGATTATGGATTATCTCATGCTCAGCACCATCTTGAAGGTGGAGACAAAAGTTCTCAGCCAGGTAATCAAACAGAGGCAAAGGGCCCCCCTTCCTTATCCTTCTAAGGCCACATTTACGACAGTCCCTGAAAAAGCAGGCCCTGAAACCTGCATATGTGCTGTGCCTTCTCTACCAGGGCCAGGAATTCCAAGGCCACAGTGGGTCTGGATTTAAAGTACTATTGTGCCTGGGCCTGTGATGTCATCATCCCCCACTCCCAGGGGGCCCTGGAGAACATGGCATCTCAGAGCAGTTCAAGGGGCTCAAGCAGACCGGGCCTCGGAGGACTGGCCAGGCTGGGAAAATGCCATTGTTTCCTGAATTTCCCTGGACCGCAGCCACCACCTTTAAAGCTTTAGTTAGTTAATGGGGAAGGGTGAAAGGGGGAAATTTAATAGGGTTCTTCCAAATAAATGGGGATTCACAGCCCACCGCTGAATAGCCTAATGAGATCCTGCATTGTTATGCTTTCTCCAGGGAGCTGGAGTGGTTTCTGGAGAAAGCCGACTCCTGGTAGACTCAGGGGAGGAGGGTGTGGGGGAAGACAGAGGCCACATCCCTGCTCCAAAGAGGAAGACTGTGTGTGTATGTGCACACACACGTGTGTGGTCAGTGCCAAGTTTTATCAATTTTATTAGTCCATGAGATCCCTAGGTCTGGGATCCCCAGTCTATTTGGTTTTTTTGTGTTTGTTTTTGTTTTGAGATGGAGTCTTGCTCTGTCGCCCAGGCTGGAGTGCAGTGGTGCGATCTCGGCTCACTGCAAACTTTGCCTCCCGGGTTCAAGCAATTCTCCTGCCTCAGCCTCCCAAGTAGCTGGGACTACAAGTGGCCGCCACCAGGCCCAGCTAATTTTTGTATTTTTAGCAAAGACGGGCTTTCACCATGTTGGCCAGTCTGGTCTTGAACTCCTGACTTCAGGTGATCCGCCTGCCTTGGCCTCCCAAAGTGCTGGGATTATAGGCATGAGCCACTGCGCCCAGCCCGAGCCGATTTTTAAAAATGCTTTATTGAGATACAAGTCACATACTATACAATTCGCCCATTAAAAGTGTATCGTTTGGTGGCTTTAATGTATGTATAAGCTGTGTAACCATTACCACCATCCATTTCAGAACATTTTCATCACCCCCAAAAGAAACCCCCATCCCCATGATCAGCCCCCCTCAACCCCATCCTTCCAGACCCTGCAGTCACTCATTTGCTCTCTGTCTCCGTGGACTGGCCTCCTCTAGACATTTCATACAAATGTCATTTCTGGACATTTCATACAAATCCAATATGTGGCCTTTTGTGCTGCCTTCTTTTTAAAGTCACCACCATGTTTTCAGGTTTGTCATGTTGTAGTGTGTAAACCCAGTATTTTGAACAATAAAGGACATTCCAGTTTGAGGACCCACAGCAGCCCAGGGGCTGCTGGACAGAGAATTCCC
Source organism: Gorilla gorilla gorilla (assembly GCF_029281585.2). NCBI lineage: Eukaryota > Metazoa > Chordata > Mammalia > Primates > Hominidae > Gorilla > Gorilla gorilla. The sequence goes on along the minus strand of NC_073242.2, from coordinate 115,864,582 downwards.
TTCTCCAGGAGCCTCTTCGGCAGGAACTGGTTGGCTGTTCATGGAGCCAGTTCCCTCTCCCTCCTGGGCATCCAGCCAGATTCCATCTCCCGGCCTCCCCTGTAGCAGGGCACAGCTGGTGCCCCAGGTCTTGGCTACTCTCCCAGCTGGGAGATCTTAGCAGAGTGATTTCACCCCTCCAGGCCTTGGTTTCCTTTTGAGTACAATGAGAGTGGCACTTTGGGAGGCCGAGGCAGGCAGATCACTTAAGCCCAGAAGTTCGAGACCAGCCTGGCCAACATGGCAAAACCCTGTCTCTACTAAAAATGCAATAATTAGCCGGGCACGGTAGTGGGCGCCTGTAATCCCAGCTACTCGGGAGGCTGAGGCAGGAGAATCACTTGAACCCAGGAGGCAGAGGTTGCAGGGGGCTGAGATCATTGCACCACTGCACTCCAGCCTGGGTGACAGAGCAAGAGTCCGTCTCGAAGAAAAAATGATAGTGACAACACAGTGCCTACCTCCAAGAGGAATGACGGAAGAAATTCAACGAACTCTTCTGCTAAGGCACTTGGAACATAGCAGGTTCTCAACAAACTAGCTGATCCCATGAACTAAGAGCAGGAGCATCAGGAACAAGAATCAAAGCATCACGGTGACCTCATGGCCCCTCAAAGCTTGAAGGGGTGTGTGCTGGGGAAGGCGTCTCGGCCTTGGGTGCAGATGGTGGGGGCGGGGCCTGTCCAGTGCCCCTCACACCCTGGCTGCTGGGCAGTTTCGGCTCCAGCTGGCAGGGCTGTCTCCTAGCTGCTGGCCTGGAGCCCCATGACAGTCTAGGGTCCCTGAAGTCAAAGCGGCAGGATGCTCTGAACAGCTAAATGTCAGGAGAACAGGGCTCACCCACTTTTCCTGACCAGCCTGAATCATCTCTTCCTTCCAAGGAAGCTCCAGGTGCACCCCAGGAAGCCGGCACTGCTGATCTTGAGTAAAACACACGTAGGCCTGAGTCCAAACTGCCACTCACCTGCTGGCGTGACTAGGAGAAACCAAGCGAGCCACAACTGCTCTGGCTCTCAGCTGATGTCTCCGGGAAGTGGGCTAGTAACACCTGCCTTACTTGTCCCGAGTACCTACTATGTGCCAGGTGCCAGCTGAGCACCTGCCATCGGCAGCCCATTTAATCATCCCAGCAACCCCACCTGAATTCTCAGAGGCTCAGAAGTCAAGTCAGCTGCCCAACGTCACCCAGCTGGTCACAGTGAGAGCCGAGAATGCAGGCCAGCACGTGTCCTCTGTCAAGTACCTAGTCCCCGCACAGTGTCCAGGGCACAGTAGGTGCTCAATAAACACTGGCAGAGCCTGGTTCTGCACCCCCATGCCTAGCGGCCGTACAGCAACCCAGGCCGCGCTCTGGGGCAAGTAGGTTTGTGCTGCTCGTGAATGGCAGAGAGGCGAGGTTTGCTGATGGGCTGAGGCTGATTTATCTCAAGAGCAAAGCAGGGAAGATGAGACAAGGAACACAACCGCAGGAGGGGGAAGAGACGCCAGCATCCTGACAACACAAAAGAACGCAGCGTCGCCTCCTCTTGGCCCCGAGGAAAAATCAAGCACAGGCAGGAAGCCAAGTGTAGGGGGAAAGACAGGCCCTTCCCCAGGGCGCTGGCAGGGTGTGTGCATTGGCTAGGGAGGGCGGCGGGCCCAGCCAGCCCAGGAGCACCTCCCGGGCTGGCCAGAGGCCCCTGCCCCTGCTGCGGACACTCAGGTTGCAGCACCAGTGCTGTCGTCTGCCAGGGAGGGAGAGAAGGGAACATGGACAGGCCAGCCCTGCCACGGGAGCCCTCTCCTCCCACTGTCCTGACCCGCTGTGGCCCCGCACCAAAGCCCACCTACGAAGACATTCTGCTCAACCTGCCCTGATGGGATTTCTTGTTCTGTGCTGCAAGCTAGTGTGTCAGAAGCCAAAAACAGTATTTTACGCCCCTTAATTCCCTGTAATAGCTCCATAATGGCAAGCAGAGGCTCCAAATACTGCAATAAAGGGAATGATAAGGCTTCGGGTCAAGGGGAGATTGGAGATGCCGAATGCAGAGTCCCTGATAAGCAGACAACTAAAGGGTTATTAAATGTGTGCTGGCGACCGGGTGTAATTGGAAAGTTATTAGATATGGAATACACACAGCACCCAGCAAATGAGTAATCAGGGACTAATTAAGCACACGCCACACGGCAGATCGCGCGGGAGAGGCTGGTGGCTGCCACATCTGTGACTGCAATTAGGGCCGCTCCGGCTGCGGCGCTCCCGGCTGGGGTTGGGGAGCGGCAGGGCGGTGGGGGTTGGCTGTCTCGGGCAGGGCGCCGCAGCTGGGGGGTCAGGATCAGACTTTCCCCCATCTCTCGGGGGCTGGAGGGAGGGAGGACAACAGAAGCTCAATTAGACACATGGTCCAGGGCTTGAAAAAATAAAAAGGCGGTTCTGTCCCAGGCTTCAAGTTTGGCCAGGCGACGGCTGGCTGCAGCTGCCCGAGTCTCCTGGACAATCCACGAAACACATGCAGAAAAGCACGACCCAGAGCCAGGCAGGCCAGGCGAGAATGACCAACCCATTTTATAGATGGGAAAACTGAGGCTGAGCGGACAGAAAGTGGGCAGAGGTTGTCCAGCTGGATCCTCTTCCAGCAGGCACAGAGCACCTTGCCCTGGATGTATGGGTTAGGGAAAGGAGCCTGCACTTCATGGACGGGCAATGGCCAAGATCAAATGGAGAAAGGGGCCAGATGCAGCTGGGTGACCAAGAAAGAGCTGGGACCTGGGCGGGAGTGAAGGTAATCTAGGGAATGCCTCTCTGTGTCATGTTCCTGGCCTCAACTTCCTCCTCCATAAAGGTGGAGCTAAGAGTCCCACCCATAGCTTTAAACTGGATGGGTTGATGGACTGAATGGACAGATGGATAGGCAGTGGATGGATGGATGGATGGATGGATGGATGGATGGATGGATGAACAGTGGATGGATGGATAGATGGAGGGGCAGGTGGGTGGATGATGGATGGACGGATGATGGACAGGTGGATGGATGATGGATGGGTGGACAGATGATGGACAGATAGATGAACAGTGAATGGGTGGATGGATGATGGATGGATGGAGGACAGGTAGGTGGCGTGGCCAAACTTGAAGCCTGGGGCAGAACCGCCTTTTTATTTTTTCGAGCCCTGGACCATGCATCCTGGACCATGAGGCAGCTGTGCAGTCCCACTGAGCACACGAAGTCCATGAGTGCATTTGCTACGTAAAGAGTAGAAGAAAGAAGGGGACCCCACCCTGCCTGCTGCAAAGAAAAGCTTGTCACTGGAAGACAAGAAAGTCCCTGGTTCAAGGCCTCGAGGGCTGCTGGGGCTGAAAAATCTGGGTTCAGTTGACACTGGGGTTGTCCCCAAGCCCAGGAGCTGCTGTCTGTCCCTGACCAGGTGGAACAGAAGGTCCTAGAGCGGAAGCTTGTGGCAAAGATGGCTTTTGCAATGCCCGCAGCCACTATGTCCACAGCATCTACTGAGGGCCAGGCCTGAGGTTGTCCCTGCAGGTGCTGACCCATTTAAGCCGTAAACAACTCAGTGAGGCAGGAACTGTGTGTCCCATTATATGGATGAGGTCACTGGGGACAGAAAGATTGGTGCACTTGCTGTGTCTGATCCCACTGTGGGATGGGCGGGTAGGGCACGGGTCTTTCCAGGAGGGTCACTAGAAAGCGGGGATCCATCCATGTTGACGAAACTGAGAGCCTCAGGACACACTCAGGCTCAGAGGCAGCTGATGGTCCCTCGAAAGGCTGGCACAGGGCAGGAGCTCACTGCTTGCCGAGGCAAGAGCGCCTCCTCATGGCTGTCAGGCAACAGGGGGCTTGGGTGCTACTGGGGAATCCAGCCGGGCCAGGGTGAGAGGCCAGCGCCCCAAGAAGTGGAGGCCCTGAGACCTTGGCATCAGCCCAAGAACCTCCTCCTAGGGGCTGGCAGTGGGAGCTAGGCTGAGCTCAGACCGGCTCACCACGGACATCCTGTCTCTCCCAGGGACCCCTCCCAGCCCCAGAGGTATCCCCCCACCCCCAGCCTGTCCCATACCTGCTCATCTCCTGCCTCCAAGGGTGAGGGCCTCTGGCTAGACCTGGGTGTACAGCCCTGCCAGCCACAGCTCTCAACACCACCGAGCAGCGGCCTTCCTGAAACACCACACTTATCCCGCCAACCCCTTACCAAAGTTCTGACCCTGTCACGTGACATCTAAGAGCCACGTTATTTGGTTCAGCTCAGCTTTGCATCCACATTTCTGTCACACCCTCACATCCACCCATCCACCATCCACCCACCTGTCCACCATCCACCCACCTGTTCACCATCCACTCACCTGTCCACCATCCATCCGCTCATCCACCATCCACCTGTCCATCACCCATCCACCTGCCCATCATCCATCCATCCATCCACCTTCTACCACTCATCCATCTACCTGTCCATCCATCCATCCATCCACCGTCCACCCACCTGTCCACCATCCACTCACCTGTCCACCATCCACCCACTCATCCACCATCCATCTACCTGTCAATCACTCATCCATCCACCCATCATCCATCCCTCATCCATCCACCACTTATCCATCTACCTGTCCATCATCCATCCATCCATCCATCCATCCATCATCCACCCACCTGCCCACCATCATTCCACTCGTCCACCATCCATCTGCCTGTCCATCACCCATCCACCTGCCTATCATCCACCCATCCATCATCCATCCACCACCCATCTATCTACCTGTCCATCATCCATCCATCCATCATCCACCCACCTGCCCATCCATCCACTCATCCACCATCCATCTACCTGTCCATCACCCATCCACCCGCCCATCATCCATCCATCCATCATCCACCCACCTGCCCATCCATCCACTCATCCACCATCCATCTACCTGTCCATCACCCATCCACCCGCCCATCATCCATCCATCCATCATCCACCCACCTGCCCACCATCCATCCACTCGTCCACCATCCATCTACCTGCCCATCATCCATCCATCCATCATCCATCCACCCATCCACTATTCATCCATCTGTCCATCATCTATCCACCCATCCATCATCCATCCATCCATTCATCCACCCACCCGCCCCTCCATCTATCCATCTGCCCATCCATTGTTTATCCATCCATCCATCATCCACCCGCCTGCCCCTCCATCTATGCATCCATCTACCTATCCATTGTTCATCCATCCATCCATTCATCCACTTGTCCATCTGTCCACTCCCTGTCCCTCTGTCCATGCATCTATCCATCCACCCATCCATCTGTCCATTCATTGACGTATCCATGTGTCCACCATCTATCTATCTGTCCATCCAGTCATCTATCCACCCATCCACATATCCACTGTTCATCCACTCATCCACCTGTCCATTTGCTCATCATCCATCCATCCATTCATCCAGTTAACATTTACTGAGTACCAACTATGTGCTAGGCTCTGTGCCTGGGATGTAGCAGCAAGAAAAACAGCTAAAAATCCCTGCTGACATTCTGGCTGGGGAGACACACAGTATTTTAACATGAGTATGAATAAACAAAGTGTTCATCTGTCCGTCAGTAGGAAGTGCCATAAAGACAAACAGCAGAAGAACAGGATGGAGAGAAGGGCGGGTGGGTAGAGAAAGTAATGGATGGGTGGCCAATGGTAGAGATATCATTTTCCATAGGCTGGCCACACTGAGAAGAGGATGTTTGTGAAAAGACCTGAAGGAAATGAGGACACTAGCCACGGAAATATCTGGGGAAGAGTGTTCCTGGAACAAGGAACAGCAAGCGCAATGGCCCAGAGGCAGCAGCACATTTGCAAACCTTTTCTTAAAGGGCCAGATGGTATTTTTGGCTTTGTGGGCTGAATGGTCTCTGTCAAAACCACTCAGCTTTGCCACTGCAGCACCCAAGCAGCCTCAGACAATACCTAAAGGAACATGTGTGGCTGTTCCAATAAAACTTTATTTATGGACACTAAAATTTGAATTTCATATAATTTTTATCTGTGGTGAAATACTGTTCTTCCTTTGGGTTTTGTTTTTGGCAACCATTTAAAAACGTGAAAGCCTTTCTTAGCTCATGGGCCATCCAAAAACAGGCAGCCAGCTGGACTTGGCCCGCAGGCCCCTGCTCTAGAAGCAGAGAGGAGGCCTGGGGTTTAGGAGGGGGTGGGAGGTGGGGCACGGTGCTCGCCAACTCCTAAACACAAGGAAGTTTCTTGGAGGCAAAACCTGTCAGGGAGGGGGGCGTGTGGGAGGGGGCGGCTGAGTCTTGACAGAAGAGGCGAACCTGTGAGCCATGGTGAGGGCAGAGCAGAGCTGGCTACAGCAGCACCCACGGGTCACCTGCGTCTGCCTGAAGGCGGCAGACAGCTCGTTCTGAAGCACACATGGCACCAGCCGGCTTGTCTACACCACCGGCTCCTCCCCTCCCTTCTCTCTCCAGCCTGGGAAGCTGCATCCTGCTGGGGCTGAGGGCATAGACTCAGCCTTGCCTGCTTCAAAGTCCAGCACCACCTGATGAGTTGTGTGCCTGCAGGCGAGTGGCTCTACCTCTCTGGGCCTTGGCTACCCCATCTGTGAAATGGAAACAGTGACAGTGCCAGCCCCCTGGGGCAGCCACAAGGGCCAATGAGTCTGTGTTGTGAAGCTCTGGGACAGGGCCTGGCCCGCCAAGGGCACTGAAGGATAAACAGGGAGCAGCCCTGCGCTTCACACATGCTCCTGGTGCCCATCAAATGTGCCCCGCACACCTGTCCTCTACACATTTGTCCCATCACAGCTTCTCAGGAGGGCAGCTCTCAGCCCCGAAACAAGGGCTGCTGTCGTCCTGGGAGCTTCGGGCAGCCAGCCAAGAAGGCTCCCCAGGCAGGACCCCGCTCGGCCCAGGGTTCCGGGCAAAAGCAACGCGCGGGCTGCTCACAAACCTTGCCAACTGCCTAGGAGTCCCCTCCCATCATAAAATGCCCCCTGCCTTTCTCCCAGAAATGTTCTCTGCCTCCTCCTCAGCCAGGGACCGTACCCTTTCCCCTGGGCACTATCCCCAGCTCCCCCCTGAGCAGGGCTGGCCGCATCCCACCCCATGTCCATTAGTGCCACATCCCAGTGCCAGAGATTTGGATTGCAGATCCGCACCCCCAGACCATCAGCAACCTGTGAACAGCACTCCCAGGCCCTGGCACGGCGTCCTCAGCACAGCCGCTGGAGGAGACGTATCTGAGTTATGTAAGGAGCCATGTTCCTGGGGGAATGGTGTTTCAGGCGCAGGGAATGGCCAGTGCAAAGGCCCTGAGACGGGACTGTGCCTGGTTGCATTTGAGGAAGAGCAAGGAGCAAGTGGCATGGGAGGAGCTACGGAAGCAATGGGTCCCATTTTGGAGGTCCCCACAGGTCCCTGGGAGGACTCTGGATCTCATTCGCAAGTGAGAGGGGAGCCTGCTGGATGTTCCGAGCTGAAGAGACATCATTTTGATTTTTGCCTTTTTCAAATTTCAACTTTTTTTGAGTCAGGATCTCACTTGTTGCCCAGGCTGGAGTGCAGTGGTGCAATCATAGCTCACTGCAGCCCCAACCTCCTGGGCTCAAGCGATCCTCCCACCTCAGCCTCTGCAGTAGCTGGGTCTACAGGCGTGCACCACCATATGCCCTGCTAATTATTTATTTTTTGTAGAGATGGGGTCTGGCTATGTTGTCCAAGATCATCTCGAACTCTTGGCTTAAAGTGATCTTCCTGCTTCAACCTCCCAAAATTCTAGGATTACAGGTGTGAGCCACTGGGCAGGGCAAACTTTTTAAGCTGAGATACCTGCAGATTTGTTTGCAGCTGTAAGCAGTAATGGAGCCATCCCCGACACCCTTCACCCAGCCTCCAAGGGCAACCCCTTGCTCACTGTAGTACCCGCCACGAGCAGGAATGGATAACCACTAATCTGCTCTCCATTCTAGAACTCGGTCACCTCAAGCACATAACGGAAATGGAATCACACAGTGCTCGGTCCTTTGGGGCTGGCCTTCCTGTTCAGCGCGGTCCCCTGGAGATGCACCCAGGTTGCCCTGTGCACCCATGCTTTGTTTCTTTTCATTGCTGAGTAGCATGCCGTAGTGTGGACGCGCCACGCTTTGTTGAACTGCTTGCTGATTTTGGGTTTAACAGGATCAAGAAGCACCTTCCTCCCTGAGAGGCTGAGGGAGCCACATCCAGCAGCTCAGCTGCTCCCTCTGCACCCCCAGGCCTTCTCCACAGCCTCTGCTCCCCACTCCCTGCTGCCTGCCACCCCCTCCTATCTTCAGAGCCTGTGCCCGGCTTTCTCTGCTGGCCCCCCTTTTCAGTGGCACCCCCTCTTCATGCACAAATGGCTTGGAGAGGGGTACAATTTGTGCATGGAGAGGGGGTGCCACTGAAAAGGGGGAACCAGCAGGGATGCCCCATTTGCTAGGCACCTGTGGAGCGCAGTGCTCCCTTCACCCTACCATCGCCTCCTCTGATGTCCCGGGCTGGGGAGGCCAGTGGCTATGAACAGCTAATCCTTAGGGTGTGCTCCCTGTTTAGATGTGGCTCAGAGATGTTTAACAGCCTGCCAAACGTCAGACAGCCTGAAGATGACAGACTCTCGCCCTGGTGCGCCTTGAACCTCACAGAGACAGATCCTCAACACATGCGCTCTGAGGAGGAGGAATTCATCCAGCAGGTCTCCCAAAAGGATATGAGAGTGGGGGCTGGTGGGGCCGCCGAGGCCCACGCCCTGGGCTCTCAGCTCGAGCGTGGGCCACCGCAGATGAGCGTGACACAATGACTGAAGGAGCAGAGCCGCCTCACCCAGGGCAGTCAGTTTCTCAAGCGCTGACAGGGCATTAGCTAAAGTGATCACTAGACTATTAATTTCTTCCCCAGCCCCTGCCAAGGATATTACAGTGAAAAACGGCAGCTTAGCTACAGGGAAATTCTTCAGGGTGACAAACATAAAAATAGCTCTAATTGAAGTTGATAGAAATTATACCCTTTAAAAATACACGTCCGGATGCACTGGCTACAATGTGAGTTAATGCCAGGGCAGGGTTTCTGTCACGGGATCATGGAAACACAGTGACAGCCACAGCAAACAGCCTCAGGAGATATCACTTCTGCTTGGTGGGTCCCGAGGTGTCAGGGAGGTGGCAGTGATGGGCTGGAGGGCTGGCCACCGGGCCCTGCAGACACAATCCCACCTGCTCACCTGCAAGTCCCTGTGGAGTGACGGCAGGCAGCCCAGGGATAAAGAGACCACCTGCCGGTCTCTATTCCACTGCCGAGAGACCGAGGGTATGTCCTGGGCATCCCCAAAGGCCCGGGGACTGAGGCCATTGGCTCATTAGCAGGCAAGGCTAGGATCCAACCCTAGCCATCACCACGAGGCCTTACTCCCTAAAGCCTGATGCCCATCTGAAACTCACACATTAAAAAATGTAAATAACAGGCCAGGTGAAGTGGTTCACACCTGTAATCCCAGTGTTTTGGGAGGCCAGGGCAGGAGGATTGCTTAGGGCCAGGAGTTTGAGACCAGCCTGGGCAACATAGCAACGTCCTATCTCTACAAAATTTTTATTTATTTTTATTTAGAGACAGAATTTCACTCAGTCACCTAGGCTGGAGTGCAGTGGTGTGATCTCTGCTCACTGCACCTCTGCCTCCCGGGTTCAAGCAATTATCCTGCCTCAGCCTCCCGTGTAGCTGGGATTACAGGCGCCTGCCACCAAGCCCAGCTAATTTTTGTATTTTTAGTAGAGAAGGGGTTTCATCATGTTGGCCAGGCTGGTCTCAAACTCCTAACCTCAAGTGATCCACCCGACTTGGCCTCCCAAAGTACTGGGATTATAGTCATAAGCCACTACGCCTGGCCTCTACAAAAATTGTTAAAATTAGCTCAGCATGGTAGCACATGCCTGTGATCCCAGCTAATTAGGAGACTGAGGGAGGAGGATCACTTGAGGCCAGGAGGTCAAGGCTGCAGTGAGCTGAGATCCACTGCACTCTAACCTGAAGACAGAACAACACCCTGTTTATTTAAAAAAAAAGTAAACAACAGAGCCCCTAGAGAGCTTAGAAAAATTCGCATGTTCTTGCATGCAGTGATGAATTGACTTTCAGCAGTCAGGAAGGTTTCAATTCAGTGGATGGAAGAATAATAAGTATAATGGCAATAAAATAATAACACAGGTACAGCATCTGCTCTGTGCTCTGCTCTGTTTTAAATACTTTCCACATATTTTAATTCACTTAATCCTTGCCACAGCCTGTGAGGTAGACACTGCCATTATCATCATCATTTTCCAGATAAGGAAACTCGTGCAGAGGCTCAGAGAGGCTGCATAACCTCCTAGACTGGGGGCCTGGGCAGAGCCGGGAGTGGAGCTGCTCAGGGCTCCAGCCCACCCTCGCACCGTCCCACCCTCCCAGCCACCTGCAGAGCCTGTCAGCCTGACATGTGGGAGAAACCCCTTGACCTGCTGACCTGCAGGAAGTGCCTCTGTTCATTCTTAAACCCAAGCTAGGAACGCACCACGCACAGTGGTATCAGGAGCTGGTCCCGAACAGCTCACGTGAAGATGTTTTTTCTTTGTTTGTTTTTGGGACAGGGTCTTGCTCTGTCGCCCAGGCTGGAGTACAGTGATGCAATCTTGGCTCACTGCAACCTCCTCCTCCCGGGTTCAAGCGATTCTCCTGCCTCAGCCTCCCGAGTGTCTGGGATTACAGGTGTGCACCACCACACCCAGCTAATTTTTTGTATTTTTAGTAGAGATGGGGTTTCACCATGTTGGCCAGGCTGGTTTTGAACTCCTCACCTCAAATGATCCTCCTGCCTCGGTCTCCCAAAGTGCTGGGATTACAGGCATGAGCCACCATACCCGCCTTTGTTTTTAAGACAGGGTCTCATTCTGTCACCTAGGCTGGAGTGCAGTGGTGCAATCACCGCTCACTGCAGCCTCGAACTGGTGGGCTCAAGTGATCCTCCTGTCTCAGCCTCCCAGGTAACTGGGACCACAGACACACGCCACCACGCCCGGCTAATTTTTTTCTACATTTTGTATAGATGGGGTCTCACTATGTTGCCCAGGCTGGTCTGAACTCCTGGGCTCAGCCTTGCGTGATGATTCTTAAATGATTTGTACCATCTGTTTCCATTCTGGATACACCTTTATCGACTGAGATTCAGAAATGCACCTAAAGCCCACTGTCTAAGCTCAAAGCTGTGCTGAGAGAGGTGGGGACCAGGGGACATAAAACAAGCCTGTTAGTGAATTTTAAATTATTTATCTGGCCCCCGCCCTGGGCCAAGCACCGTTCTTGGCACTGAGGACTTGGCAGTGAGTAAGACAGGGAAAGATCCGGCTTCTGTGAAGCTGACATTTCAGGTTAAAAGAAGACAGACGATGTATATCCACTCCTTCAGGTTCCATAGGCAAACACGAAAGTCACCAAAAATGAAAATGCAGACACCGTCCCCTGGCATAAAGACACAATTCCAGAGTCTAAGACTCTCACTAGCAAAGGATTAAGAGTCATTTTTTTAAAGAGAAGAAAAATGGAAAGATTAAAAAGAACCGCCCCCACCCCCACCCTGTGCCCGCCGCCTCTCTCTGCCCCCCTCCCCCTCCGCACATCCACGGAAAGAAATCTAATAATGGGAGAACATTGAGAAGACAGCAATTTTAGTGCCTTTTCACTGCCGCCTTCCCTGAAAAGATCTGAAGGGAATAATTGACTGAAGTGAGTCCCAGTTGGGGTGGAAAGGGGAAAAGGAAACATAGGAAATAAAAGGCAGAAGCTTCTAGAAAGGGCGCAGCAAGCAGGCAGAGTCGTGCCAGGGCCTCGTCAGCACCGCGGCCATTTGTCCGGAGAAATCACGGCTGGAGCGAGCACAGCCCTGGGTCCAGGCAAAGACAAATGTGCCCCTTCCACAGGAGGAAAAGGATGTCGCCGGCTGGAAATCCCGGGTCAGCCAGCTTGGCATCCACGCCCAGGTGGACTCTAGAACAGATCACTGGGAAAATCAATTTGCAATCACGTAAAATAGCCACGAGAATTACTACGGGCCTGGCTACTGGCCTGGCTGGTGGGGAGGGAAATGACACCAGACCCAGTGACCTCCCTCCCTTCCAGGTGACAGCAACGGTTCAGGGGAAGAGAGCAGGGTCGGGGGCATCCACCTGCCCATGACAGTCACAGCGGTGGGGGGTGGTAACATGCCCAGCTGCGACTCCACCCAAACACCTGCCCCAACACCGAAACCGACGACGCTCACAGGATGAGATGCCCCATGCTTCTGCCTGCCGCGTGCCAGGCCAAGCTCTGCAGACACGCGCTCATTCCATCCTCAGCAGTATCACGAGAGTAAGGCCACTGGCAGCAGCACCTGTCCATCACAGCTTGCCCTGCTTCACGCACTGACTCGGTTACTGCAGGCTGTGTGGCCACGGGGAAGTGATTAAACCTCTCTGGGCCCCAGCTTCCTCATCTGTAAAATGGTCACAATGACAGTACCTACTACCTACCTCACAGGGCGAAAAAAGTGACTCAAGATGGGTGTATTTAGACTACTACCGGGCCTTTAGGAGCCGCTGGATAAAACCTAGCTGATTTTATTTCCCCTGATGGTAACCCCTTAATTATTTAATGTTATTTAAATTACTTAGCCACCACATGTGCCATGCAATGCTCAAGCACTTTGCAAATCTTACTTGCCTGATCCTCCAAACATGCCTATGACATAGGTGCTATCATTATACGCCCATTTGATGGAGGGGGAGACTGAGGCAGGGAGCAGTAAGTCAGCTGCCTCAGGTCACACAGAGCCAGCTCTGCACACAGACGCTGTCATCCTCAGCCTGCACTGTTAACCTTGGGGGACATCTACCACTCAGAGCAGCCCGGAAGGTTAGGAGGACACTCAGGGTGGCCCCATTGCAGGAAAGAGGTTCACCAGCTGAATGCACCCAGAGGTGAAGGCAAGATACGGAAAAAGCCACATCTGGAGATGCTGAGGGGGAAGATCTGCCGGTGCAGAGATGAGAAAGGAGGATGAAGCAGGCAACGCCCAGGCAGCCTGCCCCGCCCTGCCATGGGCAGCCCAGGCTCAGGGCTCCAGGGAAGAACAGGACAGGTGGTCAGCAAGTGGGCGCCCCAACGCAGCCAGGGCCCCTCGTGCTCATCTGGGACAGCAGGGAAACTGCACATGGATGATCTGCATCCATTCTCCAGATCTTTATTCAGACCCTGGTTTTGCTTTCAGTCACTATGAAAAGCAGCAACAGCCACCAGCACACAAGGAGGTAGAGGTGCGGAGCAGGACGAGCAGGGCCAGCACCCACAGGTTCAGCACAGGGAAGGCGCGGCTTCTGTGTTCATTCTCTTGATCCAGAGGTGAGGGAGAGCCCAGGGGTGTTCCCAGCACCCTCAAAGCTCGGAGGTGGGAAGAACCTGAAAGGTCACCTGCTCCATAGTCTCCAACTCCAGGCTGGGTCCTGCCTGAGACCAATACGGAGGCTTTGGCCAGTGGTTTTCAGAAAGAAAATCAAATGGAATGAGAACACTGACTGCGCTGCATGCAGTGAAAACTGCAGAGGCTGACACTTCCATTTCAGACGCCAGGTGTGGCAGCATTGCTGAGACCTGGACAACCGGGACTCCTGCCCTGGGCCCTGTGCTGAGAGGAGCCCGGCCCTGGCCCACACCCATGGGCCCCTGAAGGCAAGGAGATGTGCAGCCCAGGGGACCGGCCCCCAGCCCATCCCTGCGCCAGGTCCCCGGTTTCCCTGCTTGAAAGTCCTGAGCCCAAGTGCAGGGCCTCCCCCCAGGCCTGTCCTCCTGAGGAGGCTGTGCTGCCTAGGCCCAAAGGGTAGCATGAGCTTTGAGGAGCAGGCTGGGGTGCCCACAGGCGTGGCCTGGTGTGATGGGGGACACAGTGGCGGGTGAGAAGAGACAGCAACAGCAGGAGCTTCTGTCTGCACTCTGTCGCCAGCCCCTTGATGCTGGGGGCAGACCCGGGGTGTGTGCATATGTGTCAGTGTGCATCAAGCGCACAGCAAATGTGCCTGTGGATACATGCACTTGTGTGTACATGTCTGTGTGTGTGCCCGTGTATATGTGTGCCTATGTGTATACAAGCATGTGTGCATGTCAGCGTGTGCATTTGCATGGGCATGTGTGTACATGAACGTGTGTGCCTGTGTGAGCACGTGTATGTGTGAACGTGTGAATGTTCATGCATGTATTTTGGCATGACATATGTGTACATATGCGTGCCTTGTGTGTGAGCATGCCTGTGTGCACATAAGAATTGTGAGGGCAAGGCTGGGCGTGGTGGCGGGCGCCTGTAATCCCAGCTACTCAGGAGGCTGAGGCAGCAGAATCGCTTGTACTGAGGAGGCGGAGGCTGCAGTGAGCCAAGATCACACCACTGCACTCCAGCCTGGGCGATGAAGTGAGACTTCATCTCGAAAAAAAAAAAAAATTGTGAGGACATGTGTGTGTCATGTGCACACATGAACATGCTCACACGTGTGTGTGTGTTAGACTGTTCAGTGGCTCACAACCCACCAGGCTGCAGAAAGCCACCAGTGTCCTACCCGAGCCACCAAGGCTGCAGGTGGCCTAATCCTGCACCTCTGATTCTGCCCCTTCTGTGCTGAATGCCACTGACTAGTCAGCATCTCTGAACCTCTGTCTTCAAAAGCTGATGAGCTGATGCTTAGGCCGGGAGCTCCTTCAGCAAAGTCTTGGCCATCCCCTGGCTCAGTGCCAGGCTTCATGAACATTTGTTGAATGAATAATCAAGGGAACGAACAAAGGCTCAAAAATCCATCAGCCAATCCCCAAACACTGCTGGAGTGGCGCATGTCAGGAGGGCTAATGGAAGCTCATTAGAGCACCAAGGCTTGATGCTGCCCAGTCAGCCCCTGGTGACCCTGGAGTCCTGCAGAACTGCAGCCGGGTCCTCACCAGGGCTTCGAGGAGGACCCTGGCCTGAACCCGGGGCAGGGGCAGCCTCCACGCCCTGTTCCTCCATATCTCGGAGACACTAGGGTCGGAAGGCCTGGGTCCCACCTGTCCTAGTACGCGGTCCTGCTCTGGCTCTGTCCTCCTGGGACCCCAGCCCCAGCTGCTGGAAGTCCACTCAGGCCAGCCGGTCAGCATGCTGGAGGCTTCTTTATGGGACATCTGGGGTGGCGGGGAAACTCCACACTGGACGTGAGGTCTGAAGGGTGTCCCGCCCTGCTCCCAGCGCGCCCGGCTGCTTGGAGGCCTCAGACAAGGCACTGGCTTATTTGGGCATCAGGGTTCCCAACTCCGAAATGGACATGGCTCCCTCCCTTCTACCTCTTCCCTTCCTCTTTTCCTTCTCTTTCTCCCGGCAGCCAACAGTGTTATTGCTGCTGTCACTGTTGGTGGTGCCGGGCATGAGACTGCCACCCTGCAGCAGTGGCAGTGGGAGGAGCTGGGCACCTTTTGCGGTGCACGGCCTCACCCCATGTACCTCCTCCTATTCTGGGCCATGTACTCCCTCACCCCACAAACCCACACCCCAGCACCTGCAGGAAGCCCAGCCCGCACAGCACGGCCTCTGCCTCCTGCCAGCCCGCACAGCACGGCCTCCGCCTCCTGCAACTGCCCACTCCCGGCTCCGCGCTAATTACTCATTCCTGCTGGATCAAAGGTCTTGCTGATTAAAAAGCCGATTGAACTCACTCGCTTGCCGAGGAAAGAATGCCAAGACAGTACGGCCCTCCACCCGGGCCCGGGGCTGCTCCCGGCCTCAGCAGTGCCACCATGGGGCAAAGGGCTGTGTCAGCGAAAACTACTCAAGGGCCGCCCACCCCCGGGCTCAGAGCTGGGGCCTCCCGGGATGGGTGTAGGGAGAGAAAATGACTCCCCTCCACCCTCCGAGGTTCCTTGGCTGGGCTGTGAATAAATCAACATGAGCGATTAACAGGAGAAAAACCATGTTTAATTACATGCGCAGGCACGGGAGTCCCACCGCACGGGAAACTCAAACAAGGGTCAGGTGACTGTCGCTTGTATAGATAGCATCCGAGCTGAAGGAAGGAGCAGGGGCCTGGGGCTTCCAGGGGTGGCGGGAGGTGAGGGAGGAAGTGCCTGGTGAATCAAGCTTGTCTTGCTATGCAGATAAAGTCTCCCTGGTGATAAAAGTTGTTGAAGCAGCTCTCTTCCGGGTGCAGACACCTCACTAATGCGGCTCTCCTTTACAGATGCAAATCGCTTTTACAAAAGGACAGCTTTTCAGAGCGACTCCTGGCTCCGCAGATTCTCAGAATAACCGGCTGTAAATCCGCTGATGAAGTATATTTTGGGGTGGCACATTCTGGTCTCCTACAGCGATATTTTGGGGTGGTGGGTCTTGAGCCCCCACATTTAGGGGGAAGAAAAATGGCTTCCCTCCATGGGTCACACATAGCCCCAATAAGGGGCTCCTCACAAGTGGCCCACCCCACGCCAAGCATCCCCAAAAGTCAATGCACTGCCCCTGCACCTCAGAGTCCACCCTCTGGTCGGGACACCAGGTCCTTCAAGGATGAGCAGAACCTGGGGACAGACAGGAGAGAGGAAACGCAGAGAAGAGATGCCGGGAGAGGAGAGCTCATCATCGCCGGAGGAGACCAGAAGGGCCCAAGTGCGGGACCTTGGCAACAGGATGGTGACTCCAGCAAGCCCAGCGCAGCTCCCCCACGCAGGCCGTGTCCAAACTCAGTTCCAGAAATGCTGTGAGGCATGGATGACTTTTTCCAGATGACAAAACAGAGGCCAGTGAAGCCCAGGGCCACCAGGTGGCAAGTGGCAGCTCCACATCCACACTCTGGATGCACCAGCTCGACTCCCGCAAGGTCCGTGGGCAGTAGGGAGCCACGTCGATCATAGAGTAGAGGAGTGCCGACATAGCATCATGTGTGGGACGAGGAAGGCTGCGTGGGCTCAGAAGACAGCTTGGTCAGTGCACATGGTGAGGGCAGGAGCAGGGGAGTGGCTGGAGAGGGAGCGGGTCTGAGGAAAGCAGAGGCCCTGTGTCCACGCCCTGGAGGACAGACGGTGTTGATCCCGAGGCTGATGGGGACATTTTGGTTGTCACAGTAGTATCTAGCAGGAAAGGCCAAAGGCGTAGCTCAGCATCCTGCCACGCACGGGACATCCCCAATGTCAACAGCGTCCAGGCAGAGGAAGCGTGAGCACGGGGCGTCTGGGTCAGGGAGGGCAGGCAGGGCTGTGGGGAGGAGGAGGCTGCAGCTTGGGGCCCCCTGAGGGAAGTGGCCCAATGGGATGTCCACGCAGAGATGGCGGGGTGCTCCGGAAATGAGATCTCCAGAAGAGGCGTCCAGGTCCAAAGCTGAGGACCCTCTTTGGGCCCCCATGCCTGCCGGCCCAGCTCCAAAGACTTGCTCTCCTGTAATCCAGCCTGTTCCCAGGAGGCTGGTATGTTATTGTCCCCATTGTATAGAGGAAGAAACTGAGGCCCAGGGCCACATACAGTAAAGAGGCGGAGCCAGCTTCTGATGCAGGCTGGCCTCAGGCACCTGACCCAGGCCCCCCAAGCCCTAAGGGGGTGAGGTGGGCAAAGTGGAAGGGCCCGAGGCCGGGCTGCAGCCGCACTCAGAGGAGCCCGCAGGAGAGACAAGAAGGAGGCCGGGTGGGAGGCTGGAAGGGAAGCGTGGTGGGCTGGGCCAGCACGGGGTGGGTTGCTCCATCATACTGGCCTCTGGGGCTGCTGGGAGGGGATTTTGCCCTCTCAGTAAGGAAGACTGTTCTAGATGACCTGGGTGGGCCCGCGTGGATCAGCTGGGAGGCCTTCAGAGCCAGGCTGAGGCCTCCCTGAGGAAGGAGGACCCACTTGTGACAGAAGCTCCCCTGCCACTCCTCCTGGTAAGAGCCCTACAGACGCTGGGCCTGCCCACCAGCCTCCCCACTGTGAAGCTCAGCGTCCACCTCCCAGCTCTGCAGCCCTGGGTGAGTGCTGGCTGATTTGGGGGTTTCTAGAAGGGTCCAAGGCTGCGGGGTACAAAGGGATGACAGGTGGAGAAGTGGTCCCTGGTGGTGATGGTCTCTGGTGGCCTCTGAAAGGACACACTCTGGGAGCAAGGGGGGTTCAGTCTGAGAAGCTGGTGTAGACCACTCACAAAGGCCCCAGCTGGGACAGGGGATAAAGGGGGGTTCTGAGGTGGGACAGCATCCTCCCTGGGTGGCCAGCACACGGCCTGGCCCCTGGACCCGCCGTGAAGAGCGCTCAAAAGACAAGCAATGACCCTGAGGAGAGAAGAGGCTGGAGGGGGAGAAAGGGCGTTTCAGAGGGAGGTGTAGACAGGAAGAGGCCGGACTGGTGTTTCCAGGTAGGAAAACAACCAAATCCAGCGTGGGAAAAGCATCACACCATCCCGTCCCCTCGGTGCGGCGCAAAGGAAGCCGGGGGAGAAGGAGAGTCCTACAGGGTCCGCAGAGAGCAGTGCGGCTTCTCAGTCCCGCCAGCTGAGGGTGGGGGGAGGCACACGGAGAGGGGGTTTTGGACTCCGTAAGTCATATTAACCAAGAGCTGCTGGCTATGGATCCTGCTGTGTGACCTTGAGGAAGTCACATCCCCTCCCTGAGCCTCTGCCGCCCCATCTGGAAAGTGGGGACATTAGTCCTGACTTCGTAGGGTTGCTGGAGGATTCAGTGAGTTAAGGACAAAGCACCTGCAGTGCGTGCTCGGTATGTACCGCATTCCTTAGTGTGATTATGGAGATGGAGGAATTCCACCCATCCAGGTCTGTAAGTGGGAGACCAAGGCATACAGACCCAGGGGTTGGTGGCACCGCAGCCCCCTCTCATGACCGACGGCTACAGGACCGCAAAGGACAGACAGCAGCAGTGTTGTGCTTTTTACCTCTACATATGAGTCACCTCTGGTACTTGTCCCACTTGCTTGGGTGTGACTGGGAGTCTGGGCCCCCTGCCCCATCCCTGGCTCCCCACTTCAGACCTGGGGCAGTCAGGCTAGGACAAGAGCCCCCAGATGGTTGCCAAAGGGCCCCAGAGCCTCTACTTTGAGGCAGGAAGCACCCTCTGGATGCAGAATTGCCATAAAGGTGATTCAGGTGTACACACCCCTTCCTCCAGAGGCCCCAAGGCTGGACGCGCTCATTAAAGGTCTTAGGCCCTGCCCCTCAAGCTTCCGAACATGGGAGGCACACCCTCAGGAGCACTGCAAAGACAGGGAGTAGCTGGGCACAGTGACTCATGCCTGTAATCCCAGAACTTTGGGAGGCTGAGGCGGGCAGATCGCTTGAGGTCAGGAGTTTGAGACCAGCCTGGGCAACGTGGTGAAACCCCATCTTTACTAAAAAAAAAAAAAAAAATATATATATATATATATACACACACATATATATATACACACATATATATACACACATATATACACATATATACACACATATATATACATATATACACACATATATACATATATACACACACATATATACACATATGCACATATACACATATATGCATATCTATACATATATACATATATACACATATATACATATGTACACATATATACATATATACACACATACACATATATATACATATATACACATATACACACACACACACACACACATATATATATATATATACACACACACACACACAGAAATTAGCTGGGCATGGTGGCATGTGCCTATAATCCCAGCTACTTGGGAGGCTGAGGCAGGAGAATCGCTTGAACTCGGGAGGTGGAGGTTGCAGTGAGCCGATATCGTGCCACTGCACTACAGCCTGGGTGACACAGTGAGAGTCGGTCTCAAAAAATAAATAAATAATAAAAATTTAAAAAATAAATAATAACAATAAAAAAACAAAGACAGGAAGCATTTCCCATCTCCATTCCCATCTCCAGAGGAGCACCTGAGCTCAGAGAGGTTAGGTGCCCAGCCTAAAGCAACATAGCAGGGCATGACCTCTCTAACTCCCCACTAGGTGGCTTGCATTAAATCCTACCCCAAAGCCAGGCTTTGAAATGTGAGCCATTAACAGCTCCCACGTGTCTTAAGCAGCAAGACAAGAATGATTCCCACACAGCAGCAGACTTCCAGAAACACTCAGACTTCCCAAGCCTGGGGTAAGAAGGGAGGAGGGAGATAGAGAAAGACAGGGAAGATGTGTCCCTGGGCCCCAAGGGCTCATGCTTGGCCACTGACATTTATCCAAGAGGGGCAGGAGAACTCAGAGAGGGGCAGACTCTGGGATCCGGGCAGATGTCATTTCACAGTTTAATTATGAAACATTTTAAACATACAAAAAATGATGCATCATGCCCTCCGGTGCCCACCCCTGCCCACCTGCACGCTTCCTGGATCGGCAGAGGCAGACGACATGGCAGTGGGGTGCTGCAGCCCCTCACAGTGCCCCAGGTGAGGCGCCTGCTGCGAGGGGCTGTCTGTGTTCTGCGGCTGCTGTAACATGCGACCACGAACAGTGGCTCTAACGACACATATCCACCCTCTTGGGAGGTCAGAAATCCGACTCGGGTCTGGGTGGACTAATGTCAAAGTGTAGGCAGGGCTGGCTCCAGGGCAGACTGTTGCCCGTCCTTTCTTCCAGCTTCTCCAGGCCCCTGCATTCCTTGGCTGGTGGCCCCCACCCCACAGCACTCCAGCGCCTCGGTCTGTCACCACACAGCCCACTTCCTCTCCTGCAGCATCAGCTTCCATCACCCTCTTCTAAGGACAGTCACAAGGACAAACCAGGACATTCTGTTTCAAAGTCCCTAGCTCACATCTGCAAAGCCTCTTTGGTGAGGGGATCAGGACAAGAGCCCTGGGGTCCCTGCTCAGCCCAGCACAGCAGGCATTTCACAGACGTGGCTCTGCCCATTCCCCACTCCTGGCCGCCACCAGGAAGAACACGTGCACCTCGGAGCCCACCGGGGAGACTGCAGAGCACCTGGCAGGGACATCTGCCAGGGGGGAGAAAATAAAGCAGGAAGCATGGGAGCCCCTGGAGGGAGGGGTCTTACCCCTGCCCCCCCACCAGCCTCTTGCCCCCTGCATCCCCCTAGCCCCTTGCCCCCTGCCCCTGATGCCTGGCCCTTTCCCCTCCTGCCCTCCGCCCTCCCCACACGTTCCCTCCCCTCCCGTCCCCAGCCTTCTTCCCAGGCAGTCCCTGGAGTTACTGTTTTAATGAGTTCCTTGCCCTCTAATTAGCAGGTGCGGCTCTGAAAGGAAGCGCCTGGTGTTTACCCTGCGCGGAGCCTTTAATAACCAAGCCCAAGGAATCCTCGGCTGGCTCCGGCCTAATCCCCTCAGAACACCGGCGCTTAATGAGCCTTGGCACCGGCAAACCTTCTCCTGCCCTCTCCCCGCACCCCGCAGCCCCCCAGGGGCTTGTTGCTGAGCGCCTCTGAGCGGCTCCCACAGCCTGCGGAGACCCAGGCCTGGGGCCAGCGGGTGCCCGACTGGGGGTCCACCTGCAGGTGGCTCTGCAGCCCCAAGCCAGCAGGGCACCCGGCTAATATCCTTCCAGCAGCCCCTGGGGCTAGGGCTGTTCCAGGCTTAGCCGAAGTGGCTGACTCACACCCACCCTATGTCTTCCCCACGCCGCCCCTAGCAGAGCTGAGGCCCTGTATTCACAGCACACGGGTGCTCCGAAGGTCCTTCTCTACTCACTTCACACACCAGCCCTGGAGGCAGCCAGCGTCCACCCCCATTTTACACATGAACAAACTGAGGTGCAGAAAAGCTCAGGCCTTGGCTGGCTCCTAAAGGGCGATGCTGGGTTTCCAGCTGGGCTTGGTTTGATGCCAAGGCTGTGGCTCTTTCTGGGGGGCCCAGGGAGCTGTGGGGGAGGGGGAGGAGCCTAGGGCAGAGTTCAAGTGTTAAAACATTGGGACCGCGGGGGTTCTGGCTCCACTAGGGGCGGGGCAGCTGACCTCACCCCTCAATCCCCCACCGAACGCCCCTCTTGGGCCCTGATGAAGGGTTGGGGCCCCCAGTCCTAGAGGGGCATCAGCCACCCTGCAGGCCCTGTCATCCTCTTCCTCTGCCAGGCTGCGGGGGCAGGGGTGGCAGGGGTGCAGCTGGAAGGTCTGGGTGGTCTCCTCTGTCCCTGTCCATCCATTCCACCGCGGGAGGCCCCGGGGCGGGGACGCCCAGCCGCAAGGCCTTGTCAATCACTGCGGAGGCGGAACCTGTGAGGACCGGCAGGGGCACGGACATGACTATGGGGAGAGACCCAGCCCCGTTGTCTCTCTCCAATTCCCTGCCCCACTGCAGACCCTGCAGGGCCCACAAAGGGACCTGCACTCTGAGGAGGAATATTCTGGAACATGTTGTGGCTTTTTTCTTTTAAATAAATGGCTCTGCCTCTATGTTGCTTGGGAAGCAGAGGCACCTCCCACCCCATTTTGTGCTGCAGTTGAATAGCCCGCCAGTCGGCTGAGAGCTTGAAAGGAGCCTGGAGTGTTTAGGCGGGCGGGGGAAGGCCTCCGCAGGCTGCCTTTGTTGGAAAACGGCTCCCTCCAGCCCCCGCTGTGCCTTTATCTGGCTCAGCCGGCTCTTCCTGCAGCCCCGACGCCTCTGAGGAGGTGGCTGAGGAAGCGGAACCCTCCAGGCTGTGGGCAGACAGTGGCCAGGAGACTCTTCTCTGGGGTGACAGCCCCACCCTGGACAGGGAATTCCAGGCCCTTCCTCCCCGTCTGGGGGCTTGCTGTGGAGCAGGAGCGGAAACGGGGCCTGCCAGGCCTGGCCCCCCAACTCCGCTGTCCTATGTTCTGCCCTGGCCTGGTGAGAACGAGCTTCCTGGCATCGGTTGGGCATGAGCAGCCAAGCATTTATTGAGCACCTACTGCATGCACTGCTGTGTGGCCAACATAAGGAGGAGAGGCCAAAAGGCTGAGTGACCTTCTGGGACATGACCTGGGGGTCCACTTGACCACAGCCAGCTGGATTCAGGCATGGCCAGGGATCTGTACCAGGCGATCTGGGGGTGGGGAGCACCAGGGCAAGGATGACCCATCCGCCCCCCCACTCCGGGAATGTGGTATCAAGCAGGAAAGACAACATCCTCCCAAATAGCCTGTATATGGCAGGCTGTGAGTCTGTGATCCTAAGAATTCACTCTCCCCCCAGGACCTCAGTTTTGCTGATCCGTAAAATGGGCATGTGGAAAGGGTCAATGACCTGTATGAATCCATGCAGCCTTGACCCTCTATTTCACAAAGATGGAACAAACACAATGTGTGCCAGATTCTAGTTTCCAAAAATGGCCACAACAGTATTTCCCACCTGACATGCTCTTCCAGAACCTTCTAGTTTTGTTTATGTTTTGTTTTGTTTTTTTTGAGACAGAGTCTCGTTCTGTTGCCCAGGCTGGAGTGCAGTGGTGCGGTCTCAGCTCACTGCAACCTCTGCCTCCCGGGTTCAAATGGTTCTCCTGCCTCAGCCTCTGGAGTAGCTGGGACTACAGGTATGTGCCACCATGCCCAGCTAATTTTTGTATTTTTAGAAGAGACAGGGTTTCACCATGCTGCCCAGGCTGGTCTTAAACTCCTGGCCTCAAACGATCCGCCCACCTCAGCCTCCCAAAGTGCTGGGATTACAGGTGTGAGCCACCGCATCCGGCCTTAGAACCTTCCAGTTTTGTCCCATTCCCTTGGACCTGGGCAGGAGGAGGGCTCTGTGTCCGCCTCTGCTAATAGAACGTGGTGGAAGTGGCGGGTGCCTTGTGGCTTTGGAGGCCAGGTCATAAAAGTAATCCAGCTTTTTTGGGACACTGGTCTTGGGACCCTGCCACCATGCTGTGAGGAAGCCCAGGTTGCCCAGGGAGAGGCTCTCGTGGACAGAAACAAGCCCAGAACCAATCTAGCAGCCCTGTGGTAGGTGCACGCACTGTCTTGCAAGTAGATGCTCCAGCCCTAGGGAAGCTGCCTTCCCTGGCGCCCTGTGGGGCAGGACCAGCCCTCCCTGCCGAGCCTTATGCAAATCACAGACCTGTGAGCAAAAACAGCGATTATGGTTTATGCTGCTAAGTTTGGGGTGATTTGTCACCGGGTAGTAGACAACCGGAAGAAATGTTTCCAGGCAGGGACTGGGTCTTAAACTGATCGGGACCCCACAGCGTCTAGCACCTTCTAGGCGCCCACACGTGCTTGCCGATCACAGCTTCTACCCTGGACAGGAGCTGAAACCACAAAGTAAGCACCAGACCATATTAGTCTGTTCTCACGCTGCTACGGCGAAATATCCGAGACTGAGGAATTTATAAAGAAAAGAGGTTTAATTGACTCACAGTTCTGTATGGCTGGGGAGGCCTCAGCAAACTTACAATCATGGCAGAAGGGGAAGCAGAAGCAGGCAACTTCTTCACAAGGCGACAGGAGAGACAGTGAGTGCAAGCAGAGGAAATGCCAAACTCATGATCACAAGAACGGCATAGGGGAAACGCCCCCAAGATCCAATCACTTCCCACTGGGTCCTTCCCAGGACCTGTGGGGTTTGTGGGGATTACCATTCAAAATGAGATTTGGGTGGGGTCACGGCCAAACCATATCACAGGCTAAACTCATTTAATCCAACAACAATCATCCCCATTTTACAGATGAGTTCACTGAGGCACAGATATGTTAATTAACTCACTTAAGGTCACACAGCCAAGATGTGGTGGAAGTGAGATTCAAACCAGGCGGGTGGTTCAGAGTCCTCCTCATTAACCCTTAGGCTTAACCGCCCCTCCCAGGTGGTTGTGATGAACCCATATCCTGAACGAGCCAGGGGGGCACCGATTCCAGAGATGTATGACCCTTCCAGTCAAGGATCTTGTTAAAGTAGACACCGTCAGGCCAACTTTCTACCCCTGTCAAATTTTTCATATGAACATATTTTTAAAATTGACTGAGCTGGGGGTGGTGGCTCACACCTGTAATCCCAGCACTTTGGGAGGCCGAGGCGGGTGGATCATGAGGTCAGGAGTTCGAGACCAGCCTGACCAACATGGTGAAACCCCCTCTCTACTAAAAATACAAAAATTAGCTGGGCACGATGGCATGCGCCTGTAATCCCAGCTACTCAAGGCAGGAGAATCGCTTGAACCCTGGAGGCGGAGGTTGCAGTGAGCTGAGATCGTGCCACTGCACTCCAGCCTGGGCGACAGAGGGAGACTCCGTCTCAAAAAAAAAAAAAAATTGACTGAAGGCTGGGTGCAGTGGCTCACGCCTCTAATCCCAGCACTTTGGGAGGCTAAGGCAGGTGGATCACCCGAGGTCAGGAGTTTGAGACTAGCCTGGCCAACATGGTGAAATGCCGTCTCTACTAAAAATAAAAAAATTAGCTGGGCATGGTGGCATATGCTTGTAGTCCCAGCTACTCCAGAGGCTGAGGCAGGAGAACCACTTGAACCCGGGAGGTGGAGGTTGCAGTGAGCTGAGATCACGTCACTGCACTCCAGCCTGGGCAACAAAAGTGAAACTCCGTCTCAAAAAAAAAAATTTTTTTTTTACTGAAAAATACCCTTTATCAGATCGCAGGACTCAATTTTTGGTTTGCAAACCATGATCGTGACACTGGAAGAACTTAGAGGGACAATAAAGAGCCCCCAGAGGTCAAAACACAGTGCCCGTCCAGGCCCAAGGCCTGCCCCCCTCGCCACTAAAGCTTTTTAAGACATTGAGATCTAGACTGGGTATGGCGGTTCATGCCTATAATCCAAGTACTTTGAGAGACTGAGGTGGGAAGATCACTTGGGGCTAGCAGTTCGAGACCAGCCTGGGAACACAGTGAGACCTCGTCTCTATGAACGATTTTAAAAAGTAGCCAGGTGTGGTGGCATGCACCTGTAGTCCCAGCTACTCAAAAGGCTGAGGTCCCTGGGCTCAAGTGAGTCCAGGAGGTCGAGGTTGTAGCAAGCTGAGATTGTACCACTGCATTCCAGCTGCAGTGACAGAGCGAGACCTTGTCTCAGAAAAACCAGATAAAAATAAAAATGAATTGGGATATAATTTATACATCACAAAAAGCACCATTTTAAAGTGTCCAACTCAGTGCTTTTTACATTTCACAATGCCGTGCAACTAACTCCAGAACTCTTCCATCACCCAAAACAAAACTCCACACCCATTCAGAGTTATCCCCCTTTCCCCCTGGGAATCGCCTTCCCCAGGCCCTGCCAGCCACTCATCCGCTTCCTGTCTCTGTGGATTTGCCTATTGGACATGTCACGGATGGGGCAGACCCACCCTCTGTGTTCGTTCCTTTTATGGCCCAGTCATACTCCACTCTCTGGATAGACCAGATTTTGTTTATCCACTCATCAACTGACAGCTTCTGTGCTGTTTCCACTTAGGCTATTACAAATAATGCTACTGTGAACGTGTGTGCACAAGCTTTTGTGGAACCGATGTTCCGATGTTTTCTTTTTCTTTTTCTTTTTTTTGAGAGGGAGTCTCGCTCTGTCACCCAGGCTGGAGTGCAGTGGCGTGATCTCAACTCACTACAACCTCTGCCTCCCAGGTTCAAGTGATTCTCCTGCCTCAGCCTCCCAAGTAGCTGGGATTACAGGCATGCGCCACCACACCCAGCTAATTTTTGTATTTTTAGTAGAGACGGGGTTTCGCCATGTTGGCCGGGCTGGTCTCAAACTCCTGACCCCAGGTGACCCACCTGCCTCAGTCTCTCAAAGTGATGGGATTACAGGCGTGAGCCACCATGCCCGGCCACCGATGTTTTCATTCTCTTGGGTACCTACAGTGCAGTAACTGGGTCCTCGGGCAACTCTAAGTTCATCATCTGAGGAGCTGCCAGGCTGTTTTCCATGGCAGCTGCACCATGTGCATTCCCAGCAGCTGTGCACAAGGGTGCCAACTTCTCCACATCCTCGCCAACACTTGTTATTATCTGCCTTTTTAATTCCTGCCCCATTATGGGTGTGCAGCGAGACCTTGGTTAAGCTTTCATGTGCAAAGGAATCAGGTGGTGCAGAAGCAGTTCACAGAAAATGCTCCTGGGCTCAGGGCAGATTCGGGCTCAAGGCCTTACTGGACTTGGAAGCTGTGTGGCAGGCGGCCAGATGACCAGCCACTCTGTGTCAACCTAGACCACAAGGCAGGATCCCTTCTCATCTAAGGGGGAACTCCTCACTCAACAACAATGCAGCACATTAGGGTGGCGATGGGGGAGCGTGGAACTCAGCCTGGGGCCCCAAGTGTCTGCACAGTTGCCCCCCTTGGGGCCGGCCCTGGACACAGCTCTCCAGACCTCCGCCCACTGCTCAGCCTGGCCAGAATCAGGGGTGGGGGCAGTCACTGGGCAGAGCCTCTGGGAGTTGGCAGGTTCCCACCACACAGGCCTTGGGATTGGAGTCCCTCATTTCATGCCCCACCTCACCTCCCGCGAGCTACCAGACTGTGCCATCCACCCGGCAACTCGCCCCCTCCTCCAGGCCGGCGACTTTCCCCCCAGACGCCCTGTCTCTCTGGGCCTGTCTCACTTCTTCCAGAATTCGGCTCACCTTGGCAGCCTCCTGAGACTCTAACTCCCAAGGCCTGGTCCGCCAGTGCCGCTGACCTCTAGGCTCTCACCCTTTCTAGAGGCAGTCCAAGTGGGCCACTAATCCTATCTTGCCATTTCGTGGTCTCCAGCAACCCTCAGAAGGTTCTGGAAATGTCAAGGCTTTGGCACTGAATGCTGTCTCCCACCCGGAGACAGCACAAAAACGCTCTATTGAACCATGTGACCCAATCTTTGGTTTTGAGACTGCAGCCCTTCAAGTTCCAGGCCCACCTGAAATTGCCTCTCACGTCTTGCCCCAAGATTCTGTCTCCACCACGAACCACAAACGGTCAGAAACAACAAACAATGACGCCCTATTCTGTTTTCCCTTCCAAATGCTATTTTGGGAGGTGACAAAGTAGGAAAAAGCATGAGCTTTTGACTCAGACCAACTGACATCTAGTCCCCGCAGGCTCACTCACCAATCAGCACTGACCCCGAAGTCGTCTGAGCCTCAGTTTCCTCAAAAGCAAAACGGAGGCTGGGCGTGGTGGCTCATGCCTGTAATCCCAGCACTTTGGGAGGCCAAGGCGGGTAGATCACCTGAGGTCAGAAGTTCGAGACCAGCCTGGCCAACATGGTGAAACCCCCTCTCTACTAAAAATACAAAAATTAGCCAGGCATGGTGGTGGACGTCTGTAGTCCCAGCTACTCAGGAGGCTGACGCAGGAGAATCGCTTGAACCCGGGAGGTGGAGGTGGCAGTGAGCCAAGATCACGCCATTGCACTGGAGACTGGGCGACAGAGCAATACTCTGTCTTAAAAAAAAAAAAAAAAAAGCAAAATGGAGATAATAGCCCTTTGCTCAAAGTCACTCAAGAGGGCTGGGAACAACGTCCCTAGAGCATGGCAGAGAGGTCCTGAAGCCCGCAGACCCCTGTAAGTACCCACTGCTGGCTCACTGCAGTACAAACAGTCCCTTGGCCACTGCTTGCAAACCTCCTCTGATTCGGTTTATGTATTCATTTTTCTTTGCAACGAGGTTTGAAAGTGCAAACAGTGTGGCCAGTTACAATATTTCCAGAAGCCTCCGGGAGTTCTCAGCAACTCTGGGTGGGCTGCTCCCCTTCCCCCACTGCCACCTTCCCCACCCTGCCCAGGGCTTTCAGGGTGCTGACCCACCCGGCACTATCAGACCCAGACTGGCCTCCAGGGATGGCAGAGGCCGCTCTGTTTCCTGGAACGTGTGCCATGTGACACTGAGCTAGCCGCTGGCAAGGCAGAATGTTGAACTTGGAAGCAACACTGCTCTGAGTGCCTTGGAAGGTCCACCCAGTCCCAGCTCTTCTGACCTGCAAGTTGCTGGGTGCAGAGCCTCAGGCACCTTCCCACGCAGGCTCCACGCCAGCCCCTAGCAATGGTCACTGCCCAGGCAGGGAGGAGCCGTGGCCAGGCTCAGTGGGTGGACATGGCCCTGGCGGTCAGGAAGCTGGACTTGGGGTCTGGCTCTACCCCAGCTGGCTCAGGACCTTAGGCTGCATCTGCTTAGATCCTTCTAGGAGCCTCAGTGTCCGAGGCTGTTACTCTAGATGTTCCAATCAGCCTCTAGATTCTTCCATCAGTTACAGGCAGAACTTTTTTTTCTTTTTTTTTTTAAGACAGGCTCTCACTCTGTTACCCAGGCTGGAGGGCAGTGGCACAAAAGTCCTGGGCTCAAGCAATCCCCCTGCCTCAGCCACCCAAGTAGCTGAACTACAGAAGCACACCACCACACCCAGTTACATTATTATTTATATTAACAAAATTTTTTTAAGAGCTGGGTCTTGCTCTGTCACCCAGGCTGGAGTGCAGCAGCATGATCGTGGCTCACTGCCACTTCAAACTCCCCCGGGCTCAAATGATCCTCCTGCCTCAGTCTCCCCAAGTGTTGGGGTTACAGTTGTGAGTCACCATGCCTGGCCTAATTTTTTAATTTTTAGTACAAACAGGGCCCTCAGTACATTGCTGGCAGAATTCTTTTCTCCCTTCCTTTCAAACAAAAATAAATCTATAATTTAGAGAAAAGCAGACCAGCTCAGGCAGAAGAGGGGAGAAACCGTGGAGTGGATCCCTTCTTCGCCCTCCTCTCTCCTTGTGCTGCAGCTTCTGAAACCCCTGTGCTGAAGAAATCATTACTTCAAGGACCCCTTGGGATTCCACAAGCCTGCACACTTGAGCTACACGAGCATTCACTCAGGCTACAGATGGAGTTGAGCACCTACTGTGTGCCAGGAACTGTTCTAGGACACGGGCAGAAGAGACAGACAAGGTCCCTGTCCTTCCAGTTGCCTGGAGGCGTCACAGACTGGCAAATACACATACAACATATAGAGGGCCAGGGGTACAGAGGAAACTAAGGCGACCTAAATAAGATCGGGGTGATGGGGGCAGGGGGCGCAGAGGAAACTAAGCCACGCTAAATAAGCCTGGGGTGACGGGAGTGTTATTTCTAAGAGGTCATGTGAGTAGACTCCTAGAAGAAGTGAGGAAGGGAGCTCTGGGTGTTCCGGGCAGGAGGACGGCAGGTACCAAGGCCCTGGGGCACAAGCATGCCTGGTGCTGTGGAGCAATAGCAAGAAGGCAGTGCCTCCAGGGCAGCCACGCAGAGTGGGGAGAAAGGACATGGGGGCTGGAGAGGTGGTGAGAGCCCATCCTTGGGAGAACAAGTGTACTGGCTGGAACAGTGTTCCCCAAGAAGTCATGCTGCTCAAAACCTCAGAATATGACCTTTTCTTGAAATACGGTCTTGGAAGACGTTACTAGTCAAGATGAGATCACACTGGATTAAGTGTTTCTGTAAGAAGAGAGGATACAGGCCGGGCGTGGTGGCTCACGCTTATAATACCAGCACGTTGGGAGGCTGAGGTGGAAGGATCACTTGAGCCCAGGCGTTTGAGACTAGCCTGGGCAACATAGAGAGACTCCATTTCCACAAAAACAAAAAACAAAAAACAAAAAACATTAGCCGGGTATGGTGGTGGCCCTGTCTGTCCTGGTTCTGTGAGCTCTTGGATTCACCAGGTGAAAACTGGGCGTCTGCTCCACGCACCTCCTGGCCTCAGAGGAGGCAAACAGGCCTGGTGTTCTGCGTGAGCAAAAGGAAAACTGCTCCGGCCTCAAGTGACACAGGTCTGCTAACCCAGGCACCGCCCACTCCCTCCGCGGAGGGCGACCAGGGCCCTGCTGGGTGGGGTCGCGGCTGCCCACTCTGCTTCCCACCCAGTCCCCTCTGGAGGCCCTTGGCCCCAAGAACAGCAGCAACATGGATTCCCCGGCCCCGACTGCTTCTCCTTGTTGCCTTATTTAAAGTTTCCCAGACAGATTTCTCCTGTGAAAATGTGGGGCCTGTCATTATCCATCTGAGAACCTGTAATTTGTTTTTAAAGAAACGCAACCCCATGGAGAAGCGAACCGGCTGGGTAGGGGCAGCCCCAGGCTTTGCCAGTTGTAAGCCCGGGACCCAGGGAAAGCTTACCCATGGACTCAACAAGCATTTATTGAGCACCTTATGTTTGCCAGGCACCATGCTAGGTGCTGCCTCAAACGGCACTTCAGTTCAGTTCAAGGATGTTGTACTGAATGCGTACCATTTGTGAGAAGGCCTTCAAAGAAGGTCTAAAAGGTATAAGATGTAACACCAAACTGAAATAACACGGTACGAGGCAGAATCTGCAAATGCCCCCAAGAGAGGCCTCTAAAAGATGACAGGGAAGCTCAGAGAAAACAGAGTGAACTAACGCTGGAGGCAGCGTTCGAGGCCCCTATGGGCCCTGTTCCGGGTGGAGCCTCAATATGCTCATCCGTGAGATGGTCGCAATAATGTCTGCCCAGAACCTTGCCTGGCAACTGAAAAGCTCCAATGGGCTCAGCACAGGGACCCCTTCACACAGGGAGCTCATCAGCCCGACGCTCGCCACCCCACCCACTCCCGCTGGAACGGAAGGGTGAGGACGAGGAGGCTCCGCTGCCAGGGCGGACACAGGCTGAGGCCCAGGAGCTGGCGCCTCTCCTGCTCTGCTAGAACAGCTGCCCGGCTCACTGCAGCCTGGTTACGACGGGACTCGATCCAGAGGCTTCCATTAGGACTCCTGCTACACTGTCCCACCCAGTGCCCTGGCACCCATCGCAAGTTCTGGGTCACACGCCTACTTTTCCAGAATTTTCTTCACAAATTTCTGACAACTAATGGTGGAAAGCTAGTGTTTTCATTGGCTCTGAAACCCTCAATCTACCGCCTGGGCATTTGCCTAAATGTCAAGAGAGAAGAGGAGGAGAAGGGAGGGGGTGAGCGATACTGAGGGCCTATGACATGCTGGGCCCCACAAGTTCACATCTAATGTCACCGCCACTCCACCCTTCCAAGATACAGATGATGCTCGCTTTCCAAAGGCCACCAGACACCAGGTGATGCGCCATTCTTAGCACCTGGGTCCTCAGCCCAGCCTGCTTCTTCAGGACTCCGCCTTAAACACTGCCTCATCCATGTTATTAAGGGACCCAGGTCATTTACCAATATCTCAACATCACAGGTTGAGTCAACAGCTAAGGTGGCCCAGGAACTGACAGTTCGGGAGGTCTCCCCGACCCTGTGTCTCCTGCGACACTACCTTTGGGGAGTCATTGGGGGTGAGAAGCTGAGAAGCCACATCCTCACTGGAGGCTGCTCTGGAGTCTGCCCAAGCAGCTTGATATGGCTGTGCCAACCCCACCACCTCTGACGCTGACCTGAACGATGGCGCTGGCTCTACGTGTGCCCCACAACCACCACTGTTCCAGGTGCTTCTCACAAATCACTCATTTAGTTCCCACTATGGTCAGCCCCATTTTATGGATGAGGAGGCTGGGCACAGTGGCTCACGCTTGTAATCCCAGCACTTTGGGAGGCCCAGGAGGGAATATCATTTGATCCCAGGAGTTTGAGACCAGCCTGGGCAACATAGGGAGGTTCCCACTTTACAAAAAATTTAAAAATGAGCCAGGCATAGTGGTGCATGCCTGCGGTCCCAGCTACTTGGGAGGCGAAGACAGGATGATCACTTGACCCCAGGAGGGTGAGGCTGCACTGAGCCACAGCTGCACCAGTGCACTATAGCCTGGGGCCCAGAGTAAGACCCTATCCCCCCATCCAAAAAAAGGGATAAGGAAACCGGGGCTCAGAGTGATCGAGTTACTCATCTTCCAGACACAGCCAAACTTCAAAGCGATGCCCTTTGAAGTTTAGAAAAGACTGAATCTCTTAAGGGGCCTGGCGGTGGGCACCGCATCCCTGGCCCCAGATCTGAAGCCTCCTGCCCACTTGGGCACAGGTCCCTGCCCCACCACCATGGGACGGCCTCCGCCCCTGCCCTGTTCAAACGTGGCCTTGTCCTGTGGCCAGATCTTTGCAGATGCTATTCTTCCTGACTGGCTTGCCAATTCCTCTCTTTCCAGCTTTCTAGAACGTTCCCAGTTCTTTTGAGACCCAACTCAGGCCCCACCTCCCCCAGGAACCCCGGGCTGAGGCAGATGTCCAAAACACGTGACGACTCACACGACAGTTTCTCTCTTAGTCTGGGCTCTCCCAGAAGTGGACGAGGCAAGGAGCTGAGCTCAGAGCTCAGGTCCCACACTTAGGAGGGGAGTGCTGGATACACTGGTGGGCAGCGGGGCAGGAAAGCGAATGAGCCAGTGCAGGGCGCATGAATGCTCACCAGCGTTCAGTGTGGGCACCGGGGCTCAATCTTGCCAGGGGCCTCGGGGGCTGTGCAGGGCGCATGGATGCTCACCAGTGCTGACCGTGGGCATTGGGGCTCAATTTTGCCAGGGACCTTGGGGGCTGTGCAGGGCGCATGGATGCTCACCAACACTCACTGTGGGCAGCAGGGCTCAGTCCTCCCAGGGACCACGGGGGCTGTGCAGATCAGGCCTAGGCTATATACCAACTGAGGGGCTGGGACTCGTAGGGGGGTTGTCCTCACTTCCTGGGGCTGCTGGCTGAGGCTGGTCCTGGGGGCACGAGTCTGCAGCATCGCTGGAGCTGGAGGTAGGAAGTGTGGTGTGCACAGCACACCAGAGAGCCAAGAGGAGAAGGAGGGCTATCGACCTTCTACAGGAATGAACCAGCCAGAGGGACGCATGCCTGTTGTCAACAGCCAGGAAGTCCTGCAGCCCTGACATGGAGCAAGTGTTAGTCCTGTCCACACCCAAAGGAGGCGCCTGATGTCACAGTCACTACAACCAGACAAAGGCCCCGTCTTGTCCCCACGTGATCTTCAGAGCCAGGCATGGTGCCTGCCCAGCACACAATAGGTGCTCAGTAAACGCTCATGGTTAAATAGACACATGGCAAGATGGAGCAGAGACTTTTACGGGAGGGAATCAATGCGCCTGCCTCTGCCTTAGGCCTGGCAGTTCAGGGACAGGGCCTGAGACTTGCTCAGCAGCCCACCCCCAACAGAGGCGGGTACCCCGAAAGCGCCAGGGCATCCCTCCCGGGGCTCCCGCTCTGTGGCCCACTCAGTTTTTCCACTCTTTGAGGCTGTACCCTGTGCCCCGAGGGGCTGCAGCCACGCCAGGCAGGGTTCCCTGAGCCCAGGTTCAGCCCCTGACACCCCATCATCCTGACGGGGAGACGTCTGCTCCCAAGACACACAGGAAACGGGCCACAGCACCACTGTGGATGGTAACCCCTGTGGAGCCCCATGGGGGTCGGGACTCGATCTACTGCAGAGGCCACTGGCTGATGTGCAGCCCCCAGTGAGGACGTCTGCTGTCCTTGCAGGTGGCCTGGTCCATGGAGGGCAGAGCACTGACCTCCACTGCCCCCTACTGGCCACAGGCAGTCCAGTCCCCTTACCCTTGTGGACCTCAGTGACTCCTCCCCCAGTGGGAGAGACCTCAGATCAAAGCCTGCTGGAGCGCTCTTCACCGGGGAGAGAGGACACCCAGACCAGCGGCTGGGAGGTGTGGGTGCAAGATGGGCTGGTCCCTTAGGGCCACCTGGGCCACACGTGGCTAGGGAGCCCTCGAAATGTGCCCTGTGCAGATTGAGACGTGCTATAAGCAGACACACCGGATTCTGAAGACTTGATAGGAAAAAAGGAATCGCTCTCTGACAATTCAACATATTGATGACATGTTGAAATGATAATATTTTGAATATATTAGGCTAGAGAGAATATATTAAAATAAATTTCACCTGCTTTTCCTTTTTAAAAGCGTGGCTAGTAGGAAACTGAAAATGGCATGGGTGGCTGGTGTCGCACTTCTGCACCGAGTTACTCAGGGAGTTCGTGGCTGCTATCAGGTTTCTGGTAAATTCACTTCGCCCTTTGGAAACAGCAGTCAGGCCAGATGGCCTCTGCCGTCCATCGGGTGGGACATTCGATGGCTCTGAGCGCTGACGCAGGAGCGACCAGAGCAAAGCCCAGCAGGGGCACCATGGGCACCAGCCCTGCCCCTCCAGCCTGGTCCTGCTCCTACCCTCACCCCCAACACCACCCACTAGGGCTTCGCCCTGCTCTGGCGTGGGATGCAGTGGATACACTTGCTTGGTCCTTTCCCAACCTGGGTTTGCTCCAAAGCCTGTATCCCCACTACTCAGGGTTGCCAAATACAACAAATAAGAATACAGGGTGCCCAGTTCATTTCGGATGAACAGCAAATACGTTTTTAGTATAAGTATATCCCAAATACTGCATGGGATAGACTTTTATACTAAAAGCGTGTTCGTTGTTTATCTGAAATGCAAATAGAACCGGCGCGTATTCCTCTCTTGCCTTACACACGGTCTCAAGTCTACACACACCAGGCAGGCGGCTCCCCCAGGACACAGGGGTTGGGTTTTGGTTACTCTTGTCCCCATCACTGTCCCACGGAATGAACGAGGGAGCCCAGCACTTGCTGTAGGAGGCAGCAGCCAACCCGAGGCCCTCCAGGCTCTGCCCGCTCCCAGACACTCAGCACAGGCTCCCTCTCAGGGCCACTCCCCAGTCCTGACCCCCAGGGCTCTGCAGGATCACCATCCACCATGGTGCCATGGCCTGTTCCCTGCCTGTTTGCCATCTGAGCCCTATTTGTAAGCAAAACGTCCTTCAATCTGATGTGCGTGCAGGAGGGGCAAGTGAGACCGGACTGCAGGAGAGCAGGCCCTAAATGCTCCTGTGAAGACGGGGCAGAGCTCTGTGGCCTCCCACTGAGCCTCCCCCCGACCCCTGCTCCCTCAGCCACCCCTTTGTCTCCTTCCTTGTCAAAAGATCACCCTGCAGTGGTGCCCTCAGAACTTCTCAGAGGAAGATGCTAAGGCCCACTGTGTCCAGGGCGGGCAGGGTAGGGCACTCCCAAATATTTCTAAAATAAGTGACAGATCTTCACTGGGCCTTGGCTTTGTCCCGGGACATGCTGCAGATTTTCTGAGCTGGCCCTGATTTCAAACACTAACCAATTTTCTTCCCAAGCATCTAAGCGTCCTGGGTGTTCCTGTGAGGTCAGCAAATGGCAAACACAGGGCCGCGCCAGCTTGTCGCTTGATCAACACACGGCCCAGAATGCTTAGCTGGGAGGGTCCCAGGATGGTTCTGTCTCCTCTCCAAGAGGCCTTGGAAGATACGTGAGACACAGAGACCTCTCCTGGGCCTGCCCCCAGGGAACCTTGCCTGGGAGATGAGAAACAGCAGGAGAAAACAAGCCTGGGGAACCTAGGGCCTGCTGCGGAGGAGACGGCGGAGCTCCAGGCTTCTAAGCCAGAGACCCAGGCCCGCCATGCATGGGGAGCCTGCCAGGGGAGCAGGTGTTCAGGAAGGAGTGGGGCGAGGAAGGAGGGAGCCTGTGGATGTGTTCGTGTGTGTGTACATGCTCACGTGTGTGTGTGTACATGCTCATGTGTGTGCATGCGTGTGTGCACACACGTGTAGGGGACAGTGGGATGACCAGCCTGGCCACCTCCAAGCCCTGCAGCCTCACCAGGCCCCACTGTTCCTGACATCCCTTCATCTGTCCCACGGCCCCACACAGATGCTGGCCTGGGACATGGCATCCTGCATGCTTCACCTCTACCTGTGAGACACAAGCTGAAAACAGGCACCCAGCGCAGACTCAAGACCTTTCCAAGGGACTCCTGGGAGGTGGCAGCATTCACGTCCCCCTGTTTTGGCGAGACGTGTGTAGGGTCTGGCTGGTTTTTGTGGCACTAGCCGGCAGAATGCCTGCCTCCTCCTTTCCTTTCCTTCTCACTCCCCGGGCTCTGTGAGGCACTGCCTCAGAGGAGGGAGGCTGGGGAAGTGACAGCCCTTCTCTGAGCTAGGCTGTGTCACACACACATACAAATGGCTATGTCTTATACACACACACACGGCTGTGTCACACACACACATACACACACTAGGCTGTGTCACACACACACTAGACTATGTCACACACACACACACACACAGAGGCTCAGACTAGTGCAGTAGCACATCACCCCAGGATGCATTTGCTGTTCATGTATCTTGGGTCCTCCGGCCTCCCAACTCCCCAGTGGGCATATACGAGGGTCTCGCAGCCCAGGGTGGACATTGCCAGCTCAGCCCAGGCTGGCGGGGAGCAGAAGCCAGGCCTTGGCCACATGAGCTGCCAAGAGGCTCCCGGACAGCTCTCCGCGGGCTTCCTTTCCCACAGCCTGTTCTGACCGCCCAGACTTTGGGCCTGCCTGAGCAGGCCCCAGAATCCTCCTTCCCCACCCCCCAGCCTAGGGCCTCTCCAGCTGTCCCAGGGGGACCAGCAGGGCAGGAAAACCTCTCATAGCAAAGGGCAGGGAGGGGGCAGGAAGGGGATCAGGGGGGTGGGGGGTGGAATTATTCTGCTTGGCTTCCTTGGGGCCAACATGAAAGGGGCCCGTTGTGTGCAAGAGAGGAGGCTGAGATGGCCTGGCCCTGGCCCAATGGGGCAAGCCATTCCGAGACTTCCACCAGGGTTGTCTTGGGGCAGGGGCAGCCCTCCCCAAACACGGAATCACGCTGGACAAGGTCAAGCCAGGTGTCTCGAGGACCTTGAGGAAGACACACAGGACAAGGGGGTCTGCCCGAGGAGAAGCAGGGCAGGTCTCACCAGGAGCCTCTAGGAGCCCTGACCCCACGCAGGTGCTGCCCCTGGTCCATGAATGCTCAGCTGTGGTCAGAGGGACAAGGGACCCCAGCAGGCCAGGGGCCACACCTCTCACTTTCTGAGACGGTTCCCTGGGAGGCCCCACAGGCTTCCCTCCCGCTGTGGCCAGGGCTGAGTGTGCACTGGAGTGTCAGAGCTGGGGCCTCTGCCAGTATCAGCCGGGCAGGGGCTCCTCCTCCTCTCCCAGGGAGGCTGCCCGCTCCAGGGACCTGCAACCCGGCTGGCCCTGAGGCCTGCTTCATCCCCTGCCCGTTGGCCTCAGCACTTCGGTCACACCTGCCCAGGAGGCCACTCAGGAAATCCACCAGCCTAGACAGGGTTGGACAGTGCGGGGAGAGGACACTTCAGCTACTCCCCTCTGAGGCCAGTGTCAACCTGGGTGGACGAGACCTCCTCCTCCTCCTGCCCCTCCTCCTCCTCTCCTCCTCCTCTCCTTCCTCCCCCTGCTTCTCCTCCTCGTCCGCCTCCTCCTCTCCTCCTTCTCTTTCTCCTCCTCTCCCTCCTCCCCCTCCCTGCTTCTTCTGCAGTGAATAGCATCCCCTCAAAACCCATGTCCTGCTGGAACCTGTGAATGTGGCAGTCTGGAAAGGGGGTCTTTGCAGATGTCAGGAAGTTAAGATGCTCTAAATCCAGTCTAAATACACCCAAATCCACGGGGCTCTAAATCCACTAACTAGCGTCCTTATAATGAGAGAGAGATTTGGGGACAAAGAGTGAGGAGGCCACGTGAAGGAGAGGCAGAGATCGGGGCAATACAGCCATGAGCCAAGGCACACCTGGGTACCAAGGGGAACTGGAAGAGGCAGGATGGGTCCCCGAGCCTTGGAAGGGAGGGCGGCCCTGCCAACAGCTCGACTGTGGACTCCTGGCCTGCAGAACCGTGAAAAAGTGAGTTTCTGCTGTTTTAAGCCGCCAATTTGTGGCACACTGTCACATCAGCCTAAGGACACTCAGTTGTGTTTAGGGTTTGGGGGTAAGTGTGTCCCCCCCCGCAAGAGGATCAGAGAGACCACAGAGGGATTGCAATGTTCTCTGAGCTGGGCACACGGGAGGGGATGGAAGCGGTGGGCGAGGGGGCCAGCAGGAGAGTCTGAGCGTCCTGTTCTTGCCCCAGCGCTCTGGGGGTGCAAGGCAGAGAGGCCAAGCCAGCCTGGGCCACCCTGGTCCCAGAGGTCGAGCTGGCCCAGCTGCTCCAGCAGTGTGCACGGACACCGCCCACATCTCCAGACATGAGGACAGTAGTGCGGGGCTGGGGCTGGGCAGTGCTGGGCCGCCGGAGGGAACCCAGGAAGGCAGGGACTTCACATTCCTCATTAAACACAGACGCTGGGGTCTGGGGTGAGAAGGACTCGGGGCTGGGGCCACAGGTCAGACAGTGGGTCCCCATCACCAGGACTGCAAGGTGGTATGTGGGCATCGGCGGGTGGGACAGATGTCCCTGGAGAGCCTGCACCACCTCAGGTCCTAAGACATCTGGGAAATGAAGCAGGCAGGAGGCATCCAGGGCCCCAAGAGAGCCACAGACAGAGCCACCAGGCCCAGGTACACAGCCCAAGGGGCCCTGGAGAAGGACCCCCAGGGGCACCGAAGCAGAAGCCCATGGAGTATCCCAAGGAGGGAAGAGAAGAATCCGGAAACGAAGCCTCGGGGAAGGTGAGCACCCCGGACACCTCCTTCCCTCCCTCCCTCCTCCCTCCCTCCCCAAGGTCCCACGGTGGGAGGCAGCCGAGGGCTCCGCCCACGTCCTGTCCCCAGCAGCTCTCTTGTGGTGCCACGAGGGCAGGTTGCCTCCGATGCTGCTGCTGACCCGGGCTGTCTGCACCAGAGCTGGTTTAGAACTGCACAGTCTTGGGTCCTGCCACCACCGTTTCAGCTCTCATGACGTCCACCCTGTCCAGGGAGCCCGCTGCCTGGCAGAGAGGATGGCACACCCTCTCTCCGTGGCTAGGCTCTGCCCCTTTGTGCCCACATCAGTGCCATGGGATTCAAGTCTCAGCTCTTCTGCTGGGGGCACCCTGGGAACCAGGGGCATCCGATGGGACTCTGGAATTTGGGACCAGCCCACGGAGCAGGCCGCCCTCCCCTCTGCCGTCCTCCACGGCTGTCAGATGCCCTGCCTGCTGGAGGACGAGATAATCCTTCTTGACAGAGCCATGGCCATTGCTGATGGCCGCGGAAAGGCGGCTGGGTTTATATTTAGCCTCAAACTGCTCCTGCCTGCCGGGTGCTGAAGGATGCTGAGCGGCGGGGGGCCCTGCTGTCCCCTCTACTGTGCCTGTGGGTGCCCCCCTCCATCCCCAGCCCCTGAGCAGACACACAGGGCTTTGGCTGTGCACTGCCTTGCAGCCCACCTGGCCACACTTGCTGGACCCCGGGTGGGTGTTGAAGGGAGGGGCTGGGCTGGGGGGGTGGGTGGGGTGGGGACGCAGGCCAGAGGTTGCTCCGAGCACCTCAAGTGGACGCTGACTGGGTGCACTGCCCTTCCACATCAGGCTGCACCTCTCCCTGGTGGGCCCCAGCGGGCCCTCCTGCTCCCTCCCTCCCTGCCAGCCTGGGATGGCTGAGAGAGGATGCCCAGGTGTCAGGGAGCAGGGAGAGGGGCTCAAAGGGAGAAGCAACAAGGACAAAGGGCAGTGGGCAGGTGACAGGATCTGAGAGGTGGGGGAGAAGGAGGAGGTGGGAGGAGGGGGGAGGGGCAGAGAAGAAGAGCACGGCAGGGGAGGGGAGGGAGGGAGGAAAACAGGAAGGAACTGCCGATCAGAGCCACTGTGAAAGGAAGGCAGCCGACAATGACATTAATGAGAACGACAGCTTAATAAAGTAGCTACTGTTTCTCCAGGATCGCCAGCTGGTTCACACATATTAAGGCGCTGAACCTCACAAACATCCCATGCAGTGGCCACAGCAATTGTTCCCATTTCCAGATGTGCAAAGTGAGGCCCACAGCAGTTACACGCCTCACGCACCCCTCCCGGGTCCTCTCCTGCCACCCAGGCAGGCTGGGTCAGGGCGTGGGGGCGCCAGCGGGAGCAGGTGGTGGGGGCAGCTGGCAGGAGGCACAGGCCTGCGTGGTGCCCCTAGCCCTAGCTGAGCGCCAGGCGGGACAGGGGTGAGGCCGTGCTAAGTGGCTTATGCCTGGGCTTATGCCTGGGCTCGGGCCGACTGACAGGCGCTGGATTAACAAAGACACGCTCTGTTCCCAGGCAGGTCATGTGGAAAGCACAGCCGTGACCCCACCACTTCTCCTTTTTTATTTTTTTGTAAGAAGGGATGTCTGTTCCTGAGCCGGGGCGTGAGGGGGTGGCAAGGGGGCGCCCGCCACTTTGCCAGCTGTAACCACATCAGCTGCTGCGGGCACAATGGATGTTTCTTGGCCGCCTCCACCCTTCACCCGAAACCCCAACCCCAGGCCGCCAGCCGGCCCAGACCCAGGGCTCAGCCTGCCGCTCGGCTCTGCAACACCGCGACAGCACTGAGTGCCAGCTCGCAGACAGCAGCTGAGAATGGATCATTAGCCCCAAATGGCATCTGCAGAGCAGGGGAGGGGGACAGGTCCTGGCACTGTGGAAGCTGCTCCCGGCCAGATCCGGGGGGTGGGCCACGTGCCTCGAGGACGCTATTTTGGATGTGCTGAGTTAAATAACATATCATCTCAAAATTAATCTCACCTGGTTCTTCTTATTTATTTGTTTATTTATTTATTATTGTTTTAGAGACAGGGTCTGGCTCTGTTGCCCAGGCTAGAGTCCAGTGGTGTGATCATGGCTCATGGCAGCCTCAAACTCTTGGGCTCAAGCGATCCTCCTGCCTCAGCCTCCTGAGGAGCTGGGACCACAGACAGGTGCCACCATGCCTGGCTTTTACATTTTTTGTAGAGATAGGGGTCTCACTATGTTGTCCAGGCTGTTCTCAAACTCCTGGCTTCAAGTGATCCTCTAGTCGGCCTCCCGAAGTGCTGGATTACAGGTGTGAGCCATGGCACCTGGCCTCTTTTTACTTTTTAAATGAGGCTACTGGACCATTTAAGATCCTGTATCTGGCTGGCATTCTGTTTCCTGTGGGCAGCCTGGGTCGAGAGCTTCGCTAGTGCAAAACCGGCTGAGACCAGCAGCTGCAGCAGCCCCTCAGAGCCTGTCAGAAATGCAGAGTCTCAGGCCCCGCCCCATCTTGTGGAACTGAATCCCAATTCCCAGGCCAATTTTGGAGCCTCCACGGCTGTCCTTGTGACCTGTCACTACCTGAATGCAGACCTGCCGTGCATCTGCGCTTCTGAAAAGCCCCAAGTCACTCTAAATGGCTTGTCGCTGTCACGTCATCCGAGACAGCACAGTCCCAAGCTGGGAGGAATTTCTCCTGTGGGTCATGGTAGTGGCAAAATTGGATCTGGGAAGGCTGAACTTGACCTGTTCTCTCCAAAATGGCTTTTGCTGCAAACCTCTCTGATTCAGACTGAAAGGAAGGAAACAGCTGTCTTGCAGGATTCAAGAACCATTGACAGAGTGAGAGCCTTCCCCAGGCAACGTGTTTTAAAAATATATGTTCTTCTTTGTGGCTATACACAACATAAAGCCAGGCTTCCCTGTTGAAAATCTTTCTGGGGTCAGTTTTAATAAATAGATGAGAAGGTTTCCTGTTCAGAGTGGATTGCAGGAGCTATGGTGAGAGCTGCTTTCAAAGTCCCCGAGGAGTTTGTTTTCTGAAGCAGTTTAAAGGAAGCCCTCCGTATTCCTGTTTGTAATGAGTATTGCGCTTTATGGCTTAAAATGCACACTGATGTTCGAGGATTGCCAGGCTCCAAAACAGAAGCTTGTCTGTTTTGATCCAGAGCCTTAAGAAGTAAAAGGCGTTCTCTGCCCTGGCTGTCCCAAAAGGTTCCCTCAGCGTCCTCCCGGAGGCTGGACTCAGGGTCCACAGAATGGTGGGAGTAGTCATCCTTTCCTGTCCCCAGCTCTCGCTCTGAGATTCCAGCTAGGTGGTCTTCAGAGCTGAGGGCTTCCTTTAGATGTCTCTTTGGAATTCAAAGAGAAGAGCAGCTCAGCATTCTAGGTGAAATACAAGGAAACCGAAATGCAGACACTTACTCAGAGTCTCCTGAAGTTCATGACCAAGTCCCTCCTTTGCCCACAGAACCTCACCTGACCTCCCTCCTGCCTGGTGGAAGCTGTCCACGCTGCCGGCACAGCCCCCGGAGGGAAATAACCAAGCCCGCCCCTGAGGATCTAGAACCTGCTATCAGCTTCACAGCTGAATCCAAACTCCCAAAACTCCCAAGTACTGGTGTACAGTGAAGGATTAACTGAGCTCACAGAAAGTCTGACCTTCCCCTCGGCTCCTGGGGCGGTCACCTCTAGGCCCTTGAAGGGTCCCGCCTGATGAGAGTGTCTTTGTTTACCTGAGGGCTTAGCCACCCTGAATAGCCTATGCTAATGACGAGATTCATGGCGGGGCCTTGAACCACACGGCGTCAGCTCGACCTGCGGAGGGGCTGGAGGTTAAGGTCAGTCACATGGTGTCAGCCGTGCCCACGTGACCAAGCCCCAGCAAAGACTCTGGACACCGAGGCTGGCGGAGCGTCCCTGGCTGGCAATGCTCTGTGTGTGCCATCACATGCTGTTGTCATGAGGAGTTAACACTGTCCAGGACTCCATGGAGAGGGACAGCTGGAAGCTCTGTGCTGGGAACCCTCCTGGGCTCACCCCATGGGTCCCTCCCCTTGGCTGACTTAAACCTGCATCTGTAATAAACTGTAACTGTGAGTGCAGCTTTCGGCTGCCAGTTCTCCGGTTCTTCTAACAAATTACTGAACCTGAGCGCTGTCTTGGGGCCCCCTGAGCTGGGCAGGTGTGTCAGAAGTGAAGGTGATCTTATGAGCTGCCTTGAAACGTCACAGGTGGTTAAACCAGAGAGAACATAGAAAAGAAACAAGAGAAAGCGGTGGCCACTGACAAGGAGCCTCCAGGCCTGACACGGAGTGTACCTGCCTCTCCACCATGCAAACCATTTGACAACCTTAGGTCAGCAGGTAAACGAGGCCTGAGCTTCCATCCCACCCCACCCCACCCCACCCCCACTATCGGGGGCGGGCAGCCGGCTGCAGCCTGTACGTGTGACCAGAGCACAGAACAACCTCTGCCCAAACTCAGCTGCTGGCCCGGCCTCGTGGACACCTCCCAACCTGCCCTCACCTGCAAGGAGCTTGGGCTGCACCCACACACCTGGGTGGCTTGTGCTGAGCTTGGGCACAGCGCTGGATGCGTCACAGCAGAGCTTGTGCCCCAGTGCATAAAAGGAAGGGGACACCCAGGCCTGTATGCTCCCGCCTTTTATGAACAGGTTCAAACCGTTTGGGGCCTCTGAAAGGCCACTCTCCTTTCTGGAAAATGCTCAGCCTAAAAGTCGCTCTGTCAATTCCACAGCTCCTTCCAATCTGCCTCCGTTTGGCCACACCCAGGGCTGGAGGTGGCCCGCTCTTACTGGCCTCAAATTGCTAGAAACAGCCAGGCATGGTGGCACATGCCTATAGTCCCAGCTACTCAAGAGGCTGAGGTGGGAGGATCGCTTGAACCCAGGAGATTGAGGCTGCAGTGAGCTATGACTGTACCACTGCACTCCAGCCTGGGTGACAGAGGAGACCCCATTTCTAAAATAATTTTTAAAAAAAGGCTAGAAAGTGATTTCCCCTACTGACTCAAAGCCTTTCTCCTGCAACTTCTACCCACAGTCTGAGGGGAGCCCTTGGCTCTGACCGGAAAAACTCTACTTACTCTCAGCACAACTCACAACAGAAGCAACGACCATGTGACCACGCCCCTGTGATGACGCAGCCCCACTTCCCTCAACTGCCGCTCAGGCGCCGTGGCCTCCTGCACTCACGCAGACCTGACCCGCCAGGTCCA
Source organism: Gorilla gorilla gorilla (assembly GCF_029281585.2). Taxonomy (NCBI): domain Eukaryota; kingdom Metazoa; phylum Chordata; class Mammalia; order Primates; family Hominidae; genus Gorilla; species Gorilla gorilla. The sequence continues at coordinate 115,819,968 of NC_073242.2, read as the reverse complement.
CATGCCAGAGTGTCAACATGACCCAGCCTCCTTCCTGAGCTAGGAGGATTAGGAAATGAGGCTGGCTAGGAGCACAGCCAGGGCTGGACTGTTCTTTAGGGAAACTGGAGACCAATACATTCTTGGAGGAAGGTTCTCTCTTTCTAGAGCAGGAGTTCCTAACCCTGGCTGCAACCAAATCACCAGGGGAACTTTATTCATTTAATTTTCTATTTTTTGAGACAGGGTCTCACTCTGTCACCCAGACTGGAGTGCAGTGGCACGATCTAGGCTCACTGCAACCTCCATCTCCCAGGCTCAAGTGATTCTCCTGCCTCAGCCTCCCGAGTAACTAGCATTACAGGCACGCACCACTACCATCCGGCTAATTTTTGTATTTTTAGTAGAGACGGTGTTTCACCATGTTGGCCAGGCTGGTCTCGAACTCCCGGCCTCAAGTGATCCTCTTGCCTTAGCTCCCCAAAGTTCTGGGACTACAAGTGTGAGACACCATGTGCGGTCCATCAGGGGAACTTTAAAAAATACTGATGCTGGGTGGAGTGCAGTGACTCACACCTGTAATCCCGACACTTTGGGAGGCCAAGGCAGGTGGATCACCTGAGGTCGCGAGTTCAAAACCAGCCTGACCAACATGGGGAAACCCCGTTAAAAATACAAAATTAGCCAGGCATGGTGGCGCATGCCTGTAATTACCCAGCTACTCGGGAGGCTGAGGCAGGAGAATTGCTTGAACCCAGGAGGCGGAGGTTGCAGTGAGCTGAGACTGCACCACTGCACTCCAGCCTGGGTGACAGAGCAAGACTCCATCTCAAAACAAAAACAAAAACAAAAACAAAACAACAAAAAACTGATGCTGGCTGGGCATGTGGCTCATGCCTGCAATCCAAGCACTTTGGGAGGCTAAGGCAGGGGGATCGCTTGGGCCCAGGAGTTCGAGGCTGCAGGGAGCCATGATTGTACCATTGCACTCCAGCCTCGGCAACAGAGACCCCACCTCCAAATAATAATCATCATCATCCTGATGCCCAGGGTCCATGGTCAGAGATTCTAGCTTCGCGGACTGGAACAAGGCCAGGACATCAGTATTTTGTGGAGAGCTCTCCAGGTGATTCTCACGTGTAGACCCTGCTCCAGTCATGGGGGTGGGGAACCTGGAGATGGCCCAGGGAGCTGCTTGCCTGGGGCAGAGCCCACCAGGACAACCTGCAGCCCAGGATGGCATGTGCCCTAGGGGAATGGGAGGGCCTCTCATAAGGAGTTGAGCTGGGCTGGATGGGCTCCTAACAGGATGTGGGCTTGTGTTGGGCGGGCCTGAGAAGGGTGTGGAAGTGGGTCCCATGCTGGGTTGGACAGTCAGGAAGCAGGGGTCACTCAGTGCTGGGCTATCTTCATTTTTTTGAGGGGCTCAGAAGGTTAAAGCAAGGTTAGAGTTGTCACAGGTAAAGGAACAGCAATGAACAACGCTGGTTGAAAGAGGGGGACATTGAGTCATTCTGTGGCTGCAGAGTGGCCTGGTCGCTGTCTTATCCCCAATGAAGTCGAGAGGGCCCTGGCCTGTCTCTGCCATCTTCTGCAGGTGTTATTTATGTTCAGGCAGGAACATCACGGCCCAGCTGCCAACAGGTGGCTTTTCACGTTCTCAGCTGACACCAGGTTTGGTGGTGGACTCAAGGCAAAAGGGATGCCGCCCCCGCCCCGCCCCCGACTTGGCAGCTGCCATGCAGCTTTTCAATCTCAAAAGCTCCCCACTTCCCTTTCCTTTCTGAAGCTACACGTTGGGTGCTTCTACTGGCATGGGAGAGCCTGAGCTCCACAGAGCTGAGGGCACTGCCCCTGGCGGGCGGCTACCCTGCCTCACCCACGATGCCCAGGAGTCAGCTGGGGCCCAGCCCCCACAGAATGCAGGCACCCAGCCCCTCTGCTAGAGAGCCCCGGCCCCACCGAGGGCCTCTCCCCTCCTGGCTGTAGCCAGGAGAAGAAAAGGGCAGGAGGTCACTAAAGACAGCATGCCAGGGGGCTACTCCCAGCTCTCCACCACGCAGCCGAGTGATCGATCCCTTCCTTTCCCTGGGACTCAGTTTCCCAGCATAAAGCAGGACGGCTGGCTATGTCTCTGGGGCCCGTTTGCTCTGTATTCCCTGGCAATGGGATGCGGTGCAGAAAGGCCACTGGGCAGCGATTCTGTTCCCTGACCATGGAGAGACACCCCAGGGACCTCAGGAGGCTAAGGGGCTCTGTCCTGTGGCTTTTTCTGCTGTCTCCTCTTATCTGGGCCTCGCTTCTGGAACCTTCTCCTGCCCTAGACCACTGTGGTCCTGTTCTCATCATCTCCGCTGTCTTCGCAAGCAGCCCAGAGGCAGGAGGCCGGCAGCCGAGAGCAGCACCAGTGGCCGGGGCGTCCCCGGGACAACCCTGGGGGCAGCGGCACTGCCAGGCGATTCCCAGCCTTCTCCCATGCAACCCTCGCAACCCCGCCAGGCCAGGGCCTGTGTTCACCCTCGTTTCACTCGTGAGGAAACTGAGGCAGGGCCAGGCCGCAGCCGCTTTCCCACGTGCCCCCAGAACTCGGGAGGCGGCGGCCGGTGCCTGTGGCCCCAGCGCCCGGCTCCTGCCCGCACCGCCGTGTTTCCTAACCTGGTCTGCAGCTGGCCAGCTGTGCGGCCGCGGGCAGCCCCGTTTACCTCTCTGAGACTCAGTCTTCCTGTCAACAAAATGGGAGTCACAGTAGAAGCCGCCACCCTGAGTTGTCGTAAAGGTCCAATGAGCGAGTCCAGCGGCCCCGGGCTCACAGCAAGCGCTCAGCAAGCGGCGGGGGTGCGGCGCCCTCTGGTGGCTGGGAGGGCTTCCTGCAGGAGGAGGGGATGCGCGGCACCGTCAGACCGACAGGTGGGAAACCACAGACCTCCTTTCTGGAAACATCTGGGTCGTGACTCCCCACCGAGGGGTCATAGACCCTCACTTCCAGGGTGTGCCCTGACCTCAGCATGACTGGGGCTGGGGCATATCCTGGAGCCCCAGATATGAACCCAACCAGAGTGACCCCGCGGCAAGCAGGGCAGCGGGTCCCATGGAAAACTCCGCCTCCCCTTCCCGTTGCTTGGCCACCTGTCCTCAATGCCGGGCACCCCACTAGGCCTCCGGGCTGGGCAACAACGGCCAGAGGGATGGTCACTAAACCCGTTTCCTCGCTCTGGACACATGGCTAAGCAACATTTTCACCCCCTCGCTGCAGGCGGGGGCCATATGACTGGCTCCAGTCAGCGCAATGTAGGTCGAGGCGACGTCACCACTGTGCCATCCTCTGCTCATCACTAGCAGTGGGGAGGCCGAGGCTCCGGGAAACCGGACCCCGAGTCACCTTGTGGAAGACCCACTGAGCACCCCGTTGGACCCGACTGAAGGAGAATGCGCTTCGGCTGCATCACGCCACTGAAGACGCAGGGCTACTTGTCACAGCCGCTGACCTCACCCACCCTGCCCAGCACACCACACCTCGACAAGGCCAAAGCCAAGAATTGACCTCCTGGAGCTCATCACGTTCTCAGGTTCAGATGCCTGGGCCCCCTACACCAGAATTACCAGGGGTGCTTGTGAAAATGCAGATTCCTGGACCCAATCAGCTCTTCTGATTCAGAGGCTCTGGGGATGAGGTCCTGCAATCCACATTTTAAACCAGCAGCCCTGGTGATGCTGAGGCATGCGTGCATTTCAGAGCTGTCAGTATCAGCGCAGGAAAGCACAACCTCTCACGCCTGCTGTCCTCCCGAGCCCAGCCCCCTCCCTACTGTCAAAAAGAGCCTTGATAGCAGTACTATTGGTGTTGGGAGGGGGGGGGGGCGGTGTGCTGTGACTCATTTGTGGCTAATGGTCATTCAGTAAACTGGGCCGACAAGAGATTCATTAGGGTCCTTTCTTAACGCAATGACGAATTCATTGAATTCTGCTAAGGTCGCCCCTTAGCAGGTGGGATAAATCGTGGCTGATCTCTGTCAGGATGACTCCGAGTCACCCCGGATTAAATTAATAATGATTAATTGGGGCTCCTGAAAGCTGAACCGCCAAGCGAAGATTAGAGTGTGCGTTCGAGTCCTCTCTCTCTCTCTTTTATTTCCTCGCTCCCTTCCTGGGCTGTGTCTCCTCTCCCCAGGTGACATTCGAAGACGGGAAATTGGACGTGGATGATTCTGAGATCTGGGGTGGCCATTAGCAGCTGTTCAGAGGGCTGCCCTGCAGCTCAGCCGGGGAGGGAGGTTTGGAAACAGCCCTGCCTGGAGAGCTCTCTCTGGTTCTCCAGCACTGTGCCCCATGAGGGTGGACAGGGCCATCTTCCTGGGGCATGGACCTGCTCAGGCTGGTCTGCACCCTGATTTCCAGACAAGGCTTGACTATCAGAAACCAAGCATGCAAGGACAGAATGGGGACAAGGTCACGGGTTCCTGGCTGTGCTCATCTCGTGAGACAAACAGCAGGATCTGACATCTGGGGCCTCTGGGCCATCTGGAAGGAGGCTGCTCCCTCTTGGGGACTGCTGCCTGTGGGGGTGCCCCTCTGCCCTGCCCAGGGAGGGGACCCAGGGAGACAGGGTCCAGCTTCAAGGGCACAGAGGCAAAGGAAACACAGATGGCAACAGAGCCGAGACGAGGGACAGATGTCCATTAGAAAGCACTGTCCCTGTTTAAAAATCAACCCTGCAGGGAGAGAAGTCCCACATTGGCCCCAGCAACTTTCCTTTGGCGGGATTCTTTCCGGTGCCCATGCAGGGCAGCTTGCCATCCACCAACCGGCAGCCACTGGATTTTATCTCAAGTGTGGCTTGCACAGGTGAGGGCAGGAGCCTGTGTCTGCTGGCAGACTTTTAACAGGAGATCATGTTTCCTGGAAACCTTCCATCATCCCAGGAACCCGCCTCCCAGAGACCACCCACTCCAGGGCCTTCCTCAATCACCCCCATGAATCCGACACGTCTCCCAGTGAAGCCCGCTCCTGCCAGCTGCCTGGGTTCTTAGCAAACATTCACCAAGGGCACCACTTTCCTGGGCCCAAAAGGCTCATAAAATGGAACACGGGCTCGACCTGGGAGGTTTAACCATAAACATGCCTGCAGCGGGCTTGGCAACCGCCCTGACACTGACCACCATGGCGCCATGTGAGGGGAGAGGGAGCGCCCCACCAGGCCTGGGGGTCTGGGGAAGGTTTGGGGCCACTTTAGAGAGCCGGTAGGTGCAACCACACGGGAATTCTGTGTAGTGGGGGAAGGTGGCCCCTGGAGGAGGGAACACGCTGGACCCTGTGGCCGAATGCTCCCATCCCACACCCCCACTGCATCTCTGCCTATGTCTTCCCCTTCTCCAGCCCCCAGTCCCCAATCCCCCCAAATTCTGGGAGGCAGGATGGCTGGCGGGTTCAAGGTATGGGGCGTGAGTCCAACTACCTAGTGTGTCCCAGTTCAGCCACACGCCAGGTGGGTGGTCGGGGCCAAGTGGCTTGACTCTGTAAATCCTGCCTCACCATCCACACAGCGTGAGACTGGAAGTGGAAGCCGAGAGGCAGGAGGTGAAAATGCCTGGTGCAGAGTGGCTGCTCCAAAGTGGAATCCTGGCAGACGAAAGGACACACAAAACGTGGTCGGACCACTCCATGGACTATTCCTCAGGGAGAGAGGAATGAGGCACTGACACCCCCTGCAATGCGGTAGACCCTGACGATGCTGCTGAGTGAAAGCAGCCAGACACCAAAGGCCGCAGTGTGTGTGAGTCCATTCACATGAAGTGTCCGGACAGGCAGCTCCTTAGAGACAGGAAGCGGATGAGTGGTTACAGGATCTGCTGGGAGAACAGGGGCTGACACCGAATGGGTACAGAATTTCTGTTTGGGAAGATGAGAAAGTTTGGGAACTAGATGGCGGTGACAGTTGTACAGCATTTCAAATGTACTCAATGTCGCTGAGGTGTATACTTAAAAATGGCTAACATGGGCCGGGCGCAGTGGCTTACGCCTGTAATCCCAGCACTTTGGGAGGCCGAGGTGGGACGATCACCTGAGGTCAGGAGTTCGAGACCAGCCTGACCAACATGGAGAAACCCTGTCTCTACTAAAAATACAAAAATTAGCCAGGTGTGGTGGCGCACGCCTGTAATCCCAGCTACTTGGGAGGCTGAGGCAGGAGAATCACTTGAACCCGGGAGGCAGAGGTTACGGTGAGCTGAGATGGTGCCATTGCACTCCAGCCTGGGGAACAAGAGCAAAACTATGTCTCAAAAAAAAAAAAAAAAAAAGCTAACATGGGAAATTGTATGTTATATACGTTTTCACACAATTAAAAAACGTTTTTGTTTTTTTTTTGAGACAGGGTCTCACTCTGTCACCCAGACTGGAGTGCAGTGGTGGGATCAGAGCTCACAGAAGCCTCGACCTCCCAGGCTCAAGCGATCCTCCTGCCTCTGCCTCCTGAGTAGCTGTGATTATGTATGCCACCACACTTGGCTAAATGTTTTCTTATTTTTAAAATTTTTTATAGAGACAGAGTGCCACTATGTTGCCCAGGCTGGTCTTGAACTTCTGGGCTCAAGCAATCTTGCTGCCTTGACCTTCCAAAGTGCTGGGATTATAGGTGTGAGCTACCTTGCCTGGCCAAAAAATGCAATTTTTAAGTCTGCAGTTAAAACTGCTTAATTTCTGCAGAGAACGGAGTAGGCAGAGGGCTCAGGTGTGACATGCTGGGCTTGAATCCTCAAAGCAAGAACAAGTTCACTGGAGGCCCAGAGGCAGGCCTGCTAGCGATACGCTCCCTCCGACCTCAGGCAGGTCACTGGCAGAAGTGGGCTTGGCGGCTTCCCTGGATTCCCGTGTGGCCAGATGAAGGCTGGCAGGGGGGTTGGAGAGGATATAGAGAAGGCAGCCCAGGACTCAGAAATCCAGGTCCTGCCCCTGGCTTTGCCACCACTAGCCTGTCACCTGCAGACTGGCCCATTCCTGAATAGACACAGGAATTCCAACATCCCAGATCCAGCACCTGGCGCATTTAGGACCAAGCCCCTTAACAACTCAGGTATTATTTGGCCAGCATGTTGCCTAGACTTGCCAGGACAAACCCAAATGTATTTTCCCTGAAAAAGACAAGACGGTGCAAACATACGGACATGGGATTTGACTGACCTAACACCACGCTGCATGTTCACTGCAGGTATTCACTGACCAGTGGGCCACGCCCCACAGAGGAACCGGGGCCACGAATGTCAGGAAGCATCCTCACACCTGTCCTCCAGCAGCGAGGACGGACATTCCAGACAGGCAGGCTGGCCTGTGTGCCTACGACTGCAGGTGACTGGGGACAGCCACAGACTGCCTTTGCCAACCAAGGACAAAGCCCGTCCACCAGCACAGACATAAACGCCTATGCTCCCCCACACCCACTCCCGAAAGTTCTAGCCCATCTGCAGTGGAGTTCCCCTGCCCTACCTGTGACGTTCACAATGCGGTCACGGCCCAGATTAACATGCAAAGGGCTTGAATCTGTTTCTTTAAAATTATGAGGTCCCGGCCAGGTGCGGTGGCTCACGCCTGTAATTCCATCACCTTGGGAGGCCGAGGCAGGTGGATCACTTGAGGTCAGGAGTTCGAGAACAACCTGGCCAACATGGTGAAACCCCATCTCTAAAAATACAAAAAAATTAGCCAGGCATGGTGGCACATGCCTGGAATCCCAGCTACTTGGGAGGCCGAAGCAGGAGAATTGCTTAAACCCGGGAGGTGGAGGCTGCAGTGAGCCGAGATCGTGCCACTGCCCTCCAACCTGGGTGAGAGAGAGACTCCATCTCAAAATAATAATAATAATAATAAATAAAATACTGAGAGGTCTCTTGTCAGGGCTACCCAAACAGTGGTGATAGCCCTGCTGAGCAGGTGACTCAGGAAGGTGGCCAGTTTAAGAAGGAGGTGGAGATAAAGCGCTGCTTCTTGGATATGTCAAATTTGCCTCTTGGAGACATCTGGGCAGGGAGGCAGCTGAGGGATGGGGCCAGGCTCTCGGACTCAGAGGGCCCTTCACCAACAGCAACATTGCATCACCAGGGAGCTCATCAGAAATACAGAGTCCCAGGCCCCACCCCGCACTGCGGAATTCGAATTCGCTTTTCTAACAAGATCTGGACATGTCCCACGTTGCAGTTTGAGAAGCTCTGGGTGTCCTCGCCTCTCTGGAGAATGGAGATTACAGCCTTTTACATTTTTCCCTCAATGATCTGTTCCAACTCTCTTCACGGAAGGCAATCCCTAATAAGCTGAGCTGAAGATAACTGGCCTGTTTCCCACTCTCATACCCACATTTCTGCATATGGAACGCAGGGACTAAAATCAAGTTCCACGGCACCCTGAAAATAAGTTCTGCAGGCCACGATGGAGATTTCATATCCCAGCAACAGAGGGAGACAAGGAAATATAAAACTCAAAAGATGAGGGCCAGGTGCAGTGGCTCACATCTGTAATCCCAGCACTTTGGGAGGCCAAGGTGGGAGGATCCCTTGAGGCCAGGAGTTTGAGATCAGCTGGGCAACAAAGTGAGACCCTGTCTACAAAAAATAAAAAAGGAAAATTAGCCAGGCACTTTGGGTGGCATGTGCCTGTGAGCCCAGCTACAAGGGAGGCCGAGACTGGAGGATCACATGAGCCCGAGAGGTGGAAGCTGCAGTGAGCCATGATCACACCACTGCACTCCAGTCTGAGTGACAGAGCAAGACACAATCTCAAAACAAAACAAAACAAAAAAAACACAATAGCTAGACATTCATGACAGGGACAACCCATCTGATAGGAAGTCATAATTCTTAAACTAAAACTAAAACGTCATCTGGGTTCAGATCAAAGTCTAAGGGATTTACAGATGCTTTGCTTCTCTAGCTAAGAAGGTTCCTATCTCTGGAGTTCGTCTGCTGCCCCTACCCTTCGGCGAGTCACTTCACTGGTGGGCCTGAGGGAGGCCTCTGGCCCTGTGAGCCCCAATTTTCAACGCCCACTGACCTGGTGGCCCAGCTTCTGTACAGATGCTCCCAGCAACTCCAGTGCGCCCTCTGGAGGGAGGGAAGAGGAAGCGCCGTCTCCTGACAACCCTGGAGGGTGCCAGCCTGGCCGGGCAGAGGGCGGGCAGCAGGATTCACTGGGATCACTGCACCCCCCCATCCTCCCCACTCAATCCCCCTTGCCCCACACTGTTCTGAAGGCTTGGGACTTCCCAAGCCCCATAAGTCACTAAAGATGCAGTCCACACCCAGCAGGCACAGAGTGAGGTCAAAGGAGGAAAGATCGGGCACTGGCCGGGGCAGCGCCGGGGGAGCAGCATGGGCGTGCCGACAGACCCCCTGGGTTCAGACCCCACCCCCGCCCTCACAGACTGCAAGACTCCAGGCAAGCTGTGGACTGGCCCATGCCTCAGTCTCCCCGACTGTTACATGCAGCAAGTGACAGTCCTTCCTCCCAGGGTCTCTGTAAGAATGGAAGGAGTTAGGACATGAAAGGGAGGGAAGCCAAGGCTCTGAAAGAATCGGTGCGCAGTCAGCGTTAGCCCAGGTCGTTTGCACAGAGGAAGAAGTTGAAGGGCGCTCAGAAATGGGTTCATGCTGCACACTTTTTGTTTGTTTGTTTTTGGTTTTTGTTTGTTTGGAGAAGGAATCTTGCTCTGTCACTCAGGCTGGAGTGCAGTGGTGCGATCTTGGCTCACTGCAACCTCCACCTCCTGGGCTCAAACGATTCTAGTGCCTCAGCATCCCGAGTACCTGGGATTACAGGTGTGCACCACCACATCCGGCTAATTTTTTTTGTATTTTAGCAGAGTCGGGGTTTCACCATGTTGCCCAGGCTGAGCTTGAACTCCTGAGCTCAGGCAATCCACCCAGCTCGGCCTCCCAAAGTGCTGGGATTACAGGCAGGAGCCACTGCACCCAGCCCTTTGTTTTGTTTTAATGAAACTACCTGACCCCGCTTTGTGCCTGGGTGTCCGTGCTCACACATGATGAGCCGTGTGTGGGAGGTGGTTAGACACTGGCCACAGGGAGGGACGGGCAGTGTTCGCACAGGCTGTTTCCTTCCCTAGCGTGCCTTTCATACCTTGTACAGTTCAGAAATCACCTCCTCTCCGCTCCCACATCCTCCCTCAGCCTTGAAACAGCTTTCATCCCTACATTTCCCAAGCCGGCCTCCTGGTTCTCAGCCTACAAAGCTGATCCAAACTGGCTCCGAGGAGAGCTGTGGTGCCGGCTTCCTGGATGGGTGCTCCGAAAGGCTGGATTGCAGTGCAGCAGTGACGGTCACCCCTCCTTTTACAAATAAGGGCCCAGAGCAAGGGGGATCATTAAAGTCCCAAGTTAGGCTGGGTGCGGTGGCTCACACCTGTAGTCCCAGCACTTTGGGAGGCCAAGGTGGGAGGATCACTTGAGCCCAGGAGTTCCAGACCAGCCTGGGCAACACAGAGAGACCCCATCTCTACAAAAAAAAAAAAAAAGTCACGAATTAGCCAGTTGTCCATGGGAAAAAGGATCGATGTGTGTTTTCTACCAGTGTTGCTGTGATGGTCCTGAATCATGTCCACAAATTCTTTGACAGCCCCAGCAAGAGGGGACTCTAATTCTCCTCCCCTTGACTTAGACCAGCACAGGCTCACTCCTGACATCGAGAGTGCAACAGAAGTGACACAGCCCTGTAACTTCCACGGCTAAGTCATAAAAGGCCATGAGGCTTCACACAAGACCTTCTGCATGGACGTGACAGCAGCCGAAAGGTGGAGACAGCCCAAACGGCCATCGGCGGTGGATGGGCAAACAGGACGCGGTCTATGCGCATGGTGGAATAATCACTCAGCCATAAAAGGGCTGATGCGCTGACCCGCGCTGCAGCACGCGTGAACCTTGAAAACTGATTTGTTTGTATTTTTAGTAGAGACAGGGTTTCGCCCCAGGCTGGTCCCGAGTGAGAGAAGCCACAAAGGAGCTTGTACTGCAGGATTCCATTCCCAGGAAATGCCCAGCACAGGCCATCCTCAGGCAGAAGGTGGACCGGTGTGTGCGGAGGCCCTGGGAAGCGGGGCATGGAGTAACCGCTGGGTGAGTGCGGGGTTTCCTTTTGGGGTGATGCTATGCACTGAATATATCTCCCTCAAATTCAGGTTGAAACCCGAACCCTCGAGGTGATGGTATTAGGAGGCGGTGCTTTTAGGAGGTGATTTGGTGGAGAGGTAGCTCCCACCTGTAATCCTAGAACCTTGGGAGGCCTAGGCAGGAGGATGGTTTGAGGTGAGACATTCGAGACCAGCCTGGGCAACACAGTGAGACCCCGTCTCTGCAAAAAAGTAAAAAAACAAAAACTAAAAAACCCAAAATACTGTGAACGTACAAAATGTCACTAAACTGTACACTTTCAAATGGTAAATTCTGTTATTAACCTCAATTCACAAGAGATCCCCACCCCTTCTCTCTTTGGACTTGCACCTTGGGGTCCCTGGACTTCTGTGCAAGGATCCCAATTACCCTGAAGCACCCATGCTGGAGAGATCATGGAGAGACTGGGGTTTTGGTGGGGGGGGGGGGGAGGGAGGGAAGGAGGGGGGAGAGAGAGAGAGAGAGAGACAGAGAGAGAGAGAGACTTAGAGGCATGCTGGCAAGATCCAGGAAGGCTGAATGTGACCCCAGCCTGTAACCCTGAAATTCAGCCCCACACTGTTGAGAAACTGTCAGGCACCAACATGAGGCAAAAGAACAGCCTGGGCAGCATCTGTAATAGCAGAACCTGGAACCAACCTCCCTCCATCGACGGAACACGAACAAACAAATGTCACCCATGGAACACTACACAGCTGGGACAAGGGCCAGCAGGGCCTGCACGCTGCACGAGTCACTCAGAGTAAACCTCACACTTTAAGCGCAGACTCCAGAGGGTACACGTTCCATGTGACCATTTATCCAGGGTTTACAAACAGGCAAAACAAAACCAGAGGTGGACCCTGACTGGAGCCAAATGCCCTGAAAGTCTACAGGAAGCATCAGGTTTTCAAGAGTGGGCTGCTCTGGGGTGGAGGGAAGGAGGCAGAGGGGACCCCGGGGTCTCGTCTGCAGCTGGAGAGATGCCAGCTGGAACAGGCCACCTGGTTTGGCTGTTGCGGGGAGCCAGGCTGTGCTCTGGAGTCTTTGCCGGTGTTTTCTCATTTCACCAGCGGCCAGGGAGGAGGCATCACTGCTGCCATCCCCATTGCACAGAGGGCGCCTCGAAGCATGGGGAGGCATCGTGCTGGGTTGGCATTGCTCCCGAGACTTCAGGCCCACCACAGATTCAGCACGTGACCTCCTTTGGAAAGTGGGTCTTTGAGATGTAATTATGACCAGATGAGGTCATGCTGGGTTAAGGTGGGCCCCCATCCAAAGACTGGTGTCCTCCGTAGAAGGCCACGTGAAGACACACAGAGAAGGTCACATGATGGCAGAGGCAGCAATCACAGCGATGAAGTTCAGTGATCAGAGAGATGGCTTCTAGGAGCCAAGGAACCCCAAGGACTGTGGGCAATGCCAGAAACTGGAAGAAAGGCCCGGACAGATTCCCACTCTAGCTCCAGCAGAAGGAAGCCGTCCCGCCGACACCCTGATTCCGGACTTCGGGTGTCCAGAACTGTGAGAGAATACATTTCTACTGTTTCAAGCTACTTTAAAAAAAAATTTTTTTTTTGAAATGGAATCTCACTCACTCTATCCCCTGGGCTGGAATGCAGGGACTCAATCTCAGCTCACTGTAACCTCCACCTCCCGGGTTCAAGCGATTCTCCTGCCTCAGCCTCCCGAGTTGCTGGGATTACGGGCACACACCACCACGCCCAGCTGATTTTTGTATTTTTAGTAGGGACAGGGTTTCGCCATGTTGACCAGGCTGGTCTCAAACTCCTGAGTTCAAGTGATGCACCCGCCTAGGCCTCCCAGAGTGCTGGGATTATAGGTGTGAGCCACTGTGCCAGGCCAAGCCAACACTTTTGTGGTGATTTGTTACAGGACACTAACAGGACACGGGACACTACCACAGGCCTGTCACTCATCCAATCACTAACAGAAAAAGTACAGCTATGGGGGGACAAAAGCCGATCCGTGACCCTCAGGGGCTGGGCTGGGGAGAGGGGCCTGACCACGGGGGCTCGGTGGAACACTGCGGAGAGAGGGAGGTGTTCAGCAACACGGTGGCGGTGGTGATGGCCACACAACTGTACACGCTTGTCAAAACTCTTCAAAACAGACACTTAAAACATGCGGCTTGTATTGTATGTATAATATTCCTCCATAAAGCCAATAAAAAAATAAAGCAATTTAATTTGCGTGCACACACAGCTATTCATCACAAGAGGTAATGTCTAGCATTGTCCCTGTTTCACAGACAATGGAATGTTCTGGGACCACACAGAGGTGACGGGTGTGCACTGTCGTGAATGGGTGAAATGCCCCTGAACTGTACACTTACCAGTGGTTCATTCTGGCCAGGCGCAGTGGCTCACACCTGTAATCCCAGCACTTTGGGAGGTCGAGGCAGGTGGATCACCTGAGGTCACGAGTTTGAGACCAGCCTGGCCAATATGTCGAAACCCCATCTCTAAAAATACAAAAATTAGGCCAGGCACAGGGGCTCACACCGGTAATCCCAGCACTTTGGGGGGCCGAGGCAGGTGGATCACAAGGTCACAAGATCGAGACCATCCTGGCCAACATGGTGAAACCCCATCTCTACTAAAAATACAAAAATTAGCCAGACGTGGTGGCACGCGCTTGTAATCCCAGCTACTCGGGAGGCTGAGGCAGGAGAATCGCTTGAACCCGGGAGGCGGAGGTTGCAGTGAGCCAAGATCACGCCACTGCACTCCAGCCTGTTGACAGAGCAAGACTCTGTCTCAAAAAAAAAAAAAAAAAAAACACAAAAATTAGCTGGGCATGGTGGCGTGCACCTGTAGTCCTCGCTACTAGAGAGGCTGAGGTATGAGAATTGCTTGAACCCAGGAGGCGGAGGTTGCAGTGAGCCAAGACTGCGCCACTGCACTCCAGCCTGGGTGACAGTGAGACCCTGTCTCAAAAAAAAAAAAAAAAAAAAAAAGAAGGTTCATTCTTTTGTGTGAATTTCACCTTCAATTACAACAAATTAATCAAAGCCCAGAGAGGTTAAGCAATGTGCCCAAAGCTGCACAGCAAGTAGCTGGGAATATGGGGGGCGGCACCTCCCATGCTGAGGGTGGATTTCCTGATCACCTCTCTGCCTCCTTTACGGGGCTCCCAGGGTCAAGGGCAGGGCTGCCTTATTTCTATGTAAGCCCCCATAGCCTGACCCGGTCAACCCAAAGCCGGCTCTAATAAAAGCAGGAGGGAAATAAGGGCCCTTTGTGGTGAGAGGGACGAGTGTGTTGTGCTGGCGGGGGGATGGGGAGGAAGGCAGACAACCAGGAGTTTATGGGCCCCACGGAGAGGCCTGGGAGGTGGCCTCTGGCCTCTGGGCCTCTGCCCCCAGCCTGACCTTCACCCCTAACCCCCACAGGGTGAGGGCAGTGTAGGGAGGGTCTCCCCGGGGTCAGGGGCCCAGCTGGGCTCTGTCAGCAGCTGCGGCTGGCCGGGCGGAAAAGGGCGGGGATGAGGCCCAGCCTCCTTACCAGGCGGTGGCCACACACTGCGCCCAAGCCGTGGCCCTGAGCCCTGTGGGGAAGTCTGCCCCGCCAGGGCCGACAGCCCTTTATTCGACCCCATGGGACACCAGGGCTCACGCGGGGGCCGGGGGAGAAGGCTGGGGAGGGCGGCGTCCCCTCCAAGGGTGGTAGCAGGTCCAGTGGAAGAGAAGGATCCAGAAAATGCTGCTGGATTCAGGAAGGAAAAAATCCAGCACAAGCCAGATGGGCACAAAGGCACCCTTCTGCAGAGCGGGCTGCCCAAGGGGGCTGGTGCCACCCTTGGGACAGGGAGGAGGAGGGTGAGGAGGGATGCCTGGCTCCTACTCAAGCTCTGAGCAGGCTCAAGGTGATCAGGAGACCTCAGCTTGGATCTGCAGCCTGGTGTCCAGCTCTGCTGAGAGACCCTGGGTGAGGGACATACCCACTACATGCCTCAGTTTCCCCTTCTGTAAAATGGGGATATTGACAGTGCCAACCTCCCAGGGCTGCTGTAAGGATTCCATGAAATGCTGGATGTCACATGTGTGGACAGTGTCTGCCTGA
This sequence comes from Gorilla gorilla gorilla, assembly GCF_029281585.2. Lineage (NCBI taxonomy): Eukaryota > Metazoa > Chordata > Mammalia > Primates > Hominidae > Gorilla > Gorilla gorilla. Next base: position 115,804,760 of record NC_073242.2, on the reverse strand, counting down.
ATCAGGCTTTGCTGTTCTCGTGATTATTCCAGGCCTGCAGCCCCCTCCCACGTCTGTCTGCTACGGCTCTGACACTGAGAACGGGCACTTCCCTGCTCCCTGCTCGGGGACCCGGCAGACGCTCCCCAACTGCTTGCTCTCAGGGGAGGCTGGGTGGGGCTCCCACACTGGCCTGCTCAGGGACCAGGGGACTGCACGAGCTGGTGAGGCTGAGGAGCAGGAGAGAATGCAGGACATGGCACTGGCCGGCCATCTGGTCAGCATGACAAGGTGAAACAACTCACAATCTACCGGACAGCTCGTGGGTGGCCACCTCCTATCTTTGTGTGTCTCGGTGACAACAAAGGCTCTATGAAGAGTTAGTTATTATTACAGATTATTACAAACAGGGGTGTATGTTGGAAAAAGGTGCTCCCTTGCTCCAGAACACCTGGCATGGTGTGTGCTGTGTGGCCTGGATTTTGGTCTACGTCCTTGGTCCTTGGGCAGTGTGTAATCTGCACAACTGCACAGGGCAGCTGTGGAATGAACACACAGAAGGCCAAGCAAGTGACGGAGGGTTTAAGGCATGCTCCTTGCCCCCTAGAGGCCTAGTGTCTATCGAGGTTGCAGAAAGAGAACTGCTTACATGTCATTTGATGGGATCAGTACCAATGGAACGGAGCTCACTGGAGGTCATGGGGAGGGATCCTTGAAGGCTGCTGCACTCCAGGTTGGGGGCCTGGGGGTGACGTGGACATGGCCTTGTGATGAGAAGACGGCAGGGGCCCGGGTCTGCTGAGGCAGGGCAGGCCTGTGCAGGGAAGTGCGGGCGGGGCCTTGGCCAGGGGCAGGAAGGCTGCCCTCAGGAGTGCCACAAAAGGGACAACCCTTCCCACGCAGGGAAGTGACTGACTGTCCAATAACTGGCATCCAAACCACTTCTCCCCTTCACCAAAGAAAACCCAAGCGGCGACTCTGGGAGGGGAAGAGGCGTCGTCTCACTTTCCCGCTGGGTTCTGCACCCAAGACCTCTGCTCCCCGGCCTTCTTAACACCCACCTGCCCCCATCACCCGCAAGGACACGCACCAGGGAGCTGGAAGTCAGGCATGGGACAGCAGAGTGGGGAGTGGAGTCAGCTGAGCCCCCCGCTCTGGGGGATGCCGGGCGCCTTCCACAGAGCCTTGGGGGCCATCCCAAGGGGAAGGGAGACCTCCACAGTCAGCAGCGTGGCCTGCGCTCCCCTCATCCCTCCTTGGCACCCCCAGGTTGCCATCCTCCCCTCTCCAAAGTTCTAGGTGGCTCCTGAGGATGATGGACCCCCCTCTCCAGGCAAAGCTGTGCAGGCCTTGGCTTGGAGGCAGCCTTTACCCCAAACCTTCAGTGGCTCCCCACTGCCCACAGCTACTTTCCACCAACAGTGAGCCCCCAGCCTATCTCCCTCAGCTCCTCCACACACAGCTCCTGCCCAGCCAGGCCCCCAGGGCTCTGTGTGCCTTCCTCTCTTTAAACACCCTTTCTTCAGGCCCAAAGATAAAGAACGAAGCCAAGCAGGCCGAGTGGCTTCCCTGTCACTCACACAGCTTTTCGGGTAGGAATCAATCAAGCCAGACGCAGACATCTCCTGCCTGCTGGGGCCGCAGGCTCAAGGCCACCGTGCTGCGGTTTTGGGGAAGCCAACCAGGTTCTAGCTGCCCTCGGGGATCATCGTGCATGGTTTCTATCACCTCATAGTGCCCTTTTCAATCATCTACCACATTCTCATGACAGTGGCATTTTGATGAGCACCGGGCAGGTGCTGGACGCCTTCATAAGGACCACGTAACTCTCCCATTTTACAGATGAGGAAACCAAGGCTGAGAAAAAGTAAAGGTCTTGCCCAAGGTACACAGTAACCCAGTGGCAGGATCAGCACCAGAACCTGGTCTTCTGTGCCCACGTGCAGCACACTGCCACCAGGCTAGCCTGGCATGACACAGGTGGGACCCCAGGTGACATGGAACCTCCCAGTTCATGCTGAGACCCTTGGCACCCAAGACATACCCCCAGGTTTTGCCAGCACTGGTGATGCCTCCCACCAGCCCCTGGGCCCACATAGAGATGGGGGCGGCTGAGCAAAGCACTGCCCTTCACCTATCCACCTGCCCACCAATCCCTTCTGTCCCATGTCTCCCTGGCTTCTGTTTCAGGGGACTGATGGTGGGGCAAGCCCAGCCTCCCTGCACCCCCAGCCTCAGCTCTCCGCGGCACTTCCTGTTGGCGGCCTCTGCCGTGTCTGTGAAAGGCCGTGTGGGCTGCCGCCCGCCCGATGGGAACCCCGGGGCCTGGCTTCTGCTGCAAGTGTTCAGAGGCAGTTATTTCCGCATGAGGACTTGGAACGGAAATGAACGTGGCCAAGCTCGGCGCCCTTCCTGCAAAGTGCCCCTCAGGGAAATAGGAACCGCCGCTCTGAGCTTTCCTGCACGTGTATGTGGGGAGGTCTGACGGATGGGGGACCCGGGGGACCCGGGGGAACCTGCTCCCTCCTACCGAGCCTCTCCATCTTTGCCCAGGCGAATCCCCTGGCAGCTGCCACAGCTCACCCTGCAGGGCTGGCTAAGCGGCGGGATGGCCCAGTGGGTGGGGGTCTGGGCTCCCGCCCAGGGCCCCTCCTCCTGCCGCTGCTTTCTTTGAGTGGGAGCTCAAGAGAGGTCAGCAAGGCTCTGTGGGCCAGGAGTGGACAAAGAAGCTTCTGCAATGACTTGTGGGCAGGAGAGTGGACAGCCTGCCCGTGCCTGCCATGGTTCCAGCAGCAGAAACAGGTGCTGGGTGCCCTGGGGTGCTTCTAGCCGTAGTGGCTGGATGTGCCTGGGACTGATGCTGCCCAGGTTTGAATCCTAGCTTTGTTGCTTCTTAGCTGTGTGACCTTGGGCAAGTTACCTGCACTCTCTGGGCCTCAACTTCCTCTTCTGTACTCTGGGCACAGTCATGGCCCCCACCGCCCAGGACAGGGCTGAGGCACTGGATGAGACAACCCTTGTCAAGTATGGGGAACAGCACCTGATGCTGGTCCAGTGTCCAAGAAGCCCCAGCGGCCAACGCCGGTCCAGAGCTCAGCAAGTACCAGCCAACAACCATCAGAATTGCACACCTCAGTCTCCCATCTCCTCTCATTCCCCATTGCCAGTGGCAGACGACGAGGACAACTGGCTCCCACGGGAGAGCTGGGAAGGAGGTAGAGGCTTCCGTATTCCTGGTGGATGGGTGCATCACAAGCGGCTCCCAGCACCCACGGGAACCTCCAGCCAGCAGGCTTGGAGTCTACTGCCTCTCAGCAGTGGGGTCTCGGGCACTGGTCCGACCTCTCTGGGCCTCAGGTCTTCATCAGGCAAACAGGGACATCAGCCCCTCTTGGGAGAAGGCGTCAGGAGGGCTCAGAAAGAAAATGTGCCAGATGCAGAGCCTGGCCCCAGCGCAGCTCCCGGGCAGGATCTGGCTTCTTCCAATCCCCATCTGCAGACCCGAGAGTGTCTGCCCTCCAGGCTGCACTCAAGCCTCTCTGTGTTTCTTCTTGGAGGCTGCTCTGGGAGATGGTTTTGGGGTCACCCAAAAGAAGGGGACTCATTACTTGACATTCGCCCCCTGGCATCATCTGCCCCTTGGCTTTGCCCCATGCGGAACCCACAGCCTGATCCTTAGCAGAGTCAGAGACAAACCACGGCTGGCCATTCTCAGAAATCCAGTCCCCTCTCACACCCTTGAACATGGGCTCCCGAATGTGACCGTGGAAGGAGAAGAGACCCGAAGCCTGTGAGTGCAGGTGAGGCCACCAGACTAGGAGCCAAGCTGTGTCGGGGCAGCGGGGTGGGGAACAGCGGTGTTTGTGTTGTCAGAATTGTGTGATTATCTGATAATTCATTTTGTCCTCTCAAAGTAACATGCTGGCTTTCCTTCTTTCCTCTGCCTGGAGGACCCTGTCCTCTTCCAACAGACAGAGGCTCATCAGGGCCTATGTCAAAGGACACCTCTTCCAGGAAGCCTTCCTGGATTGGCAGTCCCCATAAAGACTATTGCTGCTCCCACAGCACCACTGCCCTCATCATCCAGGGTCAGGGAGCCCATCCGCCCCTTCACAGGACTGGGAGTCCCCCTTCCCCCACCCCCAGTAGGACACGGACTTCTCTTTCATCTTCCTCTGAAGTCAGAAAGCCTAAGTCACCGGGCGCAGTGGCCCACGCCTGTAATTCCAGCACTTTGGGCGGTGAGGGCGGGCGGATCATGAGGTCAGGAGATCGAGACCAGCCTGGCCAACATGGTGAAACCCTGCCTCTACTAAAATACAAAAGTTTAGCCAGGCATGGTGGCAGGTACCAGTAATCCCAGCTACTTGAGAGGCTGAGGCAGGGGAATCGCTTGAACCCGGGAGGCGGAGGTTGCAGTGAGCTGAGATAGCGCCACTGCACTCCAGCCTGGCAACAGAGCAAAACTCCATCTCAAAATAATAATAATAATAAAAAATAAAAATAAAAAAGCCTAAGTCTAATCAGCGTCATGCTGTTTCCAGCTCCCTCGCATACAAATGTGTTCACTAACCACCACCCTAGATTACAATGGGGGTTGTTACAATGGGATTTTAGAAGGGAACGGTTCTAAGGGCCGGAATTGATTCATAAAGTTCTCTATCCCTTCCCATCACTGACCCACACCCCATCTCATCAGCTCTGGTGATTTGCTTAGGTCACACATTCTTGTTTCCACGCTGTAGCTAAGGCAACTGAGGCCCAGGGACAGGAGCTGGTTTCCCCAAGGTTCCCCGGCATCCAGCAGCAGAGCTGCGGTTAAACCCAGGAGGTTCAAGGTCACCTGCTGCGCCCCAGCCTGGGTGCTTGTTAAAAAATGCAAATTCCTGGGCTCCAGACAGATCTAATGAATCTGAATTCCAAAGAGAGGTCAGGCACACACATGCTCAGAAGCTCTACCAGGGGTTTCTTTCTGAGTGAAACCATGGTTTTCATCCCTGCCCCAACATGAAGGAGCCCCCCAGCCTGTGAGCCAGAGGCTGAACCAGTTGAGGGACGAAGACCAGCCCGGCCTGGGTTCCTCATCGGGCGACTGCCCCAGGACCTTGCCATGTCCTTCACCAGCAAATGTGAGTTGCCTACTCTACCCCGTCCTCTGCACCCTCCTGTATCCCACCACCACCCCGTTGCTTACCCTAAGCCCCTAAGCCAGGCTGCAGACAGTCCAGCTCCATGGTTCTCAAAGTGTGGTCTGTGGCCCAGCACATTGGCCTTCCCTGGGAGCCAGTGAGAATGCAGAGTCCTAGGCCTCATCCCAGACCTGCAGAATGGGAAACTGCATTTCCACAAGGCTCCCAAAGGGCTCACACACATTGGTTTGAGAGGCCTGGCACTACATGTGTGTTACTTAGGCGACACGAAGCAAGGCCTGGACATGAGTGTGTCAGGGGCAGGGGAGGTGAGCTGGACACGGGTGGCCACAGTACAGATGAGTCCTTGCGGGGCAGCTGCTTCTTTCACTGACAAAGCCAGCCTCTCGGGCCTGGGAAAAAACCCCAGCATTGGTGGGGAGGCCAATGGTGGGAGGATGAACTCACAAGAGCCTCTGGGACTGCAGGGAGGACTCCAGGGACCCTCCCATGAAGCAGGTCATGCCTGTTTGTATATGAGCTTTGCAAGCAGAAGGGGTCAAGGTGACACCCTGATGGAAACTCAGGGCTGTGCCAAAGATTATTTGAAGATAAAATGAACCTTGAGCCCAGGATCTGATCATTCAGAGGTAGGTGGTGAGAGCTGCTGCCCCACAGACCTGGCAGGTGGAGGTGAGGAAGGTGGCCGAGGCTCAGGAGAGCCCGACACCATTGTTTTCTCGCTGACCTCCCCTCCCTGCAGTGTCCTAGTGCTACGCACACCATTTCTCAGGCCCATAGAGCCCAGGCTGGGCCTCCCGTCTCAGTTGGCAAAGAGGGGACTGAGTTTTACCCCCACTCCCTCTCTCTCAGGGTGGGTGCCTCCTGCGCATGCTGACAGCCCCACCCTCCCCACCTCCAAGATTTGCTGGGGCTGAAATGACCCCACCCCCAGATTCCAATGACCCAGCACAAATGCCGCCTCTCCCAGGAAGCCTGCCTGGACCCCATGTGAGTTTTGCTTCTTCCTCTATGCACCCCGGGCCCCAGGACAGAATAGACTGCATCCTGACCTCTGCTGTTCTCAGTGGCAGGGGTGTCTCCCCACAGAAGGGAGGCTCCTTCAGATCAGAAGCTTCTTTGAAACTTTTCTGACCCCAGCTGGGCATGGCACTGCCACACACAGCGGGCTCTCAACAGGTTGTCACATTCCACCTCCCCAGTGCCCCCATGTGTCAGCCCAGGCTAAGAGGCAGCTCTGCTTCCAATTAACTGCACCGCCCTGGGCAGGTGGCTTCTATGCCCTGGGTCTCTTTGCCCATCTGCCCAGGTTGGCTGTATTGTCCTACGAGTTCCTCCAGCTCTGGCACCCCAGAGTGAGTTCAGGGTCAGTGCCTCTCTAATTATTTTTTAAATGTCAAAGTGCATAGGGGGGCTGAGAGTACTTATTTCTTTTCTTTTTTTTTTTTTTTTTGAGTCAGATTCTTGCTCTGTCACCCAGGCTGGAGTGCAATGGCGTGATCTCGGCTCACTGCAACCTCCGCCTCCCGGGGTCAAGCGACTCTCCTGCCTCAGCCTCCTGAGTAGCTGGGACTACAGGTGCACGCCACCACGTCAAGCTAATTTTTATATTTTTAGTAGAGATAAGGTTTCATCATGTTGGCCAGGCTGGTCTCGAACTCCTAACCTCAGGTGATCCGCCTACCTCGGCCTCCCAAAGTGCTGGGATTACAGGCGTGAGCCACCGTGCCCGGCCAATAGCGCTTATTTCATGATGATCTCCATTTCTTCCTTCCACAAATACTTCCGTGCCTACTGTGCGCAGGCATTATTCTGGGTCCTAGGGATGCCGCTGTGAACAAAACAGAGCAGCCATGGAGCTCCTGCGGCTCCTTTAGGCTTCAGCAGAGGTGAGGGCAGGAGACAAGAGGCACAAGGTCAGTAAGTAACTCACCAGCGAGTGCTCGTAACACATGCCAAGGAGGAAAATGGCATCGGGGGGTGGGGTCAGGACTGTCAAGTCTGGGGCTGGAGTTTTAGAAAGGGTGGTTAGGAAAGACCCCACAGAGAAAGTGACCAATATGGAAAGGCTGAAGGAAGCGAGGGAGGAGCCGTGTGGAAATCAGGAGGAAAGCAGTCCAGGCAGAGGGGGCAGCGGGTACAAAGGCCCCGGGGCAGCGGCGTGGCTGGTGCAATCAAGGAACAGCAAGAAGGCCAGAAGGGGCAGAACAGAGCGGGTGCGTGGAGGAGATGAAGTCAGAGGCGGGGGTGTGGGTGGATCATTACTGCCTTGTCAGTCACCGTAGGGACATGCACGGCTGTTTCACTTTGAGGTCTTCCACGACGTCCCACAAAACCCTGGGGTGGGTGGTGCAGGGGGATGGGCAGGCAGCAAGTCCCCCACTCCCCAGCTTGCTCTGGCCCCATGCGTCAGCCCGAAAGGCCACCCTGGGAGCTCAGGCCTCCAAGCCCCACCAAGTGGTGCACGTCTTGCACAATTTCCAGGAGCCAGATCTGACAGAGCCATCTGTCTCGAACAGACCCCGGCACTCGCCTCCAGCTGGCCTCGTGCATGAGCCAGAGTTCTCAGTGACACCGCAGAACACTCATCTGCCGCCGCCAGCTCAGTCCCCGTCCCCCGAGACATGCAGGGAGGCCAGAGGCGCTGGAGAAACAAGAGTCCAGCTGTGGCGGGCGGCACCCGGGGCGGGCAGAGTGACCCACTGGAGCCCGCAGCCCCCGGCGCTTTCCAGGGTGGAAGCACATTTTGCAAAGGCTTCTCTTCCACCAGAGCTGCTTCCGACTGGGCCCTAGTCCGCGGAGCCCATACTATGGGGCAAAGAAAAAAACTGCGTTTCTCACTATTTTGTTTTTAATCCCTACACAGGGAAGAAAACATCCCACTCGCTGATCATACGAACTCATCTGACTTTAAACTTCCCAAGTGATACCAGAGCAGATGTTCAAACAGCCCCCAAATCTTTCATCTTTCAAAAAAAAAAAAAATCCCAACCCAATCTGAAGCTGTTGGGCAATTGGACTAATAGATGCGTAAACCGCAGCGCCAAATAATTTCTGGCAAGCCCAAGAGCTGCCCACGATGATTGTTACAGCTCAGACGCGCCTACTCTTAATTTATTTTAACAGCCCCCAGCCCCCCGGGCCAGCCGCACTACAATAACCTATTGTTAACATGGAAGTCTCCCGATGTGGGAACGGACATTTGGAAGATGTCCATCTTTTGAACGGACACCAGGCTCACCAAGTCCTTGATTCAGTAACACGGACTGCGGCAGCAATTTGAGGGGAGATGAGGCACCAGCCGGGCACAAAGACACAGACACCCCCTTTTTATTTGTCAGAGCTGAGTTGTCATACACTCCCTCAAATAAATGTTCCCATCTGGAATGAGTCACTTGGCAAGGACACGGAGAGCCTTTGCCAGCCCGTGGGCCGACCCGCCTGAACCTGATATTGGAAAATATCAAGTGGCCACTGTGTCCTCCTCCCGCTAACATGCTCGGAGCACGGGGCCCTTTGCTGGCACTTGTTCATCACCGCCCAGTCTGCTGACCTCCTGGCTGAGCAAGAGGCACACATGCGCCCTGGGCTGTAAACTCAGCAGCTTGGGACGGGGGAGGGGCTGCAGGCCAGATGAGGGGACATCCTGCCCTGTGCCAGGCCCAGACACCAGCCCCTCCATCTTTTCTGGGGGACCGCCCAGTGCCCAAGATAGTGGGCCTCACTCACCCCCGCAGCCTGATGCCCACAGTTGCTTTGGCTTGTCTGCCAGGGCACGCCACGAAGTCCTGTTTTCCCACGTGCTTCCTTGTGATGTTCAGACAAATGGCATCAAAGCCACACGCTCTGGGAGGTGGAAGGTGTTTTGGATTAAGCATTCTCAGCCTTTACTGTGTACATCGATCACAGATGTGGGGCTTGTTAACATGCAGGTCCTGATTCTAGGTCTGGGGCAGGGCCCGAGACTCTTAATTTCTTTCTTTCTTTCTTTTCTTTGTTTTTTGAGACAGAGTTTCGCTCTTGTCGCCCAGGCTGGAGTGCAGTGGCGTGATCTCGGCTCACTGCAACCTGCACCTTCTGGGTTCAAGTGATTCTCCTGCCTCAGCCTCCCACGTAGCTGGGATTACAGGCACCCATCACCATGCCTGGCTACTTTTTGTATTTTTAGTAGAAACGGGGTTTCATCATGTTGGCCAGGCTGGTCTCAAACTCCTGACCTCAGATGATCCACCCACCTCAGCCTCCCAAAGTGCTAGGATTACAAACATGAGCCACCATGCTTGGCTGTGCTTTCTTACAAGCTCAGGGTTAAGGAGGTACCCCTGCTGCTGGTGTACAGACCCCACTTTGAGTAGCGAAGGGCTGGTCCAAATCCCCACCCATACAGAATCAGCTACATCGAGAAGCACACACTCTCGTGAGTTTAACCAAATGGACTGTTTGGGGCAGGAAGAACCCCAGAAATGACATTGGGTTCCCTTTGGGGCTTCATGTCACAGGCACACCGTGTCACCCTGGAGATGGCAACATGGATCACTCAGTGTAAGTGACATCTGCCAGGCTTCACCTGACCATTGTCCCCTTTGAAATTAATAAGTATCTCATGGAGAGATACTTTGAGACGATGCAAATCGCCGTTCTTCATCACACTTTTGCTCGCTGATGTCAGCATCCGTTGATGGTTTTGCCTGAAATGATGACCACAGTGCTGTTTGTAAGCGGCGATTTTCTATTTCCATTGTGCCCTCTAGGTTTATTAATTTTTAAGTTCAAATTCTGGTCTGTGATTACAGACCTACTCTAATACCAAAAAAGAGCCCAGACACCCTTGAGCTGACATCTCAGCAACACCTGTCACTGACTGCCAGGACGGCAGCGGAGCAGGCAGCTTCCTCAGCTGAAGGTGAGCTGTGTGTGCCAGCCCCGCCCGCACCTGACAGCCTTCCCCTTAGTATTCCATGAGCCACCATTTTCCCCACAGTCCCTCCAGCCTGAACGATCACATCCTACTGTGGACCACGACTCTCCCAGCAGCGGGCGTTTAATATCCAGTTAGCAGGTTCTCACCACCCCCTCGCTGGCTCGAATACAGCATCTGCACCGAGTTCCCGAGAATCGTCAACCCAGCAAATCCCTTAATTGGTGGACATGAAAATCCAGGGCTTTGTGCTGTAATAACAGAGTCCTGGGGGCCTGGGGAGTTTGTGCCGCTTGGAGCTCAGGTTTCTGGGACAGAGGCTGAGCGCAGGGCAGGGAGGCAGGTCTCACCTGGCACCTCCCAGAGTCCTCGCCGAGCAGATGGAAGCAGAGGCCTCTCGCGCCCGGCCCCCGCCGGGAGACCTCTCTCTCTTTCCCTCGGCCTGCTCTGCCCTCTCCCGCCTTCTCCCTGTCTGATCCTTCTCTGCTGTCATGTTCTTTGTCCTCGCACCACACGCTGTGATTACACACCAAGAGTCGCCCTACAGCGACAGCTAAAGCACGACCCGCCGGGCAGATTCTCAATTCTCCCGGCCTCCCGACCCGCCGGGCCTTCTCCTGGGCTGGGGGCATCTTGAAAGCTGAACAACTGGCCTCTGAAGGCTGGCAGGCAGCTGTCCTCACGCATGCCACAGCCACGGGCATGCATTTAATTGCTGGGAGGGACTGTGGAGGCCATGCAGCCTGCCTCCCTCCCCGCCCCCATCTTACTCACAAGAGGAAACTGGGGCCCAGAAAGGCAAAGAGATGGGCCTGAGGACATGTGGGCAGGAGGGAGACGTAGTGGAGCGGATAAAAGCATGGATGCTGGAGCCAGACAGCCTGAGATTAAAGCCCAGCTCCAGCATTTCCTAGCTGTGCAGTCTCAGCTTTTCTGGGCCTCAGTTTCCTCATCCATAAAATGGGTATAATAATGGTCTCTACCCCTTAGGGGCTGTTTGAGGGCTGAATGAGCTAATACACTTATGAAGCACTGAGAACAGGCCCAGCAGAATCAACAGCCATAAATACTGTTTTACCCCACGTTCAATTCAGCGCCCTTCCTTGGGCTGTGGCTGGACAAGGTTGCACCGTGCATCAAACCCTGCCTGCTGGGGTCCACAGCCCATCCCAGGGAGAGCACTGAGGATGCCACCAGCCCAGCCCACTCGCTGGCAGCTGCAGGACGACAGCCTGGGTCCCTCTGGGGCCTTCGCCAACTACTCTGCCTGAGTTAGGCCATGCCTCAGGGCCTGCAGCTCTCACGAGCCCATTCGCTCCAGAACAAGGTGCGTGTGCAGCCCCAAAGTCCAAAAAGGGGATCCAGCTGCAAGCCAAGCAGAGCCAAGATGCTCAGGGCGCATGGGGTTGGCACCCACTCTCCGGAGAGCCCGAGTGAGCAAGCCACAGGGGCCCCGTGGGGCGTTTTCAGTCTCTGCCAGTCCAGCATTTGGTTAGGACGCAGCGAGGAGACGGGAGGCACAAGGGCAGCGGAGAAGAGGGCAGGAACCCGTGTGGCCGGGCCCAATGGCAGAGGCATGGCTAGTACCTCCCAGGTTGGGCCATCCAAGGGGTTCCAGCCTCTACCCTCGTCAGCAGCCACCATATCATGAGGTCATCCAAGCAGCCTTGCGCAGAGGCCCACTTTGGAGACAGGAAACCACGCGCCTACCATGGGAGGGAGCCGCCTGTGAAGCGGAGCCTTGGAAGCAGATCCCCCTGCCCGGCCCCAGGCCAGCCTGCAGGTGACTCCAGCCCCAGCTGATGTCCAACTCCAACTCCGAGAGAAACCCCAAGGCAGAAGTGCCTGGTGGAGCCACCCCTAGAATCCTGACCCACAGAAACTGTAAAAGATCATCAGTGATGACTGTGGTTGTAAGCCACAAGGTTTGGGAGTGATTAGTTATGCAGCACTAGATAATTAATACAACACAGAATTATGCAAATTTGTCAAGAGACAAGACTTCAAGGCAGGTGATAACATCGAATCTCGATTAAAATCCTGGTATAGCAAAAGCATAAAATTATGGACAGAAATAAAGGAAATTATAATTCATAAAAATCCTCCAAGGAAAAACAAGAGCCTCTGAGTGTCCCCAGCTTTTAACGAGCAGCCCCTGATCCTCCGGGGGCTCTGTGACCTCGTCGTCAAACAGTCCAGGATGCCCGAACGTTTCCTCAATCCTGTGCGACTCTGACTTTCTGAGACTGGAATCTCCAGCCCTCATTGGGTTCAGTAAATGCCCTGGGTCCCCAAAACACGCGTGAGAACTCTGAACCGGGCTTCAGCAAAAAACAACTTTCAGAAACCTGGAGGAGAAAAAAGCTTTGAAGTCAGTCTACCCCAGTGAGAGGCAGGTCGGTGGCAAACTGATCTAAAGCAATCATGAAAACACGGCAACCCAGCCGGGCGCAGTGGCTCACGCCTGTAATCCCAGCACTTTGGGAGACCGAGGCGGCTGGATCACGAGGTCAAGAGATCCAGACCCTCCTGGCCAACACGGTGAAACCCGGTCTCTACTGAAAATACAAAAACTAACTGGGCACGGTGGTGCACGCCTGTAGTCCCAGCTACTCGAGAAGCTGAGGCAGGAGAATCACTTGAACCCAGGAGGCAGAGGTTGCAGTGGGCTGAAATCGTGCCACTGCACTACAGCCTGGGTGACAGAGTGAGCCTCTGTCTCAAAAAAAAAAAAAAAAGAAAAGAAAACATAGCAACTCACGGGATAACCCCGGATGTGGCACCCGGCACCATCTGTGCCATCTAAGACCCTACACAGGGCTCTGCATGTGGGTGGCAAACCTGGGGACTGTGAGGTTTCTGGCGAAATAATGCTGGCAAGCTGTGGTGGGCGTGTCCTGCTCAGATAAAGTGACTCTATTCCACTTTGCTTCCAGAGCTCCTGAAATCAAGAGTGGCGATGATGAGCTTGGAAGCAACACTAACCCCGTGCACATGCTCTCCATCCTCCCACCCCATCCCTGGACACCACCTGTAACCTGAAGTGGGCTGACACCCTGAAAACCACGTCCATGCACCTTGGTTTTGCCCACGGTGACCAGGTAGGAGGGAACTTGAGTTTTACATTCTTCTAGCGTTTTCTCTTTCTGGAGCATTGCATATCATTTTTAGAGGAAAATAACAATAATGGAATCCTTGAAAGTCACTGGGGCCTCTTAGCCCCAACTAATTAAGAGGCAGGTTAGATGGCGCTCCGATGCAAGGTAACTTCTCATCTGGCATTTAAGACACTCACCCCACCCCCGTGGGCCTCGGTTTAGCCACCTACAGAGGGGATATGAGTAATAATTATCTCCTTTGGAGAGCTGCTGTCAGGGTTAATTAACTCGTGCCTGGAACTGCTTGGAGCTGCTGGTGGCCGGGGCTTGGAGGGTGTGAACATCACCATCCAGAGTGCTGTTCTCAGAGGAACCGTCACCTGCCTGCTGTCAAGAGGGCCTCTTGTGTCCCCAGCTAACTGGGACCTGGGACAAGCCACAGGGCTTCTGCAGGCCTCGGATGTCCTCCCCAGTAAAGGTTCAGAACTGACAGCCTGGAAGATCATGTCCAGCTCTAAGGCTTTGTGGAGGTGATGCTGAGAGAGGCCGTTTGCATCGTGGGTTCATTTGCTTCCTGACAATTTTGGGTCCCTGCTGAAGTGACTTTAGAGCAGGGAAAGCCGTTCATATCAAACTTCCCCACAACCCATCAGAGACATGGGGCGGCAGAGGCAGCTCTGACCTGGCCCAGGCACTGGCGCAAACCCAGATGGGAAGACCTGGGCAGGCAACGCCGGGACCTGGTTCCAATTCAGCCCGGGGACCCACGGGACCCTCTCCTTGTCACCGCCGATGTTCTCTGCTTCTCCCTGCACTGGCTTTCTAAGAAATCAGACACAGTAACACAAGAGAGAGTCCTCAGAGGGCTTGAAAAATGGAGAGACACTGACACAGATGCAAGGAGGCAAAGGTGACATTTTGTAAAGAATGACGGCAGGGAGGGTGTGGGGGCAATCCCCAAATTAAAGAGACCATGTGGCCGGGTGCCGGGGCTCACACCTGTAATCCCAGCACTTTGGGAGGCTGAGGTGGGCGGATCACTTGAGGTCAGAAGTTCGAGACCGGCCTGGCCAACATGGCAAAATCCTGTCTCTACTAAAGACACAAAAATTGGCCAGGTATGGTGGCGGGCGCCTGTAGTCCCAGCTACTCGAGAGGCTGAGGGAGGAGAATCACTTGAACCCAGGAGGTGGAGGTTGCACTGAGCCGAGATTGCACCACTACACTCCAGCCTGGGCGACAGAGAGAGACTCTGTCTCAGTAAATAAATAAATAAATAAATAAATAGACCATGTGACCCAGTGGGACAGCCCAGGAGTGGTGCATTCCATGGGTGGAATCTGAGAGCTTGGGTGCTGGATGGGGCCTTGGCCAGAGAAGCCTCACCCTGGACTGGTAGAGGCCTTACTCAAGGTCACCTGGCCAATGGAAAGCAGGGGCCGGGTGTACTTTTCCCAAAACCTCCAACTCCTGGGCCAGGGCCTTCCTACCATCTCAAGCACCGCCTGCTGGGAAGCTGGGTCTCCAAGGGCCAGTTCCATCTGCTCCAAAACAGCATGCGCTCTGGAGAGAGTGCTGCAGACCTTCCGAGCGCTGGGCGTGTTGCCAACAGAACTGCAGCCCTCAGCAACCCTTGGGTGAAAGGAGAACTTTCTGGAGCCTCAGCAAGGCTCAATTTCCCCCTCAGCTCTGTGTGTGAGGAGAACTGAGTAATTTCACTGATAAACCCTGGAGTCACCGCTCACACTTAATGAGCTGCCATCTCCCCGGCTAATGACGCCGCCAGAGTTTGCTCTGAGATGGCGTTCCTTCTACCGGGAAATGGGCGGCTCTTAAAACACAGATCCTCACTCAGGCAGGGGAGGGACAGAGAGTCCCGAGAATTCAAGTGAAGACAGAGAAGTTGGAGTTGAGAAAACACCGCCTCCCATAATGACACAAGGCTTATGGGCTCAGGTGCTCAGGAGGCCCCACGGAGCAGGCCGGGCAGCACCATTTCACAGGGAGGAAACTGAGCTCCGACCCACAGAGCTACATCACTGTTTGATTGATTGATTGATTGACTGACGGACTGATTGAAACAGGGTCTTGCTCTGCCACCCAGGCTGGAGTGCAGTGGTTCGATCTTGACTCACTGCAACCTCCACCTCCTGGGCTCAAGTGATCCCCCCTTGAGTGGCTGGGAACACAGGCACACATCACCATGCCTGGCTAATTTTTGTACTTTTTGTAGAGATAGGGTCTTGCTATAATGCCCAGACTGGTCTCAGACTCCTGGGCTCAAGTGATCCGCTGCCTTGGCCTCCCAGAGTACTGGGATTACAGGCATGAGCCACCACACACAGCCCCATGGCACTACTTTAACTGAGCTTGTAGTGGGCTTGCATGGTAGAAGGTATTTCAGGACTGAGAATAGAACCCATAGAGTACATAGGAAAATACACTTTCTCCCTGGGGCCTTGGCCTGAAGCATCCTCCTCCCTCCCCACTATTTTATCACCCTGTAGCCCTGAAAGTTACCACATCGTTATTTTATGTCGTTTGCATTTTTTAAAAATCTGGGCATTTCTCCATCAGCTGGGAAGGACACTGGTGTTGAGGTTGATGTCCCTATCAAGGACAATAACTGCCAAAGCTTCCAGTGCTTTGACAAAACCTCAGATGCGTGGCCTTCTGGCCAACGTCTGCAATTTCCTGTACTGAGCATTCACTGTCTCTCTGGGGGCTGCAGCTCTCTGTAAGTCTGCTGTGGCTGAACCAAGAAAGAGTCATTCGCAGATTTCTACAGCAATTAGGATTCCGTGAAGGATTTTGAGGAGATGAGGAAGGCTGGTATCTTTCAGAGTGCAAGGTGATTTTGGAACATAGATAATCTTCTTGGGTTGACCTAAAAGTTTGTTGCTGACCTATGTTCCTGAACTATGAAACATGAATATGTGAGTTAAGAAATAGTTTCTCTTGAGAAATAAACAACTGGCAAATACTTTGGACAGGAAGGTCTCTGCTAAATTATTCTTACTGATAATTTGATAATTCAAGACACTTACTTGTATCAGAATTGGTTTGGGATTTTTAACTGTGCTTATGAAGCCTATGAAGCTAACAGAAAAATATCTGGGGTAAAAATATACCCCTGAAAAATGTGGGGTAAACAAACAAAACCAAAAACAAACCTTGTGCATTCAGGCTCATAGAGTCTGACCAGGCTCAAATGATTTTTTTAAAACCTGTATTATTAAATAGTGTCTTCTTTCTCAAAAACCTAATGAAAAACAGGCAAACACAGACAAAAACAGAGAAGCAAAGCACTGCTCAGTAAGGGTGCTCAGAGCACCTTGCTTCAGGCATGTGTGGAGAGGGACCTCCAGGGCTCCCGCCAGTGTGGCCTCACTACTCAGGAGCAAGAAGAGAGGGTCTCAGGTCACACTCTGCAAAGGGCCTGGGTCAGAGGACAGCACCCCCGCCCCCTGACGCTGCAGGAGGGTGAGTCCAGGGGGGCCTCACCAGCTTGGATTCAGACCCCGGACTTTAGCCAGGGACATGGACCCCTCTCCTCCATCTTCTCATCTGTAAAATGGGGCCATGCCCGTGACCTTCCTCGGGGGACAGCTGTGAGGTTGAAATGGATGATACGGTTGGGACACATGCCGCCAATATTGCGACTGCTCTCAATGGAGTCGTGAAGCCTGCTTTCCCACCCATTCCCCTCTGTGCGCACTCATGGGATCTAGGGACCCGCTGACCCCAGCAGGAAGGAGCCCAGAAGTGGAGGCCAGGAGGAATCCACAGGCCAGTCCCAGGCAGAGGCCCAGCAGCAGCTGGTGTCCTGGGGCTGGCCTGGGGTCTGCCATAGGCGTGGATGGCACAGAGGCTGAGGGCTGGCCCAGACACAGCTCGAAAGCAGGGGCAACGGAGAAGCAGGCCTGAGCTGCTGGAAATGGACATAAAGCAAAGAGGAGATGCTTTGTAGGGGTGAGGAGTCCCCAGCAGACCACCACACACCCACCGCTTCCAGACTGCCCAGCTGCAGCCCAGGGGCTCTTCCAGGTGGGGTGGAAGTTGGGCTGGATGAGGCACCTGTGGGTAGGCGGGAGGGCTTCAGAGTGAGGCCCTGACCCAGCATCACAGGCAACAACGGAGTTTTTTAGAAATCCGGAATCCCAGGCCTGGCCCCAGGTGACTCGCATACACATCTGAGCAGCACAGGCTTGCCCTGTGCCCACCAGCCACCCAAGGGATAGGCCCCACCAGACCGGCAGCTCAGCCTCTTCCACCTTTCAGGGGTGGGTTCTGGCACTGACAGACCCTGGAATCCCATTCTCTCCTTCACGGCTCCTGTGGAGGGCTCCAAGGCACCCCAACTCTCACATGCAAAAAAAACGACCCAGCCTGGGCCCGTCTGGAGGCACTGGCCAGAAACCCAGGAGGAAATCTCCTTCCCTCCTTGGGCAGCCCTTACAGTGCCCCACCCCCCACCGCCGCCTCACCTGCCCAGTCTCGCCTCTATTTCTCCCCACTCCACAGGCTGGCCGTGGGGTCTCAGGGGCCTCTGATGGGCCAGGTGTCCCCTACACCCCTCCCCCAGCTCTTTCCCCAGATCCAATCCATTCTGGAGCAGCTGTTAGGGACTTTGAAAATGCCATCCGATCCTCTCATCCTGCAACCTGAAACCCTCAGGGTCCCCCTGCTCTCAGAACAAAGCCCCCAGGCCTGGCCCGGCTGCACGGTCCCCTCCTGCCCACCCACGCTGCCCAGCACCTTCTCCAGAGCCCGGCCTTGGGGGTTCTCTAACTTGAGCGTGCACAGGAGTCTGAGGACACCTGCCTTTCAGAACCCTGGTGGGAAGCTGCTGAGTCAGGGGGCCTGGGTGGGGCCGAGAGCACATCTCTAAGGAGTTCTGGGTGACATCCTGCTGCTGGGCCACGAGCGAGGTCCCACCCCACACACCTCCCCGGCCCCTGCCCTGGCCCATGCTGAGAGCAGCGTGGTGGGTCCATCCTGTCTCCCGCCACCGAAGCATCCTCCACGCCCTTCCCGGCCACTTGCCTCTACTAGCCCCTCATGGTCATCACGGGGAGGTCACCCAGAACCCGGGCCCTTTCTGGATTAAACATCCTTAATATTGCTCCCTGAGGCCCTGCCTTGGCTGAACCTGCTCAGTGACTTAGGAGCTGATTCCATTCATTTCATTCACCACCAGCAGGCTTTGGGGCAGCAGGCAGTGTACACAGGTGGTGCTCAGAAAACCGCTGGGTGAACAAATTGCTGACCTGGCCAAGCTGTAAGCCAGACTTCCTGGTCCAGTGCGTACCAGCTCTGAGGCTCCTGGGGCACCTTCCTGAAGTCCTCCTACCTCAGTTTCCCCTTCTGCAGCAGTACCCGTTGTAACAAGTGGGGAGATTCAAGTCAGGTGCTCAAACAGTTCAGACAGCAATGCTCAGCATGGGCTGGCAGCCACCAGGAGGGTCTTCCAGCTGCGCCGCAAGGCGGAAACAACAAGCCTGGCCTGCTGCTCCCAGCTGTGTGACCTTAGGCAAGTCACTCAACCTCTCTGGGCTTCGGTTTCCCCATCTGTAAAGTGGGGAGGCAAACCCCAAGGAAATCTACCAGGACCAT
This sequence comes from Gorilla gorilla gorilla, assembly GCF_029281585.2. NCBI lineage: Eukaryota > Metazoa > Chordata > Mammalia > Primates > Hominidae > Gorilla > Gorilla gorilla. The sequence continues at coordinate 115,785,999 of NC_073242.2, read as the reverse complement.
CTTTTCTGTGGCACTGCGCTAGCCCAGGACTCAACTGCTTATCAGTCCCTGTTTGCCCATCGCTGGGAGGGGGACCCTGAGGCCAAGGACATAGGAAGCACCCCCTCTGACTTTGCCTATAGCTCTGCAGCATGAGGCATTCCACCCACCTGTGCAGAAGTGAACGGGGCCAGAGAGCAGATACCACCAGCAGGCAGGGCTTCCTCCATCACCAGCCCTCCTCCCAGCCAAGCCCTTCCCTTCCCAGGCCGAGGGTGCCATCTGCTGGGGGCATGGGGCTCAGCGCCCCGGTTCATCCCTTCGTTTGGTTTCCACCTGGGTCCAGGGCCCCACGCGGAGGGCTGCAGCTTTACAGGCCCCCTATTCAGTCCCTGGGGTCCCCTCACCCTGACTGCCTCCCCACCTCTAGGACCGACCTCTGGAAATCAACTTTGACCCCAAGGACCCTGGGGGTGGCCCAGAGAGGACGCCACAGGGAAAGTATGAAATGCTGGGTGCTAGCTCCGGAATCTTCTCTTTTCAGTGGTGCCATCTGAACTCGGTGGCTTGTCCAGTGAGACAGGTCTGAGACTCGCACCGAGGTACTTCTGGATGCAAAGTCCAGGCCCTTCCTCCGAGATGCTCCTTGCTGGTGCCAAGGGAGTGAGCCCTCAGCACCCCTGGCTCATGCTCTCCCGACAGAGCCTTCGCCCTTCGGTGCCCTCTGCCCGGGCTTCTGTCCCCTGCCTGCCCTCTGCCCAGCTTTTCTGTCCTGTCCTTCCTTCGGTGTGGAGGAACGGGGGCTATTGGAGCCCTGGCTGGCTGTCCTAGCAGGGAGCTCTTCTGTCTCCTCCAGTTCGGAGGCCTCTGTGGTTTGGGAGTAAGACTTCAGGCCACGTGGTCCAGGGAGAGTTTTCCCTTGTCTGGGGGTGGGGCCCACACAGGCCCAGGTCTGTGTCTGCGGATCGGCTGATGCTCCATGTCATGCTCCCTGGCCAGCCACAGCAGAACAGCATATGGCCCCTCACACCTGACAGACTCTAGGCACCAGCCACCAAGGAGCTCTAATAAGGAACGCTTTGAGCCTCAAGGCTGCTGATGGAGAAACTGCAGAAAATGCCTGGTCTCACTCCAAGAACAGCAGGAGGGGCCGGAACTGGAACAGGGGCAGTGAGGGCCAGGCCCCACATGCATCTGCAGGGTCCAGGACTGAGCTTTCTGCAGGTGACCTGCTGCTGGAGGCAGGTGCCAGTGTGAGCTTTCTGCAGGTGACCTGCTGCTGGGGGCAGGTGCCAGTGGCTGGACGTGCAGGCTGGAAGCAGCCTCAGTGGTCACCCTGGACCAGCGCTCTGGGTTTAGTTCCTCCCACTGGCGAGAGGGGGACAGGCACCTAAGCCCTGTTAGCACTGCTAACACTAAGCTGCCCATCCCACGTGGGAGGCTGGGGATCCCTACAACCACCAGGGCCCCTGCCCACAGAGGCCTCGATGGCTGCCCATTCATGGCCCTCTTCACACTCCTGAGGCCATTCCTAAACCTGACAGGTAGCAAAGTGCACAGCCACTGGGATCCCTGAGCCAGGTGTTAGGAGAGCCACCAAAGCCATCTGGCCGAGTGCTCGATAAATACATCAATACACCCTTTCCCTCCTTTATTTATTTTATTTTATTTATTTATGTATTTATTTTTGAGATGGAGTTTCTTGTCACCCAGGCTGGAGTGCAGTGGCGTGATCTCAGCTCACTGCAACCTCCACCTCCCAGGTTCAAGCGATTCTCCTGCCTCAGCCTCCCGAGTAGTTGGGATTACAGGTGGCTGCTGCCATGCCCAGCTGATTGTATATTTTTAGTAGAGATGGGGTTTCGTCATGTTGGTCAGGCTGGTCTCGAACTCCTAACCTCAAGTGATCCACCCGCTTCAGCCTCCCGAAGTGCTGGGATTACAGGAGTGAGCCTCCATGCCCAGCCTACAATTGCCCATTTTCAAGTGTACAATTCAGTGGCATTCACAATGTTGTGCAGCCACTACCTCTATCTAGTTCCAGAACTTTTTCATCACCCCAAAAAGAGACCCCGGATGGGTGTGGTGGCTCACGCCTGTAATCCCAGCACTTTGGGAGGCCGAGGTGGGTAGATCACCTGAGGTCAGGAGTTCGAGACCAACCTGGCCAACATGGTGAAACCCCATCTCTACTAAAAAAAAAAAAAAATACAAAATTAGCCGAGTGTCGTGGCAGGTACCTGTAATCCCAGCTACTTGGGAGTCTGAGGCAGGAGAATCACTTGAACCCAGGAGGCAGAGGTTGCAGTGAGGCGAGATCGCACCACTGCACTCCAGACTGGGTGACAAGAGCTAAACTCCATCTCAAAAAACACCAAAAAAGGAGACCCCATGCCCATGAGCAGTCACTCCTCTTCTTCCTCCTCCTAGCCCCTGGCAGCACCAGTCTGCTTTCCGACTCTATGGACTGGCCTGTTCTGGGCATCCCATACGAATGGACCTATACACTATGCGGCCTCTGCAGACTGGCTTCTGTCACTCAGCGTCACGTTTTCAAGGTTGATCCATGCTGCACCATGGATCTGCACTTCACTCCTTTTTATGGCTGAGTAATATTCCACGGCATGCAGAGGCCACATGTTGTTTCTCCATTATCAGTTGATAGACACGTGAGGTGTTTCCACCTTTTGGCTGCTATGCATAACGCTGTTATGAACATCTGGGCACACGTTCCCTTAACTTGTCCTAAGGTCAGATTGACTGGGGACGCTTAATTATATACAGTAAAATCTACTCTTCCTAAGTGGATGTTGTGCTGGCTTTCAATGGCCTAGCATCACTGTTTTCAATCTCCACCCACCCCCAACCCTAGTGATGCGGACACCAGGGCCCGGAGAGGCCAAGTAGTTGGCCTGGGGTCCCCCTACCTGTAGGCTCCTATTCCATCAACTCCCAGCCAGTCACGGCTTCAATTCTTCCCTGAGAACAAGTAGGGCCCCCATGGGCTGGGCACAGTGGCTCACGCCTGTAATTCCAGCACTTTGGGAGGCCGAGGCGGGCAGATCACCTGAGGTCGGGAGTTTGAGGCCAGCCTGATAAACAAGGAGAAAGCCTGTCTCTACTAAAAATACAAAGTTAGCCGGGCATAATAGTGCATGCCTGTAATCCCAGCTACTCGGGAGGCTGAGGCAGGAGAATTACTTGAACCTGGGAGGCGGAGGTTGCAGTGAGCAGAGATCATGTCATTGCCCTCCAGCCTGGGCAACAAGAGTAAAACTCTGTCAAAAAAAAAAAAAAGAAAAGAAAAGAAAACAAGAAAGCAAGCAAGCAAGCAAGAAAGAAGTAGGGCCCCCTTGCAAGGACAGCTTCAGGTTCTCTTTTCTCCTGTGGGTCCCCTCACCAAGCCCCCAGCACTGCCAGGGGCTGTCCACAGTCAGCCCAGCCTCCCCGCACACCCGTGGCTTCTCCAGAAAGGGCCGGCTCTGAGCACGGCTCCACCCCTCCCACTGCCCAGGCCTGAGGGACCCCAGGCACCATCCCACAGACATTCAGAAGGTTTAGGAGAATGCCACCTATGGCTGAAGGGTGACATGTAGAAAGATCTCACCAAAACCAGACCGTTTTCCAGGAAAACAGAAACTGTCAGCATTCACCCAATAAGTAGAAACAAAAACAGATCTCGAATCAGGGCAGAAACAGAAGAAAGTTGCCCAAAGAATCACTCCAGGAATGGCAAAGGCCCTGACACCTCTGCAGGCCTGAGGCTCCTTCAGACATGGAAAAACGGATCGTCCCATGCGCGAAGCCCTTCCAGAGCATGGCCAAAGACAGGAGCCCCTATCCGCTCCATGCTAGGAAGTGTGCAGCCCAAACTCAGACATCCAAAGCGGAGCCTGTTAGGAAAGGGAGCCTGGGCTTCCTCGGGCCTGCGTGTGCACCCAGCTAATGGCGGCCGCATGGTGACGATGATGGGAACACAGGATACGGGTCTGGGGCCATCTGCCCTCAGGCTGGCGGCACCATGCCCTGTAGTGCACAGGAGGCAGCCTCCACCAGAGGGAAGGGGTGAGACAGTGGTTTGGAAGGGGAACCCTTGCAGAAAGGCGTCCTACAGACACTGGCCTGGACACGCAGCCCCCGAAGGCACTCCTGAGGTGCCCTGACCCCAGCCCTGGGGCCTCCGGCTGCTACCCTTAGAACAGGGTGCATCTTAACCAGAATGTGACCCATTGCTTCACCAAGAAACCATCACAGCCCGACTGGAGCTCCCCCATCCCATCTCTCCCTCCAGGCGGCACTGCTCTCTCCACTTCCCCTCTGTCACAGGCTCCCAAGACAGGGTGAAAAGTGGTAGAGGTGGCGGGTCATGGCACCTAATCACAGGCCCCTGGTGTCTCTGAGCCTATGTCCAGCTTTAAGCTCCTGTACATACGGCCCTGACTGCCTCTGACTCTCAGGACACGCTGCAAAGCGGCAGGAAAGCCTGTGTGGGCTGCAAAGCCCTCACCAGTGCTGTCACTCCCGCACCTTGGCAGATGATTCAGGCTTTGGGGATGCCTCTCCTTTCACCCCCAAAAGTCCTACTGCTGACTCCAATAACCACAGTCATACTTCTCCACCAGTTCCCAAGCCCTGATCTTCCTGTACCAGATTCTGAATATATATCTGCATCCCACAGAAACCCCAAGGAGCTGACTGAGAGGAAGATGAGCCATTCATGTGAGCAGAGATGTCAAACAGGCAGGAGTGCGGGGAAGAGGGGCAGGGGAGGAAGAGGCTGGGAGAGAGGGTGGGCTTGAGCCAGTCACCCTGGTGGGCAACTGGAACTCGATCCTGCTCGGGGGCTCTGGGACCCACCGTGAAAGACATGCTTCCGTGGTCCATCCACAGGAGGGATCTGGGATATTTATACACCAATTCCCACAGACACTAGTAAAGGGCTCCTCCCCGGGGCATTCACCTCCCGGTACTTCTGGCCTCCCTGAGGCCAGGTGGGCTGCTGGGCCACAGAAAGCACCTAGGAAAAGAGATCCTTTTGGGGACAGGGCCTGATGGCATTCACTCTGCCTCAGTGAGACGGGGGAGATTAGCACCAGTAAAGAAAGGAAGAAATGCTGGTTGAGCTGGCACAGAGGAGGCAGGTATGTGAAGCCAGGTCTGTGTGCCTGCACCGGGTGCCTTCTTTCCAGGTCCGCCTGCCTCTGTCTAGCCTGGGATGGATGGGCTGCCGGAGGAGCCAGACAGGCACATTTAGAAACTGCTCTTTCCCGAGTGGATGGCCAGACCTCATAAGGAACCTCTCCCACCCCGGAAACACCCAGGGCGACATTCTCTCCAGCTGGCGGGAGCTGGGCTTCTGAGGATTATTAAATGGATTTTTCCTCCCTCTCATGTGTGTTTCCTTCAAGGCCGCACGCAGGACAGAGCATTAACAAAGCAGCCAGCCCAGGGCAACATCAATCCAACAAATACAACAGCCCGAGAGCTTTGATTTAATAAAATCGGCCCCCACTGGGCCACTTTAATTGTTTCCAGATTCTGAAAACACTGGAAAAGAGGATGCAAATGGAAAAATCTACCTCTGGCTACCGAAGCATCCCAGGCTTGCTGTGCTGAATGTCTACAGGGGCTGTGTCCTCGGAGAGTCACCCAAGCAGACGGAGTGGAGCCTTGGATGTCGCTGGGACAAATGTCCGGGAGAAGAAGGACACCAGGAAGGAGACTCTCTATCCATCAGACAGGGAGAGCAGCAGGTCACTGGGATCATCACCTGGGCCTCAACAGAGAGGCATGTGCTGGGAGCCTGGGTGGTTCTGTTTTGTCCCCAGAGACCGTGGAGTTGTGCTGTGGCAGGTGGGAGCCCCAGGATCTGCTCAGGAAGCCGATGGCCCGGGGAGGTTACCACTGAGTGTCTGTCCAGTCCCTTCTGGCCAGTGTGACCCCAGAGGAGTGAAGCCACGCTAGGCTCCACAGCAGAAGGTAACATAGCCGCATGGAAGGAGGAGCATGGGGTGGAGTCCAGCAGACTTGGATTTGAATCCTAGCTACCAACAGTGTGGCCTCAGGCACATCACTCACCTTCTCTCAGCCTCAGTCTTCATACCTGCAACACGGGCTCACTATGCAAACCACAAAAGCCCTCCAAAGTGTCCACAGAACGCAGCTACATGTCGGCGCTGCCTCGGGTGCTGCTTGGTCATCAACATGGCGTGTGTGTAGGGCACAGGCATCCCACCTACGGTGCCACCTCTCTCGACAGGGCCTGGTGCTGCCCCAGGGGAGGAGCCCAAAGACCCCGGCAGACCTGCTGCAGAGTGCCAGGTGCAAGGGCGTCTGGTGCAGCTCCTCTTTGGGGACACTGGGAGCCCCTTCCCCATGGCTGGGGCTTCAAGGTGGGCACTGAAGGCTAGACAGAGGGGCTTCGGGGGCCAGGGGAGAGGCCGGGCATGCAGAGCACGGGAGGCAGCACCGGGGAGTCAGGAGTCTCCTGCTCTGTCCTGGGTCCGCAGCCCCACAGGCCATTTGCACTGTGTTTGTAAGAATTTCCCTAACAGGAAAGAGTGTTTTGTTACCTCCGTAGAACACAAGGGTGAGAACACTCACACACACACACACTCACACACACACACTCACACACACACACTCACACACCCACACACTCACACACCCACACACTCATGCTAACAGGCGTATTCCCACCCTGCGCTGACGCAGATGACAGCCTGCCACGGTCTGTATGTTACAAGTCAATTACGCTCGCCTCCCAGCCTGCCTCTGATGCCGCTGGGGAGGTCATCTCACCATCTTGGGACACAGGGGAAGGATGTGGGATGCTCCCCCAGGAAGGGCCTGGCAGCCCTCAGGAGGCCACCTCCCGTCAATCAAAGGAGTAAATTGGAGGTGGGGGGGGCTCATTTATTTTCATCTCTCCATATTAGATGGCATGGTAATAAAAGAAAAAAACAGTATGGTTCTCCAGTGGCCTCGGGCAAGTTTCTGAATGGCGTTGACGCTCGGTTTGTCCATCTGTAAAATGGAGGCCATGCCCACCCCAGGGTCACTGTCCAGGAAGCCCTTGACTCAGAAGACATCACAGATCCATCCTTTCCTCCCTCCTGGTGTTTTCTGCAGCCTCCCCCTCCCCTGTCACTAAAATCAGAACCTGTTGGAAGGCAGGGGCAAGCCTAGCCCCCTGGTCCCCCCTCAAGTAGAAATGGGTCCCATCCTTCAGGGCCTGTGTCTGAGCAGCTTTGAGTGTGGAGAGAGCACGGGGGTCCCAAAGTCCACCTGGAAGGCGGTGGCTCACAGGTTCTTACCCAGGAGGCTGGCCACAGACGGAACCAATGCCCCCCGAGGAAGGCAGAGTGTGTCTGGACAGCTGAACCCCTCCTGCTGAGGCTGTGCTGGCAGGTGAATTGTCCAGGCCCTTGGGGGGCTCCAGGGGCAGCTACACGCCAGGATCATAGCAGCAGCAGTGCCCCAGGCCAGCCTCACAGGCCTCACACCTGTCCTTATGGCCAGACAGGGTTTAATCAGACATCTGAACGAGGATGAAGGTGCCCTTTGGTCTACATGGCTCGCAGCCCAAAGCCAGCACCCCTGACTGGCAACCCTCCTCCCCACTCATAGAAGAATGATGGCAAACTAGGACCCACACCTGGGGCAGGGGCCAGACGGGGAAAGGGAGTGACCTGAGTGCACGATGCAGAGGGGATCACTGGGGGACTCGGCGAGGTCACTCAGTGGGGACCTGGCAGTGTTTGTACTGTGACCATTATCACTATCAGCAGGAGGACTGCGGGGGGAGTACAGCTGTGCGATGCTGTGTGTGAAATTATGCTTCTGCACCAGTGGCCTATAGAACCCCCACCTGGCCACACCTTGTGCCAGTACCAGGGCCTCAGAGAGTAGACGAGCTGTGGCCCCTTCCCTGGGCCCCAAGCAATCCCCCCAAGGCAGCAGGATAGACAGCACTGTGTCACCAGATACAGAGGCATCATAGCAGACCGCTCAGCAGTGGGCATAGTGAACCCCACCTCCTTACCAACCGTGACAAAACCTGGCAGCCTCTGGGCAGTGCCAGGCAGTGACTTGAGCTCTTGACAAGTATCACTAAGTTAATCCTGGCCACAACCCTCTGAAGCGGGCACTGCTATTAGCCCCATCTCCCAGATGAAGAAACTGAGGTTCAGAGAGGCCACTTAGCTGGGGCCAACGGTTAGTCTGTGGCAGAGCTGGGGTTTGAATCTGGCATCTGGTTCCATGGCTCATGTTTAACCACGACACTATGCTGCCTCCTGTACAGTAAGAGCATATCGATACAGTGCCCTGGTTGTTTGAGGAGGGTTTGCCTGCAGTGGGTTTTGAAGGATGAATAGGAGTTGTCTGAGCAAAGGAAACAACCCAGGGGTCAGGGAAAGCTTGGATGTGTTCAAGAGAATGAAGAAAAGTGAGTATAGCTGGGAATAAGGGCAGGTCAATCCCTGGCACATAGTAGGTGCTCAATAAAATACTTGTTGCAGCAGGTGCTGGGGGAGAGCAGCTAGATGCAAGCTCGCACGGGGTGGCTAAGGAGCGTGACGTGACTGTCCCTTAACCCACCTGTACATGCATGCGCACATAGGCACCTCCCCATTCCCCCACCCCCCACGGTCACTGCCCTCCTTTCCTTCCTGCCAGCCCCTCCATGCCAGGTATCCTTGGGAAGTCACCGAGGGGGTGATGGAGAAAAGAGGAGACTCAGGAAGGCAGCGACAAGGCAGCGGTGGAAAAGCTGGTCCACTTTGCTTCTGGATTTTTATGGTTTCGGAAAATATGCCAGGGGCAGGGGAGGTTAGCTATCCACTGCCACCCCCACTTCCTGGGCACCCTGATGGGGAGGGGGCCGAGGATGTGGCTCGGCCTCAGGCGAGGGACGGGAGTCTCAGGGGAGGCCAGCCCAGGCAGCCACCGCCGCTGCTCCGATAACCTTCAGCCCTGACCTCATTTCCCACCCAGGCTCGTGTAATTTCTTCCAATTTTCCACATAATTAGCTGAGCGGGAGACGCATCCCCTGCTCTAGAGGCCCAGCCTCCCGGGCAGGAAGGAGCCAGCCGTCTCGGAGCCCAAGGGCCTGTGGCTGAGAGCAGAGCCATCCCCCTGCAGGCTCCCTCCTGTCCCCCCGCTGAGCAGGCACCAGATGTCCAGAAATGGGGGGTCAAGGGGGAGAGGGCAGGAGCACAGGACGTGGAGGTTGGTTTCCACTCCCCACCAGCTGGTTGTGTGGCTGCAGTCCTCAGCCTCTCGGGCCGCAACACACAGCTCACATATGATCAGTACCTGCAAGAGTCCACTAGAGCCCTGTCTCTGCCCACCCCTCCCAGCCCCAGCATACCGCCAGCAAACAGCCACCCCTCCTTCATGCTGCCCTCACCTTTTCTGGCAGGCCCCAAACCACCCCTTCCCTCCCTGGAGAGGTAGGGGGTACAAGGACTAAGAAGGGGCATCTAGGAGGCCCACAGCTCAGCTCTGCACCAGATCCATCCCTTGTCTGCTGGGTGACAGGCAGTGTTGGAGACCCATCAGCCTCAGCCTTGCCCTCTGTGAAGTGGGCACAACAGAAGCTACCTCAAAGTTGGGAAGAAACAGGTCCTTGTGCCGGAGACCCTCGGTGCCAGCCCTCTCCCTGCCTGGCAGACAGTGCCATCCCTGTCCTGTTAGAGGGAGGCCTCGGGATGCTTCTGGAATGCTTGCCATTGGCAATCTCCAATTTGGCTCAACAGAAGCAGGGAGGGAATTCACTCCTCAGGCCTCAGTTTCTCTAACTGAGCAATCAAGCTCGCTCATTGCTAGAGTTTTCCTAGAGAGAGAGGACGCATGCCCAGCAGTCTCGCCCGGAGCTGGAAGGGGGCACTACTGCCCCCAAGGTGCCCAGAAACAGGGACAAGTTTGCCCTTCCTGGGGAGGGAGGCCCCTGTCAGACGGGTGGGGTGGGGCGCTCCCCCACCTCCCTGGGGAGCCTCGGGCTCCTTGGAACGGCCTTCCCGTGACAACATGAGCGATTCCCTTTCTCACTCCCGAGCCCAGCCCCGCGGCCTGAAATCCATCATTCCACTTTGTCTGTCCAAGGACCCGCAGGCCACCCAGCCACTCTTACAAGGAGTACAGCAAACATTCTCGGGCAGAACCAGGCACGGCGTACCCAGAAAATGTCAAGGCCAGAGACTGCAGCCAGCCCTGTGACCGTGGACCTGGGACCTCACCTGCCCTGGCCCTGGGCTGCTCATCAGGAAAATTTAATCATCTACGTCACACAAGCCTGGACCCCGGCGATGCATGGGATGCTCGGGCACCCCAGGTCCTGAGCACAGCAGAGAGCCCCCCATGGCCTGATCAAAACATTCCTCCCTCATGAAAACCAGAACCTGCCCCAAATACACATGGTCTTTCAGTGCCTGCTCCCAGCAACAGCAGGGTGGGCATCAGCCTCTGGAGTCAGCTGATTTGGAGAAGGCTATCAGGGAAGGCTTCCTGAAGGAGGTTATGCCCGAGATGAGGAGTTTGACCAGGGGACAAAGGAGGGGTCTGCCCAGTTATGAGATATAGTCTGGACATATTCTGGAAAAGGCCAGGAATTGGCCTGAACTGGGGCAACGATGTCAGCAGTGAGGTCCGCAGGGTGCATTAGTGTGGGTCTGGGGCGGTCGAGACTCAACAGGGGGAGGACAGCGTCTCTGAGCAGTCAGCCTTCCTTAGCAGCAGTCATGTCTGCCTCCACCCAGCGGAGGTGGCCGCCAACTCCTTTCTGTTCTGTTTATGAAACTGGCTTGCAGGCAGTCAGGATTGGTGACAAGCTCTCCCTTTGCAAACAGGCTGGTCTCAGTGTCCCGTCCACACTCCAGGCATTTACCCGCAGGCCCTCATTCTAATTCTGCTACTTGTTTGCCCTTAAGAATAACAAAATTATATTCCCCCTTGCAACTCTCCCAACTCACCAATGCAGGGAAGCAGCCCCCACCATTGCAGTGATAAGAGTGCACGTTTACTGCGCACTTACAACATGCCAGACGCTGCTCCGGGTGTCACGGTGGTGCCTGCTCGTTTACTCTTCACCGCAGCTCTCTCAGGCTGTCGTGATGTGACTGTCCCATTTCTCAGAGGAGAAAACTGAGGCACGGAGAGGCCAAGTCACCTGCCTGGCCTCACACAGCTTGGAAGTAGGGGAACCCCTGTAAGGACCCAGGGAGTCTGATCTCCAAATGCGAGGACTCGGCCCAACCCCCTCAACCCTCCCGGTCCTGGTTACCCACACTCTACACACACCTGACACCAGGGGTCTCCACAGGGGACGGGCCAATTTCACATCGTTTTCCTGACTCTACACACACTGGGACACCAGCAGCTGGGAAGTCGATCAGGGAGAGAGGGCTTGAGCTGCGACAAGCACCAGGGACTGCCCACCCGACGCCGTCCATAGGGGGATCTCATGCGAGCTCAGAGTCGGAGCAGCCACCCCCGGCCCTGGCCCCTTCCTCTCGCCCCTGGGGCTCCTCAGCTGTTGATTCTTAGACCTCAGTTCCAGGTCTTCAGCGAGTGGCAGGTGCACAGGAGAGTCGGCCGAGGAGGGAGGTGGTGATGCTGGGGGAATCAATGTGAAATCAAGACTGGGCCCGGAAACCTCAGGGGCTCCCCTGAGTTGAGGCGTGGAACCCCCACAACAGCCTACCCAGCGTGAGGCCAGGGCTCCCCTCTACTTCACCCGGTCCCCCAAGCCCATCTGAGACGGGGTCCTCCGCTGGGTCTCCCTCCTTGTGCTTTTAAGCTAGGGATGTGGGACAGATACCACATTCCACACCAGGGACGTGATATTCCACCCCACGGGTCAAGGGCCCCTCTACCCCAACATGAAACCTCAGGCCCTCTGAGAGGGGCCCACTCCAAGCTCCAGCTGTCCCCCACCCTCCCACAACAGTCTGTGCCCCATGATCCCTAACTGCTAACCTCCTTGCAAGGTGCCCTACCACTTGGAATACCCTTCCCCGCCTTCTGTATCTGGTAGTGCTAAGGGTCTGTGGAGCCCTCACTGGGGGAGAGAGGTCCCTGCCTCCTAGAAGCCCTCCCCGGCCCCAGGCTGGAGGGTCCGCTGTTGACTAAGCTCTGTCTGTCCTCCCTGCCGACCAGCAGCTCTGTGAGGCCAGGACGGCAGAGGAGACCTGGAATGACGAATACGAAATAGAAAAAGTGGCCAGGCCTGGCAGCTTATGCCTGGAATCCCAGCACTTTGGGAGGCCGAGGAAGGCAGATGACCTGAGCTCAGGAGTTCCAGAGCAGCCTGGCCAACATGGTGAAACCCTGTCTCTACTAGAAATACAAAAATTAGCTGGGTGTAGTGTCCCACACCTGTAATCCCAGCTACTTGGGAGGCTGAGGCGGGAGAATCGCTTGAACCCTGGAGGCAGAGGTTGCAGTGAGCCAAAATCACTCCATTGCACTCCAGCCTGGGCGACAAACTGAGACTCCATTTCAAAAAAAAAAAAGGAAAGAAAAAGTGGCCATTTTATCTGGCGTGAGCTGACCCTAGGTGCCCCCGAGGTAGAAGAAATTCAAGCTTTAATGCAAGAGCCAAGTCCATTTGGGCCTAGACCAGGGATTCTCAAACTGCAGCCACCGGGCCAGCAGCGCGAATACCACCTGGAAACTTGCTAGAGACGCAGATTCTGAGTGAGAAACTCCCAGTACTGCCAGCAACCTGATTCCCCGGCTCTCTGGGGGCCTCTGATGCATACTCCAGCGTCACAATCCCTGCCCTAAAAATTGTAAATTAATAGGCTGTGTATTTCTAACAAGCCAAAAAAAAAAAAAAAAGGTTTGATGATCTTTGCTAAAGAAGCAAGATGCTAACATGATGATGATGATGATCCCAGGGAGGCCTATTCTGACCACACTCTTTGAAGCTACAACCCTCTTCCCTCCCGCACTCTCCAAGCGTGAGCTTCCTTCTTCTGGAAGCCTCTAATCACTGCGCGTCGCTAATTAGCTGTCAGGAGTGCTGTAAGCGAGCCCGGCCCCCGCCCTCCCGCGATCTGTGGGATCCGTGTGTTATTTATCTATTCCTGCACTGTCTCCTTCCCTGCTAGAAGCTCAGCTCCCTAAGGGCAGGGATCTCTGTCCACTTTGTCCACTGCTCTATGCTCTATCCTCTGAGCCTAGAACAGGGCCTGGCATACAGTAGGTGCTCAATTAACACTGAGTTGCAGAATGGAGGAACCCAGATGCTCGCCGAGTTCTTTTCAGCTCCCATTGCAACACATTTTCCAACTGGTGCCCACGGCAAGCTTGTGAGAGACGGAGCAAGCGTCACTCCTATACCCAATTTCGGATGAGGAAACTGGGCTGTGGGGAGGATCAGAACCTGTGCAAGGTCACACATGGAGTCTCGGACTCCCACTCTGGTCTGATTGCTAAATCCAGAACCCTGTGATCTGTTGGCAAATTCAGGCTCTAGGGATCAGGCGTTCTGGCCTTGCGTCCTTCTCCGGCTGACAAGCCCACAGTCTAATGGCATGGCCAAAATGGAAACCGTTACCCTAGAAATCACCGATGTGGGGCTGGAGGAGGGAGGCCACGGCATGCTTCCTCTGAAGTCCCGGCATGCGGCTTCAGGGCTGTGACGATGATGCCTGCCATCTGAGAGGCCCCCCGGTGCAAAGACACACAGCTAATTAGCTGTCAAAAGCGATGCAAACTCTAGCTGGCCCCCTCCCCAACGATCTCTCCCAGAATCGCCCTCTGCCACCGCGTGTCACCACATGATAAAAGGAAATATGTTCAAAGCAGAACCACTAACAAGAGACAGGGAGGCTCTGAGAGGCAGAAGGAAGCAGATTGCCTCTGACACTCTCCGAGGAAAGGGGGATAAATTAAAACCATTAAATAAATAATTTGTCATCGTCAGTTTTCAAAAAGAAGTCATTCTGGAAGAGCAGGCTTCTTGTTTGGGGCATTCCAAGCACTCGCCTGGGAGACGCCAGTGAAGTGGTTAAGAGTCTGGGCTCTGGATTCAAAACAGGCTCTGTCCCTTGCAACCTGTGTGACCTGCGGCAAGTCACCTCACCTGCTCGGCCTCAGTCTGCCCATCTGTAAAGTGGGGGAGACAAACATCCCGACATAAGGCATGGGGGAGAGCCTATGAGAAAATACACATATCTCAGGATACACATGAGGGTTTAGCCCCCCGGGGACAGCCGAAGCGGGCACCAAATCACAGGTGCTGATACGCCCTGCTGCTGCCCAGCTGCAGAAACACAGGCACATTCTCAACCCCCTCAGCTTCCTTGTCTGTAGAATGGGGACGATGGCGGCTCTGGCATACAAAGTGCTTAGCGTGCACCTGAACAGCCATCCACCGTGGGACGATCTGTCTGAGAGCATCTGCTGGGCCCTGTGGACACTGCTGAAAGTCAGTGGCCTCAGGATGGCCGGGAACCCATCAATGCCCAGCCCTCTCCTGCTGGCCGCCATGTCCCCTCTACCACACGGGGCAGCCCTCCACTCTGAGCCTGTCCTGGCCTCTCCCACGAGGCCCCCATGGATGCGCCTCCTGTCGGTCAGAACCAGCTGGGCTGCCTCGGAGATGTGCCTACCCACTCTGTGCCCTCCTTCTCTGCGGGATAAGGGGAAACACGCCAAGTGCCTACCTGGCTGAGCCCTTGCCAGAAGTCAGGCACAGCTCAAAACTGCGTGAAATTCACTGAGTCAGCAACTGCTCACTGTACAGATGGAACACTGAGGCACCGAGGCAGAGTCACACCCTGAGTGAGTGGGGGCACCAGGCCTCCTGCCCCCAAGGGTAGGTGAGGCAGAGTCATACCCTGAGTGACTGGGGGCACCAGGCCTCCTGCCCCCAAGGGTAGGTATGACAGGCAAGCACATGGCACTGGGTATGGTTAGGGCCAAAGCGAAGGTGTAGTCTTGAGCATGTGTTTGGAAACCTCTGGCAAGAATGCGAGCTGGGATGGGGCAGCCCAGGGCAGAAGAAATGGCCCAGACCCTGGGCAGCCTTGGCCCTCCAGGCGGGGGTGGTAAGGGCTGATCACTTAGAGCACTGGGTGAGGCCCAGTGACCAGAGCACCCGGGAGAGGCCAGGACCCATCAGGGCCAAGCCATGGTGGAACTGAGCACCCCCAGGCTGAATGCCCCCTCCCAAGATGCCAGGCCGGGCCTTTCCAAACACATTCACTTTCTCCCTGTAGCTAGTCTAGGGTAGGTCAACAGATGTCCTTAGCCCCCATCTGGATGCTGGCACAGAGGCCACCCATGGACTCCCTGAGCCCTCAGTGCCACGCCCCATGCACTCGTCACTGCAGATGTCGTGCAGGGGTGGGGGCTCCCAGTACACTGCAGGGGCAACAGGGAAGCAGAGAGTAGATGGTGGGCACATGGGCAGGGGAACAGCAGCTCCATGGAGTAGGGAGCACGGGGGGCCAGAAAGGGCCCTGTGGAGTAGTCCCCATTGCCCTGGGAACCACTCCTACCAGAGTAGTCGCTGAGTTGAAATGTTTGACCTGGCTGGGTGCGGTGGCTCATGCCTATAATCCCAGCACTTTGGGAGGCCGAGGCAGGTGGATCACCTGAGGTCAGGAGTTCGAGACTAGCCTGGCCAACATAGCGAAGCCCCGTCTCTACTAAAAATACAAAAATTAGCCAGGTGTGGTTGCGGGCACCTGTAATCCCAGCGACTTGGGAGGCTGAGGCAGGAGAATCACTTGAACCCAGGAGGTAGAAGTTGCAGTGAGCCAAGACAGCACCACAGCACTCCAGCCTGGGCAACAGAACGAGACTCCATCTCAAAAAAAAAAAAAAAAAAAGAAAAGAAAAGAAAAAGAAAAAGGAAAAAGGAAAAATAAAAAAGAAATGTTTGACCTGACAAGAGTCAAGGTCACTGAAATTAAAGCCGTGGTGTGACCCAAGACCAGAGGCAACTAGACTGTCAGGTGTCCAGGTACCATGGGAGGGCAGTGGGCTGCCGTGAGCCCCAGTCTGGAAGCGCCGCCAAAGATGACCAGCACTGCTGCGGGGGGGGCTGCCCATGCCCCGCAGGTCCCCCTATGTCCTGTGGGGCTCACACAGGGACACCAGCCCCCTCCTCCACTGCCTCATCTCCGTCCCTTTCTGGTAAGTGCTGGCCAGATGGAGCCCTAAGCCTTGCGGTAGGCCTCCTCCTCCAGGAAGCTGGGTCGGGCCCCGCCTCTGTGTGCCTGAGTGGTCACCATCCAGCCCTTTCTCCCTGCAGCTGGGCCGGGGTAGGTCAACATATGTCCTCAGCCCCCATCTGGATGCTGGCACGGAGGCCACCCATGGACTCCCTGAGCCCTCAGTGCCATGCCCCATGCGCCCATCACTGCAGGATGTCGTGCAGGGGTGAGGGGTCCCAGTACAGTGCAGGGGCAACAGGGAAGCAGAGAGCAGGTGGTGGGCACACGGGCAGGGGCACAGCCCTGCCCTCGGGACTGTTACTGCTCTCAATTCCCCTCTCCTCTGCCACCTGTGTGGCCCCCATCTGGCACTGATGCTTCCACAGGGGACAAAACCCCAGCAGCAGGACAAGCAGCTCCTCCCCCTAGCCCTGTGCAGTTCTGTGCAGCTGCTCACCCTCTCTGTGCCCTGGCTGCCCTGGGGCAAAACGAGCCGGCCGTGAGGGCCTCCAGCCCACACCCCGCAGGACAGCTGTGACTTCAGTCTTTATTCTGAGATCCCCTGTCTGGCTGTTTGTGGATCCTTGGCCTCTTTACACAAAAAACAAGTCTTCAGGTGCCTGGAGCCCACGGCAGGAAGGGTGGAGCATGGAGGGAAGGGGCGAGCACAGGGTGGGCCAGGGTGGAGCACAGGGCAGGACGGGGGCTGCACATAGTGGGGCCGTGCGGATGGGCAGCCGGGAGGCAACCGGGGTTCCTTGGAGACCAGGGGCATGAGCCCCCGCCCCTGGTGACATGATGTTACTTCTCCCTTCCACAGTCGCGGTGGCCCCTGCAGAACCCTCCTCCTCCCTTGCACTGAGCCCCCATCCTGCCTGGGCAGAGGTAAATGCCCCCTCCTCTCTCCGGGACCAAGAGGGGCCTCTGGGGAACTTCTCCCCAGCCTGGCAGCTCCCGGGGGCCTCCCAGAAGAAGCCTCCCAGAAGCTCAGCCCCCAGAGAAGAAGGGGGAGCAGTGGGCCCCTGACAGCTGAGCGATTGCCATAGCAACCACGCGGCAGGGCAGCTGGCAGGGGGGAGGTTGGCAGAACAACGGGCTGGCCTCCCACGGGGAGAGGGCGAGGTCAGGCTGGGGCACGGGGGCCACAAGGGGCGGAGGCTAAACCGCCACAGCTCCCTTCCCAGGCCTGACAAGTGCCAACATGACAAGCTTGTCCCTCCTGGAGGAGTGCATGGTGACCCCGCTGGGCGGTCACTGACCAGGCGGGAAGGACATCTGGGAACCCCTCCAGGCCCGACCGCTTTGACAACCCTCTCCCTCCTCCTCCCACAGGCGGAGAAGGGGCTCTCGCTGGGATTCCTGATGCCCTGGGGGGCAGAGGCGCCCTGGCACCCAGCTCCCCCTCCACCTGGAGGGCAGCCAGGAAGGGGTGGCAGGAGCAGGGGCCACGGGGCCGCAGGATGCAGGAGGGCCGACCTTTGCTGGGTTTGCCTGCTGCTGTTTCTGCAGCTCATGGTGGGGACCCGGTGAGAATGTGTTCAGTGGAAGAATGAAGGAATCAGTGGGCCTCGTCTCAACATCCTTTCACTGTGGCTCAGGAAGGGAGTCCCAGGGGTGCGGAGCCAGGACAGATGCTCGGCTGAGATCAAGCTCAGTCTGTGTGACTCCAGCCTCTTGTCAGCCCCTCAAGGGAACTGGGCTGCTCCCAGCGGTGTGATGGGCCAGTGGGCCATGTTTACAGTTTTGGGGGAGCTTCAGGGGACTCTTAGCCCAACTCTGTCCCTTCTGAAGATGCGTGAGGAGGCCCCTGCTGCCTGCTGGCCTTCTAGGGGCACACCCTACCCTGCCCCTCAATTGAGATCCTCACCCAACCCATCTGTAGAATGTTTTGCCCATGTGGGCACTGGGGATGGGGAAACTGAGGACCCCCAAAGTGAGTCAAGCTGCCCAAGATTACTCTGCAAAGTGAGGAACTAAGTCCAGGCCCTGAGCTCCCAATCACACCACCCCTCCTAGGCCCCTGGAATCTCCAGGTGAGGGGCCTCAGTTTACGTGTATGTATAAACTGAGACATGGAGGAATGATGAGAGAGCGTCCCAGATACTCAGGGAGATACTCAATCTCAGCTAGTCTCTTCTCTCCTTTTTTCTTTTTTGTTTTTGAGACAGGGTCTCACTCTATTGCCCAGGCAATGATGCCATCGCGGCTCACTACAGCCTCACTCAAACGACTGGGCTCAAGTGATTCTCTCACCTCAGCCTCACCAGTAGCTGGGACCACAGGTGCGCACCACCACGTCCTGCCAATTTTTAAGTTTTTTGTAGAAACGGGGGTCTCACTATGTTGCCCAGGCTAGTTTTTTTCCTTTGCAATAAAGGCAGTTTATAAAATGCTTGACTAAATGTGATTTCATTTTTCATTATCTTTTAAGACTTCTGTAAATCAATTTACAAGTATATAAGAAACATCCTTCCTCGCGCTATGTGCTCCAGCTTGAAGTTGGATAAAATATAAGGGAATGAGCTCCTGGGGAAATATGGTAGAAAATGCAGAACATTGCTGAGCGTGGTGGCTCATGCCTGTAATCCCAGCACTTTGGGAGGCCGAGGCAGGAGGATCACCTGAGGTTAAGAGTTCAAGACCAGCCTGGCTGACGTGGTTGAAACCCCATCTCTACTAAAAATACAAAAATTAGCCAGGCGTGGTGGCGGGGCTCCTGTAATCCCAGCTACTGGGGAGGATGAAGCAGGAGAATCGCTTGAACCCAGGAGGTGGAGGCTGCAGTGGGCCGAGATCGCGCCACTGCACTCCAGCCTGGGTGACTCTGTCTCAAAAAAAATGAAAATGCAGAGCGTTGTTCCAGTTGTTCTTCTCCAACAAATACAGCAAGTATAATCCACGCTTCATCTCTTCAACCTCCCTATGTCCCATGTCCCCCCACCCAAAGACTCCCACCTTGTCTAATAACAAGAGCAGCACCATCCAATACAAAGTATCGTGACAGAAAGAACCTTCCAGATCTGTGTTGCTCAATGCAGTGGCGACCGGCCACATGTGGTGAGCACTTGAAATTCAGTGAGTGCAGCTGAGGAACTGAATTTTGCGTTGCGTTTCATTGAAATATAAGTGGCCACGTGTGGTGACAGTCCTGGGCCCCAAAGCTGGAGAGTAAAACGTTTATCATTTACTACAAGTGTGTCCTGAGGCCAGAGGGCAGAAGAGTGAGGGACGAGACCCCAGGGCTGACAACACCTCTGGGTGGCTCAGCACCCCGTGACGGGGACAGACATGGGGTCGGAGCTGGTGGGTGTGTTCAGGCAGGGATGGGGAGGAGCTGGTGGAATCCGGGGTCCCGGATGGAAATACAGCATAAGCCAAGGCCGGGAGGCCGGGCCAGGTGCTGGATCAGGCCCAGTGAGAGCTTCGCCAAGGAACGTGCCTGGGCGGCCCTGACCCCGAGTGAGCGCCTCAGCCACATCACACCTCAGCTTCCCCACCTGCACCAAGGCAACGAGAACAGTCCCAAACCTAAGGCTACTCTAAGGCTGAATGAGCCAGTGCATGCAAAGCGTCTGTCTTATACAGGGTGCTCCTAAGTGCTGACTGTTGTCATTTTTATTAATGCAAAGCACTTAGACGTGTCTGCCTTATAGCGGGTGCTCCACAGGTGCTGGCTGTTGTCATTATTATTATTATATTATTATCATCCATGTTTGTTGGGTTGTTTTCCCCACTTGAAGCTCCTGCCCTCCACCCCCCGGTGCTGTCCGAGTCTGCCTGCCGAGGGAAGAGCCTCCAACTCACCCTGCTGGCGTCCCCTCCCCACCGCATGATTTAACCAGAAAAACCGGCACTGTTTCAGCCCCACAACACTATGAGGAAATTAGTATTATTCTCCCATCTTACATATGGGGAAGCTGAGGCACACGGAGGTTAAGGGACTTGCCCAAGGTCACGCAGGATTGAGAAGTAGGCACTGGCCGGGTGTGGTGGCTGATGCCTGTATTCCCAGCACTTTGGGAGGCTGTGGGAGGAGGACTGCTTGAGCCCAGGAGTTTGAGACCAGCCTGGACAACACGGTGAGACCCCATCTCTACAAAAATTTAAAAATGAGACAGGCATGGTCACGCACACTTGTAGTCCCAGCTGTTCAGGAGGCTGAAGTGGGAGGATGGCTTGAGCGCAGGGGGTGGAGGCTACAGTGAGCCGAGATCACGCCACTGCACTCCAAAAAAAAGAAAGAAAGAAAAGTAGGCACTGACTGGCCGGGTGCGGTGGCTCACGCCTGTAATCCCAGCACTTTGGGAGGCCAAGGCAGGCAGATCACGAGGTCAGGAGTTCGACACCAGCCTTGCCAACATGGTGAAACCCTCTAAAACTACAAAAATTAGCCGGGTGTGGTGGTGGGCGCCTGTAATCCCAGCTACCTGGGAGGCTGAGGCAGGAGAATCACTTGAACCCGGGAGGCAAAGGTTGCAGTGAACTGAGATCATGCCACTGCGCTCCAGCCTGGGCAACAGAGCAAGACTCCGTCTCAAAAAAAAAAAAAAAAAAAAAAGTAGGCACTGACATCACCCCCGCTTTACAGATGGGGAAACTGAGACTGGGAGGGGTATCGTCAGTGGTCCTGGACCACACAGCCAGAAGGCAGCTGGGTCAGGCTGGGCCGGCAGCTGGGCTTTCAGGCCTCCCAAGCCCAGGCTCTGGCCTCTGGGCTCCCAGGTCTCCCAGGCAGCAGGAGTGGGGGGAGAAGCCTCTGGAAGGGCTGGGGAGTGGGTGGGGAGGTGTGGACAGCAGGCTGGGCTTCTGCCACTCGCTCCATCCTGCCTCTCATGCCTGCCCCTCGGGGAGCCGGAAGCTGGCAACAGCGACCGCCGCCACCGCCTCCCTCTCTGGGCCCATCTGCTCCGGCTCCGGGATCCGGTGGGTGGTGGGTCCCTGCAGAGACCGCCCGCGGCAGAGGTGGGTGCTGCCCCCAACCACCTCTTCTCCCCAGCCTGGGGATCACCGGGGGACACAGAACAGTGTTCATGAGCGCACTGTGGTGGGCAGAGCAGGCCGGATACCCCTCCACATCCAGCACTGGGACCTGGGCACACATCTCCGGCCTCGGCTGCTGCAGGTGTGAAACAGGCACAGCATATCTTGGTGTAACAGTGGGCTCTAGGCCAGCTCCTGCCCCTGACTGGGACCCCTCTGCCTGCGTCCTTCCCTTTAGGTTTCCTGACCATAACGTCTGGGTTTCCAAGACCCTCTCATTTCAAATCAGTGCTGCCGCCCAGGAGCACGGTCATCCTGGTCACAGGTGTGTGGCCGGGCTTAGGATCAGAGCGAGCGAGGCGCGAGGATGTGTGGACAGGGAGTGAGATTTCCGAAAGACCTCCCCAGTGGGTGGCAAGGGCCCCCCAGAAGCTAAGAGCCCAGAGTCACCTGTCTCAATTGATGACGCTCATTGCCAGACCTCCTGGGGTCAGGGGACCTCTCCGAGTGGGGCGGTCATGCTGAAGGGTCACCTAATAGCAGAATATGTGCTGACTACCTGCCATAGTCAGCAGGTAGTGTGAGGCGCTGTGGGAGAGGCTAGGGGACAACTTCTTCAGGGTCAACACACGTCCCAGTCCAGACAGCCAGGAGAACCAGGTCTGCAGGCACCTGGGCTGAGGGCAGGGGCAGGCAGGGCTCTGTGGGAGAAAAGCTGGGTCCCACCACCTGTTCCTGCTTCCCAGGAGTGGGCTCCAGTGCCGGCTCTGCCAACGGGCTGTGTGACCCCAGGCCAGTCACTTGACCTTTCTGTGCACCAGAGTACACCAGGGTAGAAACCATGCCCCCTTGGGGGCGATCCCGAGAGATGAGATGAGCCGCTGCCTGGCACATGGTAAGTGCCCCATACGGGCTGGTAATCAGATGGTGCTGAGGCTGTGCCCCACACGGCAGGGTCCCCATCCTTCTCCAGATGGGAATTCGGCCTCTATTTTTGCTCCAGCTCCATCCCACACCTTCCAGACACGATGCTCCAGACATCCAGACATGCTTGCCACCTCTGAGCCCACAGCACCCAGTCTGTGCCGCCTCCTGCCCTTTGCACACACAGTTCCCTCTGCCAGAGCAGCCTCCGAGCCCACAGCACCCAGCCTGTCCCACCTCCTGGCCTTTGCACGCACAGTTCTCACTGCCAAGAGCAGCCTCCGAGCCCACAGCACCCAGCCTGTCCCACCTCCTGGCCTTTGCACGCACAGTTCCCTCCACCGGGAGCACTCTTGCCACCCTCCTTCTCCCCTGGCTAACTCTTCCTCCAGGTCTTCCAGGAAGGAGGCTGGGCGGGATGTCCTTCCTCTGGGTTCTCCCAGACTCCTGGAGCTCCGACCAGTGGCATCAATCACACTGTGCCATAGCCCACCCTGGCACAGTGAGCCCTGGGAGGATGAGGCCTCCCCATCCCTCTGCAACACCCAGAAACCAGCGTACAGGAGGGACTCAAGAAAGAGGAGGCAGAGGAACAAAGGGGTCCCAGGTGGAGACAGCAGAGGTGGCTGCAGCAGCAGCTCTGTTCCCCCTGGAGACCCCACCCATTTCCAGGGCCACACAGGCTGCAGCTCTGCAGGATCTGGCAGGGAACAGTGACACCTAGCGGGCAGCGGGCACAGTGCCCCACCACCCAGGAGGCCCAGCACAGCCCAGGCCCCAAGCAAGCGGGGTTGCAGACTCCAGGGCAGGACTGGGGCAGAGGGGCACCCAGCAAGCCAGGCGGGTGCTGCGTGTCGCCGGCGGCGAGGCAGGCCTTGGCGCCTTCTCTGCTCCTCCTGCCTCCTCCCGTGGGCAGCTCATTCCCGCGTGGCATATGCCCGCCATATGCTCTCCCCGTCACAGCATCTTCAGCGGGCCTGCAAGCAGCCTGCTGGCGGTGTGGGGGGGGGGCGGGGGCGGGGGCGCCTATGAGGTGGAGCCGCCTGGCTGCTGCACCTTACAAGCTGTGGGGAGTGGCTAGGGGCTGCCGAGGGCAGGGAGCCCACCCAGCTTCCACCTCCCTGTGGGCATGTGTCAGCTCCACCAAGGCCCCTGCAAGGGAGCCGAGCCTGTGGTCATCCCACATTACAGGCAGCCAAACTGAGGCTCGGAGAAGCTGAGTGCCTTACTGGAGGATACAGAGCCTGCAAGGACAGGCCCGTCCTGTCACCGGCAGCCTCAGACTGCACCTGTAACTCGGGGCAGGTGAATGGGGTGACTCACTGTGGCGTTCTCTGATGTTGGAGGCTCAAGGGTTCAAAGCTTTGCTGTGCCGTCCCCACACCGGCATGACCTCAGTTTCCTCCTCCCCTGAAGCCACAGCTGGGGCCTCTCCGGCCTCTTCCTGCTCTGACAACCCCCTGAAGGAGGATCTTCAGGGCACTTCTGGGCCTGACACCTGACCCTGACTTGAGCTTCTCAAACTGGGTTCCCCAGAGTGCTGGCGCCTGCAGATGGGCTTGGGTGTGCCCAAGGGGCTCAGGGGAAATTTGAGATGGGGACCGGGGGTTGTCCCCCTTAAACCAGAAAGTGTCTAGGGCTGATTTCCACAGTAATTTCATGCGTGTACACATCCTAAGCAACAAGGGGAGGGAGGAAGATTCCAGAACTTTGTGCTATGGAGGAGGTAACACTGAGCTACAGTGACAGGTCCAGCCCCCTCCTGCCGCCAGATTCCCTCAGGAGCCAGGCCGGGTGATCGCATGGAGATAGTGACAGGCTCAGCCCCCTCCTGCCGCCAGATTCCCTCAGGAGCCAGGCCGGGTGATCGCATGGAGACAGTGACAGGCTCAGCCCCCTCCTGCCGCCAGATTCCCTCAGGAGCCAGGCCGGGTGATCGCATGGAGATAGCGACAGGCTCAGCCCCCTCCTGCCGCCAGATTCCCTCAGGAGCCAGGCCGGGTGATCGCATGGAGATAGCGACAGGCTCAGCCCCCTCCTGCCGCCAGATTCCCTCAGGAGCCAGGCCGGGTGATCGCATGGAGATAGCGACAGGCTCAGCCCCCTCCTGCCGCCAGATTCCCTCAGGAGCCAGGCCGGGTGATCGCATGGAGCAGATTCCCAGGCAGCAGATGTTTACTGAGCATCTACTCAGTACGAGGCTCCGTCATTTCCAAGCTTCGTTTAATCCCACAGTGCGGGAGTCAGCCCTGGGTCTCCGGAGTCAGACTCTGGGGTTCAACTCCTCTCTCTGCCATCTATCAGCGTGTGCCGATCAGGCAGTGACTCACCTCTCTATGCCTCCGTTTCCTCATCTCTAAAATGGAGCTGACAGCAGTTCCTACCTGTTCATGGCAGCCTGGCATGGTGGCCTCTGACAGCCAGGTAGTGGCTGGCTCTAGCACACAGTAGGGACCTACTTGCCTGGAGGATGGGATAGGGGTTCCGCACACCCAGCGGTTGTGTGCAGCCCCCTAATGCAGACAGGAGCCGGGTGCCAGTCCACCAGGCAGCTGCTGCATTACTCAGGCCCCTTGATGCAGAATCACCTGGGAAAGAGGAAGAAACGCTTGCGTTTAGAAAAGCGGGTCCTGTACCCCGCAGCAGAGGCCTGCGTGTGAAGGGGGCACGTGCCTGGCAGGCAGGGTCTGACCGCCCAGCAAGGCCCGGGAGGCACCACCACAGGCAGGCAGGCCCCGGGCCCAGCCCCTGCCCAGGGTCACTCTGCTGCCCTTCTCCAGCCCTGTCTGGTTTCTGGGTCAGGCGGAGCAGGGTTCGAGCCCCGGCCTGGCCGCACCCCTGCTGGATGACCTCGGGCTTGTCTCCTGCTGAGCCCAGGGAAACAGAGAACAGGACTGTGCTGCAGCTCAGCCAGCTGGCGAGTGCCAGGCCATATGGCCGCCCACTCACCCGGCGCTTCCTGGGCACCTACTCTGTGCTGTTTGTGCTGGGTGCTGGGACACGGTGGTGGAGAAAACAGACATGAGTCCTTCCCCATAGGGACAGGCTTTGTCACCTTGAGGGCATCCGTGGGAGGACAAAGCAGCCTGAGTGCAGGGCCTCTGAGAGTTGGAAGAAGCTGCTCTGCGGAGAGCACTCACACACGGAGGTGCCCAAGAGCCATAACCCCATACCAAGGCACATGTCTGAGGGGATGGAGACACGCGTCCACAGGCACGCTCACAGCCGGGTGATTCATAACAGCCCAGAGTGGGAGCAGCCCAAACATCTATCCACGGATGAACAGATAACAAGACGTGGCACACCCACACAGTGGAATATTACTCAGCTATGAAAAGGAATGAAGCCTTGACTTGTGCTACATGGATGACTGCGGAAACCAGGCGCCGAGTGAAAGATGCCAGACACAGAAGTCCACATGCTGTGATTCCACACAGATGAAATGTCCAGAACAGGCCAATGCCTGGAGACAAGAAGTAGATGGGTGGTTGCCAGGGACTGGGGAGGGGATGGGGAGAAGTAGATGGGTGGTTGCCAGGGACGGGGGGTGGGGGTGGGGAGTGACGGCTGAGGATGCAGGGTTTCTTTTGGGGGTGGTGGAAATATTCTAGAATTAGATAGTGGTGATGGTTGCACAACTCTGTGAATATCCTCAAAACCACTAAACTCTACACTTTAAATCAGCGGCTTGCATGATATGTGAATTATATCTCAATACGGCTGTTATAAAAAAAACTGCACTTAAAATAGCACTTACAAAATGCCATTTTTCATACATTGGGGTATTTTTGAAACACAAAAATGAAAAGGCATGAACACATATTGTTTTGACGATCAGCAGCATAATAAAGGTGCTTGGGGTCTCCATGGCAAGGGGCTTGCAGACAGAGCGGTAGGGGGTTGGGGGAGGCCTGGCCCTGGCGCCTCCGCCCCCAGCTGGGCTCACCAGGCATCCTGGGAACACCCGGCTGGGGCGGGGCCAGCCAAGCGCAGACGCCCCACCAGCTGCTCTGTTTGTAAACTGCCAGCCGGTCCTGCAGGGGCTGGGCGAGAGGGGGCGCACTGCTGGCACAAACAGGGCGCCACGAGAACCTCTGCCGGGAACCCAGGACCCTTCACCAGGCCTCCCTGGAAAAGTCCAAGCCCATTCTGAAAGAAAGGCCACTTGGCCTCCCTCCCTGGTGTGGGCAAGGGGAAGAGGGGTCTCCTCGAGGGACACAGCCAAGGGCTCGGCCTGGCCTCAAGTTGGTGGACGAAACTACGAGAGAACCGAGCAGAGCTGCCGAGGCCACCGCAGACCAACACCGCAGGAGCTGCAGCAGGAGCCAGGCGGATGCTGCTCCACAAACCTTGCCCTCACCCCAGGGGACCCCGCAACAGCTTGGGAGGCAGGAGCCGTTCTCATCCCTGCTACAGACAAGGAAACCGAGGCATGGAGAAGCGCCCAGCTGGCATCGCTCTAGGCCCTGCCACATCACCATCTTCTGCAGCTGTGACATTGCTGCCCTCATGGAGGACAACTGGAGCGATGGGCTGTGGAGGGCACCTGCCTGCCCACCTGCCAAACTGCAGGGCGGCCCGACCCTGTGCCACTTGGGCACAGAGCTGTGAGGGGCAGCCCCGACTCCAAGCCAGGCCCTCAGGGCTACCAGAACACCCCCTTCCCAAATGTCCTGCTGCGGGGACAGCTGGACAACGGGAGTCCCAGGACCAGGCCTGCCCCAGAGCAGCTGGACGCCTGCCCCCAGTGTCCTGGCGGGAACCCAGGACTCTGCCCTGCTGTGCTGTTGCTCCACGGAGTGACAATCCGTGAGAAGTCTTGGTGCTGGTGCTGGCGCTGGCAGCAGCCTTTGGAGAGAGGCACGCCCCCGGAACCCAGAGCTCTGGCTGGCATCCCAGCACTGCCACTCAGGGTACCAGTCTGAAACAGGCTGACGGCAGCCTCACCTCGGGGTTGCTGCCTGCACAGGCCCACAGAGTGCTGGCCTGACTGGGCCTCCGCAAGTGCCACGGTCCTCGCTGCGAGCATCCCTCCTGGGCCCCACGCCCCCTTCTGCGAGGGGTCCCCGCTATCCCCCATGGGACCTAGGGAAGGGGCCAAGTCAGAGACGGGCTCTGGGCCCACTAAGGCAGCTTCGCTCCTGCTGGCTGGGTATACTGGGCTACTGGGCACAATGAAGTCTGCACAAACGCGGCTGCTGCTGCTTAAATAACTCTCATGCCTGGGAAAGGCAAGATGTCTTAGCTGGGCCTCAAGCTGGCTGAGCAAAAGGGCTTTTGTGGACTCGGAACATGAAGTGTCTGGGGCAGGAGGCCTTCAGGCATGGCTTGATCCAGAGGCTGAAGACATCGCCTGGGAACTGCCTCCTATCTGTGTCTGTGTCTCCCCTGCCCCAAGTTCCTCACTCTTGGGGGACTCTAGTCATATAACACCCCGGAAGCTCCAGGGCTCCACCTGCCAGTTGAGCACCAACTCCACGGGGGTGCCCAGTGCCCAGGGCCCATGCAGGCTGGTCCAATCAACCACTCTCAGCACTGACTCCACGCCTCCCAGGACCTCAGCCTGGACCCTGGTATCTTCACCCAAAGGGAGGAAGCAGTTCCCATTAACTAAAGACCTTCTGAGCTGGTATCAATAGGGGGAGATGGCTCCAGCCAGCAGCCCCCTCCCTGCTTAGTTCTAGCCAAGATAAGGTTCCCAAAGGACTAATGCTGGTGTGTAAATATTAGATACTTCTGTCTCCTTCGAGACCAATTACACAGATCATGGCGGCTCCCCCAGGACTCTGCCTTCCACTTACTGTATCATCATTAACAGCCTATTAGGTAACAGCTGCTCAGAGAGAGAGAGAGAGAGAGAGAGAGAGAGAGAGAGAGAGAGAGAGGCAAAGAGGGAGGAAGAGGCAGAGAAAGGGAGGGAGAGAGAAAGACGGAGGGAAAAAGGAGGGAGTGTGAGAGAAAAAGGGAGAGAGAGATGCGGGAAGAGAAAAGAGACAGAGGAAACAGAAAGAAGAGGGAAAAAGGGGAGAGAGACAGACAAAAGGAGAGAGAGAGACAGAGCTAGTGAGGATGGCAGCACAGGACACAGAAGGACCCATAATCCAAACCGGGCAGAGGCAGGAAGACAAACGGTCAGAGAAAGGGAAAGGCAAAGGGAGGCGGAGGGAGGCCGAGGCGGAGTAGGCAGCTGTGAAGACTCTCTGAGGGGTACAGGGATCCAGGGGCCCCAAGCCCACCTGCCCAGCGGGGTCCCCACAAGATGAGCAGCAGGGTCCTGCCCATCCTTCTCCATTTGCACCTGCAGCTCTACGCACCCCACCCACCCTCAGCCCCACAGGCAGGTGGACAGAGCTGGGGGCACCAGGCAGGCCTCAAGTAAGCTCTTTTAAAACCAGGGTCACCCCTAGCTGTCCTGAGCCCAACAGCACTGGGCAATTTGTCCCCGAGGAATTCCTACAGCCAGAAATGACAAGATGGAAGCCACCATCTGGTGGAGCCCAGGCCTCCTTGCAGAAAGGGCCTTCAGGTGCATACTCGGATGCAGGGCCTGTGCCACTGCTCAGAACGGGGCTCAGGTGTCCCCACTGCACTCACAGACCAGCCCCCGGGCATGTCCCCCATGTGCCCAGCCCCTCCCTCCCCGCGTTCCCTCCCTGAGTGCTCACAGCAGCCCCAGGGGCAGAAATGAAGTGAAAGATGAGAGGCAGGGGCTGTGAATGACCTGCCCAGGGTCAGCTGGCCGTGGAGCCCCAATGCTGCTGCTGCTAAACCCCAGGACAGGCAGGTCCTTGCACCCAGGGTGGGAGAAGTGGCAGTGGTGGCAGTGGCTTGAGCCAGGCTTAGGAGAGGGAAGCCCCTGTATGGTCAGCCAGGTCCAGGCCTCCTCTGAGGAGCATGACGTGCGGGTCCGGCCCTCATCCCGTCCTCCTCCCTGGCTCAGGCCCGGTCCCTGCATGCAGCCATTGCCTTCTGGAGCCTGTACAGTCCTCCAAGCCACCTTCCCCTGCTCAGGGACCCCACTGAGCTCTGAGGATCTCCCAGTGCTGCGGTGGGTTTCCCATCCATTGTCCATCCAATGTCGAATGGACAATTACGTGTCCAAACAACACACAATTGTGGAGCACTCCCTACCCACTAGGTCTTTTCTAGGTGCTGGGGACAGAGCATGGACAGGGAGACACATACCCTCCCATTCAGAGCATCCAGCCCGTGGCAAAATCAAGACCAGGACACTTGTGACCAGAGAAACCACAGATGAGAGCCTGGGTGGAAACAGAGCAAAGAGAGAGGTGTACCAGAGGCGGTCAGGGAAAGCTTCCGGGACAGCACAGAGTAGCAGCAGCAGCCCTGGGGGGTGGGGCAGGCGACGAGATGGGTCAAAGAAGGTGGTGCCCCCCTCTAGGGACCCCCCCTGAGCCACTGAAAATTGTATTCTAAGAGCACTGGGAAGCGCCTTGGCGACATTAGCAGGGGGTAACCCAACCTAGCCCCTCTACCAACCTCCCCTGGGCTATGGTGTGGGGACAAACCAGCCAGGACTCCGTGACAAAGAGGCTGATTTCCTGAGCCCCCCCTTCCTCTGGTGCTCAGTAGGGGCCACAGACATCCGGGGGGAGGCTCCCCCAGAGGGTGCCCATTTCATTGCTTCCAGGCACAGTGCCTTTGGCTGCCCCCCCCGGCCCTCTCTAGGCCACTAGGGTTCTGGGGCCTCTGAGGGTGGGAGTAGGGTGGGCCTGGTGCCCAGAACCCCTGCTGAGATTTCAGGCTCCCAGCCCTGCAAAGCGCCTCATTTCTCCTCCTCCAGGGCCGGGGATAATTAGACGAATGGGGACATAAACCACGGCTGCTCCTGCACATCTGCTAATCACATCTCCTGCAGACAGCGTGTGGGGGGGGTGTGTGTGTGTGAGTGTGTAGACAGCGTGTGTGGGGGGTGTGTGTGTGTGTGTAGACAGCGTGTGGTGTGCGTGTGTGTGTGTAGACAGCGTGTGTGGGTGTGTGTGTGTGTGTAGACAGCGTGTGGTGTGCGTGTGTGTGTGTGTGTGTAGACAGCGTGTGTGGGGGGGTGTGTGTAGAAAGCGTGTGGGGTGTGTGTGTGTGTGTAGACAGCGTGTGTGTGTGTGTGTGTAGACAGCGTGTGGGGGGTGTCTGTGTGTGTAGACAGCGTGTGGGTGTGTGTGTAGACAGCATGTGCGGTGCGTGTGTGTGTGTGTAGACAGCGTGTGGGTGTGTGTGTGTGTGTAGACAGCGTGTGGTGTGCGTGTGTGTGTATGTGTGTAGACAGCGTGTGGGGGGTGTGTGTGTCTGTAGACAGCGTGTGGGGTGCGTGTGTGTGTGTGTGTGTAGACAGCGTGTGGGGTGTGTGTGTGTGTGTGCAGACAGCGTGTGGGGGGTGTGTGTGTGTGTAGACAGCGTGTGGTGTGCGTGTGTGTGTGTGTGTGTAGGGTCCCTGAAGCTGGGGCATCCTGCAGTAGGGCCTCCACAGCACCCCATGTCCACCAAACTCCCCAAGAAAACACGGGTGCTAGTGTGTGTGGTCTCAGGTTTCCTGCAACTCACAAGCATTCACACAGTCACACACAGATGCTCTGCACACTAACACATGCAGACAACCCCCTAACACACACACACACACACACACACACCTTGCCTCCCCACTAACACACCCAGACACCCCCCCACACACACACACACCTTGCTCCCCAACTAACACACGCAGACACCTCCCCCCACACACGTAGACACCTCAACACACACACACACACACACACACACACGCACACGCAGGAGGCAGAACCCCCAGTGAGGACCAGGAAAGTTCAGGGTTGGGTTTTGGTGCCACCTAGAGTCCATGTCCTGGAACTGCCAGAGCTGGACGAGGCACCCCCCAGGCGGTGCCCACAGTCCCCTCTAACCAGAGGACACTTTTTTCTATTAAAAGTCCCTAATCTGTTACGAGTCCGGTTCATACAATTAACTGGAAGAGATAGTAAGGACTATTTTAAGAGTTAAAACGTTTAATGTAACCGCTTTTAAACAAGATTAGGGCATGAAACTTTATATCCAAGAAATCCAATCAAAAGGGGCAAGAAAACAGGGGAAGTGTTTTTAAACACAGCCAGTTAGGAAGATGCTCCTTCTCCAAGGATGACGGGACAATGACGACAGCAACAATAATAACAGGACACATGAATGGGTATGTGTCAGGCAGAGGCTCTGCCCCTGGACCAGGTGGAAACGCAGCATCACGTCCACACACAGCAAGCGAACTTCCCTTCACAATGCTCCCGGCAGAAAGTCTCGGGAGGGTGATGATCTGGCTTCAGTGCCTCTCGAATACTAGCCGATCTCCAGCTTTAATAGCAGGGCAAGGGCTGCGGCTGAGAGACATCAGAAGCTATAATATCAGAAATTCCTCACTGGCTACCTTTTATTTATGGTGAGTGGAGCCAGGGGAGTTTTGTTTTGTTTTGTTTTGTTTCTTGAGACAGGGTCTCACTCTATCACCCAGGCTGGAGTGCAGTGATACAATCATAGCTTACTGCAGCCCTGAACTCCTGGGCTCAAGCCGTCCTCCCACTTCAGCCTCCTAAGTAGCTGGGACTACAGGCATGTGCCACCACACTCGGAAAAAAAAATTTTTTTTTTTTTTGAGATGAAGTCTCACTCTGTTGCCTAGGCTGGAGTACAGTGGCACGATCTCAGCTCACTGCAACCTCTGCCTCCCGGGTTCAAGCGATTCTCCTGCCTCAGCCTCTTGAGTAGCTGGGACTACAGGCATGTGCCATCACGCACGGCTAATTTTTGTATTTTTAGTAGAGACAGGATTTCACCATGTTGGCCAGGCTGGTCTTGAACACCTGACCTCAAGTGATCCACCGGCCTCGGCCTCCCAAAGTGCTGGGATTATAGGTGTGAGCAATTGCACCCGGCCCCAGATAATTTTGTATTTTTGGTAGAGATTGGGGTCTCACTATGTTGCCCAGGCTGGCCTCGAACTCCTGGGCTCAAGCGATCCTCCTGCCTCAGCCTCCCATCGTGCTAGGATTACATGCGTGAGCCACTGCACCTGGCCTGGTTTTTCACGTATAGTTGCATTAATTTCCTGTGGCTGTTGTAACAAATGATACAAACTTAGTGTCCTAAAATTAATTTTTCTTATTAAAACACAAATTAATTTTCTTATGCATCTGGAGGTCAGAAGTCTGATAAGGTCTCCTGGGCTAAAATCAAGGGCTCAGGAGGGCTGTGCTGCTTCTGGAGGCTCTAGAGAAACATCTCGTTTCTTTTCCAGCTACTAGAAGCCACCTGCATCCCTTGGCTCATGGCCCCTCCTTCCATCTTCAAAGCCAGCGATGCCAGGTGAGTGCCTCCCGCATCCCACCTCTCTGACTCTCTTCTGCCTCCTCTCCACTTATAAGGACCCTGTGATTACACTGGGCCCACCAGCATAATCCAGGGTTAATTCACAGCCTTAATTCCACCTGCAACCTTAATGGCCCCCTTTTTTTTGGAGACAGAGTCTTGCTCTTGTTGCCCAAGCTGGAGTGCAATGGTGCAATCTCCGCTCACGGCAACCTCTGCCTCCCAGGTTCAAGCAATTCTCCTACCTCAGCCTCCTGAGTAGCTGGGATTACAGGTATGTGCCACCACACCTGGCTAATTTTGTATTTTTAGTGGAGATGGGGTTTCTCTATGTTGGCCAGGCTGGTCTCAAACTCCTGACTTCAGGTGATCCGCCCACCTCGGCCTCCAGAAGTGCTGGGATTACAGGCGTGAGCCACCGTGCCTGGCCAACATATGATTTTTTAAAAGCCAAACAGTAGAAACAGTTAAAAGTGAAGGTTGCTTGGACTCCCTAAAAATGACCACGGTGGATCCTTCCTGTGCATCTTCCCCAAATCTGCCACGCGTCCACACACGCACAGATGCGCCCACACACATGCTCACCTGCCAGGACAAACCACGGCGCACCAGACACGAAGCCTGCTCCGTGCTCCTCCACTCACAACATCTCTGGGAGCTCTTTCCACCCCAGCTCCTGCTGCTGCATAGAGGCCAACGCTTGGCTCCTTTGGTTTATTTCCCAGCCCCGCCTTCCAGGAGGGCATGTGCAAGGCTCCTGGGATCGCTGCGTGCACCCGGCAGCAAGCAGCCACACGCCACCGCCTTCTTCAACACAGGCCGGGATGCCAGGGACACAGTTTCAGCAGCAAAACTGTGAGGAAAGGAGTGTGTGTCCCCGTTTGGGGTAAGCCCCACTGCCCATGTCCTTCCCCTCACAGGCAGCCTCTAGAAGCAAAGAGATTCTCCCCTGTAGCCCCCAGAAAGAACCTGCTCCACTGGCAACTTGACTGTAGCCCAGCCCAGCAAGAATGCTTTTGCACTTTGGACTTCCAGAACTGAAGGATAATAAATGTGTGTTGTTTTAAGTGCCAAAGTGTGTGGTCATTTGTATCAGGACCACACAATTTGCAAACTGATACACTTGGTGTGTCTCCTCAGGGGCTGCATGTTAGTCACCTGAGGGATGGGCACAGAGGCTTATGCCTGTAATCCCAGCACTTTGGGAAGCCAAGGAAGGAGGACTGCTTGAGCCTAGGAGTCCGTGACCAGCCTGGGCAACACAGCGAGACCCCATCTCTGTAAAAATTTTTAAAAATTAGCTGGACTTGGTGGTGTGCACCTGTAGTCTCAGCTACTCAGGAGGCTGGGGTGGGAGGATCACTAGAGCCCGAGAAGTCAAGGCTGCAGTGAGCCATGATCACACTACTGCACTCCAGCCTAGATGACAGAGCAAGACCTTGTCTCAAATAAATAAATTAATTAATTAAATTAAATAAAACAGGGTCACTTAGAGAACTTTGCAAAGATGTCCAAGCCCAGGCTCCACCCCAAGCCAATTACATCAGAATCCCTAGGAGCAGGGCCAGCATCAAGATTTTTCTAAGGAGCAGTAGGGTCAGGGTCACTGTCGTATACCTCCTGTTTCCAGAGTCCCCATCCAGCCCTCCCTGCTTTGGGCAGGGTCTGCTCCCTCAAGCCCAGCAGGCACGGCTGTCCTGGATGGGCCTCAGTGCATCCATCTGTAAAGCGCTGGTGACAACGCTGTCCACAGTGTGCTGCTGTGAGTTTAGAAGAAGGACCAGTGCAAAGCGGCCGAGCACAGGCCCTGCCCTGCGGGGCACCGACAGAAAGACGGAAGGTGGCCTTCACCAACTGCTCAGCTCCACGTGGTCCTGCTGACCGCACTGACCCACCCCTTCCTGCAGGGGGATGCGGGGAGGGTGACACATCACCTGTTTGCAGGCCCTGGCCAGCAGGGACAGACCCCGAGGCTGCTGCGCCTCTGGCAGAGGGGAAGCAGGAGGGCGGCTGCTTGCAGGGGGGTTGGGGTGAGCGGAGGATACTGAGGCTTGTGGACAGGAAGGCATTACACTCTTCTTTGGTGCCAGGAGAGGAAGCGAGGGCCTCTGCAGGCATCCACAGGGCGAGATGCCTGGCGTGTGATGGGCAGTGAATCTGTAATGCCAGTGAGCACCAGCACAAATCACTTGGGGACGTGGGACTCTTGCAGCTCCTGAGAGTGGAGGGCTCAGGGCAGAGGCAGGGACACCAGGATGGTGCAGCAGGGAGCAAGGGAACCTGGCTGACCCCAGGTGCAGACTGCAACTGGGAGAGATGAGCAGCTTTGGAGGGGCCAGCTCCCTCGCCTCCTGGCAGCCACCATGAAGGGAGGACAGGATGCCCAGTGTGGGCTGGGGGTGCCCAGGGAGGGGGTCTATTGTGTAGGCCGTGAGATACCATAAAGGGCATCGGCCACTCTTAGTCCTAAAGTGAGTACAGGAGGAGAGATGTGGGAAAGAAAGTCCTTTGAATCCCAGCTGGGAGCCACACCGCCTCCAGGAAGCCCTCCCAGACCACCCTAGGAGGGCTGAGTACATAAAGCGCAAGGTTTCAGAGTCATGCAGACCTGAGTTTGAATCCCTGTTCGGTGGCTTACTAGCTGAGTGACATATTCCTAAATCCAGGCACTGGGAGACCACACCAGGTAATTGACACAGTTTGTTCAGAGACTCACCAACGCCCCCTCCCTGCGGTGTGAGGTAAAGGTTTAACCACCAGCTTTCTGAAAAAAAATAAACAACTCCAGCTTGCAGTACCCACCCATTTCCCTGGTATAAACACTCCCACCACAGCAGACTGCAAGCTACCAGCATGAAGCCATGCAATACCCACTTGGGAAAAGGTGGGGCAGAGACAGAGAGGGCCTGGGAGGTAGCACAGGGAAGCACGCCCTCAGGGGGCAACTGCCAGGTGCCAGGGCCTATGCTGGGTGCCCCAGCACCGACTCCTCACCACAGCCCTCTAGGATGAAAACCATCAGCCCTGCTTTTACAGACACAAAGAACTGAGGCTCTGGGAGGAGAAGCAACGAGCCCAAGGTCATGCAGCCGAGCCCAAGGTCACGCAGCCGAGCCCAAGGTCACACAGCCGAGCCCAAGGTCACGCAGCTAGGAAGTATCAGAGCCAGGTTCAAGCTCAGGTCTGTCTCAGAGGAAGAAGGAGGCTCATTTCATGGGGAGTCCTGGCTAAAGCCTTGAAAACCATGACAGGCATCCATGGAAGATGGAAACGGCCTCCTCCAGCCTCCAGACTGGACTGAGAGACACCAAGGCCTAGGGTGGCAGCTTTCAAGGGGGCATTTTTTCTAGGAGGGAGCTAGCAGGATGGGAACACATCTCTCCATGACTTACAGAAAGGCGTGTTTCTGCTTCCCTGGGTCCTGCGTCCAGGCTCTCTGCTCCCCGACTGTGCTGGAATCATAATTACCTGGGACCCCCCAACCCAGCACCAGCCTCTGAATACAATTCAGCCAAGAGAGACGAAGTCCTGAGCGCCCACTCTGACACCCTCAACTGTCACTCTGCTCAGGACAATGGCAGTCCTTATGGGCAGCATGCCAACAGTGGCCCCGAGGAACCTTGCAGGGCGCACCCAGGCTCCAGGTCTTCATGACCCCTCCATGCACCATCTCGTTTAAGTCCGGGAGACCCCTAGCAGCGGGAACTACCATCTTCCCCTCACTCCAGGTGAGGCTCAGAGAGGCTCAGTGACCGGCCCCTCGCCCCTGCCAGGACTCCTGGGCTGCGAACCCCAACAGGGAAGCTGGCAGGAAAGGCCAGCAGCAGCCCCAGGAGAGACGTTGATGAGGAATGCAGGGGTCGGAAGTGCCGGATGCTGACACTCCACCCCCTCCCCCTTGGTGGGGGTCTGGTCTACCCTGAGGGGGCCTGAGCCAACTGAGGGGCTCTGGCTGTGGCTGTGCGGCTGGGGAACGGACCCAGAACCAGCAGGGAAGGTGCGGGATTCCAGATGGGGAAGCCCCTGGGTTAATGACTGGGGAGGAGGGGACAGGTACAGAGAACACCCTGGGCACCCACGTGTCATCAGAACAGTGACAACGGCCAAGCATCACATTCCTATTAACTTATATTTCATCTTCACAGGAATGCTTGGAGAGCAACACCAATGTCCCACTTTACAGATGAGCAAGTTGAGGCTCAGAGAGATTCAGTAACTTGCTTAAAGCCACCCACTGGCGGCGCCACAGGGCTGCAGGCTCACTCTAGGCCCTTGAGCCAGGGTTGCTCTACCAGGCCACAGACATTTACAGTGAAGCGCACACAGTTCAATGTCAGGTCTGATGCTCTGATGCAGAAGGATGCACCCCGTTACCAGTAGACCAAGACCAAAAACATTTCCAGACCTAAGGTGGCAAATCAGACTTTCCGTTGGTTTGGGATCTGAGATTTTCAGGATTTCAGTATCGGATTTCAGGATCCAGAACTGGGATGATCAAGATGGAGAAGAGATTTCTATTGAATCATGACAATATGGCAGAATCATAGCCCCGGTGGGACCCCCAACCCTGGCTGTGTCCCTGTGTCTCCCCAAGGTCGGGTATGGAGTTACCCGGAAGAGCCCTCACTAGGAGCTGGGAGCCGTGGGGCCCGCCCTGGCTCTCCAGCTCTCACCTCTCCCAGCCTCATCTCCTGCAGCCCAGGTTAGGTGGGAAGGTGCTTAGTCCTGAAGGCATGGTAGCACCAGGATCCTGAGGCCAGGCTCCAGGAAAGGCTTGCAGGAGGAGCCCAGGGGGACTCAGGGCAGCCGTGCAAGGACAGGTCAGTGTCCCTTCTCAGAGCTCTTGAAGCAGACGGTCCTCCTCACCCCTGCAGCGCCTTCCACCAAGCTCCCCAGGGAGGGATCTCTGCCAGCTTTGCTCACATGCCCTGCCTCACACCTGGTGCTCAATACCTGCTTGTCCCCAGAGGCAGCCACCTTGCACTAGGAGGGTCTTTAAATGCCCAGCTCTGGCCACCGCCCCCATTAACACCTTCCAATGACTTTCGCTAGAAAAGGCCGCTGCCAGGCCTGGCGTGGTGACTCATGCCCATAATCCCAGTACTTTGGGAGGCAGAGGTGGGTGGGTCACTTGAGGTCGGGAGTTCGAGACCAGCCTGGCCAACATGGTGAAATCTCAACTCCACCAAAAATACAAAAACAAATTAGGGGGGCGTGGTGGCGGGTGCCTATAATCCCAGCTGCTCGGGAGGCTGAGGCAGGAGAATTGCTTGAACCCGGGAGGCAGAGGTTGCAGTGAGCCGAGATCGCACCACTGCACTCCGGTGTGAGCAAGAACGAGGCTCCATCTCAAAAAAAAACAAAGAAAATGCCACTGTCCTCCCCAGGCCCGGGTGTGCAGGTAGCGTCAGCAGGTCGAGCACACAGTAGATGCTCATTAAGTATCTGTTGGAGGAAGGACTGGAAGGAAGGAGCCCTGTGGATGAATAAGTTAGGGGAAGAGTAGCTCAGGTGGCAGTGGGAAGAACAGGAGCCCCCCTACCCTGACTGAGGGTCCCCCACCCTGACTGATGGTCCCCCACCCTGCTGAGCGCCCCAAGGGCTGGCTACAGCAGGGATACCCTGCGGCAAGCCGCCTGGAGCCTTCCTCTGCCCCGGCTCTGACCCAAACCCTGCCTGGCTCCTCCAAGGGGGAGCGCAGAGGCTGGCGGCCCCAGTGGGGGCAGAGCTGAGCGAGCAGAGGCAGCCAAGACAAGCAGAGAGGCTACCAACGCCCCTTCCCAGGACACACGCCGAGGCCAGGGCGGCCCTCACACACGCTCGGGATTCCGCCTGCAGAGCCCAGAGCCAAGGGCTGACGAAACCGCAGCACCAGCCCCCACCAGGCTGCCGCTGCAGGGGTGCGGGGGGCAGAGGATGTCTCCGGAACACCGCCCCCCTTGGATGGCTGCCTTGGTGAGAGGCGATGGTTCTGGAAGAAAAACAAACAGGCGCTGAGGGAGAAGGAGGTAGGCAGCAGATGCTGGCGGGGGACTCTGTCTGGGGATGTCAGGGCAGGCTGGCACACCCTCCCTAACCCCGTGTGTGGGGAGAACCTGGGCAGAGAAAACATCAATAGTAGGACGCCACCTCCCGGGGGTCCTCCTGCACCCACCCACCCCCAGGCCTGTGTTGGGTCCAACAGCACCACAGGCCAAGTGGCCCAAGGCAGAACCTCCAGCCTCAGCTCCTCACTGGCCTCCTCTCTCCACTGCCCCTACCCAGGGCCAAGCCCTCTGCATTCTTCCCTCAGAACCCTTCACTCATTCATTTATTCATTCATTCATTCAACTAGTGATGAGCAAACTCCTAGGATGTCCCAGGCCCTGTTCATGACGCTGGGGTTGGAGCAGCGGATAGGCCCGTCTTGCCCCAGGGAGGTTTCATTCACTCACTTTCTTTTATTCTTTTTTTTTTGAGACGGAGTCTTGCTCTGTCGCCCAGGCTGGAGTGCAGTGGCGTGATCTCGGCTCACTACAAGCTCCGCCTCCTGGGTTCACGCCATTCTCCTGCCTCAGCCTCCCAAGTAGCTAGGACTACAGGCGCCCGCCACCACCCCTGGCTAATTTTTTGTACTTTTAGTAGAGACGGGGTTTCATTTTCACCTTGTTAGCCAAGATGGTCTCAATCTCCTGACCGCGTGATCTGCCCGCCTTGGCCTCCCAAAGTGCTGGGATTACAGGTGTGAGCCACTGTGCCCAGCCTCATTCACTCACTTTCAGTGGCTCCCCAGTACCTTACGGAGAAGCCAAACCCCAAGCACGTGCTGTCAATCCCCAGGTCAGAACTCCCTCCCAGGACCGTAGCCCCACCTCTGCCCTCCAGTCACTGAACAGTCCCCTGCAGCAGGCACCGTGCTCAGCTCACACCTCCTCTACCAGGTGTAGGGCTCTAATGCCATTTCCATTGTTTTATTTATTTATTCATTCATTTATTCTGAGACAGTCTCTTGCTCTGTCACCCAGGCTGGAGTGCAGTGGCGCGATCTCAGCAAACTGCAACCTCCAGCTCCTGGGTTCAAGTCATTCTCCTGCCTCAGACTCCCGAGTAGCTGGGATTACAGGCGACCGCCACCACGCCTGCTAATTTTTGTATTTTTAGTAGAGATGGGGTTTCACCATGTTGGCCAGGCTGGTCTCAAACCCCTGACCTTGTGATTCACCCACTTCGGCCTCCCAAAGTGCTGAGATTACAGGCGTGAGCCACCACGCCCAGCCCATTATTCTTTCTGGAAGTCTCTGTCATCCTCTGTGAGACACCAGCTTGAAACGGAAACCCTTGGGGTGGTGACAGTGGTGATAAATGCACTCAGGGTGCAAGTGACTCACAGTTCATTCGGGGAGTTCTGCAAGGGCAGGTGGCTGGAAGGTGTGAGGCCTAAGGAAGGGATGGTCGGGGGGAGCCAGGCAGAGGTCCCAAGGTCCCAGGGGGCCTTGTAGGTCCAGGGGAGGCACACTTTAGAGGTATTATAGGCAGCAGGAGTTGTTCCCTCATAATCTCTGGGGCACTCTACCCAGGCTGGAGAGAGAACTTTGGCCAGGACTCCACAGGCCACTCTCCTGCTCAGGAACCTTCAATGGCTCCCTATGACTCAACCACAAAGTCCAAAGAAATACAGGCTGTTGGGACCCAAGAGCAGGCATTCACAGCCTTCAAGCTGGCCCAACCCACCCCCAGGCCTACGCACACACTGTTCTCTCTCCACACCATGAGACACACAGAAGGTACCCACACCCAGGCCTATGCACAGGCCGTTCTCCCCACAACAGGAGTCACACATGATGTGCTTGCCTCCACTCATTCCTATGCCCCCAGTGGGACTCGAAGTCTCAGAGTTTCTAGCCCACTGGGCCAGAGGCCCAGACCCAGCCAGGGCTATGCAACTTGGGGGATGTGAAAATGAAGCTCTGTGGACTTGACCACACTCAGATCCTTATTTGACTTTTACACAGAAGTCAGCATCTCCTGTGCCACAGCTCGCACCACGGGGGCCAGCCAAGGTGCCCTAGGACCCGGCCCTTCACCCCTCCGGGCCTCGGTTTCTCCCTCCGTACTATGGGGGCCCCAAGAGCCGGTCCCAGCCCCCACCAGGAGAAACCCGAGCCCGGCCGCCCTCTTTTCCGGTCCGGTGGCCCAGCTTACAGCCTGCCCGGGAGCCACACAGGCAGCCAGGGAGGGAGGAGCCGGGAAATCCGGGAGGGGCGGCACCAGCCCCAGCCCCAGCCCCAGCCCCAGCCCCAGCCCCAGCTCCAGCCCCAGCCGCAGGCCCAGGCCCACCCTCAGCCCCAGGCCCAGCCTCAGCCCCAGGCCCAGGCGCAGGCCCGGCGCCGGAGGGGGCGCCGGCTGCTGCAGCCTCGCTCCCCAGATGCGCGCATTCCTGGAAGGTAGCGCCCGGCCAGCGCGGGGGCGGGGCGCGGGCGCCGCTGCCAGATGTGCATCGCGAACAGCTGCCCCGGCGCCCGTAAGGTCAGCTCCTGGCTCCAGCCAGCCGCGCTCACCGGCCGGCGCCTCGCCCGCCTGGCACCCGCCACGCTTCCTGGGGCGGGCGGGCCCCCCACCTCCTAGTCCCGCCGCAGAGGGGAAGGGGCCAGAACGCCACCCAGTGGTCTCGGGGAGGGGACGGAATCCAACCCCACCCTTGGGGGGAGGAGGGGGGACGAGGAGTATGAGCCCCAACCCCGTGGTGGCAGAGGAGGGGCGAGAACACGCGCCCCCCCCCCAACACACACATATAGTCCCTTTATCACCCCCTCACCCAGGTCTGGCTAGGAAAGACCTCTCTGCGGTGGGAGGGAGATGGGAGGCCAGAACACACCCCCTACACACACACACACACACACACACACACACACACACACACACAGAGTACCCTTCCATCACCCCCCTCACCCCACCCCCCGCTGCGGTCTGGAGAGGAGAGGCCTCTCTGAGGTGGGAGGGGGGTGAGGGGGCCAGAACCAACCCCTCTTCATCTGGGGAGCCGTCACCCCCCAGCAGTGGGGGAAGAGGCCAGCCCACCCCCGCCTGGCAGCCAGAGGCGGCCGGGGGGTTGGGAGCTTGTTCTGATTTTGTTTTATTGGATGTTTCCTTTCAGTAATTGAGAGCCCCAGCCTGGGGAGAAAGGGCACCCCTATTTCGGGCTGGGCGGAGCTGCCTGGGAGGGGCAGCGGTGAGGAGTCTGGGGCCCCTAGGACCCCTGCCCCTCCACCTCACCCCACCCAGGAACACCCCGCCCCCATCTAGAGATGTGTGGTCCCATCTCTGAGGGTCCTGGGGATGCGAGGAGCCAGGAGGGGGATCAGGGCCCAGATTGGCCTCTCTCTCTAGTATCCGGGTCTCCGGCGGGGCCCAGGGCAACCCCCGCCCCTCCGCAGTAGATAAAGGCGCCGGCAGCCGCCTTTGTTTCTTTGGTGTAAACTGAGCCAGATGCCTTCTAATCCCCCAGCTGGGCTGTATTCGCTGGCGGCCGCGGCTCCCACCGCCTCCACCCCACCCGCCAGCATTCCCAGGGCTGCCGGCTCCTCCCTGCTGCTGCGGGGGCGGAGCCGGGGCGGGGCCGGCATCCTCAACCTCTCCCCTGGTCCAGCAGAGGGTCAAGGGCAGTGTGAGGCCAGCGGCTTTGAGATCTGCCCTCCTGGCGTTGGGAAAGTCACAGGGCCTCCCTGAGCCTTGGTTTTCCTGTCTGTAAATTGGGAATGAGGACACAGCCCACAGGGATGGAAAGTGCTTGGCAGGCATCTGTTACCCTTAGTGGGATCCACTAGCTCAGAGCCACCCCGCCCCACCTAACCACCCATCCGTCTCCAGGGCAGAGAATAGCAATGGCAGGAACGTCACTATCCAGAGTTGCTGCTGGAGCGGTCCCTGTGCTCACTCACTCCTTCCATGAGCCGGAGAACCTGGGGAGGTGGTGCTCATGTGATCCCCACTGTACAGACCAAGACCAAGATGGTGGAGCCCAGAGAGGCCCCAAAGCTAGTAAGAGAGGAGACTCTTATTTCAAAATGAGGCAGTAGCCCAGAGAGGTAAAGTGACTAGCCTAGCGTCACTCAGCAAAAGGGAGCTGGGGGATGGGTATCTAAGGGGCAGATACAGGAAAGCGGGGAGTGGATACCTTCCTGGCCTGCACCAAGACTCCCTTGCAGCACTAGGTGGGTTCTTCAAAGCCCACCAGAACCAGACGCCTACAGTGGTTGTTAAAATGCAGATTCCCTGGCCCTGGTCTTGTCCTATTGAACCTGAGTTCCTAAGGGGGCCTTGGAATCTGCTTTTGATATATAGGGGCTGGGGGGCTGGTTCTGGGGCCCATTCAGGTTTGAGGAGCCGCCTTCTGTGCTCCTGCCCATGTGATCCCTGCCATGTGTGGACAGGGGGCAGGGGTAGGAGGGCCCTGGGATAGAACAAACCTGTGTCGGCTCCAAAGGGGCTCCCTACACCTCCCCAGGCCACTTGGGCTGAGCAGGCAGCCTCACCTGGGCTGGTCCAGCCAGGAGGCCAGCAAAGTGCCAGCTGAGAACCTGCCAGGAGCATCTGATGGATGCCTGCCTCCTTCCAAAAACCATTAATCATTCC
Organism: Gorilla gorilla gorilla; assembly: GCF_029281585.2. NCBI lineage: Eukaryota > Metazoa > Chordata > Mammalia > Primates > Hominidae > Gorilla > Gorilla gorilla. The sequence goes on along the minus strand of NC_073242.2, from coordinate 115,742,967 downwards.
AAGAAAGTCCCTGTCAGTGTGTCTGCTCCCACTGCCTCCACCACCCATCCACACGCACACCCCCCATCCACACACACCACAGGCACACACACATGCAGAGGCCACACATGCAGACGCCACGTGGACACATATCACACACCGCATACATGCAAGCATCCAGACACTGTACAACATGTGTGCATGCACATACATGAACACACAGGCACACGTGTGCATATGCAGCTGTCAGAGCAGTTCCCACCCCTCAGGAGGAGAGAACGGGGCCCTGGAACTGTTCTAAATTTCCCCAAAGGCCGAACCACCCCGCCCAGCCTCCACCTGAGGGCTCCAGCCTGGCTCCAACTCAGGTACCCTTGATTTTGGTGACAATTCTGTCAACCTAGCAGGCACTGGGCTGTTCACCCCATGCAAACACCTGGTGGGTGGATAATGATTTGATGAAGAAGACGAAATGAGGCAATGAATGAGTGCTTGGCTGACAAACGAGGCTGGGTAGACACCTCGCCTTTGCAGGCACAGGGTCCCACGAGGGAAACAGCAAGGGGGACTGTCGGGGATGAGAAGACCAGGACTGGAGCTGCCTCTGCATTTCATTCAAGAGGACAAGGCCCAGCTGGGGGGCCTGTTTGGAGCCATGGGGCCAGCAGCCCCAGCAAGGCCACTGGGACCAAAGCAAAGGTCTCCCTGCCCTCGACTGCCGACTGCCATCTCTGACCTCAGCTGCCCACCTTGACGCCCACGTGGCCCCCGCCATGTGGACCTTGCCCAGGCTCATGCACTTTGCACGCTCACACCTGGAGCCATTCATTAATTCACACCTGGGGACATTCATTCATTCATTCATTCATTTGGATCAGAAAGAATACTAACATAGGGTTGAGATCCTGAAAATGCAACCTGGGTGGAAGGAAGCTAAGAAAGCTGGGGTGGTCAGGGAGGCCTCCGGGAGGAAGTGGCTTTTGAGCTGAGACTTGGAGCTGGCACTCTGGGCAGAAGAGCCACATACAGTGGCAGGAGACTGTTGTTTCGCAGGACCCCACTGGCTGGAGCCTAGTGAGGAGCACCTTGATGGGAGGGGAAGCCACCTCCTCCTGCCCAGTCCTCACACAGGAGCTGGGTCTGCTGGGCCTCCCTTGGGCCACATGGCAGGAGACCAGGGCTCTGGAGGGTCTATCCATTTTGCTCCCGAGACCACACCCTGAGCACGACAAGCCACCAGGGAGCAGCTCGTTCCTCTTTCACTCTGGACACTCACAGCCTGTCCACACCATCAGCCCCTGTCCATCCACCCATCTGAGGATGTCAGAGCCTGAGTCCTCCTGGGGTAGCCTGGGTTCCCATCCTCCCCCTGGGAAGGTGGAGGTCCGAGGGGAGTAGATGTCAAGTGGACAGAACATTTAATTTCAGATAAACGACGGTTGGCCTTTTCAAAGTGAGGCCCCTGGGGAGCACACTGTGGCCAGAGCTTCTCTTTGGATGTTCTTTGGGGTTCAGAAGGCAGCTCCCAAGGAAGGAGTCATAAAAATGCTTGGCTCGCTGTGGCCTTGTTGAAACAAACATTTACCTCCCAAGGGATGTATCGAAGGCCAACGCCTTGCTTCTGGTCCGCCTGCCAGGAAGGCTTTTGCTGCTTTATGTCTCCCTAGCACCGCCTCTCACTGTGGGGGAGTGAGCCTGGCTTGGCCCAGGTCCCCTGAGGCCTGGCACTCCCTAAACAGCGGCAGGGGGGCAAGCCAACACTGGCATTCATGGCGGTCAGAAAAGAGCCACCAGAGAGACACCCACCAGATGTCAACATTGGGCATCCCCGGAGGCCAGCACCATGATGACTTTTCATTTGCTTTTGCAAGTTCCTCGCCTTCTAGCTTTTTTCAGATAACCAGGCATCATTTTATGCTGAGACAACAGTAATTCTGACACAGAGAAAAGAGCAGAAATAACCTTGATATAAAAATGAAGGTTTAAATGGGCTTCAGAGCCTAGACAGGTTGCTGACGAAGAGGAAGACCCAACATGGTCATCATCACACAGGTAGCTCTGCCCAGAGAGCTCCTAAGGAAGGCAGGGAGAGGGGGCTACATCCAACTAGCCACCCCTCTATTCCACCCATGCATCTAACCACTGGTCCATCTATCATCTACTCATTCATCTACACTTCCACCTGTCTATTTTGTCTAACCATCTGCTCATTCAGCCATCCATCTTTCTATCCATCCCTCCGTCCATCCATCTATCCATCCATCCATCCATCCATCCATCCTTTCATCCATCCATCCATCCCTCTGTCCAGCTATCCATCCATCATCATCCATCCATCCATCCTTCTGTCCATCTATCATCCATCTGTCCATCCATCCATCCATCTGTCCTTCTATCCATCCTTCCGTCCATCCATCCATCCATCCATCCATTCATCTGTCCATCCATCCATCCTTCTGTCCATCCATCATCCATCTGTCCATCCATCCATCCATCCGTCCTTCTATCCATCCTTCCGTCCATCCATCCATCCATCCATCCATCCATCCATCCTTTCATCCATCCATTCATCTGTCCATCCATCCATCCATCCCTCTGTCCAGCTATCCATCCATCATCATCCATCCATCTATCCTTCTGTCCATCCATCATCCATCTGTCCATCCATCCATCCGTCCTTCTATCCATCCTTCCGTCCTTCCGTCCATCCATCCATCCATCCATCCATCCTTCCATCCATCCTTTCATCCATCCATTCATCTGTCCATCCATCCATCCATCCATCCCTCTGTCCAGCTATCCATCCATCATCATCCATCCATCTATCCTTCTGTCCATCCATCATCCATCTGTCCATCCATCCATCCGTCCTTCTATCCATCCTTCCGTCCGTCCATCCATCCATCCATCCGTCTGTCCATCCATTCATTCATCCATCCATCCATTCCATTCTATCCATCCTTCCATCCATCCCTCTGTCCGTCCACTCATCCATCCATCCATCCATCCATCCATCCATCCATCCATCCTTATCTTTCCATCCATCTAGTCTTCCACGCACTCATTTGTAGTAAGGAACTTTTCCATTTTATCTAATCAGCATCTGTCCCTCTCCAACCCAGGAGGACTGTGAGTTAATACACCCCTTTCCCCCTTTATAGACACGGCATGTGCCCCGGAGTAGGCCAGTCATAATCTGCCCTTGGGTATTCGCTAAGAATCTCTCCCCACATGTCCAGGATCACTAGACGTCAGCCTAGAACTGCTGGTGGCCATCTCCGACAGCATGCGAGGAGAGCCTGCTGGAGAATGAACCCCCGCAGCAAAAGGCAGAGCTAAGGAGGGAGAGCTAGAGGCCTAAGACAGCCAGCGAGTCCTGCATCCAAGAGGCTGAAGCCAATGTCACCCCATCGGTTACACGAGTCAGTAAACCCCCTTTTGCTTGAGTGAGTCTGAGTTGGGTTTGTGTCAGCTGCAAAAAGAAAGGGGCGTGGGTAACACAAACCCTTTCAATATAATACAAAGTGATTTAGAACCTTCTAGAAGCTTAGCCCTGAGCCAGAGAAGGACACACAGAAGATAAATAAGCCCTGTCCTTGCCTGCCAGTTGGAGCAGCAGTTCTAAAACACAAACAATGAGGTTACAAACCAGACGGCACAGGCACTCAATGCCAGCATGGGGTTAAAGGAGGCCAGACAAGACCCCAACCAATTAGCTTCAGTTTTCCTACGTGTAAAATGCAGACAGCACCACTTACAGTGCAGGGCTCCTGGGAGAACCCATGATGGAGCAGGGGACTCAGCCGCCCACGCAGCAGCCATATTGGCCCAGCCTGCCCCCCACAGAGCCTGAGGAGGCAGATAACGTTCCCAGAGCCCTTTCAATTACAAGTGGGCATGTGGCACAGCCCTGGACAACTGGACCTAGGTTTGCACAAACCTCCTGGGAGACACTTTCTTCCCCTAAAGAGAAAAGGGCAAGAGGGCCCTCTACCCCCTTCTCACCCTGCTTTTGGATGCTATCGTGTGAGAATGTGATGCTTGGAGCCGTGGCAGCTATCTCGCAACCATGAGAAAAGGACCAAGAGAATCATACTTGGATTTACTCTGATTTAAGGAAAAGCTCATTTGTTGTACCCTGGAGCTGCGAACTGCGCTTTCCACTCTCACTGAATATTGGTTTCCGGAGTCAGTCTCTTGAAGCAGTTAAGAGCACGGCTTCTGGAGCCAGCCTGCCTGGGTTCAAATCCCAGCTCAACGACTTGCTGGCTGTGTGACCTTAGGCAAGTTTCGGAACCGCAGTTTCCTTCTCTATAGAACGGAACTCATGTGAGTATGAAATCATTTAGTACACATGAAAACACTTAGCACGGTGCATGGCACATAGACAGTGCCCAAGAGACTCTGGATGCCGCACTAGCCAGAGAAGGCGGGGCAGAGTGAGAGGACGGACCAGGTGGGCCAGGGAAGGCCAGAGGGGTGCAGAGGCCAAGGCCCCAGTGAGCTGAACGGCAGCCACAAGCCCGCTCCCGGCCTTGACACGGCACAGGTAGAGCTGACTCTCACCGTGTCCGCCCTGCCAAGGCCAGAGCTGGCTCCGGCCTGCCGCTGACTGCAGGGAGGGCCACCCCCTCAACCCGACATGGCTGCCACCCCCCTACCGGCCCGCAGGCCAGGCCGCTGGTGCCGCGCCAGATCTCAGCTGGAACCCACAAAGGGGGGCGTCTTCTTAGGTAGGGAGACCTCAGCCCCCTGCTCCCACGATGCCGCCACCCCCACGCTGCAGGCTGTGCTCCACAACTCCCCAGCGGATGTGTTTCCTCCTGGGTGGGGAAGGCGAGTGTCGCACCCTCCCATGGGCCCAGCGTGGATGTCCATCTTGTGAGGCAGGAACAGTTGTTCCCTCTGGGATGCCCAGGCCCTGCCCAGCTCAGAACAGGCTGCAAAGCTGGGATGGCTTAACTCTTCCGGGTATGTTTTCCTTCTCCATGGAAGACCAAAGGCCCCAGGGTGCCTTCTAGTGGGGTAAACTGATGCATAAGGTGGCCTCAAATCTTGCTGCACAATTTCCTTTTCTGAGAAGATGCTTTCTGCCAACTGGTCTTCTGGGCTCAAGCATATGTCACCGCTGGCCCTCTCATTTTCCAAAGCCACCCAGCCACGGCAGATCTGCTCTCTGGCCCGTCTGTGCCTGTGACCCATAATTCATGCCATTCTCGTGGGGCCTGGAAAACGGCACCTGTTAGGCATACACTGCAGGCAGGGACTGTACTGCTGACACGCAACACTTCCTGGAATGCCCACGGCAACTCCAAGAGATAGCGGTATTATTATTCCCATTTTATAGGAAAGCACACTAGGGCTGGGGAGCGTAAACACCCTATCCACCTCCCACAGCAGGGTGGGGGTTCAAACCCAGGCACAGCTGACCTGGAAGCCTGGGCCTCCGCTGCACTGACTCAGCCTTCCCCGAAGCTCCTGGCCCCAGAGCTTTGCCCTCTCCCTCCTATCCATCCTGTACGCTGCTGGCCACAAGCAGTGTGGACAACCTCCTCTGCTCAAAAACCTACAATGGCTCCCCAGCAGCCACAGGAAAGAAAACAAAACAAATCCTTCGCAAAGCCCTCTGTCTGTAGCTCTTGACATCACCCCCAGACTTGACTCATGTTTCACTGCGAGCCAAGTGACAGGGCTCCTCCAGGGGGGCAGCCAGGACTCAGCGCTGCTCCTCCAGCAGCCAGGCTCACTCCTGCCTCGGGGCCTCTGCCCATGCTGTTCCCTCCTCCTGGATCACCCGTCCCCAGGGAGCCACTCGCCCACTGCCCCTCCACTTGACTGCTGCCTCCTCCACAGAGGGGCCCTCCCAGCCCTCCCAGGCCCTTCTCCCCACCACACCCCCTCCTGAGGTATTCCCTCTTTCACTCCCCTGCACGGTGTTCTCTGCGTTGATCTGTTTAATGTTTGATGCTCCTGACTCAAGTGTGAGCCCCGTGAAGGTAGGGCCCTCCCTCTCTTGTTCACTGCTGTATCCCCCGGTCCGCATGAGGCCAGCATTCAGCAAACAGTGAGGGAATGAATGAATCAATCAGTCAACCAATCAATCTCCATCTCCCAGGGCCCAGTGCAGAGCCAGACTATGGTGGGTGCTCCAGAGCCTGGGGCTGCCCTGAAATGAATCTCCCCTCCCACTTCCTCTCTGCCTGCCCTCATCTTCCCCAACCCTCAATGCTTCCCTCAAGTGACCCAACCACTCCGCATCCAGCCCCAACCTGCAAGAACCTCCCCGCTGCTCTCTCAAGAGAGTGCCCAGCTGCTTACACTTTCCCATGCTCGCCACACTCTTATGCCTCCTGGGCCCTGCCTGTGCTGTTCCTGCTACCTGGATCACCCTTTATCTCTCACCCACCCAGCCAACTCCTGCACATCCCTCAAAAGCCCATTCAAGTACTTCGTCCCTTGCAAGGTAGAGCTGATCACAGCCCCTTCTGGCACCTCATCCTCTGTACATACCCACCGTGAGGTCCGTGAGAAGAGGCCTGCGTGCAGTAGCCTTCACTGAGAACAGCAGGCGCTCACTAAACCACTGCAGGATGACTAACCATCTTCTCCATTCATGCATGAAGAACAGGCCTTCCCAACCAGACTGGAGCTCTCTGATAGCAGGGGCTGTTTTGTTCATTGCTATGTCTTCAGCATAAAATCCACTGCCTACTGGATGGATAGACAGACCAATGAACAGATGGGTGGGCGGATGGATGGATGGATGGATGGATGGATGGATGGATGGATGAAAAGAAGCACTGAGGAAAGATGGGTAATGGGTATATAAATAGACAGATGGAAGATAAAAGGAAAATGGGTGGGTGGGTGAATGGATGGAAAGGGGATGCGTGGGTGGCTGGATGGGCAGGTGGGCCCTAGGTGTGGGGATGGCCGCTACCTGACTGACTTATTCCTGCACGGAGAACCTCAGTTTTCGGGCCAGATGAAGAGCCTGCAAAGTCTTCCCCAGCCTCACCAAGTGCTACCACTGCTCAGAGGAGCAGAGGGGTGCTAGCTCCTTCGTCCTCCTTCACCTACACACACACACACACACACACACACACACACACATACACACACACCAGTCCGGGCAGCACCACAGGCAGCCCAGTGAGGCTCAGGCTCAGGCCATCTCCCAGCAAGGGACACCCATCATGCCAGTCCTCATGCCGAGCCCCCTGTGCAGACTCCATTCTATCTAAACCTCACAACAGCACCGGCAGCAGCCTGCTCCCTCACCTTATTAAGAAGAAACCGAGGCCCAAGGAGGTAAGATGCCCACTGCAGACACACAGCTGTAGGCAGCTGAGCCAGGACTCCGACCAAGGCCATCTGGCTGCAGAGTCACACGCTGCCAGCAGCCCCCTTGGTCAGGCCCCACCTCTGCATCCTGGCATGCTCCCTCCACTTGTCCTTCACCATCACTTTACTTAATATTTTTTATTTCATAATTTTCCTTAAATCAACTCACTCTTTAAGCTTAAATAAATTAAAATAAAACTGTAGATGACTATCATAAAATGGCAATCAGTATCATGCAACATAAACAGAAATGTAACCCTAAAAAGAGGTCCTGGGAAACCAAGCAGTGTTATCCCATTTCATCCAGATATCACTCCTGATAGACGGCCTCTCTGCCAGTGGTGGTTTCGGAACATGTCCGTGGATCCTCTGACATGCCTACCTTCTTAGTGACACGTGTCTAAGGAAGTAAGTATGGTGGAGTGGCAGGGTGTGGCTTCTGAGACCAGGCTATCAGGGGCACTGCAGCATCCACCTTGCTTAGGGGGAAACCAGTGCCCTAATGTGGGGACATTTCAGCAGCCCTCTAGAGAGACCCACATGGCCAGGAACTGAGGCCTCCAGCCAACAGCCACAAAAGAGCCACCCGGCCAGTGGATTCCCCAGCCCCAGCAGAGCCTTCAGATGAGACCACAGCCCCAGTTGACATGCTGATGAGGGCACCTTGCGTGGGAGCAGCCAGCTAAGCTGCTCCTTAATTTCTGTCACACAGAAACTGAGAGATGATATTTATTGTTTTAGGCTACAATGTTTTGAGGTATTCTGTTACACAGCAATATATTACGAATACTGCAAGTGTTTGAGAGGCTCTGAAGACAATAATTCCACACCAAGATTCTCTGTGCAGTGAAACAGAGTGGTGTCAGAATGGCCAAAGACACCTGAAAGGGGAATGAATATATCCTTGTGGGGCTCCATGCATCCCCTAAGACCGTGACCGCACCAGCCCCTGCAGCAGCTCTCTACCCGGCAGCGGATGGACAGGGTTCATGTGGATCAGGCTGCACCTCCCTGGGGACCCTTCCCACGGAGTGTGAGCTCAGTGCCCCAAGGCCCTGCTGACCTCTGAATCCCTGCCCCCCACACAGCTGCTGTGCTCACTGCTCCAGCCCTGCTGGCCTCCTGCTCTTCCCAGGAAGCCCCACACCCGTTCCCTCCTCGGGCCCTCTACACTGACTGCTCTGCTCTCTGCCAGGAACACCCCTCTCCTGGCCAGCCCCAGCTCCACCCTGGGCTCTGCAGAGAGGGCCCCAACCACAGGATCTATGGGGCAGTCCTCCCAGAGCGTCTGCTCAACACCTCAACTGTGTCTTCAACTTTGTGTATGTGTGTGTGTGTGATGTTTGTGTTGCATTCAGCTCCCTGTGATCCCACGTGGTCTACTATTCACTTACTTCTTTCTTTTTTTTTTTTTAAGAGGGAATCTCTCTCCGTCACCCAGGCTGGAGGCGCGATCTCGGCTCACTGCAACTTCCACCTCCTGGGATCAAGCAATTCTTCTGCCTCAGCCTCCCAAGTAGCTGGGGCTACAGGCACATGCCATCATGCCCAGCTAATTTGTTTTGTATTTTTAGTACAGACAGGGTTTCACCATATTGGCCAGGCTGGTCTCAAACTCCTGACCTCGTGATCTGCCCATCTCGGCCTCCCAAAGTGCTGGGATTACAGGTGCCACCACACCTGGCTAATTTTTTTTTTGTATTTTTAGTAGAGACAGGGTTTCACAATATTGGCCAGGCTGGTCTCAAACTCCTGACCTCATGATCCGCCCACCTCAGCCTCCCAAAGTGCTGGGATTACAGGTGTGAGCCACTGCGCCCAGCCAACTTATTTCTGCATTCTGCAAACCAAGCGCCCCCCTCCCCTGCCATCAGAAGGTAAGCTCGGCAGGGGAAGGGATGGAGCTGTCGTCCACGGTTACACCACCATCACCAAGAACAGTGCCCGGCACATAAGAGATGCTCAAGGAACCTCTGTGGAATGAATGAATGAATGAATGAATGAATGAATGAATCTGGATACTGCCAAAAGCTCAGCATCCAGGAACCTAGGGAGTCAGGCTCCAACTGAACTAAGCTATAAACCCGAACTGGAACCAACCACACTAATTTGCAGAGCCTTGAGCTAAGCCCAAATATTAGTTTCTCAGCTGCCAACCAGATCGAGAATTTTTTTTTAATGAGTTTGGCTCCTGGAATCCGTCCTGTGTGTTCCTTTTTTTTTTTTTTTTTGTATTTTTAGTAGAGATAGGGTTTCATAAGGGTTATGAAACCCTCCTCCTCCCTCGCCTTCTCGCTTTTCATGCGCATCCTTCAAGAGCAGGTTTTTCTACAGAGGTCCTGTGCTCCTTTCTCCCCACCAGCATCATGGGACAGGGCCTCTCTCTCCCGCAGGAACCGGACAACACTTCCTTCTCCTGGGGCTTTGAGATGCGCTACGTGCCCCCAGAATCGCCAAGGGAGGAAGTGTCTCTGCCTCCAGAATGTCTTAAAAATGGTGCTGATAATGGGGCTGGGGCTTCCTTTCGGGGTGATGATAAAAGTTCTGGAAATGGAGGGAAGTGGTGGTTGCACGGCCTTGTGAATGGGCTAAATGTCACTGAACTGTGTGCTTTAACGTGGTTACAGTGGTGGGCCAACTGAGGTCGCTCACGCCGGTAATCCCAGCACCCTGAGGGGCCAAGATGGGTGGATCGCTTGAGACCAGGAGTTTGAGACCAGCCTGGCCAACATGGTGAAACCCCGTCTCCACTAAAAATACAAAAATTAGCCGGGCATGGTGGCGCAAGCCTGTAATCCCAGCTACTCAGGAGGCTGAGGCAGGAGAATTGCTTGAACCCGGGAGGCAAGGGCTGCAGTGAGCCGAGATCATGCCACTGCACTCCAGCCTGGGCGACAGAGCAAGACTGTCTAAAAATAAATACATTTAAAAAACAAAAAATAAAAATAAAATGGTTACAGTGGTAAATTTTATGTCACGTGTATTTTACCACAATTTTTTGTTGTTGTTTTTTGAGATGGAGTCTTGCTCTGTTGCCCAGGCTGGAGTGCGGTGGCACGATCTTGGCTCACTGCAGCCTCCGCCTCCCGGGTTCAAGCTATTCTCCTGCCTCAGCCTCCCGATTAGCTGGGATTACAGGCTCACGACATCACACTCAGTTAATTTTTGTATTTTTGGTGGAGATGGGGTTTCACCATGTTGGCCAGGCTGGTCTCGAACTCCTGACCTCAAATGATCCACTCGCCTTGGCCTCCCAAAGTGTTGGGATTACAGGCGTGAGCCAACGTGCCCAGACTATTTTACCACAATTTTAAAAGGGTTAAAAACATGGTTCTGGTTCCATTTGGCATGACTGAATTCAGGAGTGTGTAGGATTTATAATAACCATAGACTTGAAGACTTTTTTCTGCCTCTTCCTGAGATGAGACAAATGGGTATGGCAGCCTTGACTCGGCCGGCCCCGTACCTGAGAACAGAGCCTCTCCTTCATCCCTAACCAGAAAAAAACAAAACTAGAGGAAAGCAGTCCGGTAAGACTATCTGCAAAATGAAATTCTGAAGAACTCTGCAAGCATGATTTTTGGATATATAGCAGACAGTTTTTCAATTTTTATGTTCCTCTTTTGCATGCAAAACTAAAACGGTAAGAAAACAGAAGAAAAGCCACCGTATGAAGGAAGCTCCGCATGGATCCAAACTTCTGCTGCAGAGGAGGCCCGTCAGCAGCGGGAGACCAGTGAGACAGAAAATCAATAAACAAAAGCTCCCCGCCCTCGGAGAGGGCATCTTCAATGAGAAACATCTCCTCCCGACAGTCCACGCAGAGACGGAGACACGTTTTTAATTGGGCCACATTTTCCGTTTCCTGGACTTCATTTGTATTCGAGGAGGCAGTAAAATTCATTACGATTTCCAAATTTGTTTGATCCGACAAAGAGATGTTGGTGCATGGCTGCTGGGGGTGGGAATTGGCTATTGTGAAAAATAGCTATCAGCCTCCTGGCGGTGTTTTTCCAAGATCTGAAGCTGCTGGTGGCCTGGTGTGAACCGTCAGGCACGTCCTGGAGAACTCCTAACTCAAAGGGACTGGACCATGAAGATAATCCCCAAGTGGAATGTGCCGACCCCATTTCACGCAAGCAGGGGGCATAGCCTCCAGCCCGCCCTGTGGTCTAAGGGACCTCTCCACCAACGCCGAGGCCTGCCTGGGCTGGAGAGCCGTGCGCTGGCCCCAGCCCGGGACCTGGGCTCCCATGCTGACATTCTGGACAAATCTGTCCCTAAGGTCTGGTGGGCCCCGCTCAGGGCAGAGTTCACTGGAGGGAGAGGCTGGCCTCTACATTGAAGTGCAGGAGGCTGCTCCACCAGAGCCACAGGAAGCGGGGAGGGGCAGTGGGTGCCAGCATCCATCCTCTCGTGGAATAGATGTGGCCCAGAGGGAGAGGACTAGTGTCCTGTCCCCTTCCCCAGGCCCTGGGCCTGCGTACCCCAGGCTCCCAGCAGACCCGAGGCTGACAGATACCAGGCTGCTGTGGGCCTCCCCTGCCCTCCCTGAGGCCAGCCCACCTGGTCACCGGTGACCCTGTGGGGCGGGGGCCGGGAGGGGCAGCTGAGTCAACTCCCTCCAGATCAACAGAGAGCTGGCCTCTCCATCAGAGGCGGAAAACATGAGGGCTCCAAGCGGGACTGACGTGGGCTCTGGCCCCCAGCCCCGGCAAGGGGTAGGGTGTGCCATCCATACCCCACCCCGAGATGCCAGGGTGTCTAGGGGCCGAGCCCCCACCTGCCTGGACATGAAGGAAAGTGCGCCTCTCTGGCTCTGGGCTTAAAGGGCTGCTGCTGTTTCAAACCCTCATCTTGTTTAGGAAGCCCGGGCCGAGACCATTCAGGCGGCACGTCCTGGCCTCGTGAGGGGATGTGGGTAGGGGCAGCCCTGGCTGGGGAGTTGGGGCTGGAGGGGTGGTGCCTGGTTTAGGGAACCTGCTGCCATGTGAACAGGGGACCAGGTCATCCCTGTAGAGGGATAGGGATGTGGCGTACCCTGCTCATAAGCAGTGTGTGTGTGTGTGTGTGTGTGTGTGTGTGTGTGTGTACACATGTGCACACACGTGGATGCATGCATGCAGGGTGTGTATGTATGTGGTATGTGTGTATGCATGTGGGTGTGTGTAGTATATGTACATGGTGTGTGTGTGTGCATGTACTGGGGGGGGGGGGGGGGTGTGTGTGCGCTAGGGAAGTGTGAACCAGGCCAGTAGCCTGCAGCTGACCTCCCTGGCAAACCAGCCGCACAGTGGGGCTCCTCGCACAGCCCGGCCCCCCGCCCGCCCAGCACGGGAGGGACAGCTGCAGATGCCGACCCTCTGACCATGAGGCCTGTGCCCCTGGCCTCCCTGCCTCTGGGCGGGGGCTGCGCCGCTTGACCTCGGAGGTCTGGTCGACTCCAGGATTTTACGGCTGGGGGCCTGGTTTTCCCAGCCGCAGGGTCTCGGAGAGGGGGCAGCCCGGAGGACGCTGAATGGCCACAAAGGCTTGGCTGTTCTCCCATGTGCCTTGCTGGGCCAGGGAGGGGGAGAGGGGCCACTGGAGGAGGGGGTGGGCAGGAGGGGTGGGGGGCAGGGTAGGAGGAAGCTGGAGGAAGCAGTGGGGGGCACGATTTGGGAAGGTTTCCTGCAACGGAGGAGGGATGGGGAGGAAGTGGTGGGAGAGAGTGAATCAGAGACAGAGACACATACTGAGAGAGATGGAGAGACAAAAAAAGAGAAACTGAAGCAAGGAGAGAGAAGGGGATAGAGGCAGACACCAGAGGTGCAGAGAGCGCGAGAGAGCACGAGAGTGGCAAAGCCAGGGACTCCAGGCAGCAAGACAGAGACAAAGCGAGACGGGCCAGGGCAAGCGGGCAGCAGCGGGCAGGCCCGAGAAGCCCGCCTGTGTGGGGAGGCTGAAGTTCAAAAGGGAGGGGAAGAGGTGGTTTGACGACCAAAGTCATTGAAAAATTTTTGGCACAGCTGCCCCAGGCTCCTGGCCGCGGGCCCGGCTCTGAGCTGAACTTAAACAAACCCCTGTTGCAGCCATCTGCTTGATTTTAAAATAAATCAAACAGTCTGCTGAGCCGGGGGTGATCGAGTTTCCATCTGCGCCGCCGCCCGCTCGCCGGCTTGGAGCCTCGCTTGCCTCTCCCAGCCAAGGCTCCTGGCAACATGTGGTCCGGTAATTCCTCCAGGAGCAGGGAAACCGGACCCCCGCCTGCCCCCAGCTCCTAACTGAAACCAAGTGCCATTTTCACAGCCACCCACTGGAAAGCGGACCAGGAAGAGCTCTTGAAATCCCAGGTGCGGGGTAATGCCGAGCTGCTTCTGGCCCAGAGGGGAACATGTTTTGGGATTTCCCCGTGCTCCTTGAGAAAGGGTGAGGGGCCGAGGGTGGGGTGCTGGCCCCCCAGCCAGAAGGATGCTCTGACATCATGTAAGAACACACAGGCCACCAAGTCTGGGCAGCTGTGGCTCATGGGAGAAGGGAGCGCCCACCTGGAGCAGCTGAAAATAGCAGCAGGGATTCCCATCCCCCAGGCTGGGGTCACCCTGGGAAATGCTGCCCACCTGTTCCAAAGGAAGTCCTGTCACCTGCAGGGCCAGGAGACCAGGAGAGCCTGCCTTCCCTGGCCCAGGCCAGAAACAAAGAGAAACGTCGGCCTGGGGGCCCTTGGTGAACCCATCTGTAAACTGGGCATAAAGCAAAGCTGGTGGTCCCACAGTCTTGGGGCTGTGGCTTGCAGAAGGCGGAAGGAGGGCCTCCAAATGCAATTCTGGAAAACGCAAGAAGAAAAGAAATGACCACAGGAGACAGGTCAGGTGCACGGACGCAGAGGACATGATATGAACACTCAAAGTGCCACAGGCGACATTCGGAGATGGAGGTGGGATGGAAGCAGAATGAGAACATTTGTCTCTTCTGGGCCGTGCAGTGAGTGTACTCATGCTGTCAAGAGAGGGCTTTCTAGAAAGTGCAAGGTGGTCCAAGACAGCTGGCCCGAGGGCCGAGGCTCCCTGACCAGGTAGGACCCAGGCCAGCCCCAGGCCAGCAGCTTCATGCGGTAGGTCTGTCCTGGGCTCCAAAGCTACTTTTAACCAGCTCCCCACAAAGATTATTCTGGATCCAACCAAAGTGTCAAAATATAATTCATTTTTTAAAAAAACCCACATGGGCAGCAGTCCTTTTGGCTGGGCACGGTGGCTCACGCCTGTAATCCCAGCACTTTGGGAGGCCAAGGCAGGCAGATCACCTGAGGTCAGGAGTTCAAGACCAGCCTGCCCAACATAATGAAACCCTGTCTCTACTAAAAATACAAAAATTAGGCCGGGCGCGGTGGCTCATGCCTGTAATCCCAGTACTTTGGGAGGCTGAGGTGGGCGGATCATGAGGTCCGGAGATCAAGACCATCCTGGCTAACACGGTGAAACCCCATCTCTACTAAAAATACAAAAAACTAGCCGGTCGTGGTGGCAGGCACCTGTAGTCCCAGCTACTCGGGAGGCTGAGGCAGAAGAATGGTGTGAACCCGGGAGGTGGAGCTTGCAGTGAGCCGAGATCACACCACTGCACTCCAGCCTGGGCCACAGAGCCAGACCCTGTCTCAAAAAAAAAGAAAAATCCGCATGGACTGTCAGAATACATAGGAAGGACATGTGACATTCAATCGCTCATTTGGTTCTTATAAAAAATATGCAAAGGGTGCCTGGCTACTGCACGCTGGAAGCTGTGGAAGCAAAGATGAAGTAGACGCAAGACCAGCTGGACGCACAGAGCAGGACCTGCAGAAGGCAGGTCATGGGTGAGCCAGGCGCAGAGCTGGGCCCGTCACTTGCTGGACTCCCACAGGCCTGTTCTTACTCCCATTTTCCACATGATTTGGAAAGTGAGGCCTAGAGGCAGAAAGCAGTTTGGGAGGTCACACAGGTAGCAAGTGGCAGAGTTGAGCTCAAACCCAGGTTCACTGCTCCAAAGGCCGCGTTTTACCACTACGAGCGGCATGTCTCGTTGCACGTGCAGCCCCAGAAGTGTGCCTGGCACTCCGCAGGTCTCCATAAACATGCACTCAATGAAGGGGTTTAATTCTCTTTCAAAGAATCTTAGGAGCTGAGAATATGCACTGTGTTCTAGAGATGAGGCCATGAAGACTCAGGAAGGTTCAGCAGCTCATCCCGAGTCACAGGGTAACACATGGACTTGGGGCTCAAACCTGGTGCTCTGGACCCCCAAACCCATGACTTACAGTGGAAACCCTAGGAGAAAACCACCTCAGCACAGTGAGCTTCAGATGAGGCTGAAACGAGCCAGGGGTGGTGATTCATGTCTGTAATCCCAGCACTTTGGGAGGCTGAGGTGGGCAGATCACTTGAGGCCAGGAGTTCGAGACCAGCCTGGCCAACATGGTGAAACCCCGTCTCTACTAAAAATACAAAAAATTACCTGGGTGTGGTAGTGCGTGCCTGTAGTCCCAGTTACACAGGAGGCTGAGGCACGATAATTGCTTGAACCTAGGAGGCAGAGGTTGCAGTGGGCCAAGATTGCGCCACTGCACTCTAGCCTGGGTAACAGAACAAGACTCTGTTTCAAAAAATATATATAAAAAATAAATTTCTGTTGGAAAAAAAGAAGAGGCTGGAAGGACTTCTGACTGGGGACAGGGAGTGCACAGGTGGTAGTCAGGGAGGGCTTCGAGGAAGAGGCAGGAGGAAGAGGATTCGGGGAAGATGCAGCAGGGAAAAATGACGTGGGCAACAGGAGGGCTTAGGAAAGTCCGCTGGGCTGTTCGGCTTTGAGGCAGGGAATGAGATACTCCTGCTTGCTGGCCTTCACTGAGCACTTCCTCCGGCAGGCCCTGTCCTGAACGCTCTCCATGTATTAACTCCATGCATTTAACTCTCACACCAGCCAAGGGCATCATCCCCCATTTCACCCAGCATCACTTCTCACGCACTCCCCATGTGGCTTTGGGAAAGTCACGCACTCTCTGAGCCTGGGATCCCCCTGGTCAAACTCAGAGAATGGAGGAGCCGCTGGCTTGGGGACCTTCCAGCTCCCACCTTCTCACACTCTGCAGGGCACACGGTTCTCTGGAGGGATCGCCAGCCTTCGCATGGTCCCAGGAATGGCGGCTTCTTCTGGCCCACCTGACCAGGCTTCGCTCCCAACCCCAAACACAGCACAGAAATGAAAACAAGCTGATTCTGAGAGGCACATCCCGTCCAGGGCCTGCCCCAGTCCCCTCCTCCTGCCTCCCACCCTTTTCCCCCATCGTCCCAATGTGCAGCATTTGTTGAGCGCCTATGCAAGGCAGCACGTCACAGGGAGCTTGACACCCGCCCAGACACCTGTGAAGTCGCTACTCTCATCACCCCCACGCTCCATATGGGGAAACGGAAGCAGAAAGGGGCTGAGTCAGTTGCCCAAGGTTATCTCAGGATTACCTGGCGCAGCCAAGGCCCCAAATCCAAGCCACTCGCCTCTACGGCCCTGTGTCAACCACAGCGCCCCGCTCCTTCCTCCCACACGAGCATCAGGGGCTTGCCGCTTTCCATAGGCCACCTCACCCATTCCTCAAGAGAACCCAAAGAGGGGGTGCTGCAAACTCATTCTGCAGTTGGGGAAACTGAGTTCTGTAGATTGCTCAAAGCCAGGCAGCCGGCAAGAGACAGGAGTGGGTTTGAGCAGCAAGTGCTATATCTTTCCAGGGACAGCCCCAGAAACAGCCCAAGGCCAGGGAGTCCCCCAGAGGCTGGAGGAGGTGAACACAGCACCTCTAAGCAGGTGCTGGGAGTCCCACAGCCCAGGCTCAAATGCAGCCTCTACACCTGCTGTGTGTCTGTGGGAAAACAGCTTAACCTCCCTGTGCCTCAATTTCTCATCTGTCCCAGGGAGATAAGAAAAGTACCAACCTCCTGGGTATGAAGTGAAGGTCATAGGCATCAGTTTGTGTTCCTGACATGTGTGGTAAGCTAAAGTTTTTCTATTTATTATGACTACTTAAAAAATATTATATTAGCTATGAATTATTACAATCAGATAATATTATATCACTATTAGATATGGTAATAGAGAGAGCTGGTAATAACAGTGCTTTATCTTTTGTTGTTAGAGACAGGGTCTTGCTCTGTCATTCAGGCTGGAGTGCCGGGATCATAGCTCACTGCAGCCTCCATCTCCTGGGCCCAAGTGATCCTCCCAAGTCAGCCTCCTGAGTAGCTGGGACTACAGGTGCACACCACCATGCCTGGCTAATTTTTTGATATTTTGTAGAGATGGGGTCTCACTATGTTGCCCAATATGGTATTGAACTCCTGGAGCACTTTACCTTTAAGCCCTTTAAGGGGTCGGAATGATGGTGGAAGAACGAGAGAGAAGGGGCAGAAGCCCTGGGCTGGGCCCCCTCTCGCTCAGTCCTGGGAGCAGGCAGAGGCAGGGTGGGACAGGAGGGGCTTGCCCCTCCCCAACTCCTGTTGGCTGTGGGCTGACCCCCAGGGCTGAAGGGAACACATGTCAAGTATGTCTCTGGCCCACCCCTCCAAGGGCTCTGCTCACAGCTGGGTTTGCGGACAGGCCTCCAGGTGACTGAGGGCCCTCATGTCTCAGTTGGCAGCCAACAACCTGATCCTGTTCTGCAACAGAAGCAGCAACTGGTGGGGTTACAGTGGGGACGGGGGAAGGGGAGAGTTGAGAGTCCTAGGCTAGCCCTCCAAAGCCAGCTTAACCCATAACATCCCATAATAATCACACCCCCGAGAATGTGTGCTCTGAAAGCAGTGGTGTTCACTCCTTGATCCCCAAGTGCTGGAACAGTGCGGGGCACACAGCAGGCACTCTGTGAATGTTTGCTGAGTGAACAAACAACAGCCACGTGTCAGGCACTTCTCTAACAGGCATCTATGGGACTGTCACCATAGCTCTATAAGGCACATATTTTTTTTTTTAAATGCTTATTTCAATTGCTTTTGGGATACACATGGTTTTTTGTTGCATGAATGAGTTATACAGTGGTGAATTCTGAAATTTCAGTGCACCTGCCAACTGGGTAGCGTACACTGTATCTAATGTGTAGTTTTTATCCGTGGCCCCCCACAACCCTTCCCCTTCTGAGTGTCTAAAGTCCATGATATCACTCCGCCTGCCCGTGTGTACTCATAGCTTAGCTCCCACTTACAGGTGAGAAAGTATTGTTTTGGGGTTTCCATTCCTATGTTACTTCACTTAGAATAATGGTCGGCAGATATTGTTTTGCACCTCCATTTTACAGATGAGACAAGTGAGGCTTGCAGCAGTTAAAGGACCCAAATCACAGGGTTTCAAAGCTGAGGAGCAGGGATCTGACTCCACAGAACAGAATTTGGAGTCGAAGCTCTTTAACCACTTAACTTCTGGCCACAATCCCATGTCTGTGTAGCCTGTGACAGGGGTCAGTGTTAATGGTGGCCTATTCCCCAAGGCTCTGGACACTCAGCTCTTTCCTCTCTGGGCACTCTAGCTGGGCCTTGGGCCTGGCATTATGTCTCCACCCACCCGCCACCCGCAGAGGCCAAGACCGGGCAAGGAGGGGTGAGTGGACATGGGGAGGGAAGGGGCCAGCCCTCCTGTGGCCACAGGGTCCGCTCTCAGAGTCAGCCCTGCCCTTCTCCTCCTGCCCCATCCCCGCCCACCTGTCCATCCACGAGGGCCCCTGCAATCTCTCACTCACTGCAGACCTATGTTTTGCCAGGCCTGCCAACCCTGCCTAGGATACCAGGCCATGCAGAGGACGCTCTAGTTGCCTGCACCACACGCGGTCTGTGAGAGGGGACGGGGCGGGGCCACAGAGGCCAGAGAGGGAGGCCTCAGAAGGGCCCGGGTATTACTGTCTCAAGGCAACTGTGACAAAGAACCACCATCTGGTGGCTTAAAACCTCAGAAAGTCATTCTCAGTGCAGTTCGGTTAGGAGAAGTCTGGATTCAAGGTGCTGGCTGGGCCACGCTGCCTCTGAAAGCTCCGGGGCCGACTCCTCCCTGCCTTTTCCAGCTTCTGGGGGCTCAGCCACCATCCTACGCATCGCTTGGTCAGTCGCTGCATCACTCCGACCTCTGCCTGCACCCTGTGTGTGTGTCTCTAAATCTCCTTCTTCTTGTGAGGACATCAGTCCCTGGATATAGGCCCCAAATCCAGTATGACTTCACCCTAACTTCATGCATGGGCAAAGACCCTATTTCCAAACAAGGTCACACTCACAGGTTCTGGGTGACAAGAATCTGGGGGGTTGGCCCTCACCCCAGCATAGTCGGCTTCCCCGAGGTGGTGCCTCCGGAGCTGCTCTCGTGGGTGAGCGGAGGCCGCCCACAGAGGGAGGGGCCGGCGGGCAGGCCAGTCTCGGAACCCGACACTCGTACGATGTCAATCTTCTTTCTGTCTCTGTGCACTCCAAACAGCCAGGCCCTATTATGGGATATTATGTACCCAGTGGAACGATGCCGGTGCCAGCCTGGCAAGACATGCCCTGGGATGGCCTCCACCTCCCTTAACAGCCCTGTCTCTTTTTCTCTGTCTCATGGAAGCAGTCACAGAAAATCTCTGGGGGGAGGACAGAGGCCTCTGTTTCCACGTGACTGACCTGGCACAGCTGCCAACAGCGTGGGGCCCTCTGTCCTCAGGGCCTGTGAGTCTGAGCTGCCTATGGACTCTGCTCCCCACTCCCACAGGCTGGGCAGCGGGGGCCTTCAATGTTCTTCACTCTTTGAGAATTGGCTCAGAGCCTGAGCTCAGTTCAAGGTCATGTGGTCCCCGCAAGGGCACTCCTGATGCGTGTGAGTCCAGGCTCTAGATTCTGGGCTGGGGGTGTCTTCCTCACACAGCAGAGCCTGCCTTGCTGACTATCACACACGGGCTGGCTGTTGCAATCCGTGCAGGAGCCATAGCCCGGACACGTGACACTTCGGCTCGGAAATGCCGCTGCTGGAATTGTGCCCTGCAAGCATGGCAATGACAAAGTACACAGGGAGGTCCTTTGCACTGTTATTATAATAGTAGGGGGTGAGGGGCTGTTCTTTAATTTTTAGAGACAGCGTTTCACTTTGTCGCCCAAGCTGGAGTGCAGTGGCACGATGATAGCTCACTACAGTCTCCACCTCCCGAGCTTAAGCGATCCCCCTCACCTCAGCCTCCCAAGTAGCTGGGACTGCAGACGCATGCCAACATGTCTGGCTAACTTTTTCTTTTCTTTTTTTTTTTTTTTTAAACAGAGTCTTGCTCTGTTGCCAGGCTGGAGTGCAGTAGTGTGATCTCGGCTCACTGCAAACCTCTGCCTCCCGGGTTCAAGAGATTCCCCTGCCTCAGCCTCCTAAATAGCTGGGACTACAGGCATGCGCCACCACGGCTGGCTAATTTTTTGTATTTTAGTAGAGACGGGGTTTCACCATGTTGGCCAGGATGGTCTCGATCTCCTGACCTCATGATCTGCCCACCTTGGCCTCCCAAAGTGTTGGGATTACAGGAGTGAGCCACTGCATCCGGCAGCCTAGCTAACTTTTAAATATTTTGTAGAGACAGGGTCTTGCCATGTTGCCCAGGCTGGTCTCAAACTCCTGGGCTCAAGCGATCTTCCCGCCTCGGCCTCCCAAAGTGCTGGGATTACAGGCACAAGCCACCACACCCAGCTACAGTTTGTTCTAGACATTCAGCAATAAGGTATCATTAAGAAAACACAGACGCCCCCTCTTCCTACACAGCTGGCCATCTTCAGCTGTCACCCCTGCGAGTGGGCGGACACCCCTCACAGACGTCTGTGGGGCGTCATATTAGTTTTCTTGGGCAGCCATAACGAAGTGCCACAGACTGGGTGGCTTACACAATAGGAATGTATTTTCTCACAGTTCTGGGAGCTGGAAGTCCAAGGTCAATGTGTGGGCAGGGTGGATGTCTCCTGAGGCCTCTCTCCTCAGCCTGAAAACGCTGTCTTCCCCATGTCCTTACACGGTCATCCTCTATGCAATATCTGTGTCCTAATCTATCCTTATGACTACATCAGTCCTATCGGCTTAGGGCTCACTCTACCCAAACCATTCTACCCCAGGTTTGTTTTTTTGTTTTGTTTTTTTTTGAGACCTAGTCTTGCTCTGTCACCCAGGTTGGAGTAGAGTGGCGCAATCTCAGCTCACTGCAACCTCTCCCTCCCAGGTTCAAGCGATTCTCCTGCCTCAGCTTCCCAAGTAGCTGGGATAACAGGCGCCTGCCACCATGCCCAGCTAATTTTTGTATTTTTAGTAGAGACAGGGTTTTACCATGTTGGCCAGGCTGGTCTCGATCTCCTGACCTCAAGTGTTCTGCCGGTCTCGGCCTCCCAAAATGCTGGGATTCCAGGCATGAGCCACCGCGCCCGGCTTCTAGCCCAGTTATTAATACCTTTCTGAAGATCCTATCTACAGACACAGGCACATTCCGAGGAACTGGGGCCCCCAGTCAGAAACCATTTGATGGGCGATGGTTCAAGTGATGCCAGCACGGGGGTGACACAGAAGCCTTCAGCCCCCTGGTGCCTTGAAATCCAGGCGCTCAAAGCTGTGCGTGACTTCAGGAAGAGAGCCCTGCTGGAAATCGCTCTGCCCCAAGAGGCAGCATCCAAGTCTGGGGAAGAACCCGGGTCAGCTCCCAGCTTCAAGAGGCAGGAGTGGAGTGGCACTGGGCAGGCACTGATACCTGTCTCGCGGGTGCCCAGTACCCTGTCAGGCTCCATGGGGCACCCTGGCCCACACCTCCCATCCCCAGGATCTCACTCCACCCCTGGTCTCTCCAGGCCAGATGGGAACCACACAGCTCCAAGTGGTTCCCGCCACAAGTCACCACCTGCAAAGGGCTCACACGCCAGGGCCCCCTCCAGACCCTCAGCCCTGCGGAGAAGCTGCGAAGGTGCCGCCTTGCCGTACGGATGACTGAAGCGAGGCTCGCTGCCAGTAACTTGTCTAAGGTGACACAGCGCGGCAGTGGCAGAGTGGGACAGGAACGCAGTTCTCACACTCCACCCAGGCTGCAGTGATGCTTGGCTGGAGTCACGATGTGGGACTCCGCCCTGCATGCCAGTGGCTTGTCAGCAATAATAAAGTGCTTAGCAAGAAAGACATTCCCTTAAAAAAAAAAAAAAAAAAAAAACACAAGCCTGAAGCTGAGACCAGTCTCTCCTGGCACCCCACATGCTTTCTGGCATGGGACGGGGCAGCTTGGCCAGGGGGCTGGATACCCCCCAGGAGTGAGGCCCTAAGGAACTCCCAGAGGGGTGGTGTCGGGATCCAAACCTAATGGAGGGTGTGGGTAAGCACGCCTGTGGCTCACAGAGCCCAGTGTCTGCAAACAGGAGGCACTCAATAAATGCTCCTTGAGCACTCAAGGGCCCCACAGCCAGTATCAGCAAAACCTGCATCCCAACAAGGTCAAGTGGCACAGCCCTCACCTGTGAAAAGGAGTCTGGGAGCTTCCTGGCCCAAAGATCATCTTACAGAGAAGGAACCCGAGGCCCAGAGAGGCAAAGCAACCTTTCCAAGATCACACAGCTTGCTTGGGTCTTGGCCAGAAGAAGAGTCCAGGTGGCTCCTCTCCTGCTGCCAGAGATGACAAGCTCAAGTGACAAGAATGCCTCCCTCCCATTTAGTGCTAAGATGACACAGTGACAACATTAAAGGATGTTTCAATGGGCAGCGGGTGGCACCCCCATCACCTAATCACAGCCTCATGCAGCTTCCCAAATTCCTCCCAGCCTCAACTTACACAGGCATATTTCTTTAAGGCTGGAATCAGGACACGTGTACAGTCTGGCATCTGCTTATGGCCACTCAAAATGACATCACTGGGGTGTTTTTTTTTAAGACAAGGTCTCACTCTGTTGCCCAGGCTGGAGCACAGTGGTGCAATCACAGCTTACTACAGCCTGGGCCTCCCAGGCTCAAGCAATCCTCCTACCTCAGCCTCCCGAGTAACTGGGACTACAGGCATCATGCCCGGCTAATTTTTTTGTAGAAATGGGGTTAGCCATGTTGTCCAGGCTGGTCTCTAACTCCTGGGCTCAAGCAATCTGCCCGCCTCAGCCTCCTGAAGTGCTGGGAACACAGCAGTTTTGTCAATCACACCTTACTGTGGACATTTGGATTTTGCTTCTACCTGGTAAATAACAGTGCAAAGAACAACTCTGTGCACCTATTATTTCCCTTCTTATGAGTTACTTCTTTACAACAAATTTCCAGAAGTGGGACTCCTGGGTCAAAGTAGCCAGTGTTTCTCAAACCCTTGACACCTGCTGACAAATGGTTTCGGTAAAGACTAATATGACACAGAACTATGCTGCCAGCGGCAATATGAATGAGCCATATTTTTGCAGCTCACCAGCACCGAGTCTGACCATCTTTTTGGTATGCTAATAGGTGGGACTATTATGCTAATAGTTTGGACTGTAACCGTGTCCCCATGTATTTACTGCTGTGTCTCCTCTCATTTGAATTAGCTGTTAAAATCCCCTGCTAAATCACAGCACCCCTGGAGGTAGGAAAGCTCAGTACCAGTCTCTGGTGGCCAACAGCTTTAGGTCACCAACTGGTCACTTTCTGGACCAGGTCAAAGGCAGGATTAGGGTAAGGACCCCTAACCCTCTCCCAGCGGCCCCCTCAGCCTCAGCTGCCTGGATCACCAGGGCAGGCCCAGCAGGCAACGTCAGGCGGCCTGCCAGACTCTCCCTCCCAGCCTCGGGATCACGTGTCGTGACCATGGCCATGCACCTCGATCTAGGGTTGCAGAATGTGGGCTGAGCAGCCGGGGAACACCTCCTGGCCTTGCGTGACCCTCGGGCTGGCCGCGGGAGGCCGGTGCTGCAGAAGCCGTTTCTGGAACTGTGAGTTGCTTGTGGGTTTCTCCCTAATGTGGGGCAGTGATGGTGATGGGGGAGAGGGTGGGAGGGGTCAGTGGTCCAGGGGGATGCACGCCAGCTGGGGGCCACAAGAGATGCAGAAGAGGTCAAGAACAGAATGCGGCAGGTTCCTCTGCATGCCAAATGATCAGAGCAAGGGCGGGGGCATGGGAGCCAGGCACTGACAGCCAGGAGGTGCACAACGAGGTCATGAACAAGGACGGAGGATGTTGCCCTGGCCAGCTATGACACTTTGGGCAAGTTCCTTAATCCTCGGTGCCTCAGTTTCCTCATCTGTAAAATGGGAGCATTGTGCCTACCTCATGGGGTTGTTGTGAGAGTTAAAGGAGCCAATTCCTGCGCAGCTTCTGCAGGCCAGGGCCACAGTCAGCAAAGAACAGAAACGCTGGACAGTAAACACACGGCAAACCCCAACACACAGCGAACCCCAACACGCGGCGTACCCCAACACACGGCGAACCCCAACACAGGCGAACCCCAACAAGTGGCAAACCCCAACACAGGCGAACCCCAACACGCGGCAAACCCCAACACGCGGCGAACCCCAACAAGTGGCAAACCCCAACACAGGCGAACCCCAACATGCGGCAAACCCCAACACAGGCGAACCCCGACACGTGGCAAACCCCAACACAGGCGGATCCCAACACGCGGCAAACCCCAACACAAGCAAACCCCAACACGCGGCGAACCCCAACACAGGCAAACCCCAAAACACGGCAAACCCCAACACAAGGCAAACCCCAACACGTGGTGAACCCCAACATGTGGCGAACCCCAACACAGGCGAACGCCAACACAGACGAACCCCAACACGCGGCAAACCCCAACATAGGCGAACCCCAACACGCGGCGTACCCCAACACACGGCGAACCCCAACACAGGCGAACCCCAACAAGTGGCAAACCCCAACACAGGCGAACCCCAACACGCGGCAAACCCCAACACGCGGCGAACCCCAACAAGTGGCAAACCCCAACACAGGCGAACCCCAACATGCGGCAAACCCCAACACAGGCGAACCCCGACACGTGGCAAACCCCAACACAGGCGGATCCCAACACGCGGCAAACCCCAACACAAGCAAACCCCAACACGCGGCGAACCCCAACACAGGCAAACCCCAAAACACGGCAAACCCCAACACAAGGCAAACCCCAACACGTGGTGAACCCCAACATGTGGCGAACCCCAACACAGGCGAACGCCAACACAGACGAACCCCAACACGCGGCAAACCCCAACATAGGCGAACCCCAACACGCGGCGAACCCCACCCCCACCCCCATCCGCTAATCTAGAGCAGGCAGCAGTCAACTGCGGCCCAGGCTGAGCTAAGAATGACTCTTATATTTTTAAAAGGTCGTTCAAAAAAACATAACAAGGGAGAGTATGGGGCACAGAGCCTGAGGCTAAGTGGCCCGCAAAGCCTAAGATATCTACGATCTGGTCCTTCACAGAGTTTGTGGTCCCTGGTCTAGAGGTACCAAAGTTTCCTTCGGAATCATGTGAAAGGGGACAGGTGGTGTGGGGGACAAGGACCTGAAGGAGTCAGGAGCTGAGGCAGCAGGAGGCCAGCATCAGGCAAAGCATCAGGGAAGGGGCCTGGTCCAGGGCGTGGCTGCCATGACGCCCCTCGAGCCCCAGGCAGGCACCAGGAGGGAGTACTGAGTGGGAGCACCAGCCGAGATGCCACAGGCGATGGCTGAGAACTCCGGAGACCGTTCAGGGAGCACTGATGATTCCTTCCGCCAGCGACGTGGCAGAGTGCATCCCCAGCATGTGGTGGGGTCCCTCTCCATCTGGAGCTCAAGAACCCAGCCCTAGCAGGAATGTTGAGACACCAAGGGCCTGGACACCAGGGAAACTGAGGCTAGAAGAAACAGCACGACCCATCCAAAGTCACCAGGCCATTCAAGGACAAGGACGACAACCAGGCATCCTGACTCCCTCCTAATGCTGCTCCAACCACACACTGACTGTGGGGTACTTCCCCATGGTCCTGGGCACCTGGCACCCCCCCCCCAAACTTCCTCTGTCCCCAGGGACCCTCATCAGACACCCTCCTGTGAGGTCACCCGGGCCTGGATGCAGGGCCCTTGAATGAGGCCCTGGGACAAGGACCCAGCTACCCCCCAGCAACATCGTGCCTTTCCAGAGCCGGTCTCCCCTTCATGCGCCATCCCCGAAAGCCTCTGTGGGTTTGTTCGTCACATCCCCAGCACCCAGCACGGCGCGTGGTGACCGGGAGTGGGTGTGTGAGTGAATCAGTGGCGACCCAGAGAGGTCGGCTGTAAAGTGACGTCCTCCTCCACTCATTCTACAAGCGAGAAAGCAGAGGCCTGGAGAGGGTGATGGGCTCGTCTGCCCTCACCCCGCTGGTCAACGGCAGAGCCGGGATTCAACCCAGCCTCATCTGGCTCTGAAGCCCGGGCTCCTCACACCAGCGCCTGCAGGGGATTCATGAAGGGGCTGCAGGCTCTGAGAACAGAAGATCTCCTGCTGCTGGGGCAGGGTGCAGGGGCCTCTGAATGACCCTCAGTCACCCCCAGCAGGGGAGGCCAGCCTCTCCCAGCTGGGCTGCAGGTCCCAGTGCATCTGTCATGTCCACTGCCATCACCCGGGGGCCGGCACGGACCAGGTCCTCAGCAGGAACCTGCTGGGTGATTGAGTGATGGGGATGGCTGGCGGCGGGCAGGGGCCCCCACTGCAGCACAGCAGAGCCAGCCCTGAAGACCTTCCCAGTTGGACTCCAGGAGCCTGGCCCGCAGAGCGGAGCCTGAGTGGGGGGCCAGGCCAGGGCTTCTGGACGAGAGGAGCAAGTGGGGGTTCTGCTGGGGAGCAGTGCCCTCGGGAGGACAGGCGGAGTCCCAGATTCGGCTCCACATTCTGCCTCCCTGAAGGTGGAGATGCTAGGTGGGGAGAAGGCAGGCAAGCGCAGACGCCAACAGCCCCAAGCCGCCAGCCTGTCCCCATCACCAAGAGCCCTCCGCTCGGACCTGCCAAGAGCCGGGGCCAGCAGTGGGCCTGGAGAATAAACATGTCACAGCGAGGCCAGCCCGCCGGACCGCTGGAGCCAAGAACCGCCGGAGGCTGTAAACAGTCTCTCTCCTCTTGGCCACCGGCGCTGGCCCACCCCTCTGGGCTGGGAATTAGCACTTTGCCTGCCATAAAAAAAGGGCAGGGAGGGCTGGGGGGGCTTGTGGAGGGGGCGGTGGGCAGGGAAGCTGGGCTGGCGGGGGGCCAGCACCTCCATCCTGGCAGGGGGCCAGCACCTCCATCCTGGCGGCCTAGAAGCTTCCCCCTTTCTCCAAGAGGCGCTGGGAGATTGTGAATGAATGGGGCCTGCTGAGGACGCTGGGGGCCCAGCCGGGGAGGGGACAGGCAGGGGCAGGAGAGGAAGGGGTGGGGGAGGGGCTGAAGCCCATGCTGTAGGGGTCCCCCGGCCTTGGCCCGGGTAGGCAGACGCTTTTCCAGCATGCCAAGCCCCACCTGGCTTGCAGCTGGATCTGGGGAAACCTGGGGGTTCCTGGGGAGGGGGTGTCCAGGCCCCATCGAGACCCGGTTCAGCCACCCCGAAAAGCCTCTCACACCAACTCTCACTCTGCTCCTGGCTGCTGGTTCCAGTCAGGCTCAAAACCTGGCTTCATTCCAGTTCTCCTTGCTGGAACACAAAGCTTCTCAAAGGGCAGATGTGGCCCAGCCATCCCCAGCTAAGACCCTTCCACTGTGCCCCCACCCTTCAGATCATGGCCTGGGTCTCCAAGAAGGCCTCCAGCCCGGGCTTCCCCAACGCCCGCCTCCTTGCCAAACACAGGTCTTCCCACCACACCCGGCGCCCTTTGCACATGCGCCCCCTCCATCTGGGTGCTTCCCTCCCTCCTTCCCATGCCTGGTTCACTCCCCCTTATCGTTCAGAACTGGGATCAGCCGGCACCGCCTGCAGATGACTCCCGGCCTCCCCAGGGAAGTCAGTTCCCTACCTGCCCTGTTCCCTGTTTCTCTCCTTCCAAACCCCTGTCCTGGTGGCACGCTGACATTTGTTTGTGTGATTTGGCCACTGACATCTGTCTCTCCCACCAGACTGGAAGCTCCGTGAGGGAGGAGCTGTGTCTGGCTTTGCACACCACGTTTCTGTCTTGCAGGCACGTGACGGCACTCCGTAAGTACTTGTTGAATGAATGAAGCAGCAGATGAATGAATGGATGGATGAATGAATGAGTCAGGCAGCCGTGTCACCTGGAAGGGTCACCCAGGGCTCAGTTCAAATGTCCTCCCAGTCTGCGAGGCTTTCACAGATGGGCCCCTGGGTCCCGCTCCCCAGAGCTCCCCACAAGGCAGGCCCATGGGACACCCACTCACACTGAGGAGGGGACACCGCATGCTGCCCAGGGCAGGGGAGATGGGCAGGGGCCTCCACAGCTGCCTCTTACCCCCAGTGTAGAGCCCTGGAGCCAAAGAGGGGCTGTGGGGGATGAGTGTGTTTGGGGGAAACTAGGGAAGGAAAAAAAAAGTAAGGCAGTGAAGACACAAAGCCCAGCCTGCTGTGACCTCAACTCCTGTTTCTGCTGTGTCGCCTCAGGCCAGTGGTCTAACCTCTCTGCACTTCACTTTCCTTATCAGCAAAACAGAGACAAGGCTGGGCGCGGTGGCTCATGCCTGTAATCCTAGCACTTTGGGAGGCCAAGGCAGGCGGATCACTTGAAGCCAGGAGTTCAAGACCAGCCTGGCCAACATGGCAAAACCCCGTCTCTACCAAAAATACAAAAATTAGCTGGGCATGGTGGTGGGCACCTGTAATTCCAGCTACTCGGGAGGTTGAGGCAGGAGAATAGCTTGAACCCCCAGGAGGCGGAGGTTGCAGTGAGCCGAGATCATGCCACTGTACTCCAGCCTGGGTCACAGAGCGAGGCTCTGTCTCAAAAAAATAAAAAATAAATAAATAAATAAAAATTAAAAGAGACAATGATGACAGCATTCACCTCTTCAGGGGCTGCGGGGGAGATCCAGTGAGCCAAGACATACGTGTACATGCCCAGCAAATGAGAGCTTTTAGGATTTGGGCAAGTTACCTTTCAGGAACATTCTAGGGGGTTTAACGGACTCCCTTTTGGAGTGTCCTGGCCCAGGGGCTTCAACTGCATGGACTCCAGAACTCTGAGCTTGTGGTCTGTCCCCAGCCCCAGGCCCTAGGTGGAAGACCCTGTAAACAGCTGTGAGCACACAGCACCCTTGGCTGGCTGGGTGTGGGGGGCTGGAGGGCAGGCCTGGCATAGCAGGGAATTCAGGGACATGTGAGCCCCACCCTGTGAGCTCAGCTTGCTGCTGGGGAAACAGGAGTCCCCAAGAAGGGCAGATCCCTTTGCCATTCTCCCTGGGGGAGAGGACACAGTCTGTCTGGGCAGAAAGCCCACAGTTCAAATCCTTAACCAGGAGACACCACTTCACGCCTGCTAGGATGGCTAGAATCAGAAAGTCAAATAACAAGAAGTGTTGGTGAGGTCGTGGAGGACTGGAACTTCAGACACAATAGTCTGGCAGTTCCTCAAAAAGTTAAACACAGAATTGCTCACATGACCCAGCTTTTCTGCTCCTAGGAACTGAGAATTCCTCAGAGAATTGAAAACATCCATCCACATAAAAACTTGTACTCACATGTTCACAGCAGCATTACTCACAGTAGCCAAAAGGTGGAAACAACCCAAAAGCCCACAGGCTGATGATGGATAAAGAAAACATGCTGTTTTCCATACAGTGGAGTATTATCTGGCCATAGGAAGAATGAAGTTCAGGGGTGAACCTTGAAGACATTTTGCAAAGTGAGAGAAGCTAAACACAAAGCTCACATGTTATGATTCCATTTATAGGAAATATCCAGAATAGAAAAATCTGTAGATGGAAAGGAGATTCACAATCGCTGGAGAC
Organism: Gorilla gorilla gorilla; assembly: GCF_029281585.2. Classification (NCBI taxonomy): domain Eukaryota; kingdom Metazoa; phylum Chordata; class Mammalia; order Primates; family Hominidae; genus Gorilla; species Gorilla gorilla. The sequence continues at coordinate 115,712,790 of NC_073242.2, read as the reverse complement.
TGAGGGGAACGGGGAATGGGGACTGACAGCTTAACAGGTATGGGTATCCTTTAGGGGTTAAAGTTTTGGGAAATTGGCCAGGCACAGCAGCTCATGCCTGTAATCCCAGCACTTTGGGAGGCCGAGGCGAGGCAGAAAGACTGTTTGAGCCCAGGAGTCTGAGACCAGCAACATAGTGAGACCTCGTCTCTACAAAAAATACAAAAAGTGAGACCCCATCTCTACAAGAAATAATAAAAATCAGCGGGTCATGGTGGTGCACGCCTGTAGTCCCAGCTACTCAGGAGGCTGAGGTGGGAGGATCGCCTGAGCCCAGGAGGCTGAGGCTACAGTGAGCTGAGATCACACCACTGCACACCAGCCTGGGCGACAGAGTGAGACCCTGTCTCAAATAAGTAAAGTTTTGTAAAACTGACTGTGGTGGTGGCCGCACAACTCTGTGAACTGTACACTTGAGACAGGTGAATTGTCTGCTCTGTGAGTCATGTCTCAATAAAGCAGCTGCATACAGGAAATCCCACTGCTTGGCCCTGGCTGCCTATCTGTAGAGTGGGGTGACTCTAGGCCCACTTGCCACTCTTCCTCCCCTTACGTGTCCTGCACAGCTGTGTAACCTGCACCAAGGGCCTGCTGGCTTCCCACGAAAGCGAGCAGGGTCTTCCTCCATCCAACCCCTCCCTGAGGGGCCACAGGGGCAGGCCGTGTCCCATGTCCTGTCCTCAGGCCTTGGCTCTGCCCGCTCACCACTGTTGCCAGGGTGCCACACCACCTTAGCATCCCGCACCTGCCCCACCTTTAGACTGGACCTGGACACAGGGGTGCCTGCTTCACCAGGAACCCACCTGCCCAGCCTGGCGCTATGCCCTGCGAAGCTGTTGCAGGGCTGGTGGCCCTCACTCCATCTAGGTGGCCATCGCAAATGCATGCTGATGACAGTGGAGCAAAGATGGAAAGGGGGCACCTAGGAGAGCGGCCCCAGAGCCAGGTGTGAGCTCAGAGCACAGGCACCCCCACAGGAGAGGACCCAGGGCCAAAGCAGTGAGCATCTCAGGAGAAATCCAGGCCCCTGCCACCGCCGAGGCCAGCTGGGGCCAGAGCCACATTCCCCAGGAACACACAGATGTTCTGGCCAAGGAGGAGGGGGAGAAGGGGGGTAGAGGTGGGGAGGGAGGGGGAGGAGGGAAGGGGAGGAGGCGAAGGGAGAGGACAAGGGCTGGCTCTGACCTTCCCACAGAGCTGGGGCACAGCCAGGAGGCCCACAGCCTGTCTCCAGGGCGAGCGCAGGACAAGGCCCAATCCCCAGCCTCCGCTCCCCCTTGGCCAGGCCTGGCTCCACGCTGGGCCTGGGAGCACAGCATCTGGACTCCCAGGAGGGCTCCAGGCGAGAACAGACACAGGGAGCTGGGTGCGATCAGCCTGGCTCCGGCCAGAGGCCCCCCAGGGCCCCTCCCAAGGGGCTCTCCCAGAACCCTGTGGGCCTGGCCTGAGGATCGAAGGGTCCCCCATGAATGCTGGCAGCCCCATCATTGTGGCAACTGAAAACATCCCTGTGTGGGGTGGGGTTCTGCCTCTGGTGAGCCCACAGCCTGGCTGGGGGCTTCATGTTCTCCAGAGCCAGCCCCCTCCCCATCAGCGCCACCATGAGCCCAGGAGTTTGAGACCATCAACATAGTGAGACCCTGTCTCTACAAAAAAATGTCCTGTGGGCCCCACCCCCGCTCTCTCCGGGCCAAGCCAGGCCTCTTGTTCCAATACTCCCAGCAATGGGAAGAGCTTCCCAAGCCCACCCTGGAGGCCGTGTGGGGCACAAACGGGGAAGAATGAGGATGTAGGGAAGTGCCCAGAGACCCTAACACTCAGGCTCTTCCTCAGAAGGTGTCAGATTCCAGAAGGCAGTTGGGGCTGGGGAGGAGAGGTTCCTGGGAGGGGGACAGCCAGCCCCAGCCCTCACTGCCCAGGCAACCCTGTGCCAGCTCCTCCACATCACAGACCTCCCGGGCCCTGACGGGGGCCTAACAGGGGAGCACTTCCTAAGCCGGCCAGCCCCACCACCTTCCGCCAGCTCAGCTAAGGGCCGTCACCACCCACCAGGACTTGCACTCACCTCAAGTTTTCCTTTTCACCAACTCACTTTTAAAAACTCTTTAAACATTAAAATGTATCTCTCTCTCTTACTATCCACAGATGGCAACTAAAATATATCCACGGGTTGCACTGTAAAGCCCTAGCTTCCTTGTCCGCAATTCTGAAATCCAGGAGGCCCTGAAAAACTAAAAAAACAAAAATTCCTAAGTTTGTGGCAAACCATTTGGCCATGAGACTGCATGCTGACAGACAAAAAGCTACGCGGCTTTGTCTCACATCTCCAACACGTAGAGAAAAGTGAAGTCTGGAACTGTGGGGCACGGCCAGGGCCCAGCCAGGGCTTGAGTCAGTGGTCAGTGGCCCAGCCATGGTCACTGGTTTTTTTTTGTTTTTTTTTTTTTGAGAAGGAGTCTTGCTCTTTCACTCAGGCTGGAGTGCAGTGGCGTGATCTCAGCTCACTGCAACCTCTGCCTCCTGGGTTCAAGCAATTCTCCTGCCTTAGCCTCCCGAGTAGCTGGGACTACAGGCGCCTACCACCATGCCCAGCTAATTTTTGTGGTACAGATGGGGTTTCACCACATTGGTCAGGCTGGTCTCAAACTCCTGACCTCAAGCAATCCACCCCCCTCGGCGTCCCAAAGTGCCGGGATTACAGGAGTGAGCCACCGTGCCCGGCTTCACGTTCACTTTCTGAAGTCAAAAAAAAAAAAAAAACAAAGGGAAACATGAGTTGCAAGGATCACTCGAGCCTAGGAGTTCAAACCCAGCCTGAGCAACACAGGGAGGCCCTGTCTCTAAAACAAAAACAAAATAGCTGGGTGTGGTGGTGCCTGCCTGTGGCCTCAGCTACTCAGGAGGCTAAGGTGGGAGGATCACTTAAACCGGGGAGGTTGAGGCTGCAGTGAGCTATGATCGCACCACTGCACTCCAGCCTGGGCAACAGAGCAAGACCCTGTCTCCAGAAAAAGAAACACCTCTCTAGTCCCAAGGGTTTTCAGATAAGGGGTTACAGATCCACACAACGAAAACAAAACCAATACTGCTTCGTTCTGTTCTAGACACTGCCCTGCTCCAGGCTTGGAGCCTGTCACCAGGGTCAGTTCGTCTCTGGCCTGTTCAGACTCACGGAGACAGAAAGTAGAGAGCAGCCAGGGCTGCAGGAAGTGGAGTTCATGTTTACCGGGGACAGTTCAGTGTGAGAAGACAAAGTTCTGGTGACGGACGGTGGTGGTGGCTGCTCAGCACTGTGAACGCATTTAATACCACCGAACTGTACACGTAAAAATAGCTGAAATAGTCCATTTCCCGTCATCTTAGCGTGACAAAAATTGTTGAGGTTTGTGTGACCTACTAGCCCTTGAACTGTCCCCTTGCAGTAAGATTAAATGTGGGGCGAAAGAGGGCAATGTCCTCTTGGGGTGATTCATTGTCAGTGAATGCCGCGTCAGCAGGGCCCCTTGAAACACGTCATCCGGTGTAAGAGTTCAGCCCACACCTGGAAACACCTGCCCAGAGCTGACAGGTCAGGATTTAGAGAACAGGGCCATGGGTTCAGGCTCTGCCTCCACTGCATAAGAGCTGTGTGACGTGGGGGAAACCACATGACCTCTCTAAGCAAAGCTTCCTTCTTTCTTCAAGGAGATGGAGAATACCTGCAGCCACCGAGACCCAAGCCCCCAGGAAAATGCTCCATAAACATTCATTATTCTCCCTGTGATTACTAGATAAAGGTGAGGTTGGCGAGCCCACCTGACGTGGGAGATAGGAAAAACATCCAAGGGTTCTATGAGGTCCCTGTCCCGAGGAAACTCAAGACCCCTGGTAGAAAGATATAAAACTGGGCCCCAAGGACAAACCTGTGTGTTATGTGATAAAAATGGCATCCGAGCACATTTGAAGGTGGGAGGAAAGAGTGACAAGGTGTCAGCAAGCGGGTGAAGGAAAAGGCAGAATTATCTTCAGCCCGCAGAGGGAGGGATGACAGAGGAGATGAAGGCAGAAGGCAGGGTGACAGCCCACAGCTATTTTTATTTATGGCAAAAAGAGAAGAGGGCAAAGTCAGGCAGGGGCTGGTGGCTGCGTCTTCTGGCCTAGGAGTTTCACGTGTCCCCCTCGTCCTCCACATCCCACAGTGGCCATCCACGCTGTCCCGTCACTGGTGCTCGGACCACTGCAGTAGCCTCCTCCCTGCTCTCCCAGCCGCCAGCCTCCGGAAGCCACCTTGGTCTCCACACGGGGGTCTGCCGGCCACATCACACCCCTGCTCAAAACCGTTCCCTGCTGTGTGGCTGAGTGGGCAAAGCGTACCTTCTGAATAGAATGTCCCAATGTCATCCTTTTTGGATCCTGAGCTCTCAAACTTAGACTTCAGAGAGAAAAAAAAAGGGAAGAGCTGCAAACTCGGTGTTCCGGCCCGCAGCACTTTTCACAGGAGAAAAAACTACGCATTACCCAGAAATCAGCGGAGGGGCCTCCTGGAGAAGAAACGTGTCTCTTTTCGCAGCTAAGCCGATGTGCCTCTGATAAAATAAACGCACCCGGACACTCTGGTTTGTATTCTTGGAGAGGGTGTTTACATTTTAAAATAAACACATCGCCCTCCTTCAAGTCTTTTGGTCAGAAGACTCAGCTCCGTGAGTCCCAGCAGTGGACAGAAGAAACCCCATAGCCAGGTACTGTGGCTCTCGCCTGTAATCTGCACACTTTGGGAGGCTGAGGCGGGAGGATTGCTTGAGTCCAGGAGTTTGAAGCCAGCCTGGACAACATAGTGAAACCCCATCTCTATAAAATATACAGGCGGGGCATGGTGGCTCATGCCTATAATTCCAGCACTCTGAGAAGCCGAGGCGGGCGGATCATCTGAGGTCAGGAGGTCGAGACCAGCCTGGCCAACATGCTGAAACCCTGTCTCTACTAAAAACAAAACAAAACAAAACAAAAATTAGCTGGGCATGGCGGCACATGCCTGTGATCCCAGCTACTCGGGAGGCTGAGGCAGCAGAATCACTTGAACCAGGGAGGCAGAGGTTGTGGTGAGCCGAGATCACGCCACTGCACTCCAGCCTGGGCAACAGAGCGAGACTCCGTCTCCAAAAAAAAAAAATTAGCCGGGTGTGGTGGTGCATGCCTGTAGTCCCAGCTACTCCAGAGGCTGAGGTGGGAGGATCGCTTGAGCCCAGGAAGTCGAGGCTGCAGTGAGTCACGATCACACCACTGTACTCCAGCCTGGGCGACTAAGTGAGACCCTGTCTCGAAATAAAAAAGAAGGAACCCCACACTCCATCTCATATTTTCTCAAAACAAGGAGGCCTGGCAAGAAGCAAGGGGCTAAAGGGTCGGGGTTGGGGGTCTCTGCAGTGTAGGGCGGAATCAACTGGGGGCACTGTAGTCTCAGCAGAAAGAACCATGGCATCCAGGGCTGAGTGGGCACTGTCCAGGGAAGACGGCAGCCCTCCCCAGCCCCAGACTCTGGCCAGCAGAGCTCAGGCTACCCCCATCCCGACCCTCCCAGCACATCACCACTGGACGCACCCTGGTTCTGCTCATCCACTACTTTATGGCCTGTCTCCCCCACCGCAAGGTCAGCTCCTGGCAGCCGGGGACTCTGGTCTGTGTTGTCCACAGCTAGGCACCCCCACCCTGTCCAAGGACAAGCCTGGCCCACAGCTGGGGCCTAGAAAACATGTTCCAAGGACATGTCTCAGTGTACTTTACCAGCTGCCCTCATCCCCTGTTGACCTCGTCTGTAGAGAAGACCCTTTCCTCTCCCCTTTTACAGCCAGGAACACATGACTTCGGTCTTTCTGAGCCCTGGTCCCCATGGTTGGGAGCTACAGTGACCCTCTGGGTCCAGACAGGGTGTCCCTCAGGTTCACTGCAGCTCCCAGCCCTCCCAGTGGTGGCCAGGGCTTCTGATCTTCCTTCCCTTCTGCCACCCACATAGAGGCTGACTCCCAGCCTGAGGTGTGAGGACGCTGAGGGACACACCTGCATGTCCTGGCCACCCTCTGCTGGAACAGGACTCGCCCAACCAAGGGGTGCTCTCGGTAGGAGGCAGGAGTTGTTGACTGCTTGGCATTTGGTTTGTCACTGACTGTATCTAGGAATTGCCCTGCGCGCTCACCACACATCCAAGATGGAAAGAAAACACACCTCACGAGAACCACGCTGATTTTTGCTCCAACAGCCCCGTGGAGACCCTGGGCTGGCAGTGCTACTGGGCCAAACCCTCTCTCTGTTCCAGGCCTCGGATTCTCAGCTATAACAACGTGCAGGTGGGGACTGCCCCTCTAGGTCCCTTGGCCAACGAGGAGATGGGGCAGGCGGATGAAGGTGCTTGCTCTAAGGTGACACAGAGTGGGGACGCCAGGACCAGGGAGGGCCTTGATCCCGGAGGGAGCTGCCAAGCTTCCTAGCATAGAGAGGGATTGACTTTAGTCTGCAGAGAGGCCAGCGCTCTTGTGACTGCCGGCGACGCAGGAAACACAGTCCCCAGGACCCACCTTCTGGAACCAAGTGGAAGACCTGAATTATTTGGGTTTTAGGCCCTAGGCTGAGATAAAAGATTTGGGATTTTAAAGCTAGAAGTGACACCCAGGGTGTTATGTTGGAACAGGAATTGATTTAAAGACGCTGTAAGCAAAAACCCAGTTATATGTAAGAAACTCCCCCTGAGAAAGAGAAAGGGCTGGAGTCCTTTAAAATTAACTGCCTGTTCTTCTCTCTGTGGCTAGCGAGCCTCATCTCTCCCTTTCCCAGGCATTGTGAAGACTCCCTTCCCGCCCCTCTCCAAGTGGATGGAGGGGGCTCACTGGGGTCCCACAATCCCCCTTCCCATGTAGATCCCCAAGTGGCTCTGGGTCCACCGTTCTGAACTGCCCGTCCCTGTGTCTGGCTTCCCCGCCAGGCTCCGAGCTCTGAAGGGCCAGGTCTTGTTGTCTCTGTGCCTGGCATGCAGGAGGTGCTCAATAAATGGCTGATCGATAAATCAATCACATCCAACCCCTCGTCTGACCCCACAGGAAACGCAGAAGTTAAGCGGCTGGCCTGAGGTCACCAAATAAGCAGCAGGTCCCATACCGGGGTCTCCAGACTCCCTGGCCAGTGCTCATCCTCTGACACAGTACAGGCTTCTCCAAGTGTCCTGGACACATATTCACAGGGGAGAAACCCAAGCCCAGGGTGACCTTCAAATTCAGTTAAAAATGGATTCTGCTGATCTTAATAAAAGATCCATTTAGCTTCTGAATGAGGGAATGCAAATTCCAGCAGGCCCCCCTGCCCCGTCTAAACATGCGGTCTAAACACAGGGCCTAATGGGACTCCCTCCCAACACAGGGAGCCTTGGCAAAGAAGGATAGCATGTCGCTGGATTAATTTATGGAGCTGCTCAAGGTCCGGGCAGGTCTGGCTGCCAGCAACCGGGGAAAGAGCACGTCTGTGTTCCACCCATCGAGAAACAATGCTTACCAAAGGCCTCGGATGGAATCCAGAAAACTCTCCAAACTCCCCCTGGGCACCAGAGACTCAGCCAGTACCAGCCACACTGAGGGCCCTTTTTTCCCTTTCTCTCTCAAATTAAGAAAGTCACACACACTCATTGTGACAAGCCAAGACGCAGGAGTGCACACGTGAACTTGACGCCAATCCCTTCCCTGCTCTCTCCTCTCCCATCCCCCAGGGGCTGACAGTCAGATGCAGGTCCCCTCCAAGTTCTCCATGAAACTTGTGAACAAGTCGGAACTTGGAACAAAGTTCCAGAGGAGAGAGGGGCCTTCTCTCCCTAGTCACCTAAACTGAGATTATCCCATGCACATTACTCAACATTTCAGGGGCCTCACTCAGGTCGAGACAATGATAACACGGGCCCCAACCCTCTACCCACAACCCCCAAGTCCAAAAGTTCTGGAAACCATACGTTTTTCTTAACTCATTTGGCAGCAAAAACTGCCCTGCCCTGAGGCTATTTAGAGCCCTCGTTTTTCCCCACTGGGCGTGAATACTCACATGTTTTGCAGCAGAAACATGACCGTGTTTGGTTATCGGGTGCTGCCCCCGACTCCGCTGGGGTGTCGTGTCAAACACAGCATCGGTACTAAAGCATCTGTCTGAGGTTCTGAAAAATCCTGACTTCCGAGACATATCTGGCCCCAAAGGTATCAGACCAGGGGCTGCAGGTCAGAAGTGATGGGAATAGGAGCTGCTGGCTTTGAAATTTTATTTTTTAACTCTGTGTAAATGGAATTAGGCTGCTGACTTCTGAAACACTGAGGCTCTCATTCTTTCTAACCTTCCCGGGACAGTCTCAGCAGTGCGGTGCCCTGGTGCATCCTGAGTCTTCTCCTTCGTGGTTAAGTTCATGGGGTTAATTTTGACGACCACAAGACGCTGCAGTGGTCATCCTCAATGGTGCATATGCACCCCCTGGAATCTTTACCTCGATAGGGGATTAGCAGGGGGGACCCAAATGGTGTCAGAAATATAGGGCAGAAGAAGGCGGATTTGACAAATGTGGCATAGAGCAATACTCCAAGACTCTAAATCCAGAGAGCTGCATCCAAGTCCATCCCCTGCGTGACTCGAGGCAAGTGACTTACCCTCTCTGGGCCTCAGGAACACGGGAAGCTGCAAAGCTGCTTCCAACTCTCCTTTGACAGCTGCCACCCCTGTCCCAGCCAGGGTTACGGCCCCCACCTCCGACGTGGTTCTTGCTCATTTCCTCCTCTCCTTCTTCCAACTCGCCTGCCCGGTGGCACTCAGAAAAATCCTTCTTGTAAGATGTTTTGTTACAGTGTCATTCACCCCCGCTCCAAATACACAGTGGCTTATTACCGCCCCAGTGAATGGAGCTCAAGCTCCTCTGTGGGTTTTTTAAATCTTATATTAAAAATATTAAAGTACTTAAAATTCCACCAACCATAAGATAGCTGACTTCACCTATGCCTGTTCCTCCTCTCCCCTCACACGTAGGCAGAGGCAAATCCTGCGATTGGATGGTGGAGTCTGGACGGGTCTGTTTCTCCCTTTTCCCACCTCACAAATCTCCTGAGTGATTCCTGTACCGGGAACAAGTCTTTATGATGATCTGAAAGCTACTGGCCTCATGACCAGCCCTGGCTGAGCTATGACTGCCCCGAACACTCACTGTTCGCCATTTTTAGCCACTCACTTCTAGCCTCTTCTTAAAAAAAAAATACACAGACCTAGGCACCTTGGATCCTGCTCTCTAGACACTTGTGTCCACCCCAACCTTGGCAGCAGAACTTCAGATTCTCACCCTGGAGAGGACGTCTTTTCAGCCATTTCCTGAAACACACTGCACAGAAGTCCAACACCGTAGACATCCGTGCATTAAAGGCACTGATAAGTCCTGCAGCCAAAGCTCCTGGTTAACTGTCTTTAATCTAACTGTTTCCCAAATGCATTTGAGCAAGGGGAAAAAAAAATCCCAACATTCGAGTCATTAGTCTTCCTTGGCACACACATGGGGCCCTGCTAAGGGTCCACGGTCACCTCCCATACTTCCAGAGTCATCTCCTGCTCAAAAACCTTCCAGAATGGCCCCTGTCTCCCTGGTAACCAGTCGGAATCCTGATTGTTTGCAATCAACCTCTTTTTACCTCTTAGAAAAAGAAGCTCATTGTGGTTACTGCCTTGTGCACATCTAGAAGAAATAGTCCCAGACCAGCCTCTGACCTCCTGGGTGACGTTAAGCAAATCCACTGGCCTCCCTGAGCCACAGTCTCCTCATCTATGAAATGAAAGAACCAGCATCCCAGGACTAGGATTTTTGAGTTCTAGTCTATCCAGGGGTCTCAGCCCAGAGCTGCAGCAGAGACCACAAGGGCGCCCGGACACGAAGTCCAAGAACAGCAGCAAAGAGAGAAGGTGACCACTCTCCTGAACTGATTCAGGGGCGTGGAGTCAGAGTGGAGCTCTGCTACGTCGCTGAGTCAGAGTCAAGCTCTGCCACATACTGGCCGCATGAGCCTGGGCAAGGCCTTCACCTCCCAGAGCCTCATTTCCTTTTTCAAAAATGAAGCAGGCTACACACAGATGTACGCACACACAAACGCGCGCACACACACACACACAAGTGCATGTACAATTGGAGAAGTCGGAACAAGATCTATGGACTGTCGACGTCAGTGCCCTGACTGTGGCATTGTACTATAGTTACCCAAAAGGTTACCACTGGGAAACATTCAGTGAAGGGTACACTGGCTCTTCATTATTTCTCACAACTGCAGGTCAATCTACAATTATCTCAGAATAAAATGCTTTTAAAAATTGGCTGGATGCAGTGGCTCATGCCTGTAATCCCAGCACTTTGGGAGGCTGAGGCGGGTGGATCACTGAGGCCACAAGTTCAAAACCAGCCTGGCCAACATGGCAAAACCCTGCCTCTGCTAAAAATACAAAAATTAGCCAGGCATGGTGGCGGGTGCCTGTAATCCCAGCTACTTGGGAGGCTGAGGCAGGAGAATCGCTTGAACCCAGGAGGCGGAGGTTGCAGTGAGCTGAGGTCGCACCACTGCACTTCAGCCTGGGCGACAGGGTGAGACCAACTCAAAAAAAAAAAAAAAAAAGAAGGAGGTGAGCCCAGGAGTTCAAAGCTTCAGTAAGCTATGATCATGCCACTGTACTCCAACTTGGGTGACTGAGCAATATCCTGCCTCTACAAAAAAATAAAAATAAGAATAAATTTAGAAACGTAGCAGGAATACTCATGCAGATGTGGCAGCTATTCAACAGGATGGTGTGTTTATCATTCCTTTCCAATGCCTATCCACATCACGAGTGTTCAATAAACAGACACTGAAGAATTGAATGAATGGAGAAATAGAGGGAATGTGGACTCGGTGTTCAATCTTTTTTCTTATTCTTTTGATGAAGTCTTAATAGTCCAGAAAAGGAAACCCGTTTTGAAGTCCGATGGCTGAGTACACTGTAACCAGAGGGCTCCCTATGGTCTCCCAAGCATTAGAGGCCTTACCAAGATGTGCCAGATGCCTGGGGAAGAGCCTCCTAGCAGGCTCCCAGCCCCCTCCAACAGCCCTCCTGCCCTAGTCGGCCAGACGCCAGGTTGGGCGCGGGCACACAGCCAGCAGAACCAAGAACAGGGGTCACTCTTGTTTGTGAGGGCATTTACACAAATCCCCCCTTCTTCCCAAAAGGGCGAGGCGGCTTCCAGGTGAGGCCCAGATGCTGCCTCGACCCCCTCGCCTTCTGCCCTTCTGCCTTAGTCCCTTCCAACAGCTGGCCCAGGGAAGCCACCCAGAGGCTGCCAAAGAGAATATCCCCCTCCTGATCTCACGCCCTCTGCCACTTGCTGAAGCTGGCGAGGAGGCCAGGAGGCCTCCAGGCTCCCCAGTGCCCGACGAGCTTAGGCTCCGGAACCCGCAAGGTCACTCAATAAGAACAAAAGGGTGAGGGGGACAGGCCCAGGATGGAGGCAGCAGAAGCACAGATGAGGTCCACAAAGGCTCCTGCAGAGCCACTCATGCCTGTGAAGCTGGAAACAACCTGGGGACCCAGCAACAGGCGGCCATATGCAGCCAATGAAACTCCTGTTCTAGAAGAATGCTGAGCCACGTGAGGCCATATAACAATGCTTGGCACATTGCTCTAACACGTCCTAACTTGTTTAACCTTTGAAACAACCTTCCAATAGACATATGGCTATTAACCTTTACAGATGGGGAAATTATAGCACAGAGAGGTTAAGTAACGGACCCAAGAACACACAGCTAGCAAGGGGTAGAGCCCCGATTTGAACCCCAGCATCTTGCTCTACAGTGGAATAGTCCTAACCCCTCTAAAAGACATTCATAACGTCCTGGGTGAAAAAGACCAAAACATACAATGTACAGCATGGTCCCACCCACAGTACTGCCTATGTGTGTGCCCTACACGTGTCTGAATGCACCTGCACGTGCATGAGCAAAAAAGGGCTGGAAGCTCTGGATGGCGGAACTTGGGTCATTTTCATTACCTCCTTCGCATCTCTGCTGTCTACATTTTCAACATGAATAGCTTAGACTTCGGAAAAAGATTCAAAACTGCTGCCCTTGTCCTCCTTGGTGCCCTGCCCCTCTGCACACGCCCATCCATGCCTGCCCACCCTGGAGACCCTGCTAATGGCCTAAGTCCTTCAGGCCCCCAGACCGTCCCACCACCCAAGTCTATCCGTCATGGTGTCAGGGAAACCTTCTAGCCAGAAGCCTTGCAAGTATCACCTCCCATACATTTTGCATCAGCATAAACGGCCCTTCTCACCCGGGGCGTTTACTCTCGAGGTGAGGGGTAAGTTCCGGCCTCTACTCGCGAGCCCATCACAGGCACGAGGACTATGTTTGTAGCAACACTGGGGGATGTTCATGCCAGGGCGTGAAGTGAACAGAAGAGGCACAGCTGCACTCAGAGTTCCATCTCAACTTGATAGAAAGTACGTACTGAACACGCCGAGGGGGAAACAGGAAAGATCAGCTGTCACTGCCTCTGAGCTGCTCAGGGAGCACTGCTCCTTCATTCCTCTCTGAACTTTCCAAAATTCCTACAGCAAGCATGGAATACTCATAAAAATGAAAGCTAACGTGGCCGGGCAGAATGGGGTTTCTTTTAGGGATGAATTTCTAAGATTAGACAGCGGTGATGATTGTACAATTTTGTGAATATACTAAAAACATTGAATTGTACACTTTAAAGGGCAAATTATATAATAAAGCTGCAATATTTTATATATATATATTTGTTGTTGTTTTTTGTTGTTGTTGTTGTTGTTGTTGAGATGGATTCTGGCTCTGTTGCCCAGGCTGGAGTGCAGTGGTGCAATCTTGGCTCACTGCAACCCCTGCTTCCCAGGTTCAAGCAATTCTCCCGCCTCAGCCTCGCAAGTAGCTGGGATTACAGGCACACAACACCACGCCCAGCTAATTGTTTGTATTTTTAGTAGAGACAGGGTTTCACCATGTTGGCCAGGCTGGTGTCGAACTCATGGCCTAAAGTGATCCACCCGCCTTGACCTCCCAAAGTGCTGGGATTACAGGCATGAGTAAGACTCTGTAATTCTAAAATATATATATCTTTTAAAAGAATGGAACTGACACAGAAGCAGCTGTCAGTGGCTCTGACAGGACCCTGGGCCACCCTGGAAATGAAAGAGCAGTGGGTCTGCAGGATGCTGCTCACCATCAGCCCCACCCTGGTGAGTCCTGCCCTTTGTGCCCTGGGCCAGGAATCCCACACAGGCTTGGCAGCTGGGGCTGACCTCCCATGGCCCCTCAAATTGCTAATGTAAAAATACCAGGATATCTATTGCCAGAGGGACAGTCTTGGCTGATGAAGCAGAAATTCCCAGGGCACTGGCATTCTGCCTCAGCCTCTGACAGGCTAAGTTGTAGGCAAGTCCTCCGTATTGGTGGGCAAGTCCCTTTCCCTTCCTGGGCCTTGGAGTCCTGTTAAAGTGAAGAGTGTTAGACTCAACTTCACCCAGTTTTGTGATTCTAAACAGACACTCATATTTGTTAAAAATACAAAGACAAGTGAAACTGGAATTTCAATCAAGATTATGGATAAACCATACTTTGTAGCAAAAGCGCAGAAGGTCACAAATACTTTAAATGGTGCATACTTTGTATAAGAAATGAAACATAATAGTATTAAATGCATATGCTCCAAATAACACAGCCACTAATATATGAGAGAGCCAGCAATTCTTTATGATCTGTGATTCTGAGATAAAGTAGTTCTCTTTTCTGCATTAAAAAATATTTCAGTTTAGTATCTTTCTTACTTATCCAAGTTTTCATAAAATCCACTCAAGCCAAAGGACACACTATCTGGACTTCACCAATGTCCATCACAGGGGCAGGTGATAGAGAGAAACTGCTTTAGCCTCCACTGGCTCAATGCACAGAGAGAAGATCAGGCTTGGGAAGTGTGCCCTTAGACCTAGATAACTTGGAACAGTCCCTGTGTTTTCATACACATTTCTTCTAGATTTGCAAAAACAGAACAAGATAGGTGACAAGTGCAAAAGATAATACATCTTAAGCCCCCCAAAAAACTGGTTCAAAAACTTTAAAGAGGTAAATCTCTAAAATATAAACCTTTTGGGAGATTAATAAAATTCCTATACTGGTTAAGAAAAGAGTAGGCAGCAATATCAGGAATGAAAGGGGGGACATCATTACAGAACCTACAGGCATTAGAAAGATAATAAAGAAATATTAAGAACAAAGTTATATCAACTAATTTGACTACCTAGACAAAATGAATAAGCTCTTTGAAAACAATAAATCACCAAAACTGACTTAAGAAGAAATAAACCTCATGGGAGAATTCTCATTGTCAGTACATCAAGACATTGGCCAAGTTTCCCATCTACTTAAGAAGGTAATTCAGAAAAAGATTACCAACTGGAACAGGTTTTTAAATGTGGACAAATCTGGTTTGTTTTGGCAGTGATGTCTCTTAGAACTTTTATTTACTGTGATTTTTAAAGACATATACTTAATGCCATTTTTATTGTTTTTCCCTAACCTCCCATTTTCACTGAGACTTTGATCTTGCCAGCTGTGATTTTGCCAAGTGCAGTGCTTTTCAGGAATGCCACTCCCACAGCTGGCAAGGAATCACTGTGTACAATGCACAAAAGAAAAACAATAGAGGGTCAATGGGTAAAAATTCAAATTTTAGCTATTTTTTCTATCTAGTTGGAGAAACAGGGCTTACACATATGAGTCAATCAGAAGACAACATGAAGTCAAATAGAATAAAGTGCTAGGTTATTATCAAATGTCAAAAATGCTACATACAGATAAGTGTCTAGGTCAGCCAGGAGAGGGAAGAGAAACTTCAGCTGGCAGGAGCCAGCAAAGAAGGCTCTCCAGACCAGGAAAATAGGCAGAAATGTGAAAGAAAGAGCATGTGTCAAGACTTAATGGTGGGAACAAGCTTGGCTCTTCAAGGAATGGTGAGGAATAGGCTTTCGCAGCACTGGAGCGTGTGCAGGGAAATGTGTCTATAACAATGGCTGTTTACATGCTGGGAGTCACACGTCCCCCACAGTGAGTCTGATAAAAGCCACTGATCCTCTCTCCAGAAAATGCACATATGCACCAGATTTTACATTAAATTTTGAGGGTTAAGAAAAGTGAATGTAAGAACAGAGGTAGTGTTGAGAATGATGGATCTTTGTAAACTCCCGTTTTTTTTTTGTTTTGTTTTGTTTTTTAAGATAGAGATAAGGTCCCACTCTAACACCCAGGCTGGAGTGCAGTGGTGTGATCATAGCTCACTGCAGCCTTGAACTCCTGGGCTCAAGTAATCCTCCTGCCTCAGCCTCCCCCGTATCTGGAACTATAGGGCATGCCACCACGTCTGGCTAATTTTTAATTTTTTTGTAGAGATGGCATCTTGCTATGTTGCCTAGGCTAGTCTTTAACTCCCGGCCTCAAGTGATCCTCCTGCCTTAGCCTCCCAAAGTGCTGGGAACCACTGTGCCCGGCCTCCCCTAGCTCTTTCCCATAACCTGACCTAAAAAGTAGCCCTCCTGATTCACCTGGACTAAAAGGGTCTAGGTCCCTGTGTTTTTGAGGTCTAGGTGCCAGCTCTCCAGAACAGTGAGAACGGAGGAACAGAAGGGAAATAATAAATAGCAAAAGTAATAAGAGCCAACATTAATTGAGCACATACTATGTACTACAGCCTGTGACACACACCCTCTACTGTAATTCCCATATACAGATGAGGGAACAGGGCCCACAGACAGACAGACAGTCAGGCAGCAGGTGCCCGCTGACTGCTGCCCAGTGCCCAGCAGCCCCATGAAGGACCATGTGTCTGAATGCCCCTCCGTCTCTCAGATGAGCACTGGGAGCCCACGGGGTGTTGAGGGAGCCTGGATCCCAGGTACCCTCCAGCCACTCGCAGGTTTCCATCCCACACCTGCCTCCCCTTGGATGACAGTGGCCACGGCCTGGCAGCCACTGTGAACAGGGCCCAGCACCCTGCAGGTGGTACCAAGGCCCATGGGAGACGTGCCAGGAGCCTAGGAGCAGGGGTCCTGCTACAAGGCCAGGGTGGTCCAGGTGGGGGAAGGGAAGGGTTATCCTGAGGGTGAGGGGCACAGGCCCCTTCCTTCCCAGGGCCTTTGATTGGGGCCTCAGCTACCTCCCCCTGCCTTTCCTCTGCCCCTAAATAACCACAGCAATCATTTCCCAAGTCTGGACCACAGGAAGGGCCCTCGGCTGTGGCTTCATGCACTCCATGTCCCACAGTCCTGTGAGGTCAGTCCCAAGCCTGTCCCTGTGTGTGGGTGAGGAGCCCAAGGCCCAGAGAATGGAGTGACCTGCTGAGGCCACCCAGGTAGGAGCAGGTGGGGGCAAGGCCTGATGTCCGTACACCCTTAGCCAAACCACGCCATCTCCCGGTCAAGAGCAGACCAGCACGACTGTCCCTGAAGCCTGGGTTTCTCTGTCACAGGAAAGCGATAGTACCGGCGCTGGCCTCAGCTTCTTTTGTAAGGATGGCTGGAGAGCCAGGTGACACTGAGCAGGAACGGGCTTCGTCACGGGAAAAACTTGAGAAGCAAGTTTTTAACTACTTCTCTCTCTTCCCCCAGAGCAGGGCTCTCAGCCCAGGAAGCGGGGGCCCCGGTGCTCCCCAGGGCCTTGGCCCAGCCTGAAGCCGCCCCCAGCACTGCCCAGCCTTGCTCCGTCCCTTCCACCAGCCAAGGCCCCCGAGCTGCGGGGCTGCCAGCTCTGCTGCTGCTGACGCTGCATTCCGCTGGCCTGATTAAGGCCCTGGAGCTGCTGCAGCCACAGTCACAAGGGATCCCCTCATGCCTCCTAGGCCCCGAGCTCCGGGCACCTGGACACCACAGAGCCTGCCGGGCAGCTGAGTCGCTCCCACTGGCCGGCTCCAGACCTGGAGGCGAGAGAAACAAGAGGCACCTGAAGGAGGACCACTCCCCAGAGACACCAAGCATGGCTGTGTCACTGCACCAACCCCAGTGCTGGCCCAGCACATGCTCAGCAGGGCTGGCCTCATCCAGACCCCACCAAATCACCCTGAGGGGCTGGTGGGAAGGAGGAAGTCAACTTCGCTGGTACACCCGTCAGAGGGTCCTGTTTACAGGGTCAGTGAGATAATGTCTTGTAATCGATACATGGCAACCATCGCTGCTGTTTCTTTATCACCATCACCATCATCATCATCCTTACTGTATTTCACTGATTTGAAGACTCAGACTGTTTAGATTTTTTTGTCTTTTGTTGTTTTGATATAGGGTCTTACTCTGTCACCCAGGCTGGAGTGCAGTGGCATGATCATAGCTCACTGCAGCCTCAAACTTCTGAGCTCAGGCCACTCTCAGCCTCCTGACTAGCTGGGACCACAGACACGCGCCACCACACACGGCTAAATTTTTTTTTTTTTTTTTCTTGAGACAGAGTCTCACTCGGTCGCCCAGGCTGGAGTGCAGTGGCACGATCTCGGCTCACTGCAACCTCCTCCTCCAAGGTTCAAGCAATTCTCCTGCCTCAGCCTCTCTAGTAGCTGGGACTACAGGCAAGTGCCACCACACCCAGTTAATTTTTGTATTTTTAGTAGAGATGGGGTTTCACCATGTTGGCCAGGAGGGTCTCGATCTTCTGACCTCATGATCCACCCGCCTCGGCCTCCTAAAGTGCTGGGATTACAGGTGTGAGCCACCACACCTGGACAATTTTTTAGTTATTTGTACATATGGGGTCTCATTATGTTGTTCAGGCTGGTCTCGAGCTCCCGGGCTCAAGCAATTCTCCTGCCTTGCCTCTCAAACTGCTGGGATTACAGTCGTGAGCCACTGTACCCAACCTGTTTTACATGTTAATGTATCTGAAATGTGAAATCAGGGCAAAATCTCACAATGGGTGGAGGGTCAGTCTCCCAAGGCAGCATCTTCTCAAGCCTAGGGGGACAGAGAACAGTATCAGTGGTGACTATGGTCAGATGTCGCCGCCCGGCCCATCGTGGTCTCTCACGCTGGCTTCCCTCTACTCTCATCTGGCACACAGTAGGGCCCGTGAAACTGTTGACCGAACCCACCTGTCACCCTGCTCAGGCCTCCGCACCCACAGCCCACGGCAGAGACGCCCCTCACTGTGTCAATTTCCCCCATAAACATCTCCTAAACAACGGCCCTCCCAGCCCCCACAGGGCCCTACAGAGTTTCCCAGAATGCCCCAGGGAGGGTTCAGACCATGGGCAGGAGGCCTGCTGCCAGCACGGAGCCCCTGAGGCGCTTCAGGCCACAGCCTGGCGAGGGCGAAGCACCAGGAAGTGGATTTGGCTGGGGCTCCCAAAAGCCCACACAGACCAGGGGAGCCAGAGACGGGGGACGCTTCTCCTGCTATCCAGAGAAATTCTTATGACATGTGAGTCCTGGAAAGATCTTGCCAATATGCTCAGAACCATCTCACCAAACAGGGAGATGGCGCCAGGAGCTCCAGAGCTAGAGCTTAGTGAGAAGTTTCCAGTGGGTATTCCAAGCGTGCTCAGCCCAGCTCCCTGCAGGCTGCAGGCCAGATGCTGTGCTCTGCATGGAGGTGACTTCTGGGGCTGCTGGGAGGTCCTCTGCCAAGGGCAGGCGGGGACACAGCTCTGGCCACCTGGCAATCATGACACCAGAAAGTCACTGGGAAGGAGCATCTCTCAGACCCATGGCCCCAAAGCGACTGTTGGAGTAGAGAAAACCTGTGTGCAGCTGGGCTGAGAAGGGAGCACTCTGCCCCTGGAGCTGACATCTGTGTGGCGTTGGGCAAGTCACTCTCCCTCTCCGAACCTCAGAGACCTCAGTGTCCAGATGTGAATAATTCAGATAAAAGAGGTGCCAAGACAAAGATGCGGCCAGAGATGGAGGAGCTGCATCATAGTGGAAACAGCGCCGATTCATCCGAAAGACAAAACAACCACAAATGTGCCAAATCCACAATGAAAGACTGGACAAAACTAAAGGGACAAAAAGACAAATCCAAACTGTAGTAGATCTCAGCACTCTTTTCTTAGCAACTGATAGACAAAAAAAAAAAAAAAAAAGTTAATGACCTAGACAATTTGAACACTGCTACCAAGCACCAATCTCTTCAAGTTAATTAATATGTAGAGAACCAAATACTGCTGTTTCCATATCCTTTTCAAGAGCTTGTGGTCCCTTCTTCAAGAGAGTACACTTAAATATAAAAGGATTAAAGCCATACAGAGTACCTTCTCTGTTCACAGAATTAAATTAGAAATCAATAACCATAAGATATTAAGATAGTCCAATGTTTGGAAATTAAGCAACATACTTCTAAATAATCCATAGGTCAAAGAAAAAAAACACAAGGGAAATTGAAAAATATTTCAAATGAGATGAGAATGAGAAATTACTTATCACAAAGTGTGGGGTGCAGCTAAAGCAGTGCTTAGAGGAACATGCATAGCTTTAACTGCCTCTATTAAAGTAGGGATAATAATCCCTCCCATGCAGTATTTTAGAGAAAAGTAAAGGAGCTCTCATGGGGGAAAGAGGGAAGCATATGGGGAATGCTTAGCAAATATGCCAGTGCCTGGCCCCCTTCTTAAGTATAATTTAGCAGGCATCATTGAGGTTAGAAATTTCTCTCTCCACATCCTGAGGGAAAACATGACTTTGCAGGTTCCCCTCTTTTCCCCTAGGGAATACAAGATCAAGAATTTGCCAGGCATGCAGGGGAAGGGGGAGTAGAGACATCAGAAGATGCCACCAGCAGAGTCACTGGGGAGCCACAGGCATTGGTTCCGAGACAAGGTAATAAACCAGAACCAGAAACAACAAAAAGACAGGCCTGAGTCACAAATGGGGTCCAGAAGCCCTTCCCAAGACTCTTCCTGTTCCCCAGAACTCCCCAGGCAGAATTCTCAGAGCTGCAGAGGATCCTCAGAAGCCTGGCATTCCTTCCTGACACATCACAGGTGACGCCTGGCTTCTGAGGGAGTGAGTTCTCCATCCCTGGAAGGATTCAAGGGGAGACTGAAGACTCACTGGGGAATGATAAGTAAGGCCAAAGAAACAAATATGAACAATTACCGAGTTTTTACTGGGAGCTTGGTCTGTGCAGAACATGTCAACAGCTTTGTCTCACCCTCATGACATCTCTGTGAAGAAAGTTCTAGAAAGGAGGCAAAGGGTGGTATCTGAGATCCAGACTTTGGGTCAGACACACAGGGATCCCATGTCAGCTCTGCTGCTCCCCAGCTCTGACCTTGGCACGTGTCTCCACCTCTCTGAGCCTCAGCCTGTACATCTGTAAAATGGGGATAATCATCTCTGAGGTAAAGGGGGGCATCCACGTAGGTGAGCCATCATTCCTTTCCCAGCTTTACAGCCAAGCCTAAGACAGGCCAGGCGACTTACCAAGTGTCACACAACGGAGAAGGACAAGTGCAAACATCTATCTGAGTCCAAATGGCCCCAGGGCATGGAGGACGGCCAGATCACCAAATCAGAAGGGACCCTCTGGGGTCACAGATGAGAACCCAGAGGACCACAGGGGTGAGGGCAGAGCAGGGAGGAGTCTGGGTGCCCTGGCTGTGGAACACCAGCCTCTCCGACCCCACCCTGCACCTTTCCTCCCCAGCCACTGTGCCCACCTTCTTCCTGGTGCAGCCTAGCTGGACTCTAGAGTCTGTGCCAAGTTGTGTCTTAAGACGGACACCCCTATGGCCAAGAGGAAACAGTGGCACAGGTGAGAGCTAGGCTGGCAAACGGGCCCTGCCAGATTCACCTCCAGGCAAGAATGTGAGTGTGTGTGCATGAGTGTGCATGAATGACAGAGGGTGTGTGCATGAGTGTGCATGAATGACAGAGGGTGTGTGGGAGTGAGTGTGTGCATACACATGTGTGTGAGGGCATGCGGGTGTGAGTACATGCAAATGACTGTGCAGGTGTATGAGTGAGAATGTGGCAGTGAGGGGGTGAGGGTACAGGTGTGCATGGAAGAGCACGCATGTGAGTGTGTGGGCACAGGTGTGAGACAGTGTATGAGTGTGCATGTGAGTGATGCATGTATGAATGCATGTGACCGCATGTGTAACAGTGAGTGTGCATACAAACGTGTGGGTGGGTTTGCATGTGAACGTGTATGCATACAAGTGTGCGAGCGTGGTGCAGGAGAAGGAGGTGCAAGGTGCGTGTGTGCGAGAGGGAGGCGGGTGTGCTGGGGTGTGTGGGTCAGAGGAGTGGTGGGGGCAAAACTAACCCACGCTGTGGATGCTGGGGGAGGAGGGGCTTCACTCCCATCTTGTGCAGCCCTCAACAATCCACTGTCCCTCCCACACAGGCGGCTCCCAGCACGCCTGTTGGCTTGGCCTGCCTCCCTGAAGACCTGCACTGCACCAGGTCTTAAGCCCTAAAGACAGGCCTGGTTCACCTTGTCACCTGCCAAGGGACAGGTGAGCAGCCAGCATGCTCCAGGTTTCTCCCGTTAATGGGAAGTGCTCTTGGAGGAGGCATCCAGCAGTCACACCCCTGGGCGCTCAGAAAACCAGACCCTGCACTGACCCCAAACACAAATCAGGAAGAAAATGCTGTTTCCGGAAGAGAAAGAGGTTGAGGCATGGGAGAAGCAGCGATCCCCCCTGCAGGGACCAGGCCACCAGGGGAGTGACACCTTCTCTGGGTGCTGCCTTTCACCATGGGGCTCACACGTGAGGCCACCTGAAGGCCAGGCCCGACCCTCCTCCCATCCTCTGGAGCCTGCCCGGTTTCTCGGACAACAGGGCTGAACCCAGAGGCCATTCTGCACGCCCTGGGGTCCACCAGGTACATTCTGGCCTTCTGTACGAGGCTGATGGTGGGTATTATTCCCAGGATGGCACCTCCTCCTCCCACAAGAGCCCAGACTACCCGGACTCCTGGCAGCGGGGGGCGGGGAGGGTGGGGGAGGGCTTCCCAGGAGCCCTCACTGTCCACCGTGCGTCCCCCATACTTGGTGTGAACAGCCTTGCTGGGGATGCCACGCAGCCTGGAAGCAGAGCACGAAGCCACATTCTGGACGTTCCGGGGCTCTCTTGTCCAGAGGCTCCTGGGTACAATTGCACAAGAGAAAGAACAGTGTACAGCTGTGAGACAGTCCGTCTGAAAGGGCAAGGGCACGCCTGGAGGACGTGCCAGCTCAAAGGGACTGCAGATTCACAGAGCTGGCACTGCAGCTGTGGCAAGGCCCCGCCATGCTCTCGGGACATCCAGGCCTCAACCTACCCTGAGCTGCCATCCAGGTGCCTCCTGGCCCCCCTTTGCTGCTGGGTCTGGACCCCAGGACATCTCCCAGCCCCATGGCCAGTCCTGTCGCATCTGGAAGTGTGGAGGCCCCACGCCACTTTTCAGCTGCCGCCCTTATCACTGTCACTCCCCCACACAAGCCTCCTAGCCTGCAAACCTTCCCACCCGAAGCGGGAGACTAGGTTGATGGGTCTGGAAAGGTGAATAAAACGCCGCAGCAGCGGTCAGCCCTCTGACCCTCTCCCTTCGGAACTGAGAGCCTTTCTGAAAGCTGATGCGAGAGACCACGGCGGCCTCCTGCTGTGCTCAATCAGGGGCAGGGCCCCCACAAGGGCTGCATCGCCTCCCAGAAGCACCCCTGAACTCCAGGGCAGGGGAAAGGCTGAGGCAGTGGCATTGGACTGGCCACTCTCCCTCACCTCCCAGCCCTGCCAATGACGGCTGGCACCTCCACCCCGAACTCTCTTAAGTTTCTGAGCCTTGGCCTCCTTATCTGAAAAGCGGGAATGATACCATCCGCCCATGGGGCCATTCACGCCCCCTCTGTGGTCCAAAGAGAAAATGGGAAGGCTTTAGGGAGGGGAGGAACTGGCACCCTGCCCAAGGTCACCAAGTTAGCCAGTGTCAGTGTGGAGCCCAGATGAGACCCACAGGGATCCCGGGGCGAGCGGACCCTGTGGGCAGCTGTGGAAGCTGGGGCTGACACCAGACACATGGCCCAGCGTTCACCGGCTCTAAGCTTTCCAAGTTCAACATCATGAAACACATGTTCTTTCTATATGTAAAATACGACACAATCTGAAAATGACTTAAAACGTTGAAATGGTTCCCACAATATAATACATTGGCAGGCAGCACCCTGGCACACATTTAAAGAAGAAAATCAGGACCTTTTAAGGTGACATCACCGGTACATAAATTCCAGAAGAGGAAGCTTTTCTACATTCGCCACTTAGTTAAATCCTAAGAACTCGTCGGATACCCCTTCTCCGGGGAGGCTTCCTGACCCCATCTACCTTCATCTCCCTCCCAGCCTGCCTTCCCATTCAGGAGGGGTGTGATGAGCAGGGCA
Organism: Gorilla gorilla gorilla; assembly: GCF_029281585.2. Lineage (NCBI taxonomy): Eukaryota > Metazoa > Chordata > Mammalia > Primates > Hominidae > Gorilla > Gorilla gorilla. The sequence goes on along the minus strand of NC_073242.2, from coordinate 115,689,346 downwards.
GAGTGCAGACGCTGGAGCCAGGCAGCCTGGGTGCGGATCCCGGCTCCGGCACTTCCCCACTGTGTGACTTTGGGCAAGTGACTTAACCTCTCTGTGCCTCCATTGCCTTGTCTATAAAAACAAATAAGCCCACTCGTAAGACAGTGAGACAGTCACATGGGGCAATGCAGGCAAAACTCTTAGGACACTGGCTGGCACCAGGCGCATGCTATCAATGCCCTCTGCTGCTGCCACTGGCACTGGCATCCCCTTGCAGCTCTCATCAGAGCCCGAGGGCTTGGGAGTGGAGGGCCGGAACCTAAATACCCTTTCCGTGCCAACAAATGACACTAATGATGGGCAGGATAGCGTGGCCTCGGTGGGCGACCTTTGAGGGGCCACCTTTGGGCCCTGGGCTGCCTCCTCTCCCCAGCCCACTCTCGCCAAGTGGAAAGAGCTGCAGCCAGAGGCACCTGCCCCGGGCCCTGGCTTGGCAGGGCTGAATACCAACCCCGGCCTTTGTGCCACTCCAGTGAGGTTCTGCACCTCTCGCGGGAAGCCCAATCCAGCAACCGATTTAATCAAGGGTTCCACGCCAGACAGGCCGGGCAGCAGAGCTTAAAACACAGCAGTCAGGGCAACCAGACCCCAGGCAGGGAACCTGAGAGCCACGGGCTCACACAGCCAGGCCAGACCCCAACCGCCCAGGTCTTCCCTGCCCCACAGCCCCCCACCAACACATGTAGAAAGAGGAGATGGTTAGCGACTGTCAACTGTGCAGGAACTGAGGGCTCAGCTAATAGTCTACCATCTACCATCTGCCCCCATTTTCCAGAGGGGAAAACTGAGACCCAGCCAGGGTAGAACATCTTGCCCAAGGCTGCCGTGAGTGTTGGGGCCATAACCCAGGGCTTCTGATGCCCAGGGTTGTGGCTGGAGCAAGCCAAAAGCCCCCAGAGCCAATGCAACACCCTTCTCAATTCTTAGTACAGCTCCCCTCATCCCAGGGAGAACAAAAACGATCGCCATCTTCAAACACAAATCCACTGCCTGCAGAACAGGACTAAAAGGATGGACTGCAGGCAGAAGTGATGAGACAGGGCTTCAAGGAGTCACCAATATGACTTTTCCAAACCTAAGCCCTATCACGTCATTTGCCTGCTGAAAACCCCCAACGGGAAAACAGTCCTCAAAGGGTTAAACCTCCAGTGACCCTAGGACGCAGCAACCTTACTCCCAGGCGCATACTCAAGAGAAATGAAGACATCTGTGAACACTTGCCCATGCGTGTTCACAGCGGCATGATTCAGAGGAGCCGAAAAGCAGAAACAAGCCGATGTCCACGGTCTGATGATGGGGACACAGAAAGTGGTCCATCCATACAACGGCGTTCTTAGCCACGAAATGGGATGAAGCTCTGATCCACGCAACACCATGGATGAACCCTGAAAACACGGCACTGCGTGAAAGAAGCCAGTCACAAAAAGGCACGTATTAGATGATTCCACTCACAAGAGACGACCAGAACGGGCAGATCCATAAAGACAGAGGGCAGACAAGTGGGTGCCAGGGGTGGGTTGAGGAGGCGACGGGGATTGACTCCTGACGGGCACAGGGTCTCCTTTAGGGGTGATGGGAATGTTCTGGAACTGGACAGTCATGGTGGTGCACAACTGTGTGACTGCACTGAAACCCACTGAACTGTACACTTTCAAAGGGTGACTTTCACGGTGTGTGAATTATATCACAATTAAAACAACAACAAAAACCACCATGCTGTCTCCAGGGCAGCCCCACAGTCCCTATTCCCACCTGACGGGTCCCCGCCCGCTGCTACAATGGACAGCGTACCCCTCGTCCCTCCCTGCCCACCCCCCGCACCTCCCTCCTCACCGTCCCTCAGTCCCACCTCGAGCCCCTACCAGGACACTCGTCACTGTGCGGGCGGCAGGCCCCCGCCACCCCTCTCTCCGGCCACTCTGCTGGCCACCATCACTGCCCCCAAGACCCTGCCTGGTTGCTCACTGCTGGGTCCTGGTGTCTAGAACAGTGCCTGGGGCACAGTGGGCACTCAGTAAACACACGCTGAAACCTGGAATAGCATCCTTTTCCCGTGGCCTTCCAGGATAAATCCCCGACTCCTCAGCTGTGCCCACGATGCCGTCCGTCAGCAGTTCTCACCCTTGCACTTGAATCTGCTAGAAGCTTTATAATACCATGGCCCGGGACCACCCCTCAGAGATCCTGATTTAACAGGCCGGGGGGCAGGGCCCTGTCATTGGTATTTTTAAATTCAGATTGATTGACATTGATTCGAGTGTGCATCCAGGGATTCCAAACACCGCCGGGAATGCTGGTCCTGCCCACCCCTCGTGCCCGTCCCCTCTTCTGGCTCCATGCAGAATGACCGTTCTCCAGCACATTACCCCCCAACATCCAGGCCTTAACACCTGCTCCTCTGCCAGGAGCACATGGCCCCTACACGGACTTGGCTGAATCCTTTTCAGTCTTCAGGACTCAGCTTAGATGTCACCTCCTCCAGGAAGTCTTCCCTGTGCACGCCTGTTTCTCACCCTGCCATAGGCTCTCAGCAGACCCTACCCTGACCTCAGCACAGAACTCAATGCACTGCACAACCACGGCTGGACCTCTTCACTGGTTCCTCAACCTCTCATCGCCCACCAGCACCCTGAGGTCAGGGGATGCCTGATGTCATAGCAGGTGCCCAGAGCGCCAGATGCTCCCGGAGTGCCTGGCCCAGGGCAGACACACGTTGTTCAGTTAGTGGGTAGAACATGGGTGTGCTTCTCCAAGGTAGATATGGATGAGGGTAGAGGCTCGCACAGGGACGGGAGGCAGGACTGCAGTTCGTCCCTGGCCCAGCACTGCCAGGGTATAGCGTTGTCTGAAAGTGATGGTCTGTGAGATTCTTCCTGACCCTAACACGTTATCCTCTAAGGGACAGAACCCCATGGCGTTTTGGGGTCCCGGCATCATATACTAAATTTAAAACCAGGCCCCAAGATGAAGTCATGCTCCTGTTCCTAGCCTCACAGCAGAGACTGCCAATAAATCACAAGACATTTTCCCAGAGAGTCCAGACATGGCCTCAGAACCCTTCTTAACACAGCACGAGATGGCGGAATGAGACACCACGTACACAACGCAAATCGCCTGTGACCTTTGCAGACTAGTCCTGTCACTTGGACGGATGGGGAAACTGGATGAAGGTCGCCCAGTGAGGAGGGGCTCCTTCCACAACTGACCCCAAGAGTGTCCCACCTGGGGCTATGTGAAGTCAGGAGGCAAGTCCTGCAACGCTCTTCTCCGAGGACAGACATGGCATCTCTCTTCAGTGTCCCCACTAGAACGGAGACCTGAGGCGGAAGAGGGCCCTGAATTCCGGATGCGGGGTCTTCCCCAGCCAATACAATGTGCCCAGAAGCTATACGTCCTCCAAAGACACTCCCAGCAGCGTTAACCTCACAAGGGTGAGATCCTGAGAGATCTAAGCAGAGGAGGAACCAGGAAGCTTTGCAGACCCTGGCTCCTCCAGCCTCACCCCTTCCCCCTCCTGCTTCCAGGGGAGGCCGAGTTTTGAAGACCTTTCGCCTTCACTTCCTCCTTCCCCTGGTTTTCTCCGACTGCCTCCGGGTTTAGGAGGGGCACAGCTGGAAAGCTCACTCCTCTGAGTTTGAGAAGGGCCTGGCCACTTTCCAGCTGCTGCCAAGGAGAGGGTGCCAGTACCAGCCCCAGCCAGGCTGCCTCCTGTGGCACCTTCCAGAAGGTCCCCACTTCCAATCAGTCCTGACCAGGTGTTCCAGAGCCTGGGCCTGGGGAGGAGGGGCAGCCAGGCCCCCTGAGGAGCAGGGAACTGCGTGGGCGCAGATAGTCAGGAAGCATGGGAAACAGATGTGCACGTGGCCTGATGGGTGGGTGACGACAGACGCTCTCTGCAGACCTCAGATGTCCCTGCAGAGAAGAAAGGTGGTTGCGGCAGCAACACCTGTTCTGGGCTCGGAGGCCACACTCGGGGGGCCTGGCCGGGGCATCCCCACAGTGAGAGGCTGGGGTATGGTTAGGTAAACAGCTGCATGGGCCATTAACCAGAATGCTCTCCGGACAGAGTCCTGGAAGCGGGAAGAGCGGCCCGCCCGCCAACTGGCTTGCAGGGAGAGCCAATCCATCATGCGGCAGACCCATCTTCGACGGGAGCTCTCCCAGCAACAGAAGGAAGGTGCCGGCTAAGACCTCAACAGATGGGCCACACTGGGGAAGCCAAGGCATGGGGCACCACTGCTCAGTAAGCAAAGAAACTCAGGGGTGCAGCCAAGGCAGCCAAGTGGGGCATCTCACGGCCTCTGCCCCATGCAAGCTAACTCCTACCCCTGAGATGTTCTAGAGGCTGTGGCAAGGAGGGGTGGGCACACACAGGAAATTAAGAGCCACTGCCCCACCTCCAGGCCATGGCCACCTCCACAACCGCAGACCCAGAGGAGACAGAAAGGCAGGATTTGGGGAGGCCAAGGTGGGAGGATCACTTGAGCTTAGGAGATCAGCCAGGGCAACAGAGTCTCTAGAAAACATCAAAAAATTAGCTTGGCATGGTGGCGCACACCTATGGTCCCAGCTACTCAGAAGACTGGGGTGGGAGGTTTGCTTGAGCTCAGGAGGGGGAGGCTGCAGTGAGCGGACATTGTACCATTGCACGCCAGCCTGGGCAACAGAGTGAGACCCTGTCTCAAAACAAAAGAAAAGAAGCAAACAAAAAGGCAAGACCAAGTAGAGGCTGGAGCACAGACTCAAGAGCTGGACTCAGGCCCGACGCTGGTCCTGGGGTTACTAGCTGAGTGACCTCGGACAAGTTGCTTAACCTCTCTGGACTTATTTCCTTATCTACGAAAAGGGAACAGTGGCACCTCCTGAAACCGGGCTGCGGCGAGGCTTCAGTATGTGTGAATACAGGTGAAGTGTGCACGCCTCCTGGAGGGTGGGAAGCACTCCATAACGGTTATCACCTGCATTATCACGTCCCCAAATGCCGCCCCCAGCATCCTGGCCAGCCTTGTTTCTAGCTCTGAAGGGAGGGACAGCCGTTCCCCATCCCAGCAGAAAGGCAGCAGGCAGAGGCTGCAACCTCAGAAACCCAGCGTCGTGCCAGCAGCACTTCACGGGGGCGGGGGGAAGGGGGCGTCAACGCATCCGCACCCCCACTGCGAGCCAGGCGCTCTCACCCAGGCCGGCTCACTCGGTTCCAAGGCCCAGACAGGGCAAGAGTCTTACCCAGCATCACACAGCCGACTCCCAGCAGCATGAAGATTGAAGCCAGGCTTGTCTTAAGGCAAGCCCGGGGTCCTTCCAGGGTTTCACAGAGCTTCCTTGGGAAGCTTGCAGGGAAGGGTCTGTCCTTGGGGCAGAGGTGCCCAGCCCAGAAGAGCAGGCTTCAGCCCTCCCCAGGCCACCCCAGACACAGCCCTGGCGAAGGAGGCGCGAGTCAGGTGCCTGCAGAGCATGGTGCTCTCTGGGGACCCGGGGCCCAGCTGGAGGGAAAAGTGCAAATCCTATCCAAAGCAGAAGGTGCAGGGGACACCCTCCTCCTCTTCTTTCTTTTTTCTTTTCTTCTCTTTATTTTTCTCATGTTTCCTCTTGTGTTTTAAAGCTGATTCGCTAACGCATGAACACATCACAGGGAACAACTGAGGAGTCACAGGAAGCAGCACAGATCATGGTTCTGGGACATGCCACGTCCCCAGCTGAGTGGCTTCCCCGCAGCTAACTTCCAGTGCCCTCCTCATCCCACCTAAATTCTCAAACCACCTCCCAAAAGACAGATGGGAAGATGCACGTGAGGATCAAGATCTTGGGGGCTGGCATGAGGAAATGGGCTTGGGGACAGCCCCTCCACCCTCTCTCCCTCCCCAGGGGGCTCACAGGCTTCTCCCCTGCCCGGAGCCCCAGCTCTCATTCCCAGCTCCTGCAAGTGCCACCTTCGCTGCCCATGCCCACCCTGGCACGGGGTCCTAAGTTTAATCTGCTCGGCTACTTCTCGGCACTTTGCTCTGCTGGAAGTGGCTCCTTCCCTCCACTCCTCATGTGTGTCCCCCTCCCCCATGACACTGGAGGCTCTGTGCTTGCCACCAGATCCCCAGCATCTGGAACCGCGCCTGGCTCAGAGTTGGCGCTCCATAAATATTTGTTGAATGAATGGGAAGGAGGGGGAGGGAGGACGGAAGGGCAGAAGGCTGCATTTCCGGCATTCTCCCGGCTGTCAGTCGTGCTTCCCTGGGAGCTGAGAGCTGAGGCTTCTCCTTTCCCTCCGTCCAGGGGAGCCTGAGACCCATCAGAGCTGTCCTCTCTGTGGGCAGACCTGCCCCAGCGGCCTCACCACCCACCTGGATTGCTGCCACCTCTGGGCCCTGAGCAGATCTCTTCTCAGTCCGTTCCACTTTCTTTCAAGAAATTGTTATTGCTCCCCTGAGCCTTCAACTTCAAATCCAACCTCCTATTCCTGATTTCAAGGCCTGGAGTTCACTCCAACCTTATTTCCTCTCATCCCCAACAGGCACCTCCCGCCCACGGAGGCTGAACAGGTCACCCCTGCTTCTGGGCCTGTTTGCCTGCCTCATTCCAACAAATCCTACCTCTTTTCTGAGGCTTGATTCAAGCTCCAACTCCTCCAGGCAGCTGGTGGAAGAGGGCGTAGGGAGCAGAAGCAGGTTCAAAACCCGCCTCAGATACCCACTGGCTGTGTGTCGTCTGACTTCTCTGAGTCTTGGTTGACTCATCTATAAAACAATATAAGAAGGCCTCAAGAGCCATGGTAAGGAGTGAATGCACCAACTTGTTCTAGGGAACAGAGCACACATCCATACCACATGAAACCTCACCAAACCCATGCTGACCCCTTCTGGGCAGACACCAGCCTGCGTTCCCATCCACACCAGACTACTCTCCACTCCCCCTTCCCAGCTGCCTGGGAAACGGCAGCTTCTGGTTTCCTGGCGTTCTTATCAGTCAAGGCCGACGGGCAGCATCCCATCAACTCCTGACACGTGAGCAAATCCACATGAGAAAATACATCAGAATTTGGCTACTTTGCACAAAACCCTGTGTTTGAGGATTTGCAGAGTTCTGACTGCCCCTTGAAACACCACTGCCAGGTATAAAACTGGCACCCAGCCTGCAAGCCAGCATCTCGCACACAGAACCAACCCACATCCAAGAAGAATTTGCTCCTATGCGCCAGGGTGGAGGACATGAGGGTCCCACTATATGTCAAGCACCTGACCCTCTGGGGGAACTTACATTTCCCCCAATCCATTGAACTCTCACCATGTCCCTACAAAGCAGGTGGTATGTTTCCACTTCTCAACCAAGGAAACTGACATTCCACCAGGATAAGAAACTAACTCACAGGTACTTAGCAAGAGAAAGGGCAGAATTTCGAAATCTGCCTCAGATACCTACTGACTGAGTGTTGTCTGACTTATCTGAGTCTTGGTTGACTCATCTATAAAATGAGATGAGAAGGCCTCGCAGCGCCATGGTAAGGAACAAATGAACTGGGGTCAGTATTGCTCCAAAACTTGTTCTCTTCTCCCAGTTTCAGCCCTTTTGGGAACTGCAGCTCTTCTGATTCCCATAGGCTGCACTGCTATATGCCGAAGAGGAGAGCTTCAGCATCTGTGACAGGAGACGATGTGCTCATCCAATTAAAACGAGAGACCATCCCACCAAAGCCACAAAGACAGCTTGAAAGTCCAAAGCTGTCATCAGTAGAAAAGGAAATCTGAGTAGAGCATGAAGACGGGGGCCACGTATCGGGGGAGAGGTGGGCAAATCATGGCAGAGCGCACTTCCCGGGTGCAGCCACTATAAGTGAACATGTCCCCCAGATAGTCCACCTCCGTGCCCCACACGTGCAGGTGGGAGGCAGGATCAGGAAGCTTTCAAAGGGTGGAATGACCCTTTCTGAACAGGACAGCACCACCTTTCCCATCCACACGTCCCTCTGCCCACACATGGCCAGCAGCTGCCACTACAGGCGTTTGATTAAAACAAGTCGCACTGACTGTCTTTGGCAGAAATGAGGATCCATGCCCCGGTGGCCGGGTTGGTGACTGCCACTCACAGACGCCTACATCTACCTCCCCAGACCCACCGGGGGCAGTTCCTCCTTGGTCCCTTGCAAAGCCGGATCCCAAATTAACTGAGCCCCGTCTGGCTCCTCGCGGGCGGGCAGCAGGAAGGCAGGCGCCTTATAAACAGGGAGAGTGCCAGGCCTCCCGTCTGCCTCCTGCACAGCTGACTTGCAGAGAAGAAAGACTCTCTTCCCGCTGGGGTAAAAGTCTGTTTAGGCCACTGTCCCTCAAATTCCACACCCCCATGTCTGGAACCCTGTTTCCCTCCGCCATAAAGCAAGCACGGTCTCAAAAGAACAGTGTGAACTTAGGTGGAAAACTCTGGAAAAGCCAAGCCACACGGGAGCTAGAACGGAGAGGAACTTCCACCTCTGATGTGTTTCAAACCGGGTGAGCACGGAGACCTCTCTGTGACCCGCACGGCTGGACTAATTACCAATGTTATCAGGCGGATGACAGACATGCCCTGAACTTCCTCTGTTTGATAGATCCCACTGCAAACACACCCAAGTTCAGGCCCGTGCCTGCTGTTCGCAGCAGTGCCCTATTCTTCCCTAAGACCACTCCTGATCCCCACTCCTCTGACCCCTGTCCCATGCCTCCAAGGTCAGCCAGGCCAACGTACCCACCAAGCACCAGCCCAGTGACTCAGGGAGGGTACCTCCCCCGGAACACCCCGCACAGAACCAGTGAAAACTCCTCCTTCAGAGTTTTTCTGAGGAACAGAAAACATCTCTCCCTTCCCTGAATGGATTTTGGAGGAAGCGTCTAAGATGAGATGAAAACTGCTGCTTACCTTGGTCGCTGCTGCCACTGGGGAGCTCCAGCTCATGGGTCCTTGGCGGGTGAGCCCTTGGCCCGCACACACCAGGGTCCCACACTCCACGCAAGCACCGATGATCAGCTGCTGTCCGTCATCCACCAACAGGCTGTGGCTTGCTCTCAGGGTGTATAGGAACAGGGGCAGCCGGGCCACCCGCACGGACTTCAGCCCCAGACACCGTTTCTTCTCCTGCTGACAAAAGAAGCACACGAACGTCTCCACCTGGTACTGCCGGGACCAGGCGCTGACAGCGTGGTGGGAGCTGCGGGCCTCATGCTGCAGCCACTGGGCCAGCAGGTCATGGTAGCAGAGCACACAGGTAGCCACCAGGCCGGTGGAGTCCACAGGCCTGGCACGAGGGGCAGGCGGGTACACGGTGAGGAAGGGGAAGAAGGGCTCCTTCTCGCCCAAGCGGCTGGCGGGGTTCACGTTGAGCTGGAACTCCTTCCCGGGGCCCAGCTCAGCCCCACAGATGTAGCAGATGGACACGGGGCCGCCCTGGGCCGACGCGGGCAGCTCGCAGAGGGCAGGGTCGGAGGCGGAGAAGGCCTGGTGGTACCTGCCCAGGAAGCCCTGCACGGAGGTGATGAGTTCCTCGTTCTGGCAGGCCCGGTACAGGGCCCAGACATCCTCCAGGACGCTGAAGCACTTGGGGCAGCTGCGGACTTCACAGCGCTTGTTGGGGCCCTGGGCGTTGGGCGGGCAGGGCAGGAGGCTGAGGAAGGGGAAATGCATGGCGCTCCTGGCGTTGCCGTTGAGGATCCTGGAGGGGACCGCCCGGGCATCCGGGGTACAGTCCTCCCCACAGAGGTAGCAGGCCTCTCGCAGGGCCCCGGAGGGCAGGCCCTCTTCCCTCGGAAGCCTCCTGCCCTTGGAGGCCATGCCGGGGGCGTGGCTGTCCAGGGGCACCACATAGAGTCGCTGCAGGACCGGCACGTTGGCCAGCTCGAAGCTCTGCCACTGCTGCGTGAGGGAGGAGAAGCAGCTGGCGCACACCAGGGTACTGCCGCCCTCGCTGATGGGCTGTGCCCCTGGGGGCGGGCTGTGCAGCCACAGGAAGGGGAAGAACGGAGCCTGAGCCAGCTTCTCCTGCTTCTGCACGTGGACCTGGTGGTGCGAGGCCGGGGACAGCGGGGCCCCGCAGATGTAGCAGCAAAGGCCTTCTGCTGGTGCCGCCCGGCTGTCCGGGAGAGCCCGGGGGACACGGCCACTGTTCTTCTCTTTGGGGTTGCAGACGCCTGGGAAAGGCTGTTCCTTGTGGTCCTCTTCCCCACTGGTGATGTTGATGTCACTGTCCTCGGAGGTGCAGAAGCCCCGGAGGGTCTCCCCCAGCGGCCTGCTCTCCAGGGTCTTAGTGGCTCTGCCAGAGGGAGGCCCTTTCATGCCGTCTGCAGGGGCCTCTCGGACAAGAGGGCCTTGCCAAGGATCCTGAATGCCCCTCAGGACGCTGGCCCGGGCCTCGGGAACCCAGTGCCTCCCAACCCCCTTCCGCCGGCGCCTAACCCCGGCCTTGGGCTCCCCATCCGCGTGGGCCTTCGCGGGGAGCCCCTCCTCCTCCGCGCGCCCCTGCGCCGAGGCCTCCGCGCCCTGTCCCGCAGCGGGTCCCGGAGCCGGCCTCCACTCCTGGCCGCGCCCCCCGCGAGGCCCTGGCCCTGGGGCCCCGTCCTGGTGGGGGCTGGCGGCGTCCCGCGCGAGCGGGTCGGGCTCGGAAAGGGGGTCGGTGTCCGACAGCTCCGACAGGTCGGAGTCTCGCGTCTCCTCCGCGGCCCCGCGCAGCCGGGGGCCGCCACCGTCGTCCTCGTCGTCGTCGCCGGTGGCGCTGCCCAGCGCGTAGGCGACGTTCCACTCGCGGGGGGCCCCGGCGCCGCCACGGCGGCCGCCTGCGCCCGCGTCGCACTGGTGGGGCCGCTTGAGCCAGTACATGCGCTTGTCCACCGGCGTGCGGGCGCGCTCGAAGGCGGCCCACTGCTCGCCCAGGAAGCAGCGGCACACGGCGCACACCAACACGCAGCCGTCGGCCGGGGACAGCTCGCGCGCGCCGGGCGCCGGCTCCTGCTGCTGCAGGAACGGGAAGAAGGGTTGCGCCGGGGTCCCCGCGCCCGCCGCCGGCTGCTTCACCTGCAGCTTCAGCTCCTTGCCGCGCCCGATGCCGCCGCCGCAGATGAAGCAGGAGAGCGGCGCGCCGCCCGCCGCCCGCTCGCCCACGGCTGCCATGAGCCGCTGCTTGCGGGAGACCGGGGCCGGCCGCCCGCTCATGGCCGCGCCGCGCCGCCCGCCCGGGCCCCCGCGCGCCCCGGGCCGCCCTCAGCTCCCGCCCGCGCCGCCGCCGCCGCGCCCAACTTGGAGCATGTGTGCGCGCCGCAAAGTTTGGCGGCGGGCGGCCGGCGCGGGCGCGGGCGCACGGCCCCTCGCAGCGGCGCCCCCCCGGGCCTGCCGAGCCCCCCCCGGCGGCGGCGGCGCGGGCCGAGGCGGCGCCGCGGCGAGCGCGCCCGGAACGCAGCGGCGGCGGCGGCTGCGGCGGCGGCGGGGCCCGGGCGGCTGGAGCGGCAGCCGCATGTGCGAGCTCCGGCGCCTGCCAAGGCGTGGGGTCATTTAATTGGGGAGGAGGGGGCGGGGCGGCGGCGGGCGGGAGGGGCGGGGAGGGGCGGAGGGCGGGCGCGCTGCGGGCGGGGGAATCCCTCCCCGCGCGCTCCCTCCCCCCGCCCTCCTCCTCCAAGCCTGCCTCCCTCCCGCCCGCCGCCGCCTCCCCCCGCGTCCCAAACTGCGCACAATAGCGGCCGGCTCCTCTATCTATTTTGTGTCCAGCCGGAGCCGCGCGCGATGATTCATTGCCCCAATTAGGGGCTCTCTGCAGCGCGCCCGGCTCTAGCCGTCTGAAGGGTCTCCTGGGGGACCCGCCGAAACCCATCAGCGGCTGGAGCTGGTCTTTAAGTAAAGGTCAATCAGGACGCGGGAGGAGCCAGGTAAGGACGCTGCGGGCGCCCCTGGAGGCGGAGGAACCCCCCACCCCAGGGCTGCGGTGAGGGCAGCCCCAGCCTAGATGCAGGCACCCTGCCGGGTTCGTTCAGGGTTGTTCGACCCTCTCAAAAGGGGGGACCAAGCGAGAAGGCCATTTACAGTCCCGAACAGGCCTGAGTTGGGGATACCATTCAGGGCCCCGCGTTCTAATTTTGGAGAGAGAAAAGAGGAGCCGTCCCCGTCTCCTAGAACCCGTTAGTGAATGCATCATCCTGCGGACAGTCTGAGGCCTGCTCTGCCCCTTCCCACCATCGACAGGGGTCACTGGGTCACCAGCAGAGGTAGAAAGGGTCCTGTGTGTCCCAAGGTCAGTGAATCAACCTCTCTGGGTCCTGATTTCATTCCCTTCAACAGGAGCCGCAGCAGGGGATTAACTGTTTCCGTGTCTTTATTGTACATGTGTAGAGATCCACTGTATTTATTTAACAAGCAGAGGGACTTGTGGTGCGAGGCGCTTAGGGTTAACTGTGGTGATCAGCCCCATTTCACATACGGGAAAGAAGTGGCATTGAGTGTAAAGTTTTCATCCAAAGGGGCTAAGCAGAATTCAGACCCAGGACGTCGGGCTCCAGGCCCTACTCTTGACCACCAGGGCGAGTAGCCGTGCGAGGCAAACGTCTGGTCCACGTCGCCAGTCTGCTGATGGGGACGGGACCGTCCATGGCAGGACAAGGCCAGGATCCCTGGGTCCTCCCGGATGATCTGGCTCAGGCCCTGGTCCAATCTAGGCATCTCCAGACCTCTCATTCCCCATCTGTGAAATGGCACCCCTTCCAGCTTCAAAATTCTACGAGTGTCTGACTTCTGGGCAGTTTAGAGCTTCCTCATTTGCAAGCAGCAGCCCAGAATCAGCCTGGGGACAAAGGTGCCCGGTGGTCCCCTCCACCCTCTGGGACACTGAAATGTAAATAAAACTGGGCTTCCTCTTGGCAAGGAAGAGGGCCATGCATTGTAAACAAACGCAAGAAGAAGGCCTCCGGAATCCCTGGGGGATATTCCAGGGCTCAACCCTTAGTCCAAGGGTTAACAGGAAATCATCATTGGTTGGGACTTTGGGCATTCACCCTGGCCCAGAGGAATGCTGTGTCAGCAAAACTGTCCCGAAGGAATGTTGGGAGCGGGGCAGGGGGCTTCTTGGCTCCTGGCATTTTTAATACCTGGAGAGAGGAGGAGGGCTGATTAGGAAAAGTTTAAAGGGCAATGTCTGTTGAACTGCATCCTTGCACAGTTAAAGAGGGACTATTAGGTCCCACACAGACCGAGAGGTTGCTAGTAAGACGCTGCCCGGCTGGGGACATGCAGGTCAGCGGGTGAGTTAAACATGGGTTCCTTAGGGCTCGGCACGTGCTGTCCCTTTTGCTTCAAATGCATCTGGGGCTCATCTGTATGGCCATGGCCGCAGCATCATCCTCAGAGGCCTCCCTTTCCTCTCTAGACCAGGTGCTGTTCCACACTTCTCCTCATCCCAGCTCCCCAGCGCAGGAGTTTGCCATTGATTTTATTGATTTTTCTGTCCCCTGCTCCTGTCTGCCCCGCCCCGGAATCCTGGGTGCTCCCTCTCAAGGGCATGAGCCAGGTCTGTCTTGCTCACTGGAGATCTGGGGCCTGGCTCAGTGCCTTGGTCCCACACACCTGGGTCTCAATCCTGTTCTGTCCCTTGCCAGCTGTGTGAGCCTTGGGTGGACTTCTTAGCACACCACCCCTCGGTTTTCTGCTCTGTACAATGGGGGTTGTTAAATAAATAGGGATTTGGGCGCAGGCATGGGCTCTGGTGTGCTATAGGTGACCGTGTACGTGTGTTGCCTCTTCCTCTTTCCAGTGTATGAAGAGGTTCTCCTGCCGCCTGTCCGCACTGCAGGGCACACTGCAGGGCGGCAGGGAGGGCCACTGTGTTGAGTTCACACAGAGTCTGAGGGAGAAGGATCACGGGGCCAACCAGATCAAAAGAGAGAGGTAGGGTTTTCTTGGCTGAGCCAGAATCCTCCAGGAGGTATTGCACCATACATATGCAGGTGTGAGTGTGCGCGTATCTGAATGTGCATGATTCTGCGTTTGTTAGATTATATGTGTGTGTGTACATGTGCATAGTTATATATGTATGTGCAGCCTGTGTGTGAGCATGTGTGTATGAGTTCACCTGTGTGTTTCTGTGTGTGTGCCTGTGTGTGCATGTCAAGCGGGCCAGGAGTGGGAGTGGGAGGCGTCCAGCTGGATGTTTTTCTTCTCCTCAATGACCCAATGACTCAGGAAAGTCCCCTGGAACACGTCTTGGGAGCCAGGAAGCAGGGCGAACACAGATCAGAGGAGGAGGCCGGTGATGATGGCTGCTCCTCTGGGGGGATGACATGGGGGCAGGGCCACTGCCACAGCTTGACACAGCAGACTGACATCACACAACCATTTACTAGCTGTGTGGCTTTTGGCTTGCTCGTTTAGGTCTCTGAGCCTCAGTTTCCCCATCTGTAAAGCAGAGCCAACTTGACAGTGTGCAGGGAGGGTGAACTGAGCCAATGCTGGTAAAGTACATTGCACTGGGATGCAGAAAAACAGTGATATAAACACACACAGCATGTGTAGACATTAAACACACAGCACACCCATTCAGTGTGAAGCACACACCAGGACCTAGGCTTTGCAGGTGCCAACTCATCAAATCTTTACCCAAAGCCCACGAGGTAGGTGGTGCTGTACCCGCAAGTTTAGGGGTGAGGAGACTGGGGCATAGGGGAGGGAAGTCACAGGCCCAGGGTCACACAGCGTGGTGGAGTTGGGACTGGCACCCCGGCCGCATGCCTCTGAAACCCTCTGCTTTGCTGGCTAGTGAGATTCACTTTCTCTTCAATCCTGCAATGCTAGGACAGGAACAGCCTAGAATCTGGTCCCCCCTCTCCTCACATGTGTCCCCAGTTTCATGCCAAAGGAAACAGGCCCTCAAACGTGCCTGTCTGGATACAAAACGGGCCAAGTTTGTGCCAGGAGATGAGAAGAAATGTCAGGGCGCATTGGCATGAACTTCATGCACCAAAGTAGACTTGAAGTCCCTGTTTCTAATGGAAATGGGCAAAAGGCTCCAACAGGACTAAGCCATCCAAACATCCCTGCCAAGAGCTGCTGGGGCCACAGCCTGACCATCCCCAGCAGAGCCATCTCCTGGCTTCCCTCTAAGCCCTACATCTCACCCTGCAGCTGGAGAGAGGGTGCCAGGCTCCCTCCAGACCACACACTGCACAGCCCGGCTCTTCATCTTTCAGTTGTAGGACTTTAAAAGAATTGACAGATGCTCACAGACAGACCTTGCATTGGGAGCAGGTAAAAAATGCCCACCTGGATTCTGCAGGAGACAAGGAGGCTGTCAGCGTGGAACACCTGGGCACATCTCAGATTTGCAGCTACCTGTAGGTTCGTCTTAGCCCAGAAACCGCAGGAATCTGCCCTCATCCTGCCCAGGAGAACTCATTTCCAGCCTCCAAATGCTTAACCACACGTTGTTTTGTATCTCTGTCTCTTTGCCTGCCTCTCCCACTGGGGCAGAGCCTGAGCTGGCTTGCCTTGCCCTGCCCCACAGTTTCACAAGGATGTGGACATGGTTGGGGACCAATCAGTGCTTGAACCAGGGACGCCGCTAGACTCTATCCAAAACCTCACTCATTATGCCTTCTAAGTTCCAGAATCATCCAGCTGCCTGGCCAGCTTCTACTGCGCCATCTTTTATTCCTCTTGAGTGCCAGCAATCAAGATTAAGCTCTGTCATGTGCCCCTGGCTTTTCCCAACCCTGCAACCCGACTTCCCTCCTCACTGGGCCTTTTGCCCTCTTCCTCCTTCCTCTAAACTATGCCTGCGCCTTTGGCATCCCGCCCAGGACCCATTTACCTTCTTAGGCTGGTCCATCCTCCTCTTTTCAGAGACAACGTGTGCTGTGTTTGGCCTCTGGCTCACTGGGGACCAGAAAAACAAAATTTATCATCTGACTGCCCTATTTTTTCTTTTTTCTTTCTTTCTTTCTTTTTCTTTTTTTTTTAATTCTTTTTTATTCTTTTTGCCTAAGAATGAAGCAAGCCCTTCTCTGCTATCCTCAGAGCTTCAGACATGGCAGGCCACTGGCAAAAATATATCCTCCTTCTCAGAGGGAAAGAATGTAACTGCTAACAACGAAAAATCCCTGGGATTTGTGGAGGCCTTGGGCTTATGAACCGGTTCACCTCCATGCACTCGTGTGACACAGCAGTACATGGAGGCATCACATCCATTTTAAAGATAGAGAAACTGAGACTCCAAGAAGCAGGGATTTCCCCAGGGCCACCATTCTTGGAATCAGGATAAGTTGCCAGCTTTGGGGCTGATGAAATTTTGTTGCATTCTCTATGCATTTATTGTGCTAATTTGTTAAATATAAACATTAAACACATACAGCATGTTTTGTAGCCGTGTCTTAGTATCTTGTTGCCTTTTCATTTTTTATTTTGTTTTTATTTATTTATTTATTTTTGAGACGGAGCCTCACTGTCACCCAGGCTGGAGTGCAGTGGTACAATCCCAGCTCATCACAATCTCCGCCTCCCAGATTCAAGCAATTCTCCTGCCTCAGCCTCCCAAGTAGCTGGGACTACAAGGACACGCCACCACACCCAGCTAATTTGTGTATTTTTAGTAGAGACAGAGTTTCACCATGTTGGCCAGGCTGGTCTTGAACTCCTGACCTCAAGTGATCCACCCGCCTTGGCCTCCCAAAGTGCTGGAATTATAGACATGAGCCACCGCGCCCAGCCTTGTTGCCTTTTTAAATACAGGAGTTTCTGAGCATGGAAGTGGGTGGGCCATTTTCTATCCTGGGGCCTGAGACAACCTAGGCAGAAACATTCTGTAAACTGCAAAGTGCCTTTTTAAACAATGATGGTTTGCATTACACAATTAAGTGTCAGAGAACGGGCTACAGATTCACAGAGCAGAATCGGGTGCTCTAAAACCTCGCCTTGCTCCCCTAAGCCTGAAAAAGAATCCAGCAGAGAATAGCCCAGTCTCCCCCTCCAGGAGACATCATCCCCACCCCAGCCCTCACCATCTTGAAATCCAAGGATATTGCCATGAACTTCAGGGCCTCATAAACCCTTTTGATAAATGATTGCCGGAGCTGACCTGCCACTGGGGATGATGGGACAAACACTCACATAAATCTGGAGTGGACTCAAAGACTTGCCTGCCTCCGGCATCTCAACAGGCCCCTGATTTGCAGCATGAAATTCACAGCAGCCATTTATGTGGTTTGTCCCCAAGCTTCCCAGCCACGGAGGTTTCTTGGTGGGGCACAGTGGGCGGGGTGGGGGCACAAGCAAAGGGAGACAGAAGCCAGAGCAACCGAGGAGTGCCATGAGGACACTAGGCATGCAGTCGGTGCTCAATACTAACCAGCGTGCAACCGAGAAGTGCCATGAGGGCACCCGGCATGCAGTCGGCGCCCAATACTAACCAGCGTGCAACCGAGAAGTGCCGTGAGGGCACCCGGCATGCAGTCGGCGCCCAATACTAACCAGCGTGCAACCGAGAAGTGCCGTGAGGGCACCCGGCATGCAGTCGGCGCCCAATACTAACCAGCGTGCAACCGAGAAGTGCCGTGAGGGCACCCGGCATGCAGTCGGCGCCCAATACTAACCAGCGTGCAACCGAGAAGTGCCGTGAGGGCACCCGGCATGCAGTCGGCGCCCAATACTAACCAGCGTGCAACCGAGAAGTGCCGTGAGGGCACCCGGCATGCAGTCGGCGCCCAATGCTAACCAGCGTGCAACCGAGAAGTGCCGTGAGGGCACCCGGCATGCAGTCGGCGCCCAATACTAACCAGCGTGCAACCGAGAAGTGCCACGAAGGCACCTGGCATGCAGTCGGTGCTCAGTACTAATCAGCGTACATCCTGCAATGACAATAGCTGATGTTTAACTAGAAGCCAGGTACCATGTTCACAGCTGATAGTCATATTATTATCCCATTTGGCTCTCTCAACAGCCTAAAAAGTAGGCACGATTACACTCTTTTACAGACAAGGACACTGAGGCTTGGAACAGCAAATCCATGTCCCCAGTGTCAGAGCTGGGAAGTGTTAAAGCTGGACTGAGACCCGGTCTGGCCGGAGCGCCTCGCTCTCATCCGCCCTGCTGTGTGCTCAGCTCCTGGCCTGTTGGGCCGCCTTCCCAGATCCTTCCTGCTAGAGGCGTCCTTGACCCTCAAGGGGTCCTGCCAGGGAGGCTGATGGTCAGGCCTCGCCGCAGGCCTTCGAGTCCTGCCTATGGCTTCATCAGCGGCCGCCAACTTCAGGACAGGTTTCCCCAGCTCTCTGGCACTGGAATACTCAGTGGGCCGTGGCAGGTCCCCCGAGCTGCCTAACAGGAGGGCGGTGAAGTCAACAGCAGCAGATTATTTCCAGCTGCTGCTCTGAGTCACCGAAGCATGTTCCAAACCCAGCCGCCAGCTAGACTTCCCTGGCCTCTGATTTATGCGGCTGGTGGGTCGTTGCTGGACTCACGGATGGGGACGTGAGGTGGGACTGAGGCATGTGTCTGACGCTACACTGGGGTGTCATTTTTAAAAAACCTTTTTACACTGAAGTGTCGCCTCCGTACAGAAAAGTGTGCATCTTCATACGTGTACAGCAAGCTGAATTTTCACAAACAGAACATATCTGTATAACTAGCACCCAGGAAGAAGGCATGTCCAGACTCCCAGTAGGCCCCCGTGTACCTGCTTCGAGACCCTCACCTACCCGCAAGGGTAACGACTTGAGCCAGGACTGCAGGCATCTTGATTTCTAACACCAAGAACGTTTTATTTTTTAGCAGCTTTATTAAGATATCATTCAAATACCACACAATCCGCCCATTTAAATTGTACAATTCAATGGCTTTTAGTATATTTACAGAGTTTTCAACCATCACCACAATCCATTTTAGAACATTTTCATCACCCCCAAAAGAAACCTCATACCCTTTCGTTCTCACCCTCAACACTTCCAGCGCACCCCCACCCCCTCCCTGGCAATCAATAATCTACTTTCTGTCTCTGTGGATTTGCGTGTTCTGGACAGTTCGTATAAATGGGATCATACAACACGTGGTCTTTTGTGACTGGCTTCTTTCACCCAGCATAATGTTTGCAGACCTTCACGTTGTAGCCCATGTCCGCACAGGCTGTTTTTGTACCTTTGCTAAGTGGAAGCGTATCATATGTACCCTTCGGGTCTGGCTTTTTGCTCTGCATTAGATCTGTGAAATTCTTCCCTGTTTTTTCCTGAAGCAGTACATTGTTCTTTTTGATTGCTGTATAGTAGTCTATGGATGAATATTCTGTCATTTGTTCATCCATTCCGCCATTGGTGAGCTTTTGGGGAGTTTGCATTTGGGACTTACATGGTTGTGTTTTTCTGAACATTCTATTTCATGTCTTTGGTTGAAAACACAAGATGCAGCCTGGGTGTGGTGGCTCGCATCTGTAATCTCATAACTTTGGGAGGTTGAGGCGGGAGGATGGCTTGAGCCTAGGAGTTCGAGACCAGTCTGGGCAATATAGTGAGACCTCATATCTGCAAAATTAAAAATTAACTGGTCAGGCTGGGCGCGGTGGCTCACGCCTTTAATCCCAGCACTTTGGGAGGCCAAGGTGGATGGATTACGAGGTCAGGAGTTCAAGACCAGCCTGGCCAAGATGGTGAAACCCCGTCTCTACTAAAAATACAAAAATTAGCGGGGTGTGGTCATGGGCACCGGTAATCCCAGCTACTTGGGAGGCTGAGGCAGAGAATTGCTTGAACCCAGGAGGCGGAGGTTGCAGTGAGCCGAGATTGCAGCCACTGCACTCCAGCCTGGGCAACAGAGTGAGACTCCATCTCAAAAACAAAAAAATTAGCTGGTCATGGTGGTGAATGCCTGTAATCCCAGGTACTGGGGAGACTGAGGCAGGAAGACTGCTTGAGCCCAGGAGTTCGAGGCTGCAGAGAGCTATGATCGTGCCACTGCATTCCAGCCTGGGTGACAGAGTGAGAAGCTGCCTCCAAAGAAACCTCTAAAAGCAAAAATACATAATGCATTTCTGTTGAGTAAATACCTAGGAGTCGAACTGCTAACCATGGGGTCAGTGTATATTTGACTTTAATGCCTACTGAGATGTTTTAAATCACATTCATAGGCCTGTGGAATTCCCAAGGCTCCCTGGTTCCCAGACTCAGCCCGTCCTGACTCCTCCCCTTAGCTGCTCACCCACCAGCCCGACCCCCTGGGCGGCTTCTTACAGGGCACCCCCTGCCTTCCAGAGCAGCTGCAATGAAGTCCGTACAAGCTACAGAGGAAACGGTCTTCATGGCCAAGATGTGGGTTGGGTTTTGTGAGCACACATGGTTTTTCTGCCCTGGCTCTGAAACTGTGTTCCTTTCACAGGCCAGAAATACTTAGGCATGGCTCACTCTAAAAGGGGAAATACATTTTTAAATTCGAATCTGCCTGGGTCTTAGAATGATTTAGAACATTCCAGCTGTCTGAAGGACAGTGCTCACCAGGAACAGTGGCTTACAGTCCCCGAGATCAATCGCCTGTGATTTTGGGTCCTGACTCCACCGGGCCTGGGTTCAATGTGCATTTCTTCCGGGGGACTTCTGGGTTCAAATACTGTGCAGAGTCCGGCCGTGCGCGGTGGCTCACGCCTGTAATCCCAGCACTTTGGGAGGCCGAGGCGGGCAGATCACGAGGTCAGGAGATTGAGACTATCCTGGCTAACACGGTAAAACCCCGTCTCTACTAAAAATACAAAAAATTAGCCAGGCGTGGTGGCAGGCACCTGTAGTCCCAGCTACTCGGGAGGCTGACGCAAGAGAATGGCGTGAACCCGGGAGGCAGAGCTTGCAGTGAGCCGAGATCACGCCACTGCACTCCAGCCTGGGCAAGAGAGCGAAACTGTCTCAAAAAAAAAAAATTATATACACATATATACATGTATATACGTATATATATACACGTATATATACACGTGTATATATACGTATATATATACACGTATATATACACGTATATATACACGTATAATACGTATATATATACACGTATATATACGTATATATATACACACATATATATACGTATATATATACACACATATATATACGTATATATACACACATATATATACGTATATATACACACATATATATACGTATATATACACACATATATATACGTATATATACACACATATATACGTATATATATACACACATATATATACGTATATATACACATATATATACGTATATATATACACATATATATATACGTACATATATATGTACGTATATACATATATACGTACATATACGTACGTATATACATATATATACATATATATGTACATATATACATATATACGTACATATGTACGTATATACGTATATACGTACATATATATGTACATATATATACACACTGCACAGAGTCCAAGCAAACAAGCAGCAGGCCGACACAGTGGCAAGCACATGCGTCTTCGAGTGAGACTTCATCAATACAGCAATCCCCAGCCCTTAGCTAGCTGAGGCTAAATCTGCACACGTCATCCCATTTCAGCCTTTCAGTGCCCGATAAGGTGGGTGCACAAGTATTATTTGCACTTTACAGATGAGGAAACAGAAGCACAGAGAGGCTAAGCTATTTGGCCAGGATCACATAGCTTCTAACAGACAGAGCTGGGATTTCAACCCTGGGCTGTCTGGCTCCAGAGACCACACTGAGTACTGTACTACTTTGCTCTAGATTTCAAAATGTAGATGGAAATTCAACCCTGCCATTTATTATCAGTGTGGCCCCTGGTAAGTCGCTGAACTTGCGAGCCACATTTCCTTACTCCACGTGGGTGTGGCGCAACAACCATGCCCATGACACCCCCTTGTCAAGAGATCAAATGCCAAAGGGCCTCGAACACAGTAAACGCTGCTCAAAGGTTCATCTCCCCACCACCAGCACCCCCCACCCGGCTCCCTGAAATGGCTCCCACCTTCCAGAAGTGCCTGCCTTCCGAAGCCTGAATTTTTAGAGAGAGTTGAGGCATTGGATGTGCTCCAGCCCACCCCCTGAATTTGAGAGTCCAAGGCCCGGGACAGCCCTGACTTGACCAAGGTCACACAAAGTCCAGTTAGAACTCGGCATTCCTGACTCCCAGCCTAAAGCTCCTTTTACCCCTTTGGAAAAGGGTGATTTGTGGTTATGAGGCCAAGGGGCCCTCAGTCAGTCATTCAAGAACTTCTTCCTGACTCCATTTCTTCCTTGGAAGCCCGAGGTTTCACTCAAGGGAATTTGAGCTCTGGCATTAAGAGAAAACCAGAGAAAGTCTGATTGTGGGGCTCTCAGGCTTGGCGCCCAGTGGGATGGGGTGGGGGCAGGCGAGGAGGCTGGGAGTCAGGCCCGGGTGTCCCGTTGCGACTGTGACTGGGCACCCTGATGTGCCGTCCAGAAAGACTATCTCTCCGTGGGGCCCCCCTCGACCCTACGTGGCCATTAATATTTATCAGAGCTGAAAGCTGAGCTGCTGGAGCAGTGGAAAACAGCCATGGACAGGTGCCGCCGTGGCTGGCACTCCAGCCCAGGGTGTGGGCCGCTGGGGGGGCTTAGCGGAGGGTAAGGAGTTGGGCAGGGTGGTGTGGGACGAGCCGGGGCCTCATCGGTGGGGTGGAGCCAGGACTGCCATCTGAAAGGGGGAAGCAGGTGATCAAGAAAGTGGGGGTCTCCTTAGGAGAAGCTGGAGCTTCCCTCCTGCCATGGGGGTCTGAGACCAGAGGGTGGGGACAATCGGAGGTCCCTGGCCTGGGCCGGAAGCTGGGGAGCTGGGGGAGGGGCTTGGCAGGGCAGCCCCAACCTCCAACCTGCTTCCCCTCTGGGGGCCCCCATCCGTCTGTTCTCCACCCAGCAGCCAGCACGGTCTTTTCAAAAGCGCAAGTCTGGTTGTGGTCTCCCTCTTGCTTAAAATCCTTCTCAGCGTTCAGAGCTCTCAGGTTAAAGGTCAGAATCCCTGTTTGCTGGCCCTGCCCAGGTCTCCAGGAGACCCTGAGGCCTCTCGGGACCCTGCACCCTCCTGGTGCCTTGGCCTTCCCAAGAGGCACCAGGCACATTGCACCACAGGGTCGTTGTACGTGCTGCTTCCGTTGCCTGGAACTTGCGCCCCTCCCCTCTGTGCCTGATGAATTCCTGCCTGTCCCAGGCATACCCCATTCCTCACCCTTCTGCTCTGCAGGCTGACCCTGCAAACTACATTTCCCAGGCTTCCTTGCCTCTGACTTCCCATTAGGGACAGTCCTTGAGAGGCACTTGAGGGAGACTGGAGGGCCAGGGGAGGGAGAAGCCCTCCTCTCACTCCCTCTCTCTTTCTCTTTCTCTCTCTCTCTCTCTCTGCTTGGGCAGTGTCTCTGCAAGTGGCCAGATCTCTGTGGTTCCGGCAGCAGCTCTAGTAACTCCATCCTCCTCCCCTGTCCTGCCCAGGGGTGACAGCAGCTTCCTGCTGTTCTTCGTCACGAGTCAGCCTCACTTCCCTGCTTGCTCTTGCAGCTTCTTCACCGCTTTTGCAGCCCGTTCTCTTTGTTGGATTCCTCTCTTGACTCACCTGGCTCAGGTGCCCTTTTCCTTGACCAGCGTTGGCCTCTGCATGACCATCCAGATCTCTCAGGAGTCCTCCCTGGCCCCGGGGCCTGGCTCGGAAACCTCTGTGACATTCTGAGTGATTTCTTTTCTTTCTGGGCACTGTGTGGGCACCGTTTGTAATTGCTGTTTATAATTATGGCTTCATGAGCGTGACTACTTGGCTAACATCTGTCCCCCCTCACATTTGTAAGTTTCATGAGGGCGAGGCCCAGGCATCTGTTTTTGCTCAACTGTGTATCTCCAGCACCAGAACCGAGCTGATGTCTGCCACTTAGGGGGCACTCAGTAAACATGTGCTGAATAACGGGCAAATGAATGAATGAGGAGAGCTGGGAGGGACGCGTTCCACCAAAGCCACTTGCTCCAGGGGAATCTTTTTCCCTTTCTCATAAGGTTACTAAATAAATTGCTTGGAGAGACTCATCATTCACTCATTCGACTAGATTTATGGGCACCTGTCTTGGGCACCAGAATGGATGGGTGGATAGATGGGTGAATGGATGATGGTTGGGTGGGTGGATGGGTAGACAGATGGAAGCATGGATGGATGGAAGGAAAGAGAAATGAAGGATGGATGGATTGATGGATGGTTTGGTGAGTGGGTGAATGAATATGGGTGGATGGATAGATAGATGGATGGACAGATGATGGCTGGGTGGGTGGATGGATAGGTAGATGGATGAATGGATGGAAGGCAAGAGAAATGAAGGATGAATGGATTGATAAATTGATTGGCTGGTGGAGGGATGGGTTGGTGGGTGGGTGAATGAATGATGGGTGGATAGATGGATGAGTTTGGGATAGAAGGTTTGGTGGGTAAATGGATAGATGGATGAATGGGTGAATGGATGGATGGAGAAAGGATGGATGGATGGATGGATGGAAAGAGAACAGATGGATGAAGATGGGTTGGTGGGTATATGGATGGGAGGAAGGAAGGATTTACTCCTGGAAAAAAAGGCAGGGAGAGAAGACAGGCAGACTGATTTAAGATAAAAAGCACAACTGCCCTTTGCGGAGCAGCAGAGGGCCAGGGAATGTCAGTGCTCACGTGGGAACTTCGTGCTGTGTTCCGCAAAATATGCAGAAAGGTCAGGCTCTGAGAAGGGAGTGGGCAGGGAAGGTAATATCTGAACTGAGTTGCAATTCCCTTGCGTTAACCAAGATTAATGACTTGCTTTGGAGAGGCCACTCCCAGCCGTGGCTTTTTGGCCAACAGGACATGCCTGACAGCCCTGTGGCTGCCCCAGAGAGTCGGGGCTCCCAGGGGTAAGGTTGACATGCTCCTGGCAGCAGGGGGTAGAGGCAAAAAGTGAGATCCTGGAGCCCCTAAGTTCAAGTCCAGAAGAAGTTGGAACAACATTTCCCTTCACCCCAGTCCTGGGACCCTGGACAGAGAATCTCAAACTAAAAAGGACGCAGAATCACCGTGAGCCTATTAACAAGTTGATGCCTATGGCTCCCCAGCGATGGGGTCAGGAGGCCAGACTGGGGCCTCAAAGTCTGCATTGATTTTTTAGTTTTGTTTTTTGTTGTGTGTTTGTTTGTTTGTTTGTTTTTGAGACGGAGTCTTGTTCTGTCACCCAGACTGGCACGCACTGGCGTGATCTTGGCTCACTGCAGCCTCTGGCTCCTGGGTTCAAGAGATTCTCCCGCCTCAGCCTCCTGAGTAGCTGGGACTACAGGTGCCCGCCACTACGCTGGGCTAGTTTTTGTATTTTTAGTAGAGACCGGATTTCACCATGTTGGCCAGGCTGATCTCAAACACCTGACCTCAGGTCATCCGCCCACCTCAGCCTCTCAGAGTGCTAGGATTACAGGCGTGAGCCACGGTGCCCAGCCTGCATTGGATTTCATGAACATGCGGGGATTCTGAGGTCCATGGACTACAGTTTGAAAAACAATAACATTAGAGACATCTCAAACAGCAACCCCAAGAAGGGGAAGGAGCAGGAAGGTCTAACAGCTTGAGCTTGGGCTTGGCAGCCAGAGATCTAGGCCCAGTTCTGGCCTGTCTCTCATGAGTGGAACCTCCCTGAGCCTCAATGTCTTTATGTGAGATAGAACAAATCCTCTCCATGTTTGAATTCAATACATGAGCGAAACACCAGCAAAGATCCAGCAAATGTCAGCCCTGAAGACATCTGTCCGCGTGGTTAAAATCGAATGCACCTCCATCACAGCAGAGGAGTTCCAGAACTCAGCATATTCTGTAGCATTAGAATTATAAAATGGTACCAGTGCCAAATCTTACATGACACCCCAGCGGGGCTGAGGCAATTCCCTTAATCAACCACTGTTATATTTCTGTAGCGAAATACATGAATATTCATGCAGAGTACAGCAAGTGGAGGCTTCGATAAGCCTCAGGTCAGTTTTTTGCAGCCAAATGAGTGACACAAAAACTTGGTTTTTTTGAGCGCTTGTGATTTTAGAACTGCAGGTAAGGGACAGAGCCCTATATAAAGATGTGGGCATCCAAACCAGGCCTGGTGGCTCCCGCCTGTAATCCCAGCACTTTGGGAGGCCGAGGCAGGTGGATCACCTGAGGTCAGGAGTTCGAGACCAGCCTGGCCATCACAGTAAAACCCCATCTTTACTAAAAATACAAAAATTAGTTGGGTACCAGTGGTGGCGGGTGCCTGTAGTCCCAGCTACTCAGGAGGCTGAGGCAGGAGAATCACTTGAACCTGGGAGGTGGAGGTTGCAGTGAGCAGAGATCACGCCATTGCACTCCAGCCTGGGTGACAAGAGCAAAACTCTGTCTCAAAATAAATAAATAAATACCTACCTAAATAAGTGGGCATCCAGGTGATGCTATGAAAAAAAATCATGCTCTGGTTACCTAGGTATTGACCTGGAAGGAGGTTAACCTTATATTGTTAAATAGAAGGAAGATTTTTAAAAATTATATACGTCTTCATAGAAAAAAAGACTGGAAGACTGATAGTAGGTGTATTTACCTGGGAATACAGATGGTGGTTTTTCTCTTTTTGCCTGTGGATATTTTCAAAAACCTCCACCTTGGACCATGAATGTATATTACTCATCTGATTTATTTTTAACAACAGGAGTTTTAGGTCAGGCGCATTGGCTCACATCTGTAATCCCAGCACTCTGGGAGGCCAAGGCGGGAAGATCACTTAAGGCCAGGAGTTTGAGACCAACCTGATAAGCATAGTGAGACCCCATCTCTACAAAAGAAAAATTAGAAAATTAGCCAGGCAGGGTGTTGCACACCTGTGGTTCCAGTTACTTGGGAGGCTGAGGAGGGAGAATCACTTGAGCCAGGGAGGCTGAGGCTGCAGTGAGCCACGATCTCGCCACTGCACTCCAGCCTGGGCAGCAGAGCAAGACCCTGTCTCAGAAAAACAACAACAAAAATAGGAGTTTAAAAGTCTTTAAATGCCCAAAGATTTAGTGAGTGACACCTTCGAGGGACAGATTTGGTGGGATCTTCAAGGGACCGTGGTGGGATGGGGTGTCAGGGGACGTGGGGGTCAGTACCTACCCATGGCCCCACTTGGGGTCTCCTCTGAGGGGTGTCCGAGCCCCTTTCCCTTGGTCTGCTGGGGCTCTGCTTTCCCTGCCCTGAGCCTTTGCAAACCAGGCTCTGAAGAGGATGTCTGTCACCTGTCCAGCCTCAGTTGGTCCCCTTTCTGTGAGAGCCCCTGCCATGGATGCTGCAGGGGCTCAGTGCAGAACACAGGGAGTAAGTGAGGCCAGCAGGTAGGCAGGAGGAGGGGGGCGGTGGAGGTGCCTCTGGTGGGGGTTGCCAACTCGCAGCCATCCCTTCCACAGGTGGCCTGCCATCTGCCCCGGCTCCCCGCCCAAGCCACGTGTCCAGCCCTCTTGAGTTTAACTTTGGCTGTGCACGCAGCCTGAGTTCATACAGCCAGAAAAAGAACTTGCCGAGAGCAGCCAGGCCTGAGGACAGAGTGTGGGTCACTTGTCCCCAGGGAGGAAGGCTAAAAATGACCAGGGACCTTGGAAAGTCCCCCTGCTGGGGCCCCAGGCTGCCTTTTGCTTCTCTGGGTTCCTGGACCTTGGCTTGAAAAGCTTTCTAGAGCTGAACGCTCCCAGGCTTAACCCGACAAATGGAAATGCGGGCCCAGAGAAGCGAGGAGGCTTGCCCAGGGTCGCACAGCGCAACTGTTCATTGATTCATTCATTGATTCTGTTTATTGAATGAGCTCCCTGCCCTCTGCAGAAAGGAGGGGGAGCCTATAAATCCAGCGAGAAGAGGAGCTGTCTATACAGACACCTAAACTTCATGCACGAGCTTCCCAGCTCTGCTGCTGACGACCTGAGAGAATGTTCGCTGCGCCCTGAACCTCTGCTTCCTCATCTGTAAAACAGGAATAATAATAATAGCACTGACCTCTTGGAGCTAGCACGCTTGGCCATGTCACGGATGTCTGATGAGAAAGTCCTTTTATTCAACCTCAGCGTCACGTGTTTTTAATTTTTTTCACACAACCTTGAGCAGTCGCCATCAACATCAACAGCTGTTGTTGTTTGTTGTTGTCGTTTGTTGTTGTTGTTATAGGGTCTTGCTCTGTCACCCAGGCTGGAGTGCCGTGGTGCAATCATAGCTCATTGCAGCCTCAACTTCCCTGGCTCGGGTGATTCTCCCAGCTCAGCCTCCCCTAGTAGCTGCAACTGCAGACGTGTGCCACCACAGCTGGCTGATTTTTGTATTTTTTTGTAACGACAGGGTTTCACCATGTTGCCCAGGCTGGTCTCGAACTCCTGGGCTCAAGTGATCCTCCCACCTCAGCCTCCCAGAGTGCTGGGATTACAGGGGTGAGCCCCCGTGCCCACCCACCAGCCTTTTGCAGTGAGGAAATAGACGTGGCAAGTTATTTGTCAGTGCACCCAGGACAAGCCCAGACTCGGACCTGGTCAGTCTGATCCCCAGCCGGCCATCCCCACCCCCTACCCCCCCTCCTCCCTGAATCTGCCTCTGCCCTGCAGGGAACGTGTTGGAGCCTGTCCCCTGGGGTGGGACCCAGCTGTCATCCTCCGGCTGCCAGGACTCTGGTGTTCGACACCTGGTGCCAGGCCTCAGGCCGAGGCTGGGGAGACACACGCAGCTTCTGGACCATCAGGGGCAGGAAAGCGAGCCCAGGGGGCCAGGCAGGAGCCTCGGGTACAGCATGTTCCATCCTGCGCCACCCATCACACGAGGCCTGCACCCTAACAGGCCCCCTCCTCCAGGCAGCCAGCCCTGCCTGATGCCTGTGGGGAGAACCCAGCCTCTCCTCCTGCCACCATGCATCTTCCTTACACCAGCCTAAGCATCCACTGGGAGAGTTACTTCCTTGCGGGGTTCCAGGGTGGGAGCTGCCCACCATGATGGACTCTCTGGCGCCTGCAGAGCCTGGGACACCCAGTAACTCAGCAATACATGTTGGGTTTTCCGAGTATCAGCTGGAAGAACGTTGTGTGCGTGTTTCTCAGAGTACTGCCGTTGAGGAGTGAGCGTTCCTGCAGCTCACGTGGAGGTGGCCAGTGGGCGCCATGCACTCACGTTATTGAAGACACCTGTGCCGGGCATGGGGCCCTCTCTGTGACCTCAGCCTTCCGGCTATCCCGGTGGGCTGGGGCTCTTACCTCCACCTGGAAATGATGGCCTTGAACTTGGAGACATCCTGTCACTGACAGGGGCAGCTGGGCTGTGGCCCCAGGGTGGCCAACTCCAAGCATGTTTGTCCCGCTGGGCTGTTTGTGTTTCTGACGAGCCCTACAGATGGTTGTTCTGAGTGGGCTGGTGGCTTCGAGGCCAGCTCAGGCCTGGCTGCCCTGGGGACTCTGACTTCCTGGGTCCTGTGGGGGGCTGCCACCCTCAGAGCTGTCAGGGGCTCCCCAGCGACTCATCTCAACTGGGGCCAAGAAACACAGACCAGCCGGGGAGAGGAGGGCGGGGGCGATTGCTGAGGGAGGCTGGGAGGGTGGGGCCTGGCAGTGAGGGAGGTGGGGCCCAGGCCTCTTCCCAGCCAGAGGTTCCCTGGACTCCCGCAGAACCCGAGGGCATGCAGAGCTGGCAGCGCTCCTCAGGGATAGGAGACGGGGCCTCTCCCAGGAGGAGGGAATTCATCCTGAAGGCTGGAAGGCATGGAGCCAGCCGCTGCCTGCTGCCTGCTGCCTGGGCAGGAGCGGGGTAGGCCTTGTCCCGGGAAAGGCCTGAATGCCTCTTCCTGCTGCCTGGAGGCGCTAGAGCAGCCTGAGAAGGAGCCACCGAGTCAGGGCTGGCCCATCCCCTCATTCCATCTGCCCGGAGAGGGGCCTTCTCCTCACCCTGCCACTCAGGAGCCCAGAAGCAGGAGAGGGACGCCGTGAACCTGACCGTGCACAGAGATGGAGGGAGATAGAGATGCAGAGACACACACAGAGCGGGGAGCAGAGAGAGAACGAGATACAGAGACAGAGAGACACACACACAGGATGCTGTGAGACAGATATAGAGACAGAGATACAGAGTCAGAGAGACACACACAGAACGGGGAGCAGAGAGACAGAACGAGATACAGAGACAGAGAGACACACAGAGAGACACAGACAGAGCGGGGAGCAGAGAAACAGAACGAGATACAGAGACAGAGAGACACACAGGATGCTGTGAGACAGATACAGAGACAGAGATACAGAGACAGAGAGACACACAGGGGCCCAGAAAGACAGACAGGGATACAGAGAGACACTGAGAAATACAGAGACAGAGTGTGTCAGAGGCACACAGAGATACAGAAACAGACATGCAAAGAGACAGACACACACAGAGTCAGAGAGACACAGAGACACCCAAAGAGAGACACACACAGACACAGAGGCACACACATGCAGCTACAACACACACACACAGACACACACACACACACAGAGACACATACAAACTGATCCCAGTATCCCCCACAGAGCCCCCAGCCCTCACAGGCCCTGTGCACACGTGCAGCCCTTGCAACCCCACCTTGGCTGCTTCTTGGGGAGCAGCAGGAACAGCCTCCGGGGCCATCCTGCCAGCCGTGACCCAGAGCTTAGCCGTCCCCAGGGCCCAGCAGTCCCCAGCTCTCAGCCCCCAGCTTTCTGCTCCCAGGGCCACACATCCCAGCATCAGTGTCTTGCGTTTTGACCCAAATTTGCTCAGGGCGAGGCTCTGTGTGGTGAGGAAGCCCACCAGCGGACACACTTGGACCCAAGACCTGTGTGTGCATCCTAGGATTGCCACCCGCATGCTGCGAGACCCACGGCAAGGGTCTTCACCTCTCTGAGCCTCAGTTTCCCTCATCTGTGAGGTAGATAGAGGTGGTGGCCAACCTGGGGGCTTGGGGTAGCTGCAGGCTGTGGGAGGAAGGTTGATAACCAGGATGTGGCCCCTGCTTGGCCTCGGAGGGGCTGCCAGGCTGCCTCGGCCCAGCGGTGTGGACTCCAGGAGTGGAGTCGTTTACACTGCCAGCCTGAAGAGTCAGGGCCAGGTGCAGGTCCGGTGGGGACCTGGCTTCTAGTCCCAGCGAGGGTACCATTAGCCATGTGGGCTGTGGCTTGGGTTCTAAACAGAGCTCCTCCCAGACACGGCTCTGCCCCCGTCCAGGGAGATGACAGAGCTCGGTCAGCAGCCGCCAGGTTTCCCGACGAACTTACTTCGTGCCCAGCACTGGCGGGACTCAAAGTGCTGCACTCAGGCACCAAGCAAAATAAAGGGAATCCCAGGCTACATGGCCCAGAGAGCTGGGGCTGAGCATGGGGAGCACAGAGAACAGCAGGCATGGAGGGCTGGGAAACTCAGCTTCCTGGGTTTTTTTTTTTTTTTTTTTGAGACAGATTCTTGCTCTGTCACCAGGCTGGAGTGCAATGGTGCCATCTCGGCTCGGCTCACTGCAATCTGCATCTCCCTGGTTCAAGCGATTCTTCTGTCTCAGCCTTCTGGAGTAGCTGGGATTACAGGCACCTGCCACTGCACCTAGCTAATTTTTGTATTTTTAGAAGAGACGGAGTTTCACCACGTTGGCCAGGCTGGTCTCGAACTCCTGACCTCGTGATTGGCCCGCCTCGGCCTCCCAAAGTGCTGGAATTACAGGTATGCGCCACCGTGCCCGGGCTCAGCTTCTTTTTATGAATGGATTTCATTGAGGCATAATTTATACAATAAAATACATCCGTTTTAAGTGAGTTTGGCACAGGTATCCACCCTCATCCCCACCACTGCAATCGAAATAATCAATACATTTCCCCTTTCCCTGCCAGTTCCCACTCCAGTCCCT
Source organism: Gorilla gorilla gorilla (assembly GCF_029281585.2). Classification (NCBI taxonomy): domain Eukaryota; kingdom Metazoa; phylum Chordata; class Mammalia; order Primates; family Hominidae; genus Gorilla; species Gorilla gorilla. Next base: position 115,657,469 of record NC_073242.2, on the reverse strand, counting down.
GAATGCCACTTGTGGATACTCTGTCCCATATTTTTGCTTTTCCTGGAATTTCGTACCGGTGGAGTCACACAGAGTCACAGCTCACAGTTGCAGTCCCGTGCCTGGCTTCCTTCATTGGCATCTTGTTTTTGAGACTCTTCCAAGCTGCTGCGTGCATGGGTCATTCTTTCCTCTTTCCTGATGAGGAGTGTCCCACTCCAGGATGACACCACGGTTTGTTTACCCAGCTCCTGTGGATGGATATTTGGATCGTTGCCAGCTCAAAGTTATTACAGAGAAAGATGCTGTGAACATTTGTGCACAGGTCTTTGTGTGGACATGTGTTCTCATTTCTCCTAAATACCGAAAAGTGCAACTGCTGGGTCACAGGGCAGGTGTTGACCCTGAGTGGAGCGGTTTAGCCTCAGTTTACATTTATTTATTTATTTATTTATTTAGAGACAGAGTCTCACTCTGTCTCCCAGGCTGAAGCGCAGTGGCGCGATCTCAGCTCACTGTAACCTTCGCCTCCCAGGTTCAAGTAATTCTCATGCCTCAGCCTTCTGAGTAGCTGGGATTACAGGCTCACACCACCACGCCCAGCTGATTTTTTGTATTTTTAGTAGAGACGGGGTTTCGCCATGTTGGTCAGACTGGTCTCAAACTCCCGACCTCAGGTGATCCACCCGCCTTGGCCTCCCAAAGTGCTGGGATTACAGGCTTGAGCCACCGCACCTGGCCAGTTTCCTTATCTTTATAATGGGAATTAAAAAGTTGGAAACAACCACCTGGCATGCATCAGCAGGTGAACAGATAAACAAAATACAATGTGTCCACAACATGGAGCATTATTTGGCCAAGAAAAGGAATGATAGCCCTTGACAACATATGCCTGGAGACAGAAGCCAGACACAAGGCCACACACCGATCCCATCGACATGAAATACCCAGAACCGGCAATCCATAGAGACAGAAGGCAGCTTAGTGGCTGCTTAGGGCTGGGGGCCAGGGGGCTGGGGAACCACGGATCGTGGGGATAGGGTTTTCCTTTTGGAGTGATGGGCATGTTCTGAAATGAGATACAGGTGGTGGCTGCACAACCTCATGACTGCACTGAACGCCACTGAATTGTACCCTTTAAAATAGTTAAAGTGGGCCAGGTGCAGTGGCTCATGCCTGTAATCCCAGCACTTTGGGAGGCCAAGGCGGGCAGATCATGAGGTCAAGAGACCGAAACCATCCTGGCCAACATGTGGAAACCCTGTCTCTACTAAAAATACAAAAATTGGCTGGGTGTGGTGGAACGCACCTGCAGTCCCAGCTGCGCAGGAGGCCGAGACAGAATTGCTTGAACCCGGGAGGCCCGGGTTGCAGAGAGCCCACATCGCACCACTGCACTCCAGCCTGGCAACAGAGCAAGACTCTGTCTCAAAAAAAATATGTAAAAAAAATAAAATGGTTAAAGTGGTGAAGTTTATGTTATTTGAATTTTGTCTCCATTTTCAAGAGGGGGAGGCTAATCTGATCATCGTTTTTAGGGTTCCTGCAAAGGTTACACGAGATGCCCCAGGGAGCATTTAGCACAGTGCCGGGCACACAGTCCCAGGATGACAGCTGCAGGTCTTCGGGGGTTCCATCTGCTCACGTACGGCTCTGTCCCCATGCTTACAACACTGCCTGCATGTGGGAGGCACGCAATGAATATCTTTTCATCAGGAACAGTTAGCTTCGAGACTATGATGTCCTCAGGCCCCTAAGCAAAGCCCTGCCAGGAATGCATGGTAATGAGAATGTCTGCAGCACGACTGTGACCTTGACATCCATTATCTTCAAGAAATCTTCACAACAACCCCATCGTTAATCTCCCCATGTTTACAGAGAAGGAAACCGAGAGGGGTTAAGGAAGCCGTCCAAGGTCAGCCACCAGCCCAGACTGGCGACTCCCGAGCCCATGGGGCAGGTGAGCAGGCCGTGTGGTCAGCCAGCGCGGACTCCCCCCACGCAGCATCACCGAGCCTCATACGGAGAGGCCCACCCTCGACGATCTGTGCAGAGCGAGGCTCTCTGCCCTACTCTCAGGCTGGATTTTCACAGAGACGAGGCCAGGAGGGGAAATTGTCCCTGTGGGTCTGTCCCGGAAGAGACCCTGGGCTCCAAGCACAGAGCAGGATGTAGCCTGCCCCGGGGTCCTCCGGCCGAGCCAGGAAGAAGGCCTCAAGGCAGCCAGGCCGGCAGGGATTTCCCAGAGGCTCTGACTTGGAGGGAAAATGCAGCCAAAACTAGGCCAGGGAAACCGGCTCATGGCTGCCTGGGCCGGCCGCTGTCCCCTGGCAGCTGCAGTGACTCTCCCAGGGCTTCGGCCATTGATTGGCCTCTTGTCCTTAGCCCTCAGTGGCCATGGGCGCACCTCGTTCTCATTCTTGGAATTCTCCTGAGACCTCACTTTTGGCTGGATCTCAGCCTGGCTGACCCCTCCCCAAGGCCATCATGCTACTTCCTGCCTGGATTGGGGAAGGATCACCCTAGAGGCTTCCCCCTCTTCATTCCCCCATTCCCAATTCCCATCCCAACCCCTGAAAAATGTTTACCCCGGTGTACTCGTGAGCATGCTTCTGCCACATCCAGTTCTGCAAAACTCTGTTTCATGCATGTCACTCTCCTGCTCTCAAACTATCTGTGGCTCCCTAGTGCTCTCAGAGAGGCAGTTCAAAGACAGGCTAAGAGCAAGGATGCTGGAGCCAGGACATCTGGGTTTGAATTCTGACTCAGCTACTTGCACATTGAGAGATCCTGGGCAAGTCACTGACCTTGCCGTGCCTCTCTTGCTCCATCTGTGAAATGGAATAAGCACTGGGGCCTCCCACACCATTCTTGGCATAGTAAATGAACTGATGGACGTAACATGTTTAGCACAGGGCCTGCTCGTCATTGTAAGGACTGTGAATACTGAGGGCAGAGCCAGTCCATCTCCAGGGTCTGGACCAGGGCACAGTATCTGGGATCCACTCCAGCCAAAACACATGGCCTCCACTGGCCGTCCCCATCACTGTGATGTCACTCCCCCACCCCGAAGCCTTCCACCCCTGCAGTCAAATTATCTTACAAGCTCAGCTCAACAGGCAACCCATCCACCCGGCCCCAAGCAATCGGGTCACCCGACTTGATCTCCTTCCATGGGTGTCCACACCAGCGCTTCTCAGACAGGAAGTACACATGAAGCCCCCTAAGCCCACCTGGAAGAGGAGCTGATCCCCATCTGGGCTGAGCCCTGGACAGGCAGCTCTGGTCAGGAGGCCCCTGGCCTGCGGGCTTTGTGACCGCCCCTCCCGGGAGCGGACTCCAGGCTGGTGTGGTGCCCGCTCAGGGCCATTCACCAGAGTTAAACATCTAGCCAGCAAGAGGGCGGGGGCCTCGGCTATGCCCCAGCCTCTGCCCTCCCCGGCCCTGCCCCAGTGGCTCTGTCCATCCGTCCTGGGCAGTGCTCAGCAGCCTCACTTCCTCTCTCTGTGGCCCCCTCCCCTGCACAGGACCAAGGGCACCCCATCGGCTCCTCCGTCCCCATCTAATGCCACCTCACAGTCACTTGTTCATTCGACACGCATTCATTAAGTGCCCTCTGTGGCTTGCCCAGGTCTCTGATCCCTCAGCTGTCATGTAGCTGTTCTCGGGACAAGCTTTACTTTCTCGCCTTGTAAAGTAGTCTTGGGTGGGTCATGTCACCTTCTTCCCCAGGCCCCGCTGGGATGGCCCATGGGACGTTGCCATCACAGGTTGAGCACCTACCATGTGCCGGGCACTGTGTCATGCACGTTACAAATATCCTCCCACAGATGTCCCCGCAAGCCCTGGAAAGCCAGGGCCTCTTCTGCTCCCTGCCCCTCGCTTGCAGAAAGTGAAGCTCAGAGAGGCAGAGTGACCTGCCCCGGGGCGCACAGCTGGTGAGAGGCCAAGCCAGGGCTTCTTGCTCCGAAGTCTGGGATTCGCAGCGCTCCACAACCCCTCGCCTGCTGGTGTTGGCTGCGTGTAACAGCCACATCCTACGATGAGACTTTCTGTGGCTTCTCAGTCCCCTCCAACCCCTGTAGATGGCAGCTCGGTCCTGTCCCCGACCCTGACCTCGGGGTCCTGAATCTCCAGCCCAGAAATGTTGACCTTGACGTCAACCCTGCAGGCTCAAACAATCCCCAAAGGTGCCCCTCGTCCTAACCCCTGCACCTGCAACTGTGTTAACTTGGGTGGCCAAGGGACTCTGCAGACGTGATTCAGTGAAGGACCCGGATGTGGGGGGCGGGTGTGTGTCCTGGATTAGCCAGTGGGCCTGAGGTACCCCGGGGCCCTCGCAGGAGGGAGCCAGGGGCGTCACAGCCAGAGAGAGGAACTGAAAGATGCTCCAATGATGGGTTTGGAGAAAGAGGAAGGGGCCAGGAGCCAAGGAATTCGGGCGGCCTGGAAGCTGGGAGCACAAGGACCAGGGCTTCCGAGAGCCTCTAGAAGGAACCAGCCCTGTCGACATCCGGATTTTGGCCCAGTGAGAGCCATGTCTGACTTCTGACCTGCAGAACCAGGAGAGAAGCAGCTGCGAGGTTTCAGCCTCTAAGCTTGTGGTGATTTGTCAACGCAGCCATGGGACACTCACACAATGCCCTGGACACCCCGCTGCTGTACGAGTCCTGGCCGTGCCTGCCCTCCTCCCTTCCCTACCCCCAGGTTGATGCAAGACGGCCCCCACCCACACCCAGACCCCAGGCGCGAAGGAGGTCTTGGCCACCCCAGCCTCTCCGGTCTCGCAGCCTCTGGGCTCTGGGCCCTGCCTCTGGCCCTGCTCGCTTTCTGCCCTGGGCCATTGTTAGTGCCTTATCAGCCCAGCACATCTCGCCTGCATCTAATTGGAATTTCCTCAGAGGCAGGAAACCTGGCTCAGGCGTCATCAGGGCTCAGATGGTGGACCTGTGGCCTTCCTACTGGGTAAACTGGGTAAACTGAGGAACTGACTCTTACTGAGTCGCACACCTGCCCACTCTTGGCTAACCTCCTGGGGCGCTTGATGCTGTTTCCCATGGCCCAGGAAGCCCTCAAAGTCAGCCCATCCTTCCTCCCGCTGTGTCCTCCTGCAGGGCCTCTGCCCAGGCAGCTCTCTCTGCCCGTAAGCTCAGCCCCTCTGGGTGCAGAGCTGCTCCATCTTCCTCAGCGCAGCAGGAGTGAGAAGCCACCTCTTCGAGAGCTGCCCCGCACGGCACTTCCTTGCTGGAAATCACTCCATTATTGCTTGGCCTTTTTTTTTTCCCTGAATCTTCTGAGGGGATCATGGTGCCTGCACCACTCCCGGGACCTGTTTCGAGGCAGGGGGTCCACGTATCTCTCACAGATGGGCCACGGCAGCTGTTGCACAAAGATGTTCCTGGCTCCAGCTGACCTCAGGCGAGTCAAGTCCCCTCCTGGGCTGGGGGTTGCACCTGGAACATGGCAATACAAAGGCAGGTCTGGTAAGGATATAAGACGCCTGGTGGCACACACAGTATGTGCTCAGCTAACAGCAGCTCTTTCCCTTGACCCTCCAATGATCGTCAAGGTGCCCCCTTGATCCACAGGCCAGGGAGGTTATTGATTGATAAAATGTTTCCCCTGGCATGGAATGCACAGCCCATGATGCCCTGTCCTCCTTCAGGCAGAGCCGAGGGCACAGGAGACCCACAGCTGTGCGGACTCCCCGCTGGTGGGGATGGCCACATACCAGGTGGGACAACAGAGCTCTGCTCAGGGTCATACAGCTGACATGTCACAGATTCAGACTTCCAACCTGCTCTGTGTGGCTTTGCCGTGGCCCGAAGAAGAAGAGCAGGACTCAGAGGCATCTCACAGGTGGACAGAGACCCCAATCTGTGTGCTGCTGCATGTACACCTCCTGCTGTGGACAGAGACCCCCGAATCTGCGTGCAGTGGTTAAAGGTCCCTGTACACCTCCTGCTGTGGACAGAGACCCCCGAATCTGCGTGCAGCGGTTAAAGGTCCCTGTATGCCTCCTGCTGTAACCAGAACCCCACAAACAGCTCGTGTCAAGGTTCCCAGGCCGGCCAGGCAGGGCTGGGCAGAGTGAGGTGCTCCAGCTCACGGACAGGGGCACTGAAAAGGCTTGGGGGCTCAGAGAACGTTCATTCCAGTTCCCCAGGGACAGGAATCCGCCCCAGCCCAGGTTCCTGCCCCAGCGAGGCCTTCTCATTGGCGTGATCGGGGTCCGGTTTGGAGCCAGGCCACACAAAGCCACACAGAGCAGCCTCGGAAGTTTGGTGACAGAAAACGACATGACCTTGGTGGGGTTAGGAGGCTGCAGCTTTTGGTGGGGCAGGTCAGGGTCCCGGGGTGTTGTGGCCACAGAGCCACGCAGGGGAGGCGCTAGGTTGTGGGTTAGGGGAGGGAGATGCCCCTTCATCCCTGGCCAGGTTGGGCAGCAGTGACGCCTTCTTTCCTCCCCCACTGCCCCCCTACAACCCCGACACTCTTCACGGAACCCCTCTGTCTGCTAGGCACTGGGTAGGCACTATTTGTATAAATAAAATTCCTTTTGGGCCTGTGTGGATCCCCTCCTGAGCCAAAAGGCAGTTTGAGTCTGGGAGTGACAAGACCTGGCCATCACAGGAGTGGGTGGGGCAGGGAGAGGAGGTGACCTTTTGCAGCTCAACCCCCTCCAACAGCCTCATTGAAAGGTCCCGCCCAGGACTGTGGGGGAGAGGGGAATGAGGAGGGGGACACTGTCTCAATAAAGGTCATGATGTCCCAGTTTTGCCCGAGGCTGTCCCCCATGTCATTTCTGCCAGCTGCAAAGAGCAGGGGAGCCCACAGCCAGCTCTGAGTGAGGGGATGGCGGCCACCACCCGGTCAGAGCCCCGCTCCGCGCCTGCCAGAGCAGAGGATGCTGGAGAAGCAGGGGCCAGGACACATAGGTGGTCCCAGAGCTGGGAGCTGCTGAAAGAGGCTCCAGAGACCCCGCAGCCTCCACAAACAGCATCGACTTCCTGCAAGGTCCTCTCCCCAAGGCCCCATTTGCTTTGAGCAAACAACCCTCTCACTGACTCCCAGGCCTGACCCTGGCCAGGCTGCATGGGGTCCTCTGGGGAAGGTTTTCACAAAGACCTGTCCAGCCCATGGGCCACTGCAGGAAATCCTGGAGGCCAGCGCTACAATGCATCGCTTCCGGCAGCCCAGGGGTACCTGGGCACAGGAAAGAGGTGCCGGCAGCTCTCAGGCTTTCAAAAGGGACTGGGTGGCCCCCTGGGATCATCACGGCCTTGAGCAGCAGTGGTCAGGCAGGGGAACAGAAAGGCTGCCCTGGGAGGGCAATGGGAGTTTCGAGCTGTGAGGGACAGCCTTCCTAAAATCCCACTTTCTCACTCCTCTGCTTACATACATTCCATGGCTCCCCATTGCCCAAAGGATCAAGTCTAGACACTGAAGCTTGGCAGGCAGGCTTTCTCAAGCATCTCCACCAGTGGTAGCCCTCTCTCCAGACAGACCAGTCTTACGCCAAACACTCCAGCCCTGACTGAGGTCTTTGTCTTGGCCGCTGCATCTGCCTGGAAGGCCCACACTCCTCCCCAGAGCAGCTTTGGGGCGGTCCAGTGTGTTTAGTGCTTATCATGATTGACTCTGACAGCTCCTCAACCCTATGGTGACTGCAGTTCTCCCAGGTCCGGGACGGTGCCCCAGCTGCTCCCACAGGGAAAATGTGCACAGCGTGATCAAGATAGCCAGACAAGGCCAGGTGCGGTGGCTCACACCTGTAATCCCAGCACTTTGGGAGGTCGAGGCTCGTGGATTCATCTTAGGTCAGGAGTTCAAGACCGGCTTGACCAATATGGTGAAACCCTATCTCTACTAAAAAATACAAAATTTGGCCAGGCAAGGTCGCTCACGCCTGTAATCCCAGCACTTTGGGAGGCCAAGGCGGGCAGATCACGAGGTCAGGAGATCAAGACCATCCTGGCTAACACGGTGAAACCCCATTTCTACTAAAAATACAAAAAATTAGCTGGGCGTAGTGGTGGGCGCCTGTAGTCTCAGCTACTAGGGAGGCTGAGGCAGGAGAATGGCGTGAACCCGGGAGGCGGAGCTTGCAGTGAGCCGAGATCATGCCACTGCACTCCAGCCTGGGCGACAGGGCCAGACTCTGTCTCAAAAAAGAAACAAAATTAGCCGGGCTTGGTGGTACACACCTATAATCCCAGCCAGTCGGGAGCCTGAGGCAGGAGAATCCCTTGAACCCGGGAGGTGGAGGTTGCAGTGAGCCAAGATCGCACCACTGCACTCCAGCTTGGGCGACAGAGTGAAAATCTGTCTTAAAAAAAAAAAAAGATATTCAGACCACGCCGGGCACAGTGGATCATGCCTGTAGTCTCAGCACTTTGGGAGGATGAGTTGGCGGGAGGATCGCTTGAGCCTAGGAGTCTGAGAACAGCTTGGGCAACACAGTAAGACACCATCTCTACAAAATAATTTTTTAAAATATTAGCTGGGCGTGGTGGTGTGCACCTGTAGTCCCAGCTATCCAGGAGGCTGAGGTGGGAGGATCGCTTGAGCCCCGGTGGTTGAGGCTGCAGTGAGCTGTGATCCCACCACTGCATTTCAGCCTGAGCAACAGGGCAAGACTCTATCCGACACCGCCCCTCCCAGGAAAAATAAAAATAAAAAAGATAAGGTGAGCACTGAGCATAGAGCTGCCATGTGTGGAGATGCTGAACCTTTTCTCTGCAGCTCTCTGCTTAGGAAGAAAAGGAAAGGCAGCTTCTTACAGGACTCAGCTTTCAGCTTAATTTCTTCCTTTTGGCAGAGTGAATTGAGGTCCCCATATTTTATTTTCCTTTCACACCCCCTCCAGCACAAGGCTCAGGTGCTTGGTGCTGGATCTGGAACATGGGCTGGCTCTGCAGGGCTGCTTGGGGAGGAAGCTGCTGAGTTAGAACCCCTCTTTTGGACACGTCTCCCCACCACCCACGGCACCAGCAACTGCAGGAATCTCTGTAAACCACAAATCTGGCGATGACACTAAGACTAAGAGTTAAACCCACCAGTGGCCCCTGAGGTCCTCAGAACAAAGTCCGCCACTCTCCTGGAGCTCAGGTCTACCACAACCCCACCCTGCCTCACCTCCTCACTTGTGCAACGGGGAGCACTTAACTTCTATCGTCCTCAAATGTGTATGTTTTCTCTTGCATCTGTCCTCTTGCACAGGCAGCTCCCATTGCCTGAAACACTGTTTTCTGCCTCCCCACTCCTCTTTCTTCTTGTTTTCTTCCTTTCACTTTCGGCTTAAATGCCTCCTCCTCCAGGATGCCCTCCTGATTGTTCCAAGACTGGTGGGATGCCTTTAAGGATTTGTGCAGCCCCCCAGAGCTGCCCATATATTTTATATTTCTTACACTGTCTTGTCAATACTTGGATAATTGTTCTCCTTGCTAGCCAGCCCCCTGTGAGGATAGGGACCTTTGACTTCTCTGGGTTTCATCCTTTATTCCCCACCTCTGGGGTCACCATCTCATTGATGTCACCAGCACCTCCACTTAAACAATGAAGAATCGCCTCCTCCCCGCTCACTCTCCCTCCCCTCACGCAGTCCCACCACCTGGCCAAGGGGGTCTTCCTAAAACATGAGTCAGACCCTGAGTCTCCCCTGCTCAAGCCCACTAGTGACCTCCCCACTGATCTTAGAATAAAGCCCCAAGTCCTCACCATGGCCCACAGGATGCCTGGATCAGATCCTGCCCCCCTTCCCTTGGTCCCTCCTTGTAAGCCCCCTGGGGCTTCCTTCCATACTCTACAGCCCAGCAAACCTCTTGTGCCTCAGGGCCTTTGCACATGAACTCCTGCTGCCAGGAGAATTCCTACTGCTCCCCATGTGACTGGGCCCTCTCCTCCTGCCCAGCCCAGGTGAAAGGAGCCCCCCTCAGAAGCAGGCTGACCTTAGACTCACGGGCTCCAGCACCTGGCTGACTCCCTTCCTAGACCCACCCTAATGACAATTACCGTATTTACCCACTTGGTTATGTTTTTATTTCTCACATTTCACTAAAATGGAGGAGGCAGGATATTCTGTCTCGCATGCTGTTATAATCCAGATGCCTGGCATGCACCCTCACCCCCAACAGGACTCGGCCAATATTTGAGAAACAAATGGATGAGTGAAGGGTCACAGGCCTTCTCTGCCATGCTGGGTTTGAGGAGGCCAGGGACCAGAACCCCTGCCCACGCCCCCCTGAGCCCCTTCCTCTACCGGCCTCCCCAGGCTTTCCTGGAGACATGTTACCCAGTCACGTGCAGAAGAGGTGACGCTTTTAAACAAAACAAACATGCCTTCAAGTGGCCTGGTGACATGGTGGCTCACACCTGTAGTCCCTGTCACGTGGCCTGGTGTTGGCGGAGGTTTCAGCAGGTGGCATTAAAGGGAGCCACAGACAGATGGATGGACAGAGGGCTGGGCAAGCAAGCAAAACCACCAGCCTGGGTCACAGCTCTGCTGAGGTCCGTGAAGTCCTCTCTGCACCGTGTCTGTCTCAAAAGTGTCTGCAATCCATCAGCATCAGGGGAGCTTGGGGCCTGCCACTGGTGGCTGCAGGCTTGGCTCTCTCTGTTAAAATGCTGTGGACACTGGGCACGGTGGCTTATGCCTGTAGTCCCAGCACTTTTGGAGGATGAGAGGGGGAGGATCTCTTGAACCCAGGAGTTCAAGACCAGCCTGGGCTACATAGTGAGATCCTGTCTCTACCCAAAAAAAAAAAAAAAAAAAGGAAGAAGAAGGAGAGAGAGAGAGAGAAAATTAGCCAGGCCTGGTGGCGCATGCCTGTGGTCCCAGCTACCGGGGAGGCTGAAGTGGGAGGATCACCTAAGCCCGGGAGGGGAGGCTGCAGTGAACTGAGATTACATCACTGCACTCCAGCCTGGGTGAAAGAGCGAGACCTTGGCTAAAAAACAACGACAACAACTAAAAGGATGCAACCCATGATGTGCGTGGGGGGTGGGCAAGAGCACAGCTGCCCGCCCCCCGACCCCATCTTTAGAAGCAGACAGACTGGGCTTGTCCAAAACCACATCATTTGTTCAGGCTCTTGCCTTTCAAAGGGACATCTTCAGAATGTGATCTTCAAGCAGGAAACAGAAAATGTTGTGGGAAGGACAGGCAAGGAGAGAACAGGAAAGCAAAAGAAGGAAGGGATGGAGAGAGAGACGAAAGAAAGAAAAAGAAAGAAAGGGAGGGAGGGAGGAAGGAAGGAAGGAGAGAAGAGGGGAAAAGGGAGGGAGAGAGAAAAGGGAGAAGGAAGAAAATGAAAGAAGGAAGGAGGGAGGAAAGAAAGACAGAGAGAGAGAGAGAGACCAGCAGAAAGCCAGAGAGACGGGAGAGGAAAGAAAAAACAGAGAAAGAAAGAAGAAAAAGAGAAAGGCAGGAGGGGCAAGGGGAAGAATGAACATGCCCATCAGCCCTTAATCAGAGGAGCCCCAGCCCCCTGTCCCTAAGCCACCCCAGAGGCCCCCGTCTCCCCTTGGCAGACCAGGCTTGCTGGTGGGACCCCACCCACCGCCCAGGCCTCCCCGCTCCTGGACACGGTGGTTACACAACGGCCTCTGTGGACACCGTCCAGAAGCTGGAGGTCACATGGGGCAGCTTCGCCCGGGACTGGGAGGCGCTTCCCAGACCCAGGCCACCCCTCCTCCCCGGCGAGCTTGGCCGGGAGTCAGCTCTCCAGCGCACTGGCCAGAGTGTTCCCAGATGTGCACCGCGGGTGATAAAAGGCGCACTGGTTCCTGTCAGCAGCAGGGAACTCCAGGAGGGGACCCCCAGCAGCCGGCCGGGGCAGATGTTTGCAACGTGTGCGCTGGCGGCAGGGAGGGGAAGCCAGAGGCACCGGGATGGCCTGGCTGGCTCGCAAGGGGACCACACAGGGGTGTCGCCACACCCCCTCTCCTGGGACGCACATCAGATGGGATGGGGTCAGGTGCAGTTAGGAGGAGACACGCTGCCCTTCCCACCTGGCTGCTCACTCCACCGTGGACTGCCCTGGGAGTGGCATCCGGTTTGGGGTTACCCTGGGCCTCTACTGCCTGCCCTGGAACTGCATCCCGGCTTGGAAATGGGCTGCTCCTCCCTCTGCCCCTGAGTTTCTGGGGATGGTGCCAGTCCCAGTACTTTGCCCTTGACCCTTGGTAACAGGGGAAGCATGTAACCCAGTCCCGACCAATCACAGTTTCCCATTCCCCTGGCCACTGTGATTGGTGCAGGGATGGGCACGGGACCTGAACAGGACCAATGGAGTCCTTCCCTGAGAATGAAGAATGTTCCCTCCTGAGTCTCAGACCGTGTGAGGAGCGATTCCGGAAGGTCGCTCGTGGCCACTAGACTCCTCGGCAGACCAGGAGATCGGGATCTGGAATGGGGCTTGGAGTTGAGCTCATGCAGCAAGCTAGGGGCAGGGTGAGTTTAGGAGAAGAATCAGTCAGGCTCCTGGCCGGCTGGGAGGGGCTCCGGCAGTCCCAGCCGCGTGGGCGAGGAGAAGGGAGTGGAGCAGCCAATCTGGGCGACCCAGTGACCTTGAACATTTGAGCCCCGTGAAATCGGGGCAGCTGGATGAGGAGCGCAGAGGCAGCTGGGGCTGCGCACAGAGCACGGGGAGGGACTGCCCCCGCTGGGTCCTCAGAGAGAGGCCGCTTTCTGCTTTAAAATGCAGGCAGAGGCCAATTAAACCAAAGCACCGAGGTGCTTCCCGGCAGAGATGGCCGCAGGAAGGGGTTAAACAAGGGCACAGCTGACTGGCCAGCTTGGGACAGGAAGTGGGGCCAAGCTGAGGCCAGGCCAGGGAGGAAATGCAGGACTCTCTCCCTCAACCCTCAAACTGACCTTTTCAGATCACCCAAATCTTCTTCCTTTTTTTCCTAATATGTCTGAGCACCAAGCAGCCCTGTGATTTGTGGTCGTGGTTTCTGTGTCTCAGGACAGCTGCCGGGGGAGGAACTATGTTTTGCTCACTGTACAGATGAGGAAACTGAGGGTCACAGTGGTGATGGAGCTGCTGGTAACTGACAGGGCTGAGGCTGAAATCAGGCCCTTCTGACCCCCAGGCCAGGGCTCTTTCTTTCTTTTTTATTTTTCTTTTAGAGACAGGATCTCACTCTGTCGCACAGGCTGGAGTGCAGTGGTGCGATCACTGCTCACTGCAGCCTCTACCTCTCAGGCTCAAGTGATCCTCCCACCTCAGCCTCCCAAGTAGCTGGGACTACAGGCATGCACCACCACACCTGGCTAATTTTTTTTAACGTTTTTGTAGAGATAGGGTCTCACTATGTTGCCCAGGCTGGTCTCAAACTCCTGGGCTCAAGTGATCCTCCCACCTCTGCCTCCCAAAGTGCTGGGAATGCCAGATGTGAGTGTCGTGCTGGGCCTTTCCAGAGCTCTTTCCTTGACAGCTCTGTGGCTCCCACTGACAGGGCTCTGCCAGGGAGCTGAGGAGCTGCCTCTCTGTCCCTTCGCCCTATGCTGGGGTGACTCACAGATGCCCTGGTCTCGTGGTGGCCTGACTATGGCCTCCCCACTCTCTGCTCCCATCTCCTCTCTCACAGAGCCCAGCTGTGAGTGGATATCTGTCCACCATGTATAGCTGGTGACCACACACACACACACACACACACACACACACACACACACACACCACAGTCTGTCCTGGAGAAACTTCAGAAGGAAGGGACATCACAGCTTTGAGCCTCTGCTCCTGGAACTGCTATTTGGGCCAAGTCCCTTCTGACTTTCTGGCCCATCCAGGGCATTTTGCTGGATAGTTTGGAGCCGTAGCTGAGGGAAGGGCTGTCCTCTCTGATTCCAGCACTTCCCAGTGCTTCCTCCAGGTGTGAGGGTCACAGGTACAGCTTCAGGGAGGGGCTGGAGCCCACCAAGCCCTGTGGTATCTCCAGCGGGGGGATGGCAGTGGCTGTCCCTGTTGAAGGCAGATATGCCTGGGCTCAAGCCTTGCCCTGCCTTCCCCCGGGTACACTCAGTTGTGTGACCCTGTCAAGTTGTGTAACCTCTGAGAGCCTCAGTTTCCCCATCTGTGAGGTGGAGATAATGATGCCCTTAGGACTGCTGAGTGACTGGCGGACCCTTGCCTGTAGGCTGTTATACCAACAGGCACCGCTGTCCCCAAAGCTGCCACCCAGCGAGCCCAGCGCCACCCCACTCTCATGTCCCAGTCCAGCAGCCCTGAAAGGCTGGGGGTGGGATCAGGCAGAAAATGGAGCAGCCCGGCCAGCAGGGTGGGGACCGGAAAAAGAAGGGGGTGGCTTCAGGAAAGGTGTGGCCGGAACCCCCGGAGCCAGCAGCTGGAAGGAAGGAGTCGCCAGGTGGGTCCCGCCCTCGGCAGGCTGCGCCAGGAGGCATGAGGCCAGGGTGCTTGGCTGGGCCATTCCTACCTCCGGAGACCCTGGGATGTCCTTCGGGATGGAGGGCCAAGCATTGTCCCTGATTACAAGAGGTGCTTGCTGGTGGCTTTCACATGGTTCATTGTATGCTGGGGCCTTGGGAACTGACTTCAGCGCTCCTGGATCAGTGGGGTCTCAGATCACGGCCCTCCATCTGCCATGTCCCTGAGCTTGGTGCCGGTATGGGCTGCAGACCAGGGGTGTGGCGGGAAGGGAGGAGGGCTGAGCTCTCCCGGCTGCCGTCACTCATTCAGCCTGCGTCAGTGTGTGCCCCTGGATGTCTGGCCCTGGGCTAGGCCCTGAGGAGAGGGCAATAGAAACTCTGTGTGACCCCTGCCTTCCAGGAGCTCTGGCGGGGTCTGGCCAGGAGCAGCCACATGCACAATGATTCTGCAGGTGCCCCAAGAGCAGCACGTGACCCGGCCATGGGGAGATGGGGAAACTTCCCAGGGGAGGTGGAGGTTGAGACCTGAAGGACCAGGAGTCAGCCAGGCTGAGGTGGTAGAGAGAGAAGAGAAGGCACTCCAGGCCAAGGGGCAGCACGTGCAAAGGCCCTGAGGCCAGAGAATCCATAGGACAAACAAATAAGCAACCAAAAATGGGGATGAGGGAGAGGAGTCAGGCTTTGGGGCCATTCTGAGTGCCTTTAAAGGGCTGGATATGAAATGTGGCACATCAGGGCACTGCCGAGGGTCACATGGCTAATAGGAGTGGGTTAGGACTCAAACCCAGGTCTGAGTCCCTTTGATCCATGAAGTCATGCACCACACAGAGTCTTTCTCAGGCCAAGGGTGTGGCCCTGTCCCCGGGGATTTGACAGACCAACCAGAAACCGAGCCACAACTTAGAACTTGACCTTTGGAAACAGACAGCAGGCACTGGTCAAGGGCATCATGGAGAAAGTGACCTTAGGCTGAGCCTGGAGGGACAGGTGAGTTTAGGTTCCCAGTAGGCGAAAGGAAGAGAGGACACAGCAGAGTCCTCCAAAAAAAGATGGGACTCCAGGCCACCTCCCATCTGCACTCCCGGCCCCCACCTCCCCTTCTGCACCCCTGGCCACCTTCCCATCTGCAGCCCCCACCTCCCCCTCTGCACCCCCTGACCACCTTCCCATCTGCACACTTTCCTCCCTCTACCAGCCAGTTTCCTCCCCTCCTCCAGCCTCAGTCTCCCCATCACAAGGGGAAAGGAGGAGACCCAGGCAAAAAGGGCCAGAACAACTTGGGGACTCTCAGGAGGGCTCTGGGTTATCTCCTTCCCAAGGAGAGGGGAGGGGGCAGGGGGCCTAGAGTCAAGGTCCCCAGCCTAGTCCCCTGCACTTCTCTCCTGCCAGGACTCTGAACAATGACTCTGGAAAGTGGGGTTACTAAGACCCTCCAGGGGCATGGGTAAGGTACCAAGGAGTGCCTGGTACACAGTAGGTATTCAATAAATGCTCCTGGGCCCTCTGGGTGCTACCCATTCCCCCTGACAAGAAGCAGCTACTGATCCACAATGAGTGGGGCAAAGTCCTCTTGTAGGCCCCAGATGTCCAGTGCTAAAGGATCCCCACCTGAAAACAAGTCCTACCCCTCTCAGTATGCGGGTGTGCACACACAGAAACATGCTCACACTCACATATACGTGTACACACAGAAACGTGCAAACACGTGTACACACAGAAATGTATACACACAAAAACACATGCACACACAGAAATGTGCACACTTAGACACACGTGTGCACACATGGCGTCGAAAATCCCATCCCCCTGGCCAGGCACAGTGGCTCACACGTGTAATCCTAGCAATTTGGGAGGCCGAGGCGGGCAGATTGCCTCAGCTCAGGAGTTCAAGACCAGCCTGGACAACATGGCAAAACCCTGTCTCTACTAAAATACAAAAGTTAGCTCGGTGTGGTGGTGGGCACCTGTAATCCCAGCTACTGGGGAGGCTGAGGCAAGAGAATGGCTCGAACCTGAGAGGCGGAGGTTGCAGTGAGTGGAGATAGCGCCACTGCACTCCAGCCTGTGTGACAGAGCGAAACTCCATCTCATTAAAAAAAAAAAAAAAAATCCCATCCCCCCATCTCTCCGTCCACGAACTCACCCCTGCATCCCCAAGGCTCTGCCCAGCTCTGTGTCCTATAAATAGTCATTCAAGGTTCCAGAGCTCCAAGCCCCAGGACCAAGGGGAGGTCCCACAGCTGAGCACTTCATGTCCCTTCCTGTCTGACTCCTCAGTGCTCTTAGTCACTAGTGGCTAGAAGTTGGGGTGGGCCTCATGGCTAACTAGGGATGGAATAAGTGGTACCCAGGCTTTGGAGAGGCAGCACCAAGTTCAAATTCAATTACTCATCAGGGTTACTGTGTCCCTTTTTTTTTTTTTTGAGATGGAGTCTTGCTCTGTCGCCCCAGGCTGGAGTGCAGTGGCGCGATCTTGGCTCACTGCAACCTCCACCTCCCGGGTTCAAGCGATTCTCAGCCTCCCACGTAGCTGGGATTACAGGCGTGCACCATCATGCCCAACTAATTTTTGTATTTTTAGTAGAAACGGGATTTCACCATGTTGACCAGGATGGTCTCAATCTCTTGACCTCGTGATCCGCCTGCCTCAGCCTCCCAAAGTGCTGGGATTACAGGCGTGAGCCACCACGCCAGGTCTCACTCTGTTCCATTATTTAGGTTGAGCACTGCAAGGAATCCATGACAAAGGGGATGCTGTTCACATTGTGAACATCTTTATAATCTAGAAAACATGTTTGTCTTTTTATGATAGCTTTATTGACTTGAAAGATGGACTACTTATCCATCAATTATATCAATTTTCTGTCAGATGGCAGCAAAAGCGCTTGTTCTAACAAAATCAGTGTCATGCAATTGTCTTAATTACTCCCAGTGGTTGTTATTAAAACTGGGGGTTCCGATTATTTTGTTTAATTTATATATAATGACATCATATCTGGTATACTATTGTTAAGAAATTAATCATAGGAGGCCGGGCGCGGTGGCTCACGCCTGTAATCCCAGCACTCTGGGAGGCCGAGGTGGGCGGATCACAGGGTCAGGAGATCGAGACCATCCTGGCTAACATGGTGAAACCCTGTCTCTATTAAAAATATAAAAAATTAGCCGGGCGTGGTGGCAGGCACCTGTAGTCCCAGCTACTCGGGAGGCTGAGGCAGGAGAATGGCGTGAACCCGGGAGGCAGAGCTTGCAGTGATCTGAGATTGCGCCACTGTACTCCAGCCTGGGCGACAGAGCAAGACTCCGTCTCAAAAAAAAAAAAAAAGAAATTAATCATAGGATAACTTTATTTATTTATTTGACATGGAGTCTGCTCTGTCACCCAGGCTGGAGTGTGGTGGCGTGATCTCTGCTCACTGCAATCTCTACCTCCTGGGTTCAAGCAATTCTTCTGCCTCAGCCTCCTGAGTATCTGGGACTACAGGCATGCACCCCTATGCCTGACTAATTTGTTTGTATTTTTAGTAGAGACGGGGCTTTGCCATGTGGCCAGCCTGGTCTCAAACTCCTGACCTTAGGTGATCCACCTGCCTCGGCCTCCCAAAGTGCTGGGATTACAGGTCTGAGCCACCTGGCCAGATGAATCGTAGGATAACTTTAAAATATTAGTTGGAGAAAGAGGTGGCCTCTCAGCCTGTTTCCACATGTGTCTTCTGGGCGTAATGGCTCACCCCTTTTGAGATGTGCCAAGGATACAGGAAAATCTATGTGAAGTTTGTGATGGCCGGTGGGTGCTTAGCCAGTGGCACCTCTGACATGCAGCTCTCCTGGAAACTTGCTCTGCAAAGTGGCAAAGTGGAGGGAGCTCACTGCCTCAGTTTACCCACCCGAGAAGAGAGGCAAATCTCCCCAAGATCGGAGGAGGCTCGGTCATCACAGAGTCCTGTTCCTGCCTGGGCTGAAATTCTCACCCCTGAGCTTCTCCAAATTTGGTGCTGCCCAGAGTCCTGACCCTGTTTCCTGTCCCCCCACATCCCGCCCCTCCGTTCTGGCTGCCAGAGGGCCCGCACTGATGGGTCCCTCCCTAGAGCCCCCAGAAGCTGCCCAGAGAGGAAGTCCTCTTCCTCCTCTTACAGGCTGGAAGCTGCAGAATGTTTCTTTTGGAATTTTTTGGCTTACACATTGCAGAATGTTCTAGCCTCGTCAGCCACAGGCCCCCCTTCCCTCTCGGCTGGCAATTCTTTGGCCAAAGGCGAGCTTGGGCCTCACCTCTCCTCTCCCTCCTCCTCCTTCTCTGAAGTTTGTTGTGAACAAAACAAGACATGCCAAGGAGCTCAGAAGATCTGACCGGAAATTAATGAAACTCACCCAACAGCTGATGCTTTCCAAAAATAGAGAGGCCGGGACAGCAGAGCAGGACAGCTTGTGACACCCCCAAAACGACAAAAAGCGGGAGGGCAGGGGAGAATCCGAAGGGCTGTTTTGGGCCCTGCCTTGGCCTGGAAGAGAAAAACCTAGCTCTTTCCTCATCTAGCTCCGAACCTTCCTTTCTTGGCAGCGGAATAATTAAATATTCATGCCTTTTCTCCTTCCCCTAAGAAAGCGATAAGTCAGATTTCTGCACACACACACAGAAAAAGTGACCCAAGGTGAGGGGTTGGAGCCAAATTTCAGTTGGAGACAAAGCCTTCACTTCAATTTACGAATGAAAACACCCTTCACCTTTGCCGCTGTGAATTTCCTAGATACACATGGTCAAGACAATCTGAGAATTATGAGGCTCCAGGACCAATTAGGGCTGTTTGTGTTGACGTCAAGTCTGGGGGAATTTTTTTTTCTTCCCTTTGCAAGTATTTATGATACTGACAGATGCAGCAGGGAAAAAAATCCATGAACAGGAATGAGCCTCGTTGGGCCACGTGGGTAAGGACTCAATGTGAAAAGCAGTCCCTGATATGGTTTAAGCCACCAGATCTGTGCCCCTGCTCTGCCAGCATGAAGACAGGGAAAGACAGCAATTATTGTGCACCTACTGTGTGCCAACAGGCTCCCAGGCATGTTATGAAGACTGCATGGTTGGTTTGTTGGGTTTTTTTGTTTTTTGCTTTTTTTGAGACAGAGTCTTGCTCTGTGGCCCAGACTGGAGTGCAGTGGCGCCATCTCAGCTCACTGCAACCTCTGCCTCCCGGGTTCAAGCAATTCTCCTGCCTCAGCCTCCTGAGTAGCTGGGATTACAGGCGTGCACCACCACACCCGGCTAATTTTTGTATTTTTAGTAGAGACGGGGTTTCACCATGCTGGCCAGGTTGGTGTAGAATTCCTGACCTCAAGTGATCCGCCTGCCTCGGCCTCCCAAAGTGCTGGGATTACAGGTGTGAGCCACCGCACCCGGCTTCGTTTAGCTTTAAAGACGGTCCCACTGTTTGCAATTCTATGCCATTTAGGTTCTCCCCGTGTAAAGCGCAGTAAAGTTTGCCATCCTGTGGGAGGCCAAGATTGCAGCCTTTAGGCTCTGCCTGGAGTCATATCTCTCCTGCACACCAGGAAAATCAGAGAAGAACCTGGAGGGGCTGAAGGGCCTGGATCAGGCCCAGTGTCTGAAGGGACTTAACAAGGAGTAAAGTATCTGCCCTGCTGTCCCTTAGAAAACCACCTGGAGAGGGACAGGGCTGGTGGTGTGGTTTAACGCAGCCCACACTTTCACTCAAACATACATCGATTCGGCACCTGCTGTAGGCAAGGGGACAGTGCGGTGGTAAAGTGCAGCCTCTTCAATGCTGGCCCTGAATAAGGGGTCACTCCCTCTGGACCTCAGTGTCCACATCTGAAAAATGGGGACAAGGAGAGAGGCCCCTGGCAAGGTTGTTGTGGGCACTGAGATGAAGCAGCAGAGGTCCCCTGTGGGCTTCTGCAGCCAGAGGCCTGGGTTCAAAGCCTTCCTCTGGGTGGCTGTGGTGGCTCGTGCCTGGAATCCCAGCTTTGAGAGGCCGAGGCAGGAGGATCACTTGAGGCCAGGAGTTTAAGACCAGCCTGGGCAACACAGCGAGACCTCATAGCGCTAATTTATTATTATTATTATTATTTTTTAATTAGCAGGGTGTGGTGGCCCACACCTGTAGTCGCAGCTACTCTGGAATCTGAGGCAGAAGGATCACTTGAGTCCAGGAGGTCAAGGCTGCAGTGAGCTGTGACTGTGCCACTGAACTCCAGCCTGCATGACAGAGAGAGACCTTGTCTCGAAAAACAAAATCCTGCCTGTACCTCTTGTGTGACTTCAGGCCTGCAACTCACCTCTCAGTGTCTCCACTTCCTCACCTGGAAAATGCAATGGTAACAGTGGCTACCTCACACTATTGTTGTGAGGGGTAAAGGCATTTGTTTATAATTTGTTAAACAGGGCAGGTCGTGGTAGCTCATGCCTGTAATCCCAGCACTTTGGGAGGCCAAGGCGGGTGGATCACGAGGTCAGAAGTTCAAGACCAGCCTGACTAACATAGTGAAACCCGGTTTCTACTTAAAGTACAAAAATTAGCTGGGTATGGTGGTGCACGCCTGTAGTTCCAGCTACCTGGGAGGCTGAGGCGGGAGAATCGTTTGAACCCGGGAGGCGGAGGTTGTGGTGAGCCGAGATTGTGCCTCTGCACTCCAGCCTGGGCAGCAGAGCGAGATTCTGTCTCAAAAAAAAAAAAAAATTTTTTTTTGTTAAACAGTACGTATATATTTTATGTAGTTCTTTGTAGACCTGTTCATAAGAATTGTCTGTGGTGGTGGAGAAGGGGCATTGCACACAAAACCGCTTAGCACAGTCCAGGCACACAGGCAGTCATCAGGAAATGTGCTGCTATTTTTATTCTGTAGGTTAGTGGGAGCCATGGAGAGTCTTGGAGTGAGAGAGTCACATTGAGCAAGGTTCTATTTTAAGCATTTTAGAAGTGAAGATTTACGAGCCGAGACCACCAGTGCATGAGCTACCTTTGTGTGTGTGAGGAAAAGATGTCCCCCGCTGGGCAGACAGAGCCTCGTGCCAGGGCACATGGCTTGTTGGATGGAGCCAAGCACCCTTGCGGAGTGAACAACCTGCCCAACAGTACCTGGCAGCTTTGGCCAAGAGGACATAATGGAGTAGTTGTAAATTAGAGCCTCTGCCACTGAATCTCTTTGCCTCTCTTGCTCAGTGTCCCCTCCCCCGCTCCCCACCCCACCAACCCCCCTGCATAGAGCGGGCAGCCCTGAGCCTGGAAGCCCACGCAGCAGATGGAAAGGCTTCCAGCTGGCCCCGGGCATGTGTGTGGGTGGGTGGAAGGGGGTGGGTGGAACAATTTCCTGTGCCCCGATCCCAGCTAGCTCACTCTCTGACCACATTTTTCCACCTCGCTTTTTTCCTTATAATTCGCTCACACATCTTACAATCTGGATTGTTTTTTGTGAATGGAATGTAACCTGAGAGCTGGGGAGGAAAGTCCCGGTGAGGCCGTACAGATGGAGAAGGCGCCCCTCTCCGTGTGAAAGGGGAGCCGGGGCAGGCACTGCGGGCTCCCTGGTGGCCAGGGCAGCCGGCAAGACGGACAGGGCCAGGTGGGGAAGGTCACGGCGCCCGCAAGGCCGAAGAAACAGGAGAGGCTGGGACTCCCCCAACCCCCTGCCGCCTGGCAGCTCCCCCAGCCGTGTTTTCTGAGCAGGACCACCCAGGGAGAATTTGACCCCTGCTGTGATGGGGCACTAGGGGCTGTGGCCTCTTCTAGGAGGAGTCTGGTGACTTCCAGCGGCAGATCTGAAGTCTGTGCCCAGCACCCGGTACTAAGTAGCCCTCGTTCACTAATTCATTTGTTCATTAATTTGTTCAAAAATATTTATTGAGTGCCATGTGCCAGGCACGGCGCCAGGCACCGGGAACTGCTGTGAACGAGACAGCTGAGGCCCTGCCCTCGTGGATGGTGGGGAAAAGTAACCAGCACACGCCTCTGAACGCTGACAGGCATTAGGGGTTCCTCTGTGAGCTAAGCGCTTTGTGTGTGTTATGTCATTTCATCCCCAAGCAACTCTAGAAGTGATGTTGTCACTGCCCATTGAACACACGAGAAAAATCAAGGCCCAGACAGATTCAACAACTTCCCGACGAACAGAGTCAGGAAGGCTGGACCCAAGTCCTGTTGACCCCTGTCCTGAGAGTCTCACCACTGTGCCTCCCACAGCTGAGCCCCAGCTTCGGGCGGGTTCCAGGCTCCCGGGACTCCCTGGGCATGGGAGGTCTGGCGTCAGAGGCTTCCTGGCCCTTCCCAGTGGTGAGGCAGGCCTTGCTTTGCTGAAGAACTGGGGCCTGCCAGGGTTGCCCCCGATGCAGCCAGGGAAAGAGTGTGAATTTGAGGGACTCACAAAGCTTCCCAAGGCTCCTGCCTTCAGAAGCTGAGGTTAATGACTCCCTTACCAAAGAGTCAGTGTGAGGATGAAACAAGGTTCAGTTTAGGCAAAATGCTAAGCAAGCTTTCTGGCATGTGGTAGGAGTTCGATAAATGCTGCTTGCACAGTGAACAAACTGCCCAACAGTACCTGGCAGTACACTTCCCGGTGTCTTTCATTAAAAGGTGCTACAATTGAGCTGAGAGGTCCAGCAGGGGTTGGCGTTGAGGCTAGATAGATTTGGGTGGCGCTGAGAACTCTGGAGAGAAGCCAAAAGGTGGCTGTTCCAGACCCCGCCTGCCGCTTCCAACACGCCTGTCCTTTTTGAGCACTCACTGTGCTTACAGTGTGCCAGCACTTTCCCTGGGCAGCCCAGAGCCACAGAAATAGCCCTCAGCAAGAAGAGCTTGAAGATGGGGCTAATGTCATTGCCTTCAAAAGCCTGGAAAGCTTCAAAGGAATTAATACGGTATATGCTTTCCTGGATTTGTGAGCTGAGAGAGCCCACATAGACTGAAAGCTCCCGGCCCTGGCCCTTCTGTCTGCTGAAAAAAAATGGAGCTATAATCCATATGCCATAAAATTAACAATTTTAAAGTGTGCAATTCAGAGGTTTTTCGTATATTCACAAGGGTGCTCGAGTATCACCACTGTCTACTTCCAGAACATTTTCATCACCCCAAAAGATCCCATGCACTTAACAGTCACCCCATCCCCTCTCCCCCTGCCCCCCAGCCTCAGGCAACCATGCATCTACTTTATATCTCTATGAATGTTCTTGTTCTGAACAGTTCTTGTAAATGGAAACCTATGCCATGCAGGTCTTCTGTGAACTGCTTCTTTCACTTAGCATGTTTTCACGATTCATCCATACTGTAACATGACTCAGCACTTCATTCCTTTTCCTGGCTGAATAATATTCCACTGTGTGGACGTACCACACCTTATCTCTTCATCAATGGATGGACATCTGGTGATTTCCACTGGTTGGCTACTAAGAATATTGCTGTTATAAACATCTGTGGACAGGTTTTGGTGTGAACAGATGCTCTCATTCACCTTAGGTATAAGCCTAGGAGTGGAATTGCTGGGCTGCGTGCTAACTCTGTGTTTAAACCTTTTGAGGAGCTGCCAGACCGTTTCCACTGCAGCTGCACCACTGTCATCCCCACCTGCCACAAAGATGGGTTCCAATTTCTCTGCATCCTCACCCACACTTGCTGTCGTCAGTCTGCATGACCCCAGCTGCTGCAATGGTGGGAACGAAGCAGCTTCTCAGTGCCATGTGGCCCTTCACTGGCATGTGCTTGTCTAACTGGGGGCTCTCATGAGACTGGCTCCAGCAAGGCAGGGCCCACCCATGCCTGTCACCTGTCACGTCCACCACTGGGCCTTCAGAGCCAAGCCCGGAGCAATTGCTCCATAAAAATGCGTTAAATGAGTGAGTAGCTCAAGAACTCCAAAAGTGCAAGCGCAGCCATCCTGACTGCATGTAGCTCTGAGTTCCAAGGATTTTTTATCATCTAGAGAAGTCCAAGAAACCATAACAAAATTGCCATCGTGTGGAAATTTCCCAGGGCCCATGTGATGACCTGTCCTCACTTCAGGCCCCCTGGGGCTGGACATCGTCCTTACAGCGGGCCCCCCTGGGGGGGACTTGGTCACGAGGTGGGGCGGGCAGCGGGGGAGTGACTGTGCCAGGCCCACGGGAAGCAGTGTCTTCTTCCTGGACGGCACCCCGGCCTGGCTGGGGCCCAGTCCCCGCGCCTTGGCCTCTGAGGTGGTCGTCCCGGCCAAATGCACGGACACGTCACCTCATTGGAGCGGATGTGCCCGGGCCGCTCTGGAGAGAGGAAGCGCTCAGCTCAGCACTTATTGTTTAAAGAAGGTTTCACAAAGCCCCGAGGCCGAGGCTGTGAGTCGTTCCTGTGGAATCGGGGAGCCTGCAGGGAGGTCACCCTTTGTTCCCTCTGACAGAGGCAGCTTGGCTGGTGGCCGTGGCCTCAGCAGAACCCTGAAGTCAGCAGAGCTTGTATCAGGGACCTTCCCACTTTCCTCGCTCACACTCCCGGCCTTCCCTCCCTGCGGGAAGGCTCCCATCCCAGGCCCAGCCAGTGTCTCCTCTCCAGGACAGGCGCGGAGGAGGAGGAGGCAGAGTAAAACCAGCCACCGCTCAGTGAGCACGTGCTATGCCCCAGGCCCCAGTGAGGCACCGCATTATTCTCTATTCCACTGGGGAGAGGAGGGGGGCTCTATTCCTATTTTACAGATGAGGAAACTGAGGCCCACAGCAAGTCAGAACCGGTCCACAATTCACTGCTGGTAGGTGGCGGAGCTGGGATTGGAACCAAGCAGTTTGGCTGTGGCAGTCCCTAAAATGTGGGCTGGGGGTCGGTGATGACTTGGGCCAGAGTTATCAGAAGCTCAAGACAGAGGAGGAAAATAAGGGCTCGGAGGCTGGGCACAGTGACTCACGCCTGTAATCCCAGCACTTTGGGAGACCGAGGTGGGCGGATCACTTGAGGTCAGGAGTTCCAGACCAGCCTGGCCAGCATGGTGAAACCCCATCTCTACTAAAAATACAAAAAAATTAGCTGGGTGTGGTGGCGCATGCCTGTAATACCAGCTACTTGAGAGGCTGAGGCAGGAGAATCGCTTAAACCCAGGTGGTGGAGGTTGCAGTGAGCTGAGATCGTGCTACTGCACTCCAGCCTGGGTGACAGAGCGAGACTGTATCTCAAATTTTAAAAAAGGGGGGGACGGCGGGGAGGGCTCTGAATATTTAATTAATTAATTAATTTTAATTTCAATAGGTTTTTGAGGAATAGGTGGTGTTTGGTGACATGAATACGTTCTTTAGTGGTGACTTCTGAGATTTTGGTGCATAGTGTTTAGAATATAAGAGATGAGGGCAGCTGGCCTTGCTTCTAAGGTTGTTTTTTTTTTTTAATTGTTATTTTTTTACCACTTCAGGAGCTTCTAACCTTATGCCTTTTGTCCTTTTATTAAAAAAAAAAATTGGTGTGACAGTATTCTTTCTTTGAATAAAATGGTATGGTAAGGAGACTTCACTTTTTGGAGTTTTAAATAAATGTTTCTTGGTACTGATTTTTTTTTTTTTTTTTTTTTTTTTTTTTTTTTTTTGAGATAGAGTCTTGCTCTGTCGCCCAGGCTGGAGTGCAGCGGCATGATCTCGGCTCACTGCAAGCTCCGCCTCCTGGTTCAAGCGACTGTCCCGCCTCAGCCTCCCGAGTAGTTGGGATTACAGGCACCCACCACCACGCCCAACTAATTTTTGTATTTTTAGTACACATGGGTTTCACTATGTTGTCCAGATTGGTCTCGAACTCCTGACCTCAAGTGACCCACCTGCCTTGGCCTTCCAAAGTGCCGGGATTTCAGGAATGAGCCACCATGCCCGGCCTTTTTTTTTTTTTTTTCAGAGGCAGGGTCTTACTCTGTGGCTCAGGCTGGAATGCAGTGGTGCCATTTTGGCTCACTGCAACCTCTGCCTCCTGGGTTCAAGTGATTCTCCTGCCTTAGCCTCTCAAGTAGTTGGGATTACAGGCACCCACCACCACACCTGGCTAATTTTTGTGGCGCAATCTTGGCTCACTACAGCCGCCACCTTCTGGGATCTCAAGTCATCCTCCCATCTCAGCTTCCCAAGTAGCTGGGACTATAGGCGTGCACCACCATACCCAGCTAATTTTTTTAACTGTTTTGTAGAGACAGGGTCTGTTTTGTTCTGCAGGCTGGTCTCAAACTCCTAGACTCAAGCAATCCTCCTCCCTCAGCCTTCCAAAGTGCTGGGATCACAAGTGTGAGCCACCACATCCAGCCTTAAGCAAGGACATTTTACAAAAAAGTAACACAACCACTACCATTTTGTACCCAACAAGACACACAAGACTACCACAAATGAAGGAATACAAATCCCTAAATTCTTTTTTTTTTGAGATATAGTCTCACTCTGTCGCCCAGGCTGGAGTGCGATGGTACAATCTCAGTTCACTGCAACCTCCGCCTCCCGGGTTCAAGCGATCCTCCCGAGTAGCTGGGATTACAGGCACCTGCCATCACGCCTGGCTAAATTTGTTTTTGTTTTTTTTGTAGAGATGGGGTTTCACTATGTTGGCCAGGCTGGTCTCGAACTCCTGACCTCAGGTGATCTGCCTGCCTCGGCCTCCCAAAATGCTGGGATTATAGGCATGAGCCACCGTGCCCAGCCCCTAAATTGTTTTAAAAATTTAAAACAATTTAAATTTTTGTCACTTTGTCACTTTGCATTTTCCATGTTCTTCCCAGTTCACTGTGGACAGTGGCAGTGCCAGCCTGGCTCACTTTGCTGTGCGACTGGCTTTCAGGGGTCCCTGGGCTGGGTGCCTCAGAGGTAGCATCCTACCAACAGATGCTTGTCGCTGGCTTCCTGCTGGCTGGGGAATGCCCTGGCAATTTCGTACTATAGAGGAAACAGGTCCCAAACTGTTGGCCAAAAAGTCCTCATGAAAACCCTTCCACCATCCCAAAGACGCCCGAGTACTAGGAAGGACTGGTTGACCCGCACACGGCCTTCCACCATTGGAAATTTCACTTCTCCCGTGCCTAAGGGCTCCTTTGCATCTCCCCACGCTCCTAGATAGAGTGTCCTTTTAGCAAACACACGACTATTTTGTTCACTGACGAGGCCCCAAAGCCTGTGAGATTGCTGGGCACACAGTGGGCGCTTAATACATATTCATTCAGTAACTGACCGAGCCCAGACACGTGTGCCCTAGTGCAATACCACCCAGCCACTAAAACGAGCTTGATCACTGTGCAGATGCCAACACCCATCAAATCCAGAGGGTGGGGCACAAATTGCATGCTCTTCTTTTTTTCATTGTTCTATGTATTTGAAATCTTTTTAAATAAAAAGGTAGAAAAAATAACAAATATTGGCCGGGCGCGGTGGCTCACGCCTGTAATCCCAGCACTTTGGGAGGCCAAGGTGGGCGGATCATGAGGTCAGGAGATGGAGACCATCCTGGCTAACACGGTGAAACCCTGACTCTACTAAAAATACAAAAAATTAGCCAGGCGTGGTGGCGGGCGCCTGTAGTCCCAGCTACTCGGGAGGCCGAGGCAGGAGAATGGCATGAGCCTGGGAGGCGGAGCTTGCAGTGAGCCGAGATCACGCCACTGCACTCCAGGCTGGGCGACAGAACGAGACTCCATCTCAAAAAAAAAAAAGAAGAAAAAGAAAAAAGAAAAATAACAACTATTATATTAGCATATGAGAATGCCTGTGATGTCAAAATTACGAAATCATATAAATTATTTCCTAAAGACTGTAGAGAAATGCATCCTCTGTTACCCACGGGTATCTCTGGATGTGGGATTATGCACTTTTCCTTCTGTACTTTCTACCTGTATTTCTGGATTTACTACATAATTAGGGAGGGAAAGGCTGGGCACGGTGGCTCACGCCTGTAATCCCAGCACTTTGGGAGGCCGAGGTGGGTGGATCACCTGAGCCCAGGAGTTAGAGGTCAGCCTGGGCAACATGGTGATACCCTGTCTCTACTAAAAATACAAAAATTAGCTGGGCATGGTGGCACATGCCTGTAGTCCCAGCTACTTGGGAGGCTGAGACAGGAGAATAGCTCGAACCCGGGAGGCGGAGGTTGCAGTGAGCCGAGATCAGGCTGCTGCACTCCATCCTGGGCAACAGAACAAGACTCCTCTGAAAAAAGAAAATAATAATAATTAGGGGGAAAAACAGCTTTGTAAAAAATGCAACTTCAGGCTTACTTTCCCCACCATCCTTCCCTTTATCTCCTGTCCTGGGGAGCTGCAAATTGCTTCTAAATTGCCTTCTCTTTGCCCAGGAGGGGAACAGGCTTTTTTCCTGTTTCGTGGAAATGTTTGTGCTGCCAAGAGTCCAGCAGAGGAGAGACAGGAGAGGAAGACAGCACCTGCACGGTCCCACGTGCGGGGCGTTTTGTGGGGAGCTCCAAGCTGGGAACAGAGGCCTTTCCCTGTTGCTCAGAAGGCTGCATGGAGGTCAGGGTGCAAGATGTTCTGGGATGTGGGATGGGGCCCCAGGGTGTCAGGGCTGGGAGGGCGCTAGGCCTCACTAGGCCCCACTCTCTCATTATACAAATAAGAAAATGAGACCAGGCTCGGTGGCTTAGTCCTGTAATCCCAGCACTTTGGGAGACCGAGGCAGGCAGATGCCTTGAGCTCAAGAGTTGGAGACCAGCCTGGACAACATAGCGAAACCCTGTCTCTACCAAAAATACAAAAAATTAGCTGGGTGTGGTGATGTATGCATGTGGTCCCAGCTACTTGGAAGGCTGAGGTGGGAGGATCGCTTGAATCCAGGAGGCAGAGGTTGTGGAGAGCCAAAATCTCGCCACTGCATTCCAGCCCAGGTGACAGAGTGAGACCCTGTCTCAAAAATTAAAAAAAGAAAGAAAATGAGATTCAGAGAGACAAAGTGACCTGCCCAGAGCCACACAGCACACCCGTGGCTAAGGTGGAAGTTGATCCCATGACTCCTGAGCCTCCACCCAGCCCCCACCAGGTCCCATTCACCTTTCTCCAGCGCCTCCACCCCAGCCTGTTTCGTAAACCCACATCGCAGTGATGCCAGCCACTTCCTCGCTTCCTTTGTCACCAGCTTTTGACATAATCACTGGGTTTTCCAAAGGGAAACATATTTTGGGGTTTTGTTTGTTTGTTTGCTTGTTTTATGAGATGGAGTCTCGTGCTGTTACCCAGGCTGGAATGCAATGGTGCGATCTCGGCTCACTGCAGCCTCCACCTCCCAGGTTCAAGCGATTCTCCTGCCTCAGCTTCCTGAGTAGCTGGGATTACAGGTGCCTGCCACCATGCCCGGCTAGTCTTTGTATTTTCAGTAGAGATGGGGTTTCACCATGATGGCCAGGCTAGTCTCAAACTCCCAACCTCAGGTGATCCGCCCACCTTGGCCTCCCCAAGTGTTGGGATTACAGGCCTCAGCCACCATGCCCAGCCATTTTGGTTTGTCTTTTTTTCTGCTCACTCGAAGAATTCTGAATGCCCTTCCTAATTATTTGGTTGAGACTGGAGGCAGGCAACGAGGCACACCAAAAACACGACAACAACCCCGGGGACCCTGCAGTCACTGCTGGCCTGGAGGAAGATGGGACACCAGGCCTGTCGCTGGGGCATGGTCAGCTCATGAGCCCGAAGGTCTCAGGAACAAGGGGCGTTGGCCAAGCTCCCCAGCCTGATTGTGGTCCCCTGCAGGAGTGGCTGAGGGAGTCTACACAAACTGCTCCGAGGCTGGGGCTTTAGCAGCTATGAGTGCCTACAGAGCCCCTGAGGAGGTGAATGGCCATCAGCCCAGCCAGAGTGGAGCCCTGCAGCCTGGTCTACCCTGGACACAATCCCTGATTTGTACCTGAGCCTGTACCTGAGATTACATTTCCCAAC
Source organism: Gorilla gorilla gorilla (assembly GCF_029281585.2). Lineage (NCBI taxonomy): Eukaryota > Metazoa > Chordata > Mammalia > Primates > Hominidae > Gorilla > Gorilla gorilla. The sequence continues at coordinate 115,627,240 of NC_073242.2, read as the reverse complement.
CTCCTTTGCAGCTAGGTGTGGTCATGTGACTAAGTTCTAACCAATGGGATGTGAGCACAAAGTGATGTGCATAGCTTCAGTAAAGAAAAGGGCATGACCAGGCACAGTGGCTCACTCCTGTAATCCCAGCACTTTGGGAGTTTGAAACCAGCCTGGCCAAAATGGTGAAACCCTGTCTCTACTAAAAATACAAAAATTAGCCAGCGTGGTAGCACACACCTGTAATCCCAGCTACTAGGGAGACTAAGGCAGGAGAATTGCTTGAGTCCAGGGGGTGGAGGTTGCAGTGAGCCAGGATCACACCCCTGTACTCCAGCCTGGGTGAAAGAGTAAGACTCAGTCTCAAAAAAAAAAAAAAAAAGAAAAGAAAGGGACATGGTCTCCTTTGCCCCTCCCGTCTTCTTGCTGGCTAGATGGTAGGTGCAATGGCTGGAGTTCCAGCAGCCATTTTGGACCATGAAGCAATTCCAGGAATAGAAATTGATAGAAGAATGAGAGGAGAATCCTGGGTCCCAACATCATGGAGCCTCACAGACGTGAGAAATAAATTCTCATCTTTTTAAAGACATGAGTATTTGGGGTTTTCTCTTACTTGTGGCCAATACTATTCCTGTACTGTCTTTTGGTTGGGGAGGGGTTGCAGTCATTTACAGAGAGGTTGTGAGGAGACCTGCTATGGCGAAGGGCTGGGACAAGTCCTGACATGAGGTTGGTAATTCTTTTGCATAATACTAATTGCTGATGGGCGTGTGTGAAACCCTTGGCCCAGGGCCCAGCACAGTTTAAGAGCGCAATAAATGTTATTTTATTTATTTTTCTTTTTGAGACAGAGTCTCACTCTGTCACCCAGCCTGGAGTTCAGTGGCATGATCTTGGCTCACTGCAACCTCCGCTTCCTGGATTAAAGTGATTCTCATGCCTCAGCCACCTAAGTAGCTGGGACTAAAGGTGTGTGCCACCACGCCCAGCTAATTCTGTGTTTTTAGTAGAGATGGGGCTTCAAATTTCACCATGTTGGCCAGGCTGGTCCACCCGAAATTCCAGGCGGTGGGCGGCCTCTGGGACTGACGCTCTGCAGATGGGTGTTGGGAGGAGGCTGGAAACGATGTCATGTGGGAAAAGGTGGCCTAGAAGCATCTAGGGAAGAGAGTCTTACAAAACAGAGGCAGAGGCAGATGCAGGGCGCAATGGCTCACGCCTGTAATCCCAGCACTTTGGGAGGCCGAGGCGGGCGGATCACGAGGTCAGGAGATCGAGACCATCCTGGCTAACACGGTGAAACCCCATCTTTACTAAAAATACAAAAAAATTAGCTGGGTGTGGTGGCGGGCGCCTGTAGTCCCAGCTACTTGGGAGGCTGAGGCAGGAGAATGGGGTGAACCCGGGAGGCAGAGCTTGCAGTGAGCTGAGATCCTGCCACTGCACTCCAGCCTGGGCAACAGAGTGAGACTCCGTCTCAAGAAATAAAATAAAATAAAATAAAATAAAATAAATAAATACAATAAAATAAAACAGAGGCAGGGCCCAGGGGCACCTCTGAGCCAACCTGCCATGACCTCAGCCTGAATCGGTGCTCGAGAAAATGGGCACTGAGGGATGGTCCCCAAAACAACTGGCTCAGAGTCCCCAAAACGTCAGTATCGCGCCTGCTAAAGGCAGCGGGTGGCTGTCCTGGGCCAGGAGACAATGGTTTGCCTGTTTGCTAAAACGGTGTTATTGAGACAACTGTAGAATCTGAATGAAGTCTGTAGATTGGGGAATGGAACGTAACAGAGTGAATTTTCTGACGTTGATACTCGTACTGTGGTTATGTAAGAGACTGATCTTGTTCTTGGGAAACATATATGAAATATTTGGGCAAAGGGGCTTCAGGTCTGCAACTGTTCTCAAGTGGTTCAGAAAATAAAATACACATGAGAGAGAGAGAGGGGCAGAGAGAATGATGAAACAAACATGGTAACATGTCAACAACCGGGGAATCTGGGTGAAGGAGTTCTTATATTATTGTTGCACAACTGAAATTATTTCAAAATAAAAAGTTACAGAAACTTAAAAAACCAAAGTCAGTATCATGAATGAAAAAAGGCTGAGAGGCCGGGCACCATGGCTCATGGCTGTAATCCCAGCACTTTGGAAGGCCGAGGTGAGCAGATCACCTGAGGTCAGGAGTTTGAGACCAGCCTGACCAACATGGTGAAACCCCATCTCTACTAAAAATACAAAAATTAGCCACGCATGGTGGTGGGCGCCTGTAATACCAGATACTCAGGAGGCTGATGCAGGACAATGGTTTGAACCCAGGAGGCGGAGGTTGCAGTGAGCTGAGATTTTGCCATTGCACTTTAGCCTGGGTGACAAGAGCAAAACTCCATCTCAGAAAAAACGAAAACAAAAACAAAAAAACTGAGAACAGTTTCTGATTCCAGGAGACTATGTAGACCCAGGTAGTCATTGCAGACCTCCCTGGATCCGGGGAAAACCGGCTGCCATGACGGCAGCGGCTGGATGCGGCAAGTGAGCCTATGGACAGTGTCAGATGCCAGCACGGCCGTGTGAATTTCCTAGGTGTGGAGTCACAGGTGGACCTGCGGGAGATGTCCTTACTCTTTGGAGGTGCTCCCTGGATTTCTTGATGTCTGCAACCCTCTCCCATGTGGTTCCCCAAAAACACATTTATAGGGCCAGCTGCAGTGGCTCATGCCTGTAATCCCAGCACTTTGGGAGGCCAAGGTGGGCAGATCACCTGAGGTCGAGAGTTCGAGACCAGCCTGACCGATATGGGGAAACCCTGTCTCTACTAAAAATACAAAAATTAGGCGGGCTGTGGTGGCACGTGCCTGTAATCCCAGCTACTCAGGAGGCTGAGGCAGGAGAATCACTTGAATCCTGGAGGTGGAGGTTGCAGTGAACTGAGATCGTCCCACTGCACTCCAGCCTACGCAACAGAGGGAGACCCTGTCTCAAAAACAAAAACAAAAATAAATACAAAAACATTTATAGGAGAGAGGGGGTGGGAGGAGGCCCATGGATCTGAACTGGGGCACACAGGGCTTCAAGCATCCCCCAACTTCGCCCCAGCCCCCATTTCTCAACTTTTCTTTCTCTGGCCGCTAGATGTCTCTGTGTTGTCCAACCAGGCAGTGGTTTTCTTTTTCTTGTTTTTTTAAATAGAGACGGGGATCTCACTGTGTTGCCCAGGCTGGTCTCAAACTCCTGACCTCAAGTGATCCACCCACCTCGGCCTCCCAAAGTGCTGGAATTACAGGTGTGAGTCACCATACCCAGCCTTCATTTTTTAAAAATGCTTAAAGTTTCTAGGATGGTGAATTAAACTTTGCCCTTCCTCTCTGACCCTCCTCTCTCCCACCCTGTGTTAAGGTGGCCTTTTCTGAAACGAGCTGCTTCTCTGGTTTCCCCGGGGACCGCCCAGCCCACTTGACCTCTGCAGCAAAGCATTTTCCACCAGATGGGTCTCTGCTGCCCTCCCGTGGCCATCGGCAGTAGCGCGGACCAGGCCAACTGGTGGGAAGACACCTGACACGGCTTTTGTGGTCTCTCCTGTCCTAGCAGAGCTGGGGTCTGCAAAGACACAGAACCAATCGGACAGCGATTTACTTAAGGGATTGGCTCACATGACACACAGAAGACCCTCCGGCAGGCTGGCGCATGAAGGAATTAATTCACCAAGGGGATAATCCAAAACTCTCTCCAGGACCTGGCTGTTCAGTTGGAAAGTTAAAACACAACCCTTAAAGGGGCCGGGCACAGGGGCTCATGCCTATAATCCCAGCACTTAGGGAGGCCGAGGTGGGTGGATCACCTGAGGTCAGGAGTTTGAGACCAGCCTGGGCAACATGGTGAAACCCCCATCTCTACTGAATATACAAAATTTAGCCGGGCATGGTGGCGGGCACCTGTAATCCCAGCTACTTGGGAGGCTGAGGCAGGAGAATTGCTTGAAACCGGGAGGTGGAGGTTGCAGTGAGCCGAGATCTCACCATTGCACTCCAGCCTGGGCTACAAGAGCAAAACTCCGTCTCAACAAACAAGCAAACAAAACAAACAAAACCACACCCCTTAGGACCAACAACCCAAAATTGCAACAGAGCAGAGCATTTATGTGAGGTGGACATGGGGGGAGGTGATGGGGTGGAGGAGTGTGTTGGAGGAGGGGAAAGGGCAGGGGTGAGGTCAGGGGGCTCTGGAGAGACCCTGTGGGGTAGACCATAGGACGGTTTGCTCTCTTTGGACCCTGTGTGAATGTCCTGGGGCTCCCATAGCAAAATTACCCCAAACTGGGGGCTTAAAATGACAGAAGTTTCTTCTCTCCCAGTTATGGGACCACAGAGTCCGAAATCAAGGATCTAGGGAGGCTGCTGCAGTCTCTGGGGCTCTCTCCGGCTCCTGGCAGCTCTCCTTGCTCCTGGCTCACACTGCGCCGCTCCCGTCCCTGCCCCATGGCCACATGGCCATCTCCCCTGGGTGTGTCTCTGTCTCCTCTTCTCATGAGGACCCCGTTGGTGGGATCAGGGCCCACCCTCCTCCGGTGCGACTCAGCCAATCACATCTGCAGCCACCCTGTTTCCAAATAAGGCCACACTCTGAGGTCCCCAGAGAGACATACATTTGGGGGGACACTCTCCCACCCAGCACAGCCCCCAAGAGTGAAGGAAGCAGAGAGCAGGAGAGAGACTTGACTGGCGCTCAGTGACAGCTGCACGGCACAAAGGGGACACAGGACCCCACCACCCCACAGCTTGGCACAGAAAGGGAGGAGCCACGCTGACTGTGGAACCCCAGGGGGCTACTTAGAGCCATCCCGTGGGAGGTTGTGGGGGTTCATGCCCCAGGCAGAGAATGGGGACCCAGCAGGGACAGAGCTGGGGTGGTCCATGCGTTGTTCGGGGACTCCGGGGAACACAGGGCAGGGCATCTGCAAAGGGACGATTGGAGAGAGTGTGACGATGAGATCACTGGAGAAGCGTGAGGAGGGGCCAGCCAGCCGGCACAGCCCAGTGGGCACCTGGGGATCGGTCACAGAGGGAAGCCGCCACCAGCCTGGGCCTGTGCACTGGGAATTTCAGTGAGTTCTGGGCCCCGGCCCCGGCCTCTGTGTCTGTCCCTTCGCCCCCATGCCAGGGGCTTACTTCTCCTGAGTACTGTCATGAGCCCATTCTGCAGGGGAGGGGACTGAAGCCCAGAGAGGTCAGGGGACTTGCCCAAGGTCACACAGCAGAGCGGGGTCTGGGATTTGAACCTGTATTTAGCTGACCCTAAAGTCCTTGCTTCTATATATGCTTTAAACACAAAACAAAACAAAAAACCTTTTCCATTTCCATAATGAAAGCCTCCAAACATACAAAGTAACAGAACAGCAGAGCAAGGCCTGGGCCGCTTCCTCTGCCCGCCTCCCATCCCCGTTCCTTACTGTCGTGATTTTTATGTTTCTTTTGTGAAGGTAAAGTGTCTATACATTGAGATATAGAAATCATACAATTAGTGGAATGTACTGGACTTGAGCTAGTCAATCTGACATGTGCATTTGTATTTTCTTTTTGTGGTATCTTAATTGTCTTACTTTACTAACAGTGAGCAGATAATTCTTTTATAATAAGGGAAAAAACAATGCAATTATGATAAAAACATGAAAGATGCTCCTTTGAGCTGGTTCCTTGCCCCACCCTGGGGAGCCCGAGTTTACTCTGTGCGTCTGCACCCCCGACCTGAGCTTTTCCATGTCCCGCCCACCTGAGACTAGACCCCAGGAAGGCCAGTGGCGGGCTCGGGGCAGGCAGCTTCCCTGAAGGGAGGGAGGAGCCCAGTGGGCAGGACCCACACATGTGGCTGCACGCAGGCCTGAGCCCCCTAAATCTCTCCCTGCTACCTCCTGGGGAGCCCCAGCCACTAGCCCCGTTCCACAAGAGCCTCCATCTTCAAAGGGAGAGTGTGGGCCTCTGTGGGGTGCCCTCTTCTCTGAGCAGCCCCTGAGCCAACGCGAGGCTGGGGAGGCCGGCCTCAGGGAGGCATTGCCCGGGCGACTGGCTCCTCCTAGGGCCTGCCGTGGGCGGCCCCATCGCCTAGCAACCGGGTGGCAGCGTCCCTTGAGCCCAGGCCGCGCAGCTGCACCCAGCCCTGCCCGGCTCCTCCCAGGCCTGCAGGACCCCTGGGGCCCTGTCCTTATTCCCCAGCACCGGGACAGCCAAAGCTCTGGTCACAATGAGCATCGTCTTCTCCAGGTGAGTGGGCCAGCGCCAGCCTGGCTGCCAGGGAGGTGGAAGTAGGGTTTTGAGGCCCGGTGCACCAACAAAGATGAGGGCAGCAGGGCCTGCTGCTTGGGGTGGGGGTTGGGGGTAAGGGGAGCTCTCCCTCCCACGCCGCCTCCACCTCCATCCAGCTCAGGGAAGACAGGGCTTGGGACTACAGAAGCTTCCAGAATCTGGCCTCTGTCTGCTTCTCCAGCATCACTGCCTGTGTATCTGGAGTAGTCAAATTCATCCCCTTTCCTTTCTCGCCTCCACCTGGAAAACCCCCATCACACCTCAACCCCAACCAGGCCTCCCCGTTCTGTGGGGACCCAGTCCACGCTGCCCCGGCCCATGCCATCCCTGCTCTCACAACCTGCCTGCCCTGCCCCATTCATTTCCACGCCTGGTTCCTCTGAGGTTCGAATTCCAGGCAACCTCTCAAGCAACCAATGTGTTTTTATCTTTTATTTTTTTGAGATGAACTCTCACTCTGTAGCCCAAGCTGGAGTGCAGTGGTGCAATCTCGATCTCGGCTCACTGCAACCTCCATCTCCTGGGCTCAAGCGATTCTCATGCCTCAGCCTCCCAAGTAGCTGGGACTACAGGCGTGCTATTACGCCCGGTTAATTTTTTGTATTTTAGTAGAGACGGGGTTTCACCATGTTGCCCAGGGTGGTCTTGAACTCCTGAGCTGAGGCAATCTGCACACCTCGGCCTCCCAAAGAGCTGGGACGACAGGCGTGAGCCACTGCGCCCAGCCCGGATGTGTTTTTAAAATGCAGCTTCTCAGGCCCCCTCCCAGGGATTCTGGTGCACATGCCTGGGGTGGGGGCCTGGGAGCCCCAGTGTCTGACTTCTGACCCCTATGCTGCTGAATCAGGGGCTGTGAGGAACCTACCTGAGGGAACAGAGGCTGTGTCTGGCTGTGTGACCGGTAGCAGGATGCTTCACTTCTCTGGGCCTCAGTTCACTGCATTTTCACATAGTGATACCAGCAGCGCCTTGCTTATAGGGCGGTGCATGGGGAGTGTTTTGTGGCGAGGGTGGCAAGAGAGTTAGGGTCTGTCGGGACAGAGGGCTGCTCCTCAGGGCGTTTCTCGAGTCAGGGATTTGATGAGAGGGTTGCACGGGGGACTTTGGTCACAGGGAGAGAGGCAGGGACAGTGACACGCTGGGGATGAGGGAAAGGAGAGGGAGTGAGGAGGCCCAGGAGAGGCCAGGCCTCCATGGCTGTCTTAGAAGCCTCAATGCGGTGGATCAGTCATCACGCACCTGCTGCGGGGAGGCCCCGGATTGGGAGCCCTTAAAGGTGAGTCAGGGCCGAGTGTGGTGGCTCATGCCTGTCATCCCAGCGCTTTGGAAGGCCAAGGCAGGCAGATCACCTGAGGTCAGGAGTTCAAGACCAGCCTGGCCAACATGGTGAAACCCCGTCTCTACTAAAAATACAAAAATTAGCCAGGCATGGTGGCAGGCGCCTGTAATCCCAGCTACTCAGGATGCTGAGGCAGGAGAATTACTTGAAACCAGGAGGCAGAGGTTGCAGTAAGCCAAGATCATACCACTGCACTCCAGCCTGGGTGACAGAGCAAGACTCTGTCTCAAAAAAAAATAAAAAATAAAAAAGGCCAGGTCTGCAGCCAAGCCCGCGTTTATATTCCTACCCACTACTGACCAGCCCAGGCAGATCCCCCTCATCAGCCTCAATGGCCATGATGCTGCCACCTTGAGTGACAGCCTGTGGCACGTGCGTGCCACACCAGAGGCCGGCTGGTGGCAGCTCCTGTTTTCATAGCTATTGTCTGCTCTTGGCATGACTGGGGCCCTGCATCTCTGCCCAAAACGGCTGCTCAGGTCCCCGCCTCCACAGGGACAGCCAGGTGAGGGTGATGGAGAATACCGTGGCCAACACCGAGAAGTACTTTGGGCAGTTCTGCTCGCTGCTGGCCGCCTACACGCGCAAGACGGCCCGGCTGCGGGACAAGGCGGACCAGCTGGTCAAGCAGCTCATCGACTTTGCCAACTCCGAGAACCCCGAGCTGCGGGCCACCATGAGGGGCTTCGCTGAGGACCTGGCCAAAGTGCAGGATTACCGGCAGGCCCAGGTGAGTGCTGCCGGCCCAGGTCTGGGATGCTGAGGGGTACCCAGGCTCCAATGCCAAGGTAAGGCCTGAGGGCTGCAGGAGCCCTGCTGTGGCCACAGCCAATGGGTGTGTCTCCAGAGACATCCACTGACAATGGACATTTACACCCTTTCCAGGGTCACACCTCCACCTGCAGGATTGAGAGCCTAGGAGGCTTTGCTGAGTCGGATGAAGGGTCAACAAAGCAAGGAAACCCAGGAAGCCAGCCCTGGGGGTTCCATGAACCCCTGAAGGAGACACATCCAAGGCCTATGAGGGCCTCGAGAAGGAACAGAAATCCTGGCGGGGAGTCAGGGGCAAGGAGGCTGCAGGGTGTTTAGGAAATAATTAAAAATAGAAATTCCTGCCAGCCCAGAAAAATCCTCACCATGAATTGTAGAAAGGAATAAAAAAGGGCCAGGTGCTCACACCTGTAATCCCAGCACTCCGGGAGGCCTAGGTGGACAGACTGTCTGAGCCAAGGAGTTGAAAATCAGCCTAGGCAACATAGCAAGACTCCATCTCTAAAATAAATATATAAGCAGCTGTGCTCCCAGCTACTCAGAAGGCTGAGATAGGAGGATCGTTTAAGCCTGGAAGGTCGAGGCTGGGGCCATGATCGTGCCTCTGCACTCTAGCCTGGGAGACAGTACGAGACTTTATCTCAAAAAATACCACAAAACAAAGAATGGAACAGCTTTACAACTGAGTAAGCTTTAAACCAGATAGCAACGCATGTCATGGGCAGTCCAAGAAAGATCACACAGATGGAAACGGCACTCTCTTCTCCAGGCAGGCAGACACAACCCACGGTGCCCATGTTCTCAAGACAGATGACAACTGTCCCCCAGTAAGAGGCCTTGACAACCCCATTTCTCACCAGTACATCCTAGTTTCACCTGGTAACGGGGTGGCCACCTGTACTAGCTAATTATCTTTATTTTATTAAAAAAAAAAATTTTAAGAGACGGGGTTTTGCCATGTGGCCCAGGCTGGTCTTGAACTCCTGGGGTCAAGCCATCCTCCCACCTCGGCCACCCAAAGTGCTGGGATTACAGGCGTGAGCCACCATGCCTGGCCTAGTTAATTACCTTTAACCAAAGGAAAAATAAAACTTCTCATGGCTCTGTGACAAGCAGGTGGCAGAGCTTGGAGCCAGGAGCCTACGCTAAACTCCCACGGAGACCAGAGGAAGACCAGGGCACCAGGAGACAGGGTGCCATCTTCCTTGATGTCTACGCGTTCACAGAGACGGCTCCTGGCCCTCACAAAGACATTCCCCATTGTAAAATTGGCAAGAGGCTGCTTTAGTTTTTTGTTGTTTTTTGTTTTCTGAGATGGAGTCTCGCTCTGTTGCCCAGGCTGGAGTGAAGTGTCGCAATCTCAGCTCACTGCAACCTCCAGCCTTGCAGGTTCAAGCGATTCTCCTGCCTCAGCCTCCCAAGCAGCTGGGACTACAGGCATGCACCAACATGCCCAGCTAATTTTTTGTATTTTTAGTAGAGACGGGGTTTCACCATATTGGCCAGGCTGGTCTTGAACTCCTGACCTCAGGTGATCCGCCCGCCTCGACCTCCCAAAGTGCTGGGATTACAGGCGTGAGCCATTGCGCCCGGCCCCACTGTGACTCTCAATAAAGTCTTGTTCCCAAAGCAAGGCTCAGTTTTCTCATCCGCAAAGTGGGTTTGTCATTGCCACCCTGTGTGGCAGTTGGGAGACGGGGCCAGGGCTGTCGTGTAGAGAGACTGAGCACACACCAGGGGCCTGTCCTGCCCTCCTCAGTGATGACACTCCCTGAGTTCTGGGCCAGGCACCATCTTCCTACTGTCCTGAAACCCTGGTGGGTGCATCCATGACCTCATTTGACAGGTGAGGAAATGAGGCTTCGAGAGACTGAATGCGTTGCTGGAGCCCTCGGGAGGCAGAGCCGGGCCCTGAACCCAGCTCCGTGCCTCCAACACACCGGGAAAAGGGAGGGCACCTCGCGCTCCGCCTCCCCCCGCACAGCTCTGGACACGCGGCTCCCGGGTGCGGGCTCTGCTTTATATGCCCAGGCTGGAGGCAGGCAGCACCCTACGCCCTTCGCTCAGATCCCCTGGTGTCCCCGCTCCCCCAGGTTGAGAGGCTGGAGACCAAGGTGGTCAACCCCCTGAAGCTCTACGGGGCACAGATCAAGCAGACACGGGTGAGCCGGGGCACCTCGGCGTGGGTGGCGTCCCTGTCTTGCCCTGCGGGATCCCAGGAAACAACCCTCCTCCTTTTCTGCAGGCTGAGATCAAGAAATTCAAACATGTCCAAAATCATGAGATCAAACAACTGGAAAAACTGGAGAAACTGAGGCAGAAGTCACCCTCGGATCAGCAAATGATCGTATCCTTCCCTGGAAGTGGGGCCTGGGGCTGCCGGGCCAGGGTGTCCACTCACACTGATGTCTTCTGAGGTTTTCTTTGCCTGGGCCCGCTGGGCAGGGGCTGTGAAGGGGGCGGACCACCCCAACGGGGCTGCCTGGGCTTAACTTGGTTCCTTAACAGAACGTTTTTCAGTCCCAGGTGAGTGTCACATGTCTGTCTGGGGCAGGCAGAATCACACATAGGAAATACACGACCTCACAAAATGGCCAGGTAGACTTTACCTGGGCAGAAGCAGGTGTGTGCAGGACCTTGCACTCAGGATGGGAAAGCCAAAGGTACCAGTAAAAAGGGGCTCTGGGGGTCTGGAGACCTGGGCTCTGTCCCATCATTGACACCATCACTCCCTCCATGGGCCTCGGTTTCCCCTCCAGTTACTTGTTTAATGCTCACATCAGGTGGGCACTGCTAGCCTCATCCCCATTGTCTACAGGAGGAAACCAGGGCTCACAGAGACGCAGTTATGGGAGCTCGTGGGGCACAGCAGGTGGAAGGGACCCTGCATGCTGTCTGTCATACTGTCCTGCCCCGTGGGAAAGATGCAAGGGCCGGGAGGTAGAGTGAGAGCTGGAGGAGGGCTAGTCACCGCTGCTGTATGTGTAACTGATTTGTGACTGAGTGTGTGACCTCATCCAAAGAGTGCCCCCCCTTTTTTTTTGAGAGACAAAGTCTCGCTCTGTTGCCCAGGCTGGAGGGCAAGTGGCAGAGTCTCGGCTCACTGCAACCTCCGCCTCCAGGGTTCAAGCGATTCTCCTACCTCACCCTCCCCAACAGCTGGGATTACAGGTGCCCACCACTGTGCCTGGCTAATTTTTGTATTTGTAGCAGAGACGGGGTTTTGCCATGTTGGCCAGGCTGGTCTTGAACTCCTGACCTCAGGCGATCCACCTGCCTCAGGCCTCCAAAATGCTGGGATTACAGGCCCAGCCACAAAGAGTGCCCCTTGATGGAGCTAAGTCAGCTGTCCTCACCTGGGGGCATTTCACTCTCTGGCGATGTTTCTGGCTCACGATTGGAGAGCTCTGCTAGAATGTGTTAAGTTCTTCCCACTGTCGTGAAAAACGACCACGGACTCTCACCGTTCAGGAGGTTAGAGGTTCACCGTTGGCCCACTGGGCTAAATCAAGGTGTGGAAAGGGCTGGTTCCTTCTGGAAGTTCCAGGGAGAGTCTGTGCCCTCGCCTTTTCCAGCTTCCAGAGGCCACGCACATCCCTTGGCTCATGGCCCCTCCCCTGTCTTCAAGCTGGCAGCCTGCACCTTCCCTCTGTAGTCACATCTTTCCCCTGACCTGCCCGCCTCCCTCTTCCACTTGAAAGGACCCTTTGATTGCACTGCTTGTAGCAGATAATCCAGGATCATCTCCCATGGCAAGGATGGCTGATTAGCAACCTTCATTCCACCTGTTACCCTAACTCCCCGTTGCCTTGGAAGGGGCATATTGACAGGTGCCAGGGATTAGGATGTAGACATCTTTGGGGGGCCGTTATCCTACCTACCACCTGGCATCCGGTGGGAAGAGGCCAGGGATGCTGCTAAACCTTCCACAGTGCCCCGGACACTAGTGCTGAGCGTGGGGAGTCCTGACCTACACGAATGTGGGTCACAGCCCTGCCCGAGCACCTCTGGATTCTATTCTGGATCCTACCTGGGTCACCCACCGTCTCTGCAGCCATTTGTTTGAGTGACAACAGCTTTCCCTTCTTTCCTGAGGGCTTCCTAGATGCCAGCCCCCAGCTGTCTCTTCCCATCTCAGGCGTTTCACAAACACGAAGGTGGTTTTAAGTCCCCATTTTAAAGAGGAATCTGAAACCAAGAAAGGTGACTTACCCAAGGTCACACAGGCAGTTAAGTGGCAAATTTCAAACGCAGCTCCAAGGTGTTTGACTCTAAAAGCCAGATTCTTCATGTCTGGGCTTGGCATGGAGTAAGTGTCTATAGATGTTGATCAAAGGAACGAAAGAGTTAATTACCTAAATGTGTTCCTCATGCAGAAATTATCAATGAACGTGGAGCACCTGTCCTAAGGGCTCAGCAGGTGCTGCTGTTTAATTTTTACAACAGCCCTGCTAAGCAAGTCTCATTACTATCTTCTGTTTACAAGCATGGAAATTGAGGCTCAGAGAGGGTAAGTGACTTGCCTGAGGTCACACAGCTAGCAAGCAGGTGTGTCTCACTCCAATGACTGCTCCTTCAGCCGGGGTCCTACTCAGCCATTCCTTTGATGACCAAATTAGCAAGAAACGTCCCTTGAGGCAGGAGAACTGGCCTGAGAGAAGGGTTTAGAGACAGAGTGATTCAGAAAGGTGTCTAAGGGCCAGAAGCACCCCCATGACACTTTCTACCTCTTGTGTCCCTGGGGCCAGGCAGAGACCAGAGTGCAGAGGGCCGCTGTGGACTCCAGCCGCACCACTCTCCAACTGGAGGAGACTGTGGATGCCTTCCAGAGGCAGAAGCTCAAGGACCTGCAGGTGAGGGTGGTTGGCCGGGATGGGAGGCGCCCTGGGCTGCCTTGTGTGTGTGTGCATGCACGTGTGTACACGTGTCTATGTGCATGCATCAGTATGAGTATGGGTCTGTGTACACGTGTGAGCACTGGCAGGCGTGAGTGAGCTTATGCCCACACAGGCTCCCGGCACAGTTAATCCTGGCCACAGGGCATCAGAGGCTGGTACTCAGGGCAGCTGTCCCAGCACAGCCGGAAGCCACTGGGTGGCCCTAGGTCCAGCTCCTAGCCAGGAAGAGTTTGTCTGCCTCCACACACACTCCCCACTTCCTCTCCACACAGGATGGCTCTAACCTCTTTTTCTCCTCACAGCTCTAAACCCCCTCCCTGAACAAGCCACATTAAGGCCCAGCAGCTGGGTGTGGGTGCCTTCCTCCTGCCACCCAGATCCCCACCCCAGCGCCACAGAGCCCCGGGCCCTGAGCCCCAGCTCTTACAAAAGGAGCTCAGAGAGGCGGGGTCTCTCAGGACTAGCTGATCGCAGAGATTCCTTCCCCAGCTCTTGAGCCCTCGCTAGTCCATTCTCCAAAGGTGCACACCACCCTGGGGATTTTATTTTATTTTATTTTTTTTAGATGGAGTCTCACTTGGTTGCCCAGGCTGGAGTGCAATGGGATGATCTCCACTCACTGCAACCTTCGCCTCCTGGGTTTAAGTGATTCTCCTGCCTCAGCCTCCCAAGTAGCTGAGATTATAGGCACGTACCACCACGCCCAGCTAATTTTTGTATTTTTAGTAGAGATGGGGGGAGGTGGTCTCCCCATGTTGGCCAGGCTGGTCTCGAACTCCTGACCTCAATTGATCCACCCGCCTTGGCCTCCTAAAGTGCTGGGATTATAGGTGTGACCCACCGCGCCTACCCCAGGGATCTCTTAAAAGGCAGGTCCAATTCATCATCACTGGGCTGAGCACCCTCTGGCGGCTCCCCTTGTTCTAAGGATTAGAACCAAAATCCCTTCCAGGCTCCTGAAGCCCTGGCTCAGGCCTGCGGCCTCATCCTGCCCGCGGCACTCCAAGCTCCAGTGCACAGAGCCCATTCCTACCCGAGGCCTTTGCAGGGTTGTGCCTTGATCTGCGTCCAGTCGGTGCCTCCTTCTCCTTCGGCTTTAACCTCATTCTTTGGGGAAAGTCACCTGGACCCAAGACTGGTCAGGCCCCTTGTTTACACACCCTACTCTGCACCCACGGGGCTGCCATCCCAGGTGGAATGGTTAATTGTGTATTCAATTCACGTGTTACTTTAACAAGTGTGGAATGCACACCTACTGCGTGCCAGGTGCTGTGCCTGATGCTGGGTACACCATGCCCAACAAACCAGGTCCCTGAGCTCACGGAGTTGACACCGTTGGGGCGGGAGGAGATGGACGGATCATGTGGTCTGTGGTGTGCTGTGTGCCATCCATCACATTCCTCACGTCGTGGAGCAGAGAAGCCCGTGAGGTCACTGTGTGACACACTGCATGTCAGTGCCACAGGTCAGGACCCCTGCCGGATCCCAGCCACCAGGGTCCAGGGCCTGGCACCTAGTGGGTATTCAGTAAATGCTTGTGGAATGAACGAATGAGTGAACGCCTGCATGAATGAATGCACAAGGGAATGAAGCGTCAGTGATTAGTGCTCACGCTGCCTACATGGCAAGGAGGACCTGAAACAGTCGGCAGACGTTATTCAGCACCTGATGTGTCTGGGGCTGGGTGGGCAGCACCAGGGAGCATGGACCACACGGTTCTCCAGGTCAGGGGCCAACAGAAGCACAGTTTAAAAGTGGGAGTGCTTTCAAGTTCTGGGATTAAATTTGTAAGAGATGCGAATCCAAACCATGCCTTGAAAGCCCTTCACATTTCAAAAGAGATAAAAGCAAGAACGTGAGCTAATCATCACCACCTGTCTTAGTCCATCCAGCCTGCGCCAACACAACACTTTAAGCTGGGTGATTTATAAACAACAGAAGTTTATTTCTCACGGTGTTGGAGGCTGGGGAGTCCAAGACCGAGGCTCCAGCAGATTCAGCATCCGAGGAGGGCCTGTTCCCCATGGCTGGTGCCTGCTATGAGTCCGCATGTGGCAGAAGGGGCAGAAAAGCTCTCTCCAGTCTTTTTTACAAGGGCACTAATCCCATTCATGAAAGTGGAGCCCTCCTGCGGATCACTTGAGGTCAGGAGTTCGAGACCATCCTGGCCAACATGGTGAAACACTGTCCCTACTAAAAAATACAAAAATTAGCCAGGCGTGGTGGCACACGTCTGTAATCCCAGCTACTCAGGAGGCTGAGGCAGGAGAATCGCTTGAACCTGGGAGGCGGAGATTGCAGTGAGCCGAGATCACACCACTTCACTCCAGCTTGGGTGACAGAGGGAGACTCCATCTCAAAAAAAAAAAAAAAAGCCTCCTGTGAAGAGATCTCCAGGACTGATTGTTAGCAGGGGAAAAGCAAGCTCAGACGAGAGTGAAAAAGGGAGAAGAGAAGAGAATACTGGCTTATCTAAGGAAACAAGGCGGGAATACACAGAAACTTCTCAACGTGATCTCAGGAGGCAGAGGGGAAGTGAAAGAAGGGAACAGGATGGAGGATGGAGAGCAAGTCTCCTCAGTTGACACTTTGGCATACTTTATATTTATTTATTTATTTATTTACTTATGTACTTAGTAGAGACAGCATTTCACCATGTTGCCCAGGCTGGTCTTGAACTCCTGGGCTCAAGTGATCCTCCTGACTCGGCCTCCCAAAGTACTGAGATTACAGGCATGAGCCACTGTGCCTGACCAATAGTTTTGATTTTTGAACCATGCAAATGTGTTCTCTATCTAAGAAAAATAAGTTTAAAATAACATGTCGAAACTCTCCACCTAGGGCCTGTCCCCACACAGACAGCCCTCCTCACCCCCACCCTATCTGCCTGCGTCCCAGGCTTCCCTGGGCTCTTTCTCACTGCGATGCTTACATTCTTTGGGTTTCTCTCCCCACAGAAATTTTTTTCTGACTTTGTAACTATTGAGATGGTTTTCCATGCCAAAGCGGTGGAGGTGTATTCCAGCGCCTTCCAGACCCTGGAGAAGTATGACCTGGAGAGGGATCTACTGGTGAGTCACAGACACCCCATTTCCTATATGGTGGAGTGGGGCAGAGTTTCATTTTGGTTTTGTCTTGATAGAAGTCATTTTTGTTGGTAACATTTCACAACTTTTCTAACTTTGAAGACTCATGCTGATGAAGCGCTGTCAATATCTGCCCCTGGGTGGGTGCCAAACTGAGGATAATTTTTCTTAACGCTATTTGGAATATCAACATATTCATCATCACTGCGGTGTTTAAAAACAAATGGATCGGCGGTGCATGGTGGTTCACACCTGTAATCCCAGCACGTTGGGAGGCCGAGGTAGGCGGATCACCTGAGGTCAGGAGTTTGAGGCCAGCCTGGCCAACATGGTGAAATTCTGTCTCTACTAAAATACAAAATTAGCCAGGTGTGGTGGTGGGCACCTGCAATCCCAGCTACTTGGGAGGCTGAGGCAGGAGAATCGCTTGAACCCGGGAGGTGGAGGTTGCAGTGAGCCGAGATCGTGCCACTGCACTCCAGCCTGGGAGACAGAGCAAGACTCCATCAAAAAAAAAAAAAAAAAAAAAACCCACAAATGGATCAACAACAATAAAAAGCATTTCCTGGCTGATGCTTGATGTAGTTTTGAAATAGAAAGAAGTGCTTTTTATCCCCATCTGATCTGGTTAAAATCTAGAATGAGCTGTTTGCGTTATCTGTAACACCCTTCCGCAAGCCTAGTATTGTAAAGCAACAATCAGTTATCATGATTCTTTTCTGTGGGTCTGGGGTTGATGGGGCTCACCTGGGCAGTTCTCAGGTGGAGGCTTCATGTGGCTGCCATTGGTCAGAGGCTGGGGCTGTCTTTTCTTAGCTTTCCTCCCTCATGTCTAGCAGAAGGTGGCTGTCATCTGAGCACAGGACAGGCCACGAGATTTGCAGGGCCCACTGCAAAATGAAAATGTGGGGCGTATCAACAATTACTAAGATCTTCACGACAGCAGCATCAGAGTGCTAAGCCAAGCACAGGGTCCTTCTGGGCGTGGAGCTCCAGGCAACTGTGTGAGCTACACCCCACAAAGCCTGCCATCCCTGGGTCTTCCCTGGGGTCTACGGCCACAGTGGCTGCCCACGGCTTTTCCATGGGGCCTGGGCTTCCTCACAGCAGCTGGTTCCAAGAGGGAGTGTCACCATTTTTTTTTTTTTTTTTGAGATGGAGTCTCGCTGTGTCTCCCAGGCTGGAGTGCAGTAGCACTATCTCGGCTTACTGCAAGCTCCGCCTCCCGGGTTCACGCCATTCTCCTGCCTCCGCCTCCCAAGTAGCTGGGACTACAGGCGCCCTCCATCACACCCAGCTAATGTTATGTATTTTTAGTAGAGACGGGGTTTCACTGTGTTAGCCAGGATGGTCTCGATCTCCTGACCTCGTGATCTGCCCGCCTCGGCCTCCCAAAGTGCTGGGATTACAGGTGTGAGCCACCGCGCCCGGCACTCAATCACCTTTTATGACCTAACTTCAGCAGTAACCCAGTGTGGCTTTGCCATATTCCATTTGTTAGAAGTGAACCTCTGAGGCTGCCTGTATTCAAGGGGAGAGGAGTTTGATTCCAGCTCGTGATGGGGGAAGCATCAGACCATCTGAGTTACCAGTAAGCCTTAAAACTACCATGAGAGGTTTGATGCAGGTCAGAGGGGCTCTCTCGCATTCACTCACTTCACAATATTCTTTTTAGGGGAAAGGGGGATCTCGAATCCAGCTGTTTTCCTGTGTGACAGTGGTCATGTTACCTGGCCTCTCTGGGCCTCTCCCATCTGTAAAATGGGGTGATAATGCCCACTCACCAGGCTGCTGTGGATTATGTGAAATAAGAAACAGGAAGCTCCCGGAGAGGACCGTGGAGTTCCATGAGCATTAGCTGTCTCGGGCCTTCTCGTCCCCGCCGTCTTTCCATCCCACTCCCCCAACCCATGCTGTGTTTTCCCACTGGATCCGACCCACCCTGGTCTCTCCCCGGCAGGATTTTAGAGCCAAGATGCAAGGAGTTTATGGGCATTATGACACTCGGCTGCTTGCCAACACCAACCCCTCTCCATCTGTTCTTCAGTCTCTCGCCAGCCAGGTGAGTATGTGGGTGGTGGGGGGGGGGGGGGGGGCGGGGGTTACACCTAAAATGACGTGCATGGCCTGAGAGGCCCGTGGAAGTAACCCCAGGGATTAGAGGAGGGTGGCTGAGAACTCGAATTTGAAATGGGAGGCTGAGGAGCTGCCCGGGGGTCTGACCAGAACTTTGCCTTGAAGTAGAATGAAGCTGGGCACGGTGGCTCATGCCTATAATCCCAGCACTTTAGGAGGCTGAGGTGGGAGGATCACTTGAGGTCAGGAGTTCGAGACCAGCCTGGCCAACATGGTGAAACCCCCATCTCTACTAAAAAAAAAAAAAAAGCAAAAATTAACCGGGTGTGGTGGTGTATGCCTGTAATCCCAGCTACTTGGGAGGCTGAGGCAGGAGAATCGCTTGAGCCCAGGAGGCAGAGGTTGCAGTGAGCCGAGATCGTACCATTGCACTCCAGCCCGGGTTACAGAGCGAGACTCCATCTAAAATAAATAAATAAATAAATAATCCGCCGCCTGGTACTGGCACTTCGTAGATGTAGTCTGACTATTTCTATACGTCTCCATCTACTGATGAGGATCCTACTCTTTTAGTATAATTAGTACCGTTAACTTCCAATTAACCAGTTTTGGTAGTGCCCAAAAAAAAAAAAAAGTAGAATCAATGAAGCCATGTCACCCAGTGTGGTAGGCCACACAGTCCCTGCCGTGGCTGCCATGAGTCTTGAGCACTCCCTGGAGGCACTCTGAGGTATTGCCACTTGAGAAACAGAGGTCCCCAGTCAGGTCCACACCTCCATCCCAGCCCGTGGGCCCGCGGGTTCCAGAATCCAGGGTTCCTCAGAGGTTAGGGAGGTGATTAGGTGCATACATTAGATGTTACCTTTCAGCCCCAGGAAGGCCTGCCATCAGGTGCATTTATATTTCTGCAGGGAACTCTGCAGGTCCAGCTGAGTAGGGCAAATGAAGACCCTGAACATCCTCATGCCAATCATGGCAGGTTTAGTCTCTGTGAGTGGGTAGTTAAGGGGCAGCCAGCCCACTGTGTGTGTGGGCAGTGTGGGCATCTCATGCTTCCAGGACTTTCTCTCTAACAACGTAGGGTAAGTGCAATCCCAAGCCGTTTAAAATAATCCCAGACTGCCTGGAGGCTTTGTTCTTATTTTCTGATTCTTTTTTCTTTGTCTTTGTTGGATTGTGTTAATTCAAAGACCTTGTCTTCAAGCTCTGAATTTCCTTCTTCTACTTGTTCAGTTCTATTGCTGAGACTTTCCAGAGCATTTTGCATTTCTGTAAGTGTATCCAATGTTTCCTGAAGTTTTGATTGTTTTTCTTTATGCTATCTATTTCTTGGTCCGAGCCCACTGCTCCTGGCGGTGTGACCTTGGGAAAGTCTCCTAGCCTCTCTGTGCCTTAGAGTCCTCGCCTGCAGAGTGGCTTAGAACAGTAACCTCCGTGTAGGGCTGTGCTGAGTATCAGATGAACAGATCTATACGAAGCACAGAAAACCCGGCCTGTTGCGCAACAAACACTCGAGACTTGTTGCTGCCATTATCATTACTGATGTTGCTGTCGTTTTATTATTATTATTATTTAGAGTGCTCAGAGCACCATATGGAGCCCAGGAAAAGAAGGGGAGGAGAGTAAGGACAACTCCATGGAGGAGGCCCCCGTGGAGGACCTCAGGGCACTGGGGCAGGGACCCCATAAGAGAGAACTGCCCACAACAGTCAGAAGAACTTAGCTGGCCTTGGATCCTCAGGTGGGCTCTGCTGTGTGCCCTCAGCCAAGCCATGTGTCCTCTGAGCCTCAGGTTCCTCATCTGTACAACAGGGCCAATATCACTCACTTCACAGGTTGCTCTGGGGGATCGCTGTGCCTGGCATATAGTAGGTGTTCAATAAATGCCCTGTGACTCTCAGCTTGATACCGGCTCTCTCGTCCTGCCTTTAGTCCGGGGGCTCGGGTGGGGTGTGCCTGCCCCTGTGTTCATGTTGCAAGCACGGTAGTTTCCTTTCCTGGGCTGCCTTGACAAAGCACCATTGCCTGGGCAGCTCAAACCACAGAAAATCACTCTCCTGTGTTCTGGAACCCAGAAATCTGCGAGCAAGGGGTCAGTAGGGCTGTTTCTTTTTGGAGGCTCAGAGGGAGCACCCATCCCAGGCCCCCTCCAGCTTCCAGTGGCTCCTGTCCTTGGCACGCCTGGGCATGTGGCCACATCCCCCGGACCCGGCCTTCCTCTTCATGTGGTGTTCTCCCAGTGTGCGCTTGAGCCTGTGTCCAAACCTCCCCCTCCTATAAAGGACGCCCATCATCAGAGGCCCACCTTACTCCAGGATGGCGTCATCTTGACTAATTATATCAGCAAGGAACCCATTTCCAAATAAGGTCACATTCTGAAGTATGGGGGCGGGTAGGACTTCAACGTAGACCTTTGGGGGCAAAATTCAGCCCGTAACACATGGACGTGATGTGCAGGGATGCTCTTGGGACAAAGATTGTCACAGAAGTCCACAGAGGTCAGAGGGGGATGGAAGTGTAGAGAGGGTTGGGGTGTGTGGACTCGGGGGCTGTCTGCTGGGGCCCCTGGTGCACAGCCGGGGAGCTAATCATCTGGACCGTCTCTGAGGGCAGCCGAGATGAGCCCGCTCCTCCCAGCCTGGCATGACTTGGTGACATTGAGGCTTGGTGGAGATGTCTGGGTCCTAGAACTGGCTTCCGTGGCCAGGCACGGAGGCTCACACCTGTAATCCCAGCGCTTTGGGAGGCCGAGGCAGGTGGATCACCTGAGGTCTGGAGTTTGAGACCAGCCTGGCCAACATGGTGAAAACTTATCTCTACCAAATATACAAAAAATTAGCCAGGCGTGGTGGCTTGCGCCTGTAATCCCAGGTACTCGGGAGGCTGAGGCAGGAAAATCGCTCGAACCAGCAGGGCAGAGGTTGCAGTGAGCCGAGATCGTGCCACAGCACTCCAGCCTGGGCAACAAAAGCAAAACTCCGTCTCAAAAAACAAACAAGCAAAAAAAAAAAACTGGCTTCCGTGCTTCCCATGAGTGTGTCCATCTCTGTCCCTCAAGGCCACACACTGCCCAATGGTCCCGGGTTAGAAAGTGCACCTGGAGCCTGCAGATACGGGCGGCCTTCACTGATCCCAGCACCCCCAACGGGCCACCCCTGGTCGGGGGTCCCAGCAGCTCAAAGCCGGAAAGCAGCTTGTCTCTGTTGAGACAACGGAAGCCAGTGAAAGTTCCAAATGAGGCTAAATCCTCCATGAGGAGATGGAACAGCATAGAAGCTTCTTTCTACCAACTTCCTAGGTAGGATCACAAACCTTCCATCCTGGGGGGGGCCTGTTCCAGCTGTGGAATCCTTTCGAGGGCCTGGGGTGGGGCATCCACGCTGTGGGGGGCTCATCCCTGGCTAGCCTTCTGCATTCTGAAGACCTTGGCTGGGAATGGTCCACCCGGCGGCCCCTCATGCTGCCCTCGTAGATAACCGCTGAGCTCTAGAGCCAGACAGCCCCGAGTTCGCATTCCCCACATGGAGTGCCCTGGTTTTTTTCATTAGCAAAGTGAAGGACACACATCTTTCTCACAGGATCGAGGTAGGGTTGGCGTCTTCATCACAGTGATTTTTTTCAGACAGAGTCTCACTCTGTCACCCAGTGGTGCGATCTCAGCTCACTGAAACTTCTGCCTCCCAGGTTCAAGCGACTCTCGTGCCTCAACCTCGCCTGTAGTTGGGACTACAGGCACCCGCCGCCACGCCTGGCTAATGTTTTGTATTTTTAGTAGAGATGGGTTTTCGCCTTGTTGGCCAGGCTGGTTCTTAAACTCCTGAGCTCAGGCAATCTGCCCACCTCGGCCTCCCAAAGTGCTGGGATTACAGGCGGGAGCCACCACACTCGGCCCACGGTGATTTTCATTACCCAAGATCTGGCTTCACGGCACCTCTTGGGGAATCCTTGACTCCCCCAGGCCAGGATACACACTCCAGAAATAACTTGACTCCCCCAGGCCAGGATACACACTCCAGAAATAACTTGACTCCCCCAGGCCAGGATACACACTCCAGAAGTAACTAAAACTTTCTAGATGTTCTGTACAATCTGTATATTCCATCTATTAATGCTTTAGAGTGTATATTTGTATACTTTTATACGCATATACCTGTGTGTACACACACATTTGCTTATATGTAAATGTCTGTGTTTTCAGAAACCTCAGCTGAGTCCCAGCTCTGTGATAGTTTCTGAAGGACAATGACCTTGCTTGTCAGGGCTGTGGTCCTGGAATTGGTGGTGCCAATTTCATGTAAGGTCGGCTGGGTTGGGGGTCTCTCCCCTTCCCCTTTGGCCCCAGTGCACCAAAGAGACCAATGGTCCCGGAGTACAGGTGGGACAATCGGCCCAGAGCCTTCCCTGTCACTCCTTCTCCACTGGTCACTTGGGAACTGGCAAGAAAACTCAGAAATTCTCTCTTTTGGGGCCCTGAGGAGGCAGAGGTGGGGGTGGCCGCCTCCCACAGGGATGCCCTCCCTCCCTGCCTTTTTTTTTCGAGATGGAGTCTTGCTCTGTCACTCAGGCTGGAGTGCAGAGGCATGATCTCGGCTCATTACAACCTCCGCCTCCTGGGTTCAAACGATTCTGTTGCCTCGGCCTCCCAAATAGCTGGGACTACACGTGCCCACCACCATGCCCAGCTAATGTTTGTATTATTAGTAGAGACGGGGTTTCACCATGTTGGCCAGGCTGGTCTCCAACTCCCGACCTCAAATGATCCACCCGCCTCAGCCTCCCAAAGTGCTGGGATTACAGGTGTGAGCCACCACACCTGGCCGAATAGTACATTTTAATTTATTCCTATCAAAATTAGAAGAGCTGGGTCCTTTTTCTTTCACTAGATAGGGAACTTCCTATCCCTGTCTGAAGGGCAGCTGTGCAGGAAGAGGCCTGCCTGCGTTTCCCACAGGAACGGCCTAGGGCGTGTGATGCTCTTCTTCCTGGTCCACAGATGAAGAAGCTGAGGCTCAAAGAACCATCTGGCTAAGGGCATACAGTCAGCTGGCAGGAGGTGGAACTGGATCCGGGCCCTTCCAGGTCCTGCCCCGAGCTGCCCAAACTCTTTGGGGTCTTTGCTGCCTTTCAGAGGAGTTTCTCCCCTCCCTGGAGTTTGCCTCCGAGTCTAAGCCCTCACCTCCTGCGGGAGGAATCCCCCAACACCAGAGAAAAAGCCCAGATGCGACGCCCCAGGGCTGTGCACCCACCAGCCATGCCCGCCCTCCCTGTGTGGCCAAGAGGGGGCAGATGGAGAGCCAGGGACGTGGAGGCTGCTCCATTCTTCTCTGCCTGGAGTGGCAGGGAGTGTCCCCGTCCACTCAGGCAGGTGGGGGAGGGGGACCTTGCATCTCAGCCCTGGGGTCTGGGGGACACCCCTGTGCCCTGCTCCTTCCCCAGGCGTGAAGGGGACCCCTGCATCTCAGCCGTGGGGTCTGGGGGATGCCCCTGCATCCTGCTCCTTCCCCAGGCGTGAAGGGGACCCCTGCATCTCAGCCCTGGGGTCTGGGGGATGCCCCTGCGTCCTGCTCCTTTCCAGGGCTCATTGCCCATCTGTTCAGGCCAGAGTATCAGAATGTGGCTGTGGACTTCTTACAATCAGAGAAAAGGAAAACCCCCCAGATGTTTGAAATACTTTTGTAGAATGGAGTTGGAAGGAACTGATGCAGGCGCCCTGCTTGTGTCGGATAGGGGCTGTGGTCAGGGCCACTGACCACCCCAAAACCCCCAATCAAAGAGGTAAGGTGGCTTTGGCTCTGAGGGGTAGGGTCAGGTGTCCAGGTGGAGGGGCTCAAGGCGCTGGTGGAGCCTGGGCCAAGACCCAGTCCAGAAAGGGGGTCCCTCATTCATGAATAGACTCCCAGTGGCCAGGCAGACCAACATGGCCAACGTGGCTGCTCTATCTGTTAAGACCCGGGTGCTCAGCCTGCATGGGAAAAATGTCTATTTGGCCTTAGAGAAAATGGTTTTCTTCTGAAAAGCTATGGGTATCACTGAGAAGATTGCAAATTCTGTAAAAAGTCCTCATGGATGTGTTAAAAATTAAACAGACTTTTTTTTTTTTAAAGTTAGTTTATTTCAGTTTCTACCTTCTGACAACTCAAGGTGCAATATATACACGTTTTTCTTCACAGCAAACACCTTTGATTTTAGCACTGTTTTGAGATCTTCACCCTTGAAACTTTCTCAACCTTAAAATAGAGTTTGTAGAACATCACGGAGCAGGACACAAGATTGCAAAAATGCAACAGAGAAGATACTGGTGTCACTGCACGCCACTTGGGGGCTACCAACAAGGTAATGTCTGGATGTGAGCACCGCGAGTCTAGGAAAGAGAAAGCAGAGGGCGTGCGCATGGGAGACGCCACTGATAGTTCCAACGGGGGCCACCAGGTTCAAGAAGGCGGCAGGTCAACCGTGTTCTGATACATTTACATGTTTTAAGGGGATCCACGTGTGTTGTCTGAATTTCTAGCTTTTCCTAGTGTTCAAACGTTTGCCTTATCTTTCTCCAAGTGTCCACCCAGAAGACCCTAAGCAACAGCCCCAGGCTCACCGGGACGGCAGGAACTCCTCCCCAACAGCCAAAGCCAAGCCAAGCTGTCTCTTGCAGGGAGATCTGGAGTCCACCCCTTAGGGCTGCACCTCCCGGAGTGCATGCGGTCGTCCCCCACCTCTATTTCATGAGCAAATCATCTAGGATTAAGGAGGGAGTGGGCACAGCCCCCCAGTTCTAGTCAATGCACAGGGGATTTACTGACAGGCATCTCCTTTTTAAAGTGCAAAGTCCCTTAAAGCACTGCTCAAGGGAGCTTCAGGCTGCAGTGCACTCAGGCTCTGACTGTTTTGTCAGGTCCCAGAGTCTGCAGATAAAGTGGGGAGCTGGGTTCTCCCCAAATCGTACTGTCCTGCAGGAGGGGTGTAGAAGGGAAGTTGGGGTAAACAAACCCAGCCCATCGTCTCTCCCCTTGGATATGGTGAATTTTTCCCTTTCCAATAGTAACTAAGAAACCCTACCCCCACCCCCAGCCCCCGTGGGAGCGCTGTCCCACTGAAATCCCGTGGCCACGTGCATCCCCAGGCGCAGCTACAGGCAGGGCCGCGCTCCCAAGGACTCTCACTCACCGCACTCTGCAGGCTAGAGACACCCACACAAACCCAATCCCTTGCCAGCACCAGAGGCAGGGCTCCCACGGCGGCACCCATCCTTGCGAGCCCATCGGTCACATGATTGATTCCGTCCCTTTCCTGGAAAGCATGTGATACCCAGGCCCAGGGATGCATGGGGGACTGAGGCGCAGAAAGCAGGCCCCCTGAGGGCCTGTATGGAGGGCAGCTTCCGGGCCAGTGTTGGCCGCAGGAGAACAGTCTTGATGTGCTTCTTCCATTTGGTGTCTCAGGCACCAACACATTCCTGTTCCTGGCCCGTGGCAGCAAGGGTTCCTGGGGTGCGTGGCCTGTGTGGCTCCGGGAAGCCCTGCTCTGTCTGTGGTCTTAGCCTGTGAGAGCCAGGCGGGGTGCAGCTGGCATCCGACTCCCCTTTCCTGTGGACGCAGCTGGGAAAGAGTGAAACCTATCTCCAAGAATCATCAACATGAATACAAGATTTACAGGACAAGCGAGTGAGACGGCTGCATCCTAAGAAAAATGGTTCAGCAGAAGTGAATGGCTCAGTGGGACTGACAATGGGACAGGAAAAGGAGTGAGAACGACCTTGAGTGAGAATCTGGCTGCTTGGCCTTGTGGCTGCGGAAACTGAGGAGGGACCAGCCTCAGAACACCTGCCTGCTGGGCCCAGAGGGGGCTCTCCCTCCCCTGTCCCTGCGGCTGGGGCTGGGCCACTGCCACCCTGCGAGCATCCCTTCCTCTGCAGAAAGGGACCCTCTAATTTTTAAAGTTCTCTTTCTCAAGCTCCACACTGTTCTTGGAAACACTACTGGGCTCCCTGGCTGTGCTGTGGTCTGGTTTTAGGTAATTCAGTAACAAAGCTGATCTAACCACACGGGCCTAGCTGGATCCTTCCTAACTAAAAAGCCAACAGAGGCGGGTGTGATGCCTCACGCCTGTAATCCCAGCACTTTGGGAGGCTGAGGTGGGGGGATCACCTGAGGTCAGGAGTTTGAGACCAGCCTGGCCAGCATGGTGAAACCCCATCTCTACTAAAAATATAAAAATTAGCCGGGCGTGGTGGCGTGCACCTGTAATCCCAGCTACTCAGGAGGCTGAGGCAGGAGAATTGCTTGAACCCGGGAGGTGGAGGTTGCAATGAGCAGAGATTGTGTCACTGCACTCCAGCCTGGGCAACAAGAGCAAAACTCCGTCTCAAAAAAAAAAAAAAAAAAAAATGCCAACAGATAGTGGGACCCAGGAAGTAGGCCTGTAGCTTCCAGCCCTGGCTTCCAGCTAAGGAACCCCAGTTAGACTGAAGCCTTTCACAAACTCTTTACAGTGTGAACCTGCATTCCTCGTGTCAGGGGTCTGGAATACCAGGTGCTCCAGGGTGATAAGGTAACCCACGCGGAACAGCCTAGGGAAAAGCGAATCTCACAGCTCCAGCCTTCTTTCCTCACAACTGAACTCCTCAGCATTACTGGGCTCGGAGGAGTGAGCGAGAGGCCTGTTTGGTTTCAACTCACAGGAAGGAAAGAAGACGAGACTTGGTGATGTCTGTGATTCCCCCACTGGGCCTCGGTGCTGGTTTTAAACCCAACGCGTGTTGCTTGGATGAACCTGAACATCAGGATTTTAATTTGGGTACAGAGCTCAGAAACTGGACTCTCCCTCTAGCCATTTTTTGGAAATTTCAGAGCTGTTTGGCCCCCTTTCTTTCTTTTGGCAACAGGAAAATCATACAGTCTACCCCATTTCACTTACAGAGAACTTACGACATCAGAATTGAGTTCTCTGGCCTTTGGTTAAACATGGGCATGCACAGGGCAGATGCAATCTATTACCACGGCCCCTCTTAAACATCTATCAGTGTTGCTAAAATTGTAACAAAGGCTAAAAACATACAATGCTGTCTGTCAACATGTCCTGTTTTCAAAGCAGGGAGCTTTTCACTTGTGTGAGTTGTGTGCATTTTGGTTCACTAGGATTGGCACAGCCCTCAAGGTCGGGCGGCAGAGTGCCTGCAATGGCCCCATGGATGACAGGCCTTCGTGCTCCTGATTTTGGGCATTCTGCCTGCTGGGACTGGGAACCTCTCCCTAGGAATCACCTGACACTTCCTGAGTTTACAGAGGGGCCACCAGAGCTCTCCTACACCCAGGTGGCCCTGGGTGTGCCCCTGGTGTGACACCTCCCCATGCAGGGACCTTTGAGCAGTGTGGCTGGGTCTGCTTGCTCTGCACCACAGCCCAGCTCATGCCTGCTCTGCCCAGGTCCTGGGGGAAGAGAGGAAACCTTGGTGGCAGGTGGTAAGCCCTGTCCCAGGCACACTGAGCCTCCTCCAGGCAACCCTGGCCAGAGCCACTGTCAGCCACAGCCGGAAGGAGACCACAGGCAGCCTCCAGAGCCACTGCCTGCTCTGCTCACAGCACAAGGGGCTGTCTCTCCGGCATCCTGTGTGGATGGAGCACAGAGGAGACCCTTCTCTGTCAGCCTTCCTCCAACTCTCAGGAGCTAGATCTACAAGAACAGGTAGTAAAGGGGGAAACAAACAAACAAACAAAGAAAACCCCAACCCTTTCCTCCCCTGAAATGGCTATTTCAAGAGTCTATGTGGAGAAAAAAGTGTCAAGACCATTTCTGAAGTTAAAGTGCTTGGAAAAAAGCCCAACGAAGTCAGCGCTGCCTTTCCTTCCAGAGGCTGTGCACAAGCTCTCCAGCGTTCCCAAGAGAGTCTCAGAATCAAACAAAACTTTCATACAAAAATCCTGTACATACAGGGGTAAGTCTTGTGGGCACCGCAGAACAAAGTCTGAGTGCATTTCAGCTAACACGAATAATGCATGACTAAGAACGCTGACGACGAGGCAGCTGAAGGGAGCACCCGGACAGTCAGCCCTCGAGTGTGGCCTGAGTTTCGCCGGCGTGAGGAGGAGAGCAGTGCCCTGGAGCCGTGGCTGGATGCTGCAGGAGGTGTGTATTATCTGCAGTTGGCATCAGAGCGAGGGGTGTCCACACACCCCTCGCTCTGACGTTTCTCTAAATGGATCTGGTGGAGCCAAGGCCGTTGGGGCCCAATGATGGGGAAAGGGTCACCCCAGCCTGCACAACTCCCCAGCCCTGACCCAGCTCATGGCGAGCACACTTGTAGCATGGCCACGGTCTGGCCAGCGGCATCGCTAGGCTGAGATCACTCATGCACCATGCAGTCAGGGGCCCTGAGCCCCGGCTCCCCCGTTCTGCAGTCTGGCAGCATATGGTCCAAATGCATCAGATGACACCACGTTTCAGATAATGCCCCAGACACACATTCTATGATCCAACCAATCTGCAGCACAGATTGTTGTCTCTAGAGAATGTTCCGTCTCTGGAACATTCCAGGGAGGCATTCCCCGGAGGGAAACCTTCCAAGCAGTGGCCGGGTAAGTGACTCTCAGGAGTTTCTGTGGTACTCACAAACAAGACGGGACTTATCTGACCGCATCTCAGAGGAGGTAGCCAGGAAGGGCGGGAGGGGAGGGTGGTGGGAGGAGGGAGAGCCCCGCGGGCCTGTTTCGCAGTCAGGGACCACGGCAGCGACGGGCAGGAGGCAGGGGACCTCAGGAGGCCTAGCAGTGTCCACGCACGGTGAAACAGAAGGCTCTGGACCCAGCATGCAGGTGGTGGGGTCAGGCCCCGGGCCCACGGGCTGGCCTGGAGTACCTGGTACAGACCCACAGAAGAGAAGGGCCGTGGTTCCCAGGCAGTAGGTGCGAGGTGAAGGGAGTCTCTGCAGAGGCTGGAGGAGCTACAAAGGTCTGGTGGGGAAGGGGCCCAATGCTCAGCGCTTAGAGGCAGAGGCCACGCCACTGGCTCGCCCTGCACGTTGCACAGATCTGCTTCTCTCCAGCCGCTGTCACTCCCAACTCAGACTTTCCTGCCTTGTCTGGAACAAAGAGCAGCACTGTTTGCTTTCAGAAAGGGTGGTTGTCTAGTGGCTACTAAAGAAACTTCTCTTTCCTGTGCTTCTTGCGAGGGACACACAGCACAACGCTGCTTCCTGACCATGGAGGCTTCTCTGCTTCAGAAGGGAGCTGTCTGCCAGGCGAGCGCATTTCAGACGGTCTGTGTGGTCTGCCGCGGACACCTCGGCACTGCTGTGACTCTGGCGGAGACACACAGATCCCGGACCGTCTGCTGGCACACACACGTCCCTCTGGTGGGAGCCAGGTCTTGCTCCAGCCGGCCAAGAGCATCCTCTACACCGCACCCACTCTCTCCCTAAAACAGGCGTTTCCTCCTCAAGGTTCCTGTCACTTCCTGTTCCTGCCCCACAGCGGGAGACTGGGGAATAGTGAGGACCGGCCACAGCCCCACGCTGAGAGGGCTGGATGGGAGCCGCGTGTGCACCCATTGCAGGGAACGTGGCCCACGGCCACCCACCGTGAGTGGCAGCGCCGGCCCTCCACCACTGGGTATGCCGGCTGCAGCCCCACCTCATGGCTGTCCTGCCTGCATCCCTTGCCCGCCCCCACCCTCGCAAGCCCTTGGCCCACGATGGCCCATGGAGTCCTTCCCCTCCTCCCTCTTGGTCTCATCTCACAAGCCTGGCACTCGGGGTACAACTGGTCACCTCGGCTTTAGCTGTGTGACCCAAGGGACACTTTGGCACATGGATGGGGGTCGCAGACACAGGCAGAGGAGATGAGGGAGGAGCAGCGGATTCTTCTAACCGCTACTTCTAGGGCAGCAGGAGTGGCTCTGGGTGCTGCTGGCTTCATGCAGGTCATCGGGTGGGGTGACGGTCGGGCGCTGGGCCAGGGAGAATGGCACATGGCCTCAGTCCTCCTGCGGAGTGCGACCTCTGGGGCCTACTCAGTGGCCATTTGCTCAATGTGGTCACTAAGCAGCTTGTATTGCTCTGGAAGAGAAAGTGATATTATTTCTCAGATGAAAGATAGTGACAGGGACAGGTATATCCTGCTCTTGTCACTCGGACAGGGACGAATCGGGCCTCCCTGGGAGCAGGGCTGCAGCTCCTGAACCACACTGCCTTCTGCAGGCCACACTGCTTGCGTGCTTCAGGGCAGGGCTGTGCCACGAGGGCGCGTTGCACACACAGCCTCTTGGCCAGCACGCCGCCTGTGGGGCAAGCAGGTGGCTGGAAGCGGCCCTCAAAACTGGGAAACGCACCTTCTTATGAAAATGGTGTCATGGGGCTCAGCCCCTACAGCCTGTGAAAGGCAAGGGGCAGTCAGTCCAGCCACCCTGGGGACCGGGAGAGGTGGCAGCATCCCCCTTGCCCCTTGCTAGTGAGGTGGGGCTGCTAGCAACATTCTGAGATCGTCCAGCAGCCACTGGCACTCTCATGCCTCCTGAGGCCACTCCACCACAGATCCCTTGAATTAGGTGGAGAATAGGATTTTCTAAAGAATATGGGTCAATCCGTACCCACGCCTAAGTGTAAGTCCTTTTTGATGAAGAGGAACCAACGCCTGTGGCAGATGGGGGGGGCACACAGGGACGGGCCCCCAGCAAGGGGGGGCGCCAATGTCACATTAACTCCCTGCTGTCACAGAAGCCAGAGATTCTAGAAAAACCTCAAAACTCACTCCCCACCACCCTTGTCCCCCGATACTCGTCATGGCAGTGTGGTCTGAGAAAGAAAAGGATGCCACGTGACAGCCATTTAGAAGGGGGCAACTTGGGGCCAGAGTTTGGCTCCGTGCAAGCTGAGTCCAAGTGCTGCGTCCCCCTTCTTCCTCTGCCCTGACTGTGAACACCCAGGCTGTGGCCCCAACGCCCGCAATCCCATCTAGCAGAAATGGATTCCAAATGGAACGAGAGGTGTCCTGTGCGTCTGTCTACACAGACTGGGGAGAAAGGAGGGGCCGTCTGCCGAGAGCTCAGCACAACGTTTCCGACTGCAACACGACGTGCCTTCTGGCAGTGCAGAAGCGCCAGCGGGCACAGCACTGGCTCCTGACCCCAGCCCTGCCCGCCTCCTGCCAGCAGCCTCCCGCAGACGCACCTTCATCCAGGTTGCCAATCACGGCCTGCTTCTTCAGGAAGTCATTGCACAGCTTCTTGTTCAGTCCAAAGGCCAGCATGTTGTGCGTGAATGTGCTGCAGGAGAAACCCCAAGAGCGTCACCCGCCGGCCTCCCAGGGGAAAGGGCCGGGGAGCTGGGCCCTCGTCTCTGGGACGCCCACCATGGCCTGCCTGGAATTGTCAGCAGAAACTAAAACGCACTGCTGCCTAATTAGCCACCAGCAACTCTCACTGTGGCACTGCGGCCACCAGGGGTCGTGTAGGAGGCGGATTAATTACGAGCTGGCATGGAGGCCAAGTGTGATGAACCCCATGCCTCAGAGCAGGCTGACATCACACCCCAGGGTGTGACACCAGGTGTGACAGCTCACAGGGTGGGCCCTCCCCCTCTCTCCCCTCCTGTTTTCCCACTCTGGCCCTTACCCCAGCTGCCCGAAGGTGATGTTCTCGTTGAACCGGAGGCTGTCGTCGCGCTCCTCCTGGGTCATGTGGCACCACTTCTCCCTGCAAGCACAGGAGGTGACAGGAGCGGGGCTCAGATGGTGCTGTCCTTGCCCCAGCTCCTCGCCCTGTTCTGACCCGCAGGTGCTGGTGGCACCCATGTACGGCCCCCACCGGGCACAGAAGGGGGTGCCTTCCACCGGAGAGCCGTGTGCTGGGCCTTCCACAAGGCCTGCCGGGATCCTCACACCGCGCTTGGGGTCCCCAACATTCATCTCACTCTTCATAAAATAAAGAGACGTGGAAATGAAAGTGCTCTTTATGGCCCTGAAGGCGCGGAGCACCACGTGGCTATCCAGGCACTCTACAGGCAGCGAGGCTGGCCCCAGAGTGGGGTCTGGGCCTGTCCTTGGGGGAGAAACCTCCAGAGAGGGAGGGGACCTGCCCAACGTCCCAGGACAGCGGGCCAAGGTGGCCCAGGGAACGTTTTCAGACTCACACCTGTGTCTCCTGACCAGCCTGATGGGCCAAGCGAGGTGCGTCGTCCTGGGGCCAGCTGCGGATGGCAGCTTCCACAGAGGCTGAGGGCGCTGAGGGCCACACTGTCCCCTGTCTGCAGATGGCTGTGCCCTGCTCAGCTGCGTTTTCTCCATGTTGGCTTTCTCGAGGCCCTCAATGCTCTCTCTAGTCCCCTCCCTAAATAACACAGACCAGGCCTCCACGCTTCCCGCCAGCCTCTTTGACCGTGACCCTGTGAATGCTATGGACCATGGTGAAGACAGCACCCAGGCGTGAGAACAAAGTGCTGAAAACCCAGTAAGATGGCATCGGCCGAGGTTTGCACAAGCTTCAGAAGCCGGCGGGGACCCTGATGCGTTCTCCGCACAAGGCCTGAAGTGGGAGGGTGTTCTGAGCGTTCACCTGCTGCGTGCTTTAGAGGGGAGTGCTGTTAATCCCTCACCTGTCCAGGGCAGAACAAGGGGGCTCCCCATCCCTCAATGCCACAGAGCTTTTCTGTGTTGCCGGCTCCTTCCCCTCCCTCCAGGGCCTGGGGCCTCCCCGACCCTTACACAACTCCCTGGACACCACGTCCATCTGAGAAGCTACCTGCAGAAGCAGCTGCGAATGTGGAGACACTAATTTGAGCCCCTTTCCACCTAAAAAGAAAACTGGATGGATGAGTCTGACTAAAATAAGGTTGAGAGGAAGATCAAAGAAAGGGGAGAAGGATGTATGAGAGGGTGAGAGGTTGGGATCATGGAGAAGCCGGAGGAAGAGAAACAAAACAAAGGAACATGAACTCCTGGCTCCTCACCACCCCCTGGCCCACGAGAGGTCACTGGCACTGCTGCAGCTTAGCAGGGGTCACAGGACATCAGGGGCATGATGGGGGTGACAGACAAAGGTCACTCCCAGCCTCCTCGTGCCGATGGCAGGATGCCCACGAAGACACCAGAATATACTTCCAGGTACTCTGCAGAGTCCCATCCCATTTCCTTCCTACTGTCTTTCCCCGAAACAGCCACCCTGAGGGTTGTCCAGACACATAAACCCCCGCGCCCCCCGCAGGCCTGCTGTGCACAGCTGTGCAGGTTGCGCCCTGCACAACCCCAGACCACACGGGAACGTCTCCCTTGGAGTTGTACAGCACAGCAGCCCTGACGGCTCCTCTTCCTGAGCCAGATGAGGAGGCGATTCTTCTTGCCATGGTGAGGATGAAAGCTGGGACATTTAACCTGACGTCTCAAGAAAGAGGTAAATGGTCACTGGCAGTAGCAGATCAGGTAATGCCCACGATAAAATCACTTCTTACAACTGAGTTCAGGCCGGGTGCGGTGGCTCATGCCTGTCATCCCAGCACTTTGGGAGGCCGAGGCGGTCAGATCACCTGAGTTCAGGAGTTCAAGACCAGCCTGGCCAACATGGCAACCCTGTCTCTACTAAAAATACAAAAATTAGGCCGGGCGCAGTGGCTCATGCCTGTAATCCCAGCACTTTGGGAGGCTGAGACAGGTGGACCACCTGAGATCAAGAGTTTGAGACCAGTCTGACCAACATGGTGAAACCCCGTCTGTACTAAAAATACGAAATTAGCTGGGCATGGTGGTGGGTGCCTCTAATCCCAGCTACTCGGGAGGCTGAGGCAGGAGAATCGCTTGAACCCGGGAGGCAGAGGTTGCAGTGAGCCGAGATCGCACCATTGCACTCCAGCCTGGGCAACAAGAGCGAAACTCCATCTCAAAAAAAAAAAAAAGAGAGAACGAAAAGAAAAATTAGCCATGTGTGGTGGCGGGCACCTGTAATCCCAGCTACTCGGGAGGCTGAGGCAGGAGAACTGCTTGAACCTGGGAGGCAGAGGTTACAGTGAGCCGAGATCGCACCACTGTACTCCAGCCTGGGCAACAAGAGCAAAAGTCTGTCTCAAAAAAAAAAAAAAAAGAAAAAAAAGAAAAATTAGCTGGGCATGGTGGCGGGCACCTGTAATCCTAACTACTCGGGAGGCTGAGGCAGGAGAATCGCTTGAACCCAGGAGATGGAGGTTGCAGTGAGCTGAGATTGTGCCACTGCACTCCAGCCTGGGCAACAGAGCGAGACTCCATCTCAAAAAAAAAAAAAAAAAATTAAAAGAGCTCAATTTCCAGTACTGGTCAAGCTCTGACACTGGGCAGTGAGCTGAACATGCATCTACACCGCTACAGTGGGAATCTGGACGGGACCAACAGCCTGCTGAGAGGGAAACCTGAAATGGAGAATCGTCTGCCTCTGTACACAGAGAGGATGATAATGGCATCTTGCTGTCAGCAGAAGTTACCAAAAAAGAGACGGCATGTTGGAAGCATGAGGTTGCCTGGGGACTTGGAGCCAACCTCGCCCCCTGCCACCTGTCTCAATCTCAAAGCAATATTCAGCCTTCTTCTGGGGAAGGCTCAGGGGCCGGTCAGAGATGAGGAGCTGGTGCAGAGCTCTGGGCAGTCAAAGCGAATCCGCCTCGGTGAGAAGGCCCAAGAGGCCAGCTGTCCCCTCAGCTGAGCTCAGGACAGACCACCCCTCCCCAGCAGTACCAACCAGCTCTCAGAGGATGCTGGGATGCTCCCAGCCCTCCTTGGGCTAGGGCTGTGGGGCTGACTCGTTCCTGGAAGGCTGGTTAATCACACAGTCACCCAGAGAGTCAGTGAAAACCTAGGGGCTTTGTTCATGAAAGGAGGTGTTTGTTAGGCCTAAGTCCTCCTTTGAAAGCCGTAAGTCTGCATAAGAAACGCGATTGCTCACGACAATAAACGCTACAGACATATCACCGATTAGAGGAGGCAACTTCATGAATCCTCCAACAAAAGAGCCATCGTCTCAGGGACTCTATTTAAAGAGGCAGATCAGCGACTCTAAAAATACATCACAAGGGATTCTAGCCCACAGAAAGGGGAACAGAGAGAGTCAGACCCCTCTGTGGGCTGGCAGGAAACAGCCCCATTCTCGGATTTCCTCGGGGGCCCCTCGCACCCCCATCCCTGAGTGGCTGGGAAAGTGGGAGTGTATCCTTCTTCCGTGCCTCCTTCAAACTGGCGGCCCCAGCACACCCGAGAGTGGGTGGCGTTGCAAACAGGACAGGCTCTGCACCCCACCTGTGGCTTCCCAGATGAGCCGGGACCCTCTTCTCCAGTGTGAACAGTAAGGCCAAGGGTGAGGCTTTCAGGTCTGCTCAGAAGGGGCCGGAGTGGCTGGTGGAGAGCGCGGCTGGCTCAGAACTGGAGCCCGCTTTCCCCGGCGTCACCGCCTTTGCCTCTCGAGCTCATGCTGTCCCCAGGGCGTCTCAAGGTGTCACATTTGCTTTCTGACTATTTCGGAGTGCTCCGGCCTTGGCGGGCTCCCACCTGCCCAGTTCCGGGACGCATCGCCAGCCTGCCCTAGCGCTGGCCTCACCTCCCCAGGGCCGCCCTCCCCGCCGGCCACCAGGCTGCACCTGCGTCTGGGCTGTGCCTGCTGCAGCAGCTCAGCGCAGTGCACAGCCCCCACCCTGCAGTGGCCTTCGCAGGAGCCCGCACTGTAAAATGGAACAAAGTCACGTGGACACACACACCTCTTCTCCTCCTCCTCTCCAGCATCCCCTCTGGAGCGGCAGCAGAAACAGGTAAACAAAGGAACATGTCAAAGTCATGCAAGATATGTGGATGGTAAAAAGAGAACAAGCAGAGGAGGGTTATTACAGGCAGAAACGGAGCGGGACAGAGAAAGACAGGATATTCGAAATAAATTCACTTCCTAGAAGTCTGAGAACTAAAGAGGCAACGCCCCTCTGCCTAGGGGCATCTGAGCATGTCCCTGTTCTGGTCTCCTGGCACAGCGGGGTCTCTCGAGGCTCCTTGGGCAGTCTCAGCGTCTTTCCCTCTCCACGAGCCCCTCTGCCTCCCCAGGAAATGCGGCCATGGCACAATGCTCCGGGCCTCCCGCCCCCAGAGGGTTTTAGCTGCCTCCAGAAGAAAGAATTTCACTTGAGACACGGCAAGTGCTGGTAGACTCGAGTCTTCCCCCCAACAGCAGCCATCTGCCCACTCTCCTGATGAGGGTGAAGGGTAGAGGGTCTCCCCAGTGTTACAGGGGGAGGGATGTGCTTTATTAATGAGGAGACCAGGGCCCTGAGAGGTTCAGACTTCAGTCACATGACTGGAAGGGGCTCCCCCAGGAGCTGCCGTCCCTCGCTGTCATGTCGCTGCACATGGTGGACGGCACCTCTGCTTGCTATGGCATCGGCCCCCATGGGGTGGGTGCCAGCCCCTCCCCTCTGCCACGTGCGAGGTGGCCCTCGGTGAAGCTGGGAAGGTCTGCTCAGGCTGCAGACCCAAGAGGTGAGTTGCAAGCGGCAACTGCATTCCCCAGGCGCCAGCTCTTGAGGGCAGTCTCGGGGATGGTGGCCAGCCCTTCCTCCCAGGACCCTGCACCAAGCGTTCATCCTCAGGATGCTGATTTTGTCCAGCAAACAGCAGGGTGGGCCCAGCAGCGGGGGTCCTGATGGTCTTAGTGGGAGTTTGCATTTTTAGGAGGGTCAGGCCAAGTCATGCCAGAGCCCCAGGACAGAAAGCGCTCATGCAAGCTGAGCACCCCCACCCATGAAGCTGTGACCCCTCAGGCAGCTTGCGGGGCACCAGGGCCACGAGGGGGTGAAGAAAAAACAGACACGTCCACTCAGCTGCTCTTCTGCTCTCCTCTTCCGAAACCGGGAAATAAAGCCACTCCCTGGTCCTTTTTCCTGAGGCCAAATGGGGCCACACTTTGCTCCTACCTGGTAGTGGGAGATCGCTTTGTCCTCTCACAATGGACAGCGTCAAAAAAGGCTGCATTCCAGAACCTCAGAGTGTGCCTGCAAGACAGAGCCCCAGTCACACTGTCTCCAAGGGGAGGCGGGGAGGACACGGGTTGTGGGCCCCTTGAGGGATAAACAAGGGCAGTGTCTCACATCTGTCTGAGCTTCTAAAAAGTCTCAGAGAGGTAGGGCTGAGAAGGAAAAACTGAGCATATGGCTTGATCTAATTACAGCTGTTTCCCTGGGGCTCCCAGTGGCTGCGTATCTCTTAGGAGAGATGGCGCAAGTGGGAGGGAAAGCTATGATAACCCGGGCTGCGCTGCAGGCAGGAGGGCACCGGCGGGCAAAGTTGAAGCCACCGTCTGTAGGACACGGAGGTGGGTCATTTTCTTCTTCTGCCTTTCCCGTTGGGACTCCCAAGAGGAAGCAGAGGGCTGGGAAGATGTGCTTTTCTATATCAGGGTCTAGTAACATAAATGGCAACCAGGCAGGGACTCCTCGTGTGCTGAGCGAACTAACGTTCATAGGGATACTCAAGGAAAAAAATTCTTATTTTATTTATTTATTTATTTTTTTTGAGATGGAGTTTCACTCTTGTTGCCCAGGCTGGAGTTCAATGGCACAATCTCGGCTCACTGCAACCTCTGCCTCCCAGGTTCAAGCATTCTCCTGCCTCAGCCTCCTGAGTAGCTGGGATTACAGGCATGCGCCACCACACCCAGCTTATTTTGTATTTTTAGTAGAGATGGGGGTTTCGCCATGTTGACCAGGCTGGTCTCGAGCTCCTGACCACAGGTAATCTACCCGCTTTGGCCTCCCAAAGTGCTGGGATTACAGGCATGAGCCACTGTGCCCAGCAGAAAAATTCTTCTTAAAGAACATCAGGGGTTGGCAAACGATGGTGTGTAGGCTGAAGCGGGCCAGTGGCTTGTTTCTGTAAATAAAGTTTTATTGGAACAAGCCACGCTCATACATTTATACAACGTCTCTGGTGGTGTTCACGCTACAACAGCATAGCGGTGTGGCTGCAGCAGAGACCATCTGGCCCGCAAAGTCTAACATATTTATTATCTGGCCCTTCACAGAAAAGTTTGCCAAGTGACAATGAAAAGACAGCAGCCAAGTCAAGGACAGAGGAGCTGAGCTGAATCACCAGACGGTGGGACAAAGCGGGCCAGCTTCTCCCCGTCCTCTGCTTCCATGGGAACCGGGTCCAGCCTCCTCAAGGGCCTTCCTGACAGCTCCGGCCCTGCCCTCTGCCCTCTGGGTCCCAGCAGCATTCCCCGGCCAAGCTCCTCAAGTAACCCTTGCTTGGTTAACAGGCAAAATGCACCACAGCCAACTGTGATCTTCAGGGGAGGGAGGGCCTGTCTGACACTGATTCCAGGTGCTAGCAAAGCACTCTAAAATATGTCGAGGAGACGCTTCAGAGAGAGTAACGCAGCACGACCATCATCTGCGGAGCCGGGCCATATGCCAGGGTGGCCAAGATTTCCCCTGCAACACTGGTCTCACACTTCAACCATGACCTCCATTCACGTATATATATCTAAGAGCTTAATTAGGATATAATTCACATGCCACGAAATTCACCCTCTAAAACATACAATTCAGTGATTTTTAGTGTATTCACAGAGTTGTGCAGCCACCACCATTTCCAGAACATTCTCTCACCCCATAAGCCCCATCCCCATCAGCAGTCACGCCCTGCTCCCCATTCCCCACCCTCTGCCCGGGCAATCAGTCATCTGCTGTGTCTCTAGGAATCTGCAGTTCTGGACATTTCATAGGGATGATACAATACTTGGGCTTCTGTGTCTGGCTTCTTCCACTGAGTTTCACGGTGTTTCCCAGGTCTATCCCTGCTGCAGCGTGGAGCAGCATGCCATTCCTTTTCATGGCTGGCTAATAGCCCGTGCAATGGATGGACCACATTTTGTTTACCCATTCATCACTGGACAGCCATGAAGGTGGCTTCCACCTGGGGGCCATAATAAACGACGTTGCTACAGACATTTGTGTACAAGGTTTTGTGAGGACATGTTTTTCTCTTGGGCGACTCCTAGGAGTGGAGCTTCTGGGTCACAGGGTAACTCTGTGTTTCACCTTTAAAGGAACTGCCAGACTGTTTCTCAGCGGCTGCTCCATTTACATTGCTCCTAGCCATACAGGAGATCTCCAGTTTCTCCACATCCTCACCAATGCCTGTGAGTGTTCATCTTTTTATTCTGCCACCCTGGTGGGTGTGAGAATTCTGCCATTCTGATGGGGACAAAGGCAGCTAGAAGTGATCCCGGGGAGTGACTGCTGGCCCCGTCAGTAAGAGGGTGACGGGAAGCCGCGGGCTCGGCCTTACCAGATGGGCTGTTGCTTCAGGTGCGTGTACAGGTAGATCTTCTCCCCCTTCTTTTCGTCCTCGGGGCTGTACACGGTCACTGCGGGAGGAGAGAGAAAGGCTGAAAGCAGCTCTGCTTGCGCACCCACTGTTGGCAAACCCCGGGTGACAGCCTCCCAGCAGCCAGTTTCTCCCCGGATGTCACAGAAAGATGTGGTGCAAACCCCACCATGGCTTTTCTGCTAGCCATAGCCAGTAACGGTGCTATTCCCACCCGGCAATAAGGACTTCTTCTGAGGGATGGTTCCGTAGCATGGCCACAGCCCCTCGCGGTAACCCTTAGCCTTCCTGGGATAAGGAATTTAGTTCCTCCTGAGAAAACTGGCTCTTCCACAGAAACTCGGTGAGAAAATACAACCACGGGAGCTGGGAAGCAACTGGGGCATCACGCAGGGCAAGGTTCCCATGCTCCGTGGAGGCAGGAAAGCCCCAGAGGCCGTACACCTGCTTGTGTGCTGGCTGAGGGGCTGTGGGCTGGGCGTCTCCTGCTGCTGCCTGGGCAGACTCACCAGCCCTGGGCCGCTTCTCCTGGGGTTTGTTCTCATCTTCCCTGAGGGAGAGAAGGCACCATGATGACAAACGCGACTCACACCACACTTTCTCAACTCAAAGACGCTGTTCTACACTTCTAAGGTGGGACTGGGTACATTTAATACAGCTTGCTCTGAAAAGCCTTTTATGAAATTGAGGCTCTATTTGTCAACTGCCAGTGTTTCAGAATTCAGGAAATGTGGCATTGAGGTTTCTTTATGTCATTTTCTCTGAATCCAAAGCTGAATGGGGTAGAGGAGGAGGCCAAGGCACCTGGCTGTGGCCCAGCCATGAGTGGGAACAGGGGACCCCGGGGGCTCCCTCTGGCTGCCGCATCCCTCTTCCTTGCGGAAGTCATAGCTTCTACGCGTCTACTTCTGATGTGCCCGTCCCCAAAGCATTCCTCGAGTGTCTGTCAGAGCCCTGCTCTCCTGGGGACAGTGTTTTTTCTCCTGAGACTCAAGACCGTGTTCCACAAGCACTCACTGTTGGTCCAGCCAGGGGATGGAGGGGACAGAGGAGACAGAAGGGAGGGCTGCAGTTCCCTCTGCCATCTGACAATCCCTTGGGCTCCTCATCAGTCCCAGGGAGTGTGGCCCCCAGGGACATCCCTGCATGTCGGTGGGGGGCTTGGCTTTGCAGACCATAGCAAGCCGTGGGGGCAGAAGCGGCTGGGCAGCGCACTGTTCCTGACAGTCTCTGGGCCTCACCCGCACCCTCCCTGCTGCCCCCGCCCGAGCTCCACACCAGCCTCTCCCCAGTCCCCTGCAGGTGGGAGGGACCCCAAGGCCACACGTACTCGTTCCTCCTGGCCAGGGGCCC
This sequence comes from Gorilla gorilla gorilla, assembly GCF_029281585.2. Classification (NCBI taxonomy): domain Eukaryota; kingdom Metazoa; phylum Chordata; class Mammalia; order Primates; family Hominidae; genus Gorilla; species Gorilla gorilla. Next base: position 115,586,131 of record NC_073242.2, on the reverse strand, counting down.
CTTCAGCTTGGTCTCCAGCCCCCCGAAGAAGCCCTTGACATTCTCAGTCCTGGCCGAGGTGTTCTTCAGCAGCCGCTCGGCGATGTCCTTCTTTTCGGCCAGCCAGCTGTTTGCGGATTTCAGGTAGGAGTCGATGCTGCCCGTGGGCTTCTCCCGGGACTCCGGGGGCAGCAGCTGTGGTTTTCCTTGGATGAGAGAGGGAACAAGACGAGGCCAGTGAGGCTGGGGTACGCGCCTGCTAACTGCAGAGGCCCAGAGGGAGCCCCGCAGGGGTCCTGTGCAGTGGGGATACGGGAGCCTCCCTCCTCAGCCCAGGACAGGGGGTGGTGCAGGCTCAGCCGGCCCAGGATGAGGAAGTGGGGGCCCTGCTCCCTGTGAGCGCCCCCAGCACCTGCTGTGCACTGAGAAGCCACTAGGAGCAGAGAGGGAGCAAAGCAGATGCAGGAAGGAGGAGCCAGGCCCAAGTGGCAGGGTCTGCAGGCAGGCGAGGGCAGAGGCCCGACCATGCCAGTGCCAGGGAGGCAGAAGCCAGCTGGGCACCAGGCCCCTGGAATGGGAGTATGGAGACAGCAGGTGGGGGGGGTCCTGCAGGAGGAGTCTGGGCAGCACCCAAACTCCCTTAGTCAATGGATGGACATGAGGCCCTGGCGCCCCCACAGGATGAGGCACCCCAACGGGCCTCAGTGCCCACTATAGGTCAAAGGCCCTCTGCTGTGGGTGGCCCTGTCTCAGGAAGCAGCGTCTATTCATTATGTGTCTATCCGTTCTTCAAAAAGGAGGAGCCACAGGTTGTACTGGGGGGTTCCTACCCCACCCAAAGCAGCCGACGTGTGGCCTGGCAGGAAGGGCCTGCCCACTGGTGTGGCTGGGACACCAGCAATGGCAGTTGGACCAACTGAACTGAGGGGTGCGGAGAGGATGGCTGTGGGAGGGGGAGGGGATACATACACCCCAAGAGTGAGCACGCGGGTCCCGAGAGAGGACAGCATGGGGGACCAGGGCCTAGCACCTCCCTGACCCAGCTCCAGTCCACGAGGAGGCTTCCAGCAACCTTCCGCCTATGGTGGCCTGAATGAGTCCTGTTGCTGCAGCCCAAGGAGACTCACGCAGGAAGCCCTTGAGCTCCAACATACGAGAAAGTTCCAACCCAATGAGGCGGAAGAGATGTCCTAGCCTCAGCATCAAGCACAGTCCACACTCCTCATAAGCCATCTCCAGCCCATCCCTGGGAACTCTCTGCAGCTTCAGATCCTAGGCTGCTTCTCCCCACCACCCTCCAACAACCAACTGTGTCTTGTTTTGGTAAAACATAAAACTGATATCTTCATGTCCAGCAGTTCCTGTTTCCACTATGAAATGTCCTGCCTAGCATGTTTCTTTTCTCATCTCCTACCAGCTCAGGAGTTTCCTTTGCACCCTGGTCAGTCAACCTACTGCCCCAGGAGAGTTTCCTTCGTACCCTGGGCAGTCAACCTCCTGCCCCATGATTCGGACTGTGTTTTCTCTGAAGTCTCACTCCTCCCTAACATCAGCTTCCTCTGTTCTCTGGAGGCCCCATAGCTTTTGCTTTTTATCATGAAGAAAGCTTCCTCTGACACCACATTATCAGCGGACTAGCCTCAGGTGAGCCCCACATCAGCCCACCCATGTCTTACCAATGTGGTAGTAGGTGAAGCACATGGTCATGAGGTTCTTGGCAGGCCCAAAGTCATCCATCTGATGACACCTGAAACAAGAGGCAAGGCTCATGGCTAAAGATCGCTCCACCTGCTTCTCCCTGCAAGTCGGTCAGACATCACTGAGACACTTGACACATGCATCCCAATTAATATCTTCCCCACTGGAGACGCACAAAACAATCTCCCCAAGTTCCATTAGGAGAGCTACACGTAGGCACACGACCTGGGACTAATTCTGAACGGGAAGGAGTTTGTGGTCTGCCTGCCCGGCTTCTTTCACTGGAAAGGTGAAAGCCCAGGCCTGGGAAGCTCAACTTGACGCCCAGGAGCAGAGCCAGGATGAGAAGCCAGCCCTCAAGTCTCAGTGAAAACCCGTGGCTCAGGCCGCCCAGCCCTCCAGCCCTTGATTTCTCGGGAACTAGCAGTAAGTTGGATGACCTTCCCCGCATCCCTGGCTCTCAGGCTCCCGCCCACAGCATTTGCAGTGGGGTGTCAGGAGGTGGAGCCTCTGATTCAACAGGTCTTGGTCTTGGGTCGGGCCATTCCTTTGCATTGTAGGTTTCTTTGCCTTTCTATCCTGATCCCTTTTAGACTTTTCTTTCCTGTTTGGGTTTTAACCTTGGACAATTACTTTACAAGTCAAAAGAAATTATCTAGACAGTGGGATTAAAGGCCATTTTTATCTTTTTATATAAAAAACTAATCAACTAAACTAGTAATAAGACTATAAAAGACTAAAAGTAAAAATTAACTTTTTACTTTAGATGTTTAACAAACTAAAGATTATAAAACTAAAAAATCCCATATTGTCTAAATAGTAAAAGGGTTTTTGTTTCACTTTCTTTTTGCAACTATACAAACATATATATGCTCAGGGACCAAGTGATGGCAAGAATTTTTGTGTTTTGGCAGGGTTGGGACTTTAATCCCTCCCTCCCCAACGTTACTTATATAAGACAAAAAACTCAAAGGAAAATGGAGAATTACTTTTAGCCTAGTGCAAATTAAAAAAAAGAAAGAAAGAAAATGGAGAATTAGAATTATGCAAAATGGGAATTCATGAAAATGCCCGGGACTGCAAATGTTGGAAATTGAAGTATCTTAATTGCATGAGAGAATGTTTCATAAAAGGCAATCTGGAGGGCCTGTTTTAAACCACTGCCCTCTTGGCCAAAGGTGAGGGCTCACTCAACCTCTTTCAGTGGTTTCTTAGCCCTCCCCTGGCCAGCTCTGAAGGCCAGACCTCAGACGGGAAATGGATCTTGGACTTGGGGTATCCTGAGCAAGAGCAGGAAAAATAGGGATACTCCTTTTGTTGGTCTTCTTCCAGTATATGCCCAAGTTCAAAGAGAAAGAGAGAAAGTGGAGAGACATGAAGCAGGAGAACTGGGACTCAAGAGAGCAGGCTGGGTGTGGTGCTTCACGCCTGTAATCCTAGCAATTTGGGAGGTTGATGAAGGAGGATCCCTTGAGCCCGGGAGTTTGAGACCAGCCTGATGACTTCATCTCTACTAAATATATATATATGTGTGTGTGTGTTTGTGTATGTGTGTATATATACGTGTGTGTGTATATATATATGTGTGTGTGTGTATATATATGTATATATATGTGTGTGTATATATATATATGGAATATGGCCAGGTGTGGTGGCTCACTCCTGTAATCCCAGCACTTTGGGAGGCTGAAGCAAGTGAATCACTTGAGGTCAGGAGTTTAAGACCAGCCTGGCCGACATGGTGAAACCCTGTCTCTACTAAAAATACAAAAATTAGCTGGGCATGATAGTGTGTGCCCGTAATCCCAGCTACTCAGGAGGCTGAGGCAGGAGAATTGCTTGAACCCGGGAGGCGGAGGTTGCAGTGAGCTGAGATCCCACTGCACTCCAGCCTGGGTGACAGAGCAAGACCCTGTCTGAAAACAAAAACAAAAAGAAAAACAAAACAAAACAAAAAAACGACGCAAGAGAGCAGCTTTCTTTTGGTTGGGAGACAAGGAAGTAAAGGAGGGATATTTTTCAGGCCTGGAAGGACAAAACAAAGGCAGTGATGTGAGAAGGTGGCGATGGGATGAGCCAAGGACCAGGAGGGGACGTGGGGCCCAAAGCAGGGGCTGCTTGGAGGCCTTCTGCAGGAGATGAGGATAGTGGGGTACAGATATGCCCAGATCAGGGCTCCCAGCCCCAGAATCCTCCTCTCGAGGCTCCGGGTCGGTCAGGCCACTGCCCAGCCTCCCCAAGGCCAAGAGGCATCCCCTCCATTTCACACCTTGGAGGCATGAAGCTGGTCTGGTGACCCGAGAGTCCTGCTCCTGAGCAGAGGGTCTATGCCTCAGGGGGTCCGGCTCCCTAATCTCACAGGGGAGCGGGGGCAGAGATGGGATTGGCCCCAAATCTCCAGCTGGCAGCCACGCCCTTCCCACCACCCCTCACCGCCTACCAAGGGCTTCCTGTGATGAAAGGCCCCGGCAGCGCCTAATCAGTGTTCGCAGGGAAAGCTACAGTCCTCCCAACATATCGTTAAGTGTTTATATGCTGGTGGGGTGGGCGGTTGAGTTTGAAGTACTCTACAATAGGAACTCGGGAAAGTGCCAGATCTCCCGGGGAGGGTAGGGCCACAGTGCACCATCACCACCTGGCCCTGAGGACCCACACAGAGGATGCTCCTCACACGCAGTGGCAGCCCTCTCATTTGCTGCCAGCTAAGGACTGCCAGCCCTGCTCCCGCGAGATGGAGGTCACGACTGTGCCTTTTAGCTGAACGCTGGGCATAGCAGAGCAATTGCAACCTGATGACTAGTGTGGATATGGTTCACAGCTGGGTTATGACACGGCTGGGTGGGGAGGGAGGCAGGGAGGGAAGAGGAGCTTGCCAGGACAAAGGCTTTGTGCCATGGCATTACTTACTCGAACAGCACCACTGCAAAAGACTGCACCAGGCGGTAGAAGGTTGCCTCTGAGACACACTTGGAGTTGCAGCGCTGTCCAGAAAGAGGCCAGACATGTCATTGAGGTTCAGGGCGACACACGCAGCACTCAGTGAAGCTGCAGGCTTTGCACTCTCAGTGTTTCCAAATGCAGCTGGGATGGGGGCCCAGGATGTTTGCTGCCTCTGCACTGTAGAAGCCGCCCCTTCTGCCAGGCCCCGGGCAGAGTGTAGCCACCTGCACCCAACCATCACTGGGCAGGGCACATGCAGGGGTTCCCCTCAGTGTCCTTCCCAGATTTTTAAAAGTAGAAACTTCATACACACCCACACACAGAAAGGTACCCCACAGTGACAACACTGGCTGTTTCCAAATTGTGGATTTGTGGGTAATTAACTTCTCTTTGCTCATCTGCATTTTCTAACTTTTCCATGAAAAATAAATTATTTGCACTAAAATACTCAAAAACTAAAAACTTAGGCCACTCAGGAAAAAAAAAAAGAACCTATTGGATATTTACAAAATTTAATTCTTTTCTGAACTTTGTTAATATATTTTTCTTCACACGGCTGTCATGGTCTTGAATATTTTTTGTTTTTTACAAAAAACTGAGTATTATGGGTTAATAAAAATATGCACGCACATAATTCACATGCTTGCCTTTAAAAACTGAGCTTTTCCGGAATTTCATAAAGTTGAAAGCCCAGTTTCTTACTCTTTCCCTTGAAGTGCGACATCCAAATGAGCTACTTCCTATTTCTCACTATTCTTTTTTAATTTTTAGAGATGGGGGGAGGGGGGACCTCACTATGTTGCCCAAGCTGGTCTCAAACTCCTGGGCTCAAGCAATCCTCCCACCTTGGCCTCCCAAACTGCTGGGATTACAGGCATGAGCCACTGTGCCCAGACTGTTTCTTACTATTCTAAACACTCCTTTTCAGAATATTTTTGGGTAAGTTTTACTTTTTTTACTGTTGGGTCCTTTCCCTTGACTCTTTTCTCCAGAGTGTCATTGTAGGATAAAGTCAAATTTGTTATGCTTCACTAGATTCTTCCTTGAGAGTAAACGCCCATCCTTCCCATCACCTTGCCCTTACCTGGGCACTCACGTATCGAGCAAACCATTCCCGGCCTTTTCCATTTTCACTGCTGCAGTACTCTCCAAACTTGGCTTTCTCCTCCTGATCTAAGTCCTCCCTAAAAAAAAAACAGAGCAGAGGAAAAAAAAAAAAAAAAAACCCTTTTCAATCCCCTGGAGCAACAGGGGAAGAGCAAGGAGAAGGAACTAACGAAATATTCCCCAGCCAAGCACAGACCCCAACTCCCATCAGCTCATCTCAGCCTCCGGGCGGTCCCATGAGGAAAGGGTGTTACTATTATTTCAAAGGCGAGGAGCCTGGCTTGGAGAATCACACGCCGGCTTGAGAGTGGTGAACCAGAGTTCCATCCAGGCTTCCTGGTTCCAAAGCCCATGTCCTTCCCCTGCCCCTCCTGACCCCTGCCTGGGGAGGTCTGAGCCTGGATAAGGGCACGAACCCTAAGAGGTCTTGGTTCTCCAGCTCTCTGACTTCCCACTAGTTTTTGATGCTGAAGTCAGCATGGAACCAGCCCCTGAATTTAAGACATCCTGAATTTGCTCTGTCTCAGCATACTGACGCCAAGGTCTGATGCCAAGAAGAAAATCATCTCCCACGTATCAGCGGGGCGCTCGCTCATCCCTCTGCACTTCTGGAGCGAGGCTGCTCATGGTTCAGGCCATCCCCTGCTGTGTGTGAGAGGGATGGAGACCGGGGACCTCCATCTTGGTGTCGCCACCACTAGGATGGATAACATGCTCACATGATTTCAGGCCACTTCTCATCACTCTTTGTAAGGGGCCAACACTCTTTCCCAAATTTAAAGACTCAAAAATGGAGCAGAAGGCTGAAGATCACTTGGCTTATGCAATCTTCATTTATGTTGTGTAGAAAACATCTTGGTCCTTATTTACTCTCAATACCAGCATCAGATGAAATATGTGTATCTGCAGGCTTTTGCAGTAATTTCTGGAATGCTTGTGAAGATGCATCTGACTCAGGTGTCCACATTCCGTATTGCTGACAGGCTACTGCAAACAGAGGCTGGCTTTCCTGGCAAATGAACAAACTTCTGGGCATTTTCCCCTTTTCATTAACCAGGGTGTGCTCAGAGAAAGCGCACCCATCTCAGTGTTGGTCAAACAAAACAAGTAGGAAGCTACATCTGCTCTCCTAAAATGCACTCAAATTAAACATAAATGCATTTTTATTTATCAATTTTTTTTGAGACGGAGTCTCGCTCTGTCTTGCCCAGGCTGGAGTGCAGTGGCGCAATCTCACCTCACTGCAACCTCTGCCTCCTGGGTTCAAGTGATTTTCCTGCCTCAGCCTCCCAAGTAGCTGGGATTACAGGCACCCGCCACCACGCCCAGCTAATTTTTGTGTTTTTAGTAGAGACGGGGTTTCATCATGTTGGCCAGGCTGGTCTCAAACTCCTGGCCTTAGGTGATACACCCGCCTCGCCTCCCAAAGTGCTGGGATTACAGGTGTGAGCCACCGTACTCAGCCCATAAATGCATTTTGAGACAGTCAGATATTTGGATTATCATATAACGGTTCTCTTTTCTAACCACATAGAAAACTGAGGCTGGTCTCCATCAAATGAAAAGCACCCATGAATAAGGCGGAAGTCAGCCCTTGACAGTTTACACATGCGGGACTCAAATCACGGTGGAAACAATGGACTCTGCAGAGTAAAACGCAAAATTTCTTTCTTTCTTTCTTTTTTTTTTTTTTTTTTTAGACAGGGTCTCCCTTTGTCACCCAGGCTGGAGTGCAGTAGTCCGATCACAGCTCACTGCAACCTAAGCCTCCCTGGCTCAATTGATCCCCCAACCTCAGCCTCCTGAGTAGCTGGGACTATGGGTACATGCCACCATGCCTGGCTAATTTTTGTGGTTTTTTTTGTAGAGAGGGGGTTTCACTATGTTTCCTAGGCTGGTCTCAAACTCCTGGGCTCAAGCGACCTGCCCGCCTCAGCCTCCCAAAGTGTTGGGAATACAGGTGCAAGCCACTGAGTCTGGCCACAAATTCTAATTGTGTTAATGAAACCGGAAAACTTACCCTTAAGCCAGTGCCTCTCAGACGCTGCCGTGTATGAACTGTCTACTGATCTTGTTAAAGGGCACGTTCTCACTCAGTGGGGCCAGGCAGGGCTCAAGACTCTGCATTTCTCACAAGCTCCCAGGAGATGCCAGTGCTGCCGGCCCACACACGACACAGCAGCAAGACCATCCTTATCTAGTGTGCTGCTGCGAATGGTGGAAGCTCCACAACCCACACCTGAACCCCATGACTCCGGGGTGTGTGTGCGTCCTCCTTCCCCTGGCTGAGATATTAACAGGCAGTGAACCGGGGTAGGGAAACATCAGGCTGATGCACAGATTCCCACTTCTCAGTGGACGTCACAGCCCCGAACTCTCCCTTCCTGCTGCTCCAATTCTCAATACTCCTTATTTTACCCTCAAGAACCACAAAAGAACGGCCATCCAGGGAAGGGCCCCATGCAAACAACTGCTTCTGAATCAGCTGCTGGCCAGTACAGTACAGTGGCTCACTGCTGTCATCCCAGCATTTCGGGGGGTCGTGGCAGGAGGACTGCTTAAGGCCAGAAGTTTGAGGCTGTGGTGAGCTATGACTGCACCACTGCACTCAAGCCTGGGTGACAGAGTGAGACCTTGTCTCCAAAAAGAAAAAAAAAAAAAAAAAACACAAAAAAATGAGCTGGGCATGGTGGTGTGTACCTATAGTCCCAGCTACTCGGGAGGCTGTGGTGGGAAGATTGCTTGAGCCTAGGAGATGGAGGCTGCAGTGAGCTGTGATTGTGTCGCTGCACTCCAGCCTGGGCAACAGAGTAAGACCCTGTCTCTCTAAAAAAGAATCTGCTCCTTATGAGCACACCAGTATGGCTAACCACAGCTTTATTATCTTACGTTGGCCCTATATTTAATTTCAGTGAATCGCTGCAACCTCTTAGCCGACTACAGCTGTGACAAGGAGGGCTGGGGAGGGGCTAGCCTACATATGCTCAGATGGTCCCACAAGCAGAACAAGTGCCACTTGTGTTTAGCAACAATGAGGTGAGACAAGCGTCGGCGGAGTGAGAAGAAAGAGACAGTCCCTCCAAAGCCTTGTTTAAGAATGCACGGATGGCCGGGCACGGTGGCTCACGCCTGTATTCCCAGCACTTTGAGAGGCCGAGGCAGGCGGATCACCTGAAGTCAGGAGTTCGAGACCAGCCTGGCCAACATGGTGAAACCTCATCTCTACTAAAAATACAAAAATTGGCCAGGTGTGGTGGCTCACGCCTGTAATCTCAGCACTTTGGGAGGCTAAGGCAGGCGGATCATGAGGTCAGGAGATCGAGACCATCCTGGCTAACATGGTGAAACCCCATCTCTACTAAAAATACAAAAAACTAGCCGGGTGTGGTGGCGGGCACCTGTAGTCCCAGCTACTCGGAAGGCTGAGGCAGGAGAATCACTTAAACCTGGGAGGCAGAGCTTGCATTAAGCTGAGATTGCACCACTGTACTCCAGCCTGGGTGACAGACCCAGACTCTGTCTCAAAAAAAAAAAAAAAAGAAAAAGAAAAGAAAAGAAAATAAACAAAAAGAAAATAATGGAGCTCACGGGGATGATGGGGACCTGTGAGCTGGGCACTCCGGAGCGTGTCCCTCCAGGGATTCTCTGCATGGTTGCCCTTCCAAATCACCTGGGAGCCGCACATACTTTGATGCTGGGCCTCACCCTAGAGAACTGATATAATTGGTCTGGAGTGAAGTCCAGGCTCGGGTATTCTTTTAAAGTTGTCCACGTGGCTCTGCATGCAGCCTGGAGTGGAGCGAGGCCCCTGCAGTCGCCACCCCTGGCTGATGGGGAAATGGAAGCTCTGGCCCCAGGTGGCACCCTGGGGAGAGGGAGAGCCGAGAGCAGGAGGCGAGTCCCCTTGGGCCCTGTGGCCACACCAGGCTGTCTCGTCCACACAGGCCCCTTACCCTCCAGAGAATATCTTCTCCACGTAGCCACGCATGAAGTCCCTGAGTGCCAGGGTCTCTTCATCCTGGGTAGACTCGGTGCTCTGGTTGGAGGAGAAGGACTCGTTGGAGGAGGAACGGCGGTCTTGGTCCCAGGACGGGTGCGAGGGCGACTCGCCCATGTCATTCTCACTGTCCGCAGACTCAGTGGTCTCACTCTCTGATGCACCGTCCCCCAGGGAGCCATCGCCGTCCTGCAGCACAGGGGGTGGTGCCTCCAGGGGAGAGGAGGTGGGTGCCTCAGGCCCAAAGTCGATTAGCGAGCCCACGGGGACCTCTGGGGTCTCCATGGCTCAGGAGAGCTGCTGGTGAGGCTGCCTGGAGGGGAGGCTGCCTGGAGGGGAGCCCAGCAGCCTGGTGTCCCAGGTGCGTTAGTAGGAGCCCACCAAGCTCACAAGTTGCCAGTAACTGCTGGCCACCAAGAATGAGTCCTTCACAGCAGCTCACCTGGCCCTACGGCATCTAGAATGGAAACACAGACACAGACATTAGCGCCACTCCTCACCAGAATCCCGACCTAGATCACAGACTCCCCGTAAAGAGAACCTCTGCTCTTCTGGAATTTGGGGTGCCTCTTTGCCATCATCTTCCTACTGTCCACTTTACCGTTCACCACCTGGTCCATGGTAGGTCCTCAATAAATACTTGTGAAATGAATGAACAAATAAACACTGACATCAGCATTTCAGACTGTCAGCACGCTGCCTCTGCTGGCCTCCTCCCCACTCCAGCCCCAAGACTGAGCCCATCGCCAGGACAGAAAAGGCCCATCCTGGGCTGGAAACGGAGGATCACCAGGGAAAATCCACCTGCCCGCTCGCTGTCACTGGAATCGGCGGCTACGGAAGAACCTCCCTACTGAGCAAGAGACACCTCACCTCCTGGGCTCCGACCTCCTCCTTCCTGGGCTCTGTTCTCATCAAAAACATTCCCAGACTGTCAGAGGTCTATCCCCTCTCAGCATCCTTCTCAAACCCTATGACGGTTGCTAAGCACAACATTCGCCATCTGGACCTGTCCCCTCTCCCAGCACTGCAGCCCCCCTGGACAACGACACACCCCTTGGCTCCTCAGGCTGGGCAGCCCTTTCCCTTCTCCATTCCCCAACTTTTTCCTCCGCCATTCCCACTCTGGAGTTCTATTCACCCCTCAAGCCTCTGCCTCGGCCACGTCTTCTGAGAAGCTCCATTCTGCTCCTATTCAACATCAATGACTGACTCCTCTGTGGGCTCCAGCATCTTATTCAGCCTCATTTATCATCCTGCTTGCTTTACTGACAGACACCAGTATCTCTGTTTACCCGTAAAGTACACGCCCCTCCAGAGGGACCATGCCCTGGCACCACTGTAGCCATGCTGTGCCCAGCGAGGACTCCTGACTACGTGCATGTGTGCCGTGTGCTTGCTGAACGAAGGAACAGACTGGATTGTGAACATGCTCACAGGGTCAGGGGAGCTGGCTACATAGGTCACAGGGTGGCAGAGCTGGGATCTGAATCTTCGCTTCTAACCCAGGTCTCCTGACTGCTGGTTTAGAAGGTACTGGGGAACCTTCCTCACCAGTACAGAGGCAGACAGCTAAGCGGGAAGGAGACGCCCTCCTGACAGCCCCTCAGAGCAGAGCACACCTCTAACCTCAGCCCTGTCCTTGTTAGACCCCAAATATCTAGGACAATGCCTGCCAGTGAGGTGGCTGTGAAACTGCTGAACTGAACGCGTCTTCAGAGGACAATTCAATAGCAGAATGGCCTTTTCTGCCTCTTAAGAGCTTAATGCTCACCGATTGATGATGGATTCCTCCAAATTCTCCAGCATGGGATAATTTTAAATACCCTGAATCAGAAAGAGAAAAGGCTGGTTCCAGGTCACCAGCGTGGTGCTAGGCATGTTCAGGGGAGCCCCGCAAAGCAAGCCTCAGTCCAGAAGACAGAAGCATAAACCTCAGCTCAGTAGAACTTTCCAGGCCAGGACAGCACCAAGGACTCTGATGAGCTCAGAAGGCAGTGGCTACAGCCCAGGGAGCTGGAGAGCAAGGAGTGGCTGGTCGGGGTCTCCCCTCACCAGCTGCGTCCCCGGCCAGGGCCCCTAGTCTCTGATGGGTCCCCCCTGGCTGAGGCATCAAGATTGGATCAGAAACCCAAGGCCCTTCCACAAGCGTATTCTCACTTACCAAAGAACAGAAAACCACACACACAGTAACATGCCCAGCATTAAAAATGAAAAACCACACACTAGTAAAATGTTTACAATAAATATAGTAGGAACATTAAGCTAGTGCTGTCTGTACTACAAATTCACACAACTCTAAAAAGTCTATATTCTAACAGCTACACAAACCACTCAAATAGGCAAGGCACGCAAGAGGAAATACAATTATAGGCCGGGCGCGGTGGCTCACGCCTGTTATCCCAGCACTTTGGGAGGCTGACGCGGGTGGATCACCTGAGGTCTGGAGTTCAAGACCAGCCTGGGCAACATGGTGAAACCCCATCTCTACTAAAAATACAAAAATTAGCCAGGCATGGTGGTACAAGCCTGTAATCCAGCTACTCAGGAGGCTGAGGCAGGAGAATTGTTGAACCCAGGAGGCGGAGGTTGTAGTGACCCGAGATGGTGCCATTGCACTCCAGCCTGGGTGACAGCACAACTCTGTCTCAAAAAAAGAAAAAAGAAATACAATTATTAAAGGCGTAGACAATTCTTCAACCTATACTAATAACCACAATATAAATATGCAAATTAAAGCCACAAGGTACCATCCTATACTTCCAAATTAGCAAAAGTTTAAAATCTACCTAAATACTGGTAGAGTTATGGTAAAATTAACATTCTCAAACACTGCTGGAATAGGGAGAGATAATACTTCAAAAGGCAATTTCTATCATTCTTATTTTTCTCTCTTCTGATTCAGGAATTCAAATGCTTGGAATTTATCCTAAGAAAATAATTCAAAACACACAAAAAGTTATATAGAGAAAAATGCTCATTGCAACAGTATTTATAATCCTGATTAACTGGGGAGCTGGGTAGAAAAAATACCTAAATATAGTAAAATGGGCCAGGCATGGTGGCTCACTCCTGTAATCCCAACACTTTGGGAGGCTGAGGCGGGTGGATCACCTGAGGTCAGGAGTTCGAGACCAGCCTGGCCAACATGGTGAAACCCTGTCTCTACTCAAAACACAAAAATTAGCCAGGCATGGTGGCGCATGCCTGTAATCCTAAACACTCAGGAGGCTGAGGCAGGAGAATCGGTTGAACCTGGGAGGCGGAGGTTGCAGTGAGCTGAGGTCAGGCCACTGCACTCCAGCCTGGGCGACAGAGCAAGTCTCCATCTCAAAAAAAAAAAAACAAAAAAAAAGGTAAATAAATAAATATAGTAAAATGGTAAATACATGTGAAAAAGTTGCAGTAGTGATCAGTGTATGACACAATTCAGAAAACGTTCACTTTCTAGTGAAGTAAACAGAATATTCTTCGGTCAGCCAAGGTTTACTGAGTGCTCCTGCTTGCCACCCCCTGTTCAGAGGCCTGCGAATACTGAAGTGAGAGAAATTTAATTTTACTCTAATTACAATCATGTATACATATGCAAAAGCGATGGGAAAGAATGTAGAAATGTCTGGCGGTGCTGGCATCGGGGTGATTTCCTCTTTCATTTTGTTCATTATCCTAACACTGCGTGGCAAACACTCACAGTTCAGAGGGAAAAAGGAAACAAGTCACTGCCTCCAGAAGCTGTTCAAGCAGTAGCAGGGCCATGTCTCTCTGCCCACACACAGGAGGTTCAAGATCAAGCTGGGGCTGGGGGCAGTGGCTCACGCCTGTAATCCCAACACTTTGGGAGGCCGAGGCGAGTGGCTCACCTGAGGTCAGGAGTTCAAGACCAGCCTGGCCAACATGGCGAAACCCTGTCTCTACTAAAAACACAAAAATCAACTGGGCGTGGTGGCAGGCGCCTGTAATCCCAGCTACTCGGAAGGCTGAGGCAGGAGAATCACTTGAACCCGGGAGGTGGAGGCTGCAGTGAACCGAGATTGTGCCTCTGCACTCCAGCCTGGGAAATACAGCGAGACTCCATCACAACTAAATCAATCAATCAATCAATCAATCAAACTGGACGATCGTGGCTATTTCTGATCCAGCCTCAGGCACTCTTGGGCCGTTCAGATGCTCTCATGAGTCACCCTCTCCCAGAAGCCCTGAGTGCTGGGTGCCGCCTTCCTCCGTAGGCTCAGCATGGAGGCGATAACATCACAGGAGAGGCACAGAGTGAGAGGAAGCAGATGGGTGGCAGGAGGGCTGGTCCTGCATGCCGATAGCTGTGGCGTGCACCACCCCTGTCCCCGGACCTCTCAGCTCAGGGATCTCAGCTGTCTTGGGGCTCGCTCCCAGAGCTAAAAGATGTCACAGCAGTGACTGTGTGTGGTCATGGTAGGGGAAGCAACCCCACCCTCTTCCTCCAGGAAGGAAAGGTCATTGTGGGCCTGTAGGCAGGACAAGGTCATGGCCACTCTCACATTGCAGGGTCACAATCTTGGCCAACTGGCAAAAACAGAGGAGGTGGTCCAGCAAGGAGCTACACTGTCCCTGCTCAGAGCCAGCCCGGTGCTACCATTTGGGAATGTAGACCCAGGAGTATCAGAGCTTCTACAGGTTTCTAAGGAATGCTGAAATCCCGTTACATGAAATCTTCTGATTTTTCAACACTGGCAACTAATTTAAATTTATTTCAAAACACTCTAGGAGTCAAAAAACCCATCTGTGGATTGCATCCCAGCCCATCTGCTTTGTTCTACATTCAAGGAGGTACTGAGGCCCAATGCAGGTCCCCAGACTCTGAGAAACCGCGTTTTTGGCCACAGGGAATCTGTGTCACTGGAGATAGGAACATGCTGGCCTGCAGGCCTGAAGCACTGCAACCCCCCTGCGGTTACACTTTGCAATTCACATCGTAGGCCCCATGATGGAGGCTTCCACCAACCAAATTAGCCTAAAATTCTAAGTCAACCTGTAACTTCCAAAGCCCTTATGAGATTCTGCAAACATCCATTCATTCTTCACACATGTACCGAGCATCTACTATGCATCGGTTACTGTGCAAGGAGCTAGAAATGAAGCCATGAGTGAGACCTTATGGGGCGTTTGTGTGTGTGTGTGTGTGTTTACGTACGTACCAGGGGCAGGGAGAGGGGAAGATAGAGTAAATAGAAGAAAAAACCAAACAAGAGCTTCTGCAGCACTACGTGCTACAGAGACGATCTGAAGGTGACGGTCCTCAGAGGGCAGAGAAGTGGCTTCTTTGGACGGGGAGGTTGGGGAGGCAGATCTCTGAGCTGAGATGGAAAGAGGGAGAACCAGCATTGAAAAGGCTTGAAGGTGACCCAGGCAGAGGGAACATGAAGCTTGCAGGCCCTAAGGTAACCACTTTAGAAAGTTCAAGAACCGGGAAGGCCAATGAGGCCGGGGAGCCACCGCTCATGGGAAAAGAGGCCACAGCGGTCTGTATTCTGGAGAGGGTTTCCTAACCTCCTGCTGCAACCCCTTCCGCCCCACTTCCCCCACCGCTTCTTCCCACCCAGCAGCCTCCAGCTGTAGAAGGAACTCACGAGATTGCCCCGGTGTGGCTGCTCTGCCACTTCCCCACGGAGCTGTGCTCACACTGATTTCCCCAGCATCCCGGAACAACCAGAGCTGTGGCTTCTCCAGCAGGTTGGCCTTGGGCAATCAGACAAGAGCTCCCTGCAGGGAGAATCTGGAACTTTCTGTGAGCCTGCCCCTTCCCATCAACCTCAAGACTCTTCTCTCTTTTAGTGTCCCCAAGAACTCCCAAATGTGCTGCTCCTCTCACCCAGAGTGTGCAAAACCTCAGGCAACACACAACACACACACATCACACGCACGAGCACCTGGATTGTCTCCCCTGTTGAAGCTGCAGTAAGGCAAGGCGGGGAGAGGCCAGGAAGAGACCGGGCAAGGAACCCGAACACAGGTCAGCTGGAGAACCAGGGGCCCTGATCCCCACGTCATCCTCACGTCTTACAGCGACATCTCAGATGCTTGAGGAGGCATTTCTAGATGTGGAATTGCTGGCCAAAGGGTGTGCGCATTATTAAGGCTTGTGATAGGAATCACCAAGTTACTTTGCCAAAAGTCTGTCTGCAGCAATATATACTTGGTGGGCTTTTACCTGAAACTTTTCTTTCTTTTTTTTTTTGAGACGGAGACTCACTCTGTCGCCCAGGCTGGATGGAGTGCAGTGGCGTGATCTCGGCTCACTACTACCTCCGCCTCCCGGGTTCAAGCAATTCTCCTGCCTCGGCCTCCCAAGTAGCTAGGAGTACAGGCTCCCGCCACCATGCTGGGCTAATTTTGTATTTTTAGTAGAGATGGGGTTTCACCATGTTGGCCAGGTTGGTCTCGAACTCCTGACCTCAGGTGATCTACCCACCTCTGACTCCCAAAGTGCTAGGATTACAGGTGTGAGCCACTGGGCCCAGTCTTTTTCTTTTTCTTTTTTTTAGATAGGTTCACGCTCTGTTGCCCAGGCTGAAGTAGAGTGGTGCAATCTTGGCTCACTGCAGCCTTGACCTCCCGGGCTCAAGTGATCCTCCTGTCTCAGCCTCCTGAGTAGCTGGGACTATAGGCATGTGCTACCACACCTGGCTAACTTATTATTATTATTATTATTAATAAAGGTGAGGTCTCACTATGTTGCCCAGATTTGTCTCAAACTCCTGGGCCCCAGCAATCCTTCCAACTTGGCCTCCCAAAGTGCTGGGATTACAGGTGTGAGCCACCGTGCCTGGCCTGAACCTTCATTTCAACTGTAAGGTGGAAACATCACCTAACCCCAGCCTGGCAGCTGGGGTCCCTGGGTTTTGCTCCTGCTGTCCGTGAAGGGTGCTGTGCAGGAAGGGCAGGTGCACTGTGCACATGGGGCACCGGGACCCCGAGACACCACCTGTGTCTCTGAGGGAGGCCTGAACTTTCCTCCTCTCCACAGCTGACTAAAGTACCTAGTTTGCCAACTCCCTGGCAACCCAAACAAGGAAAAATGCGCCTCTTCGTCCTTGAGTCTCAGCTCCATCACAAATCAACCTAAGAAAGCCGGCACAGTGGCTCACGCCTGTAATCCCAACACTTTGGGAGACTGAGGCAGGAGGATCACCTGAGGTCAGGAGTTCAAGACCAGCCTGGCCAACATGGTGAAATCCCGTCTCTATTAAAAATACAAAAATTAGCCAGGCATGGTGGTGCATGCCTGTAATCCCAGCTACTCGGGAGTCTGACGCATGAGGATCGCTTGAGCCCGGGAAGCGGAGGTTGCAGTGAGCCAAGATAGCGCCACTGCGCTCCAGCCTGGGCAACAGAATGAGACTCAGTCTTAAAAAACAAAACACACAAACAAACAAAAAATCAAACTGGGAAATCATTTGAACCTGTACCCTAGTTTCCTCTTTGAAAAATGTGAAGGAGAATTGCTCTTTTCCCTAATCAGTAGGATTATCACAGTAAGTGACGCACTACATGAAGGGCCTTAGAAGAAACACTTTGGGAAAACAGGTTATGGTCCTCCCAGCTCGAAGGGCGAAGCTGAAGATCTTCCCTGGCCGTGCTAACATGAGACAGCTCAGAGGAGAAATCAATGACCCTATTATCAGAGTAGTTCATACCTTTCAAAGACCAACACTATACAAAAACATTTCATTCTGAACAACTTCACACCGCTGAGGCACTATTATTGCTTTTACTCCCAGTTTAGAGATGAGAAACATGGGGCTGGAGAAGAGGGGTGTGTGCGGGGACCACCTCCAGGCAGACCTGGCATCTGATAGCATCTTAAGCATCATGTTCGCACTCGGGCACCCCACTCTTTTCTGGATACTGCCTCCTATGACTAGAGGAGACAGCCTGGCTCAGGGGGAACCCCAAATCCTCACTACATGAGGCACAGCTCAAGGGGCTGAGAATGCTTTTAACCTAGGGTTGTGGTTCCCAAACTGGCACCAGGGCACCCCCAGAACACCTAAGCAAACTTATAGGGGCACCACAGCATAGATCAGTTTTTTGAGGGAAACACAGCAATACTGGATACCTGCAAGACAGCACATTACTAGCTTGAAGCAGTTCACTTCTACCATGAGGTCATGTTTACATGTCTTTTGATGACACCCTATCTGAGCCAAAAAGAGATTTTTGGCTGTTTCGGGCTACTAAGCAATAGTTGGTCTAATAGTTGGTCCAACAGTCCATGTCAAGTCACAGGAAATGTCAATGTCCTTTTAGATGTGTGTGTCTAAACCCAATGTCAGTGTGTTTGGGTTGCTGTCCAGACATAGATTTAAACTCAGTCAATATGGATCTAGAGCAACTACGAGACAGTGGAATCAACCAAATTCATCATGGCAGTTGGGCAGTGGATTTAGTTGAGTTTCTTGGCAGCCAAAGCAAAAAAGAAAAGCATCTTTGCTCATAAAATTCTCTTGATCTGACAAATTCATCTGCAGAGTAGCTTTCTGCAGATACTGAATTTGGAAATGCACTTGTCAGGAGGGTCTTCATATGCAATGACACTGATTACTGTGATGACAAGGTCTCTAACAAGGTCTGTAAAAGGTAAAGAGATGTTGAAATCAGCATTTCTTTCTCTTTTTTTTGTTTTTTTTTTTTTGTTTTCTTGTGTTTTTTTTTTTTTTTGTGAGATGGAGTTCCGCTCTTGTTGCCCAGGCTGGAGCGCAGTGGAGCAATCTTGGCTCACTGCAACCTTTGCCACCCGGATTCATGCGATTCTCCTGCCTCAGCCTCCCAAGTAGCTGGAATTACAGGCATGCGCCACCCCACCCGGCTAATTTTGTACTTTTAGTAGAGATGGGGTTTCACCACGTTGATCAGGCTAGTCTCGAACTCCTGACCTCAGGGATCCACCTGCTTCGGCCTCCCTAAGTGCTGGGATTATAGGCATGAGCCAACGCGTCCGGCCAAAACAGGCATTTCTTTAAATGACTCTCAAAAAATCTGAAGGCATACATGAAATCAATTTGGTACAGGTATTTGTCTGGCTGGATCCCGCTACTAGGTGAAGAGAAGAGCTCCCTGATACATGAGGCATGATAGTGAACATGCCCGTGAGGGTGCCTCTCCTCCAGTGCCAGATGCCTCAGTAGGGCTTTTGACAAGTGTCAGACCACAGACCATTCATGCCTGAATTCTCTGAAGAGGGCCTGAAGTGCCGAGGTTCTGATTTGAAAACCAAAATAGCATCCGCGTGCTGTAGTCACCGGGGAGGGAGAATTGTCATTCTGCTGTGAACATAAGAGCCTGGCTTTATTCCCTCAGACACAGACAGCAGCAGCATCTTAGCCATCTGCAGGGGCTACTCCTGTGGGGAGCACTGCCCAGTAAAGACAAAAATGTTGGGGTCACCAATGAGGAGGGCAGTGGGGGCAGCTCCAGCCCACACCAAGCCGTGTGCAGACACACCAGGTCCCACACAGAATGACGTACTCACAGGTGCTGGCTTGAAAGAGGCAGCCTCAGCACCACAGGAAAGGTAAAAGGAGAGAGAGAGAGAAAAAAACACAAAAACAAAAAACAGAGGCAGCCTCTCCAACGGAGATCCTCTAAACCAGGCACTGGCATACGGGCTAGCTCTGGCTGACTGCCTCCTCGTGGCCCAGGACTGAAGATCCCAGGACAATACTCCACCAACACAAGTTCCCTGGGAGTCAGGAGTCGTGTGTGTTTTCTTCACTGCAGTATTCCCGGGACTGGAACAGGGTCAGGCCCATAAGAGATGTTGTCAATGTGTTTTGGTCGAAAACTCACAGTGCCAGCAAAGGTGAGCTCCACCCAAAGGGGCTGCATCTGAACTGCTCCTTCCTCCACACCTGCCATAGTCTGCAAGGTCAGTTGCAGAGTCCAGCCACTGGGGGCCCAATCACACCACACACTTCCTCCCGTCGCCCTGTACACTTGGTGATGGGGGAGAAACAGTTTAAGGAAGACTGTCAGCAAAATGCCCTGCTGCTGATTTATTTTGTAACTGAAAGGAGAAAAAACTATATGATCATTTACTGGTCTTTTGATCAGTAAAATGCATCAGCCCGGACTCTACGCCATTCATCTCGGCTGCATGAAAGTGTACACGGCACAATTCCTGACCACAGGGGGTTTACAATATAACCCAGGAGGCAAAGAAAAACCCATTCAACAATTCAGCTGACTCACAAACAAACATGTTTTCTGTGGAGGTGCTATGTACAGGGCACTGTGCAAACAAGAGCAACTGACAGACTCAGTCTTCAGACACTGTACACCCAGTAGGAAAAATAAGACAAGTATGTCGGCTGGGTGCAGTGGCTCCTGCCTGTAATCCCAGCACTTTGGGAGGCTGAGGCAGCAGGCTCGCTTGAAGCCAGGAGTTCATGATCAGTGTGGGCAACAAAGAGAGACCTTGTCTCTACAAAATATTTAAAAAATAATTAGCCAAGCATGGTGGCATGCACCTATAGTCCCCAGCTGTCTGGGAGGCTGAGGCATGAGGATTCCTTGACCCCAGAAGTTCAAGGCTACAGTAAGCTATGATCACACCACTGCACTCCAACCTGGGTGACAGAGTGACACCCCACCTGAAAAAAAGAAGACAAGTATCTAAATAATTGGGCAATCGAGCAGAGGGGGCCAGCACCGTAACCAGTGAACAAAGGGCTCTCGGCGAGCGGGGCTCGGAGGAATGCAAGAGCACACCCAATGGCAAGGAGATTCTCAGGGAAGACTTGGGGAACTGTGTCTTGGAAGGCTGGGTGGGTTTTAAGTGGAGCTGGGAAGGGAGGCTTTCCTGGAGAGGGACCCGCATGGAGAAAGTCAGGCATTTCCCATGGGGTGGGCAGTGAAGCTGCCCTGGCTCCCTCTGGCTGCTGTTCTGTGGAATGGAAAGAGCTACCGCTGCAGTGTGGTATGATGGGGAACTTACTGACTGGCTTCTCCTGAACCTAACTTCCAGGGCGTTTGAAAGACTTCTCATGGCAGTGTTGAGAGGGGGCCTCGGAAAGGCGAGCTTTTCTAACACCGCGCTGATTGGAAGGAGCAAAGGGTGGGAGGCTTAGGAAGGCATGGCTCCTATGGCAGTTTAGGATCCATGTCTGGGATCCTGGATCCCCACTGCAGACCGTCATGCCGTCCATCGCAACCAACCCCCAGCTATCCTGAGTTCAAGGTGCCTGCTGGCACATGCTTCTCACATGGACAGGAGAAACTGCGGGCTGTGGCTTCCAGGCGGGGTCTGGGCTGAACCGGATGCACAAACAAAGCACAGAACCATTTAGAGTGCAGAGAAGGGCTGAGCTGCAGCACTGGCAAGGCCAGGATGGGGACTGGGGGAGATACGGGAGGGAAAGAAAAAGCACAGATTGCCCCGCAGCACCACCCAAGCACCAGCTTAGAGGTTTGAGTGGGCCCGAGAGCCCACGCTTGTTGGGAGGCTGGCTCCGAGCACTCGGCTGTCACACTGATGAATTACAACTCACAGGCTTTACAGAGGAACTCTCTGAATCACGATTTCTCATCTCCGAAAAAACCAAGATAACAGGCTGGGGGAGAGGTGAGAAGAAGGGCAAATGGAAACCTCATTTCAAAAGGAGAAGGTGGGGGATTCTGTGCAACAGATTAAGTAAGATATCCATGTCAGTAAGTGTCTAGAAAGAGGCTACCAACACGACACTCTGCAAGCACCAAGAAGGGGAAGTGGTGAGGGCTGAGGTCAGGAGCTGGTGCCAGACTAAGCCCTGCAGTTGTTTGTGTGTGTTTGTTACAGACTCAGAGATCAGGGAGATTGTCCTGTCCTGTAGAACAGTACACTGAGTTTTAGCAAGGGACTTCGCTTTCACTTTCAGTCTTTGAAGACGAGGCAGAAAAACATGGCCTAAACAATGTATAATTTGATGGATTTAGAAATACTGTATTTCATTATCCTAAAATGCATCTTATTTTCTTTTGCACTTTAAGATATCTGAAATCAGATGTGTCTTATCACTGTTTCAACCAGCCCATCATGGTACTGTCTAGAGACAAGAGTGGACAATCCTTTTCTATTTTTAAGCAATCAAACAAACAAAAAAAAAAACCACAAAAAGAGGCTGGGGGCGGTGGCTCATATTTGTAATCCCAGCACTTTGAGAGGCCAAGGCGGGAGGCTCACTTCAGTCCAGGAGTTTGAGACCAGCCTGGGCACATAGTGAGACTCTGTCTCTACAAAAAAACAAACTAAATTAGCTGGGCGTGGTGCCACACACCTGTAGTCCCAGCTACTCGGGAGGCTGAGGTGGGAGGACTGCTTGAGTCCAGGAGTCAGAGGTTGCAGTAAACCGAGATTGTACCACCGCACTCCAGCCTTTGTAACAGAGAGAGACCCTGCCTCAAAAATAAAATGAAATACAGAAAATACATAAATCATAACGATGCCGTTCAATGAACCCTCACAAAGCGAATACGTCCATGCAGCCACCACCCGCGCGCCAGGACGTACAACATTGCCATCCCCTTTAGGCCTCCCCAAAGGTAAATGGATGGCACATTCTGGGAAGGGCACACTGCTGGCGACAGGATGATACTGTACAGAAACATGGATTTTGGCTGGGCGCGGTGGCTCATGCCTGTAATCCCAGAACTTTGGGAGGCTGAGGAGGGTGGATCATTTGAGGTCAAGAGTTCGAGACCAGCTTGGCTAACATGGTGAGGCCCCATCTCTACTAAAAATACAAAAATCAGCCAGGCGTGGTGGTGCGCACCTGCAATCCCAGCTACTTGGGAGGCTGAGGCAGAGAACTGCTTGAACCTGGGAGGTGGAGGTTGCAGTGAGCCGAGATGTGGCCACTGCACTCCAGCCTGGGCAACAGAGTGAGACTCCAACTCAACAACAATAAAAAAAAAAAGAAAAGAAAAGAAAAAGAAAAAAAGAAACACAGATTTCAATGGCACAGAGATAACTTCAGAAATATGGGTCTTTGAATGTGAAGAAGCTTTCGAAGTATTTTAACCAATTTATTTTGCTTATATTTTCTTTCTTATGGACCAAGGTGACACATAACAATCTATGTCTAAGTAATTCTAAAAGACATTCTTTCAATAAGGATAGAATAAAAATTCTAAGTGATAAGAAAATGTGTAATAGTGTAAACGGCAGTGTTTAATCTTATTTTTGAGACAGGGTCTCACTGTCACCCAGGCTGGAGTGCAGTGGCACAATCACAGCTCACTGCAACCTCTACCTCCTGGGCTCAAGTGATCCTCCCACCTCAGCCTCCCGAGTAGCTGGGACTACAAGCATGTGTCACCACACTCAGCTAATTTTTTTTTTTTTTTTTTTTTTTTGAGACAGAGTCTTGCTCTGTCGCCCAACTGGAGTGCAGTGGCACGATCTTGGCTTGCCACAACCTCCACCTCCCGGGTTCAAGTGATTCTCCTGCTTCAGCCTCCTGAGTAGCTGGGACTACAGGTGCACGCCACCATGCCCAGCTAATTTTTGTATTTTTAGTAGAGACGGGTTTCACCATGTTGGCCAGAATGGTCTTGATCTTTTGACCTTGTGATCCGCGCCTCCTCAGCCTCCCAAAGTGCTGGGATTACAGGCATGAGCCACCGTGCCTGGCCTTAAAATTTTTTTGTAGTGACAACCTCTCACTATATTGCCTGGGCTGATTCTGAACTCCTGGGCTCAAGTAATCTTTCTTAGTAATGTATAAAATAAAGATGAATCTTAGGACTGATGAGTTGCTAAGTTTGATAAAACATGATAGCTGAGCTACCTTATCCAGAGAGGCAACTTGGAAAGATGTCTCCATCCTTAATGAGGCAAACTCTAGTCCAGGCCTATCCTTACACCCTATTAATTATTCAGATATGAATGCAAACAACATGTTGATAGAGAATGTGGGGAACATAAAACCAAGAGATACAGTTAACTTACAGAATGACACAATCGAGACCCAAAAGGATTTTGGCAGGCTGCAGCAATGCGCTGGGTATAAAAGATGCCTCTGGCTGGGAAATTCATTCATTCGCTGGGTGTTTCCTGAGTACCTTCCGTGTATCAGGCATGATGTAGAAACAACATGGTGTCTGCCTTCTAATAACTCATAAATGACTAGCGAGGTTATCTAAAAATTTGATCCAGGCCGGGCGTGGTGGCTCACGCCTGTAATCCCAGCACTTTGGGAGGCTGAAGTGGGTGGATCACCTGAGGTCAGGAGTTCGAGACCAGCCTGGCCAACATGGTGAAACCCTGTTTCTATTAAAAACTACAAAAATTAGCTGGGTGTGGTGGTGGGCACCTGTAATCCCAGCTACTTGGGAGGCTGAGGCAAGAGAATCACTTGAACCTGGGAGGAGGTTGCAGTGAGCCGAGATCGTGCTACTGCACTCCAGCCTGGGTGACAGAGCGAGACGGTCTCAAAATAAAAAAAATAAAAATAAAAATAAAAATTTGATCCGAAGTTACACAAGCACGATACTGAGAGGCAGCTCACTGCTTGAGGGCGCACTTGCTGAGTCCACATGTGTGGAAGTAATGAAAACAGCAAACTCTGAACCGACCTTCAGATGCACGGACAAAAGCACCTGCCCCCAAACCACAGGGATGATGCCACTCACTCTGCTTCTGCTGGTCAGGCTGTTCCTGGAACACTCTGTTCAATTCCATGCCTCAGGAGAAATGATCAACTTTCCACAGCAATACTGTGGTTAGCCACGTCCAAGAACCTATACTCATTGTTATCCTGAAACCTTAAGCCCAAAGAAACCCATTAGGATGCATCGATTGATTGATAGATTGATTGACTGATTGATTTGAGACAGGGTTTTGCTCTTGTTGCCCAGGCTGGAGTGCAATGGCACGATGCAATGGAACCTGGGAACCTCTGCCTCCCAGGTTCAAGCGATTCTGGTGCCTCAGCCTCCCGAGTAGCTGGGATTACAGGCGCCTGACACCAGGCCTGGCTAGCTTTTTCTTGTTGTTATTGTTGTTGTTGTTGTTGCTTTTTGAGACACAGCCGCGCTCGCTCTGTCACCAGGCTGGAGTGCAGTGGCGTGATCTCAGTTCACTGCAACCTCCACCTCCAGGGTTCAAGCGATTCTCCTTCCTCAGCCTCCCGAGTAGCTGCGACTACAGGCGTGTGCCACCATGCCTGGCTAATTTTTGTATGTTTAGTAGAGACGGGGTTTCACCATGTTGGCCAGGACGGTCTCGATCTGTTGACCTCGTGATCTGCCTGCCTTGGCCTCCCAAACTGCTGGGATTACAGGCGTGAGCCACTGCGCCTGGCCAATGCGTCGTTTTAGAAAGGATAACAACCTTGCAAAGGCATTTTCATTTAATAAGTGCTTGTAAGACTTAAAAAATCATGAAAGGAGGCCAGGCACAACGGCTCATGCCTGTAATCCCAGCACTTTGGGAGGCTGAGGCTGGAGGGTCACTTGAGCCCAGGAGTTTGGGACCAGCCTGGGCAACACAGCAAGACCCCGTCTCTTAAAAAAAAAAGACATGAGAGGGAAAAGGCGAGAGCCACCAAGAATCTGGAGAGCATCCAAAGAAATCCCAAACACACACCGCCAGCATTGTCAGGGAGTCTAATAATCATATCACATGAGCAAGGGTGAGAAAGTTGAAATTTACCATGGGGGTAAGTAACATGGGAGACAAGATGGTGGTCTCTAAATGTGTGAGCGTCGCTGTGTGCGAGGAAGTAGAGAGTATGATTCTATGTGGCTCAGAAGGAAAGCTGAGCCTACAGAGGAGTTCCAGCAAGGCAGAGCCACCACCAACTGGAACAGTTCTCTGGGGTCTCCTTTTGAGGGAAGCGGGAAGGGGAATGGGGATGTCTGCTTGTTAACAGGTTATTAACAGGGAGAAGCCATTGGACCTATAGGGTTTCTTGCCATTTCTCTTCTGAGATACCATTTTATAAAGCTTAATGCAGTTCTTCTCCACTAAAACTGTCATAATGGCTATATCCAAAGATAGGTCCTATTGTATGACCTCCAGGAAGAGGAAAACATCTAAATTTGGTTCACAGTTCACAGAAAAAAAGAGATAAGGGGCCACCTGCTGGTTCCCCAACCCAGTGGGAGAATAAAACGCATTAAGTTCTCCACGAAGACGACCTCACAAAACTATGGCTTCAACTGGGTCCTTTGTTTTTTCTTTTCCTTTTTTTTTTAAGACAGGGTCTCACTCTGTCGCCCAGGCTGAAGTGCAGTGGTGCAATCATAGCTCAATGTTAACCTCAAATTCCTGGGCCCAAGTGATCCTCCCACCTCAGCCTCCCAAGTAGCTGCACCACCATGCCTGGCTAATTTTTTAACACATTTTTGTAGTGATGGGATCTTACTGTGTTACCCAGGCTGGTCTCAAATACCTGGGCTCAAGTGATCCTGCCGCCTTGGCTCCCTGAAGTGCTGGGATTACAGGCATGAACCAGTGCCCCTGGCCCACCGGGTCCATTTGTAAACGCCTGTGAAGGGCAGGCTCTGTGCTAAGTGCTGGGCACACGGCAGGCAGTGCACGGGATACATTCCTCACAGCACAGAGCACACAATCTACTGTTTCTGCCTTCCTTGACTCAGCAACAACGCACAAGGCTCCACAACAAACCCAACTCTACCACACTGCGGAAAACAAGGGGTGAGTCAGCCCCCAGGGGATCGGGGAGGGAAGAAAAGAAACACCATGGTTATAAATCAACAGCTCGGCTGGGCACAGCGGCTCACGTCTGTAATCCTAGCACTTTGGGAAGCTGAGGCAGGGGGATCACTTGAGGTCAGGAGTTCGAGACCAGCCTGGCCAACATGGTGAAACCCTGTCTCTACCAAAAATACAAAAATTAGCCTCCCAAGGCTGAGGCAGGAGAATGGCTTGAACCCGGGAGGTGGAGGTTGCAGTGAGCCGAGATTGCGCCACTGCACTCCAGTCTGGGTGACAGAACAAGAGTCCGTCTCAAAAAAAAAAAAA
Source organism: Gorilla gorilla gorilla (assembly GCF_029281585.2). Lineage (NCBI taxonomy): Eukaryota > Metazoa > Chordata > Mammalia > Primates > Hominidae > Gorilla > Gorilla gorilla. The sequence continues at coordinate 115,559,411 of NC_073242.2, read as the reverse complement.
AATAAATAAATAAATAAATAAATAAATAAATACATATCAATCAACAGCTCCTCCAGAGTAGGAGTCTTTGAAATTTCTTGTTTTTTCAGAAGTTGTCCTAACTCCCAGCTCAAGTCACCTCACACAAGCACCTGGATTTACACTTTGCCCTTTAGTCATTGTTTAATTGGTCCTAGGTAATTCCTGAGTCGAGGGCTGGGCCCTCGAGTTTCAGGCACCGAGACAGCGCAGGGTGATGGGTTGTTTACCATCAGCGATCACCATTGACTGAGTTGGTTCCACTGCAACTGCGTGTTAAAACCCACCGTAAGGCATGCCCTCCCTGGGTGACAGGCTGTACTTCTTTCACAAAAGGACACAGAGGCTGACTCCGGGACAGCAGAATTCAATTCGGACAGAGACCAACTTGGCCTTCCACTCTTAAGTAATTTGGCAAAATAAACGAATATTGCCCCAACCCCTTGGTATGGAGACAGCCGCACTTAATTACTGGACAGGGAGAGGCTCCCTAAGAGATGCAGGACTCGGGCCTTATGAATGTGAATGAGGCCATTCTTGCACTGCTATGAAGAAATACCCGAGACTAGGTAATTTATGAAGAATAAAACCAAAAGTTTCAGTTGGATCTACAGGCTGGGCAGGAAGCATGATGCTGGCATCTGCTTGACTTCTGGGGATGCCTCAGGAAACTTATGAACACAGCAGAAGGTGAAGAGGGAGCAGCCACGTCCTACGTGGCAGGAGCTGGAGCAAGAGAGAGAATGAGGGGAGGTGCCACAAGCTTTTAAACAACCAGATCTCATGAGAACTCACTATCTCGAGGACAGTGCCAAGGGGCATGGCGCTAAACCATTCATGAGAAATTCGCCCCCATGATCCAATCACCTCCCACCTCCAACACTGGAGATTACAATTCGACAGGAGATTTGGTGGGGACGCAGATCCAAACCATAACAGAACCCAAGGTAGGTGAGGGTGGAACGGAACCAACCTCCATCGTCTTTGGATTTGGTGCTCAGCTCCCGCTGGCCCCATGAAGGGCCAAAGCTAACAGCTGTGCACTGAGAACATCCATGCCTCTATGGGAGGAAAGACTGGGCAAATCCTCCTGGATCCAGGGATGGCCTGGCGGGCCACAGTGAGCCTTCTGCTCAAGAGCCACTAGTGTCTGTCCCTGCCTACCCGTGACACCTGCCATCTCTGGCTGGTGCCCAAGGCGCTCTGCAATCTGGAGCTGCTTGTAGCTGCCCACGCAGTTCGGCAGGGAGCAAAGACAGAGGGGACATGGCCACCGTGCAAAGCAGCCTCACAGAAGCACTCGGTGTTGGTGTCTTCAAGAAAGAACTTCTGCCCTAATCAGGCCGCTTTTCCCTCCCTCTCCCTCTCACACACACCCTGCACCTTTGCTGAGGCTTTCTTAATTTCCCCCACACTCCCCACCTCCCTCTGGGCTGTGGCCAACCCAAAACCTGCCCCTCAATGCGGAGAAATCGGAAGATTGTTATTGTGTTCTACTGTTTTCTACAGGTCATTTGTGGTCTTCTGAAATCCTCCCTTATCTGGTTGATACATGTTTAACAATATTTGCTTAGTATTATTATCATCGTTAGTATAATTTAGAGACACAGTCTCGTTCTGTCACCCAAGCTAAGGTGCAGTGGCACAATCTTGGCTCGCTGCAGCCTTGAACTCCTGGGCTCAAGCAACTCTCCCACCTCAGCCTCCCAAAGTGCTGGGATTACAGGGGTGAGCCACCACATCCAGCTTGAGAAAGTCTTTTAACAAAGCAAGAATCATTCTTGCAATAAAAGCTTTGTTTTTTGAGAAAAAAAGGGGGGAGAGGGTGAGAGTGAGAGAGAGAGAGAGACAGAGAGAGAGAGAGAGAGATCTGCTTTGAGACACTAAATTCTTTATCAAGCCCAGATCCAATCGTGCAGCATGAGGCTCTGCACATGGGTGACTACCTGGATACAGACACTTGATATCATGGATTAAGGACTCTTGACTCTTAGAAACCCCTTTCCATGTCTCCATCGATACCTTTCTGACACTCCCCGTGGAAAGGATAGACTCGCGTGCTGATGGTCGAAGCCTCTGTCTCAACCTGGAAGGCGGGGTGGGTGCAGAGGGCTTCCCTCCTCCCTCTGCAAGGTGCACATGGAAAGATGGGTGAGGGAGTTAGGGGATGGGCTCCAGAGGCCCACAGGATCCTGCATATCAGGCGCTTCTGCTCACTCTCACCTAATCATTCACCCTTTACTTTATTCCTGACTTCCTCATTTCTGTTTGTAATCCAGACGTTTCTGTTTAAGGCCTTTAAAACACATCTTCTCATTTCCTTATGGTTCTGGTTTCCTTATGGTTACTCCACAGGGAGTAAGCACCACCCCCGCCACCCTTCCCTGCCCACTGAACGTGGCTAAAAGGCTAGACAGGCACACAAAGGAGCTACTGAGGCCTCTGAGAATTGACCAGTAGCAGGTAGAAGGGGGTTGAAGACCAGAATTTGAAGTGCCACCAAGGTTGCGGTGAGTTTGCCATGTCCCTGACCCTGGTATCCCCAGCCTGGACTAAATACAACTCGACATCCAGAGGCGAGCAAGAGTGTGCCCCGGGGCTCCAGGAGAAGCATCTAGTAACAGGAAAGGGGTCACCTGGTTCTGAGACAGTGGGCCAGATCCCTGGGTTTTTTCCTTTCTCCCTGTCTCTCTGGTGCCCTGGTCCCCAGGAAATTCCACAGCGGCAGTGGTGGCAACAGTGACAGTGCCAGCAGAGGGGTCAGCCTGCAGGTGTCTGAAGCTCTGAGGGAACCTTCCTTTCCAGCTGGAGGAACGGTGGTCCAAAGAGGGTGAAAAACCCGCTGGCTTTTTTTCTCTGCGTCCTCTTCTTGCTTGGCCACAAAAGTAAGCTCAGTCACGGGAGAAGCGTGGCAGAGCTGATAACTGAAGCCCTGCCTCCTGGCTGAAGGGGTGAAGATAGGAGGCCCAGGAAACCGGAAAGTGCTCGAGAGATTGCAGAGAGGGAGGAGCTCGGGAAAACAACCCCATCAAGTTGTTATGAGCTCCTGGGCTCAGCCCTGAGTGAGGCATAAGTAAACAGAGCCCTCAAGCACAGACCCTGAGCACTGAAGGTCAGGACAGAGCGTGCCTGGGGCCCACACAGGCCATGGAGTGCTACATAGTGGACAGATCTGAAGAGTGTGCAAAGGCTTGGAAAACGGCACCAAAACCCACAGCAGAATGGTAGGGACTGAGAACCTGAACCCAAGCTGGTGGAGTGCCTGCCAAAACCAAGCTACCAACAACTCTCCAGAGGACTGAATCAGGAACCACAGCTTCCTAATGTAATATTCAGAATGTTCAGGACCAATCCAGAACCACTCAGCATACAAAGAAGGTGAATATCCTCAACTCGCATGGGAAAAGATGGTCAACAGCTTATCTGAGCTAACAGAGACATTGGAATTAGCTGACAGACTCCACAGCAGCTATTATAAAAAACACCCCAAGAAGTAAGGAGGGGTATTCTTAACATAAAGGGGATGATGAAAAGTCTCAGGAAAGAAACAGAAGGTATAAAGGAGAACCAAATGGAAAACTTCGAACTAAACATACAGTAACTGAAATTGTAAAAACCCACTAGATAGGCTCAACGGCAGAATGAAGATGACAAAGGAAAGAGTCAGTGAACACGGAGAGAACCCTGGGCTGCACACCCTTCCTGACAAGCACATTCTGGACCTAGGTTCCCTCTCAGTGTGTATCACCAGCTGACCTTGAAGGATGGCACCAGCCTACAGACGGGCCGTCCATCTGCAGAAGGGAAGGGATTCTTTCTTGTGAGAATGAGGAACACGAAATATAACCGAAGGGGACTAGAAATGACGAAGGCAGAGCAGACGGGCCTCCGCTGGGCTGACGCTTGTCAGCAGTAGGCTGAGCATCAGGTTATGTGGGAAAGGAGGCGGGAGAATTTAGGGAGTTCGCAATATCGGAGCCCCAAGTTTTTCCGTGGTTCTTCATCCTCTGTAAGGAGAAAGGTGTATCTACATGTACATGGGCATGTAGAAAGCACTCCGGGTTAGGTTAGATGTTTGTTTTTAAACTGCACAGGGTAAGAAACTGCTAAGAGAATAGCCATGTGTGAAAGACGCAGCTGCACTGCCCAGAAAGGCATGGCGCGTGGTAAGAAGGACTTCACAAGAGACAGCCCCAAAGAGTTGACTCCTACTCGGCTCTCTATATAAAGCTCAAACAGCCAGAGACCAAGGGAAGGGCCGAAGCAGCTCCCTCAATGTGCAAAGCCAGAATGCAGGCAAGATCAAGGGCAACATCCTGGCTCGTTTCCAGGGGCTGTGGCACGACCCACCCCCTGCGACATTTCCTGTGGATCCTTCCTCGGGTGGTCGTCCCTTTGAGATGCACATTGTCGGCTGCCGTCATCTGCCTGGCCCTGCAGGAGCACAGCCATGGGACTAAGATAAGTACAGAAAGTCCAAGCCAGATGGACAGATGGAAGTGGGCTACTCACTGGAGCTCCACAAAGCCTTGCAAGGTGCCCGCTGATGCAGGTGGCACTCGTCCACACAGCCTGCACAGGCTGGAGCAGAGGCCAACGCACAGAACAGAACCTGGTCCCCTGCCTGATGACAACTTAGGACCACTGACTCTTCAAAATGGATCCCAGTTCCAGGAATTCCATGTCATGTCCTTAAAACAAGGTCACTGGGGCTGGGTGCGGTGGCTCACGCCTGTAATCCAGAACTTTGGGAGACCGAGGCAGGTGGATCATTTGAGGTCAGGAGTTCGAGACCAGTCTGGCCAACATAGTGAAACCCCATCTCTACTAAAAATACAAAAAGTAGCTGGGCATGATTGTGGGTGCCTGTAATCCCAGCTACTGGGGAGGCTGAGGCAGGAGAATCACTTGAACCTGGGAGGCGGAGGTTACAGTGAGCCAATATTGCACCACTGCACTTCAGCATGGGTGACAGAGCAAGACTGTCACAAACAAACAAACAAACAAGGTCATTGCGTCTCTGCTTAAGTATCAAATATAAGGACTCTCTTCCCCCAAAGAACAGTGAGTGCTTGGCCATAAATCAGCCCTGATCAGCTGAAACCAGGCATGTGTGGTAGCCCCAGCCTCCCGTTCACCTGCTCTTTCACAGCACAGAGATGTCCAGAAACGCATCTGACTGCTACAGACCATTGACATGATGAGGGACAGATGCTTTCTTTTTTTTTTTCATTTATTATTTATTTATTTAGAGACGGAGTCTCGCTCTGTCCCCCAGGCTGCAGTGCCGTGGTGCAATCTCAGCTCACTACAAGCTCCACCTCCCAGGTTCACGCCATTCTCCTGCCTCAGCCTCCCAAGTAGCTGGGACTACAGGTGCCCACCACCATGACCGGCTAATTTTTTGTATTTTTAGTAGAGACAGGGTTTCACTGTGTTAGCCAGGATGGTCTTGGTCTCCTGACCTCGTGACCCGCCCGCCTCGGCCTCCCAAAGTGCTGGGATTACAGGTGTGAGCCACCACGCCTGGCCAAATGCTTTTTTTCTTAAGAGGAGCATTACTGCCTGGGCACAGTGGCTCATGCCTGTAATCCCAGCACTTTGGGAGGCTGAGACAGGCGGATCACGAGGTCAGGAGTTTGAGATCAGCCTGGCCAACATGGTGAAACCCCCATCTCTACTAAAAGCACAGAAATTAGCCAAGCATGGTGGCACGTGCCTGTAGTCCCAGCTACTCGGTAGGCTGAGGCAGAAGAACCGCTTGAGCCTGGGAGGTGGAGGTTGCTGTGAGCTGAGATCGCACCATTGCACTCCAGCCTGGGCGACAGGGCGAGACACTGTCTCAAAAAAAAAAAAAAAAAAAAAAGAGGAGCATTACTTTGTGGTGGTGGATGGACAGAGACTATGTTTCCAGAACAGCAGGGACCTCACTTCGAACCCCAAGAAAGGAAACATTGTTAACGTGTCCCCCTCTGGGATACTATGAGGGGCCTGATTTCTGAGTCACCTCGCTGAACGCTGTGACCTGCCCTAGATGACACAGGGGACACTCGACATGCCTTCCTGGGGACCAGAGTCCCTGCACACGCAGCAGGCACCACTGGTTCACCTCTCCTCAGTTACAAACCAATATGACTGACCCAATGTCTTCACTGTTGATGGGACAAGGGCCCAAGCCACAGAAAACTTAATGAGTGACTACAAAAGGAAAAGATAAGGTGGGCTTCCTTCTTTCTGTCCTATTGAGGTTTTTAAGAAACAAAGATGGAAAAACGTTCATGCCAGTCTACAAGCAAGAAGGTTCAAGTAAGGCATTTCTCTCTTTTTTTTCTTGAGACTGAGTTTTGCTCTTGTTGCCCAGGCTGGAGTGCACTGGCGCGATCTCCACTCACCACAACCTCCGCTTCCCGGGTTCAAGATTCTCCTGCCTTAGCTTCCCGAGTAGCTGGGATTACAGGCATGCGCCACCTCGCCTGGTTAATTTTGTATTTTTAGTAGAGACGGGGTTTCTCCATGTTGGTCAGGCTGGTCTCGAACTCCCGACCTCAGGTGATCTGCCCGCTTCGGCCTCCCAAAGTGCTAGGATTACAGGCGTGGGCCACCGCGCCCGGACTCAAGTAAGGCATTTCAATCCATTAAACATCATTTCCTGGCCAGGCATGGTAGCTCACACCTGTAATCCCAGCACTTTGGGAGGCTGAGATGGGTGGATCACCTGAGGTCAGGAGTTCAAGACCAACCTGGCAAACATGGTGAAATCTCATCCCTGCTAAAAATACGAAAAATTAGTCGGGTGTGGCGGCGCACGCCTGTAGTCCCAGCTACTCAAGAGGCTGTGGCATGAGAATTGCTTGAACCCAGGAGGCAGAGGTTGCAATGAGCTTACATGGCACCACTGCACTCCAGCCTCGGTGATGGAGCGAGACTCTGTCTCAAAAAAACAAAACAAAACAAAAAAAATCCAAGAAGCAATAGGCTCCAAACACTGCCATCTCATGCCCTGTTTGAGAAGGACGCCTCATCAGTGTGCACCACAGATGGAGGCTGGAGGTTGTTTCAGTGCGCAGGTATGTGTGCTGTGTACCCGGGTAAGAGAACTTGCTTTCCAGGTTCGTGCTTTCAGTTGTAGCTGGGGGCAGTAAATTGAATTGTTTTAGTAGGTCCTCACAAGGAATAACTACACAGCTGTTTTTTCAAGTGCTACTGTACCTATCAAAATTACTATTTAAAAAGTATTTTTATACACTGCTAGTCTAAAATTGTATTTCGGTTTGTGCCTGTTATGACATATTAGCAAATGTAAAGAATTATCTTTCCTACTACTTGTTTATAAAGCTCGTAGTTGTTAAAAATAAAGATGTTTATTCCACCCATTATAGAAGTTATGTACAATCACAGTTTTCTAAAAATTGTGTCCTTAAAAACTTATATTTGAATAAAAGGATGGCAATTTCAGACATTTCAAAAGTCTCTGCTCCTCCCTCTCTGGGAATCTCAGAAGGCTGCCTGCCTCTGAGTGCCACGGCGAGGCCTGGCACAAATGCCCTGCAGAAAGGCCAAGCCGACTGCTGCCTGCTGCTGCCTCTGTGCATGGCACTGCTGATAGGGAGCCATGCTGCTCTGGACTGTTCTTTTCCACAATGCCCAGCATTACCATTATTTACTACTTTTTGATAATGATATAATAACTACAACTCACCTTTATTGTATATTCCCTACATACTAGGCATTAATTATCTGATTTCATTCTCCAGTAACATATGAGCTAAAACTATTATCCCCACTTTATGGAGGGAGAAACTTTAAGGCTTAAAAGGGTTAAACAGTTGCCTAAGGCTACAGAGCAAAGATGGAAGTGTCTAGATAAACTCAAGCAGAGGGGGAGTCCACAGCCTTACAATATCGCGGGTATGGACAAGGACCCTGCCCCCTATTTGCTCATTTGGGGGATGAATAAGGACCCTTTACATAGCTGCAGTACACCGGGGTGGATTAATACTCCCTCTACCAACAGCCATGGGAAAAGACTCAACCTATAGGTCTCCTCATTTGGAAGACAAACAGGCCGCACGTGATTAGCAATTTGATATCCCATCCAAAGCATCTGAACTTCTCTATTTCCCACTTTAGTAGAGACTGACAAACAAGGAGGGCTTAGCACTTTTCACCCATAAATGCTGGGCTTTCGCAAAGTTACTCGCTGCCAAAAGAAAAGAGTTGAATGTTATTACAATAATTATAAGAGAATAAAGGATGTTTGCAAACAAGTGGGAACAAAACAGCTATGCACTAATTAATTCTAGACTTTGTGTTACTCAAATAAAACCCCAGGATGTCAGGGTTACATGAGACTTCAGGCTTCTGGCAAATGGGTGGGGGCTTGGCAGACAGACAAGGAAGGGACAGGAGTGGGCAGCGTAGGGGCAAATGCTCGGATTCCCGGGAATCGTTTCAACAGCGGGACACTGAAGTCCAGAGAGTGAAGCGACAAGGTGAAGCTGTATCCCCAAAGTCAGGCAGTGGTTTCCTCAGATGGGTCCAGAACCCCCATTTTCCACCCACCGTGTCACCAGCTGGGTAACATGGAGAAACAGGGGAACCCAGGGTCCCTCCTTCCCCGGGTGGCTTGTCAGCTCTCTGCTCAGTGCCAAGTCCGGGAATTTCACCACCGGAGGCTGAAGAGGACAGCTGCTGTCTCTGCCACTTCTCCTTTCCTTACGGATGGAGGCAGCGCCCGAGTAGGGAGACAAAAGGTGTTACTTTGTCCAGTTCAAGCCATTCACTTGGCAACCATCTTGAAGCCCCTACCAAGCACTGGAACTGTGATAAATTCTAGGAAACAAAGATGAACAGGACATGACCCTTCCTTTCCCAAGCACAATCCAGAGAGACGCATACAGAGAAGATGACAGCCACGTGCCATACGCTCTGACTCCAGGAGGCAGATGCCAGTAGGAGCCCAGGAGCAGAACTCCCCTCTGCCTGGGGCGGTTTTCAAGGGCTGCGTTCTTTGGGTGAAATCTGGTAGAAGCCTGAGCCTGCCAGTCATACAACGGAAGATATTCCGGACAGAGGAAACAGTTGGCGCGAAGTGACAGGCGTGAGGTGGTTTGCTATCCCCCACATGGCTAATTCAGACTGATTCCGACCTAGTTGGAGACTTGGGAAGGATTAAAAAAATACTGCCTAGTCTAGCACAACTTCAGTTTCTATTTGGAAGTATTCCCCAAAACCCTAAAACTGAAACATATATAATCAACCACTTTTCTACCCATAATAAAACAGGAGCTGAATTCTTATTTAGGGGACCTTAATATATAACAAGAATTAAAATACATCTCATTCTGCACTCTAGTCCTGCTTTGCAATATGCAAATGCATTTTTGAGGAGCCTGGAAATGGTGGAGTTGGCAGATGTTTACTTGCATGCGAGTGAAAAGAAAGAGGTTTCTGCGGCTGTTTTGCTTCAAGCGCATCTAAATAGGTTCCAAGGACTGCTTTAAGTGTATTGATCCACAGTTCTCAAGGCACACGCTTCTCTAGATGGCTTCTCTGCAAAATTCTCATCTGTAGTTTACAAGTGGAGCCAATTTTCTTTCATCTCAAAACGCTTTGGCTGCAGGCGGCTCCCATTTAGTCTGTGCTTTTAGGAAAAGCAATGATAGGTTGGGGAGGGTTTAACCTGAACAGAGAGAAGGGAATGAAAAGATGGGGCCTGCGTGGAACCTCTCAAGTTTCCTGAAACTAAAAACTTTCCCAATGTTACCAGAGGTAATTCCGCGACAGCAACAAACGTGTACCTGCGATGATGGACAGTGGGGTTTCTTTTTTTTGAGGCAGATTCTCATCCTGTCACCCAGGCTGGAGTGCTGTGGTGCGATCTCAGCTCACTGCAACCTCCACCTCCCAGGTTCAAGCGATCCTCCTACCTCAGCCTCCCGAGTAGTTGGGATTACAGGCGTGAGCCACCACGCCCAGCCAACAGTGGGGTTTCTTGACAATGACACTGTTAACATTTGCGCTGGGTCATTCCTTGTGGTGGGGGCTGTCCTTGCACTATAGGATGCTTGGGGCACTCCTGGCCTCCACTCACTAGATGCCAGAAGCACCCCCGAGTTGTCACAACTGAAAATGTCTCCAGTTGAAAATTCCTGATCTATATTAACTCCAAGCAACAGCTTCAAAGAATCTCAATCTCTGCACTTGCTTCCTGTTGAAACCCTTCTCTGGCCGGGCACGGTGGCTCACGCCTGTAATCCCAGCACTTTGGGAGGCTGAGGCGGGCGGATTACCTGAGGTCAGGAGTTCGAGACTAGCCTGGCCAACATGGTAAAACCCTGTCTCTACTACAAATACAAAATTAGCCAGGCGTGGTGGCACATGCCTGTAATCTCAGCTACTCAGGAGGCCGAGGCAGGAGAATTGCTTGAACCTGGGAGGCGGACGGTGTACGGAGCCAAGATGGCGCCACTGCACTCCAGCCTGGGTGACAGAGTGAGACCCACCTCAAAAAAAAAAAAAAAAAAAAAAAAACAGAAAAGAAAACCTTTCTTTCTTTGGTGTCAGCATCATCCGGAAAAACCCAACCCAATAAACAGTAATCATGCCAACAGTGGTGGCTCACACCTCTAATCCCAATACTTTGGGAGGCTGAGGCAGGGGGATCACTTAAGGTCAGGAGTTCAAGACCAGCCTGGCCAACGTGGCGAAACCCCATTGCTACAAAAAATACAAAAATTAGCCAGGCATGGTGGCTTATGGCTGTAGTCCCAGTTACTCAGGAGTATTCCCAAGTCTGTAGTCCCAGTTAGTCAGGAGGCTGAGGTGGGAGTATCACTTGAGCCCAGGAATTCAAGACCAGCATGGGCAACACAGCGAAACCCCATCTCTACAAAAAATAAATAAAAGTAGCTGGGCGTGGTGGCACATGCCTATGGTCCCAGTTACTCAGGAGATTGACGCAGGAGGATCACTTCATCCCAGGAGGTTGAGGCTGCAGGGAGCCCTGATCGTGCAACTGCACTCCAGCCTGGGCAACAGAGTGAGACCCTATCTCAAAAAAATTAAAAAGAGTAATCATACAGACCTTTGATGATACATAAGTCCCTACATAAAACAGTGTTTTGGGTTACAAGGAACCTTGTGACATTAAATGGGCCTGGTTAAAATAGGCTCCCAATGGCACTGACTACTCCGTGGCCTCTATAGCTTCAGGAGAATTGAGGGTTTGTGTTTGGCCTCCGTCCATTCAATCACTCAACAAGTATTATTGAGCATCTACAGTGCACCAGGCATTGCTCCGGGTGAAAGAGACAAAAGCCTGGCCCTCAGGGAGCTTCTGTCCTAGTCAGAGAGCAAAAAAAGCAAACAAAAATACTATAGCCATCATCTGTGCTATGAATAAAATACGTCACTAACAGGTCAGAGCTGTGCTACCCACTGTGGTAGCTGCTGACCACATGCGGCCCTTGAGCCCACGAATGTGGCTCGTTCAAGCTGTGACCTGCTGACCACACCAGACTTCAGACTTTGGACAGAAAAGAGAATGTAACTACCTCATTAGTAATTTTTATATAGATTACATGTAGAAATAATAACATTGTGGATACATTGGGTTAAATAGAATCTATCAACAAAGATATTCTTTTTTTTTTTTTTTGAGGCTGAGTCTGGCTCTGTCGCCCAGGCTGGAGTGCAGTGGCAAAATCTTGGCTCACTGCAACCTCCGCCTCCCAGGTTCAAGTGATTCTCCTGCTTCAGCCTCCCGTATAGCTGGGATTACAGGTGCCCACCACCACGCCCAGCTATCTTTTTGTCTTTTTAGTAGAGACGGAGTTTCACTGTGTTGGTCAGACCGGTCTCGAACTCCTGACCTCAACTGATCCACCCACCTCAGCCTCCCAAAGTTCTGGGATTACAGGCATGAGCCACTGCACCCGGCCAATTAAAAAATAAATTATACTGCTAGATACCCTTACTTGTTTAATGTGGCTGCTAGATTTAAAATCATACACGTGGTGCGTCTTGCATTTCTGCTGGATTGTGCTGGGTTAGGGAAGGCGGCTGGCAGCAAGGAGCACCTTCAGCCTGAGAAAGCAGGGAGGTCACTATGATCCGGAGGCCGTGGGGCCCAGCCCAGGGAAGAGGCAAAGTCAGTGCTCTTCAAGGGCATGGACCTGGGCCATTCTATCTACGGCGACACAATGTGGCCCAGTGGGGTGCACAGAGGCGGCGTGGAAGGAGCTGAGGGTGGGAGGGCTACAGGGACCAGCCCATGGAAGCAGGGACTTGCAGGCCAAGTTACAGACTTGGGAATACATCCCAGGAGCAACTAGAGGGTTTACACCTGGGGAATGCCATGACCTGAATTCGATTTTGGAAAGATGCTGCACTCTGGCCACTGTGTGGAGAGTGGACTGGCATGCTAGCAAGAACAGATGCAGGACCACAGGTAAGACGTGCAGCCTCACGGGGCCCCTCTGCTCTTGGCCACTCCAGCTCACTTGGGAGGGTTCCCTGGAGGAGGGAGAGAGGACGTGAGAGATGCTACTTCTTTCCCACAGCATAGATGACTTTGTTAATTCTACTTCCATTAAATTTCTGATTATGTAGAATACCGCTTCCTTCCACAAGAGCAGACTCATAAAGTGTTTTTTATTATCCAAATTGGGCCTTGGGATTCTAGGAGTGATGTTGTTCTGCATAATGAAGTTCAACATAATCTGCCTCTCACTGAATAGAGTGGGGATTAGACTAGTTTCACTTTGTTAATGGGTTTTCTATTTCCTTCTAACCACTGCAAATTAAGTTTTTAAAAAATTACGGGAGGCAGTCTTAGGTTTGACACTGACATATGGACACTGTTTTGGTCTCATTTCATTCTTTTATTGCATTCTCGATACTTACTATTCACTCAGAATGTGGTTCTCTTCCCTCATGAGGCTTCCACCTCTCCTTTCAGGGTCCCATTTTGTATCCTAGCATCCTAGGTTCACCCGATATCCCCTGACTCAAGGAAGTCAGCGTCACAGCAGCCGTCCACACGCACTGATTCTGGCATTTTCCATTTGTTCCACTGTTCCCAGATTCTCATTTTCCCCTAGCTCATTGGTCACTTTTGCCACTGAGTCATCTGCTTGTGAGTCACGCCTGGCTGTGATGTAAAGGCCAGGAAAATGTCTCCAAACACACCTGGCAGAGAAAAGGACATCACTGAAGAAGATGGTCTGCCAGGCGCATGCTTTCCTACATGGACTTAGTCATGAAGAGAAAAAAATAATCCCCTTCTCTCTCCTTTCCTTCTTCTAATTTACCGTCCCCATCAGCCTTGGCTAGAAATTATTCCTACAGTGCTATGGGTCCTGGCCATGCATTTCTGATATTTAGAGGCAGGAGAAAGTTTCTGGAATAAGGCCAGAAACCCTGCAAGAATGAAAGCAGGATTTTCTCAAGTCAGGTTCTTCCTCCATTGAGCAAGGCGGGCCTCACACACACGCTGCCACTGCATGGCTTTCCTTCTGGGAGCTATGAAGATCCCGTGTTACATGGAGACCACCAAACTGCGTGTGAAGTAAGGAAAGGCGGGAGCTGTCCCCGGGCAGGGGGTGCTGGGCTGGTGTGACCACATGCAATGTGGTCCCCTGGACTGGATCCTGGAACAGAAAGGACAGTACGGGAACACTGTGACAGTCAAGTAAGGTCTGTGGCGTAACACGTAAGCACACCCAGTAGGGCTACTGCCTGCTCGTCCACCCCACAATCAAAGGCTCCATCTGCAAGAGGGCAGATGGAGACGAGTGCAGAGGGCCAGAAGGCACCGGTGCTCTTTCCCAGTACTAGACAATCACTGAAAACATCTACACTAAAAAGGAACAAAGGATGGACACGCGCTACAATCGCAATGAACTAAAAATGAATCTAGGCCACATACTGGACAGTTCCAGGTTTACGAAATGTCCAGAGCAGGCGAATCCACAGAGCCAGAAACTGGATTAGTGGTTGTCAGAGGCCAGTTTGGGAGGCAGGGGCAGAGACTGCAAATGGGAAAGGGGTTTCGTTGATGGAGTGATGGAAACATTCTGAAATTAGATTATGATAAAGGTTGCATCACTCAGTAAAGTTACTAAGAATCACTGAATTGTATGAATTGTACAATTGAAATGGAAAAATGTTATGATATCTAAAACATACTCAATAAGCTGTTAAAGAAACAAATAAAGGAGGAGGAAAGAAGGCTGTTTAAACACTCTAAGCAGGCCAGGTGTGGTGGTTCATGCCTGTAATCCCAGCATTTTGGGAGGCCAAGGCGGTAGGATTGCTTGAGCCCAGAAGTGCAAGACCAGCTCAGGCAACATAGTAAGAACCCATTCCTTTTTTTTTTTTTTTTTTTTTTTTGAGACAGAGTCTCGCTCTGTCGCCCAGGCTGGAGTGCAGTGGCACGATCTCGGCTCACTGCAAGCTCTGCCTCCCAGGTTCATGCCATTCTCCTGCCTAGCCTCCCAAGTAGCTGGACTACGGGCACCTGCCACCAAGCCTGGCTAATTTTTTTGTATTCTTTTAGTAGAGACGGGGTTTCACCGTGTTAGCCAGGATGGTCTCGATCTCCTGACCTCATGATTCGCCCGCCTCAGCCTCCCAAAGTGCTGGCATTACAGGCGTGAGCCACCGCGCCCAGCCAAGATCCCATTTCTACTAGAAATAAAAAATAAAAATAAATTAGTGGGGCATGGTGGCACATGCCTGTAGTTCCAGCTACTTGGCAGGCTGAGGTGGGAGGATCACTGGAGCCTGGGAGGTCAAGGCTGCAGTGAGCGGTGATTGCACCACTGTACTCCAGCCTGGACAACTGAGCAAGATCTCATCTCTAAAAACAAACAAACAAACAAAAAACAAAACAAACAGCGTAAGCAAAGTGAGAGAGATTCTGACGCTAAAAGACTTGAGGTTAAAGCCTTCCTTTTACAGCCTGGGAGAGGAGGGTCCCCACGGAGCCAGGTGGAGACCAGGGCTTCCTAAACCACCAACTGCCTGTGCTACCAGCATTTCTTCATCACCTGCTCCATGCTGGGCACTGGGCTAGGCCTGGGGAACCGAAGAACGAGCAGGACAACACCGAACTTGCAGAGCCACTTCTGACCTGCTCAGAGAGGAACGGGCAGCGAAGGCGGCAAGAGACAGGTGCCTGCCACGGGATGGGGGACAGACTCAGCACCACCATGGCCATGCTCGGAGAACTGGGGGCTCCGGGAAGATGTCCTGGTGCCTGGGATTTTGACAGCCAGGTGGAAATCAGAGGGCTGAGAGGAAGCAGGGTACCTGACGGCTCGGCCTGGGGAAGGGGGCAGAGGTAGGTGCACAGGTGTGGGGTGGGGCTTAGGGGCCCAGCGCCCTGCAGAGCACTTGTCTCCGGTGACAGGGGGTCTCAAAGGTGACCTGCACTTTGTCGGGAGAGGCAGCACAGGGGAGAGGCAAAGAACCCAGGTCCAGAGATGGGCTGCCCTGACCCATGTGCTGGCGCTGCCCCTACACACTGTGTGATGGAGCCATGTTACTCTGCCTCTCTATGCCTCAGTTTTCTTATCTGTGAAATGGGGACGGTAACCTTGGCTACGTTATACTGTTTTTGTGAGGGCTAAAGTGAAAGCCCCATAAGGCACTGGGCACACAGCTGGGCGTGGACAGAGGAAACCCTATAAATATGAGCCATAATAACAACCACACTATTTTTATACCTCAGCCACATAAGATAAACTGCCCCCGTCGCCTTCCTTCCGGTGAGTCCTCTGTACTTGCCCTGGACAGGGCAAACCCTACCGAGCGAAATCTAAGGCACAAGACTACGAAAACCACCCCATAAATAAAAACCCTTTCCCCACACTCTTGCCCCACATTTACCTCTACAGACTCATTTCTGCTAAGCACCTTCCTTCCCCAGATAAACTCCTTGGCAGGAGTACAGTCATCAGCTTTTTTGTTGTTGTCGTTGTTTTTTGAGATGGAGTTTCCCTCTTGTCGCCCAGAATGGAGTTCAATGGTGTGATCTCAGCTCATTGCAGCCTCCACCTCCCAGGTTCAAGTAATTAGTAGTTGGGCTTAGAGGCACCCACAACCATGCCCGGCTAATTTTTGTATTTTTAGTAAGAGAGAGGTTTTCACCATGTTGGCCAGGCTGGTCTCGAACTCCTGACCTCCAGTGATCCACCTGCCTCTGCCTCCCAAAGTGCTGGGATTACAGGCATCAGCCACCATGCCTGGCCTCATCAGCTCTTAACATGGGAAACAAGTCATCTGCCACAACAGATGTGCTGTGGCGAGGTTGGAGGAAGGAAGGATTGAGGGGAGGGATGGCGAGCATGGCCCACGGGGTGAGGGGGATGATGGTAATTGGGGACATTAACAGGACACTGGATCTCTGGAAGGAGACACAAGAAATGGGCAGTAATGCCACTGGGGAGGGTAACTGGGAAGTGGGGGGTGGGGCAGGGAGAGACAAACTACGACATCTTTCTGTATCATTTGAATTTGGTACCATCTGCACATATTACTTAGTCAAAAATAAATAAAGACGGGCATATTGAGTATCTGGGTGACAGAATCTGGAATTGAGGCATCTCCAGGTGCCAGTGCCAGTCACCAGATAAGTCAGCTGGCGAGGGTCCTCCTCTACCCTCCCCCATCCCTGCCCCCACCCCCAGCCCAAAGGGAGAAAAGTTGCTCTATGAACTCCCGAGGGCTCATCTTTGGTCAAATATGAGACGCAGAAGTCCAGAGCTCTGGAGGCCTTGGTAAACAGCCCTTCCGAATTACACACGGGAGGAGGCTTCTACATACGCCACTGCCTCTGGGCAGCATTGCCTAAGCGGCAGGGCATCGTATTCAGCCGCACCATTTATTTCACTGCTGGACGCCGACGAGCTGTTCCTCCACTACAAGGACCAGTGCAGCAAAATGCAAAAGAAGGGAATCATCTCTCTGGGCCCCTGCAGAGTGCATCAGAGAAACCCTGCATCCTGACCTGAAGCAGCTGTGGCGTCCCTGCTGCTGTGGCGTCCCTGCTGGGAGGGGTAAAGTAGTCGTGGGCTCTGCAATCAGAAATGAGGAGATTCACTGTCAGGAGCCGCATGGCCTTGGGCAGGTCGCTGGATTGCTCGACCTCTTCACGGTGAAGCACAATGGTCAGTACTTGTCTCGCAAATCATAAGGATCATGAATGCTTCTCATAAAAACGTCCACATCCCTGTCATTATCCCTAAAAATAACTGAGCACCTCCTGCCAATCCCTTTAAAACATCACTGCATCTTGATGCTGGAAGGCATTATGGATTGAATTCAGGCGCACCCGCCGCAACCCCTGGACCCAAAAGATATGCTGAGGTCCTAACCCAGGGAATCTGTGAACTTAATTGAAAATAGGGTCTCTGTGGGGCCGGGCGCGGTCTCTATGCCTGTAATCCCAGCACTTTGGGAGGCCCAGGTGGGCGGATCAAGAGGTCAGGAGATTAAGACCATCCTGGCTAACGCGGTGAAACCCTGTCTCTACTAAAAATACAAAAAATTAGCCGGGCGTGGTGGCAGGCACTTGTAGTCCCAGCTACTCGGGAGGCTGAGGCAGGAGGATGGCGTGAACCCAGGAGGCGGAGCTTGCAGTAAGCCAAGATTGTGCCACTGCACTCCAGCCTGGATGACAGACTGAAACTCTGTCTCAAAAAAAAAGGGTCTTTGTGGATGTAATTAGTTAAGAGGAGGTCATCCCACCACTTGAGAGGCCAAGGCAGGAGGATCACTTGAGGTCAGGAACTTGAGACCAGCCTGGCCAACATGGCGAAACCCCATGTCTACCAAAAATACAAAAATTAGCCAGGCGTGGTGGCACACACCTGTAATCCCAGCTACATGGGAGGCTGAGGCAGAAGAATGGCTTTAACTTGGGAGGCAGTGGTTGCAGTGAGCTGAGATCATGCCCTGCACTACGGCCTGGGCAACAGAGACTCTGTCTCAAGAAAACAGAAGGTCACAATGGAGTAGTGTGGACCCCAAGTCCAATCCGACTGGTGCCCTTTTAAGAGGAGAAGAGAGGCAGACCCACAGGAGGAGACACGAAGTGGAGACAGACACGCAGGGACAAGGAGGCCATGTGGCCACAGGGGTGGACCCTGGGGTGATGCAGCTGCCAGTGAGGGGACATCACGGATCACCGGCCACCAGTAGAAGCTGGGAGTGAGGCACAGAGTCTCCCTCTGAGTCCCCAAGAAGGAACCAGCCCTGTTGACACCTTAATTTTGGACTTCTGGTCTCCAGAACTGTGAGAATAGATTTCGGTTGCTTTAAGCCCCAGTGCGTGGTTCTTTGTGAGAGCACTCCCGAGAGAAATAAAGGTGACCTGGCATTACTGTCTGTCTAGTGCCTGAATTCTCTTGCCCAGTGGTCCGCTAGCCAGGCTAGGTTTGACGGTCTCTAGTAAAAGCATTCTCCATTAAACAAGGTCATTTCTGATATTGTTATGAAGAAAATAAAACACTGTAATATGATAGAGTGAGTGGGCAGGGATCAGAGGAAAAAGGAACATTATTTTGACTATTAGGGAAGGTCTCACTAAGGATGTGATATTGCAGCAGTGACCTGAATGACAGGAAGCTGGCCATGGAAAGGGGAGGAACAGCCCAGGCAAAGGTCCTGAGGCAGAGTCATCTTGGCACACGCAAGGCACAGGAAGAAGGCAGGACCGTGGTGAATGACAGCAGCAGTCAATGAAGCCGGAGAAACAGGCAGGGTCAGTCAGCACCTGTGCAGTTGCCCTAGTTGACCAAGGTCCTGGGAAGCTGCTGGGGACAGACACGATTTAACTCAAGAGTTTTTAAACGACCACTCCCGCACAATCACGGTCTTAAAACTGAAGTCTGGGGTGCAGTGGTACATTCTTAGCTCATGGCAACCTCCACCTCTGGGGCTCAACTGATCCTCCCAACCCAGCCTCCCTAGTAGCTGGGATTACAGGGTTGCACCACCACACCTGGCTAATTTTTGTTTATTTTTTGGTAAAGACGGGGTTTTGCCATGTTGCCCAGGCTGGTCTTGAACTCCTGGGCTCAAGTGATCCGCCCACCTTGGCCCCTACAAAGTGCTGGTATTCCAAGCGTAGCCACTACACCCAGCCAAGGCCAACTCTTTCTAACTATTACTTTTGTCCTTTAGTTCTTGGAACCTTGGGCCTCTATAGAATGAGCTTAATAAATCACAGTTCCCAAGCTTCTCCAGGCTTACATCTAATTCATTCACCACTGTAGCGGTTTCCAATTAATATGCTTATTTTTTTCTGCACCCTTCATTACATGTGATGTCCAGAAAAGAACACAATGTTCTAAGCATGGAGTAGATTGGAACTATCACTTGTTTCATTCCAGACCAACACTTCTGTTCGTGTGCTGGGGATTGCCTTGGCTTTCCATTGTTTTATACCACTGACTTGCTGAAACATTTACTGGCCAACCTCCCCGTGAAGTCCTTTTTAGGAGTCCTCCCCATGATGCCCAGATTTAGAAAGTGGGATTAAAACTTGTCCTTCCCTCATAGAACACTATGCCTTTATTTTTGTCTTTTTTTTTTTTTTTTTTAGATGGAGTCTTTCTCTGTCACCCAGGCTGGAGTGCAGTGGCGCGATCTAGGCTCACTGCAACCTCCGCCTCCTGGGTTCCAGTGATTCTGCCTCAGCCTCCTGAGTAGCTGGGATTACAGGTACCCACCACCATGCCCAGCTAATTTTTGTATTTTTAGTAGAGACGGGGTTTCACCACGTTGTCCAAACTGGTCTCGAACTCCTGACCTCAGGTGATCCACCTGCCTCGGCCTCCCAAAGTGCTGGGATTACAGGAAAACAACAGCCACCGCGCCCAGCCCTATGGCTTATTTTTCTTAAGTGTCACCGTAATGCATACAATGCCACATATAAAAAAACGGTTTCGAATAAACAAAGTTACTGGGTCAGCTCCCTTGGTTTCACAACCACCGCATTTCTCTTTCGGGTGGAGGTCAAGGAAAACGATTCTAGCAGGCTGGCGAGAACTGCGTGCTCTCTTGCCTCACACAGCTGAAGACACCTGGGCTATTTGGAAACACAGAGACTTAGGCAAAAGACGCTCTTTGCAATCATACTTCCTACTGGATTTCTCAAGGACGTCTAAATAAATCTGAGTCCATGCAGACTACCTCAAGCTTGGGGAGGGCGCAGGGGTGCTGCGGCAGACTCGGTAAGCCGGGGAGGTGGTGGAAGAGAAGGATGTTTTGCAAGCCTCTGGGGACCCCTCATGTGAGGCACAATCCACCCGGATCCGCCCCACTTCCCATTCCACAGAGTGGTAAGGGCTGCTATATCCAGCGTCAAATGGTTGGGTTAAACACTTCACTGTGCCCCCAGTAGCAAAGAGACCCTGGGCAAGTCACTCAGCCTCAGTTTCCTCATCTATGACATGGGAACGATAACAAACCCATCATGATTGCCAAGCTTATAATGAAGATCAGCCAAGAGTCTGCGTGGGAAAACCCTTGGGAAGTATTAAAGTGAGGGTTATTACGGGCAATAGGGTTTTTACTCCTGCCTTTGCATGTCTTTCCTGCTGCTGGTTGACTTCTCAGGACTTTTTTTTAAAAACTGCCCCAGGCTGCTTTTGGTGTTTCTTTTAACCTGATTACTTTTGCTTTATGAGAGAAAGGAGGGAGGAGGTGGGAGGAGAGAGAAGCACACAGCATGACTCATCCCACCCCTTCCTGGGGACTGTCCTAAAAGATGCTCCTCAGAGCCACTGGGACTACTATAAAGCAATTCACCTTTGAAGAAGCAGTTATTGTCGTGAAAAGAGAGCCGCATTCAATATCTATGGAAATCGACCACTTTCTGGGATTTGGCAGCAGATTATTTAAGGCTTGTGATTTACTCAGTCACCTAGTGGCTTCTCATTGCCTTTGGCTGTTACATCTCAAATAATGCAAACCAACCTTCACACTAACTGACACGTCCCATACAAAAGGCAAATAGGGCCAGAAACGTCAGAATGTAACACAGAGAGGCTGGTGATGATCTGATCGCAAACGCTGCCTACATGTGAGTCCCACGCCATCTTCATCTCTTTAATGGAAAAAAAAATCTCATGAGTCAACTTTTTCATTGCGAGCCAATTTCAATAGCCTTTCGTCCTGTGCTTCAAAGGCGTAAGCAGTCCTATTTCTGAACAAAGTGGAAATAAAAACAAGTGACAGCCAAAGAGAGACACTGAACAATGGAGAACATACGCTTCCCAGGAGAAATGGGGGAAAGACAGGAAGGAACGCTCACATGCAATATTACCCAAACCTTTTTCCTTTGCACGATTCGGTGTTAAGCATCTCTCTGCCCTGCTTTTAGGCTGAGGGAGGGGGTTGCCTCTAAGGAAATGAATCTGAAACATCAACATCAAGTCGCAGCCTGGCTAAAGCAGCCTCGGTCCTGACAGCTGTCAGCCTGCCTCTAACACTGACTCACCACAGCCACTACCTCCACGTCAGGGGCGCCTCACCTGTGCCAGCTCAGAGGCTGTTCCTGCTCAATCTGGAGGCTGGGACTCATGCCTGGCCCCTACCTAGAGAGGAAGAGGACCTGGCTAGTGCCCCTGCAAAGTCTTTTTTTCCTCTTCCCCTTTTCATCTTCCCAAGTCTAATCAACCTGCAACCCAGGGAAGCACAAACCCAGGACAAGGGCGGGGGTGGGGGGCACGCACCCAGCTCCAGAACACTCAATTCTGTCCTTTCCAAGATCCTCTAAACGGATTCAATTCTATCTGATCCAGCGGTCCTAAACTGAGCTGCTAAAACCGCATTTCCATTGCTATCCTCCCTGCAATCCTCCCCTTTGCTCACTGGCCCATCAAGAGCAGAGGGAAGACGCAGAATGGACAGGGGTGGTCACCCAGGCCAGGAAGCCCCTTTCTCTCACCCCCACCCTGCTAGCCCCGGGAGCGGTGAGGCAGCAACTTCACACCCCGCACACACGCATGACTCGCCAATGTCTTTCCCCCCGGGTCCTTGCACCCTCTCCCCAGAATGCCCTTGCAGGAGTCCGGGGTTTCTTCTTCCCCCAAGACTGGGACACCACCTCTACCCCAAAGCCACCTGCTGCCACCATCTGCCCCGGGGTTGGGGGCGCCTCCTCCAGGCAGCGGCCCGGGTTGCACTCATTCACGGGCGTCCGCACTGCCCCTCCGCCCGTGGGCTCCCGGCGACCTCCCCCTATTCCCTTTGCCTCCCAGCAGGCGAGGAGCCCGCGGAGAACCCTGGCCTGAGCCCTCGGCCCGCGAGGCCCCGCCCCCGCCCGCCCCGCGGACCCCTCCTCCCTCCCCGCACCCCTCCTCCCTCCCCGCGCCCCTCGCCCCACGGCGCTCCCAGCTGTCACCCCTCGCAGACCCCCATCCCGGGTCCCTCCCGTCCCTCCCGGGTCATCCTTCCCCTCATGAGCCTGTCAGGCCGGCCTGAGGCCACCCCACCGCACCTCTCACCGCGGGCGGACCGGGCAGCGAACCGGCGCCGTCGGACTCCGCGGATGCGGCGACTGCGCCGCCCGCGAGCAGCCGGGTCCTTTCCCGGCGCCGCGGCGCGAGCTGTCAGTCAACCGGACGCACCCGCCTCCAGCCCCTTCTGCGCAGGCGCGAGACGGCCCTCCCCTCGCGGGGGGCGGGGTCGGCCAGCGCTTGGTGTCACGTGACAGGGCGGAGCCTGAGGGGCCCGAGGCCTGCCCACGCTCGGTGGGAGAGCACCCGGGGACGCCCGGCGCCCCCTTGCTGGCTCTGCTTAGAGGCTGGGTGTTCTCCGACTCTGGGAGGAGTGGGTGGGGCAGGCCCGGTGCAAACAGGTGAGTGGGTTATTTCATGATTTAGTTGGGGGCATGGGAAGCGCCATCAGGGAGCTAGGAAATACCGTCGGATTCTAGTTGTTTCCTGGCCCTGGGTTTCCCTACCTTTAAAACAGGCGTGTCAGTTACCCGCCCTATCCCCTAGTTACGGTGAAGGCATGTTATTAACCAACATACCATTAAAATTAGTCCAGCTAGGCTTTGAGCAGGAGCTAAAAATAATAATAATAAATAAATGGTATAAAAATTTTTCAAAAGAGATTTAAAAAAGAAAAATGTCCGGCTTGGATACTTGGTATAGAAGAGCAATCAGAGGCCAATTTACTTTTTAAAACGGGGCATCTTTGAGACTGGTAGATTCCATCTCAGCTGCTCCATAAATTCTAGGCCAGTCGGCATCTTTTCAGCAAATACAGTAAACACAACGTTCAGGCCATTCAGTTTCTTCTATGTCTCCTCAATTAAAAGAAAAAAAGTTTTTAAAATAGAAGTGCTGCCTTTGGACGCCTTTTTAGTTGTAGAGGAAGTATAGAAACATAAACTGACAGCCCCTCCCTAGTAATTTGGGGGTTATGTCAAACTCGACTCCAGCACCTAGCAAAGTGGAGAATCTGGTTCTGGAGTATTGACTGACACCTCAAATTTTCTGAAGATACTTGTACAACTACATTCCAGTGCTATAATGCTCCTTCTGGTAGCTCCTTAAATGATCAAGCCCTGTCTCTAAAGAAATGCAGTGATATCGGAAATAGGGCTGAATGTCAATTTTAGAAAACGGTGGGTTTTCTGAAATTACGGGAGTTATGCAGGAGAAACAAGTTCTATCACTTAAGAGAAAAGATGACATATGGATCGATGATCAAGTACCTGTCCCACACCCCAAGCAGAAGTGGCAGTCCTTGGAAAGATGTAGACTTGAACTGTAGACTCCTTGGAAAAGTTTAAGGGAAAAAAGCTGGGAGCTGCAGTGCCGTGAGGGTTATGGAGCCTTCAGCACCATAGCTCCTTCTAGTTCATTCCAGATTTGTTTGACCAACTGGGTGTGGCCACCATGCATGTGAAGCTGGAACTCAGGGTGTCTCCAGCTTGGTGTGAATTCAGTTTGTGTCCAATACCCCTCATTCCTTTACGTGGTTGCTACAGGCGAGTGGGTACGCTTTTGGTCTCTGCAGGGTTCTGCCGTGAGTCCAGCAGGATGCAAGTGCCATCTTGTAGAATTCATGAGAATGGAGGAGGATGGATGCTGTGGCTTTCCTTCCCTGGGTCAGCAAGTGAACCTAGCACAAGGCACCGACTTGTGCCATCCTGACCTGCCCTTGCATTACCAGCTGTTTGGGAGAATTGTAAAAAGGTGACTCATTTAGAGTCAGATTCTGTTTTAGGGGAATATCATGCAGACCCTCTCCTGACTTCGTAGAAGGTTTTCTGACCTTGTCAAAAGGTTAGAGAGAGGCAGATGACATGACCATTTTTTAAAAGAGGAAGAAAGTGAGTTCTGCAAACCACAGATCAGTGAACTTGACATTGGGCCTGGAAAATCTTCAGGACAGATGACTTAACAAAAAAAATTTGTGACCTCTCCAAAGATGAAACGACAGTGACAAAGACCAAGTCACACTAGGTTAACCTTATTTCTTGATGTGAAATGTATAAATGTGTAAATCAAGGAAATATGGTGGAAATATGTATCTGGGCCTGGAAGGTATATTTCCCAGTATTCTTTCAGTTACTAGTGATGGAAACTCAATTCAAACTGGTTTTTAAAAGAGAGGGGGCCGGGCGCGGTGGCTGGCGCCCGTAATCCCAGCACTTTGGGAGGTCGAGGCGGGCGGATCACGAGGTCAAGAGATTGAGACCATCCTGGCCAACATGGTGAAACCTGGTCTCTACTAAAAATACAAAGATTAGCTGGGCATGGTGGCAGGTGCCTGTAATCCCAGCTACTCGGGAGGCTTGAGGCAGGAGAATCGCTTGAACCTGGGAGGCAGAGGTTGCAGTGAGCCGAGATCGCGCCACTGCACTCCAGCCTGTCGACGGAGTGAGACTTCGTCCCCAAAAAAAAAAAAGGAATATGTTGGCAGACATAAAAGGCTCTGGGATTGGCTCAGCAGGATCCAGGGGCACAAGTGATGTCATCAGAACTTGGTCTCTCCCACTCTTCACTGCTCCTTTGAGTTGGCTTCAGTCTCAGATTAGGCTCTTTTTTTTTTTTTAAATCGTCTCACTCTGTCACCCAGGCTAGAGTGCAGTGACGCAATCTCAGCAACCTCCACCTCCCAAATTCAAGCAATTCTCTCACCTTAGCCTCCCAAGTAGCTGGGAATGCAGGTGTGCACTGCCACGCCTGTCTAATTTTTGTATTTTTAGTAGAGATGGGGGTTTCACCATGTTGGCCAGGCTGGTCTCAAACTGCTGGCCTCAAGTGATCCACCTACCTTGGCCTCCCAAAGTGCTGGGATTACAGACGTGAGCCACCACGCCTGGCCTCAGATTAGGTTCTTTTTACAGAGTGTCCTCCAAGAGCTCTAGGCTTATATTGTCTCAGCTTAGCAGCCCCATGGAAAAAAGGATCTTCTCTTTCAATACTTTCAGCAAAAGCCCCAGGATTTGTTTTGAATGGACTGATGCACCTGTGTGTTCATCCCCTGGAACCAATCTCTGAGGCCAGGTTGTTGGAATAACTGGATTGATCAGATCTGCACAGGAGTAGGGGTCAGCCCCAGTCATACTACTTGAGTGGAGAGCAAGGGAACAGAGGCTCTTCTGAGGAAACTGAGGTGGTCTGGCCAGAACAAGGAGGGTCGTTTCTGGATAGGCAGGGAAAAGCTACAGATATCCAGGATGGAGCCTCTGCTGACATATCTCATGACATTGTACAAAGGACACGGGAAGGAGGTAGGAGAAGCAGTAAAGTTATTGGATGGCTAAATCAATATTCAAAAATATTCTGGCCGGGCACCGTGGCTCACGCCTTTAATCCCAGCACTTTGGGAGGGCAACGTGGGCGGATCACAAGGTCAGGAGTTCGAGACCAGCCTGGCCAACATGGTGAAACCCCATCTCTACTAAAGATACAAAACATTAGCTGGGCATGGTGGCGCGTGCCTATAATCCTGGCTACTCGGTAGGCTGAGGCAGGAGAATCACTTGAACCTGGGAGGCGGAGGTTGCAGTGAGCCGAGATCGTGCCATTGCACTCCAGCCTAGGCAACAGAGCAAGACTCTGTCTCAAAAAAAAAAAAAAAAAAAACTCTGAGACCAAGTGTGGGGCCTCATGCCTGTAATCTCAGCACTTTGGGAAGCCAAGGCGGGTGGATCATCTGAGGTCAGGAGTTTGAGACCAGCCTGGCCATCATGGTGAAACCTAATCTCTACTAAAAATACAAAAATTAGTCAAGCGTGGTGGCACATGCCTGAAATCTCAGCTACTTGGGAATCTGAGGCTGGAGAATTTCTTGAACCCGGGAGGTGGAGGTTGCAGTGCGCTGAGATCCTGCCATTGCATTCCAGTCTGGGCGACAGAGCGAGACTCTGTCTCAAAAAAAAATACTTTGAATAGGTTGGGCGTGATGGCTCAAGCCTATAATCCCAGCACTTTGGGAGGCCGAGGCAGATCACCTGAGCTCAGGAGTTTGAGACCAGCATGGGCAACATGGTGAAACCCTGTCTCTACCAAAAATACAAAAAATTAGCTGGGTGTGGTGGCGCATGCCTGTAGTCCTGGCTACTTGGAAGCCTGAGGTTAGAGGATTGCTTGAGCATGGGAGGTCAAGGTTGCAGTGAGCCAATATTGTGCCGCTGCACTCCAGCCTGGGTGACAGAGGGAGACCCTGTCTCAAGAAACAAACAAAGAAATACTTTGAATAGAGGATGAGTCCAAAATAAAACTATACAAAATAGCAGGTGATATGGATTAGCACCAGTTCTGTGTGTGTTTGACTACCATGCCTATTTTTCCTTTGTTTGTAACAAATCACCACAAACTTACTGGCTTAAAAACAACACAATTGGCCAGGTGTGGTGGCTCATGCCTGTAATCCCAGCACTCTGGGAGGCCGAGGCGGGTGGATCACCTGAGGTCAGGAGTTCAAGACCAGCCTGGCCAACATGGTGAAACCCTGTCTCTACTAAAAATACGAAAATTAGCCAGGCATGGTGGTACACCTGTAATTCCAACTACTCAGGAGGTGGAGACAGGAGAATTGCTTGAATCTGGGAGGCAGAGGTTGCAGTAAGCTGAAATTGCGCCACTGCACTCCAGCCTGGGCGACAGAGCGATACTTCGTCTCGAAAAAAAAAAAAAGAAAAGAAAACCATAATTTATTATCTTACAGTTCTGGAGGTCAAGTCCTAAAATTGAGGTGTCAGCAGGGCTGTGTTCCTTTCAGAGGCTCTAGGGGAGAATTGTTTGTCTTCTCTGGCTTCTAGAGGCCACCCGCATTGCTTGGCTTGTGGCCCCTTCCTCTGTCTGCCTAGTCAGTCTCCTTTACTCTGGAACAGTTCCTCAGCTTTTCTTGTCCTTTAAGACACTGATATTTATTAAGAGTGCAGGCCAGTTGTTCCATAGGATGTCCCTCAGTTTAGATTTTCCTGATTGTTCCCTTATTATTAGAGGCAGGTAACACAGTTTAGCAACAGCAATTCATAGTGAAGTTGTGATCTTCTTAGTGCTTCATATCAGGAGGCACATATTATCTATTTGTCTCATTATTGGTGATACTATGCTTGACCAATGGTGATATATTTCTCCATTGTAAAGGTACCTTTTTTCCTTTGTAAGTAATCAGAAATTTGTGGCGAAGATACTTTGAGACTATTTAGATACCCTATCTTTCAACAAACTCAATGAACTTTCAGCTAGTGGTTTAGCATCCATTAATGATAAGTCTATAGTGGTCCCCAAATGTTGAGTTTTCTTCTTCTCCTTCTTCTTCTTATTAAGACAGAGTCTTACTCTTTTGTCCAGGCTGGAGTCCAGTGGCGCAATCTCAGCTCACTGCAACCTCCGCCTCCCATGTTCAAGTGATTCTCCTGCCTCAGTCTCCCAGGTAGCTGGGATTACAGGCATGTGCATCATGCCTGGCTAATTTTTTTTGTATTTTTGGTAGAGTCAGGGTTTCACCATGTTGGCCAGGCTGGTCTCGAACTCCTGACCTCAAGTGATCCAACCGCCTCGGCCTCCTAAAGTGCTGGGATTACAGGTGTGAGCCACTGTGCCTGGCTGAGTTTTCTAATTCTATTGCTACACCTACATTTATTAGTTGACATTTCCCTGTATCTGTCTTTGCCCTTTTTTTTTTTTTTTGAGACAGAGTTTCGCTCTGTCGCCCAGGCTAGAGTGCAGTGGCGCGATCTCGGCTCACTGCAAGCTCCGCCTCCCGGGTTCACGCCATTCTCCTGCCTCAGCCTCCTGAGTAGCTGGGACTACAGGCGCCTGCCACCACGCCCGGCTAATTTTTTTTTTGTATTTTTAGTACAGACAGGGTTTCACCATGTTCGCCAGGATGGTCTCGATCTCCTGACCTCGTGATCCAACCGCCTCGGCCTCCCAAAGTGCTGCGATTACAGGCGTGAGCCACTGCGCCCGGCCTGTCTTTGCCCTTTTCTAATCTGTCCTCCGCAAAGCAGCTGGAGGGCTCTGTTTTCTCCTCTCCCCCTCCTCCCCTCCCCTCCCCTTTTCTCTCTCTCCTCTCCTTATCTCCTCCTCTTTCTCTCTCTCTCGTTCTTTCTCTCTTTTTCTTTCTTTCTTTCTTTCACAGAGTCTTGCTCTGTTGCCCAGGCTGGAGTGCAGTGGCACAATCTCTGCTCACTGCAACCTCCATCTCTTGGGTTCAAGTGATTCTCATGCCTCAGTCTTCTGAGTAGCTGGGATTATAGGTGCACGCCACCATGCCCAGCTATTTTTTTGTATTTGTTTTTCTTTAGTAGAGACAAGGTTTCACTGTGTTGGCCAGGCTGGTCTCAAACTCCTGGCCGCAGTTGATCCACCTGCCTCAGCCTCCCAAAGCTCTGGGATTATAGGTGTGAGCCACCACGCCTGGCTTTTTTTTTTTTTTTGGATGGAGTCTCGCTCTGTCACCAGGCTGGAGTGCAGTGGCATGATCTTGGCTCACTGCAACCTCCGCCTCCTGGGTTCAAACGATTCTTCTGCCTCAGCCTCCTGAGTAGCTGGGACTACAGGTGTGCGCCACCACACCCAACTAATTTTTGTATTTTTAGTACAGACAAGGTTTTACCATGTTGGCCAGGATGGTCTCGATCTCTTGACTTTGTGATCTGCCCACCTCGGCCTCCCAAAGTGCTGGGATTACAGGTGTGAGCCACTGCGCACCTCCCCCCTTTTTTAATTTTTAATTTTTTTTTTAAGAGAGGGTCTTGCTCTGTCACTTAGGCTGGAGTGCAGTGGTGTGATCACGGCTCACTGCAGCCTTGACCTCCTGGGCTCAAGCGATCCTTCCACCTCAGCCTCCTGAGTAGCTGGCACTACAGGTGTGTGCCACCTTAACTGGCTAATTTTTGTATTTTTTGTTGAGATGGGGACTCACTATGTTGCCCAGGCTGGTCTCAAACTTCTGGGCTCAGGTAATCCTCCCCGCTCAGCGTCCCAAAATGCTGGGATTACAGGTGTGAGCTTCTGTGCCTGGCCTGGAGTGACCTTTAAAAACCACAAATGTGCTCCAGTCCTTCAGTGGCTTTCCTCTGCCCCTCACATATGCCAGCGTCCTTCACCTGTTGCTAGGGCCCAGCATGACCTGGCCCTTCCAAGCTTTCTGTGTGGTCTCGAGCCGCTTCCCCTTGTCCTCCAGACACTGACCCTCGCAGGGCCTTAAAGAATCCATGCTCCTTTCTACTGTAGGACCTTCCTGCGTGTCCCTTTGCCCAGAACCCACTTCCTTTGACCTCAGGCTCCTTTGCTCAACAAATATCCATGTCTTTCACATGTCACATCCTAAAGGAATCCCTGCATGTGACCTCCAGACCAAGTCAGAGTCCTGGGTGTATCATCTCAGCAAATAATATCATCTTCCTCCACAGAAACACATGTTTGCAATTATGCATTTGTGAAAATGGACTCTAAGCTCCATAACAGGCAGGAGCTTTGCCTAGTTTTGCTCACTCATGTGTCTGCAACACTTAGCATGGTACCAGGCACACTTGTTGAATGAATAAATATGAGTTTAAAACCAGGATCGAAGGGAGAAGGTAGACAAGACAAGGACTGGGTTATTGTAGCCTGAGGACAAATGGGCAGGGGCTTGCTTCTGAAGGACTCGGTGGTTGTGGTCATGGTAACCACTTCAGGAGACCCGTGCCTAACACAAACCCTCGAGGAGGCTGGCTTGGCACAGAGCTAGGATTGTGGGCTCTTTCGAGAGGGGTGTGGCGCAGCCGAAATGGCAGAGCTTTCACAGCCCAGTGTTGCTCACCTGCCAGCTGGCTCTGCTCCTGTACTTCATTTGGTCAATGGCTTACATCTGACTCTCAGTTTCTGCAGCTGTACAAAGAGATTTCACGGGGTGGTGAGGATGAAGTGAGTCTACGAGGCGGTATAACAGCAGCTAAGAAGTTCAAGGCACATTTGGGGCGGCATCCTGGCTCTCCACCTCTTTACTGTGTGACCGGGAGCACACTGCTCAACCTCTCTGGTCCTGTTTGTCTAGAAAAGGGACCAATCATAGTGAGTTCACTCATTCATTCAGTGCAGATCTAGTGAATGATTACTTTTTCAAAAGTTTTTATTATTTATTTATTGGAGACAGAGTCTTGCTCTGTCACCCAGGCTGGAGTGTAGAGGCACAATCTCGGCTCACTGTAACCTCTGCCTCCTGGGCACAGAGCCATTCTTCTGCCTCAGCTTCCTGGGTAGCTGGGATTACAGGTGCCTGCCACCACGCCCGGCTATTTTTGTATTTTTAGTAGAGACGGGGTTTCACCATATTGGACAGGCTGGTCTCGAACTCCTGACCTCAGGTGATCTGCCCGCCTCAGCCTCTTAAAAGTGCTGGGATTACAGACCTCAGCCACCGTACCTGGCCAGATGACTACTTCTTTTTAGAGGCAGGGTCTCACTATGTTGCCCAGGCTGGCGTGCAGTGGCTATTCACATGAGTGCCTACTTTTGGACAGGCAGTGGGGACACAGTGAACAACACCAACAAAACCCCTTGCCTTTTGTGAGGCTTGCATTCCGATGAGGAATAGTCAACGGGGTAAGTGAAGGATACAGGTGACACGTGAGACGTGGCAAGGAGTAAACCAGGGAAGGGAAATGAAATATGTTGCAGGAATGCAAGGGAGGGAGAAATTTTACACGGGGGACCAGGGAGGAAAACACTTTCTGAGTCAAGTGCTAACAGCCACGAGAGAATGAGCATGGACTACCTTGGTCACGCTTGGTACTCAATGAGTGGCCACACAAGGCTTTGCCAAGCACCCTCCCTCCAATTCCAGACCTGCTCCACCCACAGCGGAGGTGAGGTGGCCTGCAGAAAAGGAATTCAGGGACACGTCACCCCCTTCGGGTTTAAACATCTACCACAGGTTGTGGAATTTCGGTCTTCTGGCTTTCCTAGCGTGGCTGTTGAACTCAACACCACAAACTCGGTGGGAAAAATAAGAACCCAAACACCCGTCCGGAACAAGTCTCTGATTTTCCACTGCATAACCTTTGCAAGTTCCTCTCTCTCCCTGCCAGCATCTACTTGAAATAGAGAAGACACCAGCCGGGCGCAGTGGCTCATGCCTGTAATCTCAGCACTTTGGGAGGCCAAGGTGGGCGGATCACCTGACAGGGTTGGGAGTTTGAGACCAGCCTGACCAACATGGAGATACCCTGTCTCTACTAAAAATACAAAATTAGCTGGGCGTGGTGGCACTTGCCTGTAATCCCAGCTACTAGGGAGGCTGAGGCAGGAGAATTGCTTAAACCTGGGAGGTGGAGGTTGCGGTGAGCTGAGATCACACCATTGCACTCCAGCCTGGGCAACAAGAGTGAAACTCTGTCTCAAAAAAAAAAAAAAAAAAAAAAGAATACAAAAAAGTGTACATAACTGAATGAATTTTTACCTAATGAACATCCGTATAACCAGCACCCAGACCAAGAGATTGAATATTACTAGCACCCTGCCCCCCACACTCCCTTCCCTTCAGTGAGAATCACTGCCTTGCCCTGTCTTCCTACACCGAAGATCAGTTTTGCCTCTTTTTATTATATTGTATGTACTCTTTTGTGTCTTCCTGCTTTTACTCAACATTATGAGACAAGAATAATACAGGGTGGCCACAGGAGAATTAAATTCCGGGCAGTAGTTTCACATGACTGGAGGCTATGGACTTATAAGACCCTGAAAACCAGGATGTGGGTCAAGCTGGCTAAGACCAACTGGACCCAACATGGCGCTGGATGTGACCAGGTTTCTCCTAGGACCTCAATATACACTCATTAATGTCCTAAACACACACCCACCCGTGTCTCGACAGTTCCAAGAACACCCAGATTTGGTGTAAAAATGGGTGGCACCACAGTTCCAAGAAATCTCCACCTTTTCCCAGGAATGTTCATGAATATCCCACCCCTTGGTTAAAGAAAGCCATAGAGGTAGCAACCTCAGACCCCCTTACACGTGACTTTTGAGTCCGCCCACATTCTCTTGAGGGTGTACTTTTCCCTTTGCAATAAATCACTGTGCTTTCACTATTTTCTGACTTATCCTTAAATTCCTTCTCACGACAGTGTCAAGAGCCTGGACGCCAGCTGGGGTTGAGGTCCCATTGGTGTTTGAGGATCTCTCCCAGCCCACGGGTACCAATTATATTTGTGAGATTGATTCATGTTGTTGGGTGTCGCATGTATGTGTATTGTCGTTGTGGCATAGTATTTCATTGCACGAATATGCCACAATTTATTCATTCTGTTCATGGACATTTAGCTTGTTTCAAGTTTGGGGCTATTATGGATGGTACTGTATGAATGAACATTCTAGTAGAAGTCTCTTGGTGAGCATAGCATGTGCATGTTCAGTTTGAGCAGCTCCTCCTGTGAGTTGTCCAGGGCAGTTAAACAATTACACTCTCACCAGCAGTGTGCGGAAGTTCGGTTGTTCCGCGTTTGGCCAACCCTTGGTGGTGTTTCATTCTAGCCATTCTAGTGGGTGTCTGGATACTATTTCATTGTGGTTTAAGTTTTCATTTCCCTGATGACTAATGAGAATGAGCACTTTCATATCTTTCAGATATTCTCTTTTGTAAAGTATGTTCAGTGTTTTGCCAATTATTCTATTGGGTTGTCTTATTTATTTGTAATTACATTTTTACATAATTTTTTTAATGTATGTAAAAATGAATACGTGCTCATGATTAAAAAATTGAACAAGTTGGCCGGTGCGGTGGCTCACGCCTGTAATCCCAGCACTTGGGAGGCTGAGGCAGGGGAGTCGCTTGAACCTAGGAGGCAGAGGTTGCAATGAGCCAAGATCACACCATTCCACTCCAGCCTGGGCAATAAGGGTGAAAACTCCATCTCAAAAAAAAAGAAAAAGAAAAAAGAAATCAAGTCTAATCTCATATTTTAGAGATTATTTTTGTATAAAGCTGAGGCATACAAAGGGGAAATGACTGGCAGAAGACCACATATCACTTCTGTTGAGAAACAGATGAAGATCCTTGATAAGAATGGAATTATTTTTGTCAACTGCTAGCATCTCTGTTAAGTATTTTAATGAGCCAGGTGCGGTGGCTCATGCCTGTAATCCCAGCACTTTGGGAGGCTGAGGTGAGAGGATTGCTTGAGTTCAAGACTAACCTGGGCAATATAGTGAGAACATGGCCATCACCCTCAATCTTTAAAAAAAAAAAAAAATTAACCAGGTGTGGTGGCCGGCAGCTGTAATCTCAGCTACTTGGGAGGCTGAGGCGAAGGATCACTTGAGCCAAGGAGTTCGAGGCTGCAGTGAGTTATAACAGGGCTACTGCACTCCAGCCTGGGCAACAGAGCAAGACCTTGTCTCTCTCGCCAAAGATTTTAATAAATGATTTGATTTTTCTATTTCTTTTAGCAAGGGTACAATTTTACACAAGCTATACCAGTAACTAAAAGCACAGGCAATGCAAACAAATATAAAAGAACATTTCAGGACTGTAAGCCAAAAATAAAATTTTCGGCCAGGTGTGCTGGCGCATGCCTGTAATCCTAACAGTTTGGGAGGCTGAGGTGGAAGGATCACAGGAGCTCAGGAGTTTGAGACCAGCCTGAGCAACATAGTGAGACTTCATCTGTATAAGTTTAAAGAATAATAATACAATTTAAAAAGTTAAGAAAATAAAATAAAATTCTAAGCCCCCCAACCAACTGAATGGACCCTTCCTCTTGGCCAAGGGCATTACAAAGTTCACCTGAAAAACTAGTTTAGGCCATGACAGTGGGGGTGGAAATGCCTCACTATATATAATCCCTCCTCCTGTTGGAATTTAGGCACAGCTGACCAGAACTAACATTGAAACAGAGATCTTACGACTGAGGAAGAAACAGACTTTTTGCCATATGACACCAAACTCCAGCCTGACTCTAGTATAGCATCACATGACAGATAGCAGGCCCTGAGAGAAATCAAAGTATATTTCTTTTTCTTTTTCTTTTTCTTTTTTTTTTTTTTGAGATAGGATCTTGCTCTGTCTCCCTGGCTGGAGTGCAGTGGTGGGATGATCACCCTCAACCTCCTGGGCTCAAGCAGTCCTCCCACTTCAACCCCCTTGAGGAGCTGGGACTACAGGGATGCGCCACCATGCCCAGCCAATTTTTAAATTTTTGTAGGCAGGGTCTCATTATATTTCTCAGGATGGTCTCAAACTGGCCTCAAGCTATCCTCCTGCCTTGGCCCCCCATTATGCTGGGATTGCAAGCGTGAGCAACCGTGCCTGGCCCAAAGTATATTTATTTGACATATTTGGAAATGGCCCTGCAAAGCTGTCTCCTGTGGGGAAGTCTACATTCTGTTGAGAATCCCCTTTTCTATTCAGGTGTTCTTCTTGATCCAGGAGATAATTTACTAAGAATCTGGCACCTTTTTTAGGTCTGTTAAGAGCTCTGAGGCCGTGCGTGGTGGCTCACACCTGTAATTCCAGCACTTTGGGAAGCCGAGGCGGGTGGATCGCCTGAGGTCAGGAGTTCGAGACCAGCCTGGCCAACATGATGAAACCTCGTCTCTACTAAAAATACAAAAAATTAGCTGGGCATGGTGGTGGGCGCCTGTAATCCCAGCTACTTGGGAGGCTGAGGCAGGAGAATTGCTTGAACCTGGGAGGCGGAGGTTGCACTGAGCTGAGATTGCGACATTGCACTCCAGCCTGGGTGACAAGCATGAAACTCCATCTCAAAAAAAAATAAACAAAACAAAACTCCTAAGCCTGCTACTTGGAGGCTTCACATGCATGATGAAACCAAAGTCTCCACAACCCCTTAACTGACACATTCCTTTCTATTGGCTCCAGGTCTTTAGATAATAACTCTGCCAACTAATTGCCAATGAGAAAATCTTTCAATCTGCCTGTGACCTGGAAGCACCCCTCCCCCAACCTCACGACGTTATTTCAGTTGTCCCACCTTTCCAGACTGAACCAATGTACATCTTACACATATTCATTGATGTTTTGTCTCCCTAAAATGTCAAAAACCAAACTGTGACCCAACCAGCTTGGGAATGTTCTCAGAATCCCCTGGGGCTGTGTCCTGGGCCATTGGTCACTCATATTTGGATCAGAATAAATCTCTTCAAATATTTCACAGAGTTTGACTGTTTGGCTCTTTTTGTCAACATGACCCTCTAAATTTGTCAAGGGGTAAGTTAAGCCCTGGAGACTGGATCATGTAGCATGTTTGCAACTTCTGCTTCTTACACTGTAGGTTAACTCCCTCACTGTTCTTGTTCTGTAGATGACTAGGAGAGACCTCCTCCCCTTCCAATCACTAATCTTTGTTACAGATTAACTGCCGTCTTTATTGTCCTGTACCTGACACACCAGATGCCACAAAGACTCTATGGCTGTCACACCTTCACTGTGGAATGTTAAATAAACCTTTTCTAAAAAAAAGAGCACCTTGACGAATCAGATTGTTGTAACTGTGCATTAAGCCTGCTACAGAAAGATGTTGAAATTCTGTTAAGCTTCCCTAAACTATTTCTCTATAAACGATCCCCAAACTTCTACACTCCATACGGTGACTTCCATGCTTTGAAATCTATACTTCTCAGGTGGCCATCCTGAAACTTTGAGCTTGAATAAACTCTCTTTAGATTCCAATCCTTTTGATTATTTTGGGTTGACAAAAGTGTGGGGACTGAGAATTATGTGGTGAGGATCCCTCCACTCCTCATTTTTTGAGAAAACTTTAAAATGGGCGCAAAGATTATTGGGTGTGTAGGGGAGGAAAAAAAAACTCTTTATCTCTATCTACCCTTTTACATTCTTCGTTGGGGTCCCTGTAACAGAGATAAATTAGGCTGGGTGCCGTGGCTCACGCCTGTAATCCCAGCACTTTGGGAGGCCAAGGTGGGTGGATTACCTGAGGTCAGGAGTTCCAGACCAGCCTGGCCAACATAGTGAAACCCCGTCTCTACTAAAAATACAAAAATTAGCCAGGTGTGATGGTGGGCGCCTGTAATCCCAGCTACTTGGGAGGCTGAGGCAGGAGAATTGCTTGAACCCAGGAGTTGAGGTTGCAGCGAGCTGAGATCACACCACTGCACTCCAGCCTGGGCAACAGAGCGAGAGTCTATCTCAAAAACAAAACAAAACAAAACAAAACAACACAAATTAAGAGAAAAACAAATAGAAGTTTATTAACATGTACATCTCATATATACATAAGAGAAACTTGGGAAAGAGTAACTTGAAGAGGTAGCTTGGAATGTGGTTTCACATAGTACCTTCCACAAAGGATAATACCTTGGGCCGGGCGTGGTGGCTCATGCCTACAATGCCAGCACTTCAGGAGGCCAAGGTGGGTGGATCACTTGCAGTCAGGAGTTCAAGACCAGCCTGGCCAACATGGCAAAACCCTATCTTTACTAAAAATACAAAAATTAGCCGGACGTGGTGGCGGGCCCCTGTAATTCCAGGTACTCAGGAGGTTGAGGCAGGAGAATTGCTTAAACCCGGGAAGTGGAGGTCACAGTGAGCTGAGATTGCACCACTGCACTCCAGCCTGGGAGACAGAGCGAGACTCCATCTCAAAACAAAATAATAATAATAATAATAAAAGAACAATACTTTTGTAGAGAAATGACAGGACAAAGGAGTTTTGAGCTTCCAAAAGTGGCAAACTATGGGAAGGTTTATATATGGGAAGAAACTTAATAGAGTAAGGTTTGTTTGCAGATTCCTTTGGTGCCCTCTCTGGGCTAAGAAGAGTCTAGAATGTCCGTAAAGGTGAATTTACACCTGCCCTTTAGGCAGAAAAGGGGGAGGATAAAGAGAACTTTTCCTGCATTTGTCGCTTCTTAATTGCCTTCAGCTGAAAATAATTTTTATGTCGAAGAGGCATATTTTGTGGTGATATATTCTGGTTTTCTTTTTCTTTTTCTTTTTTTATTGAGATGGAGTCTCGCTCTGTCACCCAGGTTGGAGTGCAATGGCGCGATCTCGGCTCACTGCAACCTCTGCCTCCCGGTTCTCAAGCGGTTTCTCCTGCCTCAGCCTCCCGAGTAACTGAGATTACAGGCGCCCAAAACTGCACCCGGCTAATTTTTGTGTTTTTAGTAGA
This sequence comes from Gorilla gorilla gorilla, assembly GCF_029281585.2. Lineage (NCBI taxonomy): Eukaryota > Metazoa > Chordata > Mammalia > Primates > Hominidae > Gorilla > Gorilla gorilla. Next base: position 115,521,763 of record NC_073242.2, on the reverse strand, counting down.
GATGGGGTTTCGCCACGTTGACCAGGATAGTTTCGAACTCCTGACCTCAGGTGATCTGCCTGCCTCGGCCTCCTACAAGTGCTGGGATTACAGATGTGAGCCACCACACCCGGCCTTATTCTGGTTTTCTTTAGGTGTCTTCATTGAACAAGTAGGTAGTGTCTGGCATACCCTTCTGGGTTATCTCATCTTATGGGGTCTTACTTTTGTCTTTAAGCTATCTAGAGCTCTAGTGGAGCATTGTATATATACCATCATTAATGAGTTAAATGATATCTTTGACATATGTTCATTTTATATTTGTGTGAGTCATAATTTTATTTTAAAAAAAGAGATATGCTTTTTTTTTTTTTTTTTTTTTTTTTTGAGACTGTTCACTCTGTCGCCCAGGCTGGAGTGCAGTGGCTTGATCTCAGCTCACTGCAACCTTCGCCTCCTGGGTTCATGATTCTCCTGCCTCAGCCTCTCGAGTAGCTGCTGGGATTACAGGCGTGCACCACTACATCCGGCTAATTTATGTGTTTTTAATAGAAACGGAGTTTCACCATTGTTGTTCAGGCTGGTCTCGAACTCCTGACGTCAAGTGATCAGCCCGCCTTGGCTTCCCAAAGTGCTGGAATTGCAGGCGTGAGCCACCGCGCCGGGCCTTAAAATACATGTTCCTACTTTCAAACACTTAGGGCTTCCTATATGGAAGGGACTGTGGCGATGCTCTAGTGTCCAAGTCCCTCAAGGAGGAGGCCGGGGGCTCCGCGCACCTCAGGAGTGAGGCCTCCAATCCCCAGTTCAGGGCGCTTTCCTCTTTTCCCAAGTGCTTTCTGGCTCAGCCATTTCCACTCCCGCTCCCTTACGTTCCCATTTCCTTAGGTCACATCCCCGCACATAGTACAGGCCACACCTGGAGCTGCCTCTGAGACACCGCCGCGGGCGCGGGTACACACTCCGCTAAGGGCATTCCCAACCCGGTTCCGCAGCCTAACGGCGTGGCTTGGACCCTGCGGCAGCCCGTAGCCCCTATCCTTTCTCCTTCGGACTTCAGTTTGGCGGCATCTCTGTCTTAGCGAGAGGGGCTGTGACTAAAAGCTGCCTTTTCTCAATGAACTGCCAGTTTGTAAGAGCCTCCAGGTCCCCTCAAACCGCCTCGAGCGCCCCTCTCCGCGAGAGCTGCGCGACCGGAACTGCGCCGGCGTGACGTCACTGACCTCGTCGGGTTCACTTCCGGGGCTCGCACAGCCCCGCTCTCCTGCCAAGGCTCCAGGCTCAGGCATTTGCTTGGCTGCAGCCTCCTTCCGACCTGCCCGGCGGCAGCTTCCTTCCGACCTGCCCGGCGGGACCCAGGGGACCAAGCCGAGCCGAGCCGCGGGGCCCGCTCCGGCCCGGCCATGAGCGCGGCCGCATGATGCGTCCCTGCCTCGGCCGCTGCAGTCGCCGCCGCCGCCGCCGCAGGCCGGGAGGAGCCGCAGCGCCGGGCGACCCCGCCCGGGCCTCGGGTGAGTGCGGCGGGCTGGGCCGGGCGGGCTGCTCACTCCCGGGTCTCCCGGCCACTTCTGGCCCCCGGCGTGCCCTGTCCTTCCGTCGGTTCCGCCGCTCTGTCTCCTCCACCCCTCCGCACACCTGCGACCTTCTGGAGTTCCTAGGGGCACCTCCGTGCCCGCACCTGACTTCCCTTCCAGGTGCCCCCTTGTCATTCCTTAGTTGCTCTCTCGGGATAGGGCCCGGATTGCAGCCCCAGCTTTTTGCCTGACCTTGGGCGTGACACTCAGCTCTCCGAGCCCTGGTTTTCTGTGTGGCTAATGACGGGGTGGTGGTTACAGAGCAGCTATAAACCCTGTGTAAGCTGTAAAGAGTTTTTTTATAGGCAGGTATTACAATGAGCAGTCTCGCACTTCGCGTTGTGGCTTCTCTTCCTCTTAAGCTGTAAACTTTTCTCTTTTATTCTCTGCCCATCTTGCTAGTTATCTTCCCTCCTGCTCCACGTCAGTCATCTTTGGGTGTTAGTTGCCTGTACGGGCATCTGGGACAGTAAAGCTTTCAGGGCAGTAAGGCTCACCTCTCCTGGTGTGGTTCCTTCTACAACTTTGTCACACTCAGTTAGATAGACACACTTTATTAGCTTATGAAGAACCAGTTTATTGTGGCCGTTAAATTGGAGTGTAAGAGACGGTGTTGATGCGGCTACCTGCCTTGTAGCTTCTTTTACTGTCTGGGCTGTATACAGTGCTGGGCAAATCGCTGCTACAGTGTTGCATTTGCAGTCTGCTTAGTGTATGCACTTAAGCGCATGTATTTATCTATTTTACTGTTACTGTCCCAAGGGGTTTAGAGATTTAGGTCAATGTGTATTAATATTTCTTTCTGAACTCTTCATCTCACAGATGAGGAATCTCTTTTTTGTTATGTTTTACAGTGTTTACATACCTGAAATCACCTTTTAGTCACTTTGTGGCCTGGTACGCACGGGGTGGCCCATGGCTCATGCCTGTAATCCCAGCGCTTTGGGAGGCTGAGGCAGGAGGATCACTTGAGCCCAGGAGTTGGAGAGCAGCCTCGGCAACATAGTGAGATCCCCATCTCTACAAAAAAATTAAAAAATTAGCTGGATATGGTGGTACACGCCTGAGGTCTCAGCTGCTTGGGAGGCTGAGGTGGGGGGATCACTTGAGTTCGAGATCATGCCACAGCACTGCAGCCTGGGCAACAGAGTGAGATCCCCATCTCAAAAAAAAAAAAAAGTCACTTTGTTAAATTTGCTTGTTAAAAGTCAGAACTTGGCCAGGCACAGTGGCTCATGCCTGTGATCCCAGCACTTTGGGAGGCCGAGGCGGGCGGATCACGAAGTCAGGAGATCGAGACCATCCTGGCTAACACGGTGAAACCCCATGTCTACTAAAAATACCAAAAATTAGCTGGGCATGGTGTTGGGCGCCTGTAGTCCCAGCTACTCGGGAGGCTAAGGCAAGAGAATCACGTGAACCCGGGAGGCGGAGCTTGCAGTGAGCCGAGATCGCGCCACTGCACTCCAGTCTGGGCGACAGAGCAAGACTCCGTCTCAAAAAAAGTCAGAACTTGGTTAAAGTGAAAGGCTCTTGGGATATTTGAAATATGGAATGGAACTGAAGTATTAACTAAATTGCAGTTCTTGAACATTCTGGAAAATAGGTTAGGGGCCCACATTGGCTTCTGATTTGAGAGTTGAAGGAGAAGACGACTATTTGAAAAGGTAATTCCCAAAGGATTCGCTAAATAACAATGGGAACTCTTCTGCTACCATTGGCTCAGAGCCTGCCTCAGTTGACAGATTAATGAATTGAAACTTTACAGCCCTGCTAATCAATGAACTGTAAAAACAAATCCTCTTCAAGAACAGAAGAGTATTAGCATGAATAGAATGGCCCTCTCAGTGAGAAAGAAAGCACTGAAATGAACTTTATATAAGAACAATCTTGATTCAGTCAAAAGTATGAACGTACTTTTACATTCTTACTGAAACTTACCTGCTGGCTTGGATGCTTTGTTGATATAAATAATACAATCTTTGTTAAATTAACAAAGAAAATGGGTCTAGAAATAAGTTCATATAGAAAGTTAATGTTAGGGATGAACATTGAATAGTTTTCCTGATTGGACAACTATACAAGATAATTTTACTAAAGCAGCTTTTTGGGGTATGTTTCTTTAATATTTTAACTTTAGAAGTACTTTTTTTTTTTTTGAGACGGAGTTTCGCTCTTGTTGCCCAAGCTGGAGTGCAGTGGCTCGATCGTGGCTCACCGCAGCCTCTACCTCCTGGGTTAAAGCAATTCTCCTGCCTCAGCCTCCCGAGTAGCTGGGATTACAGGCCTGAGCCACCGTGTCTGGCTAATTTTGTATTTTTAGTAGAGACAGGATTTCTCCATGTTGGTCAGGCTGGTCTCCAACTCCTGACCTCTGGTGATCCGCCTGCCTCAGCCTTCCAGAATGGTGGGATTACAGGCGTGAGCTACTGTGCCTGACCCTTTTTTTTTTTTCTTCAAACCCTAGAGCAGAACATAAAGTCAAAACTGTCATTTTCACTGGAATTTCTTATTCCCAAAGTTAGTCTCCAGGGTCAGTGTTAACAACTTGCTGTGTGACCCTTAGGTTGTAACATCTGAGAAGAGTTTAGTTGGACTGTGCCAGTTAGCTAGCTATAAAGTTGAGCGGGAATAGTGCCAGTCCACACAGGACTGCCCTCACTTGTGATACCAACTGCAAGTTGGCTTTTTTTGCGGGGGGAGTGTAGGTGGTGGTTCCCAAAACCACCCTTGGGTGAAGTCCAGGGAAGTACCAGATGGGGAAGCACCAAAGGCACGATTATCCTCTCCCTGTGGACTCAGAACACGTTACTTTTTTGGCATTGATGTGTGACAATATGCATGGAGTATTGCCAGCCTGGGAAGCTCACCTGAGTCTTTGTGGTCAGTTTTTGTTGAGGCCCCATTATGCAGGCATGATTGATTGCCCACATGGTTGATCTTAGTTCCCAGATAGACTGATACCCTGTGATGAAGAGCTCCCCCCTCACCCTACATCATATTGTTAGCTGAGGACAAAGGGCAGACCTCTTTTTGGGTAAGATTAAATAAGGTTAAATTGTTTTTTGTTTGTTTGCTTTGAGAGGGTCTTGCTCTTTTGCCCAGGCTGGAGTGTGGTGGCACAATCATGGCTTACTACAGCCTTGATCTCCTGGGCTCAAGTGGTTTCTTCTGCCTCAGCCTCCCAGTTAACAGGGACCACAGGTGTACGCCACCATGTCCAGCTTATTTTTTGTAGAGATAGGATCTCACTATGATACCCAGGCTGGTCTGAAACCCCTGGTCCCAAGCAATCCACCTGCCTTGGCCGCCCAGAGGCATGTTATACTGTGCCTGGCCTGGTTAAATTATTTACTACATATCCTACTTCTTTCCTGGTCCCTTCCTACTTGAAAATACTGTATACTATTTTGCTTTGCCATTGACAAATGACTATCCCTTCTAGAACATGGAGGAGACACAGGCCACAGGGAGAGCTCTCAACCTTAGTTCCCTTTTAACTGAAATGTCTTCGAATATCTATCCATCAGTCATTTTCTTCTGCTTTGCCTCTGAGGAAGAGACAGTGCCTCCTTCCTGATGTTAACGCTTGTGTCTGCTTTGGTCTGCTTGTTATGGGACTGTGAATTATCATTTACTATCTCTTGCCTTTTTGATTGTTTTTTCCAGTTGCTGGTTTCTTCACTTCTATTTACAAACATATCCTTGTCTTGGTAATCTTGGCCCTGCTTGCTACTGAGTTCCATTCCATTCCATTCTTTTTTTTTTTTTTTTTTGAGATGGAGTATCACTCTGTTGCCCAGGCTGGAGTGCAATGGCGTGGTCTCGGCTCACTGCAACCTCCGCCTCCCAGGTTCAAGCGATTCTGCTGCCTCAGCCTCCCGAGTAGCTGGGATTACAGGCACCCACCATCATGCCCGGCTAATTTTTGTATTTTTTCAGAGATGGGTTTTTACCATGTTGGCCAGGCTGATCTTGAACTCCTGACCTCAGGTGATCCACCTGCCCTGGCCTCCCAAAGTGCTGGGATTACAGGCATGAGCCACCTTGCCTAGCCTCCATTCCATTCTTGAAAAACTTTTCAGTAGAATCCTATTAATCCTCTAATCAAACCCAGACTCTGTATGGGGCCCAGACAATGCCTTATTTTGGTTCAGCATCTTACGGTTTTGAAAACACTGTGTTCTTCTACGGTGTCTTATAGGTAGTGGGTGCTTGAAAACTGTTTGGTGAATGAATAATTTGGCAAGGCAGAGAAAGAATTCTAATTGGAGGAAACAGGAGCAAAACCACAGAGCTATGAAAGGCGAGGTAAGGGGAATCCAAAGGAGCACCATATGGAAGAGAGTGGGGAATGTTGAGCCTGGAAAGGTTGGGAGAGCCAGAAGGTTTTGCAACAGGTTGATTTTGTGACCTGTGCTGTGGTTTTGTTTTATTTAATTTTTTATTATTACTATTTTTGAGACAGGGTGTTATTCTATCACCTAGGCTGGAGTGCAGTGGCATGATCTCAACTTACTGCAGCCTCAACCTCCTGGGCTGAAGTGATCCTCCCACCTTAGCCTCCTGAGTAGCTGGGGCTACAGGTGCATGCCACTGAAACTGGCTCCTTTTTTTTTAAATTATAGAAAGGGGGTCAGGCCAGTTGCTCAGGCCTGTCTTGAACTCCATGTTGCTCAGGCTGGTCTTGAACTCCTGAGATCAAATGATCTGCCCTCCTCAGCCTCCTAAAGTGCCGGGATTACAGGTATACCGGTGCCACTGCACCTGGCCCTATATATTATTTTAAAATTATTTAATTTTATTTTTCAAGGAATTTTTATTTAGGTTTTTAATTTTTTTGAGACAGGGTCTCTCTCTGTTACTCAGGCTGGAGTACAGTGATGCAGTCATAGCTCACTGCAGCCTTGAACGCCTGGGCTCAAGTAATCCTCCTGCCTCAGCCTCTCGAGTAGCTGGGACTACAGCTGTGTACCACTGCGCCCAGCTAATTAAAAATTTTTTTTTGTAGAGATAGGGTCTCGCTATGTTGCCCAGGCTGGTCTTTTAACTCAAGTGTTCCTCCTGCGTTTGCCTCTCAAAGCACTGGGATTACAAGTGTGAGCCGCCACCCCTGGCCTGTGCTGTGATTTTCAACGGTGATTCTTGCAGCCATGTGGAGAGCCATTGGAATCTAGTGACCCTTGAAGTTAGCGTTCTGCAGAGGTACAGGCTAGAGATGAGGGCTGCCTAAATTTGGGTTGTGGGAAAGGTGAGAAGGATCAGAGCTGTAAGTGGGAAGTGTCGTCATACATGTAGGGATGGAGGAATTTTGTGTCCAGAGGCTAAAAGGTGGTGAATCAATCCTGGCTGCATGAGGAATGTCACTGATTTGGAAAAAGACGCTAGCTCTATGTTAAGCTGGTGGTTTGGTTCACCGGGAAACACTGCCGTTCATTTGCAGCACTGCGTGAGGAGGGGCAGTCAGCTAGAGAGGCTTCCAGTCTCATTGGAGACCAGCTTTTACAGTTCACTGAAATGTTTTGAATTCTTAGATTCCATATTTCCAACATTCAATTTTATTCATTACAGAATGCACTTTCTTAAACTGAGTGCTCTGGAAGCCAGTGTATTTTAATGGAAGAACACGGGCTTTGGAATCAAAACAGTTCTGACTCCACCCTAACTGGCTGTGGACCTGAGCAAGGCACTTAGCCTCTAAGACTCAATTTTGTCATCCTGAAAATGAGCTCGTGATACGCCTGGCTTTTAGGGTGGTGGTCACGTGTGTAAATCTCCTGACAAACAGAGTAGATGCTCAGTAAATAGCCTTTCTTCTCACCTTCAAATGTTTTATGTTGTCATTAACTTGTAATTGAGAGCTAAATGTATTATTGGCATGTCATATTTTCTTAGTATTTTGAACTCTGGTTAATCTGGCATTATAAAAGCTCATTTTGTATTAAACAAGGAAACTCTAGGAAGATAGGGAAGGAGGTTGGGAATACCAGCCTGATTGAGGCTCTGCTCTTCCTGGGACAGGATGCTTAATGAGGTTTGGAACTCTAGAGTTCTTTTTATTTCTGGATTTAGATTTCTTGAGGGTTTAGTTACCATGCTGGGATTTTTAAAAATAGCTGCTCCATTTGACTGTCAAAGTTAGATTGTGGCTCTCGTACAGGGATGAAAGGGGAACCTTTGGGGTACGAGTAAGCATTCCTTGGAGACCACCTCATCTGGCCTGCGTGCTCTAGTGAGGTCCCGCGCACATGTTTTCTGGACCTGAAGTTGTGACTTCCCTACAGGTGGGGTTTTTCTCTTCACCCCCTTCTCCCTCTTTCTCTGTAACCCTTGTGCATTTCTCTTCTACTCCTTTTCTGCCAGGCTCCTTTGGGCCTCTGGCCCACTCCCCTGGCAGATCTTATCACACGCCCCTGTCATTTGCCTGTGGACTTCCTTTCTACTTTTTCTTGTCTCCCTCAAGCACCCTCCTTCCCTTACTTATTCACTCAACAAATGTTTGTGGAGTGCGTGGTGAACCCGGGAGTGCTGGGGATACTATGAGTAACATTCCATTGAGGTGATGGCAGAACAAGCAGCCAGGGAGAGGCTGCTAGGAAGGGAGGCCAGCAGGCTCCAGATGGAGTGGGGCTTTCTAGGCCATGGTGGTGGGGTGGAGTTGGGGGTGGGGTGGGATTTTATTCACACTGAAAAGGCAGTGATTGCATGAGCTTAGGGAGGGGAGTGACATGATCTGATTTATGTCTGTAGAAGACCACTCTGGGTGCTGCATGGGGGACTGGACTGTTGGGTGAGCAGAGGCATGAGAGTAGAGAGAGGACTGGTTAGCAGGTGATCTGAGCACTCCCCAGGTGAGAGCTCATGGGACCTTGGTCTGGGCAGGTGAGGAGGTGGGAGAAGTGGTCGGATTTGGGGTAGGTTTAGAGGTGCACCCCATAGGACTTGCTGATTGGCTAGATGTGGAGAGGTGGGGAATGAGATACATGAAGGGCGGGGCCTTTTTTTTTGGGTGTGGTGTGCCGTTTATTGAGATGGGAAAGAGTGGGGTCGTGACTGAGTGGGGGAGGTTCTGCTTTGACCCTCCTGCCCTGGAGGGTCAGTGGCCTGCCCTGGAGGGTCAGAGTTGTTAAGTGGCCAGTTGGATAGACGCCCTTAGGGATGCATTGTCAGCCTGAGAGTTTTCCAGATATCTTTTTTTGTTTAAACTTTGTGAAACTGAGGTTCCCCATGAGCTCCTTTGTGGAGAGCATGTAGATGAAGGGAAGGCCGAGGACTAAGCCCCGGTGCTCCTGGCGTTTTCATGGGTGGAGGAGAAGTATCCAGTCAGAGATCGGGTGTGGCTAGGGGGAAGGGAAGTCAGTGTTGTCCCCCAGGCCCCTCACTCCTGAGACTGGTGTTCCCTCTCCCACTTCCACGGTTCATTGTGTGCTGTGTGTGTTCCCCCACTTTGCCATGTTTTTGATCTGCAGTGTTCTGATCCTACTGTAGAGTGATTAAGTATTTTAATATCAAATGCTCTTCTAGAAAGGTCTGGCAAGGTCACTATTCGCCGTATGACTTATGTGCCAGCATATCATTGAGATCTGGCTTGAGTTGGGTTAATATTCTGGTGTGGATTTTTTTTTTCCTTAAAAGTAATATTCTGATCTTTGGATTCAGTAATTTGAGTAGAAAATCATGGTTTCTTAGAGCATCATTTCCTATGGTAGGATTTGAAAGGACAAACTGAATATTTCATGATTGCCAGTTGATGGCAAGAGCACTTAGGAGCGCAGTCGCCATCAGCTCACTGCAGTGGGTCAGCTGAGTGCTGCGCTCCTTTTGTGAGTTGAGGGAGGACGTGAGCTCCCTCTGTAGCCTTCCCCACCTTGACTCAGGTTCCCTGCCTCATCCGGGCTGGTGGCATACCTGGGATGTGGCCCCCTGTTTGCACGGCCCATAGGAACCACTGCCTCCGGATCTTACAGCGCCCCCCTGGACCCAGCCTCAGTCCTGCCCCTCACTTCCTCTGAGTCTGTTTCTCAGGCTCCTCGGGCCCTCAGTGCCCTGAGTTTCGGTCACTTGGCTTACCAGGCCTCTCCTCCTGCCCCCTGGACTCTGAGGTTGGCCTCTCCCGCTTGCATCTTGGTCTTGCCTTCGTTACTCTGCTTTTCTAGCCCATCATCCTGGCTAATCTCCAGCCCTGGGTAAGTTTACGTTGCTGGGCTGGGCTTTTGGATAAAAGGACCAGCCATTCCCATCCTCTTTGAGACAGTTAAGGTGTCAGCATTGTCTGGGCCCCACAGGGTGACAGTTCAGGCCCCTCTTGGCTGCCACCTCTCCACCCGATTTCCATTTTGTGGTCTCCATAGGCCCTCCCAGCGCCGCAGCCCCGCTCCTCCTCTCTGCTGAGACATTCAGCACTTGTCTTCCTGAGTGCGAACTGCTTTCACTTCTCTTCATCCCCGGGTTTCCCCTTTCTTCCTCCAGGGAGGAAGGATCATTCCGCTTTGTCGACCATCCCCCCACTCCACCCACGCTTTCTCCTATCAATAAAATTCACACTTGATTCAGATTTCCTCAGCTTTTCCTTAATGTCCTTTCTCTGTCCCAGGATCCCACCCAGGATCACACAGGACGTGAGTGGGCACATCTCGTTAGCCCCTCTTGGCTGTGGTGCTTTCTCAGGCGTTCCTTGTTTGGATGACTGGCACTTGTGAGCAGTGCTGTGGGTCAGGGATTTTTTTGTAGGATGCTCTTCTCTTGGGACTTGTTTGATATTTTCCTCATGACTAGACTTGGGTGATGCAGTTAGAGGGCCTGTCTCGCCACAGCCTGTCAAGGCTGCCTTCTGTCCACACGACTCATTGCTATGGATGTGGCCTTGAACACCTGGCTGACTGAGGTGGTGGTTGCCAAGTTTCTCCTCAGTAAAGTTATTTTCCTCCTTTCCGTACTCCACTCGTTAGAAACTGTCCCTGTGAACGGCCATACATGAGGGGTGGGGAGCAGCGTCCTCCCTGCTGGGGGAGGAGGAGCCGCAGGCATTCCTCGGACTCGTGGCGCTGGGTATTTGTCTATTTTCTGTTTATTCAGCCGCTGCTTTATATCAGTCTGGACTCGTGCATGTTTATTTGATGCTTCGGGTTATAAAGCAATACTATTTTCTTTTCCTGGAAAAAGCTTTGGCCATTGGGAACTCTTTTACTTGGTTCCTATATCCTTTTCATGAGCCCACCTGTCCCCATGATTGTGTGTGTGTATTGTGAACACTTCATTATTCTCTGGCAATACAAGATGCTCCAAGCTCATCTTGTATATATATATATTTTTTTTTGCCTCAGTCCTGGTTCCTTTTATTTATTAGAGAATGGTATTAAAAACCAAGATCTGTGGTGGCTCACATCTATAATCCCAGCACTTTGGCCTACATGGGAAGATCGCTTGAGCCCAGGAGTTCAAGACCAGCCTGGGCAACATAGCAAGATCCCATCTTGAATATTAAACAACAACAACAACAAACCAAGATCTGGGAATTAGGTGTGCTGGTGGCTGTTGGTGTGTTGCTTCTAGGCCGTCTCAGCTGACAGAGCAAGTAAATATATGTGTGGATGCTAACCCATGTGTGTATACATATCTGTAGATATTTCCATATGCAACTACTTGTATCTTCCTTAAACCAAAAACTTAGGTCATTCTAGCTTCCTCCTCTTGCTTACCTGGAAACTTCCACCCCAACAGTGAGAAGCCTGGCTCTTGCCATCCATTTACTTAATTTTTTTCTTTTTTTTTTTTTTTGAGACAGGGTCTTGCTCTCTTGCCCAGGCTGGAGTGCAGTGGTGCGATCTTGGCCCACTGCAACCTCAGCCTCCAGGGTTCAAGTGATTTTCCTGCCTCAGCCGCCCAAGTAGCTAGGATTACAGGTACTAGCCACCATGCCTGGCTAATTTTTGTATTTTTAGTAGAGACGGGGTTTCGCCGTGTTGGCTAGGCTGGTCTTGAACTCCTGACCTCAAGTGATCCACCCACCTTGGCCTCCCAAAGTGCTGGGATTACGGGCATGAGCCACCGCGCCCGGCCCCAGTTATCTTTTAAACCATCTGGTTTACCTAAGGTCTGGTGCCTCCCATTCCAGCAGAGTGAAGTCCAGAGTTGCAGGTTTCTTAGCGTGGCATTCAGGCTGTGGTTCCATTGGACCTCAGGCTTGTCCTTCTGGTCACATTCCCCTCTGGAATGCTGAATTCCCTTCTGCCTCTGTGCTGTGTCACATGATTGTCCTCTCTTGTCCATATCTTGCTGGTCTGCTGGGGCCCACCCATGCTGTCTGTTGTCTTTATTGACACTTTCTCTGGTTCTTCCAGAAGTAGCTGTTTTCATTTCTCTCCCTGATCACACTTTGCTGCTAACTTGGGGAAAGCACTTTGCACATTGGATCCCCACCTCGCTGCTGCGTGTGCTCTGCTCCTGTGGCTCAGGCTGTCTTTGGCTGCACATCCTTGAGGCCTTGCACAGAGTACGTGCTTGGATGCTCACCCCCCAACTCCCCAGCCTGATGTTTGAATTGAGTGGACTGTTCATGGCAGGGGTTGAGTTTGTTTTGTATCCTTCTGTCCTAAAACAGGTTTGCTTAATTCCGTTTTTTATGGGGCTGAAGTGGGTGTATGAACAGTAAAGCAACGACAAGTTTAAATAGTATTTTAATATAAACATGGATACCAGACTCTAGGGTGGACATTCTTAGCAGTGCAGTGGTAAAAATAATTATGTCTTAGTTCTTTTCTGTAGTCACTGATCACCAGAGAATACTGGTATCTTTTGTTTACTTGTTTTCAGTGTGTTCCTGAGAAATACATTTTCTGTTTATAGCCAAGGAAAAAAGTAAGGGCGAAGAGCTTAAGACACTTGCTTGAAGTTACAGACACAAGTAAATCCAAGACAGGGTCTGGACTCAGGAACGCGGGTTATCCAGGAAGAAAAGTGACTTTGCTGCTCGCTGGGACTTGCCTTGTGCCGCACCCTTGCACTGTCACACCGGCCGTACATACCTGTGCTGGGTATTTTTTCTCCTGCTCAGGTTTTTAATTGAGGCATGATTAATGTACAGTGAAATGCACAATTTTATTTTATTTTATTTTATTTTAGAGACAGGGTCTTGCTCTGTTGCCCAGGCTGGAGTGCAGTGGCACAAACACAGCTCACTGCAGCCTCGACCTCCGAGACTCAAGCGATCATCCTGCCTCAGCCTCCTGAGCAGCTGGGAGTACAGGCCCTGCCCGGCCAATTTTTAAAAAAATTTTTTTGTAGAGACAGGGTCTTGCCATGTTGCCCAGATTAGTCTTGAACTCTTGGGCTTAAGTGATCCTGCCTTGGACTCCCAAAGCACTGGGATTATAGGTATGAGCCACTGTGCCCGGCCCCACAATTTAAAGTGTATAGTCTATTGGGCTTTTCTTAAACAGTGAATTGTATTTTGTTTTGACAAACGCATATGCCTGTGTCACCCACTTCCCTCTCAAGATACAGGCATGTCTGTCAACTTACAATGTTACCTTGGCCCTCTCCACAGTCCCTTCTGTTTGTGCTCAAATCCTTATTCTGATTTCTTTCTAAGTAAACGAGTTTGCCTCATTTAGAATATCATACACATAGACTCACACTGTATATATTCTTCCGTGTCTGGCTTCTTTCACTTAGCATAATATTTTGGAGATTTAGCCATGTTGCTTGTATCAGTAATATTTTCCTGCTTTTTTGCTCAAAAGTATGCCATTATGTGAATACACCAATGTTTGTTATCTATTTCCTGTTGACGGGTTTGAGTTGTTTTCTGTTTGGGGGTATTATGAACAAAGCTGCTGTGAACAGTATTGGACAAGTTTTTGTGTTCATATTTATATTTATTTTTCTTGGGTAAATACCTGGAAGTGGAATCTCTGAGTCACAGGGTAGGTATTTGTTTAACTTTGAGAAAGTGCCAGACTGCTTTCCAAAGTGGTTACTTTTTTAAATTTATAAAATTAATTGGAGATTTGATCTCATTGTAGAAAATCTGGTGTAGACCTGATGCTTGCGATTCACAGTCCTGAATTTTGCAAACCAGTTTCCGATTTTAAGACATTGCTAAGATAAGCTCATTGGAAAACAGTTCGAAATATTACTAAGGATTTCAAGTTTCTGGTGCATAGATATTTGAATAAAGTTACTATATATAAATGCTGCATTTAGGCTGGGCACGGTGGCTCACGCCTCTAATCCCAGCACTTTGGGAGGCTGAGGCGGGTGGATCACCTGAGGTCAGGAGTTCGAGACCAGCCTGGCTAACATGGTGAAACCCTGTTTCTACTAAAAATACAAAAAATTAGCTGGGAGTGGTGGCGGGCTCCTGTAATCCCAGCTACTCGGGAGGCTGAGGCAAGAGAATTGCTTGAACCCCGGAGGCGGAAGTTGCGGTGAGCCGAGATTGCGCCACTGCACTCCAGCCTGGGCAAAGGAGTGAGACTCCATCTCAAAAAAAAAAAAAAAAAAAAAAAAAGGTTCAGAAGGGATTGAGAGCTGGAGCTCTGTTGGGGAACCAGTGCTGTGTCAGTGTTTGTCTAGGGCCTGGGCAGAAGCTTGAGGGAGAAGCAACTCCTGAGGGATCTTGCAGTCGGTGTGATGGGCACAGGGACCTCCACGGAGCGGGCCCAGGTGGAGGCTTGGCACACTAGGGCGGGAGACAGCGAGCCATCTCGGGTTATCGGGAGGCACCCCAGAATATGTTTTCAGAAACTAGTCAGGGCTCTTGGTTTCAGACAACAGACAGCAGCTGGGGGTTGACTCAGGCAGAAAAAGCACCGTCGTGGAAGCATCTCAGCTACAGATGGAGTGGAGGAGCCAGGCAGCCGGCGCCGAAGCCAGAGCCGAAACCTACCACAAGGAGATCTGCTTGCGCCCTTTTCTCCCAGGGACCCCCGTGCTCAACCTCTGTTGTTTGGAAGGTGGACCTCCTGACCCGATCTTCTAATTTTTTTTTTTTTTTTTTTTAGGAGACAGTCTCACACTGTCACCCAGGCTGGAGTGCAGTGGCGCGATCTCGGCTCACTGCAAGCTCCGCCTCCCGGGTTCGTGCCGTTCTCCTGTCTCAGCCTCCCGAGTAGCTGGGACTACAGGCGCCCGCCACCACGCCCGGCTAATTTTTTTTTATTTTTAGTAGAGACGGGGTTTCACCGTGTTAGCTAGGTTGGTCTCGATCTCCTGACCTCGTGATCCGCCCGCCTCGGCCTCCCAAAGTGCTGGGATTACAGACCCGATCTTCTAATTTTATTTTACATTCTCTCCTCAGTGTTTTCTCTCTGTCTTCTAGTTCTCCTCTCTGGGACATTTCTATTTTTTTTTTTTTTTTTAGATGGAGTCTCGCTCTGTCGCCCAGGCTGGATGGAGTGTAGTGGCGCCATCTCGGCCCAATGCAAGCTCCGCGTCACGGGTTCACGCCATTCTCCTGCCTCAGCCTCCCGAGTAGCTGGGACTACAGGCGCCCGCCACCACGCCCAGCTAATTTTTGTATTTTTAGTAGAGACGGGGTTTCACTGTTTTAGCCAGGATGGTCTCGATCTCCTGACCTTGTGATCTGCCCGCCTCGGCCTCCCAAAGTGCTGGGATTACAGGCGTGAGCCACCGTGCCTGGCCCACTTCTACTCTTTTGTCCAATTCTGTTTAAGAATATTTAGAGGCCGGGCGTGCTGTCTCACACCTTTAATCCCAGCACTATGGGAGGCGTAGGCGGGCGGATCACGAGGTCAGGAGATCGAGACCATTCTGGATAACATGGTGAAACCCCGTCTCTACTAAAAATACAAAAGATAATTAGCTGGGTGTGGTGGCGGGCACCTGTAGTCCCAGCTACTCAGGAGGCTGAGGCAGGAGAATGGCGTGAACCCGGGAGGCGGAGTTTGCAGTGAGCCGAGATTGCACCACTGCACTCCAGCCTGGGCGACAGAACAAGACTCCATCTCAAAAAAAAAAAAAAGAAAATTTAGAATGTATAGACTGTTGTATTTTCGTTGTAGAATAACCAGGAAGTTCTTAAACTGTTCCTTTTTTTGTTTCACAGAACCAATCTCTTCTCTTATTTTGAAGAATATGAATTTTACCTATGCCTTGTTGACATTTTCTTCTGTGTGCATTGTGCGTGTTCTGGACTCTTACCCTTCATTTCTGTTTTGTGCTCTTTCATGAATCATGTTTGGATTTAATTTTTTTTTTTTTTTTGAGACAGAGTCTAGCTCTGTTGCCCAGGCTGGAGTGCAGTGGTGCCATCTTGGCTTACTGCAACCTCCGCCTCATGGGTTCAAGCAGTTCTCTGCCACAGCCTCCCGAGTAGCTGGGATTACAAGCGCTGCCCACCACCACGCCCAGCTAATTTTTGTATTTTTAGTAGCAACGGGGTTGCACCATCTTGGCCAGGCTGGTCTTGAACTTCTGACCTCGTGATCCACCCGCCTCGGCCTCCCAAAGTGCTGGGATTACAGGCGTGAGCCACCGCGCCTGGCCTGGACTTTCTTTTTTTATAATGGAGCTACGACAAGCACTTGGAACCTCTCTGTCCGTGGCGGGGGTTTCCCTGTGGCCCTCGACTTAGGGAGGTCTGACAGTGAATCTGACCTTCTTGTTGGGTTTTCCCTACATCGCAGAGTCTTTAGACCTTTTTCTTGTGTCATATTAGTGCTAGAGAGGATTCCTCGACCCTCCCATCTGTCAGGGTTCAGGGAGCTACGTGGGAGATGCGTGCCAGGAGTCTCTGCTCTCATTGAGTGGCCCTCACTGGGTTCCACTGTCTTCCTTCACCTCCTCGCCCTTCCCACAGCAGGGCCTGCCATTCTAGTCCACCCCTCCTGCCTCAAGTGCTCTCTCTCTCTGTTCTGTGATTCCTTTAATGTGGCCAGTAAATCAGCTTATTGACGGTAGAAGTGCAGGCTGCCCAGATTTGGTCTGCCCTGGGGGATTTTTCTGGAGGGATTTTAGCTTATAGATCTGTATTTAACACTGGGGCTAAAAGAGCAGGAGGGTAAATGGAAATATTTAAAATAAATTACTTGATTTCCAGGATTGTGAATTTACCTAGTAATCAAAACTTAGAAGAGCAATGATTTCATACTTAAGGACAGTTCTGAGTGACAGAACTTGATGCGTCGAATGTTACGTTGCTTATATACGCTCCAAAAATTAATCATACCCTAAGAAATATGACACACGTCTGTCATAAAATAAATCACTTTTTCTAATCAGATTTTATTACCTTTCAGATCCGATCACATAGGACAGTATGCACCTTAAGATCCTGAAGAAACGGCACAAAATGTTCAAGTGATGTTTAGAAATAACTTGTGAGGTAAGAGTGTGATTATTTAGGGTCTAATCACTGTTTCCTTTCTCACAGCTGACAGTAGCTTGTATATTACTAAAAAGGTAACCTGTGCATGTGGTAAAGCAGAGGCGTGGTGCCAAGCTGACAGGCACGCTTTCCTTTTCACCTGCTGCCTTCCGGTCCTAAAAGGAGGGTGTATCTGTGGAGGGGACTCCATGAATTGAATTGATGAGTTCTTGGCCAGTATCACAAGATGAGGGGAATACCCCGCTTTCCACCTGAAATGGAAAGTGGTTTGTTTTTTTTTGTCTGTTTTTTTTGAGACGGAGTCTCAGTCTGTTGCCTAGGCTAGAGTGCAGTGGCGTGATCTTGGCTCTCTGCGACCTCTGTCTCCCAGTTTCAAGCGATTCTTCTGCCTCAGCCTCCCTAGTAGCTGGGATTACAGGCACCCACCATCATGCCCGGCTAATTTTTATATTTTTGGTAGAGAGGCGGTTTCACCATGTTGGCCAGGCTGGTCTTGAACTCCTGACCACAAGTGATCCACTCGCCTTGGCCTCCCAAAGTGCTGGGATTACAGGCGTGAGCCACTGTGCCCGTCCTGAAACAGAAAGTTTTTGCTTGTGTGGTTGTCCCTTTAAATATGGAGATTTGTAGTGTTGCTTTTGGTGTTCTGGGAAACAGGGCTTTATTTAACATGCCGAGAAAGAGCTTAGGTTCGGGAGTGTTGAGAAAATCCCATTAAATCGGCCATTAGGGTAGAAGAGTGATGCTGGGACATCTGTGTGAGAGTGCCTGGTGTTTGACAGTTCCCTCAGAAACTGTCTTGAGTATGAAGTCAACGGTGGTTTTGGAATTCAGTGCAGAATAAGGCTGTGCCCTTGCTCCTAAGGAATGTGTACATTTTAATACCGCATCTCAAATGGTCGTGCTGTTTGCTTTTAGATTAGCTTCCATGTAAAGGAATGGTTTCTTCATTTCTTTCCCTCCCTTCCTGTTGCATTACTCAAGTGTAAATACAGTGACTCAGAGACACGAGTGAGTGCACTGTGTTACTGAGAGCTGTATTTGTCCAGCCTAACCTTGCTATATTCGTTTGTTGCTTTGTTGAAAATAAAGCGATTTTTGGATTTCATGTTGACTTCTAATGGATCTTACAGATATGGCACTAAAGCCCTCAAGTATTATACGTCACCCTAATATGTGCTTATAGGAACGTCCTGCCATGGCCAGTGTTTGGTGTCTGTGGGCGCTCTCCTTACACAGCTGTGCCTGCCATCCGCACCCCCAGGTCAGGCATGGAGCCACAGCAGCATCCTGCACTCCGTGGAGGTCTTACCAGGACCTGAACCAGGAAGGCGGAGCTGAGCTGGCTCAGGTGTCACATGTGTGCCTTTAGAAGACTTTCAAGAGGCCCTGCTTTCTGGAGAGAGCTCAGACTGCCCAAACATTGTGCTCTGACAAAAGTATAGCTTGTTTTACTGCCCGGAAAGCACCCTTCCTTTTCTCATGGAACGTGTCCTATTAGAGAAGTCACCATAAAGCAAAATGATTCTGCTCAGAGGAATTTTTCAGCTTATGGCCTTGATGTACCTGGGCCCACAGATAACGATTCACCAAGAAACTTAGATGGAAATCAGCAGGAGGTGATTGGAATCTGAGAGAGGGACTGCTTGCTTTTTGTTGCATCTGCCTTTTAGCAAACATGCCCTTGCTGTGCGCCAGACAGCATGCAAGGCACAAGGGGGACAGGGCAGGAGGAGACCCAGACCCCCCTGGAGGGGCTGACATCAGGCCGGGAGGTGGGACCTGCAAGAGCTCTCAGGTAGCAAGTGGTAAGTACCTGGGAGGGAGAGCTGGTGAGCGTGCCCAGGGCTTCAGCGGAGGCAGAGAAACTTCCAGGTACTTTCTCAGCCCCCTGACAGTCAGGCTTTACTAGTAGTGCAGGCAGAAGCAGTTTCAGCCTTCATCTCCAGATAGTCACATCTGATGTCTAGAGACCCCTTCACAAAGTGCTCCTCAGAAGAAGAGAACTCCCTTTTCAGGTTGGCTTGCCTAGAAGAGAGAAAAGTTAGGCCCTGCAGGGTGAATGGGGTTTATGTAGAGGCAATGGTGCTGCAAAGGTGTTTGCAGGGGATGTTGAGCAGACAGATCCAGAAGATGTAGGTTCAGAAAATGCTGAAGGAATGGTTGGCTAAGGGGTCTGTCCAAATTCTTTTGATCTTTAGTTTTTTCTATTTCACTTAAATGCTTATTTTTAAAAGTTTTTTTAATTAAAACAATTTTTTTGACACTGGGTCTTACTCTGTTGCCCAGGCTGGACTGCAGTGGTGGGATCGTGGCTCAACCTGCCAGTCTCATGCGATCCTTCCACCTCAGTCCCCCAAACAGCTGGGACTACAGGTGTGTGCCACCATGCCTGACTACAAAAAAAAAAAAACAATTTTGTTTTGTAGAGATTGGGTCTTCCCATGTTGCGCAGGCCAGTCTCAAACTCCTGGGCTCAAAAGATCCTCCCACCTTGGCCTCCTAAAGTGCTGAGATTACAGGTGTAAGCCACCACACTCAGCCTTAAGCATGTATTTATTTATTTTTATTTTTTGAGACAGGATCTCTCTGTCATCCAGGCTGGAGCGTGGTGGCATGATTATGGCTGACTGCAGCCTCAACCTCCCAGGCTCAAGCAATCTTCCGCCCTCAGCCTCCCTAGTAGGTGGGACTACAAGCGCAAGCCACCATGCCTGGTTAATTTTTATTTTCTGTAGAGATGAGGTCTTACTCTGTTGCCCAGGCTGATCTCAAACTTCTGGGCTCAAATGATCCTTCTGCCTCAGTCTCCCAAAGTGCTGACTTGAGCCACTGCACCCAGCCTTAAACATTTTTTAAAGCTGCTTTTATCTGATTGAAAAATAGGGCTATTTTACGGACTTTGGAAAACAATTTCATTTTGCTCTTGTACCAGTCAGCATTTTTGCATCGAGAGGAAATTTTTTAAAGTATTTGGCGAATGAATCCTCACCACATGTTCATTCGGCAAATGTTTTCATAATTGCTATGTTCCAGTTGCATTTAAGAAAAGAAAAAGTCACACCCAGATTTGAAAAACAGCACCCAGTGCTGTTACTCAGTTGTAGTGACCTGACCTCTGAGAACATTCTTACTACACTCCTTTATTCACATTTCAGAAGCCACGGTTTCTGCACTCTGCCTGCTTAAAACATGAGGAGCGCTCCTGCTCTGAGAAGGTGCCAGGGTCAGTTGGTTAAAATATTTGTCAGTATTTTCTCCCCATGGGAAAGCTAGGGTGAAATTGACTGTCTCTTCCTTTCCCTGGCTCTTTATCTGTGATATTACAACTCTCAGAGCAAACACCGATAAGAGAAGGGCGTACAATCAAAGAAGCAGTCAAAACAGTTACCAGGAAAAGTGCACTTTTTTCTTTTTTCTTTTTGTTTCTGGAGAGGGAGTGTCACTCTGTCACTAGGCTGGAGTGCCGTGGTGCGATCTCGGCTCACTGCAACCTCCACCCCCCAGGTTCAAGCGATTCTCCTGCCTCAGCCTCCTGAGTAGCTGGGATTACAGGCACCTGCCACTGTGCCCGACTAATTTTTGTATTTTTAGTAGAGACGGGGTTTCACCAGCTTGGCCAGGCTGGTCTTGAACTTGTAACCTCGTGATTCACCGTCCTCTGCCTCTGAAAGCGCTGGGGTTACAGGTATGAGCCACCGTACCTGACCCACTTTTTTCTTTTCTTTTCTTTTTTTTTTTTGAGACTGAGTCCAGTGCGGTGGCGTGATCTCAGCTCACTGCAACCTCCGCCTCCCGGGTTCAAGTGATTCTCCTGCCTCAGCCTCCTGAGTAGCTGGGATTACAGGCGCACGCCACCGTGCCCGGCTGGTTTTTGTATTTTTAGTAGAGACGGGGTTTCACCATGTTGACCAGGCTGGTCTCAAACTCCTGACCTCCCAAAGTGCTGGGATTACAGGCATGAGCCACTGTGCCTGGTCCTACTTTTTTCTTTAGTTTCTTTAGATCTTGTATGTTCTTAGAAATCAGATGCTATTGGAAATAGGGAAGAAGTGTCAAAAGGATGGCTTGCAAAAGAATGGATTAATAAATGAAGGAAAGGCTGGGCATGGTGGCTCTACCTGTAATCCCAGCACTTTGGGAGGCTGAGGCAGGAGGATTGAGCCCAGGAGTTCCAGAGCAGACCAGGCAACGTAGTCAGACCTCATCTGTGAGCTGTGATTGTGCCACTGCACTCCAGCTTGGGCAACAAAGGGAGACTGTGTTCCCAAAACAACAAAAACAGGAAACTTTTAAAAGATTAAAATAGAGGCCGGGTGCAGTGGCTCATGCCTGTAATCCCAGCACTTTGGGAGGCCGAGGCAGATGGATCACCTGAGATCAGGAGTTTGACACCAGCCTGGCCAACATGGTGAAACTCCATCTCTACTAAAAATACAAAAAAATTAGCTAGGTGTGGTGGTGGGCGCCTGTAATCCCAGCTACTCGGGAGGCTGAGGCAGGAGAATCACTTGAACCCGGGAGACGGAGGTTGCAGTGAGCCAAGATCGCACCACTGCACTCCAGCCCGGGCAACAGAGTGAGACTTGGTTTCAAAAAAAAGATTAAAATAGAGATGAAGGGCATTCTAGAAGCAGGGTAGAGTGTCAAGGAACAGAGATATAAAAATGGGAGTCTGCTCCAAAAACATCACAGATAAGCGAGGATAAACTGAGAATCAAATTGAGAAAAAACAGGTAAGACCAATGAGGTCAGTGTGTATGAGGCGGTGTAAAGATGAATAGAGAAACAGTGACTTACTCGTCATTCTTTCATCATGCTGCTTGCTGAAGTGTGTGCCGAGCACCTGCTTGGGAGCATTGAGGTGAGCTGCTGAGCAGAGCAGGAACAGGTGGGGCTCAGGGGAGCAAGCACAGCAGTGATACAGCAGAGCTCCTCTCCACGCTGCCGGGGAACCCAGTGCTGGGACTTTGCGTCTAGCTTGTGCTTTCCATAATCTTTTTATGTGGCCATGGCTGGCCATAGATACAGTTTTGTATATGTAGGCATAACCTGTACTGTGGGACTTACTGTGTTGTAGTAAAGCAATCAATCAAGTCAGAGATTTAAAAATTCAGATCTTAGTTATGTTTTTATGTTCTTTCCCACTATGTGTATTTAGACTAACTTCATGAAATGGCCAAGGACAAACTGTAACACATCATATTTAAGGTAGCTTGTGAGCTTTTTGAGCCTTACCAGCTCTGTGTCGTCCCCCTCCCCAGGGTGCGTCAGGGAAATCATGCAGCCATCAGGACACAGGCTCCGGGACGTCGAGCATCATCCTCTCCTGGCTGAAAATGACAACTATGACTCTTCATCGTCCTCCTCCTCCGAGGCTGACGTGGCTGACCGGGTCTGGTTCATCCGTGACGGCTGCGGCATGATCTGTGCTGTCATGACGTGGCTTCTGGTCGCCTATGCAGACTTCGTGGTGACTTTCGTCATGCTGCTACCTTCCAAAGACTTCTGGTACTCTGTGGTCAACGGGGTCATCTTTAACTGCTTGGCCGTGCTTGCCCTGTCGTCCCACCTGAGAACCATGCTCACTGACCCTGTGAGTACTGGCTGCGTCTCTGGGTGGCTCTCTTGTGTCTGGTCTAGTGTCCGCAGGTGTGGCTGACCCTTTGGAGGAAGCAGTGCACAGGGACAGATTGACATGGGTGTGGAACAAGAAAGGTGGATTGAGCTCATTTTGGGAGCAGATTCCCTTTAGGCTGAGAATAAACATAGGCCAGACCTAGCGCAGTGAAATACCCCTAGTTCCTGATGCCTTGCAGGCCACTAGATTCAGCTTCCAGCTGGGCTTTCAGGCTGTTCCTGAGTTTTGAGACATCCTTCAATCAGGGAAGGGCATTCGGGCCGATGGTACAGATCTTGCAGCTCAGCCATCCGTCACCTCTAGTGAGTGAGTTCCAGGCTTCCCACAGAGCTTGGAGGAGATGCCCAGCAGCTGCAGGCGTGCAAAGTCAGGTATTAGCAGTCAGTAGATTTTCATTTGAAAAAAGTTCTTTCCACTGCTTTAAAACAGTGGTTTTAAACCATGGTATAGGGACTCCCAATTCGTCAATTTAAAATCTACTGGGCTCTTGTCTGTTTCTAAGCTTTCTCTCAAGAAGGTACCCAGACGTTAATAAGATTAGGACTTTTTTTTTTTTTTTGAGACGGAGTTTTGCTCTTTTTGCCCAGGCTGGAGTGCAATGTGCGATCTTGGCTCACTGCAACCTCTGCCTCCCGGGTTCAAGCTATTCTCCTGCCTTAGCCCTCTGAGTAGCTGGGATTACAGGCATGCACCACAATGCGTGGCTAATTTTGTATATTTAGTAGAGACAGGGTTTCACCATGTTGATCAGGCTGGTCTTGAACTCCTGACCTCAGGTGATCCACCCGCCTCGGCCTCCCAAAGTGCTGAGATTACAGGCGTGAGCCATCGCGCCTGACCAGGACTCTTTTTTGAGAAGAAACTGAAACGGATCAGCTCACAGAATGTGGTCTGCACGTGGCTTTATCTGTCTTTGCTTTATCTGAATTAATTATTCAGGGTTTGGATGTACATTGTTTACTGTCTCCTGTTTTACTAGTAGAGGTCATGGGCAGCTGTCCTGGGAATGGGACGGTATTATAGGCCCAACCAGTGGGCAGCTGGGGAATGGTACCTTGGGGACAAACTTGGAAGCAAAGTCTGCCAGTGGCTTTGTAGCCTGATGTGATGGTGGAGTCTTTGACCATAACTGAGTCTCTTCTCCGATGGGTTTGTGCCTTCAGAGAATTAAAGGCTGTCTTGTCATTTCCTTTTACGCAGCAAGTCTCCCTCTAGGAGCCAGACCCTGCTCCTGATCCCTGTGTGTCTCCGCCCTCTCCTTCCTTGGCTGCAGCAGAAACCCCTTGTTTGTTGCCCAAAGTGCCCAGGCACTTCGACAAAGGAGAGGGCCAGCTACAGGGCTAGGTCCAGCTCAGCGATTTTTACTGGAATATTGCCTTGTAGGAAAAATCCAGTGACTGCCGACCATCTGCCTGCACAGTGAAAACTGGGCTGGACCCAACCCTTGTGGGCAGTTGTGGTGAGGGAACCGAGTCTGTGCAAAGCCTCCTGCTTGTGAGTGTGGGGTAGGCACATGGGGGAGGGTCAGCCCGGCTGGGACTCCTCAGCAGTTTGCTCCTCTTTGCTGACAAGCGCACTTGCCCCTTCCTCCTCTGCGCTCAGACTCTACAGCTACTCAGCAGTCCAGCTTCTGCTCCCACCCCGCTCCTGCTCCTGCGGAAAAGGCCCCAGAAGCCTGGAGAGCTGGAGGCGGCCAGGAAGTCAGGGTAGAAGGTGTGTGTGCAGGGCATGCTGCCGCCCTGGTGGGCAGATTTCTTTTGCTTTTGTATTACTGCAGAGAATGTTGAATGGAACATTCTGAGGGAGAAGTTGGAGATATTGGGTGTCAGGGGTGTTTTGATTGAGATTTAATTCACATAGCACTAAATCCATCCTCGTGTGTAGTCCTGTGGTGTTCAGTGCTTCCACAGAGTGTCCAACCATCACCCAGTCGGTTTTAGGACATTTTTATCACCTCAGAAAGGAACCCCACACCCCTTAGCCATCACTTCCCAGTTCCCCGACCCCACCACCCGACGCCCTCTGCCCCTGGCAACCACTCATCTGCTGTCTCTGTGGAATTTGCATGTTCAGGGACTTTTTTTTTG
Organism: Gorilla gorilla gorilla; assembly: GCF_029281585.2. NCBI lineage: Eukaryota > Metazoa > Chordata > Mammalia > Primates > Hominidae > Gorilla > Gorilla gorilla. The sequence goes on along the minus strand of NC_073242.2, from coordinate 115,497,133 downwards.
AGACGGAGTCTCACTCTGTCGCCCAGGTTGGAGTGCAGTGGCGCGATCTTGGCTTACTGCAACCTCCGCCCCCGGGTTCACGCCATTCTCCTGCCTCAGCCTTCTGAGTAGCTGGGACTACAGGTGCCTGCCACCATGCCCGGCTAATTTTTTTGTATTTTTAGTAGAGACGGGGTTTCACCGTGTTAGCCAGGATGGTCTCGATCTCCTGACCTTATGATCTGCCCGCCTCGGCCTCCCGAAGTGCTGGGATTACAGGCGTGAGCCACTGCGCCTGGCCGCCTGTTGAGGGACTTTCATAGTCATCTCGTCTGTGGCCTTTTGTGCCTGGCTCTCACCAGGCATCGCGTTTTCGGGGTCCATCGTGCTGTGGCATGATCAGCGCTTCATTTGGTTTAAGGCTGAATAATATTCCATGCTCTGGCCGGACCCGTCTCGCCTATAGCCATCGTTAGTTGATGGGCATCTGGACGAGTTCTGCTTTTCGGCTGTTACAAATCATGCTGCTCTGAACGGCCGCGTATAAGTTTTTGTGTGGATGGGTGTTTCATTCCTCTTGGGTATATACCTAGGAGTGGAGTTGCTGGGACATATGGTGACTCTATGTTTAACCTTTTGTGGAACTGCCAAGTATTCTCTAAAGTGTCCCCACTGGGGGCAAAAAAAGAAAAAGGAAAAAAAATCTTGTGGGGAAGGGAATGATGAAAAAAAAACAAACCCAAAAACATCGAAGCATCCACACCATTTTACATTCCCACCTGCAGTGTGTCCACATCTTCAACACATTACTGCCGTTCTTTTGTGACGCCGTATCTCACTGTCTTTGCTGTGTATCTCCCTAATGACCAACGATGTTGAGCATCATTTCATGTGCTTCTTGGCCATTTGTGTGTCTTCTTTGGAGGCATGTCTGCTTGAGTCCTCTGGTGACAAGTGACAGAAACCACCAGGAGTCACTGTAAATGAAACTGAGGAAGGGGGAGTATGCAGAGCCCCAGGGCAAGGATGCTTCTGGCTGCTGGCAGGCTGTGGAGTGGAAGGTGGACAGAGGGGAGAGGCTGGCAGCTGTCCTCAGGCTTTGTCTGTCTCTCTGAGTCCTGGCTTTCCTGCTGCCCAGGGAAGAAGGGCAGTCCCCAGAGCAGGTGGAGTGGCAGTCACTGATGTCCAGATCTACTTTTCTGAAGGGGAGAGTGGGCATGGCCCAGCAGGGTCAGGTGTCACCTCTGTCCTCCCAGTGGGGAGTTGATTTCTTCTCTCCACAGATCATGTCTTTACCCTACCAGGGTCCAGTCCAGGCTGAACTAGAACCATCACATCACCTCTGAACTGAGCAGTTGAGGGGTTGGGGCACATACCCCAGTGGGACTTCATGTCATTTTTCTAAACCAATAGGACTGGGCAGTCCTCGCTGGGATTGCCCTGGACAATACAAATTGGGATTTGTATTGTCACTTGAGGAAAGTCATTGGTGCTTTGAGTGAGGAGTGGAGGGGAAGATGGGGTCAGAGGCCTACTGATAGAGCAATGAACCCTGCTGTGGAAGGATGCAGCTTTGATCCCAAGCTTTGGGATCGTGAGAGGGCTGGGAGGGAGGAAGGCCACCCACGGCCCTGGGCCCTGCATCCCTTTACTTGTTAGAGCCTGTGTCTTCAATGCCAGCCGCATGGATGCCCACGAGCCTTCTCGGCAGCCGTGCGAGTGCCTTCCGGAGGTACCCTTCATGGGGCCGCGGCTGCTGTCCAGGAGCTCTGCCAAAAGCGTGCTTTCCTCCCACCCTCACAGCAGTGCTGGGACGTAGGTGGAGCATCCGTGTGAGAACACGAGGCCTCGCTGTGCCAGTAAGAGGCCAGGCTGGGATTTGAACCAGATTGTCTTATCTTCAGAGCCCCGGCCTCGAAAATTTCACTTCTTATGGGAAATTCCAAATGTGCACGGTAGGAAGAAAAGAGCACTCCACCTTGAGCTTGTCACCACATCATGTGGTGGCCTTGCCCACGCCGTTCCCCTCCCCCAGATAACCCGCCTAAATCTCACTCATTCTTTTGTTTCATTTGTAAACGTGTGTATCTTTTAAAAGGGCTCTGTAAAAACATAACCTCAATACCGGTAGCTCATGTAAAGCAGTATATTTAATACCACCTATCCTGTTAGAGTTCAAATTTCCTCAATTGTCTCCATTCTTTTTTTTTTTTTTTTTTTGAGACAGAGTCTCACTCTGTTGCCCAGGCTGGAGTGCAATGGCAGGATCTCGGCTCATTGAAACGGTCACCTCTTGGGTTCAAGCGATTCTGTCACCTCAGCCCTCTGAGTAGCTGCGATTACAGGCATGTGCCACCATGCCCGGCTAGTTTTTGTATTTTTAGTAGAGATGGGGTTTCATCATATTGGCCAGGCTGGTCTTGAACTCTTGACCTCAAGTGATCCGCCTGCCTCGGCCTCCCAAAGTTCTAGGATTACAAGTGTGAGTCACCGTGCCTGGCCTGTCTCAATTCTTTTATAATTTTTTTCCCTTGAATCAGGATCCAAATAAGGATCCATACAGTGTGATTGGTTTATGTGTCTCTAACATCTCTTTTAATTAATCTCTGTGGTCCCTGCAATCTCTTTTTTTCCCTTGGGGTTTAAGTTGAAGAAACACAGTTCTTTGTTTGCAGTTTACATCCCTGTACTGGGTTTTGCTGTGCTCCTCGTCTCCAGCGTTTTCCATAAATTAGGAGGCAGATCCACAGGCCCGGCCCCATTCTTACCTGCCGCTTAGTTAGGCCCTGGGGATCCAGAATGCATGACAGGGAGCTGGGGTGGAGAGCAGGGGAGAGAGGACCGGAAGCATGCTCTGCAAAGCCTAACTGCCCTGGAAGGGCGAGGTGGCACAGAGCGCCTTGCCCGGGCCTGGCTGGCTGCTTTGTCTCATCAGGGCAGACTGGAAGTGGGATGTGGGCAGGGGCACCAGAAGAGGGAACAGCCAATCAGGGAGCACCTCTGAAGGGAGGCCGCCGGGTGTTTGGGTGGGAGGGAGGAGCCTGAAGGCATCCCATGGCCTGAAGCCTATGGTCAGTCCCACAAGAAGATGAGTGGGAAACATTCAAGAAGTGTTTTAGAAAAAAACCTCCCGAAAATGGTTAAAATGGGAACTGAGGAATGTGCTCAATTACTTGGAAGGTTTGTTCTGGTGGGAAGAAGAATGCCCCATGGGTGCAGAGGAAACGGTGCTCCAGCCCCTGCCGCTGTCATCGTGGGCACATCCTGGCGAGGCCGTTTGAGATGGTGCAGCCGTGCTCACCCCCTCTGCATATGGTCTCTGTTTCTGCCAAACCACATCTCGAACGGCTCAGGATGAAAATGTAGGTGATAGACTCGGGGCCTCAGGTGGAAGGAACCCCTCCTTGAAACCCCCAGGACACCATGCCCGTGAAGAGTTTCATTGTCTGCCCAGGGTTCTGAGCAGCAAAAAGGAATCCCTGGACCCAGCAAGTGCCTGAAATCCCACATAGTCTTAGGTCCCTGAGGGTCACCCAATGTGTACTTGGCTTCCCCTTCGAAATGCCTTTCCTTGGTCATAAGTGACCAAAAACTGGGGTAGTATTGGGGTAGCCGCTTTCCAGAAGTGTATTGTGCCACATCGTATCATATTTGCTGCTGCTGTGGAAAAGTGCATGCATGGCTCATAAAATTACGGTGTTTGGAGTTTTAAAATCTGGCCCATTTCCTCTGAGGAGATGTGTAATACTCGACTGTCACCTGGGGCATATATGCAACATTGTGGAATTTTATAAATCAAAGCAGTGTTAAGATCCCTAGATTGTTGGAGGAAAGTTGATTGAAGACTCCAGGCCGGGCACGGTGGCTCATACCTGTAATCCTAGCACTTTGAGAGGCTGAGGCGGTTGGATCACGTGAGGTCAGGAGTTCGAGACCAGCCTGGCCAACATGGCGAAACCCCGTCTCTACTAAAAATACGAAAAATTAGCCGGGTGTGGTGGCGCACACCTATAATCCCAGCTACTTGGTAGGCTGAGGCAGGAGAATCGCTTGAACCCCGGAGGCAGAGGTTGCAGTGAGCCAAGATCACACCACTGCACTCCAACCTGGGCAACAGAGCAAAACTCTGTTTCAACAAAAATAAAAAAAAAAAAAGACTCTAAATTGTAGAATGTAAGTTAAGTAAAAATTTCTTTTTTTTGCTGGAGTGCAGTGGCGTGATCTTGGCTCACTGCAGCTTCCACCTCCCGGGTTCTCTGCCTCACCCTCCCGAGTAGCTGGGATATTACAAGCGCAGGCCACCACGCCCAGCTAATTTTTGTATTTTTAGTAGAGATGGTGTTTCGCCATCTTTGCCAGCCTGGTCTTGAACTCCTAACCTCGTGATCCACCCACCTCAGCTTCCCAAAGTGCTGGGATTAAAGCCATGAGCCACCCTGCCCAGCCAGTAAAATGTTTTACTTATTCTGATTTAAGTTTTCAAAGATGAGTTTAAACCCTTTTCTAACTTCTTTAAGGAGGCAGCATGTTAGGAAACACTTTGATCTTGACCAAAACAGCTTCCCCATATTGCGGCCATGGGACTGACGGGGCCTTGTTTGGAGGAAGTAAACCTCAGGGGAGGTTTGGGCAGTCAACACTCACATTTGCCCTGGGGCCCCCCTGCCTGTGCTGCCCAAGGCTCCAGCTCTGGCCTGTTGGTAGCCCTGAATCCAGCGGGCAGCAGTCTCTGGCTCTGCAGGGCGCTCACCTGCTGAACTTTCTAAAATTTGGATGTCAACCCTCACCCTGTAGAGGTTCAGATCTGTGGCTCCAGAGCCCAGCGAGGCACCTGTATTTTAAGGAGCTTCAGCAGGGCCATGTGCTGTTGGCAGAGCCCTTCACCACCTCTGCCATCTCCCAGGCTGTTAGCTCCCACCTTCCATTTGCCCCACCTATATCCCCTGTCTTTGCACAATCACTGCAGCCCTGACTGCTGTTCCCAATGTCCGTGGGTCTCATTCTCCAGATCTGTGATTTCTACCTGAAGTGCAGGATCCAGGCTAAGAGGCAGACACAAGGCCTTGTTCCTCTTCTTGAGGCATTGGAACCCCCAGGCAGGTCTGCCTATTTTATTCCACCCTGCCACAGCTCCCAGAATTGTCTCCCACAAACATGGTTTTGATGACATATCTCCACTGCCCAAAGAACAAAGCCTCTGCTGTTGCAGCCAGCTCTGGCCTTACCTTCCCTACAGCGGGTCCTCAGTTGACATGGTGCCGGTAGGGTGACTCTTGGCCTTCAGCTCTGCCCCTTACCAGCAGCTCACGGCCTCCCCAACTCCTCTTTCCGCTGCTTCGCCATTGCTCGTCTTCTCCAGCTCCTCTAGCACTTGGGGCACAGATGGATGCACGTTCAAGTTTCTGATGCCGCTGGGCGGCCTCGTTGCCAGACATGAATCGGGTCAGGTGGTCTGGGCCGCCACCGCCAGGTTTGTGTGTGAATGCCTTTGAGGAAGTTGGCCAAGAGACAAAAGTATCATGTCACTTTAGCAACACGAAATTAAAGTCCTTTTTGAGATTGTTTTGTTCTTTGTTCCCCGACTGCCTGATAAGAAAACTCTGCGCAGTGCTTATCAGTCACCTCCCTGTCAGCAGGGGCTACAGGGAAGTGGTGTGCAAAGAGGTTCCCTGCCCCCCCTGGGGACAGTCAGTGCCCTTGTCTGGGAATAAGCCTTGCCTCTGAAAATGCAGGTGGTTAAGCCATTTATCAAAAGGATAATAAGGTAGTTGTTTTTAATTGTTTGATGATATAGAAAATATATGATTTTTTTTTTTTTTTTGGAGATGGAGTCTTGCCCTGTCGCCCAGGTTGGAGTGCAACGGCGTGATCTTGGCTCACTGCAACCTCTACTTCCTGAGTTCAAGCGATTCTCCTGCCTCATCCTCCTAAGTAGCTGGGATTACAGGCGCCTGCCACCGCGCCTGGCTAATTTTTTGTGTCTTTAGTAGAGACGGGGTTTCACCATGTTGACCAGGCTGGGTTGGCCAGGCTGGTCTTGAACTCCTGACCCCGTGATCCACCCGCCTCAGCCTCCCAAAGTGCTGGGATTACGGGTGTGAGCCACTGCACCCGGCTTGATGTTTTTAACTTTGATTCTCCCCAACTAAAGTACATTCTTCTTATATGGTAGGGGGCAGTACCCAAAGGAAACGCTACAAAAGAATACATGGAGAGCTTGCAGCTGAAGCCCGGGGAAGTCATCTACAAGTGCCCCAAGTGCTGCTGTATTAAACCCGAGCGCGCCCACCACTGCAGGTACGTGCACTGCTGTATTAAACCCGAGCGCATCCGCCACTGCGGGTACATGCACTGCTGTATTAAACCCGAGCGCATCCGACACTGCGGGCACCTGTGCTGCTGTATTAAACCCGAGCGCATCCGCCACTGCAGGTACATGCGCTGCTGTATTAAACCAGAGTGCGCCCACCACCGCAGGTACATGGCCCCTGAGCATCTGGGCAGCGTTGTATGGGTGAGGCCGTAGGTGTCATATTCTTTCTGGGGTAGGGAGGTGAGTAAAGGGCCCGTGCCCTAGAGTCTTTTTGGGAGCTGGGAAACAGTATGGACTCAGGGATCCCCTCCTTCCCGAGGGACTCGCTGTGGCTCAACAACTGGAGGAGGTGACAAGCTTCCCGCCTCTGTTGTGGCACACATGCCACACGGGCCAGCACGTGTGTGCTCACAGCTCCTGGGCACATCCTGTGTGGGGGCCAGAGGAAAGGCTCAGAACCTTCCCCTCACTCCTGCTCTGGGTTCTTCCAGCCAGCCAGAGAGGCTGTTGTGCGTTCACTTTTGTTCTTACCTGGGGTGGTGGTGCAGCGTAGAAGCAAGGTTCTTTTGGATGTGCTCTCATTTTTTTGTTGTTTTTTTTTTTTGTATTTATTTGGGCGTGCTCTCAAACACCAGCTCCTGTATTTTTTAAAAGCCACAGTCCAGTTATCTGCTTGGCTCAAGTAGCCTTCCTGGCCCTCACACCTCATCCCTGCTGGTCTTGGTTGCATTTTATCCTCTTCCCCCAGATTTGCCAGTTCCTGACTCCTTTTTCTGCTCCTGGAGGGGCTGGCTGTTGATTTCACGTGTTGAAGTGTGAATGTCTGGGTGTATTTCTCCATTCCTTGAAATAGTTGTCACACGTCCCTGTACTGTGTGGCAGGCTGCACCTGGACAGTGCCCTTCTCCTGGGGGGTCGTGGCCTGCTTGAATAGGCTGGAAGCCATTGATGGCCTCCAACGGGAGGAAACCCAGATACAGGGTGCTGACTGCTTTATGGCTAGAGTGAAAGCTTTAAAAGATTCATATCCACATGGTTTGGCCAGAAAGTAAAGAAAGATGAAATGGTATCGGAGAGTAAATGGGTGGCTGTTTTGGGCTGGGGTTGGAAATAGGCAGTGACTGCATATGGGCTGAGGTTTCTTTCTGGGATGGTGGGAATGTTCGAAAATTAGATGGTGATGGTCTCACAACTCTGCAGATAGAATAAAAATCATTGAATTGTACATTGCAAATGGGTGAACTTTTATGGTATATAAATTTTTTTGGGGATGGGGGGATGGAGTCTTGCTCTGTCGCCCAGGCTGGAGTGCAGTGGCATAATCTCGGCTCACTGCAACCTCTGCCTCTCAGGCTCAAGCGATCCTTGTGCCTCAGCCTCCGTAGTAGCTGGGATTACAGGCACCCGCCACCATGCCTGGCTGATCTTTGTATTTTTAGTAGAGACGGGGTTTTGCCACATTGGCCAGGCTGGTCTCGAACTCCTGACTTCAGGTGATCCACCTGCCTCGGCCTCCCAAAGTGCTGGGATTACAGGCATGAGCCACCTCGCCTGACCTATGGTATATAAATTATACTTCAATAAATCTGTTTAAGATAAAATGGGAATGTTTTGGAAGTCAGGTGCTGTGGAGGTCGGGCAGGGAGCCAAGGTCAATGAATAGAAGGTGACGCTGTGGGTGGGTGCGGTGGCTCACGCCTGTAATCCCAGCACTTTGGGAGGCCGGGGTGGGCGGATCACGAGGTCAGGAGATCGAGACCATCCTAGCTAACATGATGAAACCCCCATCTCTACTAAAAATGGAAAAAAAAAAAATTAGCCGGGTATGGTGACTGGTGCCTGTAGTCCCAGCTACTCGGGAGGCTGAGGCAGGAGAATGGCGTGAACCTGGGAGGCAGAGCTTGCAGGGAGCTGAGATTGCGCCACTGCACTCCAGCCTGGGCGACAGAGCAAGACTCCATCTCAAAAAAAAAAAAAAAAAGGTGACGCTATGATAACAAGTCTGCCTGGAGCGAACCTGCTGCCATCGATGTCTGCTTGATGTAATTAAATGGTGCAAGCTTGGACTAAAAAGTAATCGATAATCAAATTAGTTATTTAAAATTGGACATACAGAGTGTTTTGGGCAAAAGAAAAATACAGCTGTTAAAAACAAGATGACTTCATGCCTGGGTGTGTAGTTGATGATTCAAGATGAATATGCAATCCATACTGCATATTCATCAGTGAATATGGATTGAGTGGTAGGAATTAATTGAAGATACAAAGAATGTTTCTCCCTGAAGGTAAAATTTCAATTTTTGTTTTTTATTGAAATAGACTTGTAAGCTTGCAAAATTAGGAACATTACTGATAGGTGTACATGATCCAGCTCTACTGGGGGAGTGTCTGAGAACTCGTGAAGTATGGCTTAGTGTGACCTTTCGCCCCAACCTGTTGGTCCATTGAGTATTTTCCTTAGGAAACGGAAGACATTTAATTAAAATGATAAACCTTAAAGGAATATAGTGAGAATGTATGATATTTTTTTGACATGTTGTATTAGAATATGCATTCTAATTTTCCTCCACCTTTGATTTTATTTGGTTGTGTTACTCTGGTTTCCTCAGAGCATGGAATACTGAAAAATCAAACTCTCCTTTTCAGTATTTGCAAAAGATGTATTCGGAAAATGGATCATCACTGCCCGTGGGTGAACAATTGTGTAGGAGAAAAGAATCAAAGATTTTTTGTGCTCTTCACTGTAAGTAAAAATATTTTTGTATTGAATTGACATTGAATTTGAAATTCTTTAACTGCTTCTTGCCTGGAGCAGGGAAATCTACTAACGTCAGGCCAGTTTCTCTCCAGCCTTTTCTCCAGGATTCAAATTATAACTACTGTGCTGTCATTGGCAGGAAGTAGTCCCAATAAGTAATATGTTGCTTGTATTATTTTAGGTGTTCACTGTAATTTAATTCTCTCCCAGATGTCCTCAATCGCTATTGTTTATTAATAATAACAGGAATCTTCCTAAAGTATGTTAGAGTTTATTTCCTTTTTCTTTTCTTTTTTTTTTTTTTTTTTTTGAGATGGAGTTTTGCTCTTGTTGCCCAGGCTGGAGTGCAATGGTGCGATCTCGGCTCACTGCAACCTCCGCCTCCTAAGTTCAAGTGATTCTCCTGCTTTAGCCTCCCAAGTAGCTGAGATTACAGGCATGCACCACCACGCCTGGCTAATTTTGTATTTTTCGTAGAGATGGGGTTTCTCCATGTTGGTTGGGCTGGTCTTGAACTCCCGACCTCAGGCGATCCGCCCACCTCGGCCTGCCAAAGTGCTAGGATTACAGTCGTGAGCCACCGTGCCCGGCCGTTTATTTTTTTATAGACGAGGTTTTGCTGTGTTCCCCAGGCTGGTCTTAAATTCCTGAGCTCAAGCGATCTGCCCGTCTTGGCCTCCCAAAGTGCTGGGATTACAGGCGTGAGCCACCATGCCCAGCTGTATTTTTCTATAAAATTATTCTACTTGGTCTAATATGATCTTGGGTAGGAAAATGTCAACTGCTGCCATTTAATCCTTCCCTCATTTTTTTCTCTGACAAGATGGAGGTATACACATGATGTGTCATCAGCCTTTGCTCTTAGAAAGACTTGTTTAAGTTACTAACTGGCTGGGTGGATCACTAGAGGTCAGCAGTTACAGACCAGCCTGGCCAACATGGTGAAACCCCATCTCTACTAAAAATGCAAAACAGTTAGCCGGGCATGGTGCTTGTAGTCTCAGCTACTTGAGAGGCTGAGGCAGGAGAAGCGCTTGAGTCTGGCAGGCGGAGGTTGCAGTGAGCTGAGACTACGCCACTGCATTCCAGCCTGGACAACAGAGGGAGACTCTGTTTCTAAAAAAAATAAAAAATAAAAGTGACTAACCAATCTCCCCCTCATTCTAGATGTATATAGCTCTGTCTTCAGTCCATGCTCTGATCCTTTGTGGATTTCAGTTCATCTCCTGTGTCCGAGGGCAGTGGACTGGTAAGTTCCCTGGCTGTGTGTCATTCCTGGCTGTGCATGCTGTTATTGGGTGAAAGGGGAAAGCTTTAAAGGAAGAACCAGGTTTCCAATTTTGAAGGAAATCATTGCAATTATTTTAGCAATTGAATTTTAAAGAATTTAGTTAAGTTTTACCACCACCATTTTACTAGTATATTGTTTCCCCTAAAGCTTGTGTCTGTCTCCTGGTCAGCTAGCTCGCCATTGTTCAAAGCAGGCTTCGCGTTGCTTACGTGAGTGACCGACCCTAAGCAAGTGTAGTGAAAATAGGTGCTTGTTATCCTACCTTAGATATGCAGTGAGGTCTGGACAGGCTCATCCCACCCCAGGGGAACATGGTGAACAGACTCCTGTGAGCACTGCTCACTGGTATGGGTGCACACAACTCTTCTGGTCTGGCTTCATTTGCCATTTAATTCACAAATACAGTGTCAATAGAAACCTCAGAAAATACAGACTCTTTTGAAACCACTGGCCAGGAAGTCATGGTATGAATTTTTGCTTGGAAGGGTGGCCCTCCTCTGCTCCTTGGAGAACAATGAATGTGCCCATTTAGAAAGTGAACAACTTCCCCCTGGAAGCTGGCCAGGGGCTGGCCCTAGAGGATTCTTCTCTGAGCCAAACATTCTGCCACTCGGGGTATTCAGGACCAGTTATAACCAACTTCCTCTTGTCCGCAGAATGCAGTGATTTTTCACCTCCGATAACTGTAATCCTGTTGATCTTCCTGTGCCTTGAGGGTCTTCTGTTTTTCACTTTCACTGCAGTTATGTTTGGCACCCAAATCCACTCCATATGCAACGACGAGACGGTAAGCTTTGTTCTCGGCTGTGTGGACTTCATATGTGGTCCAAGCTTGAGTAAATGAAAAGTCCTAATGTCAACAATAGGTGCCTGTGGACTGACTCGGGAACGTAATGGGACAGTCTTGATGAGCTGCAACCGGCTCCCTGTGTTTGCTGTTTCTTTCATTCTGGGCAGTGCATATTTCTAGTCTCAGTTTGATTTGCAAGTCAGCAGAGCCAGGCAGATTCCCAGCTCCCAGTGCAGTCAGTAAATTTCAGGGAACTGACTGCGTTTAGGGCCTGGCTCTGCAGGCCTGGAGTGGCGCTCAGTAAATGTCCGTACACAGTAACTAACGAGCGACAAATGTTGGTGCCTGGCTGGGAGGGCCACTGTGGTAGTCTGGGCTGGCCACGTGGCTGCAGCCGGGCTGGGCTCACAGAGGCCACGGGGTCTGGATCGGGGCAGAGCTGGGAAGGAGAGTTCACTCACCTACCCTCCATCGAGCCCACACTGTGCTTGAGCACGGTGTGATTCTGAGGCTTGGTGGGGTCTGCCGAGCTTCCTGGAGCCGCTGCCACTTGCTTTTCTTTCTGCTTCCAGGAGATCGAGCGATTGAAAAGTGAGAAGCCCACGTGGGAGCGGAGGCTGCGATGGGAAGGGATGAAGTCCGTCTTTGGGGGGCCCCCCTCACTCCTCTGGATGAATCCCTTTGTGGGCTTCCGATTTAGGCGACTGCCCACGAGACCCAGAAAAGGCGGCCCGGAGTTCTCAGTGTGAGGCGTGGCTCAACAGACTGAAACTTGCTCACAGACTTCCAGTTATTTATTTGGGGTCTGAAGGGTATCAACAGCTCATCTGTGACCAACAGGGCAACTGGAACCTACACAAACCAATTGCTTGCAGCAAGCAGAGTTTTATATATTTATAGTCACAGATGGCAGAGGAAGAGGCTCTCAGTCCCCACCTGTACAACGACGGAAAGGTGTGTGGCCACACGAAGAAGCCAAACGCCATGGCCTCCTGCAGAGCTGGGGCTTCTGTGGAGAATACTTCGGGTTATTACATGGGTTATTCAAATCCTGGGTCCTGAGCTGCTGTTTCCAATCATGAAGAAAAACAGTGAATCCAGTGAACAGGGATTCTCCGAGCAGTCATTTCAGGGGGCTCCTCCTGACCCCGCCACTCAGCAGTGCACTCCCCGGATCACAGCAGGGCGTTGACACAGAAAGACGTTTTGGTCTCGATTAGCTCCGATGCTTTGCACTGAAGTTGCAAAAGATCTGTGCACTGAATAGTGAAGGTGGCTTCCGGCACACTCCCCGCTGCCCCGGAAGAGACATCCTTTGACCCTCTCAGCAAGTCTGTGTGTGTGCGTGTCTGTGCGTGTGTGCGCGTGTGTGCATGTGTGTCAGAATTGCCAGTGTTGTTTAGGCAGTGTAACATTTACCGGCTGTGTACAGCAAACAAGCTATTTTTTAGAAACCGACGTTTCAGGGAAGAGGGGAGAGCGCCGCGGGGTCCTGCCCGTGGTTACTATGAATGTATTGCTGTTGGAGGACATCTCGATCCAAAGAACAGCCGTTCCTGTGCGGCCCTTCGTTGCCCTCCTGCTTTCATTTTTTAAAGAAATCTTGAGTGCTTGAGGGCCTTGGAACTGATTTTTTTTTTTTTTTTTTGTTCCAGCCAAATTAGCAGTGTATAAATGGCACCTAGGTAAGAGCAGAGCTGCGGCTGGGTGACTTGATACTTGAGGCAGCCCGATGCTGTGTGTGGGGCAGGGGAGGCATCCCTACTGGAGAGGCAGGGCCCAGCCCTTGGGCACCTCTGGGAAGGGGAGGGGACCGTGAGGCAGCCAGCCCCTAGCAGGGGCGACTGTGCCACCGCAGGCAGCGCTCCAGTCGGGAATGGCCAGGATGGCGCCCTCTTGTTGGAGTTTTTGGTTAGCTTTTACGTTTTCTTCTCCACCCACGGCACAGGTGATAAAATAGGATCCTTGGTGCGGAGCTTAAAATTATGCCAGAAAGCCAACAGCTCCCCTTGTGGGGACTTGCCTTAAACTTGCCTGGTTTGTACATTTTTTGCCGGACGCATCAAGAAGCAATCTGTGACAAAGTCTGAGGGTCTTCGTTTATGCTTGCCCTCCACACTAAGAGAAGTTGGCGTCTCCCTCCTGGGAACTGTTTTGCCTTTCTGTTCATCTGTGAACTGTTTTTTGTTTTTAATTACTCTGTACCCCATCCGAATCAGGGCTTCTACCACTGCTGATGCAAAACCACAAAGGGACCTACCTGAGCCACCGTCCTAGCCAAGCGAGCAAACCTGCAGGGGGTTTGGAAGTGGACTTGGTCACCGCAGAAGCGTGTGCGCCATTGGGGGAAGAGCTGCGTCACAGCCAGAGGGACAAAGTGTGGGTGATCCTGGAGACGCCAGTTTCCGAGATTGTTTTGCATATTCATTTGCACATTGTTGTCTGGGTTGGACATGCGTGTGGGCTTCGGTGTGAGGCTTTTAATATGTATATCCTGTTATCAATAAAACAATTATCCAAGTGGTTGAATCCTGTGAGACTTGGCAAATGTGTGCAAATCAAGTATACTTGACTTTTCAACCTTTTCTTTCAATGTAACTTTTATATGAAATAAAGTAATCAATTAACAGTTCTCAAATGGCTTCCAAAGCGCCCGTTCTTCATGGATGGCGGTGTTTTCAGGGGGTGCCTTTCCGTGCTTCGTGGACCCAGCCCCAGGCTGTTAAGGTCACTCCCAGTTTCCAGAAACTCTAAAGGCTTTTGTGCCCATGACGAGTGACCTGGGCACGCAAGCGCGACTCACAAATGTTGCCCAGTGAGTACTGTTGCTTGTTGAATGTTTAATTCGACTCCCATCGTTTTACTTAATCCTTTTCTTAGTGCAGGTTAAAATAAAAACAATGTTTCAAAATCTCCACAGTCCAGAATCTCAAGTACCTACAATTTGATTGATTTTAATTCATTCAACAAATTTGTCTAACATTTGCACTGTGAGGGAACCAAAATGCCCACTTACCTTCCAGAGGCCAGATGGTCAGTGTGTGCCGCAGCCCTGCCTCTCACGTGCTGTGCCCTGGGGCTCCTGGTGGCATTCCAGACACGCAGAAATGAGAAGGAGACTCGAACACGGAGGCGCACACCTGAGCTGGGCCGCTGCATGGGCAGCAGCCCTCCAGCTTGTGTTTGTGGCTCTGCCGAATTTTGCTGCAATATTATTTGTATTCCTTATATTAGATTGTTATGTAGGCTCATTATATAGAAGTATGACGCTTGCATTAAAACAAAACAAAAATATCCCCCAAATAGGAAGGTGGCTAAATCCTATCTTCTATTGTACATGAACTTGGCTTGGGTATGGAAGCAGGGGAAAATAACTTGAAGGGTAGCCTGGGAGCCGCACACAAAAAGCAGGGTGCCCATTAAAAAAAAGCACAAGCGCCCTACAGCATCTCCTGAGGAGCCTGTTTAAAACCGCATTGCCCCTTATCCAGCTGCTAATTTTAGCCAAGACAACCTGAAGACACCAAGGGAAAATTGGTTTTCCCTGTGGCTGGTTCTAGGCGCTGAAAGCTGAGCCAGTCTCTGAGCTGTAAGAGAACGAGTAGCTCAGTAGTCAGGCCCGATAGGCCTATGCAGGCGGCTTCCCAAAAGGGCCAGCAAGTTTCCGAAGAAAGTTCTAGGCACAGCACATCAGCAGTCCAGAGAACTCCGGGTTTCCTGCCTGCTCTCCCCTCCCCATTCACCGAATATATGTGCATCCCACGTTTCGTACATGATCAAGTTTAGTTGTGATGACTGAATGCTGCTAAACCAGATAGGGGCCTCTGATTTTTTGGTCCAACTTTTTGCTTTTACAGAGGTGAAGCTGCCTCATGTGTGCCTGTTCCACTGTCGCTGAGTGCCTGCACCCCACCCAGCCTCTGCCACGGGCAGCATCTGCACCGTCTCCCCCATTCCCTGCTGAGAGGGCCTGGCTTCTGCAGGGTTGGTGGGTTCAATCTTCTGGGTCCCAGGGTCTACACCTTCCAGATCCTTCCAGTGGTATAACCGCTCCCTGAGAGTTGCTGGAGAAGGGGTGCCTTATTATTCAAGTTTCTGGTATTTTGGCTCACCTAAAAATACCTTATTCTGCCTCACCTTTGGTTGATGGCGTAGCTAAGTACTTTTCACTCAGCCTGTTGGAGACACCACCCCACCATCTTCTGGCTCCCAGAGCAGCCGTGGAGAGCCCACACTCTCCTGGCCCCTGTGCTATGTGACCTAGCTTTTTTTTTTTTTTGAGATAGGTTCTTGCTCTGTCACCCAGGCTGGATCTCAGCCCAGACTGGAGTGCAGCAGCGTGATCTCAGCTCACTGCAACCTCCACCTCCTGGACTCAAGAGATTCTTGTTCCTCAGCCTCCTGAGTCACTGGGACTACAGGCCCTTGTCACCACGCCCAGATAACTTTTCTGTATTTTTGGAAGAGACAGGGTTTCGCTATGTTGCCCAGGCTGGTCTCGAACTCCTGACCTCAAGTGATCCGCTCACCTCGGCCTCCCAAAGTGCTGGGATTATAGGCGTGTGCCACTGCACCTGGCCCACGGCCTCTCTTTAGTTCCTCGGTTTCTCAGGGTTGACGACAAGGTGCCTTGGCCTCAGTTCTCCCGCTGGCTGTGCTGATGCTCAGTAGACTCCACCTGACACTCAGCTTTTCTGGTTCTGGCAGACATTCTGTGTTACGTCTTTGGGAATCCCATTCACTCCATTTTCTTTCTTAATTTTAAGATTGCATGTTGAACCACCTAGACTGATCCTCTGATTTTCTTATTGCATACTCTGTTTTCTGGAAATCTTTAGCTTTGCTTTTTTTTTTTTTTTTTTTTTTTTTTTTAGACGGAGTTTCCCTCTGTCCCTCAGGCTGGAGTGCAGTGGCACAATCTCCGCTCACTGCAACCTCTGGCCTTGCAGGTTCAAGTGATTCTCCTGCCTCAGCCTCCTGAGTAGCTGGGATTACAGGCATGTGCCACCACGCCGAGCTAATCTTTGTATTTTTAGTAGAGACGGGGTTTCACCATGTTGGCCAGGCTGGTCTTGAACTCCTGGCCTCAAGTGATCCGCCCACCTCGGCTGCCCAGAGTGGTGGGATGACAGGTGTGAGCCACCACGCCACACTTTGTCTTCTAGCTCTTCTGGATGTTTTTTTAAAATTCAGGCTATGGTAGTTTTAATTTCCAGAAGCTTTTTATTTTCCTTTGTGGTTTCGAGGAAACATCATCCAGAGTGTCTTCTGCGGATGCCCTGCTGTTCCCTGTCTCTAAGGATACTGGGGTTTTGTTCTGCATTTCCCCTGGCTTCCTGGGTGGCTTACTCCCAGCCTCCCCACTCCGCATTCTCTCCTCTGCGTGCTCTCTGGCTTTCCTATTAGAAACCCTCCTCCATGTTCTGGGTGAGACGCCAGCCCGCTGCCTGGCAGGGCTGTGTAGGGAGCCAGCTTTTCCATGAGGCGGCCCCCATCTCCTGACTGGAAGACTGGCTGCTGGGACTCGGTAGAGAAGGGCCCGGAAGCTTTGCTGGGCAGTAAATAGACCAGCTCCTCTCTCCTTTTGTGCCCCAAGTAGTGCCTGCTGTCCTTGACCCCGTGATCTTCCAGGAATAGCTGCCCCTCTCCTTTGGGGTCTGGGGGGTGGTACCTAGGAGTCTGACCTCCTCCTACAGAAAATTCTTTCCCCATCCTTCATATCTGGGAACCAGCTGTCAAGCTCTGGTGTTCCTTGGTGCTCCCCCAACATCCCTGGGAGGCAGTGTGGCCAAGGTGGTCATTTCACAGGTGGGGAAATGGAGGCCAAGAAGCTTTCTGACATGCCCAGCTGGGTGAGTAACAGGGCTGACCTCTCATGGTGTCATCAGCCCATGCTCAGGAGAAAATTTCCCCCAAATACGACAGCGCTTGTTTATGGAAAACCTGCCTGTCCTGTGCTGATTTAACACGCACTGTTTCCCTTAACTCTCGCAATCATCACCATCTCATAGATGGGGAAAAACTGAGGCTGAGAGAGGTTGCTCAGGGGCCCATAGGCAGCAAACAAGGATCATATTATGTTTAACAGTATCAGCACTAGCTGTGTGATCATGGTGCCATTACTAATAATGTGAGAAACTCTAACAGGGACTTTCCTCCAACTCACCTGATCATCCAGAAGCACAGAACTCCATGGGGGCCAAAAGCTGCCACTTTGTGGATCTGCACACGTCACCGATGGTGGCCACATGGGAAGTGGGTGCCAGGTGAGGGACTTATCCTGCAGGGAGAAAACGGGTTGGCCCCTCAGCGTGTGCTGCATGACGGCCACCAGGGGGCGCCACGAGAAAGCAAATACCCACACACTGCTCACGCCGCGGGAAGAAGTTCACCCATCGCTGGCTCATCTGCTCAGTAGGTCCACAGATATTTACAGAGCACCTACCGTGTGCCAGCCAGGCGTCTGCCCTCAGTAGACTCTAATTAGCTGGGTGCAGTGGCTCACACCTGTGCTCCCAGCACTTCGGGAATCCAAGGCAGGTGGATTACTTGAGGTCAGGAGTTTGAGACCAGCCTGGCCAACATGGCAAAACCCCGTCTCTACTAAAAACAAAAAAATTAGAGGGACATGGAGGCTCATGTTTTTAATTGCAGATACTCGGGAGGCTGAGGCAGGGGAATCACTTGAACCCGGGAGGCGGAGGTTGCAGTGAGACAAGATCGTGCCACCGCTCTCCAGCCTGGGTGAACAGAGTGAGACTCAAACAAGAAAAACAGACACTAATACAAGAAATTAAATATGCAATTTGTAGACTGTGATTTCTGCTATCAGCATTGAGAAAAGGAGATATCCACTATCAGGGTGGATATTGTGGAGGATGAGTTGTCAAGAAAGGGCCCTGGAGGGAGGTGAGGGGTTGCAGCTGCGGTTACCAGATGTGCAAAGGCCCTGGGGCAGGAAAGGGCTGGGTTTGTTGCAGTACACTCCTGTGGGCAGCGAGTTTTAGTCTTTTTTTTTTTTTTTTTGAGACAGAATTTTCTGTCACCCAGTCTGGAGTGCAGTGGCGTGGTCTCAGCTCACTGCAACCTCTGCTGCCCGGGTTCAAGTGATTCTCCAGCTTCAGCCTTCTGAGTAGCTGGGATTACAGGTGCCCGCCACCACACCCGGCTAATTTTTGTATTTTTCGTAGAGATGGGGTTTCACCATCTTGGCCACTCCTGACGTTAGGTGATCCACCTGCCTCAGCCTCCCAAAGTGCTGGGATTACAGGCGTGAACCACCACATCTGGCCGAGTTTTAGTCTCTTTAATGTCAATGTGGAGTCAGAACTGGTTAAGACCCCAGAATGCTGGGGCTCTGAGCTACAAAATTCATCCAGCATAGCCTGCCAGGCTTGGAGAAGGTGCTGAGGGGTTAACACCACACAGAGGGTCAGCAGGCTCACTAGGGCAGAGACTCCTCTAAGCTAGGTTTCTTAAGAGATGGGCTAGCCATTCCCCCAAAGCCTAGGAGCAAAGCAAAATTTGGCTTCCGAAGAGAAGCGACGTCGAAGGCCTTTCTCTCTCGGGTGGGTTGTGAGGGCTTCTCAGGTGGGAACGGTGAGGTCAGCTGGAGCAGGGGTGGAGGGGTGGAGGGGTGGACGGGTGGTGTGAGAGGCCGGGAGGGGTCTGTGCCTGGCCTTTCTTTGGTCTCTGTTGGGAGAGGCCCAGCCATCTGCAGCACCAGGGGACACTTGCTCCCTGGGTGGCCTGGAAGGCTGGCCATGGCCCCGCTCCATGGAGAGCTTTGGAAGCCCCTACCTATAGCCGTCAGTACTGGGAAGCTCCCTGCTCTGACCAATCAGCACACCTTCCCTGGAGAAGCAGGGAGGGGTGGGACTGTGGCTGGGTCCCTGGGGGACAGAGCAGCACCTGCTGTGGCTTTTGCTTTATATAGCCAGGGACAGCAACCCCACACAGACACACACATGTGTGATGCAAGCAGCCCTGCTCCAGCCAGGCCAGAGATGAGCAGCCAGGACTCGTCCTGCACCCCTCCCCTCCTCTGGGCTCTGGGTGTGATGAGTGGGAGCTGGGAGGGTTTCCCTCCCTCAACATGTCCCTTCTGCACAGTGGCTCATGCCTGTAATCCCAGCACTTTGGGAGGCCGAGGCGGATGGATCACCTGAGGTAAGGAGTTCGAGACTAGCCTGACCAACATGGGGAAACCCCGTTCCTACTAAAAATGCAAAAATGAGGCAGGCATGGTAGTGCACGCCTGTAATCCCAGCTACTCTGGAGGCTGAGGCAGGAGAATTGCTTGAACCCAGGACGCAGAGGTTGCAGTGAGCTATCACCCCACTGCACTCCAGCCTGGGCGACAGAGTGAGACTCTGTCTCAAAACAAAACAAAACATGTCCCTTCCTTTCCCACCCTCAGCCTGTAACTTCCCCACTACAGCATCACATCTAACTGGGGGAAGGCTCATACTGAAGCTGTTCTCAGTCCCCCAAACCTTAATATGAATGAACTTGTTTTATTTAGGACAGTGGTTTTCAAAGTGCATTCCCCTCCCCGGACCAGGAGCACGGGCATCACTAGGAACTTGTTAGAAATGGAAATTCTCAGCCCCACCCCAGACCTCCCCAGTCAGAAACTCTGATGTCCACCCAGTGATCTGTATTTTAGCAACATGCTCCAAGTTGAAAATCACAGCTTTTGGACCCAGCATTGGAAAGAATAGGGGATTCCCTGGGTGGAGGGGAACAGGCTTTTCAAGCTCAATGCAACCAGAAACCACCAAATCTGGTCATCTGCCAGCTATTCAGGATCCCAGCACCAGCCTCGTCAGCTGTGAGGCCCGGAGTGGGTCACCTCCTGCCTCTGCATCTCAGTTTCCTTGTATGTAAAATGACAACAACTTCTGCCTCGTGTAGCTGCTGGGAGGATCAGCAATAATGAATCCTGAAGGGCAGGAGGATGCTTGGCACATAGTAGGTGCTCAAGAAATAGTAAGGATGGCCGGGCGCCATGGCTCATGCCTGTAATCCCAGCACTTTGGGAGGCAGAGGCGGGTGGATCACAAGCTCAAGAGTTCGAGACCAGCCTGGCCAATATGGTGAAATCCCGTCCCTATTAAAAGTACCAAAAAAAAAAAAAAAATTAGCCGGGCGTGGTGGCGGGCGCCTGTAGTCCCAGCTACTCGGGAGGCTGAGGCAGGAGAATTGCTTGAACCCAGGAGACAGAGGTTGCAGTGAGCCAAGATTGCACCACTGCACTCCAGCCTGGGCAACAGAGCGAGAGTCCATCTCAAAAAAGAAAAAAAGCAAAGAAAAGAAATGGTAAGGACTATCATAGGATGGGCTGCAGCGGGCTCTGCAGCCAACGCCTGACAGCACGGAGCAGAGACCCCACGGAGCAGAGAGCGGGAGGCCTGATTCCGTGCCCATCTTGTTTACCCCTTACTTGGTTTTTGGGATAACATGGTGATCGCAGTTGAGATGGTCTAGTAGTTTTTTGTGGGTTTTTTTAAAAAAAAAAAGAAAAAAAGCAAACAAGAACATAACCAACCAAACAAAACCAAGTCCATTTATAACAAAATCCACCAAAGTAAACATTTACAATCTCCCCAGAAAGTGTTTTATCCATGGCAGAGAGGCCTGTGGGATTTTAAAAGGCTGCAGCTCTTGTCTTTTAAAACCATGAACATCTTGGTGTTTGTCTAGAGCTTTTCTCTCTGCCTGGAGGTACTTTTCCGTCTGTCCTCGTTTCTCCAAGTAAACCCCAAGGAGGTGAGGGGTGGCCATCTCCCAGATGCTTCCACCGAACACACAGACACCCCACCCCAGGTCATCTTGGGTTAAGACTGCAAGCTGGTGGCTGAGACCTAGAGCTGCCCCCAATGGCGTTGATAAAATACCTTTAGTCAGTTGCTAAGATCTACATATCAAGAGATTCCACCTTGAAATTCAGATTCATTGCTTCCCTGGGCCCCAATTCTTCCTGGCTGGAGCTGGAGGCTGTGCCTGTGCACACCCACCCAGAACAGCATTTCAGTTTTAGAAAAATAATGTATTGAGATAAAATTCACGTGATGTAAGAGCAACTAATTTAAACTGAATAAGTCAATGGCGCTTAATATCATCTATTTGCAATCTCATACAAGCTCAATCCTATCTAGTTCCAAAACATTTGCCTCATTCCCATTAGCAGCCAGTCCCTACTCCTCCTCCCCGTCTCCTCCCCCGGCCCCTGGCCCCGACTCGTCTACTCTGTTTCTATGAATCTGTCTGTTCTGGACATTTCATAGAAATGGAATCTTGCAAAACGTGTCCTTCTGTGTCTGGCTTCTTTCACTCGGCATTATGCTTTCAGGTTCTGCCCATGTGGTAGCGCGTGTCCAGACTTCATGCCTTTTTATGGCAGAACAAGACAGCATCACGTGTTTGCGCCTATATCGCCGTTATCCACCCAGTATCCCACAGCAACCTCGAGGCAGGGTGGGCCCTGATCCCACCTCCTTTTTGCCTGCTATGGCCTCGCCCCCTCCTCTACCAGGCCTCGCTAGCTCACTGCCCCCAGGGCCGCTCATATTGGTGGCAAACGTCCTCTGAGGAGCAAGTCTCTGATGGATGCAGGCAGTCCCTGTGCTCACCTTCCTAGCTGGGTGCTGCATTTTATTAGAAAAAAATTTTTGATTTTTCACTTTGAAATAATTTCAGACTTACAAAAAAGTTGCAAATATAGCAGAGATTTCCTACATACCCTTTATATAGCATCCCCCTCCCTTTCTTTCTTTCTTTTTTTTTTTTTGAGACAATTTCGCTCTTGTTGCCCAGGCTGGAGTGCAGTGGCGAGATCTCGGCTCAATGCAGCCTTCCAGTTTCAAGTTGAAACCTCAGCCTTCCAGTTTCAAGCGATTCTCCTGCCTCAGCCTCCCAAGTAGCTGGGATTACAGGTGCTCGCCACCACGCCCAGCTAATTTTTGTATTTTCAGTAGAGACAGGGTTTCACCATGTTGGCCAGGCTGGTCTCGAACTCCTGACCTCAGGTGATCCAGCCGCCTTGGCTTCCCAAAGTGCTGGGATTACAGGCGTGAGCCATCGTGTCTGGCCTTTTTGTATTTTTTTTTTAAATTAGAGATGGGGTTTCACCATGTTGGCCAGGCTGGTCTGAAACTCCTGGCCTCAGGTGATCCACCCACCTTGGCCTCCCAAAGTGCTGGGATTACAGGCGTGAGCCACCGCGCCCGGCCTAACCCCTGGGCAATTATTGAAACTAGGAAGCTGGCATGGAGGCACCACTGTCAACTCGTCCGCAGCCTCTTCCAGATCTCACAATGACCCGCGGGGCCCCCCGGATCCAGGCCGGCTCTCACAGTGCTCATGTCTCCTGGGACTCCTCAATTGGAGACAGTTTCTCAGTTTTTCCTGCCTAGCATTAGCCAGGTATTTTGTAGAATGTTCCTCAATTGGGGCTTGTCTAACGCTCCCTTAGGAACACATCTGGGTTCTGCTGTGCCCCATCTAAGGCCTCTGCTCCTTTCCAGGGGAAGCAGCTCCGGAAGGAGGGAGTAAACAGGTGGGGAGCGCCAGCCATGGCCACCACTGTCCCCCATCACAAAGGTCAGGCTTCCTGCCAAGAACTGGAGCTTCACAGGGGAAGGGGCTGAGTGGACAGGCACCACTTGTAGGATCTGCCTCTGCCCTGAGATGACTCCATCTGCCCCAGGAACACACCGCAGGGCCACCTCTTTCTGTCTGGGCTCTCCACAGCCCTCCAGCCCCTCCTTCCCTGGGAGGCTGATATCACAGCAGGGGCCCCCGTTAAGCTGGGGCTTATGAATGGTTGGTGGGCTGGGGGGCTTTAGAGATGAACTTCCTGCTGGGGCTGGAGGCTCTAAGCCCACCTTTGGGGTCTGGCTGGTGGGTCTGGGGACAACATCGTTGGGGCTGCCCTCCTGGCCCAGCCCTTCCTGACCTCTCCTTGCTGGGGCCTGGGAAGCGAGGGCTGGGCTGGGATCGGGGTACCAGCTTCATCCAGAAGGAGCTGAGTACTTCAGCAGCTGGGCTTGCTGCATTGTGCGTCTGTGATTGTGTGTGTGCGTGATTCTGTGTGTGACTGTGTGTGAGCATGATTGTGTGATCTGCGGAATCATGTGATTGTGTATGTCATTGTGTGTGACTGTGTGTGTGCGCATGATTGTGTGTGTGTGTGATTGTGTGTGCGCGTGATTGTGTGTGCGTGATTGTGCGTGATTGTGTGCGTGATTATGTGTGCGTGATTGTGTGTGAGTGATTATGCGTGATTGTATGTGATTGTGGGTGCGTGATATTGTGTGTGCGTGATTGTGCGTGATTGGGTGTGTGCGCGTGATTGTGCATGATTGTGTGTACGCGATTGTGTGTGCGTGATTGTGTGTGCGTGAATATGTGATTGTGATTGTGTGCGGCTGCATGATTGTGTGTGACTGTTTGCAATCGTGTGTGATTGCGTGTGTGATTGTGTGTGATTGTGTGATTGTGTGTGGTTGTGTTTGTGTGATTGTGTGATTGTGCATGATTGTGTGTGTGTGATTGTGTGTGATTGTGTGTGATTGTGTGTGACACTGTGTTTACATAAGTGCAGTTTGCATTTGTATGTGGTTTTTATGTGATTTTGAGTGATCGTGAGAGATGATTGTGTGCACATGTAATTTTGCATGGCTGTATGTTTATGCAATTTTGTGAGATTATATGTCTGGTGTATGCGAGTGTGCTTGGAACGAGACTGAATTCAGGTCTCTGAAGCTCAGTTTCCAAACTGCAGTGGGAGAAATCTTGGAGACATGGGAGGTGCCCAGACCCAAGTAAGGTTAGGGTTTCCCCAGCTCTTCCCCATTACTCGAGGGGTTGGCGGGCAGGGAAAGTAGCTGTAACACCAGAAACAGAAACAGCAGCACCAGCAGCAGCAGCAGCAGCTACCAACAGTCAAACCCTTAGCTCAGCCAGCTCCCAGTCCGCCCATCCCTCGTGTGCCAACTCCTCACAAAAGCGCCAGGGAGCAGGAGCAGGAGCTGTGAGGGGAAAACCGAGGCTCAGCGTCAAAACCTGGACCCTCTAAAGCCAGGGTCTTTGGGGTTTTTTAACCTCTATTTGAAAACTATTAAGTTCATGTTTTGAGCGGGTGGTACCCACGCGGGGCCTAGACGGTCTCTCAGCATGTTCAAGCTGACAGGTGCGTGTGCATGCATACACACGTTTCAAGCTGACAGGTGTGTGTGCGTGCACACACACGTTTGAAGCCGACAGGTGTGTGTGCGTGCATACACACGTTTGCTCACGGGTGTGTTTGTGCACGAATGGTAGCAAACATTCACTCTGCTGTTTTGCACATCACAACATGTCTTGGAGATCTGTCCCTATCAACAGTCACGGAGCTCCATCCTTTCCTGTCCCCTACCATGTGGCCACACCACACCTAACGGATGAGGCTCAGACCCCCTTGGCTCTGTGGCCCACCAGGGTGGGCCAGCCCTGCCCACTCCCATACCGACACCCAGCCTGGCCAAGCCCTGGACCTGGTACGGGCCCTGAAAGGGAGGTCAGAGATGTCCTCTGTTCTCCTGGCCAGCCCTCCCAGGGCAGCACGTATGGGCCCTTGTCTTCCAACTCAATGCGCATTTGTACTTCCAGACTTGGAACAGATGCTTGCTAACTACATGAATGCAAAAATGAATGGCTACTTCTCACTCATTGTTCAAGGCCTGGCTCAGAGTCCACCTCTTCCAGGGAGCCTCCCTGGTCACCCCTGGCAGGGTTAGTTCCCCTCCTCGGAGTCCCATAGGCCCACGCCCTCATAACAGCACTCAAGCCCTGGGTATGTGGTTGACAGGTGCTGCGTCCGTCCCTGGTTCCTCGCGGTATCGTCTGCTAGCATGGCATAGTGAATGAACAGCAAGCACGTGCTGGCACAGGGTAACGGAATGACCCATGCCCTCTCGTCAACCCCACACCTGAAGCACACCTAAGGGCTCCAGATCCCACTGTGCCCCATGAGGAGGGGTGGGAGAGGTCACCATATCCATTCGATGGAGGAAGCTGAGGCTCCCAGAAATTCAGCCTGTCCCCTGAGGCTGACCCCACCCCTCTGCTCCGTGCCACCTGAATCTTGCTCCCACCGTGTCATCAGCAAAGCAACCTCCAGGTGCTAGGAGTGAGAATGCAGGTCAGGGCAAGGGTGGGCTGGGGTGGGGGTGGGCAACACCTCCCGACATCCTGGGGTGCTCAGGAACGCCAGTGTGGAGGGTGAGGACTGGTGGAGAGGAAGGGGACCCTCCGGTGGAGCTTGATTGGAACACACGCCCTGAAAGTGCGGAGGCTGGGGACTAACTGAGGTCCTTCAGCAATGGGGTGGGTTGCGGGGTGTTGGAAGAGACTGGAGAAAGTAGCCACTGCAGATGATCCGCCCACAACCACCCCTCCCAAAGCTGGAGCCTCTGTCGTGTTCTGGCCACGAAGTTCAGGGCCTCCTTCACCCCCCCTCACCTCTCCTTGGGCAGAGAGGGAGGGAGAAAGAACATGCCCAGCCAGGGGAAAGCTCTAAAGACGAGAAACTCCAGCAGAAGAGGAGATGATGACGAGGGGGACCAGCCGCAGGGCAGATAGTGAAACACAGGATGCATTTCGGGACTGGTCCTCGCCAGTTAAGGCGCACCGTGTCCGCCACTTGGCTTTCCTCCTCCTCTGCTCTCCAAGGGGAGCTCTGCCTTTCCCAGGCTGGTTCCACTTCTAGCAGAGTCGGGGAAGGGGCAGCGAGAGACAGGACCTAGAGAGGAAGGAGGGGACAGGCGAGGAGGCTGTCCTTTACAGTGGAGAATCCAGATTCTAGAGGAGGCCATGAGAAAACAAGCAGAACTGGAAGAGGGAGCTCCTCCCCCTAAGCCAAGCAAGGGCTGGGGGAGGCGAGGGGAGGACGAGAGGCAGAAATGAGGGCTGGATGTCGGGGGCAGTTCTGGGTGACTGAAGGAAGGTTCTGGAGCAGAGCAGGATACAGGAGAAGCAGGGAGGAGAGGAAGCAGGATTTCGAGAAACATAATTGTGGGTTAAGAGGTGGATTCCTTTCAATGTTCTAGAGACATGCAAGTAAAACCCCAGATTCCTTTCCAACCATTTTTGGTGACTGGACTGTGCACGTTTGTGACTCTCTCTAGACCGAGCTGTCTGGGACCCTAGCTCATATTCGGGTTACATCCATAAAGGCTGTCTCTACAAGGAAATTGTTAGGCAATTTTCTCTACGAGGCAGACATGAGCAGGGTAGGAAAGGCCCCCCTCCCCCAGGAATATCAGGAGACCCTCAGGTGATGGTCAGGCAGTTGCTAAACTGTCTCTAAAGTAACAATGGGCTGCAGCTGGCGCCAAGGAACAGCAGGGTCCCAAGAGATAGAAACACCTGGAGGCCGAGCTTGGTGGCTCACACCTGTAAGCCCAGCACTTTGGGAGGCTGAGGAGGGAGGATCACCTGAGGTTAGGGGTTTGAGACCAGCCTAGCCAACATGGTGAAAACCCCATCTCTACTAAAAATACAAAAATTATCCGGGCGTGGTGGCACACGTCTGTAATTCCAGCTATTCAGGAGGCATGAGAGTCTCTTGAACCCAGGAGGCGGAGGTTGCAGTGAGCCGAGATCATGCCATTTCATTCCAGCCTGGGCAACAGGGTAAGACTCTGTCTCAAAAAAAAAAAAAAAAAAAGAAAGAAAAGAAAAAGAAAAAGAAAGAAAGAAACACCTGGAGCTGGTGATCGGCAGCATCCTGATAAGATCCCAGGAGTGGGGCGAGCAGGCTCAAGCACACACACTAGGAGGCAAAATGGTGGAGTTTCACTTTCTTTCTTTTCTTTTTTTTTTTTCTGAAACAGAGTTTTGCTCTTGTCGCCCAGGCTGGAATGCAATGGTGCTACTTCGGCTCACCACAACCTCTGCTTCCTGGGTTCAAGCCATTCTCCTGCCTCAGCCTCCCAAGTTGCTGGGATTACAGGCATGTGCCACCATGCCCGGCTAATTTTGTATTTTTAGTACAGACAGGGTTTCTCCATGTTGGTCAGGCTGGTCTCGAACTCCCAACCTCAGGTGATCCGCCCGCCTTGGCCTCCCAAAGTGCTGGGATTACAGGCGTGAGCTACTGAGCCCAGCTGGGGGCAGTTTCACTCTCACTAGATGGCCTTCCTCTAGGAGGAGCACTTGACCGTTCCAGTCGCCTCAAATGAGCATGCACGCAACTTCAGTAGACTCACAGTGCTGGCGGCCCCTTCTAAGTGCTGACAGGCCACTGCGCATGCAGACAGCCCACCCCAGGGAAAAATCAAGGGAGGAGAGACGCAAACCCCAGAATCATGCCAACGTACAAAACCCCAAGTCAAAGGCTGCATAGAGCACCTGCATCTCTCGAAGCCGCCTGCTTGATTAGCCCCTCCTTCCAAGCATACTTTACTTCATTTCTGCTCTAAAACTTCTGAATAAACCTTCACTCCTCCTCTAACACTTGCCACGGTCTCTCACCTTATAACCCTTGGCCAAATTCTTTCTTCCAAGGAGACAAGAATCAAGTTGCTGCAGACCCGTATAGATTCACTGCTGCTAACAAAATAACTTAATCCTCACCACAGCTCACAGAGGTTGAGGTTATCATTATCCCTCCTCAAAGACGGGGAAACTGAGGCACAAAGAGGCCATGTGAGTTCCCAAGGTCACAGCTAGAAAGGAGCTGAGCCAGGGCTAAACCCAGGGCTTCCTGACTCCAAATCCGAACCTCTCGTCTCAGTCCAGCTGTCCCCCCGGGAAGGATTCTATGACATGGAATGGTCTCTTTTTCAGAGTTTAGTATTTCAGGCCAAATCTGAGTGAGGTCTGCTGTTTCCTCTGCAAAGTCTGGCTGACCTTGACTGGTCACTGTCACAGTCGTCTGTTGGCGGTAATGGGCTCAGGGAGGCTGCTCTGGGTACAACTGAATGGAAACTCAGATAACTCAACAATTCTTATTTATCTTTGTGGTAAAAATACACAGGACCGTTTAAACATGTAAACTATGAAAATGCCCAGTGTTGGCACGGATGGGGGGAAATGAACACTGCTAGTCTGTGTTGCTGAAGTTTAAATCTATATGACGTCTGGAAGGATTTTTTTTTTTTTCAGGGTCCTGCTCTGTTGCCCAGGCTGGAGTGCAGTGGTGCAATCGTGGCTCACAGCAGCTTCGACCTCCTGGGCTCTGGAGAGCAAGGTGGCACTCTGAACCAGAGGTCTTGGAAATGCAAAGCCTTTCGCTCAGCCTTTCACTCCACCTTTAGGAACACAGTTTAAGGAACGAGTCCTTTAGACAGAGCACAACACAATTGTTGGAGTTCACACACTGATCCCCTCAGGGTCAGGCTCCTGTGTGCTCAATGGCACTCAAGTCAAATTAAGAAGAATCTGTTCTTCCCTGAACTGCTTTTGCTTCCCCCCAAGTAGGAAAGCATTTCGACTATTTTTAAAAAAAGCCTCTAATTAAGCAGACAAGTTCCTTTTGTGAGATGGCTTACCGTCGTTAAAGCCACAGAATTTTCTTTTCTTTTTTTTTTTTTTTTTGAGATGGAGTCTCGCTCTGTCGCCCAACTGGAGTGCAGTGGCACGATCTTGGCTTGCCACAACCTCCACCTCCCGGGTTCAAGTGATTCTCCTGCCTCAGCCTCCTGAGTGGCTGGGATTACAGGTGCGCACCACCACGCCCGGCTAACTTTTGTATTTTTAGTACAGATGGGGTTTTACCATGTTAGTCAGGCTGGTCTCAAACTCCTGACCTCGTGATCCACCCACCTTGGCCTCCCAAAGTGCTGCGATTACAGGCATGAGCCGCCGCACCTGGCTGGCCGCAGAATTTCAACATGGAGAAGACCTTAAGGGTTTTGTAGTCCAACATTTCCCAAAGTATCTCCCATGGGAAGTTCATGGGGTATGGAAATGGGTGCTGACATGATTGAATAAGCGTGGGAAAATAGAACATTTTCTTCCCTGCAGGACTTCTCAGAGCCTTTGCTCTACGACGGGCGTTACCATACTCCACAAAGCAGATGGAGAATGTGGTATTTTGCACCCATGTTCGGCCACTGTATTCGTTTCCCAGGGCTGCTGTAACAAATCACCAAAACTGCGTGACTTTGACAACAGAACTTTATTCTCCCACATTCTGGAGGCCAGAGGCCTGAAACCAAACTATCAGTGGGTCTGTGCTCCCTCTCGGGACCCCTCCTGGCCCCTCCAGCTTCCGGCGATGGCCGGCGATCCTTTGTACTCTGTGGCTTGTGGTGGCATTGCTCCAAACGCAGCCTCTGGTTTCACCTGCCTCCTCTTTTCTCCGTCTCTCCCCAAACTCCTTCCACTTTCTTATAAGGAAGCAGGTGATTGCATTCAGAGCCCGTCTGGATAACCCAGAACCAGCTCCTCCTCTCGGGATGTTTAAAGTAATCCTGTCTTTTGCCATATTGCACAAACACAGGTTCTGGGGATTAGAATGTGGACACATTTCAGGGGACCACCACTCAGCCCCCTGTAGCCATCATCTTTTTCGGGTGCCGCATCTGAAGGGATGATGCCCCAAAGAACACCCGATGATAAACATCTCGAGTCCAGCCTTCTTATTTTGCAAACAGACAAACTGAGGCCTGGAGCGAGGAAGGGACTTCACAAAGTTCCAGAATATGTTTGCATCAGAGCCGGGTCCTACCCCTGCGTTAGTTGACCACAAAGCCTCCTTGCTAAGTGTGCGATGGTCCCATGCAGGATTGCGTCAGGGCTGTGCGGCTGCGGTCTCCACGCTCCACTGCAATACTGCCACCACCACAATGCCAGGCTTGGGCATCTCTCCCAGGATGGCCCACGGCCTTCATGCACTGGCCTCACACGCTCCCCCTGCCCGAGTCACCCCAGCACTGCACTCCAGGGGCCCCACACTCCATTCACCCCCCAAACACGCTGCACCCCCTGCAGGACGGGCCTTGCCTGTCATGGTGGGTGTCAAAGTACCAGGGACTGTCAGCAGGAGGAATTCCTCCTCCCAGGACCTCAGCGTCCTCTTCTGGAACATGGGGTCTGAGGGTGTGAAGGTGGCTTCAGGCCTCATGGGCATGGCCGACTGGTGTCCTCCTAGCCTCAGGCAGCTCTGCAGATGTTGTCCCCACACACATTCCCCGCAGGGCCTTCCCGGCAGCGGGTGTGTGCCTGGGTGTTCCAGGGAGGGCCAGGGTGGCCAAACCCGGTCTGACCTGACCCCTTCCTGGGAGGGGGCACTCACTGGGAACTGCCAACAGACAACAGTGCAGGAGTGTGGTCTGTGTGGAGCAGAGGAGGTCGCCTCTGTGGCTTTCAGTGGCTGCACGTCCCGGGCTGGGCCGAGCCACTGGGCTCAGTGAGTCCTGCGGGCACAACCTCAGGCCTGGAGCCTGCTTCTGTTTCAACAGGGCTGAGGCTGAAAAAGAACCATGTTGCCCGGGCCGAATTTGCCCGCCAGCCCGCTGGGCCGCAGCATCCCTTCCCAAGCTGGCCACGCAGCAGGTTACAGAGCCAGAGTGAACCATCCTAATTTGAACTCTAAAATTCCTTGTGAGCCTCTCCCTTTTGCCGGGAATTCAAAGGACTCGGTCCAATGTCTGGGCAAGAAGGAGGCTGACCTGTTTCCACGGACCTGGTGGAACTGGGCGGCAAAAGCTGTGGCTGTGAACTTGGCTCCTTCCTTCCCTTGCGGGGGACCTCAGACTGGTGCTGCTATCAGTACCTCAGTTTCTGCATCCATAACATGGGACATGATGTCCACAGGTTTCCCAGGGTTGGGATGCCTCCACACCTCTCAGTCTGGAGAGGGTCATGGATGGGGGTGGGAGGGAGGGGACTCTGAGCCCTCCCCTTCTCCTTTCCATCCTTTTCTGCCTCAACTAGAGCAACTGAGGTTGTTCTTCCAAGTAAAAGTTCACTTGAAAATATGTCCTGAAGCTAACAGAGGTGTGAGAAACCCATGACCAGCAGTCCGAGATCTCATGGCCCTGACATCCAGTCCAGGGACCCTTGGGTCGCTGTCAGACGGCAGAGAGAAGGGAGGCCTGGACCACCCTGCTTCCTTCCCAGCCTTCCAGAAGCTGAGCTTATTCCAGTCATGTGATGCTGGAAGAGCTGCCAATCACAGGACCCCATCCCTGGATATGCATCTGACCCAGGCCTGGCCAATCACAAAGCTCCTACCCAGTGGCCACCATGATAGTGCCCAGGGCTAGGGACATGACCACACCCAGCCAATCAGAGTCCTTCCCTGGGTGTTTCTATTCTGAAATAGGTGGAGAGAGGCCTTTTCAGAACTTTTTCACCAAGGTAAGCAGACCTAAACCAGGGCTGCCTGCATCATGTTTCCCACTGCTGGGAGAAAAACCTGCCCACTTGGGGAGAAAATGAGGTCCCTGCAGAGGAGCCAGGACAGGAACAGATGGCAAGAACGTGCATTCTCAGCACTGAGGTCCCGGTTCCAGCCTTTGTGGCCCCCAGCATGGCCCTGGGGCTGAAGCTTCCTCTGGTTTGAGTTTCTGTCACTGACAACCATGGAGTTCTGCCTGACTCAGCACCACCAGGAAAGGTAAAGAACTCTTCTTCAGTAGCCAAGTCCCTAGAGGCAGTTTCAAGCTTCTGGAGGGCAAGTGGAAGTAAGAACTTCACTTTCTATTTACTTATTTATTCTGCAGTATCAAATGCAGGTTGGGGCATCCCACTGGTGCTGGATAGACTCAGAGGATAGGGAGAGGGGAGGCGGGAAGAGCAAGGAGGTGAAGTCATTTCATATGGGACCTGGCAACTGGCCAAGAGCGACCCTAACTCCAAACTGCAGGGGGACTGGAAGACCCTGAGGGCATCATAACCCCTCACCCAGAGCCACACACAGGGCCTGTGAGGCAGAACCTGACCCAGAACCCAGTTCTCTCGACTCCAAAACCCATGTCCACAGGCTTTTGAATTTCATAAAAATTCAGAAGAACCTTTTGAGAATGATAAAAGATCAGCAGATAGACATCCGTAGCCGTCTGTGTCCACGGTCCCTCCAAAAAAGGACAGTTTAGCCCCCAACACTGAAGGAAGGTCATAATCTGAGCAAGTGCCAGTTCTTGAATTAGGATTTATCAAGGGACACCCGATTTTCTTGTGTTTCCTCAAAGCGTTGACTACTGGGCAATGGGTGGCAGTGGACAGGTGTGTGTGTCTCCTGGGGATGCTGTAACAAAGTGCTGCTAACCGGGGGCTTAGGACAGCAGAATGTGTGTTCTCTCTGTTCTGGAGGCAGAAGTCTAAAATCAAGGTGTGGGCAAAGCCATGATCTCTCTGAAAGTTCTAGGGGAGTGTCCCTTGCTGCCTTGTCCAGCTCCTGCTCACTGCCAGCAGTCCTTGGCGTTCCCTGGCCTGTAGACACATCACTGCAACCTCTGCCTCCATCCTCACATGGGCTTCTCCCCATGTTTGTGTCTACATTTCCCCCCCTACCTTTTTGTTTTTTTTTGAGATGGAGTCTCGCTCTGTCGCCCAGGGTGGAGTACAGCGGCACAGTCTTGGCTCACTGCAACCTCTGCCTCCTGGGTTTAAGCGATTCTTGCATCTCAGCCTCCTGAGTAACTAGAATTACAGGTGTGTGCCGCCACTCCTGGCTACTTTTTGTATTTTTAGTAGAGATGGGGTTTCACCATGTTGGCCAGGCTGGTTTCGAACTCCTGGCCTCAAGTGATCTACCCACCTCGGCCTCCCAAAGTGCTGGGATTACAGGTGTGAGCCACCATGCCTGGCCAATTTTCTTCTTCCTGGAGTCCAGTGGCACAGTCTTGGCTCACTGCAACCTCTGCCTCCTGGGTTTAAGTGATTCTCCTGCCTCAGCCTCCCAAGTAGCTGGGAGTACAGGTGTGAGCCACCACGCCTGGCTAAATTTTTGTATTTTTAGTAGAGATGAGGTTTCGTCATGTTGGCCAGGCTAGTCTTGAACTCCTGGCCTCAAGTGATCTGCCCACCTTGGCCTCCCAAAGTCCTGGGATTACAGGCGTGAGCCACCGTGCCCGGCCCAGTTTCTCTCTTCTAAGGACACCAGCCACTGGATTAAGGTCCAGGCTACTCCAGTGTGACCTCACGTTAACGAATTATATTTGCAAAGATTCAATTTCAAAATAGGGTCACATTCACAGGTTTCGGGGATTAGGACCTAAACATATCTTTTTCGGGGACACAATTCCACCTGGTAGAGTGGGTCAGCATTATGCCTGCCCCCCAACTTACTTTGCTGCCAGCAAAGTGTGAGAAAGACTGAGCCAAGGAGCCATTCCCTCCTGGCCTGGGGGTACGTTGGGGACCCCTGGGCCATTCCACTTTTCCTGGTAGCTGTTAGGCTCATTTCCCTTCCAAGGAATGGCTGCCCTGAGGTCAGCCAAGCCAGTGGAACACAGAGCTTTAGGGCCAGGCCCTGACCTAAGCTCCCTGGGGAGGGAGCACCTTCGACTTTTGGAAGGGGAGGGCAGGAAGGTTTGGCCTTGATTGGAGGGCTCTGGGGCACCTGCCAGGCTGCAGGTGTTGACACGTAGCAGCCGCCAGCCCGACCTGATCCCCAGTGCCCAGGCAGGGACCAGAGCGGCTCCCAGGTAGCTGGTGCTGCAGGGAACCTTGGGAGCTCTGCCAAACCAAACAACACATTTCCAGAGAGGTGTGCTGACTGGCCTGAGGTCACACAGCGATCAGACAGGGCCAATATGGGTGGCAGGTGCCCCAACCACATTCCTGCCAATTTGAGCTTCTTAGCCTTTTACCCACCACGAGGGCACAGGGTGTGGGGGGTAGGTAGTTTTTTTGCCCATGGGAGACCAGGGCTGATTTTATTTTGAGACAGTCTTGCTCTGTCACCCAGGCTGGAGTGCAGTGGCACCATCTCAGCTCACTGCAGCCTTGACCTCCCCGGCTAAAGTGATTCTTCCACCTCAACCCCCCAAGTAGCTGGGACCACAGGTGTGCACCACCCTACCTGGCTCATTTTTAAAAATTGTTTTTGTAGAGACGGGCTCTTGCTATGTTGCTCAGGCTGGTCTTGGACTCCTAGCCTCAAGCAGTCTTCCTGCCTTGGCCTCCCAAAGTGCTGGGATTACAGCATGAGCCCCATGCCCGGCCAGGGTTGATTTTATAATAGCTTTGTAGTGGCAATCAGGAAGAATCTGTCACCCAATTAGCAGCCAGAATGGAGCTGTGTCACCAGATGTTCGGGAAAAGGGGCAAGAGGACTGACGTTGCCTGAACCCCTCCTCTGTGCCGGCACTTTCTGCACAGGCTGTCACCAAGTCCCAGCCTCTCCCGTGACAGGCAGTTAGACGCACACCTCACCTGAAAGCAGCCGGAGGTCCACGCAGCTTGGAGTCAGCCCGGAGTTCCCGTCCCTGCTCAGGTCCCCGAGGGGCATCAGTTCATCTCAGAGAGCCTCAGTTTCCCCATCTGTGAATTGGGGATCACAGGCCCAGTCTCACAGGTGGTCACGAGGACTAGGAATCACATCCCAGGAACGGCCACATAGGAGCTCAAGAAAGATGACGGGTGGATTTTCGACGCGTTCTGTAGCAAATGTCCACAGACTTAGCAGCTTAAACCGCATTTGTCATTTACGGTTCCACAGGTCAGAAACCCAGCCTCAGTCTCCCTGGGCTTGGGTCATGGTCAACAGGGCCGGTAACTTCTGGGGGTTCTAGGGGAGAATCTGTTTCCCTGCCTTTTCCAGCGTCCAGAGGTCACTGGCATCCCATGGCTCCTGGCCTCTTCGTCCACCTTCAGAGCCGGCAGTGTTGCATCTCTGCTGCTGCTTCGGTCATCACAGCACACTCGGAAAGGCTCTATCACGGCTCTCTCTGACCGCAGCTCAGAAAGGTTCTCTGATTCTAGGGACTCGTGTGACTCGATTAGGTCCACCTGGATGACCCGGGTTACCCTCCCTATGGCAAGGTTAACCTTCATCCCACCTGCAAAGTGCCTTTTGCCACGTCAGGTAATCTGCACAGGTTTGGGGAATTAGGGCGAGCTGAATCGCCGAGCTCATTGGGCCACAGGTGAGTTGAGTTGAAATCTGTAACGCAAGGGAGGCCTGGGCTGGCCTCTGGCGGTTCTTTTTGGAAGAAGAAGATTCCACTAAAACCAGCTCATTCTAGGACCATTTCCCATCTTTCTGCTGTTTTTGACTCTTTTCAAAGAGGCCCTGTCTAGCCAAGGAGACTGGGTCACGTCTGCCAAACCTTTGCTTCAAAATAAACCCTACTAGGAAATTTCCATGGGACTGGGCCCTTTTCTTCCCCCACGGACCTGCTTGAAGTTCAAAACCTGGCAGGGCTTCTGTACAAAAGGGCACCGGTCGTTACGCGGCCCTGAGAGCAGGTTTTCTGTTGTTGTTTGTGTGGTTTTTGTTTGCTTTCCCCGTCTCCATCTCTCCACCCGGTGGGGCCGTAGCAAGATGGTCACCTCTGTCACCTCCCCCAAGTCCCTCTTGCAGCCACCTCCTTGCTGTTTGCCTTTCTGTCCCCAGGGCTGCATCTTGCACGTGTCTCCTGTCTGATTTCCACTGTGGTCAGGTCACGTGTGGCTCTGGGAATTCCAGGAAAGCCTGGCTTTCAAGACCACTGTCTCATCAAAGATTTAAACCTTAAAAACCCTTATTTTGATGCTCAAAGCTGAGTGTGGATTCCTCTGTACCTGTTCTCTTCCCTGAGCAAGAAGCCTCATTTTCAGAGCCTGGTCGTGATAGGAGAAGAGGTTCCCCAAAAGAAACTTCCGGAGCTATTTCATAACATCCTTTGTCTGTAGACGTAAAGCCAGCAGCCAGCAAGTGGCAGTCCATTCATGGGACACAACCCTCTCCAAGAATCACTAAGCTCATATTTGCTGCTCTGTGCTGGGGCTCTCTGGAAGGACAAAAGACACCAGCAATGTGGAAGGGAAATGGGGCTTTGGGATGGGAGGGGACTTGGTTTCCTGACCCTTTTGCACCGTGACACTGGACATGTGTCTGAGTGTCTTTTACTGAAGGAGGAAAAATTCCTTCTCTTGCCTCTTTCCAGAAAAGGTCAGGTGGCTCAATTCATCCTGTCTGAAATGAAGAATGAAACAGTTGGTGGCGGTCTTTTGCTGGCAGGCTGTACTTCGGGAAGTCCCCAGGCCATGGCTGATAAGGGCCTGCAGCCTACGGTGCAGTCTCAAGCAGAGAGAGGCCACAGGCATGTGAGGGAGGCCCTGGCCTTGGGGCCCCCTTTGTCTGGCTGGTGGAGTTTATCTCCCTTCCCAGATGAGGCCAGGAGCTGTGGAGTCAGCTCCTGGCCTCTCTGCCCATTGGCTGGCTGTCTGCCTGGGGCCTGAGATTCACCAGCCCTGCACCAAGATTAAGGGGATCAGGATTCCATCCCCTCCCCTTGCTCAACCTCTGAAGTCAGGTCCCAGCCAGGCACCCATTGGAGAAAACCCAGGCTAGCCAGACCTTCTGCCGTCTGGGTCAGCTCCGTGTAGCGCTGGCCTGTCTGTCTGGTGTCTCCTGGAGAGCATGACTTGGTGGTGTGCCATCTCAAATGTCTCCTGCCAGCTGGAGACTTGGTAATTGCCTTTTGTGAGCGGTGTCCACCCAGCATTAATGGAATGGGCATTCTCTGAAGGGCTGCAAGTAAGGCTTAGAACCAAGCCCAGGACTGGCCGGGCAGCAGTGTCTGCAGCCTGGAGCTGCCCATGTATGTTAAGAGTGTCATTCCCTAAATGGCCACCAGAGGGTACTGCTCAGAACCACATCGCAGCAAACCCTCTATGGCTCCCTATGGCTCTCAGGATGAGGGCTGGGGCTCACAAGCCGGTGTACAAAGTTGTGAATGATCTGGCCGCTGACCTCTCCAGCTCCATCTTATTCTCCTCCGTGCTATGTGTTCCAGCCACGCTGGCTTCCTCACAGTTGCTGGAAAAGATTATTTCCTGCAGCCGCAGGTCTTTTGCACATGTTATGCCCACTTCTTTTTTTTTTTTTTTTGAGACGGAGTTTCGCTCTTGTTGCCCAGGCTGGAGCGCAGTGGTGCAATCTCGGCTCACTGCAACCTCCATCTCCCAGGTTCAAGTGATTCTCCTGCCTCAGCCTCCCAAGGAGCTGGGATTACAGGCGCCTGCCACCACACCCAGCTAATCTTTGTATTTCTAATAGAGATGGGGTTTCACCATGTTTTCCAGGCTAGTCTCGAGCTCCTGACCTCAGGTGATCCACCAGCCTTGTCCTCCCAAAGTGCTGGGATTACAGGCATGAGCCACCGTGCCCAGCTAATTTCTGTATTTCTAATACAGATGGGGTTTCACCATGTTGTCCAGGCTGGCCTTGAACTCCTGACCTCAGGTGATCTGCCTGCCTCATCCTCCCAAAGTGCTGGGATTACAGGTGTGAGCCATTGTTCCCGGCCCCGCCCACTTCTTAGAAGGCTGTTCCACTCATCTTCACCCAGAGAACTCCTAGTCACCCTTTAGGCCTTACCTGAAACACTGGTCCCAAAGTGAGGGGCCTTTCTAAACCCCTCCTTGAAGTCACTGGACCCTGCTCGAGATGCTGGAGCCCAGCATTCTCCCTGCAGCAGGCGCCACCCATGCAGTGAAGTCACGAGTTCTGTCCCGGCTTGTCCACTGTCTGTCTTCACTGCTGGTTCCCTATGCCCTGTGCAGTGCCTGGCACCTAGGAGCTGCTCAGGAAGCCGTATTGCACTGGATGCTCGCTGAACGCCACCTGGTATAGATATTAGTGCTGGGTACCAAATATTTCTGGTTGTCTCTCTTCTAGGCACCTGGTAGGATTAGACTTTCTGCCCCTTTTGAGGGGATGTGGCACTCATTGTCATTCTCCTACATGTAGCCGGGAAGCATCTGAGCAGAAGAGACATGTGTCCCTGCCCAGGCTGGAGCATTTACTCACCAACGTGAGCGCCTCTGGCACGGCTGCTGGCAACCATTGAGATGTGGCTACTCCCTGAGCTGGGGCCCCCTAGTGTCCATGATGAGCGGAACCCCCCACTGGCCTCTGACACAGAGAATGAGCAAGGAACACATCCTTATTGTCTTCAGCCACTGGGATTTAGGGTTTGTTTGTCACAGCAGCACAATGTGGCCAGTCCTGACTGATACACCACCTGCTGCCCAAAGGCAGGAAAAGTGCAATCACCCTGGGGCCAAGCTGGCTTAGGGGGCCAAGATCTAGGAGTGCTTAAAGGTGGTCAGGAAGCAAAGGTTCTGTGGCAGCTGGGGGAAGGCTGGTGTGGCTGCAGCAGCAGGCGTTGGGAGTGGTCCCAGACAGGTCACAGGGTCAGACCCTACTGGGCCCAGTAGATCATAAGGGTGTGGCTCTTTACGTTCACACCATGCCTGGTCCAGCGCCCTCAGTTGGTGGAACTCATTGTTAAATAGCAATTAATAAATTGGTAATAGATTTATATAAATTTTTTAGAGGTAGGGTATGCTCTGTTGTCCAGGCTGGAGTGCAGTGGAAAAATAATTTACTCCTAAGAAATTAATACAATTGATTTCATTTGTTATTTAATAATTTAATCAATGACTGAAAATTAATCAATTAAATAATAACTTGAGGTCTCAGAGAAGGGTTCTTTTTCCCCTTTCTTCATACACACAAAATATATTTTTCTACTTGGCCTGAAATTCCACCATTAGAGTAAAATTCCTCTGGCTTGTGAGGAATGGGTCCAGCTGAGGCAGGGGGTGAAGGGTGATGGGCATGGCACCCCAGAGGTTGTGGAGATCGGTGGCCCTGAGGTGACATTTGAACAGAGACCAGGACAGTGGGAGAGAGGGAGTCACGTGGGGCTCAGGAATGGTGTGCAGATGGAAGGAACAGCATGTACGAAGGCCTGAGGCAGGACATCCTTCTGTTTAGAGAACAAGGAGCCGATGCCAACCTGGAGGGAGAAGGAGACGGCTAGGATAGCTGGGAAGATAATTACATGGCTGTGCAGAAAGTTGAAGGAGGTGTTAGTTGGATGTGGGAGTCAAAAGGAGTCCAGGCCACTTTCTCTTTTTATCAAACTGGAGAAACACACCTCCTTTCCATTTTAATGTCTCTGGAATCAGGATGCTCCTCACCTGCAGTGGTAGCTCATATTTGATGAAATACGGTAATTGCAAAGCCAGCTCAAGAAGCAAAGGTTTAGCCCTTGAGTGGAGCCCTTGAAGAGTTGCTGCTGTACTCATGCTCGGTGGCACCGAGAGAACACGGACCTTGATCACTCAGAGTTAAGGAGTGATTCAGAAAGTCAGACTCCAAAAGTGAAGAAGTTTAGGACATTCTGTAATCCATCCATTTCACTCGTGTTTCCTTTGTTTATGTGTGCCCGGAGTGTTCATAAGAATCTATCTAAATAAGTCTCGCAGAGCTCTTTTGGCAAGTATCAAATACAAACTAAGGGATACGCAGGCCCCGTGGTGGAGGATTCGCGCTTCCTTTCTCAGAGGCACAGGTTGGTGGAGAGCCTCAGGACTCGGGCTTAGGTCCCCAGTTCTGCGACTTAGCACCTGTGTGACCTGATACCTGCTCCTCCCCTGTAGAAACATCAGAGAGAGGCACACCCCACCACACACACGGAGATACACGCAGAGATGCACCTGAGGCACACACGCACACATAAAACCACACAGACACGCACACACAGACACAGACAAAACCACACAGACACACAAACACAGACACAGACAAAACCACACAGACACAGACAAAACCACACAGACATGTGTACACAGACAAAACCACACAGACACGCACAGACACAGACAAAACCACACACGCACACACAGACAAAACCACACAGAGACACGTGCACACACACAGACAAAACCACACACACACACAGACACAAAACCACACAGACATGCACACACACAGACAAAACCACACAGAGACACGTGCACACACAAAACCACGCAGACACACACATACACAGACAAAACCACAAACACACACAAAACCACAGACATGTGCACACACACAGACAAAAACCACACAGACACGCACAGACACAGACAAAACCACACATGCACACACAGACAAAACCACACATGCACACACAGACGAAACCACACAGAAACACGTGCACACACAGAGACAAAACCACACAGACACACACACACAGACACAGACAAAACCACACACACACACAGACAAAACCACGCAGAGACACGTGCACACACAGATAAAACCACACAGATACGCACACACAGACACAGACAAAACCACACAGACATGCACACACACACACAGACAAAACCACACAGAGACACATGTACACACACAGACAAAACCACACAGACACACACACACAGACACAGACAAAACCACACAGATATGCACACACACACACACAGACAAAACCACAGAGACACGTGCACACACACAGACAAAACCACACAGACACGCACACACAGACACAGACAAAACCACACAGACACACACACACACACACAGGCAAAACCACACAGATTCACACATGCACACACAGACAAAACCACACAGAGACACACACAGACAAAACCACACAGACACATGCACACACACAGAAAAAAACACACAGAGACACACACACACACAGACAAAACCACACAGGGACACACACAAAACTACACAGGAACACACACACACACACACACACACACACACACAGCCATAGCACTGCCTGGCACCTGGAGTCCTGGCCGGCACACGGTCGGCGCTCAGTCAGTATCTGCTGAGTGACTGAGGAAATCATCACTGCCCCTCATGTGCCACAGTGGGAGGCACTGGGGGAGAGTCCCAACGCCTGTCTCAGGTGGGAGGCCCTAGAGGCGCAGCCCCAGGTGAGGACCTGCGTGCAGGCACCGTGGGAGTGCCCAGCCGGGCGGGCTTTGGGTGCAGAAGCAGGGCAGGCTCGGGACCGGAGGAAGCCTGGCCAGGGCCCTGTTTCAGCCCTAGCCCAGCCCCAGCCTGATTCGTGGGCAGGCAAGCGGGAGGCAGTCTTCAGGCGAGGGAGCTGGGCCCCTGACCCTGCAGCCTCAGGCCACAGAGTGACCCAGAGGGACTTCAGCCGGGTGTCTGCTGTAGCCTGAAGGCAGCCCCCGGAAGGGATGTTTGCAGGTGCTCGCCACGGGAACAATAGCACAGAGAGATCCGTGGGGACCTCTGTGGGTTACCAGCGTTATCCACAACACACACGATGTACACGCTTTGGGGAAGGAAAAGCATCTTTTTTTTTTAAAATTTTATTTATTTATTTATTTTTTTGAGACTGGGTCTTGCTCTCTCGCCCAGGCTGGAGTGCAGTGGCATGATCATGACTCACTCCAGCCTCAACCTCAGCAGCTCAAGTAATCCTGCCACCTCAGTCCCCCGGGGAGCTGGGACCACAGGCAGTGTGCCATGGTGCCCAGCCAGGAAAAGCATCTTAACTTTATTCTGAATATGGAAAGAGAGGGAAATACCTGCTACCTCTGTTAGCATCGGGCATGGGAAGAACCCTGGGAGCCTCAGTTTCCCCCTTTGTAAATGGGTGCTGATGCCAGGGCCTGGCCTGCTGGGCCTGTGGAGCCTCAAATGGCCAGGACTGCATGAAC
Source organism: Gorilla gorilla gorilla (assembly GCF_029281585.2). Classification (NCBI taxonomy): domain Eukaryota; kingdom Metazoa; phylum Chordata; class Mammalia; order Primates; family Hominidae; genus Gorilla; species Gorilla gorilla. The sequence goes on along the minus strand of NC_073242.2, from coordinate 115,455,372 downwards.
ATCCCCAGCGTCATTCTGAATCCTGCCTATCAGTGAGGCTCCGAGGCGTGCAGCTTTTTCCTGGTTGGTTTTGGAGCCGTCCGCAGAGTTAAATTGGCCACATTCCCTTCTGACCTGGGTGGGCTGGAGGGGGATGAAAGTGTGACCAAGACAAAGTGCCTCCCAAGGTTGGCCGTGCAGCCTGGCCCCTCCCTGCTTCTCTGCTTCTTCTTTTTTTTTTTTTTTTTGAGACAGGGTCTTGCCCTCTCACCCAGGCTGGAGTGCAATGGCATGATCTCGGCTCACTGCAACCTCTGCATCCCAGGTTCAAGCGATTCTCCTGCCTCAGCCTCCCAAGTACGTGGGATTACAGGCGTGCGTCACCACGCCTGGCTAATTTTTGTATTTTTAGTGGAGATGGGGTTTTGCCATGTTGGTCAGGCTGGTCTTGAACTTCTGACTTCAAGTGATCCACCTGCCTCGGCCTCTCAAAGTGCTGGGATTACAGGCATGAGCCACCAGCCCAAACCCCACCTGCTTCTTGATAATGAGAGATGAGAGTGGGGGAAAATCACTCACAGATGGCAGGGGGCCTATGGCGGCTAAAATAGGCCAGAGCAGGGGGCCAGGCCCTCTTTTAAACGGACGAGTCTCGAATGAAAAGCCGGTGTTGGGGTGCAGGCCACAGCTGAGCAGGCAGCAGGCAGGAAGCCTGCCCTAGGCCTCTTTGGGCTGGAGGACGACTTCCTAAGTGAATGGCAGTCGGCTCTGAGAAGAAGACACAGTCCCTGGAGAGAGGCCAAGTTCCTCCTTGGCCAACAGCCTCTTACCTATAAATCCTTCAGTGAACAATTTCTGAAAACAGGGATGTTCCGGTAACATAACCACATATAATCACCAAACTCAGGAAATCACGTTGCCACAACTGCATTATCTCCATTTTTGTTCTAGTTCATAATCTAGTTTGTGCTCAAAAGTCATCGACTGTCCCAATAACGTCCTTTATAGCTGTATTTTCTTTTCCTTTTTGAATCTAAAATCGGACCCAGGATCAGCACACTGGTCTAGTTGTCAAGTCTCTTTAGCCTCCTTTAGTTCTTCCCTCACACCTTCCACCCCACTCCTTTCTGTCTTCCATCATGCTCACTTTCTTGTTTATTTTTTTGTTTTTGTTTTTGTTTGTTTGTTTGTTTTTTGAGACGGAGTCTCGCTCTGTAGCCCAGGCTGGAGTGCAGTGGCACGATCTCGGCTCACTGCAAGCTCTGCCTCCCGGGTTCACACCATTCTCCTGCCTCAGCCTCCCCAGTAGCTGGGACTACAGGTGCCCGCCACCACACCCGGCTAATTTTTTGTATTTTTAGTAGAGATGGGGTTTCACCGTGTTAGCCAGGATGGTCTCGATCTCCTGACCTCGTGATCTGCTCGCCGTGGCCTCCCAAAGTGCTGGGATTACAGGCGTGAGCCACTGTGCCCGGCCTGTGCTCACATTTTCATAGCATATGAACAAGCTATTTTGTAGAATGTCCTTCAATTTGAGCTTGTCTTCACTGAGGCTTAGGCTACACATTTTAGGAATAGCACAGAAATGGGGTTACGTCTTCCTCAGGGCATCGTATCCAGGAGGCCCATGACGTGGGTTTGTGCCAATTTTGATGATGTCAGTTTTGATCAATTAAGTGTGTGTCCATTGAAAAGTCACTATTTCCCCCTTTGTAAATAATAAATAATTTGTGGGGAAACATTTTGAGACTATAAATATCCTGTCACTCAAAAAATTTTTGGCCAGGCATGGTGGCTCATGCCTGTAATCTTGGCACTTTGGGAGGCTGAGGCAGGCAGATTGCTTGAGGCCAGGAATTCGAGACCAGCCTGGGCAACATGGTGAGACCCCCCTCCTATACCTTTGCCAAAAAAAAAAAAAAATTAGCTGGTGTGGTGGCATGCACCTGTAGTTCCAGCTACTTGGGAGGCTGAGGTGGGAGGACCACTTGAGCCCAGGAAATCAAGGCTGCAGTGAGGTGTGACGGTGCCACCACACTGCAGCCTGGGTGACAGAATGAGACCATGTTTCAAAAAAAAAAAAAAAAAGATTACTAGTTGTTAGCATGCACGAATGGCCTGATTCCATCATCCCTAATTGTATTAGTCCGTTGTCACACTGCTATAAAGAACTACCTGAGACTGAGTCATTTATGAAGAAAAGAGGTTTAGTTGACTCACGGTTCTGCAGGCTTAATAGGAAGCATGGCTGGGAGGCCTCAGGAAGCTTACAATCACAGCAGAAGGTAAAGCGGAAGCAAGCACCTTCTTTACATGGCTGCAAGAGAGAAAGAGAGAGCGAGGGGAAAGTGCCACACACTTTTAAACCATCAGATCTCGTGAGAACTCAGTATCACAAGAACAGCAAGGGGGATATCTGCCCCCACGATCCAATCACCTCCCCACAGGTGCCTCCCCCAACATTGGGAATTACAGTTCGACATGAGATTTGGGTGGGGACACAGAGCCAAACCATATCACTGCTGAATTTGTTAGTTGGCAGATATATTAGTTGTTAAAGAGGAGCTTTCTTTAAAACAGAACTGTCCCTTCTTTCTCATTTGTTTATTCTTTCATTTGTGTCAGCATGGACTCAAGGATCTTATTTTATTTAGTGGGTTATAATTCCTTCCTATATTTATTTTGAAGTTCAAATTGTTCCAGATTGGGGCAGGCTGGCTTCTTTTTGACATGCCCCCATTATTCTTTGAAAACGTTCTGGGGCAATAAGATGTTCTCAGCTCCTCTTTGTTCCTGCTAGCCCTGGAGTCAGCCTTTTCTTCAAGGCGCCCCAGTCCCCTAGAGCGGACAAGCATTGCATTTTATAAACTTGAACCAGCAGATCTTGGCATGGGAAGGGCCTCCATTCCTCCACAGTGCCCCCTGCTCCCTGTTCTCCACCCAGCCTGTGTGGTTCTTTTCAGGACCTCTCTAGCCCCTGCAGACATTTGCTGTGCAAACCTTGGCCTGGTCCAGCCCATTCAGAGTCGTGAGAACACAGTGGAGTTTCTCAACAGCAGGTGCTGCAGCGTTGGACGTGGCACAGTTCTCTTCTGTTTGGTTTATTGTGACAACCATGCCCCCACTACATTTCCAGCACCCACCCCCGCACTGGTCAAGAACCACTGTGGTTGAGTGTGATGAATGATCCAAGACGGAATTCTGTGAGGTGCTGTGAAACTGGGAGGGCAGGATCTGAAGTCAGGACTGTAGGGAAGACTCAGGAAGGACTTCCCAGGGGAGGTGATTTATTTGAAGAATAAATAAGAATTGGTGAAAGGTAGAAAGAAGCATTCCAGGCAAGATTGACACACAAAATGTGATTAGGGGAACCTGAAAATTCCTTCCAGGAGCCTAAAGTTGGGGTGTGCGTGTCTGAAGGAGATAAGAGACAAGCCCAGAGGGATAAGTTGGGGCCATGTGAGTCAGAACGAGAAATCTGGATTTTGTTCCAGAAACCACAAGAGCCATGAAGGATTTTTGGTAGAATGGGGAGAGATCTTTGATGGGATGGTTCCAGCTGCAGTGGGAAGAATGGGTGGGGGTGGGTGTCTTAGTTATCAATGGCTGTGGAACATGTCACCCCAAAACTGAGTCATAAACATTTGCTGTCTGTCTTGGTCTCTGTGGACCAGGTATTTGGGAATAGCTCAGTGGGGGCAGTTCTGACTTGGGTTTCCTGGGGTCAGGATGCTGGCCTGAGGACTTCATCACAACCAGAGGACCTACTTCCAGGGTGGCCACTCCCACGACTGCCATGTCTGCGTTGGCCTTGGCAGGAGGCCTCAGTTGCCTTCTGCGTGGGCCTTCCCATGGGCTGTCTGAGCATCCTCATGACATGGCTGTGGCTTCCCCAGAGTGAGGGAGCTAAGAGACACAGGCTGGCCCTTGTAAGACTAGCCTTACAGGCGACATAGCATCCCTCCCACCATGTTCTATTTGTTAGAAGCCACCACTGTGTGTGATCCATACTTAAGGGGATGGGAATTAGACTCCACCTTTTAAAGGGAGGAGGTCAAAGAACGTGAGAACATATTTTAAAACTGCCACAGTGGGCTGAGTGTAATGACTCACTCCTGTAACCCCAGCACTTTGGGAGGCAGAGGTGGGAGGATGACTTGAGGGCCAAAAGTTCAAGATCAGCCTGGGCAATATAGCAAGACCCTTGTCTCTACAAAAACAAGAGGTCGAGGCTGCAGTGAGCTATGATCACACCACTGCACTCCAGCCTGGGCGACAGAGCAAGACCCTGTTTCTAAAAAACAAAATACAAAAGATAAACTGCTACAGTGCATTCCTCAAAAAGTTAAACATAGTTACTCTATGACCCTACAATGCTGCTCCCAGGTATAGGCCCAGAAGAATTGAAAACAGGTATCAAACACTTACCTGTTCATAGCAGCACTATTCACCACAGCGAGAAGGTGAACAGAACTCAAGAGTCCACCAACAGATGAATGGATAAACAACTGTGGTCTGTGTGACGGAATATTATTCAGCCATAAAAAGGGATGAAACAGGCGGGTGTGGTGGCTCAAGCCTGCAATCCCAGCACTTTGGGAGGCTGAGGTGGGCAGATCACTTGAGGTCAGGAGTTCAAAATCAGCCTGGCTGACATGGCGAAACCCCATCTACTAAAAATACAAAAATTAGCCAGGCGTGGTGGTGGGCACCTGTAATCCCAGCCACTCAGGAGGCTAAGGCAGGAGAATTGCTTGAACCTGGGAGGCAGAGGTTGCAGTGAGCCAAGATCACACCATCGCACTCCAGCCTGGGCGTCAGAGTGAGACTCCATTTCAAAATAAATTAAAAAAAAAAAAAAAAGGGATGAAACACCGATCCAGGTTATACAATGTGGATGAACCCTCATGGCATGGTGCTAAGTGAAAGAAGCAGACAAAATGACCACATACTCTGTGATTCCATTGATAAGGAATGTCTAGGACAGGCCAGTCCATAGAGACAGAAAGCTGATTGGAGGCTGCCAGGGGCTGGGGGAGACAGAAATTAGGAGAAACTGCTTAATGGGTTTGGGGTTTCACTGTGGGATGAGGGAAGTGTTTTGGATCTAGATAGGGGTGCTGGTTGTACAACATTGTAAATGTACTGAATGCTGCTGGGGGCAGTGGCTCATGCCTGTAATCCTGGTGCTTTGGGAGGCCAAGGCGGGCAGATATCTTGAACCCAAGAGTTCAAGACCAGCCAGAGACACATGGCAAAACCCTGTCTCTACAAAATGTTAGCCAAGCGTGGTGGCACGTGTCTATAATGCCAGCTACTTAGGAGGCTGAGGTGGGAGGATTGCTTGAGCCTAAGAGGTTGAGGCTGCAAAAAAAAAAAAAAAAAAGTACTAAATGCCAATTAATTGATCACTTTAAAATGGTTATTTTTATGTTATATGATTTCACCTAAATAATTTTTTTTTTTTTTTTTTTTTTTTTGAGACGGAGTCTCGCTCTGTCGCCCAGGCTGGAGTGCAGTGGTGCAATCTCGGCTCACTGCAAGCTCCGCCTCCCGGGTTCACGCCATTCTCCTGCCTCAGCCTCCCGAGTAGCTGGGACTACAGGCGCCCGCCACTGCGCCCGGCTAATTTTTTGTATTTTTAGTAGAGATGGGGTTTCACCGTGGTCTCGATCTCCTGACCTCGTGATCCGCCCACCTCGGCCTCCCAAAGTGCTGGGATTACAGGCGTGAGCCACCGCGCCCGGCCCTAAATAATTTTTAAAACCCTAAAAACAAAACACCACAGTGGACAAGGCAGAACCAGGAGGACCAGTTGGTAAATCAGACAAAAAGGAGGGCAGAAGGGTGGGGTGGGGAGGAACCTGGGGTGTGCAGACAGTTAGGGTGACAGGCGCCATCCGAATGGTGGGGTCAGCAGGAGGGAAGAGAGATGCCCAGCGTCTGGAGGAAGGGTAGATGAATCTAAAGCACAATGGGCTCCAGAAGCTTCTGGAAGGAGAGAGGACCTGTTTATGTGTTGGGTCTGCGGTGCCAGAGGGCCTCTCGGGCGGGGAGCTCATGTGAGTGTCTCCCACTGAATGAGTCAGGCGGAGAGTATGTTGGAAAAATACGCTGACATGTCCTACGGTGTCAAACCATCCCTGGCCCAGCCACTGTGTCACTCAGCCCAAGGGCAGATGGGGAAATGTGCCTGTTGAGGTGCGGGTGGGGTGGGGAGAAGGTCACCCTAGTCCATCTGGGTTGCGGGGCGGGTGTGCTCACCTCAGAAGAAAAGTCTGGTCCAGGAATCCCAGTTGTCTGGATAGCGGTGTGTCTCCCATTTTACTAGGGGGAGGATGCAGATCCAGAGAGAGGTTCGGGTCCTGGGGAGTGAGGGGCGAGTTGGGTCTGCCTGGCCTCTACACTCATGCCCTTGTCTTTATTTCATGCTCAGCCCCTCATCACATAGGTACCGTTCAGAAGCACATTCTAGAAAGTCCCCTCCTAAAAGTGGACACGGTTTGGGAGCAGAAGGAGGAAGCCTCGGCGGTGAGGAACGCTCACGGCAGGAAGGCGTGAAGGAGCCGCGCTCATCAACTGCTGCAGCTCCGGTTTGGAACCAGGGCTGTCGTGGAGTTAAGTGTCTCTGGGTCTGGCTTCAGGTGTTCATCAAGGCACAGGCAAAAGCCACTTACTGGGGAAGGGGGTTGGGAAGAGCAGGCCCCGAAGGCACACTCGAGTTCGTATAATTTAGGGAGCGCTCAGGAAAAGGACTGTGCTCAAAGGTGCAGGGATGGGTGGGCTCTGGGACACCGCAGGCGGCGCAGGGGCAGCACCAGGGCAGGCAATGGCAGGAGCGCCCAGCACTGAGACCCGAGGGTGAGGTTGGGGACACGGGACGCAGCTGGCCCATGAGGCCCTGCAGAGAGGGAATTGGGGGAGTGGATGCGACTCAGCTCCTCCAGCCCCCTCCAGTCTCTTGCGGACACCTCCCACCTGCCAAACGCCTCCAGAGGCCGGGGGCAGCTGGTCCTACGGGGGTTTCCCAAGGCCAGCATCCCTGGGTGGGGAAGCATGGACGTGGGCCCCAGGCTGTGTGTGTGGACTTCAGGTGACACTGGATGGCATTCCGCAGCCCTGAGCCCCCCTCACGCACATGGTCACACACCGGGGGTCCTGGCCGCCTCTCAGGAGGGGCCTCTCATCCTGCTGTTTGTAAACTTCAGAAAGCCAAACAGTCCTTTAGAGAAGCCGGGCCTGGATTTGCTCCGGACATCTGGAACAAGTTACCCTATTTCCCAATCTCTGCTGATGGTTCCCCGCTGCGGGAATGCCGCCCTCGGCCGACAGGGACGAGGACCTGTGGAGAGGGGCAGCCCCCACAGGCCGAGGCTGGCAAGGCGGGCACGGGGGCCGGGGCTCTGGTGGAAATGTCACATTTGAGGCAGCTCTCACAAGGGCCCTGTCTGATGCGAGGCCAGGCCTAGAGAGGATGGTGGAGACTGTGCGTGTGCAGGGTGTTCCGGAACCTTCCCTGGGATGCATGGGGCCTCGCCGCAGGCCATCTCTCCAGACCTGGGCTCACCCCGCCCCTGTGCTGTTGCCTTTGTCTGGAATTCCACCCCAGCCTTCTTGCCTCAAGAACGCCCTTCCCCCTTCAGATCTCATGGGCACAGTCCCCGTCTTCCTAAACGGGGTCAGAGCCCCCAGTCATCATGACAAAGACCCTCTCCTCGATCAAGCTTTGGTCAGTCTCCTCCAAACCCTCTTCTCCAGGAGGCCTTCGTCTGGGGGCTTCTGCACTTGTCTTGGCTTTTTCCAGTTTTAGCAAGAACCCAGAGTCAATTAGGAAAACTCCCTGACCCCCGATGCGTGATCAGTTCCTCGCCTGGCACTGCCCCTCGGGGGTGTCTGTTCACCTGGCCCGCCTTTGGCGAGAGTCCTGTTCCATCAGTTTAGCCAGAACTTTCCCCCACACCTAATGCCTCTTAGTCATTTTCTTTTTGTGAGACAGAGTCTCGCGCTGTCACCTTGGCTGGAGCACAGTGGTGCGATCTCAGCTCACGGCAACCTCCGCCTCCCAGGTTCAAGCGATTCTCCTGCCTCAGCCTCCCAAGTAGCTGGGATTACAGGTGTGTCCCACCAAGCCTGCCTAATTTTTGTATTTTTAGTAGAAACAGGGTTTCACCATGTTGGCCAGGCTGGTCTTGAACTCCTGACCTCCATGATCCACCTGCCTCGGCCTCCCAAAGTGCTGGCATTACAGGCATGAACCACTGCGCCTGACCTCCTCTTAGCCATTTTCCATCCACTGAACCTCTGCTCCAGGTGACATCCCCACTCATCACCGCTGTATTCAGACTGGAGCCCAGGTCTACACCGAGGTCTCTTCCCTCATTTCAACAGTTCCTCAATAAAATCTGCTTTTACTGCTCACCTATTTTCTGGCTCTGGTTTCTTCGATAGTCACATGGTCTGTCTCTCCTGCTGTCAGTGCCGGGTGGGCAGGGCTGTGTGTGTTCAGTTCCTGCTTGTCCATACCTTGTATATGGTGGAAGCTCCATAGAGAATTTTTTGAATAGGCCAGGTGCGGTGGCTAACGCTTCTAATCCCAGCACTTTGGGAGGCTGAGGAGGGTGAATCACTTGAGGTCAGGAGTTCGAGACCAGCCCGGCCAACATGGTGAAACCCCATGTCTACTAAAAATACAAAAATTAGCTGGGCATGGTGGCAGGAGCCTGTAATCCCAGCTACTCAGGAGGCTGAGGCAGGAGAATCGCTTGAACCCGGGAAGCGGAGGTTGCAGTGAGCCGAGATTGCGCTACTGCACTCCAGCCTGGGCCACAGAGGAAGACCCTGTATCCAAAAAAAAATTTTTGTTTGAATAGATGGATGGATAACTGGAAACCCTGATACAGGGTTTTTCTTTACTTAGTTTCTCCTGATGTAAACAGGTTTGGAACATGTGGCTGACACAATCCCTACCTCTTCCTCCGTGTATTTTTCATGTTTTGGGTACAGGGAAGTAGAAACAAGTAAAAGTCATTTGTTGAAGTTGCAGCAATGTTGAAAGCTGCAGTTGACCACTTTTCCTAGCTCTTCAGCCGCTCTTAAACCTTCAGAGGTTTGTTCTCTGGGCCAGGCATTGCTGCCCACTGGGCTGGGCTGGTCTGAGCTGGGGTCGGGGGTGGCCAGAGTCCTCCATCATCCCAAGAACCCTTTCCTCAGTGAACTCACTCACACAGAGGCCTCAGCTCCTAGCTGGGCTCAAGGAATTGTACACGATTACAATTCCTTCCTGGGTACACGATTACAATTCCTTCCTGGGTACACGATTCTGTCTGCTCAGGTTTTTTTTTCTTTTTTGAGACAGAGTCTCACTCTTGTCACCCAGGCTGTGGGTGGCTCACGGCAACCTCTGCCTCCCAGGTTTAAGCGATTCTTCTGCCTCAGCCTTCCCAGTAGCTGGGATTACAGGCTTCTGCCACTATGCCTGGCTAATTTTTGTATTTTTAGTAGGGATAGGGTTTCACCCTGTTGACCAGGCTGGTCTTGAACTCCTGACCTCAGGTGACCCTCCTGCTTCAGCCTCCCAAAGTGCTGGGATTACAGGCGTGAGCCACCGCGCCCGGCCTGCCCAGGTTTTCTTTAAGACAGCAGGGGGTCGGCCAGGCGCCGTGGCTCATGCCTGTAATCCCAGCACTTTGGGAGGCAGAGACAGGCGGATCACAAGGTCAAGAGATCAAGACCATCCTGGCCAACATGGTGAAACCCCGTCTCTACTAAAAATACAAAAATTAGCTGGGCGTGGTGGTGTGTGCCTGTAGTCCCAGCTACTCAGGAGGCTGAGGCAGGAGAATCGCTTGAACCCAGGAGGTGGAGGTTGCAGGGAGGCAAGATCGCACCACTGCACTCCAACTTGGCGACAGAGTGAGGCTCCATCTCAAAAAAAAAAAAGGGTAGGGGGTATAAAACGGGGTATACATCGAAATTCAGATTTCTGAGCCTTCTAGATTCAGGAGGACAGGGTTGGGGATCCTAACAGGGAGGGCTTTCGGGGGCCCAGGCTGACCAAATGGCCTGTGGCCTCTCTACGGGAGGGGTCCCCCACATCTGGAATCCTGATGCAGAGAACGCTGATGAACTGCAAGACATGTGGACAACACTCACCGGGGTCTTGATGGCTTTGCCTGAATAAAGAGAACCGTGAGCCGGGCGGCCCTTCTGAAAACGACGGTTAGCAGAATCGTTTGGCTCATTAACAGCCTCTCAGAAAGCCTGGTCTGGAAAATCTGTGCAAGAAAAAATAAAATGGAAACAAACATGTAAAAAGAGGGGAAAGATGTTTTCATAAAAGCTGGAACATTTTGGGGTTAAACTGAGCTGCCCACACAGATTCATTTCAGCTCTTCAGCGTTATTCTATATGATTTATTTCCTGTTACAGCATTTGACAATTGTTGTGTAAACAGTTTTCATTTATTCTGGAAAGACATCGTTTCCTGCTTTGGGGAAGTCTTACCAGGACCCAATTAAATCAAAACAACAACAACTGGTTTTGATTTGGAAAAACAAAACCCACAAGACAGAAGGGTCAAAAAATGCTGATTCCAAAAGGAACCTCAGATATTCCAGAATGAGTTACCCAGGGCACCTCTGGCTCCCTGGAAGGTGGAGGTCTGAATCTTGCTGTGTGCTCTTGGGCAAGTAACTTAACCTCTCTGAGCCCTGTTTCTTCAATTGTAAAATGGGGACAGTAGTCAGTTCCCCTCCTAGGGATGTTACGAGCATTCACTGAGACTGGACATGGCATTTGTAAACACTGAGCAATGGAAGCATGTTCCCACTTGTAAGTGGGAACTCAGTGGTGAGAACACACGGACGCTATGGGGGAGCAGCAGCCGCTGGGGCCTGCTCAAGGGAGGAGGGTGGGAGGAGGTGGGGAGGAAGTTGGGACGAGGGTGGGAGGAAGGAGCAGAGCAGGACAATTCATATCGGGCATTGTGCTTATTACCTGGGTGACAAAATTATCTTTTTTTTTTTTTCTGAGATGGAGTCTCACCCTGTTGCCCAGACTGGAGTGTAGTGGCGCCATCTTGGCTTGCTGCAACCTCCGCCTCTCAGGTTCAAGCAATTCTCCTGCCTCAGCTCCCAAGTATCTGGGACTACAGGCACCTGCCACTACACCCGGCTAATTTTTGTACTTTTAGTGGAGAGGCGGTTTCACCACGTTGGCCAGGCTGGTCTCAAACTCCTGACCTCAAGTGATCTGCCCACCTCAGCCTCCCAAAGTGCTGGGATTATAGGTGTGAGCCACCACACCTGGCCGAGGTGACAAAATTATCTGTACGCCAAACCCCCATGGCACAGTTTGCCTATATAACAAACCAGCACATTTTGCCTATGTAACAAACCAGCACATGTACCCTTGAACCTAAAAGTTAAATTAAAGAAAAATGGTAACAATTATTTTTCTTCTTCTTTTTTTTTTTTTTTTTTGAGATGGAGTCTCGCTCTTGTCACCCAGGCAGGAGTGCAGTGACGCAATCTTGGCTCACTGCAACCTCCACCTCCCAGGTTCAAGTGATTCTCATTACTCAGCCTCCCAAGTAGCCGGGATTATAGGCACCTGTGACCATGCCCGGCTGACTTTTGTATTTCCAGTGGAGATGGGGTTTCACTATGTTGTCCAGGCTGGTCTTAAACTTCTTACCTCAGGTGATCCACCCACCTCGGCCTCCCAAAGTGCTGGGAATACAGGCGTGAGCCACTGTGCCCAGCCTGCTATTCTTTTTCTTAAATAAAATTTTTTAATTTTTAATTTTTGTGGGTACATAGTAGGTATACATATTTATGGGGCCCATGAGATTGTTTGAAACCGGCATACAATGGGTAATAATCACATCAGCATTTAGCCTTTCTTGATGTTACAACCAATCCAATTCTACTTCTTTTTTTTTTTTTTTTTTGAGACAGAGTCTTGCTCTTCACCAGGCTGGAGTGCAGTGGTGTGATCTTGGCTCACTGCAACCTGCGCCTCCTGGGTTCAAGCCATTCTCCTGCCTCAGCCTCCCGAGTAGCTGGGATTGGAGGCGCCCACCACCACGCCCAGCTAATTTTTGTATTTTTAGTAGAGACGTGGTTTCACCATGTTCGCCAGGATGGTCTCGATCTCCTGACCTCGTGATCCGCCCGCCTCGGCCTCCCAAAGTGCTGGGATTATAGGCGTGAGCCACCGCGCCCGGCCAAGAGTTTCTACTTCTTCTATAATGTGAACATGGCCAAGAACAAGGGCGTTTTCCTTACTGTGCTTCATAAATCCGTTCACATTGCAAAGGTTCCAGCAGGAACTGAAAACACCTAGATTTGAATTTTGGACATAAAACAGACTTATTATAGATGAAATAACTGAGATTCAAAAAAGGATGTGGGATTCACTTGTTAAGGGCTCATCCCATTAAAGGCAAAGTTGTCTTTGGTTCTAAAATAATCTTTTCATCTGAAAGAAAATGGGACTCTCCTTTAGAAAACAGTGGTTTGCAGCCAGGAGTCAAATCACTCTGGGAGGCCAAGGCGGACGGATGGCTTGAGGCCAGGAATTCAAGACCAGACTGAGCAACAAGCTGAAACCCCGTCTCTACAAAATATATTTTTAAATTAAATTAATTAATTTATTTATTTTTTGAGATGGAGTTTCTCTCTTATTGCCCAGGCTGGAGTGCAGTGGCGCAATCTTGGCTCACTGCAACTTCTGCCTCCCGGGTTCAAGCGATTCTCCTGCCTCAGCCTCCCGAGTAGCTGGGATTACAGGCATGCGCCACCACCACGCCAGGCTAATTTTATATTTTTAGTAGAGATGGGGTTTCTCCATGTTGGTCAGGCTGGTCTCGAACTCCTGACCTCAGGTGATCCGCCCGCCTCGGCCTCCCAAAGTGCTGGGATTACAGGTGCGAGCCACCCCGTGGCCCACAATATATATTTTAAAACCGCCAGACGTGCTAGTTTGGCTGCGTGCCTGTAGTTCCAGCTACTAGGGAGGGTGAGGTGGGAAGATCCCTTGAGCCTGGGAGGTGGAGGTTGCAGTGAGCCGAGATGGCGCCACTGTACTCCAGCCTGGGTGACTGAGCGAGACCATCTCAAAAAAAAAAAAAAAAAAAAAGAAAAGGAAAGAGAAGGAAAAGTGATTTTCAAATCTCCAGTCAAGTCATTCTTTTATGGCCGTGATCAAAAAAACAAAATTGTTATTTAGCCAATTCAGTGAAGTTAGCTGGAGAAAAAAAGAACTTTCGGTGAGCTGGCATTGGTGCAGGATGAAATTCAGGTGGTGGGAAAGGGCTTCTGGAAAGCTCGTTAGAGTTAGAACTGAACGAGGACAGGTTTTCCTGCAGCTCCCAGCAGCAAGTACCAGGGTCTGGGCTGGCTGGAGGGAGGCTTGAGTTTTGCCGTGAATGCGGGGAGGTAGCTGCAGGTGTGAGGCGTGACTCACAGACACCTCGAGGACCTGTCTGCTTGGTTTGTGGGGAGTTGTGCTCCAGTGTCCACTGTTTCTGGGGGTTGTGATCACACGGCACCCCCCAGGCTTGGCACAGAACAGCAGGGGCCACCTGGCTGGCTGGGGAAGGCCACACTCGCCCATGTGTGACTGGCTGGACCAAAGCCCCTGCCAGGTCACAGCACAGAAAAGGGCCGCAGGCTGCCCTGCTAAGTTCATCATCTCATCTGGCCTCCCCCTGGCAATGGAGAGAGGGAGGCCAGGGGCTGAAGGCCAAGAAAGCAAGTTGAGGTCAGCATCGGCAGAGCCGGGCAAAGGAAACAGAACAAGTGCAGGCCAGGCTGACAGGCCAAGGTCAGCCCCCAGGCTCCAGACCAAGCAGCCGGGGACAGGCCGGAAGCCACGCCAGGCAGGCAGGCCAGAGTCAGCACTGGGATACCGGATGGGCGGCGGATAGCCTGGCAGCGGGCAGGAGCCACCCCCTAGCCCAGGGGTTCCCAGCAGTGCGTCTGAGGACACAGACAGCTCCCCACAGCTGTGATCTGGCCACCTCCCGCGGAGGACGGGCTGCGGAAGGGGTCGGAGGGCGAGGTGGCCGCGGCAGAGCAGTCGCGGGTGACCTCAGTGCTTGGCATGCACCGTATTCCTGCTTCTCAGCTGTGACGTGCTCTGATTCAAGGCCAGGACTTCGCACAGGGCTAGAGGGGCCTCATGACAAGGACAGCCCAAAATTTCAAGAACCTTCCTAACAAGTCAGGGGCAGCTCAAAGCGGTGGCCTAGACCCTCCAAATATTCATGAGCCCTTCTTCCTTGTGTTTGAGATTGGGTCCCCAGAAGCAGAGCCTGAAGCAAGGAATTGAGTATGAATAGTTTAAGGAGAGGGAGGTGCTCCCAGGGAGCACAGGTGAGGGAATGGGGAAGTAAGGCAGGGTGGGGAAGGCAATAAAGAGTGGGGTGCCTGCTGGGGGCTCCAGGGGCAACTAGAACGTGCCTCAGAGTCATCCATGTATGGGGCAGGGAGCTGGTGTTTCTACACCCATTCTTTCTTTTTTATTTGAGGTGGGGTCTCACTCTGTCACCCAGGCTGGAGTGCAGTGGTGTGATCTCAGCTCACCGCAATCTCTGCTTCCTGGGCTCAAGCAGTTCTCCAGTCTCAGCCTCCCAAGTAGCTGGGACTACAGGTGCGAGCCACCGACACCTAGCTAATTTTTGTATTTTCTGTAGAGACAGCATTTCACCATGTTGGTCAGGCTGGTCTCAAACTCCTGAGCTCAAAGCAATCCGCCCCTCTTGGCCTCCTAAAGTGCTGGGATTACCGGCATGAGCCATTGGGCCCGGCCATCCACATCTGTTCGTGACCTTCCTTGCTGGAGGGCTGCTCTGGGGACATCAGCTCCTCGTAGGGTGACCAGCTGTCCCAGGTTGCCTGGCACTGAGGGGTTGTCTGGGACGTGGGACTTTCAGTGCTGAAACCAGGAATGCCCTGGGCAGACGGGAATGAGTTAGGCACCCTCCTCTCCAGCCCTTTTGGCCAGCCCCTTACGAACCCTGAGTTTGCTCCTGCAGTCAGAGAAAGCCCTCAGGGACGCAGGAAAGAAGCCGCTGGCATGAGCCACACTGTGCATTCAGAGGGGCACAACTGGGGCCTCCAGCAGCATCTGCTAGGCCGGACCAGCTGCTCCCATGAACCCGTGCCTGCCCACTCTCCTGGTGTCCTTCCTGCCGCCTCCCCTTATTCCAGCCAGGATGTTCTGGCCAGCCTTGAGGTTTGGCAAACACCAGGATGCTCTGACCTCAGGGCCCCTGCACTGGCTCTTCCCTCTGCCTGGACATCTCTTCCCTGGACTCATACCCTCACCTCTTTCTGTTCTGCTCAGTGTAATTGTACCCGTGGGGCCTTCCACTTTCTTCCTCTTCCAGGAAGCTCCCTTTCCCCTTTTTTCTCTGGAGCAGGTGTGTCCACTGACGCACCATCTGTCTTACGTGTTAATTGTCTATCTCTGGCACTAAGACACAGCCCGCAGGAGGAAAGTTGACTGGTTGTCACCAGTGGGGTATTCCCAACACAGAGATCAGGGCCTGGCAAGTAGTAAACATTCAACCACTAAATAAATGCATTGAAATCACCTAAAACCAACACTAGCTAAACAGAAATAACGGTGTCAAATGCACCTGGAGATGAGACTCCATGGAGTTAGCTTCCTCCAAAGGAAGCTAGGGGATTGTCAGTTATGGATGTAAGGCAGTGAACCTGGGTTCCCGCAGCTCCCTACAGCCACTGCCTCTGCTGCCTCAGGCCCTGCCAGCCTCCAGCATTCCCCAAAGTGAACGTTAGTCAGGATGAGGACTTGCTGACTTCTGTACTTGAGCAAATTAATCTTATGCAGAAACCTGTCGAATAAAACAAAAAATGTGGTATTGCCTTCATTAGAGCAGAGATGGGGAGTCTAGACCTGCCTGCACCCCACCTCCCTCATGGGGGCCTGAATAGCCCTAGGGATTTGGGGTGCAGCTGGAAGTCCAGTAACTTGGGGTGAAAGGAGTGGGAGGGGATAGGGACGATGCGAAACTCTGCAGGGCTGAGCCCAGAGCTTCTCCAGCGGCAGCGTGCAGGCCCACTGGTTGAGGGCTCATTACAATTCGAAGGTCGATGCACAAGGTTTGAGCTGGAACCAGAGCATCAGCATTTCTAACCAGTTCCCAGGGGTCCCAAAGCTGATGCTGCAGGTCCGTGGCCAGGGCTGTGGGCAAGTCTCCCTCTCTGCCTGAGTCACAAGGAATTTGATCATCTTGCCTGCACTTTCCACAAGCTCAGCAGTGGTGAGGAGCAGGAGAGAGGAGGCAGAGGCCCGGGGAGTTCACCGGAGGCACATCTCAGACACAGAGGCCCAAGGGTCTGAGCTAATCACTGTGTAAGCTGTGGTGAAAAAGAGGCCCTGTAGTACACGATCCTAAACAAGATAGATGCTTGTTTCTCTCCGATAGCACAGAGGGAGGTGGCCCGGGGCTGAGAGGGCAGCTCTGCTAGCTTCAACACGTGGGGTTTGCTTTGTTGTTGTTATTTTTAATTTTTAAGAATTTCTCCAGTGTCAGAATCTAAGGGCACAGCACATGGTTTTTAACCTCTGGATCCAAAGTGGTTGCTTCAGCTCCTGCCATCATGTCTACATCCCAGATGGTGGGAAGGAAGGAAAGGCAACTGTGATTAAGTTGAGGACCTTTGGATGGGGAGGTTTTCCTGAATTAGCTGGGCGAGCCCAATGTCATCACAGGGGCCCTTTCTAAGAGGGAGGTGAGGGGGTCAGAGTCAGAGGGGAGATGGGACAATAGACTCTGAGGTTGGAGTGATGCATTTTGAAGACGGAGGAAGGGGACCATGAGCCAAGGGATGCGGGTGACCTCTAGGAAGCTGGAAAAGGCAAGCAAGGGATGAATCTCCCCAACTCAACACAGCCATGCCCATGCCCACACCATGCCCTTGCCACACCCACTCACCAACGCCCACATCCACACCCAATGCCCACACCCACTTATCCACACCCAGGCCCACTCACACCCACTCACACCCACGCCCACTCACCCACGCTCACACTCACCCACACCCACCCACACCCACTCAACTACAACCACTCACCCACACCCACACCCACTCACCCCACCCACTCACCCACGCTCACACTCACCCACACCCATTTATCCACACCCACACCCACACCGACACCACACCCACTCACCCACACCCACACCCACTCACCCACACCCACACCCACTCACCCCACCCACACCCACACACCCACACCCACTCACCCACACCCACACCCACACCCACACCCACACCCACACACCCACACCCACTCACCCACACTCACAGCCACTCACCCACACCCCCACACCCACACCCACCCACACCCACTCACCCACACCCACACCCACACACCCACACCCACTCACCCACACTCACACCCACTCACCCACACCCCCACACCCACACCCACCCACACCCACTCACCCACACCCCCACACCCACACCCACCCACACCCACTCACCCACACCCACACCCACACACCCACACCCACTCACCCACACTCACACCCACTCACCCACACCCCCACACCCACACCCACCCACACCCACTCACCCACACCCACACCCACACACCCACACCCACTCACCCACACTCACACCCACTCACCCACACCCCCACACCCACACCCACCCACACCCACTCAACTACAACCACTCACCCACACCCACACCCACTCACCCCACCCACACCCACACACCCACACCCACTCACCCACACCCACACCCACACACCCACACCCACACACCCACACCCACTCACCCACACTCACAGCCACTCAGGCTGGCACCACGCAGACGTGTCATTTCCTTCACATCTCATCTTTGATGTAGGAGGAAAGCTGAGTGCCCCTAGAAAACCCACGCAGACATGGGAGTGTGCAGACGTTGCACGCAGACATGGGAGAGTGCAGACGCTGCACACACAGGGTTCCCAGCCGGGAAGCGACATTCCCCCCATTAACGCGGCACTGAAATCACACTGAATGGCGTGGCCCTGTGGCCTTCCACGTGCTTAGGCTGGTTTCAGCCTCTGCATTTGCAGCCGTTGGCTGGGGTGGCCTTAGGAATGAACACGCGTGCCGGGGAACACACGCCCCCGCTTAACCCCAAGTCTCCTTCTGGCTTGAGAGCGTGGGGGCGGCAGCCTGGGCTCTCCATGACTCCTCTGGGTCCTGATCTGCGTGTGGGGGCTGCACCCTGACTGAGACCCGGCCCTTGGTGTCTTTCCCTCCTTTTGGGGCCTTCCGCCAGGCCCTCCTACCATCAGCTGAGGACAGAAATGTGCAACCCGGGCAGATGTTGAAGAAAGTTTCAATCTCTGCTTTGCAACTGTCAAGGGACTTTGAAAGAACATCCAAGTGAGACCAACCGCCCGCCACGACAACAGCTCTTGAACACCCTTCCCCTGCTCCTGCTCTCTGATGGGATCGTGTCAGAGTTACTCAGGCCCACTGACTACCCCCCAACCCCCTAAAAACCTCTTACATGGCCCCAGATCACTCAGATTGGAGGCTCACCTGGCCCTTCTCCCCTTCCTCCTCTCCATGCCCCTCCCTGTGCCGGGCACCACCTCCCCGTCCTGCTGGCCGCTGGGGGTCCCACCCTCGCTCATGGCCGCAGCATCTGCAGCATCCGGCGGCATCACAGCATCCACTTCTCCTGCTCCTCCCTCACCGAGGGATCCCCCATAACCCCCTACTCTGGCAATGTAGTTTTTTCTCACTCTGCCTCTCCCTGGAGGATTTCTGGTGAATTTTACCAATAAGCAAGCTTTTTAAAAATAAGTGACGTTCTTTGAGGACTACTTATGTGTCTGGCACTGTGCCCAACATTTCCTAGACTACACAACCTCCTTTCAACATCCTGATTGCCCTTCCCTACAAGGATAATTATTAGGCAGCCTTTTCTCCATTTTGTAGATAAGGAAACGGGCTGGAGGGGTTCCCAAGGTCTCCCAAGATCTCCCAAGGTCACGGTGCTGGGAGCTGGAGGAGCTGGGTGCAGACCTGGGTCTGGCTTGGCATCGAAGTCCCTGGGCGGCTCTATTTTCTGTTTCTGGGCTGTTGCAGGAACTGGCTGCAAAGAACCATCCCTTCTCACTGGCCTGAACAGCTTATCCACATTTTCTTCCAGAAGAGTGGCCCTCAGCGTCCCTAGGGCCACTTCCCTCTTTTCCTGACAAGGAAGATAAACTGAGCCAGTGCTGTGGGTCTGAGGCCGGGCCAGGGAGGCTGAGCGGCTCTGGCTCTGGCCGGATCCGCGGCCCAGGACCAGGACTGAGTCAGCGAATGCACAGCCCCACCCTTGGAATGGGTCAAGCCAGGCCCAGGGAAACGGCACCGCTCCCCCTGGCTGGGCTGGGAGGCTTTGTTTAAAGGGTGTCTTTTCAAAGGACCGTTCTGAGTAATAGGCCATGCAGGGGCTGTGGACAGCAGACCATTTAACCCCTGGCCAGCGCCCCTCTTCCCCCGTCTTGAAACCCCCTGAAGCTGAAGGGGAGAAGGCTGGCCTGGAGCCCAGGGCTCCGAGCCTCTGTTTCTTACCTGTAAAATGGAGCAACAGCCTGTCTGCCCTCCTCCAGGTGCTGTGAGGACCAAATGAGATAATGGAAAGAAAAGTGCTTAGGAAAATCACTCATTCCATGAAGCGTCTCCGTGAAGAGCTGCGATGGGCCGGGGTGCGGAGAGGGTGTGCAGAGGGCTCTGTCGGGAGGGCGGAGTCGTGCCCAGATGAGCCTGGGAGCCCCGGAGTGCCGGGCGGTTCTGGGGCACCGGAGGGAGCTGTAGCTGGAAGGGTGGAGGGCAGTGAGCTGGAGGAGGTGCTGTCCCAGAGGCCAGAGCCAGCAGGAATGCCAGTTCACCCCAATCTCACACTCAGGGCCCGGCACGCTTTAGCTCACAAGCTCTTGCAAACAGGGGGCTGAGGCTCTGGAGATGGCACTTGTCCAAGGGCACACGGCCGGGGCCTGGTGGAGCTGGGTTTGACGACCTGAGCGGAGGCCCGGAGGCGCCTGGGAGTGGGAGGAGGGGCAGGACGTGCAGGTGGCCAGGGGTCAAGGCGGGGAACCCAAAGGCCACCCTCACAGCCTGAAGGTCAATGGGATGGCGAGGGCACCCTGTGGGAGGGTCTGAGTGAGGGAGGGGACAGAAGACGCAGCGTCCTTGTGCCAGGAGCCCCATCCGTTCTCTCCGTGACTCTGCCAGGGCTGGGCTGCGGATGCTTCCCTCTCATCACTGAAGGGTGTCGCTTCCCTTTTCGGGACCCTGCCTGGGCCTTGGTCTTCTGGACAAACACTTGGAGTAGGGCGAGAACATATCCTCTCGGAGATAAGGCCGGGGCAGGCTCAAGGCCAGACCTCCCTGGAGCTGGCTTCATGGATGGCTGCGGGCTCCCAGCCTGACTCTCTGGGCCTGGAGACGCTGGAGTTTTTCTGGTGATAAGTTACCCTTGAACCCCTGAGGAACTCAGGGGGCCTAGCGCCCTTCCAGGACTATATGGAGTTTACAGACAAATCTGACGGGAAAGTCTGTGGCCTTTAAACAAATGCAATACTCAATGCACTGCTTTGCTTTGGTGTGCAATGAAGGCCCGGCCACTTGAAGGAGGGCTTGTGACAGAGCCCCTAACCTGGACGTGGAATTGAGCTCAAGCACCTGTTCTTTTTGTTCTTTTCTTTCTTCTTTCTTTCTTTGTTTTGAAACAGGGTCTTTCTGTCTTGCCCAGGCTGCAGTGCTGTGGTGTGATCCTGGCTCACTGCAGCCTCAAACTCCTGGGCTCAAGCAATCCTCCTGCCTCAGCCTCCCAAGTAGCTGGGATTACAGGCTCACGCCACCATGCCCGGCTGATTTTTAAAATTTTTTTGTAAAGATAAGAGTCTCCCTATGTTGCACAGACTGGTCTCGAACTCCTGACCTCAAGCAATCCGCCTGCCTCGGCCTCCCTCTCGAAGCACTGAGATTACAAGCGTGAGCCACTGCACGTGGCCTCAGGCACCTTTTCTAAACTCTTTTGCTTAGGGATCGGTTTGGGAAAAATTATAATGTTCATGGGGTGCACCTGTTTTCTGTCATTAACAATTAAAATAGCTCTAGAGAATCTCATGGGAGAAGCATGGATTTTTTTTTTTAACAGCTTTTTTTTTTTTGAGGTATAATTCACATACCACACAATTCACCTGTTAAAAGCCCACAGTACAGTGGTTTTTAGTCTATCCACAGAGGTGTGCAGCCATCACTACAATCCTCTTTAGAATATTTTATTTCCCCCCCAAAAAACCCCTGTACCTTAACCATCATCCCCAATTCCCCAACTTCCTCCAGCCCCTGCTAACCGTGAATCCACTTTCAGTCTCTCTGGATTTGCCTGTTCTAGACGTTTCCTATAAATGGCATCATGCAGTCTGTGGTTCTTTGTGTCTGGCTTCTTTCACTCAGCACCACGTCTTCAAGGTCGTGAACATTGTCACACATACCTGAACACCATTCCTTCTTCATGGCCGAATAATGTTCTGTTGAGTGAATGGAGCACTTTTTGTTTCTCCATCGTCAGCTGATGGACATGTGGGCTGCTTCCACTTTTTTTGGCTACTGTGAATAGTGCTGCCAAGAGCATTCTTGCACACGTTTTTGTGTGAATGTAAGTTTTCATTTCTCTTGGGTGTAAACTCACAAGTGGAATTGCTGGGTCCTGCGGAAACACTATGTTTAACCTTTAGAGGAACAGCCAGATTGAGAACACATAGATGTTTACAACTTACATGACCTGTTTATTAAGAAAATTCGCTGATATTTGTGAATGTTTACTGTGGGCCAGGGTGTCTCATGAATGGTCTTATTTTGTCCCCACAACAAGCTTATTTGGTCAGTTCTGTTACTGCCCCCAGTGGACAGAGCGGGAAAGCTGGGGATCAGAGAGGTTGTGACACCCGAGTAGATTCAAATCCCAGCTCGTATGAATCAGGGATTCGAATCCAGGCCGTGGGGTCCCCTCCCTTCTGATGCTTCCCGATGAGTGGCCTCTACTGAAGTGCCCAGTCTGCGGAGCACTGAGGCTCCTTTCCAGCCACAGAAGCGCTCATTTTGGAGAACTGGCAACCCCGAGGGTACGTTTAACTCTTCCTTCTGGATTCGATGGGAGCTGGGTCATGGGCGCTGTGTGTCGAGGTTGTCACCATACCCAGCTCATTCATCCATCAGGACATATGAACCACCTACTGCAGCCAGCACAGGCCAGGCCCGCAGAGTCCAGTGCCCTCGTTCCAGGTCAGCCTCCTCGTAGTGCAGGGCACTGCCACCACCGCATGTTGTCCTTCCTGATGGCAACACTGGCTGTGCAAATGA
Source organism: Gorilla gorilla gorilla (assembly GCF_029281585.2). NCBI lineage: Eukaryota > Metazoa > Chordata > Mammalia > Primates > Hominidae > Gorilla > Gorilla gorilla. The sequence continues at coordinate 115,432,994 of NC_073242.2, read as the reverse complement.
AAGCAGTGTTCCTATTTGGCCTGATTCATTGGTTCTCATATTTGAGCTGCATCAGAATTTCCTGGAGGGCTTCTTCAAACCCACATTGCAGGCCCACTCCCTGAGAGTCTGGTTCTGCTGGTCTGGCACGAGGCCGGAGAATATGCATTTACAACAAGCTCCCAGGTGACGCTGCTGCTTCTGGCCCAGGGACCCCACTTTAAGGTATTAAGAAGTCCTGGGGATGGGGGCTGGGCCCCTGGGATGGGGGCGGGACCCTTTCTTGGATAACAGGTCAAGGGCTTCAGTCACTACTTGGGCTAAATGGCCTCTAAGAAATGGGGTTCCTGCTTCCCTGGAGGCCTCTCTGGACCCCTGGGGTGTGCAGATGGAGCACATATTGGACTGGAAGGAAGAGGGGCTGCCTAGATGGGTTGGGGTTAGAGGCAGCCATTCTCACCCCTCCGGGGAGTGGTAGCAATTGGTCCCTGGTGCTCTGCTGCCCCCCTGGTGGTGGGCAATTCTGCACGGCCCCCTTTGAGGGTGATGAGACCCTTGAGCGCTGTCTGAAGCCGGGGCGCCAAGCTCGACCCCGCTGCCGGGGTCCTCGTACGTGCTCTCTCTTGGCAACTGATCTGCTGTCAGTCATATGCACTTTAGTGAGAATAAGTCCAAGTCCTTGATTCTTGTCTCCTGGGGGAGATTTACACTTAAATCCCACGGCTCGTTGCTAAAGAACAGGAAGGCTCTGCCCAAGACTTGAAGCTTCAGGCACCAGGGAAGGAAGGGGAGGGTCCTCCAAAGAGTCTTGCTGAACAGCTGTGTACCCTGAGCCCTGAACCTGGGAGGACCTGGCCACGGGCCTGCTTCCCAAAGGCTCCTCCACGTCGAGGGGAGTGGCCGTGCTGTTTGCATGCTGCCTTAGAAGACACCATCCTCAGACCTTCAGCGCTTACCACGTGCTGAGCGTCTTTGCTGTAGCCTCCTGCACCTGCACAGCGGCCCTCCAAAGTCATCATTATTTTACATGCCAGGCAATGGAAGCCCAGACAGGCTAAGAGGCATCAGCCAAGGCGTGGAGATGGCCATTGGCCAGTGGGCTCTATGGACCTGGGCCTCGAAGAGGCAAGAGCTGAAGACGTGGCGTGGGGCAGGGGGCACACATGCAGATGGCGTGTAAGGCAAGGGATGGGATGACTGCGGGGGAGAGGGAGCCCGGGCAGAAGGGAAGAGGCCCAGGGTCAGCCAGTTAGCAGGGGCCAGGAAAGGAGTGGGGTGGAGAGGCCGGGGATGGAAGGAGAGAAATCGCGAGGGCGTGAAGCATGCACGGGGCTTACAAGCAGACCATAACGGAAGGTCTGTGACCTTTAAGAAAAATCTAACCATTTGATTGGCTGCTCTGCTTGGCTGTAGGGCAAAGCCCGCCCACTTCGAAGAGGGGCCCAGAGGCAGCCTGAGGCTCTGTCCTCTGGGGGACTTGAACTCAAATGTCTTTCGTGTGTTTTTTGCTTGAAGTCCAATTTTCAAACTTGTTTCTCCCCCCCGTTATTTTTGCAGAGATGGGGTCTCCGTATGTTGTCCAGGGTGGTCTTGAACTCCTGGGCTCAAGTGACCCTTCTGCCTCTGCCTCCCTGAGTGCTGGGATGGCAGACATGAGCCAGCATGCCTGGCGAGATCCAATTTTCAAGGAGAATATCTATATTCTTTAGAATAGTTTACATTAAACTAATATAAACTATTAGTTTATAACATACCATTGTACTAGTTTGAATCTTCAAAAAGATCCGTCCACATGCTAACCTCAAAGAGTTATGATTGGGACCTTATCTGGGGAAAGGGTCTTTGCAGGTGTTAAGAAGTTAAGGATTTTGAGGTGGGATCATTCTTTTTTTTTTTTTTTTTTTTCTTTTTTTTTTTTGAGACGGAGTCTCGCTCTGTCGCCCAGGCTGGAGTGCAGTGGCACAAACTTGGATCACTGCAAGCTCCGCCTCCCAGGTTCACGCCATTCTCCTGCCTCAGCCTCCTGAGTAGCTAAGGACTACAGGCGCCTGCCACCAGGCCTGGCTAATTTTTTTTTGTATTTTTAGTAGAGACGGGGTTTCACCATGTTAGCCAGGATGGTCTTGATCTCCTGACCTTGTGATCCACCAGGTGGGATCATTCTTGACTAGGGTGGGCCCCACATTCAGTGACAGGTGTCCTTCTAGGAAACAAGGGGAGAAAGCCATGTGAAGGTGAGGTGGAGACTTGGGTGTCCTGGGATACGTCGGCATCTATTATCCATCATCTGTCTATAGGTAAGTAGACAGGCGGTAGCTATGGACAACCATATACAGATATAAAATATTCTCCCTTGCATATAGATCATATGTCATATAATGTGTCAGTGTTTCTCAAAGTATGGCCTGAGGAACTCCTGCATCAAAGTTGCCTGGGACTTTGTAAAACTAAAGACTCCTGGGCCGGCTTTCAGACCTATGGGATTAGACTGTGGATGGGGCCCAGGAATGGGCATTCCAGACACGTTTTCTGGGTGATTCTGATGCCCCTGGTGGTTCCCTGATATGCTGAGGATGGCTTGGGAGCAGGTGGGGGGAGGTTTGTCAACCAGAAGGGACCAGGAATGTGTCCAAGCAGAAAGGCAGGGACAGGGTGGACTGTTCTGGCTAAGGGGGAGGTTGCTGGCGCACCTCCCTCTGGGGCTGATGGACAGCTGGTGTGTGCTGGGGGCCCAGATGTTTGGGGTCATGGGGACCCTGCTCCGTCCTTGTTGGCACTGGTGCCCCCACCGCCCTCTGGGCCCAGCTGCTGTTGGAGAGGGGCCAGGAGTACACACAGGCTGTTGTCAGCCCGTCTCACACTCGGCGTGCCTGGCCTTCCTGACCTTTAGACAGCTGCTTTGTGTCTGGCTGCTCTGGGAATTCCAGGGCCCGGGAAGCGACCGGAGCTGACATCCCAGGACCAGCTGGTGGGGTGGGCCGCGGGGCCATCTGGAAGTTTCCGGACCTCAGGGAACACTTATGTAACTGGTTTAGAGGGGAGGTTTGGACAATGGATTCGCTGAAGGGCCAAGAACAAACTGAGCCTTTCCCAGGGCAGGCAGGTCCTCTCCCGCCAACAGGCATCTTATCTACTCCCCAAGGCCCCTCTCAGCCCCAGAGGGTCCCTGCTGTCAAAGCCAGAAAAGCAGACGATGGGACTGAAGCTCTCCAAGGGCAAGGACTTGTCTGTTTTGCCTTGTCACCCTCTGTGCTTAGCACAGCGCTTGGCCCATGCTGAGTGCTGAGTGAGGGTTGAATGAACATGCGCTTGTGTACGTGACAGAGTTTCCTCCAGGGAGGAAGGACTGGCCCAGAGCAGCGGCTCACAAAGCAGGGTTCCTGGGTCAGCCCAATCAGCATCCCCTGGGGCTTGTTAGAATGCAGGTTCTCAGGCCCCATCCCAGAACTCCTGAGTCAGATGCTCTGGGGCTGGGCCTGGCAATCTGTATTTTTACGAGCCCATCAAGGGATTTCAATCCAGGCTAGTGCAGGAGAACCCCTGGTGCAGGGCAGCGAGAGGCAGCTTCCAATACCAAGCAACCCCCAACAAAATCCAACCGCTTCCACTCATAGCACTATTACTACTACTACCCCCACTACTACGGTTACTGTCACGACTGCCATTGTCATCACTACAATTACTATTATTACTACAACTACTTCTACTGGTACTATTGATTTAGTTGAGGCAGAAGAGCTGGGTCCTCCACGCATGGGCACTCAGCTTAGATTGTAGCCGAGTCCCCGAAGGTGGGGCGCAGATGCTTAGACGTTTCCAGGGACTCATGGGCAGCTGGCGGGAGACCCATTGGTTTGGATGAAAGGGCACACGGGGCCTCTGAAGTGACACAGATTTGGATTCAAGTCCTGGTCCTGCCTCTTTATTTCTTTCTTTTTGAGACAAGCTTTCGTTCTGTCACCCAGGCTGGAGTGCAGTGATGTGATCTTGGCACCCAGGCTGGAGTGCAGTGGTGTGATCTTGGCTCACTGCAGCCTCGATTTCCTGGGCTCAAGGATCCTCCCAACTCAGCCTCACAAGTAGCTGGGACCACAGGTGCACACCGCCATGCCTGGCTAATTTTTGTATTCTTTGGAGAGATGGGGTTTTGCCTTGTTGCCCAGGCTGGTCTCCAACTCCTGGACTCAAGTAATGCTCTGGCCTTGGCCTTCCAAAGTTTTGGGATTACAAGAGTGAGCCACTGCGCCTGGTGGCCCTGTCTTTTAATAGTGGGGAGACCTTGGGCAAATCACATAAAAGCCCTGTGCCTCAGTTTCTTTATCTATGAACTGAGGGTGGTCGCAATGGCGCGATCTCCGCTCACTGCTACCTGTCTCCTGGGTTCAATCGATTCTTCTGCCTCAGCCTCCCAAGTAGCTGGGACTACAGGCATGCACCACCACGCCTGGCTAATTTTTGTATTTAGTAGAGACAGTGTTTTGCCATTTTGGCCAGGCTGGTCTCGAACTCCTGATCTCGTGATCTTCCCGCCTTGGCCTCCCAAAGTGTTGGGATTACAGGCGTGAGCCACCATGCCTGGCCAAATTTTGTATTTTTAGTAGAGACGGGGTTTCACCATGTTGCCCAGGCTGGTCTTGAACTCCTGACCTTAGGTGGTCCTTCCTCACAGGTGTCTTGGAGATTACATGAGTTTGTCTCTGAACGTGCTTACAAGGGTGTTTGGGATGCAGAGGACACTAAATGACAGCTGCTGCCACTGCTAGTTTTAGTATTATGATGCCCATTATTTATTTATTTTTCCAGGAACATGTGGACTTTATTGAATGCCATTGTAGAAAAATGTGTGAGGATAAAGGGCTGATACAGGACTTGGCTCTGGGGGCAGGGCAAGGAATAGAAAGTGGAACATGTGGGAGAGGGCGTGGGCCGAGCTCCTGGCCTGGATGATGCCTCCTGGTCTATCGATAGATTTCGAAGGTCAGCACCGGGATGATGATGAGCAGAATGGTCATGAGGATGCCCACGATCAGGGCCCAGATGTTCACGTGCTTGGCGGTGGAGGCATAGGCCTGGGCCCTGGTCAGGTCGCCAACCATCTTCCTGTCCCTAGACTTCACGGAGTAGGCAAATGCTATGAAGCCCAGGCAGCAGGAGTTCATGAAGAGGGTGTTAAACAGGGACCAGATGACATGGTCGGTCACAGAGGTCTCGCTGTGGATGTGGATCACGTGGACGTCAGGGGAGCAGGGTTGTGGGGCGCCGCCAGCACAGCCACCTCTTGCTCCTCCTTGAGCATCTTATAGTTAGGGGAACGGCTGCTGTTGGCGGGAGTGAAGAAGGTTTGGACAGTGTAGTTCATGGTGTCCAGTGAAGACCAGCTGTGGCCGGGTTGCTGGGATGGTTCTCCTCTGATGACCATTATGATCACCACTGCTGTTCCTACCATTATTACCAGTTCCATTATTACTATTACTAATACTATTATTAATATTACTATTATTACTAGGATTATTACCACTAATAGCGGTATTACTACTACAACCACCACTTACCACTATTACTGTTACTGCTGCTATCATTATTACTACCGTTACTATCATTACTACTAATGTTACTACTACTTCTACTATTGCTATTTGTTTAGTCGAGGCAGAAGAGCTTGGCCTTCCATGCATGGACAGCCACCTCCCATGCCTAATGACTTAGCTCTGGGCTCTGGGAGCAAGAACTCAACTAAAGCCCTACACTTGGAGGCTGAGTCCCAGCCTGGTGCAGTTGGAGGACGCAAAGGCACGGGGCGGTGCCCTAGAAAGACGCAGCTGTCAGTTGGCGGTGCGGAGGCAGAGCTTTCGCGGCTCCCTGCCTCCCCACCCCCACGTTTTGGGAGCGGCTGGGTTTGTCTCCCCTGGAATGCATCTGTGTTCTTCCTGATGGCTCCTGGGTGTCAGGAAGCACCACGCCATTTCCAGCTTCTCAGGCTCATGGCTTAAAAGGACCCCAGCCAACTGTTCTTCCCAAGCAAGCAGACGGGATTTATGGTGGCAGTTTCTTCAAAGTGCTTCTTCTCTACCCAAATCCAGAAGCGAAACAAAACAGAACACCCCTTTACCTTTTCGAAGCCAGGAAAAGGAACTCCTCTTATTTTTTAAAAGGCCCGAGAGCTGCAAGCAAATGTCAACTTCATCCTGTGGTTTGATTTACATGTTTCTTTGGGACAAAATACAGCATTGAACTTAAAAAAAAACTTACAATGAACTGTTGTAACTCAGAACATGATGCACAAACCCAGATTTAATAAATGGAGCAAAAAAAAAAAAAAAAGTTCTTCTGAGAGGCGCCTCGTGTGAGGCTGTGCCTGTCTGGCAAATCATCTTGGAAATCGATTAGGTTAAACCGAGAGTCATTGAGTCCCAGCACTGGGATTGTCTGCTCCCTGCTCTGAAAAAATGGAAAAGCTACGTCCATAAGAGGCATGGATTTCTCTAGAGCTGGCCAAATATACGATGCTTTTTTCGAGTGCGATTTTCCCTAATTGTAATATTGTACATGGTCATGAATGAAAATTTAGGAAATGGAGAAAGGTAGAAAGACAACAATCCCCTGTTCAGAGAGAACCTCTGTTAATCTGTCGTAAATTTCCTGTCAGTCTTTTGTCCGTATATTTTAAAACCAAGGTGCTGTCATATTGTAGAATATGCTTTGTATTTTTTAAAAAATTTACTATGGCCACGATTTTTCTTTCTACCTCCTTCCTCAACCCGAAGGTACCTGGACTGATTGACAACGCCACCGGTCCAGCTTCATGAAGCCAGGTAACCGGGAGGCATCTGACCCTGCCTTCTCCGTCTCCCCAAAGCCTGTGTACTCCCAAGCCAGTTTCTTTGCCTCAGTATCTCTACCAGCCTCTCTCCATCCCAGTGACCACCACCCCAGTCTGAGCTGCTGAAATCTCTCACCCAGGCTGGGAAACAGCCTCCACCTGGTCTCCTTGCCTCCACGCTGGACCTGTCTACCCATTTTCCATGCTGCCATCAGAAGGAGCCTTGGAGATGCAAATCTCATCCCAGCACCCTTGATGAACACTTCCATGACTGTGGCCGTTGCTCCTAAGATAAAGACCAGATTCCTCCTCCAGGAAGCCTCCCTGTCTTTACACACAAAATCCCCTGCTTCAAAGCCACATGCCACTGACTACCGCTACTATTTGTGAGACTCTTGTTTACCCCTTCCCTGACTCTGGGAACCACTCTCTCTCCGGTACTCAATCCTGAGCATTCACTTGAGAACCTCATTTGTTGATAGAATGAATGAGAAAGCTCTCATTGCACATCCGAAAACATGATGTTAGGGCGGCATTGTGACTCCCATGATGCATCTCTGAACACCCACACAATTCTGGCATCTGCCATCCTAAGTGCTGAGGACGGTACCATCACCCGCATTTTGTTATCAGAGAAATAGACCTGGTTCTTAGTCTAAAGAGAGATACTGGGGAAACAGCTGAGCAGAAAGTAGGACTAGAGACAGCAGTCCCCAAAAATCCCTTCAGGCCTTGCTTCCTGAGCTGGGAGGGGAACTGCGGTTGCCAAAGGCAGCCCCGGCCCCCGGTGTTCTTCTGCTGCGTGACTCCCAGCCTGCAGTGACGCCCACACCGTCCCACTCTTATGATTGTCGAATTGTCTATTGTCACCACTCACTGGTGAGCGAGCCACCCGGGGCAGTTTTGAAAGACAGCTGGCGAGGTAAGCTGAGGCCACACGGCCAGCCCGGAGACACTGGCGGCGTCTAAACTCCCTTTCCTTGACTACGCTTTGGGGCTAGGTCCCCAAGTCCCTGGAGGCAGTGCAGAAATTCCACACGAAGGGGTAACTGGGGTGTCAAACAGGAGCGCCTGCGGCCACTCCAAGCTGGGACCCATCTCTGCCGACACCTCGGGGTGTCCCTGCTATATTCGGTGTCCTTTTGTTTCAAAAAAATAATTTTCCTCTTAGTACATGGCAGGTGGTGGGGTTTGTTGCTCTTGAAATGGCAAAGCAACTAGAGGAAAAACCAACCCACGCAGTCTGGAAGGGAAAGAACTGTCGAAGGCTGAGACTTGGATTCTCCCTCCTTAGCATCTGGGAGGCAGGCGGGGAGTGAAGTGTCTCATCCGTGAAGTGGTCGTCACTCTGATCCACATCAGTCCCGTTGTGATGAAGTTTGCTGAGCACAGAGCCAGTGATCTGGGGACTGCATTGAATTAAATTGAATTGATTATCATTTTCTTGAGACAGGATCTTGCTCTGTCACCCAGTCTCTATTAAAAATACAAAAAAATTAGCCGGCATGTCGGTGGGCTCCTGTAATTCAACTTGGGAGGCTGAGGCAGGAGAATCGCTTGAACCCGGGAGGCGGAGATTGCAGTGAGTTGAGATCACTGCCATCGCACTCCAGACTGAACGACAAGAGTAAAACTCCATCTTAAAAAAAAAAAAAGAAATTAATATTTATAGAGCTGAAGACAGTGCCTGGCACAAGTAAGATGGAGCACTTTGGAAATACAGTAGCTGTCTGGTTTCAATCACAACCATCTTAAAGGTGCAACTTGCATCACACTCCTTCTAGGTCCAGGCACACAGTGGCTCAGTCACCAGAAATGTATTCATGTTTTACCCCTTCATTTCCCTTGGGCTCCCCCTTTACAAATGCACACGCACACACACACACACACGCGCACACACATGGAGGAGACACAGAGCCCCTTTTCTCCATCAGTTTCCTGAGCCCAGCCCGCCAGGCAAGGGGATCGGCGAGGAGGGAGGAGGTTGAAACTCTCAACGAGGCTCCTGGTTCCCCATGCTCTTTGTCAACTTCCTAGGGAGAAGTCAGCCACATTTACTTTCTGCCTCCTTTTAGCCCTTCATTTAAAAGGAAAACATCCAAAGGCCCAGGCAAAAAGTCAGAAAAGGGGAGTCATAGAAACAAACTCTCTTCTCCCCAGGGCTGAGCAGGTGGAAGCAGAGGCACCTGTCTTTCCTACCCAGGAAATCACACTTTGCAGCCTCTCATCCTCCATGGAGCAGCGGTTTACAGCCACACACATCCTGACCTGCAGCCTGGAGCTGCTGAAATCAGAAAACGAGACCAGTGTCCACACTCGCTCCTCCAGGGTTGGTGCCACCAGCTGTGTGTTCATTCATTCGCTCATTCATTCACCAAAGTGGCACTGGATCTAGGCGCTGTATACAGCATCCTGGACATAAGTAACTCCATCCTGGAAAAAGACTCCATCCTACATTTTAAAAGGCATCATGATAACAGGGACCAGATGTTTTGCCTAATCCACAAAGACTGCACCTATCCGGATAAGAACTCCCGGGCACACTCTCTTCCTCTCTCAGTCCCCACCAGAAGACTCTGTGGCCATAAAGAGAGCAGGACTCCCCCTCAGCTCAAATCTGCCGTCTTAACAGACACTGTCTTGCTGTCACTGTGGTAAGTGCCTGGCATCTGCCGCCGAAGGCTCTGCCCACATCAAAGACTCTTCCTTGGAAGGCGCTGACGGACCACCCAGACCCGGACAGGCCGGGATATCCTTCTTATCCACATCACTCTCCCTGCACTGGTTCATTAACCCTTTCTCCTATCCTCTCCTCTTTTTTTTTTTTTTCTGAGATGGAGTCTCACTCTGTCACCCAGGCTGGAGTGCAGTGGTGTGATCTCGGCTCATTGCAACCTCCGCCTCCCAGGTTCAAGCGACTCATCTGCCTCAGCCTCCCAAGGCATAATTGGATCAGAGTGCATATAGCATCCCTGGTCTGCAGGGAGCTATCAGATTATGGGTGCCATTTGTTCAGGATAGCACCAGCTACAAGGTGTCATTGCCATGTTCTCTGGCGGCATCTGCTGAGAGGGCCAGGTCTCCCATCCATGCCCTTTCCCTGTGGGGAGATCCCCTTCAGGATCTCCTGGCTGTGTCTTTTGGGGGCATGGGAGCCTCTGCCTGCCCTCCCACACCAATCCAGGGCATTGCTGCCTCACTGGGCGGCTCCAGGCTTGCTCTGCCCTGGACTCCCTTCCAGGCCCCTCTCCTGAGATTGCTTCAGCTTGCAGGGTGGGGAATACTGCAAATTCTGAGTGGAAATGTGGAATAGGCCCTTCTACGCTTGGGTTTTCCAGGACTGACCTGGCACTTTCTCCCTTTTTTCCCAGCTGGATCTGGCTCTGTGAGAGATGGGAGAAGGTGACTCTTTCCAGAACCCCAAGTTCATTTAAGCAGAAAAGGGATTTGTTAAAAGGACCTTGAAGATTCCACAGAATCTCAGGGAGGGCTGGAGGACCAAGCAGGGAAGCTCTGCAGCCAGGAGTGGCTCCCAGTTCCTGCCACGGAGCTGTCTGAGGGGACCTGCCTGCTTGGTGGCAGGGCCGTGGCTCCATGCAGCCCCCTGGGGTGGGAGCCTGGGCTCTCCTGTTAGACCCACACTGGGGGTGCCATATGAACAGTAGGCCAGTTCATTTTTATTTTTATTTTTATTTTATATATTTTTTTGAGACGGAGTCTTGCTCTGTCGCCCAGGCTGGAGTGCAGTGGCATGATCTTGGCTCACTGCAAGCTCCGCCTCCCGGGTTCATGCCATTGTCCTGCCTCAGCCTCCGGAGTAGCTGGAACTACAGGCGCCCGCCACCACACCCGGATAATTTTTTTGCATTTTTAGTAGCGACGGGGTTTCACTGTGTTAGCCAGGATGGTCTCAATCTCCTGACTTCATGATCCGCCCACCTCGGCCTCCCAAAGTGCTGGGATTACAGCATGAGCCACTGCACCTGGCCAACAGCAGGCCAGTTCAATGGGAACTGCAGATAAGCAATAAGTATGTTTCGGGGCTAAGCGTGTCCCACACCGTATTTTATTGTTATTATTTTATTTTGCCTAAATTTGGCATTCCCACATGCTGCCCCTGAAGCCCCCACCGCTCCCCTGAGACCTTTCTGGACCCCACTCCTTGCACGTGGTGCCCAAGCTGCAAGGGAGTCTGGGAAAGCGAGTGTCAGATACTCCAAGTTTCTACAGGGGGAGGGGGCCCTGTCTCGTAGGACTGGGGAGCCCCTCAGACCATTGCCAGCATCTGGGTTTAGGCTTTTGCTCTCCATCATCAGGTCTGGATGGGGTGAGGAGCCAAACTCTCCCCAAATCTGTTGTTTTCGAGATACAAGCATCTCTTCCCTCAACCTGTTTTCTCTGCCAGAGTGGGTTTTTTTTTTTCCACCTATTTAGACACCATTCTCCACCAGAAGGAACCAGGGCTCCTTGGAGAAATGGCTGATTCCAGGGCTGGGCAGGGGAAGTTCAAGATGAGCCAGGAACATCTTGTTGTGCCAGAAAGTCAGGAAGTCCTCGAATTGATGGGCCGTGCTGGAAGGACACAGAGCCAGCTGGACGGAGCTCCCCTCTCCAAATCTGGGACAGTTTGAGCATCCAAATAAAACTGATAGGAAAGCATTTTAATCCACTGCATAAATAAGAATTCCTGAGTCCATGCCAATGTATATGTGTGTCTATATTATAGATCAATGATATAATCATATCATATCTACATCTATATGATATCATATATACATAATATGTATCTAGATAGAGATCGTATATCTGTATGACACACATATAAATATATATCAATTATATAACATACACATATATCAGTATACACACACATATGCATGTGTGTATGCAAATAAATAAATAAATGGAGGAAAAGGGAAATCTCTTCCTTACAGTACAACGCCAACTAATAAATGTGGAAAGAGTAGTGAAGTTAGAAAGTTCACCTTTGGCGACCATCATAAAATACTTGTCTCAAGAAAGAATCATCAATAGAGGCAAAAACTATTGGGTGAAGTTTTTATGGGGAATAGGCTATTTACATAGTCTCAATATATCTCTCCAGAAGATAATTACTTAGTTTAAAAAAAAACAGAGGCCAGGCACAGTGGCCCAAGCCTGTAATCCCAGCACTCTGGGAGGCTGAGGCAGGTGGAATGCTTGAGCCCAGGAGTTTAAGACCAGACTGGACAACATGGCAAAACCCTGTCTCTACCAAAAATACAAAAAATTAGCCGGGCATGATGGCACACACCTGTGGTCCCAGCTACTTAGGAGGCTGAGGTGGGAGGATCACCTGAGCTAGGGGAGGAGACGGCTGCATTGAGCCATGTTCATGTCACAGCACTCCAGCCCAGGCAACAGAGCCAGACCCTGTCTCTAAATAAATAGGAACTTCACAGTGGAGAGATCTGCCAGATGCCTCAGCCAAGCCATCAGAGTCAGCAGCTGCAGGAACAGGACAAACAGATGCGGGTTCTGATACGAGCCATGGAGAAGGACACAGTGTCTCCCCTGGGGTATCTGCCAAAAGTGTATACCCTGAGCCTCATGGTGAAGAAACACCAGACAAATTCAGGTTCAGGGACATTCTTCGAAATATTGGCCAGCTATCTTTAACTAAAAAAGTCAACATCATAAAAGGCAAAGATAGGCTGGGGCCAGTGGCTCACGCTTGTAATCCCAGCACTTTAGGAGGCTGAGGTGGGCCGATCACCTGAGGTCGGGAGTTCAAGACCAGCCTAACCGATATGGTGAAAATCCGGCCCTACTAAAAATACAAAAATTAGCCGGGCTTGGTAGCATACGCCTGTAATCCCAGCTACTCAGGAGGCTGAGGTGGGAGAATCCCTTGAACCCAGGAGGCAGAGGTTGCAGTGAGCTGAGATCATGCCACTGCACACACACACACACACACACACACACACACACACACACACGCAAAGATAAACTAAGGAGCAATTCCAGATGCAAGGATACTAAAAAGACATGAAAGCTTCCTGGTGTGGTGGCTCACACCTGTAATCCCAGGGCTCTGGGGTCCGAGGTAGAAGGATCAGTGGAGCTCAGGAGTTGAGATCAGCCTGGGCAACATGGCGAAACCCCATCTCTACAAAAAAATAAAACCAAAACCAAAACCAAAAATTAGCCGGGCATGTTGGCACACACCTGTGGTCCCAGCTACTCCAGAGGCTGAGGTGGGAGGATTGCTTGAGCTCAGGAGATTGAGGCTGCAGTGAGCCCTGATTGTGCCACTGCACTCCAGCCTGGACGACAGCAGATTAGGACCCTGTCTCAAAAAAAAAAGAAAAAAAAAAAGAAAAGAAAACTGAATATACCTCATGACCTGAGATTCTCTTTTGCCATAAAGGACGTTACCGAGACAACGGGTAAAATCTGGACAAAGTCTATAGATTAGATGATATATTGCACTAATGTTAACTTCCTGATTTAGAGAATTATATCATGGCTATGTAAGAGAATGTCCTCATTCTTAGGAAATATACACTCAAAGTATTGAGATAAAAGGAGTGTGATGCCTGCAATTCTCTCTTAAATAATTTAGAAATGAGATGGAGGAAGAAAATGACCAGTGCAATCCAATGCTAGCGTCTGGGAATCTGAATGAAATGTATACGGGAATACTTTGTACTGTTCTTGCAACTTTTCTGCCAGTCTGAAATTGTGTCAAAATAAAAAAGTTAAAAAACAAACAGGCGGGGTGTGGTGGCTTGTGCCTGTAATCCCAGCACTTTGAGGAGCTGAGACGGGAGGATCGCTTGAGCCCAGAAGTTCAAGACTAGCCTGGGCAACATGGTGAACCCCCGTCTCTACAAAAAATACAAAAATGAGCTGGGCGTGGTGGCGTGCACCTGTGGTCCCAGCTACTCGGGAGGCTGAGGTGGGAGGATTGCTTGAGCCTGGGAGGCAGAGGTTGCAGCGAGCCTAGATTGCGCCATTGCACTCCAGCCTGAGTGACAGAGTGAGACTCTGTCTCAAAACAAACAAACAAGAAGTCAGTTTAGAAACTCGAAAGCTGACATTGACCCCTTTGTTCCTGCTATTCGGCTGTGGCCTCCCTTCCCTGGGGTAGAAGCCAGGAGAGCAGTGGCTGAAGCAGTGAAGGCCTGGGAGACACTTTTAGAGGAGAAAACAGTGCAGGGAATGCCAAATGCATTGGTCAAAATAATGATATTAGGAGCAGTAACCATCTGTATGTCGCAGGACAAATGCCATACGCTGAGGATGCTGCGGGCAGAGCCGGAAGTGTTTCGCAAACGTCAGCCCTTATTATCCAATCTTGGTGATTTTTGCAATTGACCTGCACAATCTTAACTTACTCAACATTTTAAAATGGACATTTTAAAAGCCTGGTATTTATTAAAGAGGAAAGCTATCCCCATCACGCATGGAAAAGGACCGCACTAGAGATGAGCCTGAGAGGAAGGCAGGCGCCTTCACCGGGGAGAGGAAAGGCCGGCCCCGAGCCCCCAAATTGCTCTGGGGCTTTGGTGCATTGAGGCACTTGGGGAGATGTGACTGCGTTTGGTGAAAAGGGGCTGCTTTGGGCTGATGCCTGGGAAGAAGGTGACCATTACCAACTAAATTTCCCACCCTGAACACATAGGGTTTTGTTTGTTTTGTTTTTGAGATAAAGTCTCATTGTATTGCCCAGGCTGGAGTGCAGTGGCGCGATCTCGGCTCACCACAACCTCCGCCTCCTGGGTTCAAGCCATTCTCCTGCCTCAGCTTCCCAAGTAGCTGGGATTACAGGCATGCACCACCACGCCTGGCTAATTTTTGTATTTTTAGTAGAGATGGGGTTTCACCATATCGGCCAGGCTGGTCTCGAACGCCTGACCTCAAGCAATTCACCCACCTCGGCCTCCTAAAGTGCTGAGATTACAGACACGAGCCAATGTGCCCGGCCCACAGGGCTTTGAAATGATTCCAGACACCTCCACAGGTTGCTACGTGGGTGATGCGTTCTGCTGCACTAAGAACTTGGTGTGCCACTTCTTCCCTGGAGAATGTGGCCTCACCCCTTATCGGACCCCGTCTGCGAGCTCCTGACCCTCACGACTGGACTTCCACACACATGCAAACCTGCCAGCGGGACGGACCCTTTGGGAGCTCTGGCTGTGGCCGGCTGCACCCTCGGCCTCTTCTCCCAAAGCTGGGAGCTCCAGCTGTGGCAGGTCACCCCGCCAGCCTTGGAGCTACTCTCAGAAGCCTCTGGCCAATGCTGGTACTGCCTTCTAGGGACCAGGGACCTTACAGCGCTTCCAAGAACGGCTGGTAGAAGGTGCAGCTCAAACTGAGGCCTGCTTCCATCCTAAGTGAGCAAGTAGGCCTTGATCATTCTGGAACTCACCCACTGCGGGGTTAATGGGCTTCATCTGTTGAGTGTATTCTCTGTGAGGTTTGGTCTCATTCTCTCCCTGTTTAAGCACTGGAAACCTAAGGAAAAAACATCTTTGTGTAGCAATAAACCCTGTGATTTGTGAAATCGTACACACAAAACGATCCCTAACCCCCAATGTATTTCTTTCCTGTGTGTGTGTGTGTGTGTGTGTCTCGCTCTGTCACTCAGGCTGGAGTGCAGTGGTGTCATCTTGGCTCTCTGCAACCTCTGCCTCCCAGGGTCAAGCAATTCTCCTGCCTCAGCCTCCCAAGTAGCTGGGACTACATGCGTGCACCACCATGCCCGGCAAATTTTTGTATTTTTTTTGTAGAGATAAGGTTTCCCCATGTTGCCCAGACTGCTCTTGAACTCTTGGACTCAAGTGATCCTCCTGCCTCAGCCTCCCAAAGTGCTGGGATTACAGGCATGAGCCAGCCTGTGTATTTCAAGGTAGGGCCTTTAAGGAGGTAATTCAGGTTAAATGGGTCCTAAGGGTGGGGCCCAGACCCAATATGACCGGTGTACTTATAAGAGAGAGAGAGACACCAGGAGTGTACATGCCCAGAGGAAAGGCCATGTGAGGACACGGCCAGGAGGCAGCCACCTGCAAACCAAAGAGAGGCCGCAGAGGAAACCAACGCTGCTGGCACCCTGATCTTGGACTTCCAGCCTCCAGAACTGTGAGGAAGATATCTCTGTGGATTAAGTCACCCAGTCTATGGTATTTTGTTAGGGCAGCCGGAGCTTAGACAGAATGGCCTTCAACCCACCACCACTCAGAGTGTGATCTGGGGACTGGCAGCATTCGCATCACCAGGATCTTGCGAGAAATTCACAGTCCCTGGCCCCATCCCAGCCTTGCTGAGCCCGAAAGTGCATTTTGGGAAGCTCCTCCCTCCTTCCCACGGATGGGGTGGAGGTCTCCACCAGGCCCTGGCTGTCAGCATCTCTGCGTATATGAGACATCCTAGCAGAAGCAGCCAACACAGAACAGTCCAGAGCCTGAAAGATGGTTTTCAATGTTTTATTTCACAAATTGTTCAGATTTGTTCATAAAAGATATGTTACAGGAACATTTTAGAAATCAAACCAGTTCTACTGAAACAATTGCAACAACGTGGCCCCTGTTCATGCAAAGCACAAAAAACATTTACAATAAAACTTTGTACACAGGAAGTAGCAAAATACATCATTTTTCATAGAAAAAAGCACACACATAAACTGCGGGCTGAGTGAGCCTACAGACAATATGAGAAACCAGCACACGCTTTGGAATACGGTAGGGCAAAACTCCTAAGGAAGCCGAAAATGTTCATCCTGTGGGCAGGAGAGCCAGGAACGCCGTTGGCTTGGTACAAGATCTTTTTAAACACAGGGTAAGTGTTGGTAGCATGAGGGGCCTCTATTCCACACACAGGAGAGGTGGTGCTAGGGACACGGCTTATCATTTATAGTTTTGTTTCCATTTTCTGAAGACAAATATTCCAGTTTCAAAATGTTTGTGGGGACGATAAAGACAGCCAGGTCCATGGCCGGGCGCAGTGGCTCATGCCTGTAATCCCAGCACTTTGGGAGGCCAAGGTGGGTGGATCACCTGAGGTAAGGAGTTCGAGACCAGCCTGGCCAACATAATGAAACCGCATCTCTACTAAAAATACAAAAATTAGCCGGGCATGGTAGCTCATGCCTATAGTCCCAGCTACTTGGGAGGCTGATGCATGAGAATTGCTTGAACCCGGGAGGCGGCAGTTGCAATGAGCAGAGATCATGCCACTGCACTCTACCTTGGGCAACAGAGTGAAACTTGGTCTTGGGAAAAAAAAAAAAAAAAAAAAAAAAAGACAGCCAGGTCCTGCTCTGGGCAAGGACTTTCTATCCTGCTAGGAAGGCCCAGTGAAGGAGGCATTAAGGAACCCGGGGACTTTATTTTTAAATGATGGGGTCAACTCACACTGGAAGTTTCAAGTCTCCCTTGAGTGGGATGCTTTGGAAGCGAGCCCACTGGGATCCTCCTGGACCCTTCACTAATTCTGCAAACCCCACAGGGCGATCTAATTTATCTTGCAGACACAGACACAGCCACAAAAGTCCAGCAGCAGAGCACCCAGAAGTTTCCCAGATGTTTGGTGGTAACTGGACTCACGACCTGACAGGCTAACCAAATTCTTCCTCTCTGACATTTGGGGCTGAAGAGTCAGTACCTATGAATTACGACTAGACTGCAATGCACAAAGCACGTAGTCCTGTGAATTTTAGCTCAGTCAAGCTAAGAGTTGAACTGCTTTTTACCAACTCCTTAAAGGGGTGGGTTTTTGTTTTGTTTTAAACCTATTTACCTTCAGATTCTGCATTTATTAGAAAGGCAATCAAAGAAAGAAGGCATCACCTAGGTGCCCAGGTAGAATTTCTTGTCCAGTCTACAGTATCTTAGTTTTTGACTTTCTGCTAGTTCTTTCACCTAAGAAATATTTTGAATCGAATTTGAAACTAGCATTCGCCAAAGTGATCTATTGGCTGGCCCGGTGGTAGAGAGTGGAATTTTCACCTCCTGCAAAAAAATGCTATTTACAAAAGGGTATTTCATTTCACTGTGGGCTTTTGGTCTGGGCTCATGAAGCACTTTTACAGAGTGATGGCAGCCAGGGTGTACTACACTCCTTGGCGCCTCGGGAACGTTTGGCAAGAGTCGTTTCACGAAAACAGGAAAAGAGATCCTTCTAGTGTATTCCCATCTCTCACTGTCATGAGGCCACAGACGGTTTCATAACCACAAACTGAGCTGCTAACCTCGGTGAGGAATGTACCAAAGACTCCATTCCTCCCACGGCTGAAAAAATAGGTCATCGGGTGCGTGGGGAATCTGCACATTTGTCATTTTTTAAAAGCAGCAAAGAGCAGGCCTTCTTTGGTTGTTCTCAGACATCTCGTCTCAGTGGAACCTTACGAGACCAGGAGTTAAGACGTGGGCTTCAAACAGGATCGCTTGCAAAGAAAAGTCCTGGGTGTGAACCAGGACACGTAAACCAGTCCGAGGCAGGGTGGGAGCCACAACGGGTAGGGGGTAAAGAAAGGGTCCCGATCCTTAGTCCTCAATGGGACTAAAGGTCACGGCAGAAAACAGCTGGGCCATAAAGACGAAGGGCCTGACAAAGACAAGATACATCTCTGAAGTGACTGCTGAACTCTACATAAACCAGCACTGCTGTGTATAGAGCCATCCTGAATGCGGCCATTGAAGGGAGCCTGTGGCAGGCCACCAGCAAGGACACGTGCCAGGGCGGAGCCGGGGTCTCTCACCCCCCCAGCCCTCTTACTCTAGCCCATTTGTCTGTCTGACCAGCAAACATTAAAACCATTTTCCTCTATTGGTAGGGACGGACTGTGTTTTTTATTTTTAAATAACTACCTTCTACTTCATTCCTGAAACTCATTGGCGCTTGCTCGAAAGGCCTCTTCCGACGCCGTGAATGCTTCACAATTGCGAGCTCCAAATGGTTTGTTCTTTTGGCAGGGAGGTTGAAATCAACTTCCTCCACCAACAGAAGAACACATAGCAAGGAACATTTTGGGCAACTGTCCCCTTGAAGAGACAGCTCAGATCTCTAAAGGAGAGAGGACGTCCAGATGGAGACCCCCGGGCCCCAGCAGGATCAGGCGCCAGGGGGTCCGGCTGAGCACCTTGGGATGCTGTTGCTTCAGTGAGGGGATGAGATGTCACCTCACCCACAGGACACAAAGTGATGGACACTGAACATCAGTCAAAGGAAGTTTCCTGACTCTCCATATACCCCGCAATAACAAAATAAAAATAAAAGCAAAACCCCGAAGCCCTCTTGAAGACGCCCCTTCTCCCCTGGTGCTGGAAATTCACTGCCTGACAGCAAAGATCCGGAAGGCCTTTCCATCCCGAGGAGTCCCCAGGCTGAAAAAAGAAGAAAGAGGGCCCGTTACTGAGAGATCCGGAGGGCCTCCTGCAGGGACTCTGGGTGGGCAGGGAGACCTGGGTGCCTCCTGCTTGCTCCCGTAGTGGAAGAGCCATGGCCAAGGGACACTTCCTCGCAGCCGCCAGACACAGAGCCTGCCTTGAGTTGAGAACAGCTGGCAAATCCCATTTTCTCTGCACATGAGCATCCATCTGATTCTAGGTCAAGGCTGTTATTTCCTTTTAACTCAGGGATTTGCTGGCCCCAGTCTGTCTGGATTGGACTCACCCTCCGAGAATTCTGCTTGGTTTCACTACCACCTGTCAACCCGAACAGCGGTGTCTTGGGAGAGATGAGCAGGTGCTATCTCAGCACTACTGCATATGCCAGGTGCTTCACTGCCTTCCACCTTCCTCCTCAGGGAGCTGTTATCCCTCGTTCACAGGGGAGGAAACGGAGACACCAGGAAATAAAGAGATTTACCCAGGGTCCCACGGCTAGTAAAAACTGCCCTCTCACAAGAGGAGTTAAATCCTTCAGCTAATCAAAGATGGTTTTTAAAAAAGAGCTTTAGGCCAGGCGCGGTGGCTCACGCCTGTAACCCCAGCACTTTGGGAGTGAGGCGGGTGGATCACCTGAGGTCAGGAGTTCGAGACTAGCCTGGCCAACATGGTGAAATCCCATCTCTACGAAAAATACAAAAATTAGCCGGATGTGGTGGCAGGCGCCTGTAATCCCAGCTACTCGGGAGGCTGAGGTTTGGCAAGAATCACTTGAACCTGGGAGGCGGAGGTTGCAGTGAGCCAAGATCAAGCCATTGCACTCCAGCTGGGGGACAAAAGTAAGACTTTGTCTCCAAAAAAAAAAAGGAGCTTTATTGGTCAGGCACGGTGGCTCACATCTGGAATCCCAGCACTTTGGGAGGCCAAGGCAGGTGGATCACTTGAGGTGTGGAGTTCGAGACCAGTCTGACCAACATGGTGAAACCCTGCCTCTACAAACAATTAGCCAGGCATGATGGTGTGCACCTGTAATCCCAGCTAGTTGGAGGTTGAGGCAGGAGAATCACTTGAACCTGAGAGGTGGAGTGTGCAGTGAGCCAAGATTCTGCCACTGCACTCCAGCCTGGGCAAGAGAGTAAGACTCTGTTTCAAAAAACAAAAAAAAAAAACCAAACCAACTTTATTAAGTTTAACATACCGTATAAACTCAACCTTTCTAAGTGTACAATTCAATGGTTTTTAGAGATTTTATAGGGTTGTGCAATCATCTCCACAATCCAGTGTTAGACAATTTTTAAAAATTGTTTTAGACACAAGGTCTGTCACCCAGGCCAGAGTGCAATGGCATGATCGTGGCTTACTTCAGCCTTGACCTCCTGGGTGCAAGCGATCCTCCCTCCTCAGCCTCCTGAGCAGCATGTCACCAAGCCTGATTGATATATTTTATTTTTTTGTACAGATGGAGTCTCACTATGTTGCCCAGGCTGGTCTCAAACTCCTGGGCCCAAGTGATCCTCCTGCCTCAGCCTACCAAAGTGCTGGAATTATGGGTGTGAGCCACCATGCCTGGCCTAATGGTGTCTTTTAAGGCATAAAAGTTTTAAACTTTGATAGAATACAATTTATCAATTTGTTTTCATTTATAGATTGTGCTTTTGGCAGCATATCTAGCAAACCATTCAAGGTCATGAAGGATTTATACTTGTTTTCTTAGACTTCTGTAATTTTTAGCTCTTATATTTCAGCCTTGGATCCATTTTGAGTTAATTTTTATATATGGTGTGAGGCAAAGGTCCAACATCACAGTTTTACTTGTAAATATCTAATTGCCCTTGCATCATTTGTTGAGAAATTATTCTCTGCCCACTGAATGGTCCTGGCACCGATGTCAAAATCAATTGACTGGAAGTGCGATGGTTTATTTTATGGACTTCCAATCATTTTTTTTTTTTTTTAATTTTTTTTTTAATTTTTTTTTTTTTTTACCTTTTTTTGAGACTGAGTCTCGCTCTGTCGCCCAGGCTGGAGTACAGTGGTGCAATCTTGGCTCACTGCAACCTCTGCCTCCCAGGTTCAAGTGATTCTCTGGCCTCAGCCTCCCAAGTAGCTGGGATTACAGGTGCACACCACCATGCGGGGCTAATTTTTGTACTTTTAGCAGAGACGGGGTGTTGCCATGTTGGCCAGGCTGCTCTGGAACTCCTGACTTCATGATCCTCCCTACTTGGCCTCCCAAAGTGCTGGGATTTCAGGCATGAGCCACCGTACCGGGCCCAATCACGTTCTCTTAATCTCTGTGTCTGTCCTGATGTCAGCACCACCATCTTGATTACTGTCGCTGTATAGGATGTTTCAGAATTAGGAAGCCTAAGTGCCCCCTCCTGCTTTGCTCTTCTTGCTGTGGGCACAGCCTTCTAGAACACCAGGGACGCCTGGGAGCCTACCAAGGGCCACCACGGCTGTCTCATTCTCTAGATCCTCCCTGATTTTCTGCCCCAGATGATAACTGCACCTTTAGACCAACTGGCCTTTCTGTGTCTTGGCCACCAGGTTTGATACTGTTCCTGACAATGGCCAGAGGTGTGTGGTTTTCCTTGCTCTGCTTCAAATCAAGAAAGCCGCTGGTTGGCACAGCCCCACCCCAGTAGAACTTCCAGCCATAGGAGCTGGTGGGGTGAACAGGAGCGGTCCCAGGCTCAGACACCACAGATCCCTCTGTTCTTATCCGAGATCCACACTTTTTTGAACAAACACCTCCCTGTTCGTTGTATGCCTCTGTGGTGTATTTCTGGAGTTCTGAAACAGCTGTTTTTGAACACCGCTTTTGGGAATAAGATTTCCCATGCATCCTACTTTGGCATTCTGCAAATCTCACCTCTGGAGCACGTCTTCCAGACGCGAGTCTCCATCCCTACACTAACGTTTAGTAACTGTGTGACAAAGTCACTAAGTCTCTTTGGGCTTTTTTTTTTTTTTTTTTTTTAAATTTTAAGACAGAGTCTTGCCCTGTTGCCCAGGCTGGAATGCAACGGTGTGATCTCGGCTCATTGCAACCTCCGCCTCCCAGGTTCAAGCGATTCTCCTGCCTCAGCCTCCCAAGTAGCTGGAATTATAGGCATGCGCCACCACACCCAGCTAATTTTTGTATTTTTCGTAGAGATAGGGTTTCACCATATTGGCCAGGCTGGTCTCTTGGCCGGGCTGGTCTCAAACGCCTGACCTCATGATCCGCCTGCCTCGGCCTCCCAAAGTGCTGGGATTACAGGCTTCTAAGGATACTTTCCGCAATGTTCTGTGACAGTGCCGATGTTCGGGCGTACCTGGGTTGTTGGGGGAGGTCCAGGAAGGGGCCAGGCTGGAGAGGAGACCCGGAAGGTGGGAGAAGGGGAGCATTAAATTGACGGGAGGCCATTGTTTTGGACTGGGCTAGGCCCAACAGACCAAACCAAATCAGATCGGAGTCGCCCTGCTAGGTGCCAGCTCATCAAACTGAACTTAGAAATGGGCTGGTTTTAGGCCAGGCATGGTGGATCATTCCTGTAATCACAGCACTTTGGGAGGCTGAGCTGGGCAGATCACTTGAAGTCAGGAGTTCGAGACCAGCCTGCTCAACACAGTGAAACCCCTACTAAAAATACAAGAATTAGCTGGGTGTGGTGGCAGGCACCAGTAATCCCAGCTACCCGGGAGGCTGAGGCAGGAGAATAGCTTGAACCCAGGAGGTGGAGGTTGCAGTGAGCGAGATCACACCACTGTACTCCAGCCTGGGCAACAGAGTGAGACTCTGTCTCAAAAAAAAAAAAAAAAAACAACAACAACAAAAAAACAAAACAATGGGCCGATTTTCCAAAAAATAGGAGATACACAGCAGCAACCAATCAAAAGGGCCCCCAGTCCCTCTGAGCCAGCAGGATAGTGTGGCCTCCCTGTTTTAATCCTACAAGAAAAGTAACTGGGACGACCCATCCGAATTTTGTTGTTTCTTTTTTTTTTTGAGATGGAGTCTCGCTCTGTCGCCCAGGCTGTAGTGCAGTGGCGCGATCTCTGCTCACTGCAACCTCCACCTCCTGGGTTCACGCCATTCTCCTGCCTCAGCCTCCCGAGTAGCTGGGACTACAAGTGTCCAAAGCCACGCCTGGCTAATTTTTTTGTATTTTTAGTAGAGACGGGGTTTCACCTTGTTAGCCAGGATAGTCTCGATGTCCTGACCTTGCGATCCACCCTCCTCGGCCTCCCAAAGTGCTGGAATTACAGGCGTGAGCCACTGCGCCCGGCCTGTTCATCGTTTGTACTCTCTGCATGCAGCCTTTGCTGACTCTAAAACCTCCCCTCGCTGCTCAGTTCATGGAAGCACCTTTCTATTCTGTACTTGGGATATTGCCTGATACATGAATTGCTAATAAAAGCCGATAAGATCTTGCAAACTCGCATTTGTTGGAATTTTGTTCTAGAAGGCAGCATGGCGCCTTGTAGACCCCAAAGCGTTGTTCACAGTGTGCAACCAGGGCTGGGCGCGGTGGCTCACGCCTGTCATCCCAGCACTTTGAGAGGTCGAGGCCGGCAGATCACTTGAGGTCAGGAGTTCAAGACCAGCATGGGAACATGGTGAAACCCCATCGCTACCAAAAATACAAAAACAAAAATTAGCTGGGTGTGGTGGCAGGTGCCTGTAATCCCAGCTACTTGGGAGGCTGAGGCAGGAGAATCATTTGAACCCAGGAGGTGGAGGTTACAACGAGCCGAGATCACACCACTGCACTCCACCCTGGGCCATACAGTGAGACTCTGCGTCAAAAAAAAAAAAAAAAAAAAAGTGCAACCAGTGCCAGGTGCAGTGGCTCACGCCTGTAATCCCAACATTTTGAGAGGTTGAGGCAGGTGGATCACTTGAGGTCAGGAGTTCAAGACCAGCCTGGCCAAGATGGTGAAACCCCATCTCTGCCAAAAATACAAAAACAAAAATTAGCTGGGTGTGGTGGCAGGTGCCTGTAATCCCAGCTACTCGGGAGGCTGAGGCAGGAGAATAATTTGAATCCAGGAGGTGGAGGTTGCAATGAGCCGAGATCACACCATTGCACTCCAGCCTGGGCGACACAGCGAGACTCTGAGTCAAAAAAAAAAAAAAAAAAGTGCAACCAGGAGTGTTCTTTCCACATCAAAATTAAAATGGAAAAGACTAATCATAGCCGCACATTTTAGTTTTTGAACACACAATCCTTAAGGCAAAAAACACTCTCCCTCTCAACCCTGTCTTTCTGCACCAAGTTCTCCCCAGAGGAGAGATGTTTAGATCTTATGCGGATGTAAACAATTATTATATTTTTCCCTCACCCATTTTTTCACACAAATATTATATACATACTGCCATAGACATACCACTCTGCACTTTGCTTTTTTAGCTTAACAATATATCTTGGGATTTGTTGCTTTACTATACAGAAAGAACTCATTCTTTTTATCCACTGCATAGTATTCCATTGTAATAAAGTGTTATATTTAACTGGGTCCCTATTGGTGGACATTTAGTTCTTTCTAATCTTGTGTGTGTGTGTGTGTGTCTGTGTGCAGTGACACCATCATGATTCACTGCAGCCTCAACCTCCTGGGCTCAAGTGATACTCCCACCTCAGCCTCCCCACTAGCTGGGACCACAGGTGCATACCACCATGCCTGGTTAATTTTCGTATTTTTTAGAGATGGGATTTCACCATGCTGCCCTTGCAGGTCTCGAACTCCTGGGCTCAAGCAATCCTTCTGTCTTAGCCTCCCAAAGTGCCCGGATTATAAGCGCGAGACGTTGAGCCCGCGCTTTCTAATTTTTTACCTTTGCAAACAATGTCATTGTTGTCCATGGGACTTTTTGCTTTTGTGTGAGGGTGCCTGAGAGTGAGTGCCTAGGAGTGGAATTGCTGGACCAAAGGACGTGCATTTCCATCTTGACAGCTGCCAGCCTGCCCTGCATAAAGATAACACCTGCAGACTCCCCGGACAATGACAAGAGGGCTGCGCGATGCCTCCCAGCACTGTGTAATGTCTTGCTTTTGGTTCTTGACCAATAGAAGGTAGGGAGTGGCATCCAGGTATCATTTTCATTTGCATCTTGCTAATGATGAAGGAGTTTGAGCATAAGATTAACAGCCTAATCATCATTTATGGGCAGGGTTTCCTTTAGGATCCCCACTCCAAACAAAGAGAGCCCCCAGATTGGAAATTGCCAGACTAGCCAGGAGACCCCGGCCCTCTCAGGCTGCTAAGATCTGCAATCCTCCGAGAGCAGGCCGCTTGGAATTCCTGGTTGTTTTTCAGCCCTTCTCCATGGCAGCTTCACACTTTTGGCTACCCTGGAATTGAACTTTTGAAACGTGTATCAGATGGGAGCACTCGGAGAGATGGAGCTGCAAAGAAACGCCAAGAGCCAAGACCCAGGCAGAACGCTTGGCCGCAGGTGGCTCCGGACCAAGAGGAGGAGAAAGAGTGGCCAGGGGCTGGGGTGACCCTGACAGCCCTGCCGGTTTCTGGAAAGTTCACATTCCAGGGCCCTCCTCAGGCCTTGGGGGATGTAAGATTTCCCTGAATTCTCTGTCCAAATGAATATCCTGGGGAACCAACCAGGGCCACAAGTTACTGTGGTTATTCTGCATGGGGGGCAAGCCACGTTGGGGAAAATTACCAGGGGTCGGTGTCCCTCCTGACTTACTATGGGTCTGCAGATTCTATGGATGGTGCAGTGGGTTCTCGTGTTCTCAGGGCCCCAAACAACCAAGGGACAAGGGAACCATTCAGGCTGCTGTCCAGATGTGGACACGGCCAGCCCAAGGGCCCTGGGTATCTTGCCTGGACAACCATGCACCCCATTAAACAACCTGCTCACCTTGGAGGTAAGAGCAAGCCCCGACAAGCTGGGCAAGTATTTCCTAACACATCAAAGAATGTGCTGACACCGCCCAGGATGCCACTGTGCAACTGGCAGCATCAACTGTTGGTGCCATCCACCGCCACAGGTAAAAATTCCCGCAGGTGTGGGCACCAAGAAAAATTCCCCACCTTCAGTGTCCCCAGTTGTTCATGCCTCAAGCAGTGATTAAGCTCCAGGTATGCTGGGGAAGTTGGTAGTTGTAGGTGTCTGATGAATAACGAGTATGGCTCGATAATTATAAAATACCCTTCCCACCCTTCTTTCCCAAATCTTGCCCTCTGATTCTCTTTTTGGATTAGCTTATAACTCCCATACACGCCTGAAGGAGTATAAATTGCTGCAGTATTTCTGGGTAATTTTCATAAAAGGTATTGGACTTTTTATCAAGTGTATCAACCAACTTTCATAAAGAGCACTAAACAACTTTGATAACAGGGTATTAAAAATCCCTCGGGTGGGGCACAGTGGCTCACGCCTGTAGTCTCAGCACTTTGGGAGGCTAACGCAGGCGATTGCTTGAACCCAGGAGTTTGAGACCAGCCTGGGTGGCACAGTGATCCCTGTCTCTACAAAAATAAAAAAATTAGCCAGATGTGGTGGTGCACGCCTGTGGTCCCAGCAACTCGGGAGGCTGAGGTGGGAGGATTGCTTGAGTCCAAGAGTGCAATGGTGCAATCACAACTCACTGCAGTTGAGGCTGCAGTGAGCCCAGGAGTACAACGGTGCAGTCACAGCTCACTGCAGTTGAGGCTGCAGGGTCTCACTTATGTTGCCCAGGCTGGAGTGCAGTGGTGCAACTGGGACTATAAGTGAGAAATAAAAGCCCTCAACCAGCTCTGAACCAGTTGCTGAACTCAGCAAAGTCTCATTCAACCAGTGTTTACTGAGCACCTGCTATGTGCCAAGTGCTGGGCAGCATCAGGGATGTGGGGTTAACGAGACCAATGAGGCTCTTGCCTTCAGGAAGTTTACAGTCTGGGGTGGGGAGAGAAGTAGCAAAACATGGTGCAAGAAACGGTTTCAGAAGGTGATGAGTCACGGGAAATGACACAGATCCATCAGGGAGCAGGAGACAAGTGCAGGCTGGATGGTGGAGAACGCTTCCTAGGGAGGGGCCATTTCAGTCTAAAACAGCCCAGGAACGTATGAGAGCCCAGAGGGTACCAGACAGCAGCTACAAAAGCACTGAGGTGGGCACGGCCTTGGTGCAGTCAAGAAGCAGAGAGGCCAGTGAGGTGGAAATGTAGGAGGAAGATGCACAGAGAGGGTGGGGGAGCGGGCAGGGGCCGAAGCAGCTGTGGCCTTGAATGGGAGTGGGGCAGATTTGATTCTTAGTACAATGGAAAGCCACTGGCGGGGGAACCTTACACAGGAGAGGATGTGCTGACTTTTTTCCTTGGTGCGACACCGTGCATTGCATTAGGACAGCACTTTGGTGGCTGTGGCTGTTCTGGTAAGAGGAAGTCACCTAAATAAATCGGCAAGAAAGTGCACAGGCTTGCGCAAAAATGTTCTTTCTAGTGTTGTTTATTACAGTGAAAGAAAAAAGGAAACGATCTGAGTGTCAGTCAGTGATGATAAATGGATGATGGTCTCTCCATGCCTCGGAATCTGTGCAGCCACTGAAACCACGGTGTGGCTAGACAGGCTAGGGCTTGAAGAGCTAGTCACAATCCGATTAACAAAACAATACTAATAGCATAATCCCTTTTTAAAAAGCGTGTTTAAGCTGGGTGTGGTAGCTCACGCCTGTAATCCCAGCATTTTGGGAGGCCAAGGCAGGCATATCACCTGAGGTCAGGAGTTCGAGACCAGCCTGACCAACATGGCGAAACCCCGTCTCTACTAAAAATACAAAAATTAGCCGGGCCTGGTAGTGGGTGCCTGTAACCCCAGCTACTTGGGAGGCTGAGGCATAAGAATCGCTTGAACCTGGGGGGTAGAGGTTGCAATGAGCCGAGGTCACGCCGCTGCACTCCAGCCTGGGCAAAACAGCGTAACTCCGAAACTCCGTCTCAAACAAACAAACAACAAAAAAAAAGCGTGTTTATATGTAAACACAGAAGAAACCTGAAAGAAAATACACTGGAATGTTTACAGGGGTTGTTTCTGGGTATGGGAAGTTGAGTGCTATGAAGATCTTAAAATTATTTTCACTATATTGTTGAGGTTTCTCTAGTCTTTTTGAGACACGGTCTTGCTCTGTCACCGAGGCTGGAGTGCAGTGGTGCAATCTCCACTCACTGTAGCTTCCTCCACCTCCTGGGTTCAATCAGTTCTCCTACCTCAGCCTCCCAAGTACCTGGGACTACAGGTGCATGCCACCATGCCTGGCTAATTTTTTTTTTTTTTTGTAGTTTTAGTAGAGATGGGATTTCACCCTGTTGGCCAAGCTGGTCTTGAACTCCTGGCCTCATGTGATCCTCCCACCTCAGCCTCCCAATGTACTTGGATTACAGGCATGAGCCGCCGCACCCGGCCTAGAAAGGCCCTTTAAAGGCCAGAGTAAAGGGGCAGGAACAATCCAGGGACTCTCTGAAGAGCTTCCCAGAAGCACGGGGCTCCCTCCTAGAGGCCAGCCAGGGACAGGCACGTGGGGCTGCATCCCCCTCAATTGCCTTGAAAGTGACCTGGGGAGGAAGAGCTTGCCTTTTGGCATCACCCAACACACAGACGGGATTAAGGAGGGTGGACAGCCGGTTCTGGTTCCAGAGGCAGACAGGGAAGCTGCCCTGTGGAGTCCTGAAGCCAGCACTAAAAAGACGGCAGAAGAGGAACCCCTGAGTGCTTAGTCTTCTGGCTTTTAAAAAGTGTAATTTATTTTTAATTGTTAAGAAATATCATTTATATGTACATAACTGTCTCTATATGTATGAGTGTACATACATGACTGTGGACACAGATGCTCCCTGACTTACGGTGGGTCGCGTCCTGATAAACCCATCGGAAGTCAGAAGTCCACATCGGAAATGCACTGAATACACCTCGCCTCCATCACAGCTCAGCCTCGCCTACCTTCCGTGTGCTCAGGACACTGACCTTAGCCCACAGTTGAGCAAAATCACCTAACACAGGCCTATTTTACAAGGAAGTTAGTATAAAGAATTTTCAGTCAAAATGCAAAATTTGAAGTATGGTTTTTGCTGAATACATATGGCTCTCCCACCGTTATAAAGTTGAAAAGTCATAAGTTGAACGATCTTAAGTGTCTAGGACTGTCTGTACATGTGAATGTGTCTGTGTGTGTATGTCTGTGTATGTTATCTGTGTGTGTGTCTCTCTATATATATAGTCTTTTTTTTTAAAGGATTCCAATCCTGGCTGGGCACGGTGGCTCACACCTGTACTCCCAGCACTTTGGGAGGCTGAGGTGGGCGGATCACTTGAGGTCAGGAATTTGAGACCAGCCTGGCCAACACGGTGAAATCCCATCTCTACTAAACATATATATATATATATATACACATACATATAAAATTAGCCAGGTGTGGTGGCGGGTGCCTGTAATCCCAGCTACCTGGGAGGCTGAGGCAGGAGAATCACTGAACCCAGGAGGCAGAGGCTGCAGTGAGCTGAGATCGTGCCACTGCATCCCAGCCTGGGCGACAGAGGGAGACTCCATCTCCAAAAAAAAAAAAAAAAGGATTCCAATCCTGTTCTCCCAGAGTCTCACCCCTCTATTGATCCCTCAGGAAAATTTAAAAGTTAGACAGATACAGGTTTAGCTCTCATCTTTAGGACCTTGGGCTGGTTAACCCTTTTCTCTGAGCCTCAGTTTCCACATCTGTAAACTGGGTTCCTCAAAGTGCCCACTCCTTAGGGACACTGTAAAAAGTCCATGAGCCTCTCCAGGGAGGTACCTGGGCCAGAGGCGAGCATGCAGCTGGTGCTCAGTAGCCGGGAGCTACAGATGCCATCGCCCCTGCTAGGTTTAAACCTCGCCCTCCCTTCAAAGTTGGAATGTGGGCAACGCAGGCCGGGTATGCACAAGTGGTGAGTGAACTATCCTCACAAAGCCCACACTCTAGCAAACTGTCAAACCTCTTCATCTCATTTGATCAAATATATCATTATTCTTAGGGGGGAAAAGTTTCAGACTGGCACGTATAATACAATCTCCATTTTGATTTGTATGTGAGTTTTATGTGCACGGGGGAAAAACAGGTCAAGAAAAGTTATAAATCAACAGTTAACTGAGGTTAACAGGGCACCTGTTGGGACTCTTACTTTTTGCTCTCTGGATGTATTATTTAAATAATAAGTATATATTTCTTGTATTGTAAAGACAGGAACAAGTATATCTTGGCATTCAAGGTTCTCCCTGGCCCCTCCTTGGGAAGGGTCTGTGCCCCAAGTTCAGTGGCCTGTCCAGGCTGAGGAAGTCAGGAGTGCTGCTTAAAAGCATGGATTCTGGTACAGGCGGCCTAGGTTTGAGTCCCAGCTCTGCCCCTGGTAGGCTGGGTGACCTTGGGCAAGTCGTTTAACCTCTCTGTGCTTCCCTTCCTTTACTGATAAAATAGGGATAATGACAGTTCCTACTTTGCAGGGCTGTTGGGGAATTAGATGTGCTAATGTGTGCAGAGCTGGTGGAAGTTTGGAATACGAGTGGAGGAGGGGAACCTGCCTGTCTGCTATCAGCAGCTCCTCTGCAGAGCAGAGAGAACCTCATGTCCCAGGCTCGGTGCAGCCTGGCTTGGGGGAGAGTGCAGGGCTCCTTAGATCTGGAAATGACAGCTTAGTAGCTTCTGTTTCTCAGGATTTCTAGACCCATAGCGAGATCTTCAGTCACCTGACCCTTGAGATTCTCGGTGCTGAGTTGTCTAATACAGTAGCCACCAGCCGTGGGTACTCACTGAGACCCAAAATGGGCTCGTCCAAATGGAGATGTGCGTAAGTGTGAAACACACACCAGATCTCCAAGATCTTATACCCAAAAAAGAATGTAAATTTCTTATTTCTAATAATAATTTTCTATTGATTACATATTGAAATAATATGGATATATTGGGATAAGTAAAATGCACCCTAAAATTTCCCTTCCATTACTTCTTCCTTTGGCTTCTAGAAACTTTAGAATCCCATGTGTGCTCACATCATATCTCTGCTGCACTTGCCACAGCAGACCACACCCCTGTGAGGACAGGGATTTTTCTCTCTTCTGTTCCCGGCTGTGTCCCCAGTCCCTAGCACAGGGGCTGCCCATGAGTGTTAGGTGAATGAATTTGCAATTCAGATGGCTGTGCACCCATATATACCTTTGTATAAAGGTGACATTTTAAAAAATCAAGTGGCCAAGAATGCTCACTGTCATTGTTGATATATTTCCCAATCTCTTGCAAAATCTGTGTTAAAAAATGGTTCTGGCCTAAGAAAAATTCTGAACTGACATTCATCCACATGTCCAGCATTTCCCCAAGAATATTCAGACACCTTCGTCCCAGTATTGAAAGCTCTTCCGGATGTCTTTTCTTTCCTTTGCTACCCAGGTGGGCGGGGGTGAGAGAGCGGGTGCTAGTCTCTTATGTTGCCTCATTTCTGCATGGCTGCCTTTCAAAATGTCCAGGAAGTGCTCTTCTAGAAGAGGATCATTGCTAAACCGAAACCACTGTGAAGCAGAACTGACTTTTGGCCCCGTGTGCTGAGAATCCTGTTTGGGGGTTTTGGTGGTTTGTGTGATTGAAGGATTCCCTACATTTAAAGTACAGTTTGCTGTGAACTGGTCACAGTATATATAACATCTACATCTCCCTTGGGACTGCCTGTGACCGCCCCCTCGCCAAGGGCTTACCAGCCGTCAGGGACAGAGCCACCCTCTGACTCCAGGCTGGGTTTCCACAGCCCCTATTGGGAATAAGCTCCTGGGAAATTTCCCAGCCTCTGCTTTGTGCAGAGATGGTGGCTGAGATCCCACCTAAATAAGGAAAGGACAGGGCATGGCCACACCCAGGTGTCTCTGCAGGGTTCTCTTGGGAGCCATGTCCCCAAGGAGTCCCCTCTGGACAGTAAGACTAGCCCTCTTGATGCCTCCCTGAACTGTCCCTCCACAACAGTGACCCCCTGGGCCCTGCTGCTGGCATTGTCATTTCTGCACTGTGTACTCTCACTAGATGGCAAATCCCACGACGGCAGAGGTCTGCTGTTGTGTTCCCTGTGGGATCCTGGGTGCCAGGGACATCGTCAGCGCTCCCTAAGTGTATGATGCCTGCGTGGAGTGAGCGTTGGAAGGATGGAAGCAAGGATGAAAGAACGAATTCCTGGAAGATCCCTGACCCCTCATCCTGAGAGATAAGTCATGTAGGCCATTTCTTAGGATCCAGCCACCTGACCCTATGAGAAAAGAACCATGGCATCTAAAAGGTTGTGGCAACAGGTGCCCCTGGGTTTCATGTCATGCTTACTGTGAGCCACTAGCCGAGGGCTTGGCACACACCTCTCACTTAATTCTCATGGCAACCCATTAGAGAGAGGAGCTGCCAAGGCTCAGGGAGACTGCCTGCCCAAGGTGACCCTGCTGGGGAGTGGGGGAGCAGTGTCCCCAGTGCAGCGGGTGCCACATACTGTCCCGGCCATCAACCTGTCCGGGGCTCCAGTGCTCACTCCCCTTCTGAGCTACGAGTTCTATGGGCTCAATCATCTGTGCCCTGGGTCCCAGCACAGGTGCGTGATGAATATTCAGTGAATGAATGACTTTTTTTTTTTTTTTTTTTTTCTGAGATGGAGTCTCGCTCTGTCACCCAGGCTGGGATGACAATCTCGGCTCACTGCAACCTCCGCCTCCTGGTTTCAAGCGATTCTCCTGCCTCAGCCTCCTGAGTAGCTGGCATTACAGGCGTGCACCACCATGCCCAGCTAATTTCTGTATTTTTAGTAGAGACGGGGCTTCACCATGTTGGTCAGGCTGGTCTCGAACTCCTGACCTCAAGTGATCTGCCCGTCTCGACCTCCCAAAGTGCTGAGATTACACGTGTGAGCCACCACGTCTGGCTGAATGACTCTTAGTAGCAAAATAATATCAGAATCAAGGGTATAAAATCTTGAAGATGCGGTGTGTGTTTCACACTTATGCACATCTCCAAACGGGCTCAGGATAAGCCCGTTTTAGGACTCAGTGAGCACCCACCGCTGGTGGCTACTGTACTAGACAACTCAGCGCTGAGAATCTCAAGGGTTGGGTGACTGAAAATCCCTCTATGTGTCCAGAAACCCTAAGAAACAGAAACTATTGAGCTGTTATTTCCACATCTAACAGGCTCTGCACTCTCCCCCAAGCCAGGCTGGAGCAAGGGTGGGACGTGAGTGCTGACTGACTCGTGTCAGGTTTGCCAGGTTCGCGTGACTCTTAGAACGGCAGCTGTCACACTCGAGCATGCAGCACGATGCCCCCGAGGACCTGCTCAGACGCAGGCTACTGGGCCCCTCGCAGAGATTCCGATTCAGCAGGGCTGGGTGGGGCCGGAGGATGAGCTTTTCCAACAAGCTCTGGGTTGATTTGGACACTGTTGGACTGGGCACCCCACCTGGAGACCTCTTGCCCTGCCACCACCCCAGGGGGCAGGTAATATTATTCCCCCCTTCATAGGTGAGGAAACTGAGGCACAGAAAAGCTGAACCCAAGCATTATCACAGATGCCAGTCCCCAGGACGGAGGAGCAGAGAGTCCAAGGAGCAAGAAAAGCAAAGTCTTAACTCTGGAAATGCTGCGGAAAATCACTAAAATCTTTCTAGAGTGCAGAAGGCACCAGTGACATGTGTGCTTGGGAGGGATGCCTGGAAGACACCTACAAAGACAGCGACAGTGGCGATTTGGGTGGGTGTCACAGGAAGAGAGAAAGACCGACAGCCCCCAACACCCTGGGTGATAGTGGGGCGGGTGAGTAAGCTGCTTCGGGGGCCTTCTCTCCATCCCTGCCCTCCCCAGGGGCCTACCAATGGGGCCCCCACAATGAGGCCCCTGTCCCCAGCCCACAGGGCACTGCTATGATGTTCTCATGAATCAGCCCGACAGGGAACAAATCCCAGCTGGCTGCGCTGCTCAGGAAGACTGTTTTCTCTCAAAGAGGGTACAAAGAGCTCAATAAATTGATGTCCTGGGATTTCTTTCCAGCCCGGCCAGGAAATTCCTCCTAATCAGCTGCTTCATTTCCCTCCCATTAAATCAGTGGAATTTCCCTTCATTAAGCTTTTCCCAAACAAAGGCCGCACGTGCTGAAGGAGAAAACGTGGAAGCTGTCTACTTGGGCTCTTCAGGGCTGCCGATGGCAGAGTCACCGGGCAGGGGTCCGGGGAAGAATGGGCACGATCTGGGTACAAGTGATGCTGTGGCATCTTCACAGACAGGGCAAGCCCGCTGCACAAAGTGCCCAGGAGGCTGGCGGTGGAAGCAGGGGTCGTGTCCCAGGAGGCAGGAAGGCCTGAGCGTCCAGGGGCCCAGGGCAAGTTACAGCCTTGATTTTATTCCTTCTCTAAAGAACGTCCCTCAAATATGAAATCTTCAACATTGCCCTGTTACGAGCTCGCTTGTGGTCCCTCAAAATCCATATGTTAATGTCCTAACCCTCAAGTGCACCTCAGAATGTGACTGTATTTGCAGATCTTTAAAGAGGTAATCATGGCGGCCGAGTGCGGTGGCTCACACCTGTGATCCCAGCACTTTGGGAGGCCAAGCCAGGCAGATCACCTGAGGTCAGGAGTTGGAGAGCAGCCTGGCCAACATGGCGAGATCCCATCTCTACTAAAAATACAAAAATTAGCCAGGCATGGTGGTGCATGCCTGTAATCCCAGCTACTTGGGAGGCTGAGTGCCCTTTCTGAATGACACTCAGGAAAGGCCCCACTTAGGAATTTCACTTCTAGGGACTTTGTTTGGTCTTTTTTTCTTTTTTTTGAGACAGAGTTTTGCTCTCGTTGCCCAGGCTGGAGTGCAGTGGTGCAATCCTGGCTCACTACAGCCTCTATGTCCCGGGTTCACGCGATTCTCCTGCCTCACCTGACCTCAGGTGATCCACCCACCACCGCCTCCCACAGCGCTGGGATTACAGGCTTGAGTCATCACACCCGGCCCACTTCTAGGGATTTAAGGAAACAGTCACCGTGTGTGCAAGCATTCCTGGAGAAGACTACTTACTAGGGGAGGATCTGCTCCCTGGGATGGAAAGGACTCACAGCAGCTACGAAGAGAAACGCGCTACAGTCATTCACAGTCACTACCAACGACTTATGGTCATAGATTTCCATAAAGGTATGGTCTCGAGTGGAAATACGGAGTAATCAACATAACCCTCATTTGCAGAGTGCTTCTTACTGCCACTTTTTTTTTTTTTTTGAGACGGAGTCTCACTCTGTCGCCCAGGCTGGAGTGCGGTGGCGCGATCTCGGCTCACTGCAAGCTCCGCCTCCCGGGTTCACGCCATTCTCCTGCCTCAGCCTCCCGGGTAGCTGGGACTACAGGTGCCCGCCACCACGCCCGGCTAATTTTTTGTATTTTTAGTAGAGACGGGGTTTCATCGTGTTAGCCAGGATGGTCTCGATCTCCTGACCTCGTGATCTGCCCGCCTCGGCCTCCCAAAGTGCTGGGATTACAGGCGTGAGCCACCACGCCCAGCCACTGCCACTTCTTACTGGCAATAGGTAGGCACCATTTCCGTTCACCTCTGAACAGCCCTGTGGGGCAGGGTTTATGATTATCCCTATTTCACAGATGAGAAAACTGAGGCTCAAGGAAATCAGGTGGCTTACTCGGGGTCACATAGCTGGTAAGAAACAGGGCCCAGGTCTGTTGGACTCCAGGCTCCCTGATCTTATTTAACTCTATGTAACTATATTACGATATAGCTTTATATGACTAGTATGTAACTATCATCTGATCCCATTTTTTTGTGGGAAAAAAATGCACACACACACACACACACAAAGAAAAACAACCGGAAGGACACACGCCAAGAAATCTAACAGTAAATTCTCCCAGCTGATGAGTTATGGATGACTATTTATCTTCGGGCTTATCTGATGTTCCTACAGATTCTAAATTTTCTACAAAAACGTCCATTGGTAATAGGAAAAAAAGTTCTTTTTTTTTTTTTTCTTAATCCCAAATGTGATAGTAGGGAAAAGCATTCCCTCGTTTGAAAAACAAAAGAGAAAAGCAAAGAAGGCTCTTACCTGGGAGTCCTGGTAAGAATTCGTGCAGGTCTACCCGAGTTTTATTTTAAAGGGTAATGACTCTGGGCCTCTTCCCAGGCCCCCCTGAGGGACCATTAGCAGCCGGGATTGGGTGTCAAGGGTTGGAGAACACCGCCCTACCTTTCAGACTGAACTCCGTTCCTGAGCGAGCCCACGTAGGTCTTCTTTTTATCCACGGGCATCACGTCCACGTCACCCCCACTCTCGTTGCTGATGACTCCCGCGTGCACGGCTGTCTTGCAGATGCTTGAGGTCTGGAAGCACAGGAAGGGCTGTGATCAGCGATGGGGATTCCAGCTCATGGGTCAAGCCAGCTGGGGCTCCATCATTCACTGCCGGGCAACCTGGCTGGTGGGATGTGGACCACATCAACCCCTAGGAAATAATCATCACTACCTTGATTCCTTGGGGGTCTCTCCAGAGAGACTGGACATCATGCATTCATTCATTTGTTCAACAAGTGTTTTCTAAGCACCTATTATACGCCAGGCACGGAATTAGGAACTGGGGGAATTCAGCAGGGAACAAGATAAAGACCTTGCCTTCAAGGAGTTGAGTGAGCAAATAAATAAATACACAAATGAGGTAGCGTCGGCTATGAAGAAAGCAAAACCAGTTCACAAGGTTAAATGCCTGGGTGGCGGGGGCTGCTTGAGAATTGTTTCATCAGGGGGAACTCTCAGGGAAGATAGAACGACATAAAGGAAACAGTCACAGCCGTGGGAATGTCTCTGCACTGAGCATCCCAGGCAGAGGGAAAGGCTCGTGCAAATGCCCTGGGGTGGATATAAACTCATCATATCCAAGAAATAGACAGACAGCCAGGGTGGCTGGAATACAGTGAGTCAGGCAGAGCGTGGCAGGAGGTGTGGGCAGGGAACATTCATGCCATGTAGACTGGACACGCGGTGGCATCTGGACTATTCTAGGTACCAAGGGAGCAGCTGGGTACCTCGCAGAAGCAGGATGTGCTGTTTTCTGACATCATCAAGGAGTTCAATTTCTGGGTGATAAAACCTTCCAGGCTCAAGGGATCCTCCCACCTCAGCCTCCCAAGTAGCTGGGACTGCAGTTGTGTACCGCAACACCTGGCTAATTTTAAAAAATTATTGGTAGGGACAAGGTCTCGCTGTGTTGCTCACGCTGGTCCTGAACTCCTGGGCTCAAGCAATCCTCCCACCTTGGCCTCTCAAAGTGCTGGGATGACAGGCAGGAGCCACTGCACCCGCCCAGTTGTTGGTTTTGAAGATGGAAGAAGAGGCCATGAGCCAATGAATGCAGGTGGCCTCTAGAAGCCGGAAAAGGCAAGAAAACGGATTCTCCTCTGAAGCCTCTAGAAGGAACCAGCCCTGCTGCCACCTTGATTTTAGCCTGGTGACACCCACATTGGACTTCTGGCCTCCAGAACTGTAAAGATAATAAACCTGGGTTTCTTTAAGCCACCACGTCTGTGGCGATTTATTCTGACAGTAATAGGAACCTAACAGCTTCTAACCACTGTCCACAAAAAGGTCCCCCACTGTGGGTGGATCTAGCAATCTGATTTATTAAGTCCCTTAAGTCTGATGACTTCAATTTATTTATTTATTTATCTATCTATCTATTTTTTGAGACGGAGTTTCGCTCTTATTGCTCAGGCTGGAGTGCAATGGCGCAATCTCGGCTTACCGCAACCTCTGTCTCCTGGGTTCAAGTGATTCTTCTGCCTCAGCCTCTTGAGTAGCTGGGATTACAGGCATGCACCACCACGTCTGGCTAATTTTGTATTTTTAGTAGAGACAGGGTTTCTCCATATTGGTCAGGCTGCTGTCGAACTCCTGACCTCAGGTGATCCACACGCCTCGGCCTCCCAAAGTGCTGGGACTACAGGCGTGAGCCACCGCGCCCGGCCTGACTTCAAATTTATAGGAAATAGAATCCCCAGGAGAATGCAACCATAGATGTCTGGACAACAGGCTCACCCAGGCTCACGGACTCGCCTGATCAGTCCCCCGCAGCAACTTGCTAATTTAAGGAAAGATGAAAAGCTGGACCCATTGTCTACAGAGCAGGAAGACGGACTCCGGTCTTGCCTCCATTCACAACCGAGTGATGTCACGGCTGTGGCTGTCAGTGGACTGAGCCCCCAGGCACTTTGTGGTTCAAGGGTGGGGAGGTGAACGGGGCAGGCTCCCCATATTCTGTCCTCCCTGCATGTGTAGTGTAGAGACAGAGGCCACCACCAGCAGGTCTGAGCTTAAAAGCTTAACCCCCACCAATGGGTCACTCAGCAGGAGAGCGGGGCTGGGCTATGTCACCTCTGAAACCCTCCCCTCTGCACAATACCCGAGCCCCAGGGGTCATCGGGGAGAAGATGAAGTCCCAGCCACTGGTTCACCAAGCTAGTGCCTCCTTCAAGAAGAGAGCAAGTCATGGTGGAGAAGATGAAGCTGGGATGATTTCATTTATAGGAGGCAGCCAAAGAAGTCAAATTCATGGAGACAGGAAGTACAGGGGCTGGCGGAGAGGAAGCGGGAAGTTGCAGTTCGGTGGGTACAGGGTTTCAGATTTGCAAGACAAGAGTTCTGGAGGTCGAACCCATTACAACGTGAATATGCTTAATGCTAATAAGCTGTGCACTTAACAATGGTTAAGAGGGTAAGTTTAATGTTACGTATTTTTTTGGTCGGGGGACAGGGTCTCACTTTGTCACCCAGGCTGAAGTGTGGTGATACCATCTGGGCTCATCAGAACTTTGACCTCCTGGGCTCCTCCCACCTCAGCTTCTTAAGTAGCTGGGATCGCAGGCACGCGCCACCATGCCTGACTAATTTTTCCATTTTCTTTAGAGATGGGGTTTCACCATGTTGCTCAGGCTGGTCTCAAACTCCTGGCCTCAAACGATCCTCCCACCTTGGCCTCCCAAAACGCCGGGATTACAGGTGTGAGCCATTGCCTGGCTTATGTTGAATTTTTTTTTTTACTACAACAGAGAGGGGAGTGGGGAGCTACACCCAAGCTCAGGGAGCCATTGCAGAAGTAATCAGTGTCCCCTCGAGAGAGGCCAGCCCACCACCATCCCTGGCACAGTCTCACAGCTCCTTTGTCCCGTCCTTACCACTGTCCTCAGCCCATCCGGGAGCCCCGGAAGCATTGCTAAAGCCAAAGAGAGCCTGTGTCTTAGGATCCACTGTAAAAGGACAGTTTGTCTGGAAAATGCACCCTGAGCTGCCCTTTAAATGGGACAAGCAATACAATCTAGCAGGTTCCAGGCATGAGGGAATGAACAGAGGCGGGCTCTTTGAAAATACCAATTTGGCCAGCGTGGTGGCTCACACCTGTAATCCCAGGACTTTGGGAGGCCGAGGTGGGCAGATCACCTGAGGACAGGGGTTTGAGATCAGCCTGACCAACATGGTGAAACCCCATCTCTACTAAAAATACAAAATTAGCTGGGCATGGATCAAGATGAGCCTGGGCAACATAGCGAGA
The DNA here is from genome assembly GCF_029281585.2 of Gorilla gorilla gorilla. NCBI lineage: Eukaryota > Metazoa > Chordata > Mammalia > Primates > Hominidae > Gorilla > Gorilla gorilla. The sequence continues at coordinate 115,393,261 of NC_073242.2, read as the reverse complement.
TCTGGTCTCTACAAAAAATTTAAAAACGTTAGTCAGATGTTGTGGCACATGCCTGTAGTTCCAGCTACACGGGCGGCTGAGGTGGGAGGATTGCTTGAGCCCAGGAGGTTGAGGACACAGTGGGCTGTGATGGCACCACTGCACTCCAGCCTGTGCGACAGAGCTCCAGACCCCATCTCAAAAAAAAAAAAAAAAAAAAAAAAGAATGGATCCAACATTCCCACATTAACAGTCATAAGCCTATTCAGAAAAATAAAAAACAAAAGAGAAAAGTGGAGCCAAAACACACATTCATATCAAAGACCTGAAAAGTGGATTTCCTGCTTTCCAGGATTCATTTACCGAGTAACTGAAGGCCACTTTCTAAAAACTCTGTGCTAACATGTCTTCATCTTCTTCAATAAATAAACTAAACGGATGAGGGCGGGGTTCCTTAGCCCAAAGCGGGGTCCCGGGTATCTGGGAGGCCCTGGAGTTGCAGGCAGAAGGCCGTGGACCTGCAGGGGCTGATGTTAGCACAGGGCACAGGAAACCCCTCAGCCCTAGGCAAACCGGGGTGGCCGGCCTCCCTGTCTGAACCAGGACGCATTTTCCCCCTTTGGAGGAAAGATCCACAACTTGTTAATTCTCAAAGAGCTTTGTGCCCTGCTAAAGACTAAGGACCAATAACTTTGCATCCATCTCAAAGAGAAGCGAGGAGACTTTAAGATGAAGGGACCATTTTAGAATTCCTCTAAAATCGCCGTGCGCGGGGGCGAGTTTGGTAAGCGAACACAATTAAGCTCATTGTTCTTTCCGGCAGGCGGAAGCCTTGGTGCTTGGATAAGTTCTCACACTTGTGCGTGTTTCAGAATCCACCCCCGCCCCTACCCGAGGGCTGGAGCAGATTTTTGGGTCCCACTGTCAGCGTTGAGGATAAATGGTTGATTGGAGCCAGAGAATCTGCATTTCCAACAACAACAACAAGATGAAATAAGACCTCCAGGCTTTCTGTCTCTCTGAGCATTGCTCGCACTGCCAACTGCTGCAGTACCAGGAGCAAGGCCCAGGCTGTTTCCCAGTGGAACGCCAGGAGGGACCCATCCCTTCGGTGTCACAAACTCAACCTCTAAAAGCCCTGGCGGGGGAGGGGCACCCTCCTGGTTGAGAGCTGCCAAGAGGTTCTGGTTGGCAGCCCCAGAGGCGGTGCTTTGCCTCAGTCCCTGGAGGATTTCTGGACACAAAAGTGACACAAAAGTTTTCTGTGATAACATCAAGCTGCAGGGCATCAGTATGAAAAGCTCACACCCATGGCCGGATCTTTCTCACTCCACAGGCCCGGTACCGCCCCGCCCCGTTATCAATATGCACATCTCCCACGCAAACACCTTTCCTCCTTTCTTCCTTCCTTCCTCCCACACCTTCCTCTCACAGGCTTCAGTAAAAGGGACAAGGCATCCAATTCCTCTCCTCAGGGCCCACTGCAACAGGAATACCCGAGTATTTATTAACAATTGACATCCATGAGGCTGGTAACCAATCCTGCATCCAATGCCGGCTGGCTGTGTGACCTGGGATGACCTGTGTGAACCCCAGAGCCCCCCCTTTCTCCATATAAAGCAGGGATGGTCACAGGTCATATCTTTACACGTCTTTGCTCTATGCATTTCACATGCATTGACATAGTGATCCCAGTAACTCTGCCGGGTAGGTGTTATCATTATCAATCGCTTTGAACACACAGGCGACTGAGGGGCAGAGGGGCTCACACCTCGCCCCAAATCACTCAGCTGATAAAGATCAGAGGCGGGACTGCCACCCGGAGCCAGCAATCTGTCCACTGTCCTACCTAGGGTGATGACAGTGAGGAAGAAGAGGGCTACTGTGAAGATTAAAGAAGGGCTGTGTGTGGTGGCTCACGCCTGTAATCCCAGCACTTTGGGAGGCAGAGGCAGGCGGATCACTTGAGGTCAGGAGTTCAAGACCAACCTGGCCAACATGGAGAAATCCTGTCTCTACTAAAAATACAAAGATTAGCTGGCTGTGGTGGCGGGCACCTGTAATCCCAGCTACTCGGGAGGCTGGGACAGGAGAATTGCTTGAACCCAGGAGGCGGAGGTTGCAGTGGGCCGAGGTCACGCCACTGCACTTCAGCCTGGGTGACAGAGTGAGACTCCGTCTCAAAAAAAAATTAAATAAGACCCCAGGCTTAACGCAGGATGGCACACAGCACATGCTCAGTAGGTGTCAGTCAAAACAAATGCCACCGCCATGATTGTCATAGTCACCACCACAATAGAAAATTCCCAAGGGATTGTCATCGCTAGCCCAGTGGTCCTCAACATGCAGTTCCAGACCAGCAGGGTCACCTGGGAACTTGTTGGAATGCAGATTCTCTGGGTCCACCCAGCCCCACTGATCTTGAATGCTGAGGGTGAGGCCTAGAAATCTGTTCCAGCCCTCAGGCAGGCGCGGGGGTGGATTCTGATATGTGCACAAGTGTGAGAACGTATCCAAGCACCAAGTGGGATGGGGAGGACAGAAGACTGAGGTTCAGAGGAGGGGAAAGGTTGCCTGGCTTCCCACAACTGGCAAATGTCACCGCCGTGGCTCAGCTCCCTGGGCCACACCCCGATGCTTCTGTCTGCAGCTCACCACACAGCGAGGGGTCTGCCAGGAAATGCAGTCCTGGTGAACAGGCGGGAGCCACAGGCAGGAACAGGCTCTTTGAAGGTCTGGAGGCAACTCTCCCAAAATCAATCTCTTAGCTAAACAGACATTTTCCAAAAGCCATCATCATTTCCCAGAATACAGTGACCTAGAAACTGAGGCCAGAAAAGAACCTCTCACACGGAGGTGGCTTTCTTCCTTCCCTCCTTTCCTCCTTCCCTCTTCCCTCCTTCATTCTTTATTTTTTTGAAGAGCTATTTAAGTACTGACTACTGCAATATCTTCATTTATTTATTCCTCCAACAAACAATGATTGTGTGTCAAGCCCTGTCATGAGCACAGTGGTCCCAAAAGCTCAAAATCCTAGTGAAACTTGTCAATGAAGACTGCACATAGCTTTTTCCCCTCACGCCTGTTCATATCAGTGTGAATGCAGGTAACATCAAGCAAGGCAGCATACACCAGGGAAAGAGCAGAGTCGAAAGCTGCACACATCTTCACCTGTTTGTCATCTTTGCCACGTGCTCACTATGTGGATTTGGACAGGTTACTATGAGCCTTGTTTTCTTCCTACGGGAATAAGAATGACGATACCTAGAGACGGTGTTTTTAAAGAAAGGACCTAAAACATAGCATGTGTTGAAAAAAAGGTAGCCTTCTGGCTGGGCGCAGAGGCTCATGCTGGTGATCCCAACACTTTGGGAAGCCAAGACGGGTGGATCACCTGAGGTCAGGAGTTCGAGACCAGCCTGGCCAACATGGTGAAACCCTATCTCTAATAAAAATACAAAAATTAGCTGGGTGTGGTGACAGGTGCCTGTAATCCCAGCCACTCGGGAGGCTGAGGCAGGAGAATCTCTTGAACCTGGGAGGTTGCAGTGAGCCGAGATCGTGCAATTGCACTCCAGCCTGGGCGACAGGAGTGAAACTCTTGTCTCAAAAAAAAAAAAAAAAAAAAAAGTAGCCTTCTATTGTTGCAAATATCCATTAAGTTCTTGCATTTTTTTTTTTTGCTTTATAGGTTTAGCTGCTATATTGTTTGGTGTGTATAGTTTTTATTCCTTTTCCTGTAAATTGTATCTTCTGTGCCATTGTGTGACATTACTTTGTCTCATTCAGTACATTTAACTTTAAATTCCACTTTTTCAGAGAGGAATATTGCCACTCTTGCTTTTCATGTGTTTGTTTGTATTTGGCTGGGATAGCTTTGCCCAGCTCTTTATTTTTAAATCATTTGAAAACCTCAGCCTCTATCTCTTAATGGTAGAATTTGGTTCAAACATTTGGTGTAATAATCGGCAATATTATTTTACTCCTTCATAAAAATTCTAACTCTTAGAACTCAATTTTAGCTGAATCACTTTCAAGAAGAAAAAAAGACCCATTTAAAGAGGAAAGAAAAAAGATGGGGGGAAGAAAGCTTAGTCATGAAGCTTGCTCTGACCTTACAGAGCCCAGTGACCTCATATTTACAGGAATCTGGAACAAATTAAGGCAGACAGAGGCAAAGATGATGGCGGGGAGGCGGGAGAGAGCTGTAAAGGAGGGGATGATGACAAGCAGCTGAGTAAAGCTCTATCTGGAGGCCGCGTGCAGTGGCTCAGCCCTATAATCCCAGCACTTTGGGAGGCCAAGGAGGGAGGATCGCTCGAGCCCAGGAGTTCGAGATCAGCCTGGGCAACATAGTGAGACCTTGTCTCTATTCAGAAAATAAAAAAATAAAAAAACATTAGCTAGAGATGAATGATGCTGCCCTAATCACAGAATTTTAGATCTAGAAGATTCCCTGGATTCGATAATCCCGGTTCTGGGCCGTTCCACCACAAGGAAACAGCTTGACAAGATCACACAGCCTGCTGGCAGCAGAAGTGGGACCACAGTCACACTGTCTGGGTCACCACGTCCCCAAACCCTGGACAACCAGAGGGAACAGACAATGTTCTGCACGATCCACCTAAGAAAAACTGGGCTAAAGCTCCCTGGTTAAAATTCGGAGGGAAAAAACAAAGGAAGAGATTCGTATAATCAGAGTGGCTATCAACAAGCAGTAAATTAGGGTAGTCTGTATTATTTTCTTTGTGCTTTGAGCTAAGTGTGTGCATAACTGAGAAGAAATTCAGTGCGTGGACCAGTTTCTATAAATGCATCCGGAGAGCTGGGAAGATGACTAAACAGCCGGAAAAATGAACTATCTGAAGCATGAGAGCCTTCAAACTGTGAAAACATTTGAGTAAGGCCAGGCACTCCTGAATCCGCATTTGTGAGGACAGGTAGGTAGAAGCACTACTATCTCTAGAAATGGGGAAATGGGGAAAATGTTTGCAGAAATGAGTGGTCTAAACTTAGCTAAGAGGTTGGCCGGGTGCGGTGACTCACACCTGGAATCCCAGGACTTTGGGAGGCAGAGGTGGGCGGATCATCTGAGGTTGGGAGTTCGAAACCAGTCTGGCCAACATGGTGAAACCCTGTCTCTACTGAAAATACAAAAATTAGCCAGGCATGGTGGTGCACTGTGTAACCCCAGCTACTTGGGAGGTTGAGGTACAAGAATCATTTGAACCCGGGAGGCAGAGGTTACAGTGGGCCAAGATTACTCCACTGTACTCCAGCCTGGGCAACAGAGTAAGACTCCATCTTGAAATTAATTAATTAATTAATTTAGCTAAGAGGCACTGGAATAAAGTTTCAAGTATCCAGATCTTGGAGCTTGCATGTTGAGGTCTTAACAGGCTTTGAGAGAGAGTTGTTGAAAATGCATCCTACTCACATCTGCATAGATGTTGGTTCCAAACACCGGAGCCCAGTAGGAAGGTTCGTCTTTGCAGTGTGCCGGACAATGGATTCTGGAAAACAGGAAGCATTTATGTGATGGGTCTGAGCACAGAAAACCAAACTTCTTAAGCTGGCTCTCTTTATTTGAATTCCAAGATTTAAGTTCGTAGATGAAAGGAAACCGCCATACAGTTTTCCTCATTAAGAAAAAAAACAATACTTCTCCCCCCTCAGCAGAGGTAAAGATATTACTATTTTTGCTTCTCTTAAACAGTGTAGATAGAATTTTTAAAAACACACACACATCCACAAAAGACATGCACAAACAAAAAGGTAAAGAGAATAAAAATCTAAGAGAGAAGAGTGTGGAATTGTGAGGCTGCCCCTCCCATTCTTGGATGTTGGCTAGTTCACACTGTGGGTACATTATGGAGATTAGCATCAAGAGACTTTTTCTAAGGCCGCTTCCCTGTGTGGAGGAGGAAAGGGTGGAGGGCCCTCACCTCGCTGAGTCACAGAATATTCCAAGGCGGGGGCACTGATAACCTGGGGTGGAAGGGGTTAGATCACTGTGTGTCAGTCACCACAGATACTCCAGGGCATGAGGAAAGCACCTCAAACTGGAAATGGGTGACCCCTGGGTGGTTTGACAAACTCAAGCCAGGAAAGAGCACGGGCTTTACTTAAGAAAAGATCTTCTGTGTTTATCTGCAACAGTCCACCGTGGGCTGGAGTCCAGGGACCAAGAAACCAAAATGGCAGCCGGAAGCCATCTGGCCCCAGGCAGGCAGGATTATGGGAAGGAAGGAAGCCCAGGCAAAGGGACTGAGAAGTTGAAACAGTTCTTAGGGGCTGGGAGGAAGGGAAATGAGTGGGTAGGGAGAAAGGGGGTGTGTGTGTAGTAAAAAAAAAAAAAAAAAAAAAAAAAAAGGCCAGGCACAGTGGCTCACACCTGTGATCCCAGCACTTTGGGAGGCCGAGGTGGGTGGATCACCTGAGGTCGGGAGTTCGAGACCAGCGTGGCCAACATGGTGAAACCCCATCTCTACTAAAAATACAAAATTAGCCAGGCGTGGTGGTGCAGACCTGTAATCCCAGCTACGCGGGAGGCTGAGGCAGGAGAATGGCTTGAATCTGGGAGGCAGAGGTTGCAGTGAGCAGCGATTGCACCACTGCACTCCAACCTGGGCAACAAGAGCGAAACTCGGTCTCAAAAAAAAAAAAAAAAGAATTGGAAAGAGTCTAAGAACATTCTCCATTCTTTCCGACTTCTTTTGGAATGGCAGGTCAGAAATTTACATTTTGGATATTGCACTCTGTCAAGTTTTTCTGTTTGTATTTTCTGAAATTCTTTCCTTCTGCTTCTCTCTAATATTCAGGGAAAATCTACTAAAAGGCTGTTATCCCCACTCGAACATTCAAGGGGGATCAAGACGGTGGTGCGGAGGCAGTGGAGGCCCAGAGAAAGCCTGAAGTGGGGTGGCGGTCAAGGGAAAGGAGTCTGGGCCCCTCCCAACCAGTCACCCTCCCGGGCCTTTCCCTGCTGGGACCTTGGGGTCACCACCTACTGTCCCTTGGAGAATCCACAGGTCTCCAGCCCAGGATGAGGGCTCATGAGGGCCACACCACCCAGCCTCCAGGGCAGCTGTCTTCAACCTCAAAGCATTTCAACCCAGGGTCCTGGGACTCTCATTCTATTTCTAATTCTACAACGGAGCTAAGTCAGAAAGCGTGCTCTGTTTGAAGGGCAGCTTAGCATTACAGATGTATTATATGATCTGAACCCTGGGGAACATCTATAAAGTGGGGACGTCCCAGAGACCTGCGGCCTTTTCCATCTGAGAAGGCGCCTCAGCTGATTCAAATAAGAGGATGTTTCCTGTGTTCCCTTCCCAAGAGGATCTACCAGGAACTTCAGTGAAAAGTGTTGCCAGGACACCCTTTATTTTATGCTGGGAGGCATCGTCCTCCGTGGACCAGTCATTTGGGGTTAGCTGCCTGTAGAACCGATTCCTGGGACAAACCCGTTGTCACGTATCCACAGAATGGAATGCTGCATGAGGATTTGAAAGAATAAACAAACATGCTCCACAACACGGCTGAGTCTCCAACACATGACGCAGAGTGAGAGAAGCCAGACACCCAAGACCACACCCTGCCACGGCGCCATAATTTTGCTGAAAAAGCAAATTCAGAGCAACAGAAAGAAGCTCCCCTGGTGCAGGGGTGTGGCCGGGAGCTGGAGGGAGAGGGACTGACCACCAGGGCAGTAATGACATGGGGTGGCTGGGAGGTGGAGGGAGAGGGACTGGCCAACAGGGCAGTAATGACATTCGCTGCTGACAATGTCCTACGCTTTGACGGGTGGTGGTTGTGACCCTGTATACCTTGGCCAAAACACATCGTGTACTTTTTTTTTTTTTGAGACGGAGTCTCGCTCTGTCGCCCAGGCTGGAGTGCAGTGGCGCGATCTCGGCTCACTGCAAGTTCCGCCTCCTGGGTTCACGCCATTCTCCTGCCTCAGCCTCCCAAGTAGGTGGAACTACAGGCTCCCACCACCATGCCCGGCTAATTTTTTTTTTTTTTTTTTATGTTTAGTAGAGACGGGGTTTCACTGTGTTACCCAGGATGGTCTTGATCTCCTGACCTCGTGATCCACCTGCCTCGGCCTCCCAAAGTGCTGGGATTACAGGCGTGAGCCACCGTGCCCGGCCACACATCGTTTACTTCTAACGGGTGGATTGTATCATGTACCTGAATAAAGCTGATTTTTAATTTTTATTTTATTTATTTTGGGACAGAGTTTCACTCTTGTCACCCAGGCTGGAGGACAATGGCGTGATCTCAGCTCACTGCAACCTCCGCCTCCTGGGTTCAAGCAATTCTCCTGCCTCAGCTTCCCGAGTAGCTGGGATTACAGGCACCCACCACCATGGCTGACTAATTTTTGTAATTTTAGTAGAAATGGGGTTTCACCATGTTGGCCAGCCTGGTCACGAACTCCTGGCCTCAAGTGATCCACCCGCCTCGGCCTCCCAAAATGCTGGGATTACAGGCGTGAGCCCCCTCACCCAGCCTAAAAAGCTACTTCTAACATCTTCCATAGAAAAGATGACAGATCAGGCCCACCTTACCTTGGGCAGTGAGTTGCTGGCTTTTCAAACGGGCACAGCTGAGCAACGGTGGTGTAGCAGTCCAAATCCTGCACTGTGAACAGGAGCAAGGGGGAAAGGGTCAGGTCCCAGCACGCCTGGGCCTCAGGCTACCGGGCTGTGAAATGGGCCACTAGACTACCAGGGCCTATGGGTTCCCTGGGCCCTTGAATAGAGCTGGGACTAGGACCCAGCAGGCTCCTCGTACCCCACGTAGGGGCACTTAAGAGATGAGACCAAACCCATGGCCTGCGTGTGTTGGCAGGTTGAGGGCGTTGTCACCCCCAGTGGTTTCTCTGTGGGGCTGATGGTGCTTTTCATTTGAATGGTGACTTTCTTATTTGGAAGCTTTTCCTGACTTGATCACCTTTGCTCCTCACAGCAGGTGTTACTCTAAGTAGGCAGATGAGGAAATGGAAGCTCAGAGAGCTCAGAGTGCCCCTCCCAGGACTGAGGTGGGAGCCCAGGTTTCCAGTGCCTGCTCTAGAGCTCTTTCGGACATACCACCCACCTCCTGCTGCTAATCAAGGCACATTCATCCCTGCCTAGGGGTGAGGGGCTTTTATCTTCAAGGTCATTTGTTGTGTTTAAACAACAGAGGTAAGGAAACAGTTCTAATACTGGCCACCTGTGATCTCTGACAGCATGTCTTTATTTAGTCCAGGGCTAAGTAAACTTTTTCTTTTTTTCTTTGAGACAGAGTTTTGCTTTTTGCCCAGGCTGGAGTGCAATGGCGCGATCTTGGCTCACTGCAACCTCCACCCCTGAGTTCAAGTGATTCTCCTGCCTTAGCCTCCTGAGTAGCTGGGATTAGAGGCACCTGCCACCACAGCCAGCTAATTTTTGTATTTTCAGTAGAGACAGGGTTTCATCATGTTGGCCAGGCTGGTCTCGAACTCCTGACCTCAGGTAATCCACCTGCCTCAGCCTCCCAAAGTGCTAAGATTACAGGTGGAAACCACCACACCGACTTTTTTTTTTTTTTTTTTTTTTGAGACGGAGTCTCACTCTGTTGCCCAGGCTGGAGTGCCATGGCATGATCTTGGCTCACTGCAACCTTTACCTCCTGGGTCAAGCAATTCTCCTGCCTCAACCTCCCAAGTAGCTGAGATTACAGGTGCCTGCCACCACACCTGGCTAATTTTTCTATTTTTAGTAGAGACGGGGTTTCACCATGTTGGCCAGGCTGGTCTCAAACTCCTGACCTCAGGTGACCCATCTGCCTGGGCCTCTCAAAGTGCTGGGATTATAGGCGTGAGCCACCGCGCGCAGCCAGGTAAACTTTTTCTTAAAGGACCATAGAGCAAACATGTTTGGCTTTGTGGTCCTTATGGTTGATGTCAAAATTAATCAACTCTGCTGTTGTAGCAGAGAGGAGCTATAGATGATGTGGAATAGTTGTAACTGTGTTCCAATAAAACTTTATTTACAAAAGCAGGCAATAGGCATGATTTAACCCATGAGTCATCGTTTGCTGAACCCTGCTGGTCCAGTCTGTCACTTGAACAGGCCATGGCTCTATATAGCTATCCAACAAAGGGGATTGGTTTAGTACATCAAGGGACTTCTATTCAATGGGGAGATCATTCACATTAGGTTTGGAAGAACATTTAAAGCAAGGGTGTCCAGGCCAGGTGCGGTGGCTCACGCATGTAATCCTAGCACTTGGGGAGGCCCAGGCGGGTGGATCACCTGAGGTCAGGAGTTCCAGACCAGCCTGGCCAACGTGGCAAAACCCCGTCTCTACTTAAAAAAAAAAAAAAAAAAAAAAATTAGCCGGGCATGGTGGCAGGTGCCTGTAATCCCAGCTACTCAGGAGGCTAAGGCAGAAGAATCACTTGAACCCATGAGGAGGAGGTTGCAGTGAGCTGAAATTGCGCCACTGCACTCCAGGCTGGGCGACAGAGAGAGACTCCATCTCAAAAAATAACAAAATAAAAAATAAAATTAAAAAAGCAAGGGTGTCTAATCTTTTGGCTTCCCTAGGCTACACTGGAAATAGAATTGTCTTGGGCTACAGATAAAATATACTAACACTAATGATAGCTGATGAGCTACAAAAAAAAAAAAAAAAAAAAAAAAAAGTCCATGCATAAATCTCATGTTTCTCATGTTTACAAATTTGTGTTGGGCACATTCAGAGTCATCCTGGGCTACATGCAGCCCATGGGCTGTGGGTTGGACAAGCTTGATTTAAAGGCACAGAAACATATTCCTGACACACACACACACATATATGTATATATTTTTTTGAGACAGGGTCTTGCTCTGTCACCCAGGCTGGAGTGTAGTGGCATGAACATGACTCACTGCAGCCTCAAGTTTCCAGGCTCAAGCAACCCTCCCATCTCAGACTCCGAAGTAGCTGAGATACAGGTGTGTGCCACCCTGCCCAGCTAATTTTGTGTGTTTTTTGCAGAGACAGGGTCTTGCTGTGTTGCCAGGGCTGGCCTCAAACTCCTGGGCTCAAGCAATCCTCCCGCCTCAGTCTCCCGAAGTGCTGAGATTACAGGTGTCAGCTACTGCATCAGCCAGACACATAATTATTTAAGAAAAAAATTAGGTTACCAAATTGTATGTAACTCCATTTCAAGTTTTAAAAGTCATCAATGTATATATTACCAATGTACATACTTTGAATATGTAGAGAAAACAAACTGGAATATTTGCCAAAGTGTTCACGATGGTTATCTCTGGCTGCTGGAATTTAGGTCATCATTACAAAAAAATGTTCCACTCCATGTTTAAATTATCTGGAATAAACAGGCATTCTTTTTGCAATAAGAAAAAAAACTACTACATATTTTAATAAAGATATCTAACTAGAACTTTTGCATGAGGGCAAATGATAAGAGTTGCTGTCCCAAAACAAAGGCATGGTCTGCCGGCAGAGCTCCGGGGAGGAAGCTGGAATGGCTCCTACATCCTTGCTTGCCTGAGATTATTCTAGTCAAGGGCACAGTGTGGGCAGCTATGATCCATCCCCTCACTTCTGGTTGGAGCGTGCTCGCCCATGGTGCATCCCACCTTCCAAATGAACATACACTAAGCAATGTAAAAAGCTGGGCCAGAGATGGCAAGTAAGTGCCACACACACTTCCCTTCCCTTCCCTCTCTTGCCCATGGCAGACATTACTAATCTATCAAGCTCTGTTTTCCACTAAGCCCAGATGGAGGCCTCAGAATCCTTCTTAACACAACACTCCAGGTAGCCATTACCAGTCGACAGAAAGTGGCACTCCCAGTGAAACCTCTCAGCCACTTTAGCCCCAGGTATCAGTATGTCTGTGACATTCAGCTGGCAACCTCAGCCCTGTGTTTCTGGTTCAGTGATCTCAGGCCAATTTCTAGTCCAGATATTCTTAGAAGCTGGTTAAAGAGATGACGTCTTGAAAAAGGCTTGACAATGATGAGAACCATAATGTTCACAGGCATGATAAACATTAAATCAGCGACTAAAGGAAGTGAAATTTCCAGGAAAATCTGAGATAACCCAGGTATTATGGTTGCAGAAGAGACTGGCCAGCTTACCTTTCACTTTTGACACCATGAATGAGCTGGAAGGTTTGTATTTGCTGTTTAAAAAAAAAAAAAAAAAAAAAAACGGGCATTAGGTAAATGCAAATAGAATTGCTTCTAAAAGTGAACGCTTGCTCCTATACTTATCTTATTTGCAGTCTCGACTTCACACTTTTCTACTTGTTTCCTATCAGCCTGAGAGCTCTTAGAATGTTCTAGATCAGGGCATCTTAACTTTTTTTGTACCAAGGACTCCTCTGGTAGCCTGGTGAGGCCTATACATCCCTTCTAAGAATAATGGTTTTCAAATGTATAAGATAAATTTAATCTAATCACAGCTGCAAAATAAAGGAATTTTTAAAACATAAATTTAAAATATTACGAAGGAAGTTAGTTATTATTAATATCATGATCAAATTATAAAAACACATTTGCATTAGAGTTAGAGCTGTGGGTTGTTTTTTTTGGTGGTGGTGTTGTTGTTTTCTTTTTTTTTTTGAGGCAGAGTTTTGCTGTGTTGGCCAGGCTGGAGTGCAGTGACACTATCTTAGCTCACTGCAACCTCTGCCTCGGGCTCAAGCGGTTCTTCTGCCGCAGCCTCCTGAGAGTAGCTGGGATTACAGGTGTGTACCACCACGCCTGGCTAACTTTTGTATTTTTAGTAGAGACGGAGTTTCACCATGTTGGTCAGGCTGGTCTTGAACTCCTGACCTCAGGTGATCCACCTGCCTGCCTCTGCCTCCCAAAGTGCAGGTGTGAGCCACCACGCCCGGCCTGTGTGATATTTTTCAAAGTTTCAACAACACCGTCATAAACAGGAAAACCGTTTCACAGAGCCCCAATCACAGAGTAGTTACCTGAGGGACTGCACGCCGTGTCTCTCAGACTTCACAAAGAAGGGGACCTTCCCGTTCCTGGTGATATCCACCAGGCCTCCCTTGTCATCCAGGATCCCATAGTGGATGGCGGCGCGGCATATGCTAGACGACTGGCGGGAAGGGAAGGGAAGACCAGAGGCATATTCTCAACCTCTGTCAGCAAGTTTCACCAGAAATACCCAAACATTTGTCCTCAACTCACTGAAAGCCTGAAGGACGGGCCAAAGCTCACTCTGCTCCTGCCTCTCGCCTCTGTCAGTAACCACATATTTGTTCCTGGGGTTGCTTACCTTAAAAACTCATCTGAGTTGTTTTACAAACTAACAAGAGTGACAAACATCCCTTTCTCCCTGCTCGGTCCAGTGTGTGAATGCTCGGTCTAAGACGGAGACTGGCCTTCAGGAGGATCGGTCCCCGAAAGTGGCTTTGCTAGTTTGTAAGCCCATAAATATACACCCGCCCCAGTTCTAGAAATGCCAGGTTTGACTAAGAAGTGGAAAGAAAATCTTTTCCTACTAAAGCCAACCACCTGCTTTAAACATATGCAACAGGATCCCACACAAGCCACTGAGAGAAGGACTGGCCAGACTCACGCTTTCATAGAACAGAGTTCCAAAGATCTTCGCCTTGTGGTTCAGGCAGCCTGCTGGGCACTGGTACCTGACGAGGAAGAAATAAAATGATGTTCAGAGATAAGCACGTTGATTACATCTCACAATGAGTTTATCATTTTTTTCATCGATAGCTCTATTACTAAATATAGAAAAGCTTCATTCATGTGGATTCCATTGTTTTTGGACAAGTCAGAGTTTACCCAGGCGCAGACTGATTCACACAAGCACAATACAGTCGTCCCTCAGTATCCGTGGGGGATTGCTTCCAGAACTTCCCTATGATACCAAAGTCTGCAGATGCTCGAGTCCCTTATGTAAAGTATCCTAGTATTTGCATATAACCTTTGCATCTTTTCCCATATGCTTTAAAACATCTCTAGATTACTTATAATACCTGCCACAAGGTAAATGCTATGTAGATAGTTGTTAACACTGTATTGTTTTTAAAATTTGTATCGGTTTTTTATTATTATACTGTAATACCATACACTTTTTAAGAAATATATTTTTGATCTGCAGTTGGTTGAATTCGAGGTTGGTTGAATCAGAGGCCGGTGGAATCCACAGAAATAGAAGGTCAACCATAGTATTTTTTTTTTTTTTCATTTAAAAAAAAACAAGGCCAGGCACAGTGGCTCACACCTGTAATCCCAGCACTTTGGGAGGCCAAGGCAGGTGGATCACCTGAGGTCAGGAGTTCAAGACCAGCCTGGCCAACATGGCAAAAACCCGTCTCTACTAAAAATATAAAAATTAGCCGCGTGTGGTGGCAGGCACCTGTAGTCCCAGCTACTTGGGAGGCTGAGGCAGGAAAGTCACTTGAACCTAGGAGGCAGAGGTTACAGTGAGCAAAGATGGTGCCACTGCACTCCAGCCTGGGCAACACAGCAAGACTTAGTCTCAACAAACAAACAAACAAACAAAACCCCAAGAAAGAGTCTCACTCCATCACGCAGGCTGGAGTGCAGTGGCGCAATCACAGCTCACTGTAGCCTCAACTTCCTGGGCTCAGGTGATCCTCCCACCTCAGTCTCCCAAGTAGCTGGGACTACAGGTGTGCACAACCACACCCAGCTAATTTTGGGGGTTTTGCCATGTTGCCCAGGCTAGTTTCGAACTCCTGGGCTCAAGCAATCCACCCACCTTGACCCCCCAAGGTGCTGAGGTTACAGGCACAAGCCACCATGCCTGGCCTGCAAGGATTTTTTAATAGGGTAAGACTCAATGATGGTGTTGCTATTCATGGAAGTGTAAATCACTCTAATGTTTAAGAAAATCTTTAAGAAAGACTTAAACATTCATATCCATTAGCTCTTCTGCTTCCCTTGTAAATATATATTCCAAACAAAAAGTCAAGAAAGCCAGACCTGCAAGCATATCCCAACTATTTATTTATTTATTTATCATTTTTAAATTTTTGAGACAAAGTCTCATTCTGTCACCCAGGCCAGAGTGCAGCAGTACACCTCGGCTCATTGCAGCCTCCACCTCCCAGGTTCAAGCGATTCTTGTGCCTCAGCCTCCCGAGTAGCTGGGACTATAGGCATGTGCCACCGTGTCCAGCTAATTGTTGTATTTCTAGTAGAGACAGGGTTTTGCCAGTTGCCCAGGCTGGTCTCAAACTCTTGGCCTTAAGTGATCCACCCGCCTCGGCCTCCCAAAGTGCTGGGATTACAGGCTTGAGCCACCGTACCTGGCCGCAACTGTTTATAATGGTGAAAAGCTGGAAATAAGCCAGCAGGTGGCAAAGCAATGGCTAAACACATTCATGTACAGTCGTGTGTCAGAGTATCAGGCAGTCACTAAGCATGAAGTGAGTGAAGAATATTTGGAAAATACTATGTGAAAATACATAAGCAGGCTAGGCGCAGTGGCTCACACCTGTAATCCCAACAGTTTGGGAGGCCAAGGCGGGCAGATCACTTGAGGTCAGGAGTTTGAGACCAGCCTGGCCGGGTGAAACCCCATCTCTACCAAAAACACAAAATATGAGCCGGGCATGGTGGCATGTGCCTGTAGTTCCAGCTACTCGGGAGGCTGAGGTGGGAGAATCGCTTGAACCCGGGAAGCAGAGGTTGCAGTGAGCCGAGATCATGCTGCTGCACTTCAGCCTGGGTGACAGAGCAAGACTCCAACTCAAAGAGAAAAAAAAAATAAAATACATGGGCAGCATTAGCCTCATCTGTGCACAGAAAAAAAGACTGGAAGGAAATACATCAAATTGCTGCTGGCATTGATGAGATTTTGGGACACATTTTTTTCTTTCTACTTTTTTGTTGTTGTTATTGCTTTCCTGAATAATTATTAATGAGCATAGATGCCTTTTCAAGTCAGAAAAAAAAACCCACTGACTATTATTTTTGTAAAAGCACCATGAACAGAAAACAGGTGTGCCAGACTGTGGGGTGGCTTCTACAGAGAGAATGAGGATGCTCCCACAGTGGCAGACTGGGGCTGAGTAACTTTTCTTGACTGGAGGCCTTTAAGAGCCTTTGTGTGGACAGATTCCTGCCTTCTCCCTGCATGGGGAGTGACCCACCCATCCCAACTCTGGAACTGCCTTGATGTTGTCTGACAAGGAATGTTCTCCAATACGTGCTCACCTTTTTCCACTGAGTACTACTCAGGGGTGATGCTATCGCGATGCGCTTAGCATTCAGAAAGATACGTCACCACAAAAGGACAACTCCAGCTTCTCAGCAGCCCAGACAGGGCAGTGCACACAGCGGAGGCCCCTGCCAGGCGCTGCCTGCTTTTTCCCAATTTGCCAAGCACAGTGACATGCAAATGCTACCCTAACACTGAGCGCGAGGTTTTAGGCACTGTTATTCCACTGCTGACTGTTGACACATGAGGCTCATCTCACCAACAAACGACAGTACCACATGTGAGCCCACTGAGCCGCCTCATCCCGGCTGCTCCAAGTCCATCTCATCACAGTCCTGCCAACGTCTAAGTGAAGTGTTCTCCTGGCAAACTGAATTCCAAACCCTTGCGATATAAAACCGAAGATTCAACCTTCCCTTTTTAACATGTGCTTTAAATAACTCGATTCAGCTTTCGGCAAACTGATGCCAGAATTCGCAGGAAGACGAGCAAGGTCCCCTCTCCCAATGACGTGGTTTTCCCATTTGACTCTGAGGGTGTGCGTGCGGCGGCTGCACCTGTTGGCTGTTTACTACCACAAAGAACAGCCGAGCAGTCACACTGCCAAAACCAAATGCGTTCTTTTTGGCAGACAGTGTTCATCATCTGAATGACTGCAACAACTAGATGGATTTATTCATCTACCATGGGGGGGATATACCGGTGGCCCATCTGGCTGGTGGGGCCCACTGGGAGCAGCCTACTCAGATCCTGCAGCATTCCCATAGGAACTGCCAATGGCCGAGGCGAACGCATGCCCAGATACCGCCCAGCCCTAACCCCTGTTCTGCCTGCTGAGAGCAGCTTGCTAAATATGCAACAGCGGGACAGCCCAGCATAGGCCCAGAGGCCACAGTGGCAGGACAGCCCAGCACAGACTCAGAGGCCACAGTGGCAGGACAGCCCAGCACAGGCTCACCTGTTACACGTGGACCCTTTGCACCTGTCCTTCATCTTGGTGTCACATCTGACGACTTGGGCTAGGAGAGAAATGCGGGAATACACGTCATGGCACGAAAGCAGGAGGGGGAGAAGACCCTTCCCCATGCTGAGGGACATTCTGGAACATTCTGCAATCCAATCCGTGCTATACTAAGAGCAAGGGCAATGCCTGATGGTTGCAGGCTCCCGCTGGGGGCTCAGACCCCAGGCCCACCGCTTTACAGTAGCAGTGTGACCTTGAACAAGTTGCTTCCCCTCTCTGAGGTTCAATTTCCGCATATGGACAATGTGGACAGTGACAGTATCCACCTCCAAGGGCTTTTGTGAGCATTGAGAGAGAAAGTGAACTCTGGCCTTGGCAGGGTGCCTGGCACACACGATGTGCCTGTGGTCCCACAGGGCTCTGCAGGGCAGGACTCCTGAGAGGGTAGGGAGGATGCTGCTCCGAGCCTGTGGGGCCGGGGACCCAGCCAGGCTCACCCGAGTCATCTCCCCCATCGCCAAGATGCCTTTTGCAAAGCTTTTTGCTTTGTTTATTTTATGGGAACATATCAGAGTCTCGGAGTCGTGTTATAGTTTGAAAAGGGACGTAAACGTTGTATGTTATTAAAAGAAACAATGGCACCGTTTTGAACTCCTGGACAGACAAGGGCCTCCGCAGGTTTCCTGGTCAAAGCAAGCTACAGAATGCTTCAGCACCACAGGGAAAGAGGTTTGAAGAGGACAGAAAGACTGGTGGGGGCAGGGAAGATGGTAGTTATGAAAAGAAGACAGGGGCTCTGAGAAGGCGGGTGTGAGGCTGTTCCTCAAAAAGGGGTCCAGTTGTAGGGCCTTTGAGGCTTGCGGGGCAAACGGGGAGAGCCAAGGGCATCCAGCCCAGCCCTCCAGCCCCGCCTGAGCAAAAACGCCCCTCCACAGCCTCCGGCCTGCAGAAACGGCGGCTGCAAACGAGTTCCCGCAGCAGTGGCTGGGGGGAACTGAAGGGGAGCTGAACTCCACCCTGGGGCGGTGAAGGCAGAGAGAACGAAAGCTTGGGGAGCTGAGGCTGAGGTGCCCAGGGAGCCAAAAGGCCAAAGGTGAGCAGGAGAATAGTCAATATTTTGGGGATTCCTGGAAGTCCCAGGGGGAAACACCTCCCCTTCTCTGCTAAAAATACAAAAATTAACTGGGCAGAGTGGTGGGCACCTGTAGTCCCAGCTACTCAGGGGGCTGAGGCAGGAGAATTGCTTGAACCTGGAAGGCAAAGGTTGCAGTGAGCCGAGATCGTGCCATTGCACTCCAGCCTGGGTGACAAGAGCGAAACTCCATCTCAAAAAACAGCTGTAGGCAACTCTGCAATGATCTCAATGTACAGGGAGGCCTCAGCTGGCACTGGGTGACCCATGTTGCTGCAGCTCATCCTCCGGGAAACCCTGATGTGGCATCTCTATCCCCTACTTCATGGATGCGCCAACTGAGTCCAGACCCAGAACCTGGTGAGAAAGGAGTAGAACCTTCCAGAGCCAGGCTGGACGCTGCCTGCCCTCTGCAGGACCAGCGCTTCCCAGAGGAACCCAACTTCAGCCCAGGTCCCTTTTGAAAGGACAAGGGAAGGTCTAACTTTAAAATATCTGCCTGGGGCGGGGGGGAAATGCCACCCAAGCACAAGTCCTATAATGCTTGCTTTTGAAATGACTTAAAAATATCGTTTTTGAAAAATGTCTTACGGTTGTGCCTCCATGAGCTTCGCCGCACCCTGTTTGCCACTGTTTGTGGATTTGCAGACCTAAATCCACTAGCTCCCCTCCTCCACCCACCCCGTCCCCTTTGGAGGTGGCTGGGAGGGCAGGAGGGGCGGAGGATGGCCTAGACTCACTCATGTAGTTGACCACAGAGGTTTTCTTGGGCTTGGTGGGTCTCATCACCCTCGGTTGGAGCCAAACATGGTTTTCTTCAGGAATGGGAGCCGTTTCCACCTCATTCATCTCGTCCGTTTCAGGTTTTGGAGTGTAGGTTTCTTCTTAACATTGGAGAGGGAGGAAAAAAAATAACACACTGGGATTCAACAAAAACGCACTTTGGGGAGAAAAAAGCAATTTGAAAACTAAACGTGTTTGAGGTTTGGTTTTACAAAGAATCATTTCAGCGGCAAAGAGAAAGTTACATTTCAGAACAGACCTGGCCAGGTGGAATTCTACCAGACCAGATGAGATGGGGACGCTCTCCGCTCACTGTGTTTGCTTTGGACCCAAGATCAGCCAGGCTGCCCAGAGGTTAGCAGGCCCCACGCCCACACCTGGGTTATCATAATGGTTTCTTGTCCCATCTCCTCCTCCACTTGACCCTCTGCCCCCACGAAGCAACTTCAAGAAGCTGCCTCAGGCCGGGTACGGTGGCTCATGCCTGTAATCCCAGCACTTTGGGAGGCTGAGGTGGGCGGATCACCTGAGGTCCGGAGTTTGACACCAGCCTGGCTAACATGGCGAAACCCCGTCTCTACTAAAAATACAAAAATTAGCTGGGCATGATGGCAGGTGCCTGTAGTCCCAGCTACTTGGGGGGCTGAGGCAGGAGAATTGCCTGAACCTGGGAGGTGGAGGTTGCAGTGAGTGGAGATCGTGCCACTGCACTCCAGCCTGGGTGACAGAGCGAAACTCTGTCTCAAAAAACAAACAAACAAAAATCCAAGTTTCATCAAGTGTTCCTCAATCCCTAAGTCTTAGCTCCACTTCTTAAAATACATGAGCTTTCTTTGCTAAAGGACACAGCAAGTGTTTTGTGTCCACACAATACCAAACAGCCAAACGAGGGGCAAATGACTGACTCCCTGACGCGTTCCTGGGCTGGGGTTCTCCCCAGCTGCTTCACTGGCCAATTTCACTACCCTACAGCCACCACCCCAAGGTGGTCCTGTCCCACAAGGGGAAGGGACGGGTTTAAGTCAGAAGGTGGGAAGCCATTCTGAGCTCCAATTCTAATCTTGGAGGTGCTCACGGGTCACCCTGCACTGTTCCCCAGCAGCTTGCTCGCAGCTGTCATTTCCCCACCACCTGCCTCATCCACCAGCTGCAAACTTCCAGAGGCCAGGGGCCAGCCTGCCTCACACCTGGCACCCAGCACACAGCAGCTGCTCAACAAAATTCACAAATGCATGAACTATCAAAACCCCCAGAGAATCCTGTCACCTAAAGAAAAGAGCGTATGTCCAGCAACAGAGCTTAAAGACATTGAAAGAGGGAACTCTGAAAGCACCTCTGGTAGCAAAAGCTATGAGTGGAAGCTTCAGGAAGACACCGGGTTTGCAGAGGCTGCCCAGGCGCGTGTCTGTTCTTCCCGTCAATGAGGCTATTCAGGCTTGCCCTTACTGAGAGCGGGAGCTGGCTCAAGAATAAGCCGGGTTTTCTTCCACTGGCCTTTAGGATGTTTAGACCTCATAATCGCAGCTTTATTTAGCCGAAGAGAGTTTGGTAAAGCGGTCTAAAGCATTTGAGGACTCTCTATTTAAGAAAATGGGCAGACAGACAGTCCTGGCTCTCACACCCACAAATGAAAAGCAGAAGGCTTTACCCACAGGATGGGCTGGATCCAAGTACCTCCTAATGAAGACACCTTGTATGGCCCAGCACGGGCCTGGGGAAATTCCGTGCAGAGGTCACGGCAAGGTTATTCTGTGCCCCATTCTGCTCCGGGCCAGGGTCTCGGGGCATTGTTTATGTCACTCTGCAGATTCCCTTCTGGTTCTAAACCTGGTGACCATGCTCGGAGCTAATGTTCACTGAGCACTGGCCAGATGCTGGCTGGGCCCTCCCCGGCATGCATTTTTCCTTCTTTTCTTTTCTTTTTTTCTCTCTCTCTCTTTTTTTTTTTTTTTTTTTTTTTTGAGAGGAAGTTTTGCTCTTGTTGCCCAGGCTGGAGTGCAATGGTGTGATCTCGGCTCACTGCAACCTCCGCCGCCCGGGTTCAAGCGATTCTCCTACCTCAGCCTGGGATTACAGGCATGCGCCACCATGCCCGGCTAATTGTGTATTTTTAGTAGTGACGGGGTTTCTCCATGTTGGTCAGGCTGGTCTTAAACTCCCGACCTCAGTGATCCGTCCGCCTCAGCCTCCCAAAGTGTTGGGATTACAGGCGTAAGCCACCGCGCCCGGCCATCCCCAGCATTTTCTCCTGTCAACCTCCCATTTGCCTTCGGAGGCATGATTAGCCACATTTCACAAATAAGGAAGAAGGCTCAGAGAGGGTAAGGGCCCTGCCCAGGCTCACACAGATGGGAAGTAGCTGGGCTGGGTGTCAAACCACCTTTCCCCAAAGCCTGCGCCTTCTATCACCACACAGGTGGGGGCGAGAGGGGAGAATACCTCTTTTTTTATATCCTTATCCCTGCTCCATCTCCATTAGAGGTCAAGGCCTTACCAGGCCCCCTGAATATGCTCTTGGTAAATAGCTTCTACAGATAAGCTGCTTCAGAGGACACTTGCTGCATGCTTAGCTAGAGAAATTGGGTGCCTGCCAAGGAAAGTTGGATACTTTCTACCAAAAATTTAAAAATAAGTAAGTGGAGCTATGTTGGTGGACGTAAACTGGCATCTAAGGTTTCTGTGCACATTTGTTCTTTGAAAATGCCCCTCTGTGGCTATTGGCATATTTATTCAAACAACACATAAGACACCCCTGCCATGTGCCTCCGGAGGCCCTGGAGTGAGCTGGCAGCTGAGACGACAGGACGATCAAGGTTCCCAAGGAGTCTGGGGGTTGATGAACATGGGGCAGGTGCACTGTCTGTCTGTGAAGTCCAGGAAGGCTCCCTGGAGGCGGGGGTCACACCAAGACTGCAACAGGTGATACATGACCCAGACCCAGATACATGGTCTGTCTTAGTGTCCAGATCGCTCCTTCTTCCATCCCCATCCCCACTTAGGATGTCCCCTCTCCCCAGCGGGCAGTCAGCCATGAACAGCTGGCTGGGACAACAGAGGACCTGGCTCCTGAGAGGGTCTGGGACCCCTGATCTAGCCCACCTGTTCTTCACTCCAGAACCCACCAGCCTGATCCCACATCTACCCCACCCTCCCCTGCCAGTGGAGCCCACCCAACTCTCTGCAAGGCCCCTCAGTCACAACAAGGCTGCCAGTGGAGCCACGTTAAAAAAAAAAAAAAAAAAGCCTGGGCCACACGAGCACGGTCAGCACCATGGCCCAGCCATGCCCCATCGGGGACATACCTTCTGAAAGCCTGAGGAAATATCCCAAGACATGAGAAATGCTTTAGGCACCAGAAACCTGTGTTATTTATAGTAGCAGAAGTGGAAACATCCTAAATGGGAACCAGTGAAGAAATGGTGGGCGGGCATGATGGTGCACGCCTGTAATCCCAGCACTTTGGGAGGCCAAGGAGGGAGGATTGCTTGGGAGTTTGAGACCAGCCTGGGCAATATAGTGAGATCCCATCTCTACAAAAAATTTTTAAAATTAGCCATTGTGGCATGTGCCTGTAGTCCCAGCTACTCAGGAGGCTGAGATGGGAGGATCCCTTGAGTCCGGGAGGTTGAGGCTGCAGTGAGCCAAGATTACGCCACTGCACTCCAGCCTGGGCAACAAAGGGAGGCCATGTCTCAAAAAAAAAAGGTGAACTAGGTAGAAAATCGCACCGCCCCAACAGCTCCAGTTCTGAGCTGTGGGAGTGGGGGCGAGAAACCTCTAGCACAGTCAAAGGAGCACCAGCAAGACACATGCATGAAGGGGAGGCCAGTGGGGGCAAGGACACAGGAGTAAAGGGTCAAACAGCCCGGGAGGACTGATCCTACCCAGCTGTCCACATTGCAGGTACTTCCCACTAGTGAGCTCATTTGGAATATCACGTTGTTTGCTTTTAGTTTCTTGTTCAAATGTCTGTTTTATGTTTTTAGAGTTGGGGTCTCGCTGTGTTGCCCAGGCTGGAGTGCAGTGGTGCCATCATGGCTTACTGCAGCCTCAAACTCCTGGACTCAAGCCATCTTCCCATCTAAGCCTCCCAGGCCACAGCCGGGACCACAGGTGCACGTGACCACACCTGGTTAATTTTCTATTTATTTTTTGTAGAGATGGGTTCTCACTATGCTGTCCAGGCTGATCTAGAACTCCTGGCCTGTGATGGTTAATACTGAGTGTCAGCTTGACTGGATTGAAGAATGCAAAGTATTGATCCTGGGTGTGTCTGTGAAGGTGTGCCAAAGGAGATTAACATTTGAGTCAGTGGGCTGGGTCTTGGTGGGCACCACCTAATCAGCTGCCATAGCAGCTAGGATATAAAGCAGGAAGAAAAATGTGAGAAGGCGAGACTGCCTTAGCCTCTCAACCTACATCTTTGTCCCATGCTGGATGCTTCCTGCCCTCGAACATCAGACTTCAAGTTCTTTGGCTTTGGGACTCGGACTGGCTTCCTTGCTCCTCGGCTTGCAGACAGCCTATTGTGGGACCTTGAGATTGTGTGAGTTTAACACTCCTTAATAAACTCCCCTATATATATATATCCTATTAGTTCTGTTCCTCTAGAGAACCCCGACGAATACAGATTTTGGTATCAGGAGTGGTTCTAGAGGAAGAGAATATTAAGGATGGAGTTCCTTCATTGGTTTTAGGGTTTCTGGAGTTGGCTGCTTAATATGATTAGACCCCAAAATGCTAAGGACTCTACTTCTAATAGTATGGAGAACACTGGGAGTCCTTGGCATGAGCTATTTGGACAGTTATGCAAAATAAATGCATTTGACACTCCTGATTCAGCGCTCCTGAGAGGGGAGTTCAGTGACTCTAGACGTAATACCTTTGACTATATGTGGAGAACCAAGGAACATAATGAAGCTGGTTGGTTGCTTCTAAGTTCACCGGACAAAGTGATGAAAGAAAATGATGAACTCAGGGATTCTAACTTCCAGCTTCAGAAGCAGATACTGAGCCTCAAATCTGCTAAGATTATCATGAGTGAGTCTTATCTCCTGTAGAGAAAGAGCTGAAATTGTGGAAAAACAGACACAAGCTCTTCTCATGCAAGTGGCTGACCTGCAATGAAGGTGCATGCACAGACACCTCGCTAGGTGTCTACTTATTAAAGTGAGGGCATTGATTGGAAAAGAATGGGGATGTGTCGGAGGACCCTGCTGAAGCTAGGGACACTGAGCTTGTAAATGCTGATAAACCTTTTTTGCCAGAAGAAACAGGTTCCCCATCCCCAGTAGTGGCAACGTCTCCTCCCCGACCCACACTGCGGTCAGCCTTTCCACCTTTGTCTGAGGGGATAAACCCTGCACTGCCTGAGGCAACAGTGATGGCCTCCCCTGAGGCAGCTGCCAGGCAAGATAATGTTGATTCGCCTCAGGAGCCAACCCCAACATCCCTGTTTGCTTCTAGACCTATAACTAGACTAAAGTCCTGGCGGGCCGCTAGAGGTGAGGTTCGGAGTGTGACACATGCTACACTCGAAAAGAACTGCTTGAATTTTCTCATGTATATAAGCAGAAATCTGGAGAATAGTCATGGGAATGGATATTAAGGGTGTAGGATAATGGTGGAAGGAACATAGAGTTGAATCAGGCTGAATTTCTTGATTTGGGCCCACTAAATAGGGATTCTGCATTTAATTTAATGTTGCAGCTCAGGGAGTTAAAAAAGGTTCTTCACTGTTTTTATTTGCTTTATTTGCTTGGTTAGCTGAAATATGGATTAAAAGGTGGCCCACTGTGAGTGAACTGGAAATGCCTCATCTCCCTTGGTTTAATGTAGAGGAAGGGATCCAAAGGCTTAGGGAGATTGGGATGGTAGAGTGGATTAGTCATTTTGGACCTACTCATTCCAGCTGGGAGAATCCGGAAGATATACCCTTGACTAATGCTTTGTGAAATAGATTTGTAAAGGCAGCACCTGCATCTTTGTAATTGCTTTTTTCTGTACCTCAGATCTAACAGTGGGAACCGCAGTCACTCAACTACAAAATTTAAATACAATGGGAATGATTAGATCCCAAGGTGGCAGGGGCCAAGCAGCAGCACTCAACCATCAAAAGTAAGGTGGGCATAGCTACCGTAATGGACAGCAGAGGCAAAGCGGCAATCAGAATAGTCTGGCTCGTGTAGAGTCCTGTCATTGGCTAATTAATTGTGCTGCTCCTGGAGGTGAAATTGACAGGAAGCCTACTACATTCCCACTTAATTTACATAAGCAGAAAACTTCCAGATTGAGTGGACAAAAGACTAATTTGAATTATAAAAACAGAGAATCACGGTCCCTCCATCAATTTCCAGATTTGAGCCAGTTTACAGACCCAGAATCCCTTGAATGAAGGGGAGGCTAGGTCCCCTTGAGGAAGGACCCCACTACGCTACTGACAATTTATGCTATTCATCTTTCTCCCATCCTTCCCCGGGGAGACCTCTGGCCTTGTACCAGGGAAACTGTGCACTGGGGAAAGGGAAATGATCAGACATTTTGGGGACTACTAGACACTGGCTCTGAGCAGGTGTTGACTCCAGGGGACACAAAACATCACTGTGGTCCTCCAGTTAAAGTAGGGGCTTATGGAGGTCAGGTAATTAATGGAGTTTTAGCTCAGGTCTGGCTTACAGTGGGTCCCTAGACTCATCCTGTGGTCACTTCCCCAGTGTCAGAATGCATAATTGGCATAGACATACTTAGCAGCTGGCAGAACCCCCACTTTGGCTCCCTGACAGGTAAGGGAGGGCTATTATGGTGGGAAAGGCCAAACAGAAGCCATTAGAGCTGCCTCTACCTAGAAAAATAGTAAATCAAAAACAATATCGCATTCCTGGAGGGACTGCAGAGATTAGTGCCAACATCAAGGACTTGAAAAACGCAGGGGTGGTGATTCCCACATCCCCGTTCAACTCTCCCATTTGGCCTGTGCAGAAGATAGGTGGATCTTGGAGAATGACAGTGGATTATCGTAAGCTTAACCAAGTGGTGACTCCAATTGCAGCTGCTGCACCAGATGTGGTTTCATTGCTTGAGCAAATTAACGCTTCTCCTCGTACCTGGTATGCAGCCACTGACTTGGAAAATGCCTTTTTCTCCATTCACGTCCATAAGACCCACCAGAAGTAATTTGCCTTCAGCTGAAAGGCCAGCAATATATCTTTATTGTCCTAAGCTCAGGGGTATATCAACTCTCCAGCTTTGTGTCATAATCTGATTCAGAGAGAACTTGATTGCTTTCGCTTCTGCAAGATATCACCCTGGTCCATTGCAGTGAAGACATTTTGCTGATTGGATCCAGTGAGCAAGAAGTAGCAAACACGTTGGACTTATTGGTGAGACATTTGTGTGCCAGAGGATGGGAAATAAATTTGACTAAAATTCAGGAAACTTCTACCTTGGTAAAATTCATAGGGGTCTAGTGGTGTGAGGCCTGTTAAGGTATTCCTTCTAAGGTGAAGGAGAAGTTGCTGCATTTGGCCCCTCCTACAATCAAGAAAGAGGCACAATGCCTACTGGGCCAATTAGGATTCTGGAGGCAACACATTCCTCATCTGCCTGCGTTACTCTGGCTTATTTATCAAGTGACCCAAAAGGCTGCCAGTTTTGAGCGGGGTCCAGAACAGGAGAAGGCTCTGCAACAGGTCCAGGCTGCTATGCAAGCTGCTCTGCCACTTGGGCCATATGACCCAGCAGATCCAATGGTGCTTGAAGTGTCAGTGGCAGATAGGGATGCTGTTTGGAGCCTCTGGCAGGCTCCCATAGGTGAATCACAGCAGAGGCCTCTAGGATTTTGGAGTAAGGCCCTGCCATCTTCTGCAGATAACTACTTTCCTTTTGAGAGACAGCTCTTGGCCTGTTACTGGGCTTTGGTGGAAACTGAACGTTTGACTATGGGTCATCAAGTCACCATGTGACCTGAACTGCCCATCATGAACTGGGTGCTTTCTGACTCATCGAGCCATAAAGCGGGTCGTGCATAGCAGCATTCCATCATCAAATGGAAGTGGCATATATGTGATTGGGCTCAAGCAAGTCCTGAAAGCACAAGTTAGTTACATAAGGAAGTGGCTCAACTGCCCATGGTCTCCACTGCTGCCACCCTGCCTTCTTTCCCCCAGCCTGTACCAATGGCCTCGTGGGGAATTCCCTATGATCAGTTGACAGATGAAAAAAGACTAGGGCCTGGTTCACAGATGATTCTGCGTGATACGCAGGCACTACCTGATAGTGGATAGCTGCAGCAGTACAGCCCCTTTCTAGGACATGCTTGAGGGATGGCAGTGAAGGGAAATCTTCCCAGTGGGCAGAACTTCAAGCAGCGCACCTGGCTGTACACTTTGCATGGAAGGAGAAATGGCCAGATGTGCGATGATATACTGATTCATGGGCTGTAGCCAATGGTTTGGCTGGATGGTCAGGGACTTGGAAGAAGCACGATTGGGAAATTGGCGACAAAAAAATTTGGGAAAGAGGGATGTGGTTGGATCTCTCTGAGTGGTCAGGAACTGTGAAGATGTTTGTATCCCACGTGAATGCTCACCAAAAGGTGACCTCAGCAGAGGAGGATTTATTAATCAAGTACATAGGATGACTCATTCTGTGGACGCCACTCAATCTCTTTCCTCAGTCACCTCTGTCATCGCCCAGTGGGCCCATGAACAAAGTACCCATGTTGGCAGGAGTGGAGGTTATGCATGGGCTCAGCAACATGGACCTCCACCCACCAAGGCTGACCTGGCTACGGCCACTGCTGAGTGCCCAATTTGCCAGCAGCAAAGACCAACACTGAGCCCTCGATATGGCACCATTCCTCGGGGTGATCAGCCAGCTACCTGGTGGCAGGTTAATTATATTGGACCTCTTCCATCACAGAAAGGGCAGAGGTTTGTCCTCACTGGAACAGATGCTTACTCTGGATACAGGTTTGCCCATTTTGCGTGCAATGCTTCTGCCAAGAGTACCATCCGTGGACTCACAGAATGCCTTATCTACCGTCATGGTATTCCACACAGCATGGCTTCTGACCAAGGCACTCAACTTATGGCTAAAAAAGTGTGGCAGTGGGCTCAGGCCCATGGAATTCACTGGTTTTACCATGGTCCCCAACATTCTGAAGCAGCTGGATTGATAGAACAGTGGAATGGCCTTTTGAAGTCACAATTACAATGCCAACTAGGTGACAATACTTGGCAGGGCTGGGGCAAAGTTCTCCAGAAGGCCATGTATGCCCTCGATCAGCATCCAATATGTGGGATTGTTTGTCCCATAGCCAAGATTCACGAGTTCAGGAATTAAGGGGTGGAAGTGGAAATGGCATCACTCACCCTCACCCCTAGTAACCCACTAGCAAAATTTTTGCTTCCTGTTCCTGTGACATTACATTCTGCTGGCCTAGAGGTCTTAGTTCCAGAGGGAGGAACGCTGCCACCAGGAGACATAGCAGCAATCCCATTAAACTGGAAGTTAAGGTTGCCACCTGGACACTTTGGGCTCCTCCTACCCTTAAGTCAACAGGCTAAGAAGGGAGTTACAGTGTTGGCTGGGGTGAGTGACATGGATTATCAAGATGAAATCAGTCTACCGCTCCACAGTGGAGGTAAGGAAGAGTATGTGTGGAATACAGGAGCTCCCTTAGGGCATCTCTTAGTATTACCATGCCCTGTGATTAAGGTCAATGGGAAACTACAACAGCCTAATCCAGGCAGGACTACAAACGGCCCAGACCCTTTAGGAATGAAGGTTTGGGTCACTCCACCAGGAAAAAAACCATGACCTGCTGAGGTGCTTGCTGAAGGCAAAGGGAATACAGAATGGGTAGTATAAGAAGGCAGTCATCAATACCAGCTATAACCACGTGACCAGTTGCAGATATGAGGACTGTAATTGTTATGAGTATTTCCCCTTTCTTTTGTTAAAAACTTGTTTGTGCATGTATCCACTTGTACTAAGAAAATATCTTCATGTTATTTCCTTTTTCCTTTATCATGGGACATAAGATTTATTAACTTCATATCAGCATTTAAGTATTGTTAACTTTATGTCATAGTATTTGGGTTGGGGATTGGTGAGTTTCCAGTTTTACGAAGGATAGTTGTATTATGTTAGTGTAATTATGATCTTATTATTGTCTTTATTTGAAGATTATGTATGATCTCAGGAGATGTGCATGGGTTCAAGTTGACAAGGGGTGGACTTGTGATGGTTAATACTGAGTGTCAACTTGACTGGATTGAAGGATGCAAAGCACTGATCCTGGGTGTGTCTGTGAGGGTGTTGCCAAAGGAGATTAACATTTGAGTCAGTGGGCTGGGAGAGGCAGACCCACCCTTAATCTGGGTGGGCACCAACTAATCAGCTGCCAGTGCAGCTAGGATATAAAGCAGGCAGAAAAATGTGAAAAGACTAGACTGACTTAGGTGGAGACTGGGAGCAGCCTCCATCTTTCTCCCGCGCTGGATGCTTCCTGCCCTCAAACATCGGGCTTGAAGTTGTTCCACTTCCAGACTCGGACTGGCTTTCTTGTTACGCAACTTGCAGATGGCCTATTGTGGGATCTTGTGATCACATGAGTTTAATACTCCTTAATAAACTCATATATATATATATATTTATATATATCCTATTAGTTCTGTCCCTCTAGAGAACCCTAATACATGGCCTCATATGGTCCTCCTGCCTCAGCCTCCCAAAGTGCTGGGATTACAGGTGCGAGCCACCATGTCCGGCCCGTGGCCTATTTTATATGAAACTGTGAATGCTAACGAGGGTGAGCAGTGCGTCTGCATTTAATGCTGTGTCCAGCATCCGCAGAGCCCGGCACAGGAGATGCCCATGGGAAGCCATGTCTCGGGGCAGTGGGGCTCTCCAGGGGCCTGGAAGCTGAGCCTAGACCCTGGAGATGAGGCTCAGCTCATCACGGAGGCGGGAGGAACGTGCTGAGAGCGTCTTAAATAGGGCCGGGAGGGGTGACTGACTTCTTTAATTCCCCTGTTTCATGTAATGCTGTCGCATGACTCAGACTGAGGGCAAATTCATTGCATAAGTGTTGGGAGTAAATTTCCTACCTCGATAACACAAGTTGTTCCTGCAGCTGCCTCCATAGCTGGGCGGGCACTCAGAGCAGGGCCGGCCATTCTTGTAGGGGGCTTCTCCAATCCAGTTCCCCCTGAGGACAGACCCAAAAACAACCGTCAGAGGGAACCACGACGTGAGGCCTCGGGAATGATCCTCTTCCAAGGCCCACGTGAGTCCCTGAACACCGCCACTGACAGGTCAGGGGGGAAGGTTGTGTGCTGTGGGAAGCGGGAAAGATGGCTGTCCCAGGCCTCTCCCGTGCACAGAGAGTCTAGAGAGCTCCAGAATCCCAGCGATTCTGCAGAAGGGAGCTACAAGATGCCCTTCCACCCAGTACCTTTGCCCTGGCTGGCTGTCGGCCCCGTGGCCCCCCTTCCACCAACACAGCTCTGAACACTGTTAGGGCCCCTGGATCACAACACCTTAGCGCTGAAAAGCTGCCAGGACCCCCTTTTAAGCCATTTCTCAAATGTGTAAAGCCAGCCTGTCCTGGAGATGGCTTGCGTTCCCCAGTTTTTACCACACACCCTCCCTGATCTGTGCCTTCACTGCACTCCTCACCCCATCTCCCCAACACCCCAGGAGGGAAGAGCTGGAATTCAGTACTTTTGCAGAGGAGGAAACGGTGTCACAGTGAGGTTAAGTGACTTGCCCCAGGTCACAGAGCAAGCAAGTGGCGGGGCTGGGATTTGAACACAGGCTGTCTGGCTCAGAGCCTTAGTTAGGCACACTCTACTCTAGGGGCTGGATCAAAGGTCCCTCTTGGGTCACAGTTGCCCTCTGCCTCCCTCCGGAGTTCCCAGGGGCAGGAAAACTGGAGGCCGCACCATAGGCTTTCTCCAGGTGCCAGGTAGAGGTGGTGAGCGGAATCCCCAGGCCCTTCCTGCAGCTCCTGGGCTGTGAAGAGCAGGCTCCCCGGGTTGGGCCCCAGGCTGCCAGCATGTGCCCTCGGCCAGCCTCCTCCAGCCCCAGCCTCAGTCTCCCTTTCTGTAAAATGGGGTCACGGCAGCAGGGCTGCTGTGAGACTGAGGGAGTGACCGTGGGGAAGCCCTTGGACCGGCACCTGACTCACGGGGAAGGCTGTGCTCTGAGCGTTGGGGAAATCCACAAGCTTGTGCGGGGAATGCTCTGATGCTTTCCAGGGAAGATGGGGAGGGGCCCTGCCAGTGCTGGCCAAAGACAAATGGCAAGAAACACGCTCTGGGTCTGATAGCCATCCGTCCTTACAAGAGTGGCCTAGAATTTCCCGCGGCCCCAGAAGCACCCTGGCCTCACCGAGGGGCCTGTGGGCAGGGGAGGGACAGTGGGCCGTGCAGTGTGGGGAGGACAGGGCTGGGCACTGTCTGACTGGGCACTGTTATGACGTGCACACAGCCTCTCCCACCCTCTCACATTCCGGAGGCAGAATGAGCGCGTCCGTGCCATGCCACAAGCCATCCCTGCTCAGAAACCCTCTGTTCAGATCCCCGGGGGTCTTCGGGATGACTCCCCCAAAAGAAACATCACCAAGGGACCAAGAGGGCCCAGAGCCCATCCTGTCTCTGGGTGAAGCCCAGTAGGTTTCTCAGATGATCGTGGCCCTGTCGTGGGTACGTCCCACTGCCCCTGCCAAGTTTCCCCTTGTGTCTACGGTTCTATATTTCCTCAGACAAACCACACCACCGACGCTCCCAGCTCAACCCTAATACTCAGGGTTGGCATTGGTGGAAGGCTGGCTGGGCACCAGGTCCTGCAGACAAATAATCTCCTTAATTTTTGAGACAGGATCTTGCTCTGTCACCCAGGCTGGAGTGCAGTGGTGTGACCGCAGCTCACTGCAGCCTCAACCTCCTGGGCTCAAGCAATCCTCCCACCTCAGCCTCACAAGTAACTGGGAATACAGGCATGCACCACCACACCCAGCTAACTTTTTGTATTTTTTGTGGAGATGGGGTTTTGCCAGTTGCCAAGGCTGGTCTTGAACTCCTGGACTCAAGCGATTCTCCTGCCTCGGCCAAAGGAGGCTGGGATTACAGGCATGAGCCACCGCACTGGCCAGTCTCCTTAATTTTTGAATAGCACCGTGAAGTACCTTCCCTCACACACAAGGCCCTCTGTGTACACACCCACCCCACCCCTTGTCGGGTTGGGAATCCCCCTCAAGGGATCTGACCCCCCCCACACCCAAACTCACCCTCCCAGCCACCCTCCTCACCCTGGTGCCTGGGACAGTGTCCTGCATAGCCCAGGGGCTCAAGCCCTCTCTGTAAGAAAGAGGCCATGGACAGCACGCAGTAATATGCAGCAGACAAAAGGAAAGAACTGGTGATCACGCAACACCACGGGGAGACCTCACCAATGTGATGTTGAGCAAAACACCATTTGGGGGTACAGGGAGTGTGCTGTGTGGCCCCCTTCATGTGAGGTCCCACACCAGACACCACAGACCGATGGGAAAGACGCTGGAATGGTGGTGACTTTGCAGGGCACGAGAGAGCCTCTGGGGCATGGGAGACACTATCCATCTCCATCTGGATGGTAGTTACACGGGTAGAGGGCTATGGCCGTGGACTTTCAGTACGTGTCTCCCCAAATCCCAGTGTTGAAACCCTCACCCCCAATGTGACTGTACTTGGAGACAGGGCCTTGACGAAACTAATTAAGGTTAAATGAGGTCAACAGGTGAAGTCCTGATCCAATAGGATTGGTGTCCTCATCTCTCACCACCATGTAAGAAGGTGGCCGTTGGTGAGCCAGGAAGAGAGCTCCCACTGGAGCCCGATGCTGCCACCCCTTGATCTGCCACACCTTGATCTGCCACCCCTTGGTCCAGGGGACTTCTAGCCTCCAGAATGGTGAGAGATAAAAGTCTGATGTGTAAGCTGCCCAGGCTGTGGCCTCTGTTGTTGCAGCCCCAACAGACTAATGCATGTGAGACTGTGTCGCACTGTATACTTAAGATGAGTATATTTTACCATATGGAGGTTATTCCTTTTTTTAAGGAAGCAGGGGGCAGCTACAGAAGGAAATAATTTCATTTCTGATAGGACCTTCTAGTGTCTATTTCTTATAGAGTCAAGTCAAATGATTCCTCATTCACCACCTGCCACTGGGCCAGGAATTCCACCACCTTGGACCAGTCTGCTGCTCTTGCATGGTGCCTGCGTCCCTCCCAGGCAATGACACACCCGCTGCGCTTATCCATGTGGGCTGCTGAGCCACGCCACGCCACCGCAGGCACACCAGATGGTTTTGAGAGGGCTTCTATTTTTCCTCCCAACCTCAGCGATTCCCCCTTCATCCCACCTTTTCATAACTACTCCTGACCCAAAACAAATAAATGAGGTCATTCCCATTTCATTCAGTCACTGAGCAAACATGCCCCGGGGCCCACTCTACACAGGGCACGGGGCAAGAACGGCAGTGGCCAGCGGCCAGCATGCAAACCTCAGGCCATGAACTGGGGGAGTGACTCTCCAAGAATCAGCACATATTTGTCCCATGAGCAAATGAGTCAAGGGCTGGACACCACACTGATGAGCTGAGCATGCTATAGGCGGAGGAGGCACCATGATCAGGAGGCCGCATGTGGACCCTCTTTGGAGGGAAACAGAGAAGCTAGGCTTTGTGTGAACATGTGTTTTCTAGGGTGCTGTCTACTGCATGTTTTCAGAGAAAAATAATCATACTGCCAGGGCAGACCATGCTGGTTGCCCAGCCAGCAGCTATTCCCACTTCTGACTTTGTTCAGTTGGTCCCAGAGGACGTCTTGCAAAGCCAGTTGGGGCAATCTTTTTCCCCCTCATCTATGATTGGTCTAATTCTGGCGAAGAACATAAGGAGAAAGTATGCCAGTGTGCAAAAGACCTAAGGAGAGAGCCCTTTGACCATCCTTCCTTCTGCTTGGGGAGATGTGATGTTGGTGCTGTGCAGCCATCTTGGGACCATGAGAAGAGAATGGTACGGCAGGAAGACGGAAAGGACCCGAGTCCTTGTTGACACTGCTGAGCTATTAAGCTAACCCAGATGCACCAAACTCTAGATTCTTTGTTATGTGAGATAATAAAGACTTCGCTGCTCAAGCCAGTTTTCACTGGGTGCTCCCTGGCAAGCAAACACATCCCAACCCCCACCCCATACAACCGCATCAGCTTGTCTTACTTTGGAGAATAATTGCAGACAAAGTAGACCGCGTTCTCCCAAACTTCTCCCCAGACGGTCATCTTCCGGCAGGTGTTCACAGCACAGCCAATCTTGTTGGTGGTGGCCCAAACTATCTGAAAAGATGACATTTGTGGGTCACAGCTCGAGGGACAAGGCACAAAAGGGTGATACCATTTGGCCTGGATGTATAAGGTGCTGGCACTGAAGAGGTAGGCGGTGAAGGGTTGGGGAAGCAGATATTAGTCCCTAACCCATTGAAGATACATACATTTCCTTAAAAAGCAAAGCAAGTGGGCTGGTGCAGTGGCTCACGCCTGTCATCTCAGCATTTTGGGATGCTGAGGTGGGCGGATCATGAGGTCAGGAGTTTGGGACCAGCCTGACCAACATGGTGAAACCCCGTCTCTACTAAAAAAACAAAAATTAGCCAGGCGTGGTGGCAGGCATCTGTAGTCCCAGATACTCAGGAGGCTGAGGCAGGAGAATCGCTTGAACCCGGGAGGCAGAGGTTGCGGTAAGCCAAGATCATGCCACTGCACTCCAGCCTGGGCGACAGAGGAAGACTCCGTTTCAAAAAAAAAAAAAGCAAGCAAACAAACAGACTCCCACACAATGAAAATGCCCCACAATGTCAAATTGCCATAGAAGTTTTCTCGGTTGGGTGCAGTAGCTCACACCTGTAATCCCAACACTTCGGGAAGCTGAGCGGGGAGGATTGCATGAGCCCAGGAGTTTGCGACTAGCCTGGACAACATAGCCAGACCCATCTCTTAAAAAAAAAAAAAAATACAAAAATTAGCCAGGCCTGGTAGTGCACAACTGTAGTCCCAGGTACTCAGGAGGCTGAGGTGGCAGGATTGCTTGAGCCCAGGAGTTTGGGGCTGCATTGAGCTAAGATCATGCCACTGCACTCCAGCCCAGGTAGCAGGGAGACACTGCCTCAAAGAAAAAAAAAAAAAAAAAAAAAAAGAGTTTGTAGTGCTCACTCAGTTTCTGACCTTGCTGGTAACAAACAGCTTCTTCTCCCAGCTGTACTTTGCATAGAACTGAATTTTTAAAAATGAAGGCAACAACAGCGCAGAGGCTTTACAGATTTGACAACAATCCCCCAGGGGCAGGGGGTGAATGACTGGGATTGGGGGACAGGGCTGAGGTCGTGGCAAGTCCCCGAGTTACCTGTGTGTAGTGCGTGCACATGGGCCCCGAGCACCTCTCTGGACACCAGGGGTTGCACTCGCTCGGGTAGGGGTAGGTGTAGTCCTTCACCTCGTCATACCAGGACTGCACATGGAACCCCGGAGACCGATACCTGCAGGGCAGAAACCGCTCACTCAGTCCCAGCCCCTCCCCCTACCCACCAGTGGAAACAGCAGCAGCCACGGGCAGCCGGGAGGGAGGGAGGCCGAGGAGGGGGAATAGCCCCCAATTCCAGGAGCAGCCACGGGCAGCTGGGAGGGAGGGAGGCCGAGGAGGGGGAATAGCCCCCAATTCCAGGAGCAGCCACAGGTAGCCGGAAGGGAGGGAGGCCGAGGTGGGGGAATAGCCCTCAATTCCAGCAGCACCTGGTACAGGTGCTTAAAACCATTATCCTTGAGGAGCTCACCTGGGGTCTCTAGTAGGCTCCTCAGGTGGCTCACACACCACCTGCACGTGCAGGAAACTCTTCACCTGGCTCTTAATGAGTCCTTTTTTGTGTCAATTAGGTGTTTATTTTCAGGTATGTTGGAGAAAAACTACCCAGCCCATGAAGCCCATATTTCACAGATATTGTTGTCTAAGACAAAACCTGATTAAGACGTGAGTGCAGTTAAGGCCGAACATGGTGACTCACGCCTGTCATCCCAGTACTTTGGGAGGCTGAGGCAGGTGGATCACCTGAGGTCAGGAGTTGGAGACCAGCCTGGCTGACATGGCGAAACCCCGTCTCTACTAAAAATACAAAAATTAGCCGGGCGAGGTGGTGCACACCTGTAATCCGCAGCCACCAGCCGCACCTGTCCCTGGACATCCTCCGTGGGGTCATCGCTTCATGCCCACCACCCCCTTGCTTCAGCCTTGGCTGCCAAGGTTGGCACCTTTTTTTTAATAACTAGGGAAAAAACCAAACTGGAGGCAAGTCCACAGTCACACTGTCACCAGCAAGTATAAACAAGGTGGTTTCGATGAAGAGAAAATGCTCACGGGGGAAATGACCATTTTTAAGGGCCATGTGGTCGTCGAGGCAGTTAGAGGTCTTGTAACCATTACTGTCTGGAAGCGGAGCGCACGGCAGCGGGCAGCGGCATTTGCAGAAAGGCGTGCACACGGTGAGGAGGCAGGAGCAGAGGGCTGCTGGCCACTCATCCGCTTCCCTGCGGCTCAAGGTCACGCAGACTCAAGGCTGGCACTGGCACGGCTGTGGGGAAAGGAACCCGCGGCTGCCCCGGGGGGCCATGCAGAGTCAGGGGCTCTTTTGCAAAGCAAGTTAGCAAAATTCCTTAAGAAAGGGGGAAGTCTGTGTGCCCTTTGGCCCAGCAATCCTACTTCTCAGGAGTAATCCTAATGAAATCATTCAAGTGAGACAAAGACAAAAACAAAAAACAAAAATGAATCTGCAAGAGCCCACGGGTCAACTTTGGTCTGTCCACAGAAGGATCATTAGGGCATTTGCAGGGCGACATTCATGACAACTGTATCACTGAAAATTTCCTGATATTGTATGAAAAGGAAAAAAAAAAGATTTCAAAGTGATCCAGGTTACAGTCGCAATGCTGTAAAACTATGTCGGCGCCCAGCCAGGTGCTACAAAGGAGCTCAGAAAAATGAAAAGAGCCGAACCAGGCTAGTGGAATTACAGATCTCCCTGCTTTAGACATTTGAGTTTCATGTTATTGTAAGATTTTTTTTTTTTTTTTTGAGACGAAGTCTTGCACTGTCATCCAGGCTGGAGTACAATGGTGCAATCCTGGCTCACTGCAGCCTCCGCCTCTAGGGTTCAAGCGATTCTCCTGCCTCAGCCTCCCAAGTAGCTGGGATTACAGGCGCCCGCCACCACGCCTGGCTAATTTTTTGTATTTTTAGTAGAGAGGGGGTTTCACTACGTTGGCCAGGATAGTCTTGAACTCCTGACCTTGTATTCTGCCCACCTTGGCCTCCCAAAGTGCTGGGATTACAGGCATGAGCCACCTTGCCCAGCCTGTAAGATAGTTTTTATAAAAAGCTAACTTCACCAAAGAAAAAACCATGGTGTGGATTTGCCTCTGTGAAGTCACAGCGGTCGATCCACCATGACACCTGCCCAGGTTTGTCCTGAAAACCCACGGATGCAGAGGAAGGTGCGGCTGCTCGTGGCCCAGTGAAACCCAAGCTAGGAAATCCCTCTGTGGGAAGTGAAAGCAAACCCTCACCTACATTTTAAGAGGCTGTCTAAAGCCCAGTCCAACTTTTCAATAATTAGGGCAAAATGGATGTCAATCCAGGTCCTGGATGGGTCTGAGGACGTGAATTCTGGCCTTGGGCATGGCACGGTCACAGGTTGGTCGTTAAGTCTTATGTGGTCTTAGTTGTTATCCTGGGCGTGGTCAAAAGACATTTTTCCACTTTCTCCAATGAAACCAGCCGTCAGCCCCCAGGAGAGGACTTCTGGTTTCTTTGGGAGCACGGATACATGGTCCAGCTTACTCTGGGGAAGGCCAGTTGTCTGCATTTAACGGACAACCGTCAATGCCTCCTATGGGAGAGGGGACAAATCACTCCCAGACAGGGAAGGAGAGGGGACAGAACACTGCCAGACAGGGAAGCCTCGGGGCTCTGGAGAAGTTAGTGAGCTTCCCGACGGCTGGATGACGCGGGGAAGGCAATAGGCATCTTCCCAACAGGGTGGAACCTGGCTCAGCCTTAAACAGTGAGCAGAACCAGACAGAAATGACCCACCATGAACAGAGCAGTTCACCCCACAGGAACGGGGACTCAAGAACCCTGCACAGGAGATGGAATGGAAACCCCAAACTACAGGCCAGGCGCGGTGGCTCATGCCTGTAATCCTCGCACTTGAGGAGGCCAACGTGGGTGGATCACTTGAGGCCAGGAGTTCGAGACCACCCTGGCCAATATGGTGAAACCCTGTCTCTACCAAAAAATACAAAAATTAGCCAGGCGTGGTGGCACATGCCTATAGTCCCAGCTACTTGGGAGGCTGAGGCTCGAGTATCACTTGAACCCAGGAGGCAGAGGTTGCAGTGAGCCGAGATTGCGCCACTGCACTCCATCCTGGATGACAGAATAAGACCCTGTCAAGAAAACAAGGAAGGGAAGGGGAGGGGAGGGGAGAGAAGGGAAGGGAAGGAGGGAGGAAGGAAAGAAGGAAGAAAAGGAAGAAGGAAAACCCAAACTACAAACTTTAATCAATCATCAGTGTCTGGGGTCAGCCAACCAAGCTTGAATACATTTTGTCAGTCACTCAGGAGTGTTCCTGGATGCCAAGCCTCAGTTTCCCAGAATATCGATGGGACGGGTGGTCTCTCTCACTCTCTTTGCAGGCTAAACTTGATAAGGGGCACAAGTGCTGAGCCCGGCACATGGCAGTGGGGGCCTGCGGCAACCGGAGAGGAACTTGTGGCTCTTACCTGCCCCAGTGAGCGCCCAGGTTCTGCCCGATGGACACCAGCAGACTGGTGGGCCCGTGCTCCCAGATGCACTGACTGGCCCACGCTGCAGCAGACTTCTCCAGTTCGTCATCCCAGGTCTGCAGGAGAAGGAGAAACGGGCACCAGGAGGTGAGGGTGAGGGAGGGGCGTAAGAACCATAAATACAGCAACGCCCCAGCCTGGGCTCCCGTAGAGCCTACAGCCAATGCTCTGCTGCTGTATTGCTGGGTTCCTAAATCAGCCAGGGGGGGCGTGGCAGGCCAGACGTGCCCGCTCCAAGCCTGTCCTCAGGCCTCCTGCTGGGCCTCTAACTTGCCAGAGGTCCTGGGCAGGTGCCTTCTCTCTGGGCCTCAGTGTCTGTGAAACAGGAGTGGCCATGCTGAGTGACCTCTGAGGGTAACACGGCACGCTGTGTGGAAGAAAAGGGAAGGTCAGCAGCCATCTCTAGGAACGGTCTTGGCCTGGAAGCCTGTCCCGATGACCCCGGTCTCCTCTCCTCACGCATGTTCCAGGCACACCAGGCTTCCTCTCCTTACGCATGTTCCAGGCACACCAGGCTTCCTCTCCTTACTATGCATGTTCCAGGCACACCAGGCCTCGGGCTTTACCCCAACCTTTTCATTGCATTCTAACAGGGGGCTCTGAAGCAGGCCCTTATCTCCATTTCACAGGCAAGCAAACCAAGGCTTGAAGAAGCAATGCTGTTTTCCCTGGGTCCCACAGCCAGTCACAGAACCAGGATCTGAACCCAGGTGTTCAGGACCTTGCACCCTGAGCTGTCTCCATGTACGCAGTTATGTGTGGACCACAGCAGGTAATAATCAGATGCTATTCCTAGGCCAGGGGCTAGAAATCAATTATCCGTGTGGCGTTGGATTGGCGCTCTGAATGCTGGTCCTGGAATGGCGGTGTGAACCTAGGCACGCAGTTACCCTCTCTGAGCCTCACTGTCCTCATCTGTAATGTGGGTATGTCCACAGCCCTCACTGTGAGCAGTAATGGGGAGGGGAAGCCTACGAGATGCCCAGCCCAGGGCCTGGCTGCAGTCAGGGAGGCTTTATCCACGTCAGCCACACGCAGGCCCGCAAAGAAAAGCAGACGAGGGCCCCTGCAGGGGATTTTAGACTCTCACTGGCCACCCGCAGGGCAACACAGCAAGAAGGGCCCCGAGATGAATGGGTGCCGCATTTCAGTTGGAAGATAGAAAGTGCCGGAGATGGGCCCGGCGCAGTGGCTCACGCCTGTAATCCCAGCACTTTGCGAGGCTGAGGCGGGCAGATCACTTGAGGTCAGGAGTTGGAGACCAGCCTGCCCAACAAGGCGAAACGCCGTCTCTACTAAAAACACAAAAATTAGCCGGGCCTGGACAAAGTAAGACTCTGTCTCAAAAAAAAAAAAGAAAGAAAAGAAAAAAGAAAGTGCCAGAGATGGATGGCGGGGATGGTTGCACAACAGTGTGAATGTACCTAATGCCACAGACCTGCACACTTAAAAATGGTTACAATGGTCAATTTTATAGTCCGTATACTTTACCACAATGAGAAGAAATTGACAAGAGACGTCTTCAGCTTGCCCAGCCCTGCTCACCTCCCAGCACGGCCTGTCCTGAATCAGCGGGGCCTGAGCAGGGGTCTGGGCAGAGACTCTGAAGACAGGCTGGCCCCAGGAACACACATGACTCCTGGGGAGAGAATTCCACGAACAGAGCAAGCGTGTCCTTTCTCCTCTGTGGAGGATCAGACGCCAGGCAGCCCTGGCACAGCTGGCAGCTGACGCTGCACTTCCTCCCTGGAGTCCTCCTGACAGATGCTCCAGCTTTAAGCAGGCAGAGGCTGGCCTCCTGCCCTCTGCACACCCAGCCCCGGGCACACAGCAGATGCTCAGGGAAGACAGTCCTGTCTTAGCCCTGGGACCCCCCAGCAGGGAGTACCTGCCCAACACAACCGCATGCCTCACTTCCCTCTCTCCCTGTGTCCCAGCAAGACTCCTCAACAGCCAACGGGCAACAAACCTTGAGTCTTGGAGAGGTTAAGTAGCATGCCTGAGGTCACACAACCAGGAAGTCTTTCACAACTCCCTCTTGTCTGGCTACTAAGGGGGCTCTTCCTGCCTTGCATACTGTAACCAAGTGCCAGACCCATCCCACGAAAATCATAAGTTACTAAAATATGCTAATGCAATATGCTGACTGTGCAATATACTAAATGATAACAGCATCTTCACATTTACTTGGAACTGATTTATGCATTATCTCATCGCCTCCTCCAAACAACCCTATGAGAAAGCGTTTCTTGTTGCCATCGTGCAGGTGAGGAAATATAAACAGAAAGGCTAAGCAATCTGCCCGAAGTCACAAAGCTGGCCAGTGACAGAGCTGGCTGGAGGGAGGCAGGCTGGCTCCAGAGCCTGTCCACTCATAAAACCTCAGAACGGGCTGCTCAACTCTTCGGGGTTTTAGAATCCACCTTTCAGTGCTAAGGCTGTTTCAAAGGACTGTGGCTTGAAGCCACAGCAGGCAGGGTTGAGCAGGAAGCCATGTTTCCAAGCCGCTTTCTCAAATCTGCATTGCTTGTTTGGGTGTGAACCAGAGCAGAGGGGCAACGCAGTGCAGTGCTGAGGGTGCCGGGCTGAGTGGCAGGGGCCCTGCCTTCCCTTCCTTTCAGCCTCCTTGCTCCGAGGTAGCCTCAGTAGCATCCATGAAGGCTCAGCCTCCCCAGCAGGCCAGCCTTTTAGACCAAAGGACCCAGATCCCAGCTCCAATCCTGAAACATCACCAAGTAAACAAACAGGAAAACATGAAAGGCCTGCTCTGGGCTGCCCGGGTGGCCTGACTTTCCCTGCTGCAAAGAAGCTCCTTTCACTGGCACTAAGTCTTGCATGAAACCGGGAGGACCACACAGTGCAGGGACAAGAAGACCAGCATGAACCCAGCCTGCTCCAGACCGGGAGGCGGGAAGCATCTGGGATCCTGGGGGTCGCAGCTCAGTCAAGCTCCAGTCCCAGATGCTGACAACCTCTCCAGAGAGACGCGGGGCCTCCCTGCCCCATGAGGACCAAGGCCAAGCCACCAGGGATGCGCGGATTCAATGGGTCTCAACATTCCCATGGCCCCTTTCATTTCATTTCTCATAAAGCAACTCTCCCAACAGCATGTTCCAACAAGCCCCCTCTGCTCTCAGAAATTGGCAGTGAAAAAGAAAAACTTAGGTTGGGCACAGTGGCTCATGCCTATAATCCCAGCACTTTGGGAGGCTGAGGTGGGTGGATCACCTGAGGTCAGGAATTCAAGACCAGCCTGGCTAACGTGGTGAAACCCCGCCTCTACCAAACATACAAAAATTAGCCGGGTGTGCTGGTGCGCACCTGTCGTCCCAGCTACTCAGGAGGCTGAGGCAGGAGAGTCGCTTGAACCGGGAAGTGGAGGTTGCAGTGAGCCCAGATAGCACCACTGCACTCCAGCCTAGGCGACAGTGCTAGAATCTATCTCAAAAAAAAAACAATAAGAAAGGAAGGAAGGAAGGAAGGAAGGAAGGAAGGAAGGAAGGAAGGAAGGAAGGAAGCAAGGAAGGAAAGAAGGAAGGAAGGAAGAAAGGAGGGAGGGAGGGCAGGTGGGCGGGGCGGGGCGGGGCGGGAGGGAGGCTAACTGACTTGGAAGAGGAGGGGAGCATGGCACGAGGGAAAGCAGTGACTCTGAGGGAAGGCTTGCAGGTCTTCCAGCCTCTGCTCTGCCCCTTCAGAAACAGCCCCCGGGCAGGGTTGCTCTGCTTCCAGGAGCCTTTCTCACGGTGCGGTGTGTCCAGAGCTTGGAGAAAGACAGAAAGCCCAGCCAGAAAGCCAGTGTAGCCCTGACCCATGGGCAACGCCTCCCAGGTCTCCGGAAAGGCTCTTTGTTCTTCACTCCCCGCCTCCTGCCCAAATACCACCCCGTCACTCCTCACCTGCCCGTCACCTGAGCCGCCTCCCTGCTTCCTGCTGGGCCCTCCAATCCCCAACACCGCACAGCAGCAAAAGTGTTTCACAGCCAGGTGCAGTGGCTCACTCCTGTAATCCCAGCACTTTGGGAGGCCGAAGTGGGTGGATCACCTGAGGCCAGGAATTTGAGACCAGCCTGGCCAACATGGCAAACACCGTCTCTACTAAAAATACAAAAATTAGCTGGGCATGGTGGTGGGCACCTATAATCCCAACTACTTGGGAGGCCGAGACAGGAGAGACAGGAGAGACAGGTGTCGGAGGTTGCAGTGAGCCGAGATCACGCCACTGCATTCCAGCCTGGGGGACAGAGCGAGACTCTGTCTCAA
Source organism: Gorilla gorilla gorilla (assembly GCF_029281585.2). Taxonomy (NCBI): domain Eukaryota; kingdom Metazoa; phylum Chordata; class Mammalia; order Primates; family Hominidae; genus Gorilla; species Gorilla gorilla. The sequence goes on along the minus strand of NC_073242.2, from coordinate 115,350,001 downwards.
AAAAAAAAAAGTGCTTCACAGTCATAAATGTATCCTCTCCCGCAAAAAAAAAAAAACCCTGTTTTTTTTTTTCTTTTTTACCCCCATTTCAGCAATACCAAAACTCTATTCCTCATAGAATAAAAGGCAGGCTCCTCACCTAGCCTCAAAGCCCTGTGTGATTTGCCCCTGCCTGCCTCTCTGACCTCTTCCAATGGCCTCACTCCCTCAGAAATGAGCCATGGCCCTGCTGGCTTTTTGAGAGCTCCTCTGAGACCCGAAGCTTTTCTCCCGTTAAGGAAAGAGACTCACGAGGTGGTGGTGGCTTTCACACCTTCTGTTCCCTCTGCCCAGAACACCCTTCCCTGCACGCTTGCTTGCTCAACCATGCTCATTCTTCAGGTCTTAACTGAGATGGCTCCTCCGCAGAGTGGGCCACTCTTACTCCTCCCTCTCAGTCAGGTTTCTTCCATCCCTAACGTTTTTTCTTGCAGCTCCCCGTATTTCTTCATCTAACTCTGCACAACTCATAATCATGCCTCTTCCTGGAATCCAGGACAGTGCCTGGCACATCGAAGGTGCTCCACAAATACTTCCTGGCTACACTAGTCCGGAGGTGCCGTGTGGACGGGGACCTCATCTGCTTTGTCCAGCTCTTTATAGCAAGAATCTCACGGGGTGCTGGGCACACGGGAGGCACTCAAAAATACATAGAATTCACCAGTTGATTAAATATCAGCTGTGTGGAAGGCAGAGAAGCAGAGCCTCCTACCCACACATTCAATAAATATGTATAGGCCGGGCACGGTGGTTCATGCCTGTAATCCCAGCACTGTCGGAGGCTGAGGTGGGTGGATCACTTGAGGTCAGGAGTTTGTGACCAGCCTGGCCAACGTGGTGAAACCCCGTCTCTAATAAAAATACAAAAAATTAGCCTGGCGTGGTGGTGCATGCCTGTAATCCCAGCTACTCAGGAGGCAGAGTCAGGAGAATCGCTTGAACCCGGGAGCCGGAGGTTGCAGTGAGCCGAGATGGCACCATTGCACCCCAGCCTGGACGACAGGGCAACACTCTGTCTCAAAAACAAACAAACAAACAGAAACAATAAATACATATTAGCACCTTCTATGTGCAGGTTTTGGGGACAGACAGGGTGGCTTTGAATCCCAGCTTCACCATTTGTACATTTGTAGCTGTGTGGTTTGTACAAGTCCTTTAAAGATGAACCTCCCTGAGCCTCAGTTTTCTCTTCTGCAAATTGGTGCTAATACTTTCTATTTTCCAGGATTACTGTCAGGATTAAAGAGGACACAATTCACGTGGCACGTAATAGCCACTCAACCCTCATGCCACGACCCTCCATGGCAGCTTTGTGGGGGAAACACGGGTCATCACCCAGGCCAGCTCACCCTGTGGCAAAGGAACGTGACCACAGCTTTAAAGACACAGATGAGACAGCAGCGTGTCTCTCAGAGCAATCACAGCAGGGGGCCATGGGTGCATTCCAAAGACATGATGATGCCTGTACCTGCAAAGTGGCAAAGACTCAGACTCTGAGGGAGATGTGGATTTTTTTTTTTTTTTTTTTGAGACAGGGTCTTGCTCTGTCACCCAGGCTGGAGTGCAGTGGTGCAATCTCAGCTCACTGCAGCCTCGACTTCCCAGGCTCAAGTGATCCTCCTTCCTCAGCTCCCACCCCCCACCTCCACCTCCACCTCAGTCCCACTGCAGCTGGGACTACAGGTGCGCACCACCATGCCCAGCTAACTTGGATTTTTTTGTAGAGACAGGGTTTTACCATGTTACCCAGGCTGGGACGTGGGTTTGTTTAAAAAGCCATTCATAGCTGATGGATGGACAAGGTGGAGGCTCCCGGTTGGTGGATGAGGAGGGACCCTGGAAGACTGTGGTCCATTCCTCTGTAGTTCTGGAAAACCAGCCAGGAAGGAAGTTTCCACACTGGAGCTTGGGGTCAAATAGCAGCATCCCCCAACCACACCTGGAACACCCATCACAAGCACCCGGGAGGGTTGACCTTGGCTGTCTTCTGTCACCGTTAGCTCCCTTCCCAGTTAGCAAAGCCTAGGGGTTGGGGAGGCAGGGTCAGTCTGTGCCGGGCCCTTCACAGCCTCGGCTTATCTCACCACGGGAGGAAGGACTCTCCAAGTGGAAAGTGAGGCTCACACTGGCTAAGGAGAAGTCAGGGTGGTGCAGCTAGCGTGTGGCACAGCTGAGATCAGCATCAGCATAGCCCAGCCCTGGGCCCCTCCCCACTCTGCCTCCAGGTGGGAAGGGCTGAGAGCTGTGTTCCCAGTGGAGCTACCAAGAGTGACATGAAGGCAACGAGGCAGGCTCTGCACAGGGAACCCACGTGTGTTGTTTTGGCAGAATGTTAAGAACAGAGCCAGAGCCAGAGCCAGACAGGGTGACTCATGCCTATAATCCTAGCACTTTGAGAGGCTGAGGCAGGAGGATTGCTTGAGCCTAGGAGTTCAAGACCAGCCTGGGCAACATAGCAAGACCCCCATCTCCACAAAATATTTAAAATCTAGCTGGGCACCACGGTGCATGCCTGTAGTTCCAGCTACTTGGGAGGCTGAAGCAGGATCGCTTAACCCCGGGAGTCTAAGGTTTCAGGGCATGACGATTGTGCCATTGCACTCCAGCGTCAGTGGCAGAGTGAGACCCTGTCTCAAAACAAACAAACAAAACAGAACAGAGCCGGGATCCTCCCCTGCCAGAGGAGACCCTGAGCCAGCCATCACACGCACTGGCTGGGGAACAGAGCAGGCTGGTGGCCCAGGCCCCACCCCCGGTGCCAGCCTCTGCGGCCGGAGCCGGCGCTCACCATGTACTCCATGTTGGAGGCCTGAGGCTGCACCTGGCCCCGAAGCTTGTTGTGCAGCATGAGGATCTCTTCCTTGTCCTCCCTGGGGATGGCTCTGCGGACCCGGGAGTGAGACTCGTTGTGCTGGTATTTGCTGAGCAGCTCCTCTAAGAGAGTGACGTTGGGCAGGAGGTAGCCTTGGGATCCGCAGACCAGGAACAGCAGCCCCAAGGGGATGACACCACCCAGGACGCAGCTCATGGCTCCACTCCTGCAGCAACTATGGGGCTCACAGGGCAGCCTGGGCTCCTGGGGCAGAGCTGGGCGCTTGAGCTCTGAAAGGAAGCAGAGGGTGGTGGGAGAAGTCGCATTAGTAGGAGCCGGTCACAGCGCTGGCTGGAGCAGTGAACGCAGCACACACGACTCTCTCCATTTTACAGATGTGGAAACTGAGGCCCACAGAAGCTAAACAAGCAAGGTCCCACAGACAGGAAGTGGTGGAGCTGGGATTTACGCCAAGGGTTTCCAGTGAGGCGAGCTGTCAGGATTGCAAAGAGGATAACCTAGAAGAGTTCCACCTGGACTCAAGTTTTCCTTGAGCGAGTCCCTGCATTTTCTCATTATGAGTCAGCATCTCTTATTCATTCAGGACTCAGGTGAATCTCAGGCACAAATTAGCTTCTATCACCTGCCCCAAGGGGATTGCTAAAGTCATTTCCCATCACCAAAGGATGCTCCGTGGACCAACGTTGAGAGCAAACTTCTAGTCCCTGTGAAGTCAGACTCAGTTTACCAATAGTGGTTGACACATGGCTCCTCTTATCACGGCCCTCGCCCCGGGCCCCACCCGCACATCTGTTGCACACTAAGACACAGCTGCCCAGAACCACGTCCAGCCAAGGCCTCAGCCTTTTGTTCCCTCAGAAAACCCTTCATCAGCACCTACACAGGCCGGTCATTTATGTTATTCTCAATCACCATGGCAAGCCAGGAGGTCAGGCTGTTCTCATCCCCATTTTACAGATAAGAAACCTGTGGCTGGCCGGGCGTGGTGGCTCACACCTGTAATCCCAGCACTTTGGGAGGCCGAGGCGGGCGGATCACAAGGTCAGGAGATGGAGACCATCCTGGCTAACACGATGAAATCCCGTCTCTACTAAAAAATACAAAAAATTACCCGGGCGTGGTGTCGCGCGCCTGTAGTCCCAGCTACTTGGGAGCCTGAGGCGGGAGAATGGCGTGAACCCGGGAGGCGGAGCTTGCAGTGAGCCGAGACTGCGCCAGTGCACTCCAGCCTGGGCGACAGAGCAAGACTCTGTCTCAAAAAAAAAAAAAAAAAAAAAAAAGAAAGCTATGGCTTAGTGTGGAGACAAGACAAGCCCAGGGCTGGCCTCCTGGTAAGCAGAGATGCTGAGATTCGAAATGATGATTACAAAGACCCAGAGTTTTCCAGCAAGCTACCTTGACTCCTCTGTCCCTGGGGGCCAACTACCTCCCCTCCATTATAGGGTCACGAACCACAGACCTCCTCCTCCTGGCTTGCCATCTGAAAAATGTATGTTATTGGCCCAAGAAGAGAAGGAAGGGCTTGAACGAGTGTGTCCACGCACACCCCTCCTCTCTGCTTTCCTCCCAGGGGAGAGTCGGGGCCACCCAGTCACCTCCATCGAGTGCCTTATTTTGTGCTGGACTCTGAGATGGAGACTGGGGATGCGAAGATGAAGAGGACTCTGTCCCTGGCCTCAAGGAGCTCAGTTAGGTCGGGGAGATGGAGGAGGAAACCCGCAGTCCCCACATAGGAGGACACGGCTGACTCTAAAGACAGTGCCAGGCCCTCGGGGGCCGGAAGAAGCAGCTCTGTCTGGAGGGTTGGGTGGTGGCCGTGCCTCAGGCTGACCCGTCGGAACTCCACGGGGCTCAGTTCTTCACATGAGTCCTCCCGGGTCTTCACCCCCATAGCACCAACCAGGTGTTTACCAGTCAAGTTGGCTGGGACAGTGGCAGTGCAAGGTGGGCATCCTCGGGTGGGGCCGGGGTGGGGAGATGTAGATCAAGGCCTGGAGGGGATGGAGGCCAAGACGGGCATCCCAGGAAGCAGAAACGTTGGCAACAGGCGACAGAGGCTGAGCCAAAGAGCTATGGGAATGCTGTGGTTCCCATTCCTGACCCCTGGAAACTCTCCAGGGTCCTGACTGAGCCTGCGCCTCAGACAAAAATAACCCCATGCGGAGAGGAGAGGCTTGGCTTGCTTTGTAGTAGGCCAGACGGGCTGCCCTCCTCCGAAGCCGAGCCCGGGGCTGCGTGGGGAGGACCTCTGCGTGCTTACTCGTCCCGCTGGGAAGCAGACCAAGAATGCAGAACTTCTCAGGATCCCTGATCTCTCTCTCTCAGGTTAGTCACACCACCATATATGAGCATTTCCAGCTGCAGGCGGTCGGGCTCAAAGAAGAGACGCCAGAAAACTCTGACGCTGGGTTGAGGTTGAGAGTGCGGTAATTGGCGTCACGGGGTGTCCTCCTGGTGTCATGACGATGCTCCGCTGATTTGCATATGCATAATGAGATATCTTGGGGATAAGACCCAATCTAAACCCAAAATGTGTTGATGTTTGAGATACACCTTATACATGTAGCCTGAAGGTAATTTTATCCAACATGTTAAAATAATTTTGTGCGTGGAACAAAGTTTTCACTGTGTTTTGACTGCAACCCATCACAAGAGGTCAGGGTTGCAGTCAAAACATGTGGCTTCAGGGCAGTGCTCAAAAAGTTTTGGATTTTGAAGCATTTCGGATTTTGGATTGTCAGATCAGGGAGGGCCAACCTGTGCTTAACAAAATAAAACAAAATGCCAAAGTGAGAAAACAGGAGGAGTCAAATGCTGTTTTTAAATGAGTCCTCTGGCATGTCCTCCTGAGCCAGCGTGAGCTATCCCAGGAGATCTGACTGGCCGCCTTTGTTCTGAATGTTAAAGGGACTTCCACAGCTTAGAGGCTGGTCCTTCTCTAAGGATTCCAAAGAGAAGTTATGAAGTCTCAGGTGGAGCTTTAGAGTTGGGAGAACCACGGGGTTTAGTGAAACCTCCACATTGGAAGACAACAGAAGGAAAAGGGGAGAGGAATGGGAGGGTTTCTCCAAGTGCCCTCATGTGCATCACAAAAGCCGCCAGCCTGGGAAACACAGGCCTGCCATGCTGGGTGGCGTGCCAGTGCTGTTGGGTCTGAAAGTGGTTGGGTTTGACTTCAGCCCAGAGGGCCTGGGGGTGGGTCGGGGGGTCCCTGCTTGGGAGGGGATGAGGCTCCTCCAGATCTGGATGGCTCCTGCTACATTTGGGCTGCAGGAGAACACAGAAGATTTTAAGCAGAAAAGTAACCATAGGTCAGGCATGGTGGCCCACGCCTGTAATCCCAGCATTTTGGGAGGCCGAGGCAGGTGGATCACCTGAGAAGTTCGACACCAGCCTGGCCAACACGGAGAAACCCCGTCTCTACTAAAAATACAAAATTAGTTGGGCGTGGTGGCGCCTGCCTGTAATCCCAGCTACTTGGGAGGCCGAGGCAGTAGAATTGCTTGAACCTGGGAGGTGGAGGTTGCACTGAGCCGAGATCATGCCATTGCACTCTAGCCTGGGTGACAAGAGCAAAACTTCACCTCAAAAAAATTAAAAAAAGAAAAGTAACCATAAAAGGGCCAGCACCTCATTCCAGTTTGTACCCCCAGAGCCCAGTGCTGGGTGCACACGAACAAGCACACAGCTATGGGTTGAGCTGGTTTTCCCCAGACTCACACATTGGAGCCCTAATGTCCAGGACCTCCAAATGTGATGTATTTGGAGACGGGGCCTTTGCGGAGGTGATTAAGGTAAAGTGAGGCCATGAGGTTGGGCCCTAACCAAGCTGACTGGTGTCCTTGCTAGAAGAGTTTAGGACCGAGACACGCAGAGGACGACCACATGAGGACACAGGGAGAAGAAGCCGTCTGCCAGCCACAGAGAGAGACCCCAGAAGAAACCAGCCCCGCCAGCACCTTGATCTTAGACTTCTGGCCTCCAGAACTGTGGGAATCTAAATTCCTATTGTTGAAGCTTGTGGTACTTTGCTGTAGCCGGCTTAACAGATCAACACACATCAGACAACACATGGGTGGACAGGACTGTTTCCAAATATGCCCGTGGCTATTGTAAAGAGGAGACACGAAGGAGGCAGACCGGCACGTTAGGAGGCCAAGGCCAGGGTCCTGGCTGGAACCTGGTTGGTGCCATCTGCCAAAGCCACAAACCAATTGGCCGAGGCCCAGTTCACAGGGGCAGTGCCCGGCAGCCCTGGCCCACACTGCCCATTCTACCCTCACCTCTGAGACAGCTCAGTCGGAACCGGGACCGAAGCACTTCCGCCCCTTTTCCATTGACAATGAAAACACACAAACTCTTTCCAAATGGGATGGACCTCCAAGTGGTCCTGGGCTTGCCAACGTCAAGAAGGGGCTCACGCCAGCAACCCTCAGGGCGAAGGGGGCCACCGGGGAAGACCTGCCCTGCGCCCGTCGTGGTGTGAGCGCCTGACCTCCGTGACCTCCTCTCACCCTGCTGACTTTCCAGAGTCTGGGTTCCATCACTCCCACTCTACACATGAGGAGGCTGAAGTCCATGGAATTTAAGGAACCTGCCCAGGGCGAGCAGCAAGTCTGGAGCTGGAACGCAGCTCTTCTAACCTCGAGGCCCAGGTGTGCCCTTGGCTTAGTGCCCTGCTGCCTCCCGCGGAGTGGGCTTCCATCTGGATGTGAAAATCCCAAGCACCCCCACCAACCCATGCAGGGGGAAGGGGGCTCCCAAACCAAACAACCGAATCTTGCCCTAAAGTTCTCTTCCACCCTCTTCTGCCTCCTGGGAAGGCTGCTGGGCTGGGGGAGTCAGGGCACGGGCCTCCCGGGTCACGTGGTACCTCTGTTGATGAGAAGGCACCAATGTGTCACCCCCATGGGAGACGACGGAGACCCTCGCATCATGGTGACGTTCCACCAACACAAACACGCCCCCCCACCACCATCGGTGCTGCCCACTCGCCTTTGACCCAGATATGATGAGCTGATCTCTGACCTCTGACCTCTGGCAGATGGATGCCCCCTGCAGAGTGCCCTCCTAGCGTCCTGGAAGAGCTCACGCTTTGGTGGCTGCCCCGAGTGCACTTCGGTACCCGGGGAGTGAGGCTCCCACTGTAACTCTGCTCTTCTACCCCTGATGCTCCCAGGCAGGGCCGGGTGCATGCGTCACTCCTAGAGAGATGCCCCTGCATCCTGTCCACTCAGCCACTCATTGATAATGAAATATCACTGGGGACCGCAGGACAACACAGCAGAAATGCTCTCTGGAAGATTTTGTTCTCTTTTGCCAGTGTTGCAAAACTGAGCCCATAAGACCACGAGTAAGATAACGGCTCCGAGACCTCATGAAAACACACCAGATTTCAGCACACAGCAGAGGCTAGGAGGGGAACGGACAGAGCTTTCAGGTCCCAGGGTCAATGGTGAGACCCACAGCTGGCGAATCAAAGCGACGGGAGCCACATTTCTCCCACGCTGCCCAGAGCTTTGAGATGCATTTGGACTCTAGCAGGGAGGCAGCTGTTTTCAGCCCCGTTTTACAGAAAGTGCAACTGAGTCCAGGAGACTGGCATTTAGGAGACTGTGTGGCTAATTTAAAGTGAAACCAAGACTTGAACTCAAACTTGCCAAAAGTTTGGAGGACTTTCAATGCAGCTTGTTTGCACTAGGAGCTCTCCAACCGCACCCCTCTACCCTGGCCGAGGCTTTGTGGACATTTAGGGGATCACCAAACCATGTGTCCAAGTTTAGCAAGGGGTCTCCCTGATGGTTATCTCTTGGGCGCCATCGTACTCAACACTCAGAAGTGAGTGAGGGAGAAGGAGCTGGGCTGGAGCTCATTGCGTCATTGGCCTGGGCTGCAAGTGCCTGGTGTTTAGGAGAGTCTGCCAGAAAGATGAATCTCGGGACTTGGCCTGTCAGCCGTCAGCTCCCAGCCTGTGCCAAGCTCCCTGCTTTTGCACATGCTGTTCCCACAGCTCATCCCATGACCCCAACATGCCCCGCTTCACTGGCCCAGGCCAGGGAGATGAATTCCTGCTCATTGCTAAGACTCAGCCCGAGGAGCACGGCTTCCTAGAAACCTCCAGTGTAATCACACCGCAGACCTGCGGGTCTCGTTCACCGCCGAAGCGTCGATGTCTAAGTCAGTGTTTGATAAATATTTACGGGATGACTGTGTGGCCCCCTCCTGCTCTCAGCTAGATCAGAAAAGCCATATAAGGACTACGTCTGATTTGGGCTGCTTCTTTACTGACTGCAGCATGGGCTCTCGGGGAAGAGCGACCTGGGTTCAATTCTTGACCTTGCCCCTCACTGGCCCTTGGCCTTGCCCAAGGCTGTGTCATCTTGGACACAGCACCGAGCTTCTTGAGTTCACGTCTGTGGGTGGAGGGGAGTGACAGGCCCTACGGCTGTGAGGAAGGAGAAAGGTCCTGAACTTCAGTCCCCAGTCAGTGCACTGCCTGTTATAATAAGGAGGCTGTGCCAGAGCCTCCAAAAATGCATCATTTGAAGGGATTTTAGAAGGCTGGAGTTAATAATGTGGAATGCTATGAACAGACAATTTTCTCTTCATATTATTTCAAAGCCCACGTTTGCCTTAACAAAATCCAATGTTTAAAAATCCGGCTGGACATGGTGGCTCACGCCTGCAATCCCAGAACTTTGGGAGGCCAAGGTGGGTGGATCACCTGAGGTCAGGAGTTCAAGAGCAGCCTGGCCAATGTGGTGAAACCCCATCTTTACTAAAAGTACAAAACTTAGCCAGGTGTGGTGGTGCGTGTCTGTAGTTCCAGCTACTCAGGAGGCTGAGGCAGGAAAATCACTTGAATCTGGGAGGTGGAGGTTGCAGTGAGCCGAGACTGTGCCTCTGCACTCCAGCCTGGGCGACACGGCAAGACTCAAAAAATTAAAAATTTGAAAATTTAAAAATTGAAAAAAATAAAAATCCTATTAGGCCAGGTGCAGTGACTCACATCTATAACCCCAGCACTTTGGGATGTTGAGCTGGGAGGATCGCTTGAGCTCAGGAGTTTGAGACCAGCCTGGGCAACATGGTAAGATCCTGTCTCTACTAAAAATAATAATAAAAAAATTAGCCAAGCACGGTGCCACATGCCTGTAGTCCCAGCTACTCATGGAGGGGCTGAGATGGGAGGATCGCTTGAGCCTGGGAGATGGAGACTGTAGATCGTGCTACTGCTTTCCAGCCTGGGCGACTCTATCTCAAAAGAAAAAAGGAAAAAAAATCTGTTAAATGTCCAATGCTTGGGGGATGGCAGGAGGACCCTCCACTGAATTTGAAACGTATATTAGCTCAGTATATACCTTGAGCATTGGCCATTTTTCCCCAGATGTCCAAGATGTCATGCGCCAGGTCTGGGGGATTCATGTCACCACGTGGCCAGATGCCACCCATGCAAATGTATTTGGTGATTCACGCCGAGGTTATCCTGTCAGATGTCATTTTCTGTCATGGAGCTCTGTCCTCTTCCATGGCTGCGTCTCAGCTGAGTTGACAGGCCCATGGGCACCCCCGGCCCTGGGCTCCCCACCCAGGGTTGCAGCCGCTCTGACTCTCAGCCTCCCTCCCTGGACCCCAAGCTTCTCAAGGGCCGGAACAGTGGTGGGATGGTAAATCATTCACCACCAGCTTCCAAAACAAAAACCAAGCAAAAACCAGCCTGCCTTGCGGTGTTTGCCAATTCCCTCGGTGTAAATACTCCCACCATGGCCAACTTCAAGCAACCAGTGTGAAGTCACTGAGCATGGAGTTTCTGGAAAGAGATCCCCAGAAGCACGCGGTCATGGAGCCTTTCCATCACGCAGATCCCATAGACACTGATAATCTCAAGAGCAGAAGCCACAGTAAAATGCAGGAAAAAAGTCAAAAGTGATAGGTTTTAAGTATGTATTACCTTCTTTTTAAATATGACTTTTTTTTTTTTTTTTTTTTTTTTAAGACAGAGTCTCACTCTGTAGCCCAGGCTGAGGCTAGAGTGCAATAGCATGATCTCAGCTCACTGCAACCTCCACCGCCTGGGCTCAAGCAATTCTCCTGTCTCAACCTCCAGAGTAGCTGGGACTACAGGTGCATGCCACCACGCCTGGCTAATTTTTGTATTTTTAGTAGAGACAGGGTTTCCCATATTGGTCAGGCTGGTCTTGAACTCCTGACCTGAGGCAATCCACCCGCTTCGGCCTCCCAAAGTGCCAAGATTCCAGGCGTGAGCCACCATGCCCGGAATATAACTTAACTGTAAGTTTTTATAATCTAACGTTTAATGCTGGTTGTGTTGAACTGGTTCGCAATCCATTTTTTACTGAATTTTATTTATTTATTTGTTTTGAGGCAGGGTCTCACTATTACCCAGGCTAGAGTGCAGTGGTGCAATCATGTCTCACTGCAGCCTCAACCTCCCAGGCTCAAACGATCCTCCCATCTCAGCCTCCCAAGTCGCTGGGACTACAGGTGTGCAACACCAGGCACAGCTAATTTTGTATTTATAGTAGAAACGGGGTTTCACTATGTTGCCCAGGCCACCCTCGAACTCCCGAGCTTAAGTGATCCTCCCACCTCAGCCTCCCAAAGTGTTGGGATTACAGGTGTGAGCCACTACGCTGGCCCTGAAAATGTAACTGTCAGCTCTCAAGAGCTGGTATGAGCCAGTCCAAGCTGGCTGCAGTTCACCATTGGCCAGCACTGAGCCTTGTTCAATCAACTTTATGCTCCCAGCAAATGTTCATCGCCAAACCCACGCCAACGCGGGATGAGGAAGGGGCTGCCGCAGGCGTGGCCTGGGCCCTCTACTCCTGCACTGAACATTTCATGTGGTCCACAAACTGATGAGGTCACTGTGACAATAGCCCTATTTTACAGACGATCAAACTGAGGCTTAAAAAAGATAAGCAACTTGCCTGTGGTCACACAGAAGGCCTGAGGACAATGTCGATTCATTCACTACGCCCTGGTCACTTACCAGTCCTGGCTCGTCCACGCAGCGACTCTCCTAAACATCAGGGCAGTTCTGACCTGTGGCCCCGCACCACTCAGCTGAGACCCATGGTTCACACGAGAGCAGCTGACCCCAGAAGCCTGGGGGTCGGGGTGTTCTCTAGGCTCTACCCTTCCTCACAAGTATCAAAGGAGAACTCAGATCTGAGCAAGAGGCCAAGGGCAGATCAGAGTCATACCCACAAACCACCCAGAAATTCCAGGAATGAAGCGGTGGCTGGAAGGAGGGGTACTCCACTCCCCCCGCCTGTGTCTCTGGCAGATCCCTTGACTGAGCAGAACATCCCGTTAGAGCGCCTGGGTAAGCACCACGCAGTGAGTGGGGGCCCTCTCTCTCCTACTCACTGCAGCCTGGCAGTTTTCCTTAAACCCTTCTTGGCAGGATTAAAGCCAGACCCAAGGGAGGCCACAGTCCAGCTCCAGTTCCTTCCCTAGCCGCTGCCTGCACTGTGCTGAATTCCCCATCTCCCCACGACAGCCAACAGTCCACTCAGCTTAAAGGCGACACCAGCCCCACAAGGCACCTTCTCTCCTCCTGTCACCTCAACAAAAGATAATATTCTTTTTTTTTTTCTTTTTGAGACGGAGTCTTGTTCTGTCCCCAGGATGGAGTGCAGTGGTAAGATCTCGGCTCACTGCAACCTCTGCCTCCTGGGTTTAAGCGATTCTTCTGCCTTAGCCTCCTGAGTAGCTGGGACTACAGGCACGCATCACCACGTCCAGCTAATTAACAAAAGATATATTCTTATGGGATTTCTGAGACAATATGTCTGGATGCTTAATTGAGCAAAAAAAACTATACAATGCTTTTCATTGTTTACATACTATGCTAAGCATACACAAAATTCTGGACAAAAAGAAAATAGTCATTCAACAAACTCTTATTTAATCTACTATGTGAGAAAAAAAGAACTGAAAAGCAGGTGCATTCAATGCAAGCCAAGGTGATATATAAGAAAAGTCACTTTTAAGGGACCAGGTAGTAAATTAATACATTCTTTAAAACCCCAGGACATAACTCCTGGGGCACCTTTCTCCCTTCTTGAAGACGTGTGGATGTTTCCCTGGAAACAATGTTCCCAGCAAAGCTTTAAAAGATAAACAGCAGGAGCCCTCCCTCTCCGAAGGGAAAGGAATTACGGACTTCCGGAAGGCAATGCGGAAAGGCATAGAGAAGAATGGGCAGCTCTGGGTTCGAATTCTGCCTCCACTGCATGGAGCTGGGCATGCCTCAACTTCCTCAAGCCTCTAATTCCTCACTCATGCATGAGGCCCTGAGTTTCTTCCATGGCTAGGGGAGGAAGGGTGCTATGACTACCCAGGATCATGTTTATAAAGGGCCCAGTGACAGAATCCCAGGAACTTAATGGTGTTTAATGATGTTTCTTTCCCTTCTCCTCCTGAGTAAATTCAGGGCCCCAGATCATCTCTGTGCTGGGCTCCAGGGCTGGCAGCCCGGGCCAGTCTCCCTGCCGAGAAGCGTGATTCACTGACAGGTGGCATCCGCGAAGATGAGTCGAGAGCCTGCTGCGGAACCTCCACAGCACTCTGCAGGTGAAAATCCCAGGAGTCCTTGCGATCTGCAAGTGAAAAAGACTGAATCTGCCCTCGGGACTCGGAGGAGACAGAGAGTAAACAAACGGGCAGCGGACAGGTAAATACAGAAGGTGTGAGCAGGACATCCCGGACACACGGATGGCGAAGATGAACAGAGGAGGGGGGCAGAACCACTCTGGTTGGGGTAGACGGCAAGGTCCTGCTGAGCTCTTAAAGAAAGGGCGCTGTAGGCCCGGTGCGGCGGCGGCTCGCACCCGTAGTCCCAGCACTTTGGGAGGCCGAGAAGGGCAGATCACCTGAGGTCAGGAGTTCGAGACCAGCCTGGCCAACATGGTGAAACCCTGTCTCTACTAAAAATACAAGAATTAGCTGGGGCGTGGTGGCACATGCCTGTAGTCCCAGCTACTTGGGAGGCTGAGGCAAGAGAATCGCTTGAACCGGGGAGGTGAAGGTTGCAACGAGCTGAGATCGCACCACTGCACTCCAGCCTGAGCAACAGAGTGAGACTCCGTCTCAGAAAAAAGAAAAAAAAAAAAAAAAAAGAAAGGGCACTGCAGGCAGCAGGAAGTGCAAGGACAAAGGCTCAGAGGGGGTCACAGTCGAGGCGTGACCGTGAGCGAGGACAGGCGAAAAGCCCGTGAAGCTGGGGAGGAATGGGGTCAGGAGGCAGCCAGGGCCAGGTGGTGAGCAGCCTTGAAGGCCACGGTGAGGACTCTTGGTTTTGCTCTAAATGCAAAGAGGGCCCTCGAGGGAAGGAAGTCGGGCGGTGACAGGGTCTGGTTTGTGTCGCGAAAGCCTTGCAACACACAACAGCACAGACAAACCCCGCAGACACAGTGCTCAACCAACAGAAGGGGCCAGACTCCGGGGATTCAACACGCATGGTTTCATTTAAGTCAAGTCCAAACCAGGCAAACCCAGCCTGTGCCCTTAGAAGTCCGGAAATGACTACCTTGGGGGGTGCGGGGGCAGTGAGAGGGGCCTGGGGGGCTTCTGGGGGCCGGCCAGGCTCTGCTGCAACCGGGGCTATGGCGCTTTGTGAAAATCTCTCTGCCGGTACAGAGACGGCTGTGCCCTCTTCCCTGGTATGTTAAGCATCAACAAGAAATTATAAAAAAAAAAAATTGATGTTGCTGTGACCTCTGTTTGAAGACTGGATTAAGAGGGCAGGAGTGGTCCTAGGAGAGAGCACACCATTATGCAAGAGAAAATCCCGGGGCCTTTCCCTCAGGAGTCTCAGAGCTGAAACAGGCCTGGGGCCCCGGCTCAGCAGCCTTCAAAGTGAACTGCGATGTGTCAGGCCCCAGATAAAGTCCAGCTGGCGGCGGGGCCTCCCCCTTGGACCCGCACACGACTCTCCTAGACAGGGCCCAGTTCATCCCAAGTCTGAGAGAGCACTTTGTCCTGCGATGCCAAGGCCCAGCTGAAAATACCTTCTCAGTCCCAGGGCAGCCCCAGCCTCGCAGGTCCCGGGGAATAAACCGTGTCTTCCCTCCCAGGGAGAACGGACTGGCTGTGTGGGCAGCAGGCCTGGGGCAGGAGGGAGAGATGGCAGGGAAGATGGACACACATCATAGAGGTGTCTTCAATGCCCTTGAGGAAACAGCTCACCCGTCAGGGGTTATAAATAAATGGGCGTAGCTGGCACATAGGGGCATGAAATGTGCTCTGAAGGAGGGTGCCAGCATCCTCAGGACACTGACTCAGGCCCTGGAGCATCAGGGCGTCACAGCTTCAGCACAAAGTGCCAAAGGGCTGAGTGTTCTTCTGGAAGAAAGCCTTCCAAATATGCCAACAACTTGTTCTTAAGGGGCCTTCCTGATTTTGGAGGGAGGTGGTCTTTCACCTCCCAGGTCACTCGTGACTTCTTTCTGGTCACACCAGGCCCTATAACCAGAACCGTCCACAGAGCTCCACACTGACCCCAGTAACCAGCCCTCCATGCCCCACCTTTGTGCCAGGGCCGCAGGGCAAGCCTTCTTTAGCTTTCTAGGATAACAGGATGCTTTGTTACAACAGACTGCCAACCCCACCCCACAGCTTCTGATCCAGGTCTCCAGGGAAGCCTGAAAACCTGCATTTCTATGAGTCCTCAGGTGCTTCCAGGCCAGGAACCCACTTTTTTTTTCTGAGACAGGGTCTCACTCTGTTGTTCAGGTTGGAGTGCAGTGGCGTGAACACTGTTCACTGTAGCCTCAACCTCCTGGGCTCAAGTCTTCTACCTCCCAAGAAGCTGGAATTACAGGTGTGCACTACCACGCCTGGCTAATTTTTTTTCTTCTTTTATTTTATGTATTTATGTATTTATGTATTTATTATTTATTTATTTATTTATTTATTTGAGATGGAGTCTCGCTCTGTCACCCAGGCTGGAGTGCAGTGTGTGATCTTGGCTCACTGCAGCCTCTGCCTCCCAGGCTCAAGCGGTTCTCCTCCCTCAGCCTCCCAAGTAGCTGGGATTACAGGCGTGCACCACCACATCCAGCTAATTTTTGTATTTCCAGTAGAAACAAGGTTTTGCCATGTTAGCCAGGCTGGTCTCGAACTCCCGACCTCAAGTGATCTGCCCACCTTGGCCTCCCAAAGTGCTGAGATTATAGGTGTACGACACTGCGCTGGGCCTTTCTTCCTTTATTTTAGAAACATGGAGAGGACAAGACACATTGAGAGGACACCAGCTAATTTTTAAATTTTTTGTAGAGACAGCATCTCACTATGTTGCACAAGCTGGACTCGAACTCGTGGGCTCAGGCAATCCTCCCGCCTCGACCTCCCAAAGTGTTAAGGTTACAGGCATGAGCCACGGCGCCTGGCTGCAGGCCCTCACTCTGAGAAGCACTTCTCTAAATGATAACAGCCTCTCAGTACTCCTTCTTCCCCCACCTTGATCCAGCATTTCCCAAACCCTGTCCTTTGAATACCCCCCTTCCCAAGTTTTGCCCACCTTCCTACTGTGTACTGGTACTAGTACATATTTTGTTTTTGTTTTGAGATGGCATCTCGCTCCGTCACCCAGGCTGGAGTGCAGTGGTGGCGTGATCTCGGCTCACTGCAACCTCCGCCTCCCGGGTTCAAGCAATTCTTCTGTCTCAGCCTCCCGAGTAGCTGGGACTACAGGTGCCTGCCACCACGCCTGGCTAATTTTTGTATTTTTAGTAGAGATGGGGTTTCACCTTGTTGGTCAGGCTGGTCTCAAACTCCTGACCTCAGGTGATCCACCGCCTCAGCCTCCCAAAGTGCTGGGATTACAGGCGTGAGCCACAGCGCCTGGCCCCATATTTTGTATTTTTATTTAACTTGGCTTGTTTTTTGGGTTCCAAGAAATTTACTTTAAAAAGGTAACTTTCTGTCACTCCCACTGGCAGAGAACCTGATCACTGGTACCGTGAACAGACGGCAGGAGTGAAATTAAACACAGTGAAAACAACACAGTTATTTCCTCCCAGCCAGGCACTGACAGCAGCCAAAGGCTTTGTTGTAGAGGATGCTTGCTCTTTGTTGTAAAAGGAGATCAGGGTGTGGGAGAGGTGATAGGGACAATTCCACCTGTGACTTTCACCTTGCCATAAGCAGAAGGACCGAAAGAACAGAGAATGGAAAGAACAGCTCTTGGACTGGGGGGGATTTGCTGCTGGATCTGTGCACGTGCTCACGCTCAGTCACCTTGGCGACCACTAGGTATGGGCTCTGCACACTTTGGAGGACACAGTTCATTCTAGAGTGAGCTGTTCTCAAGTTCTCAGTGCCACCGTGTTACTCTCTGTTCATCTTGATGGTGCCCACTAAGTGGTACAGCTCATCACAACACCTGCAGGACAGACCTTTGCTGCCCTGAGCCTGGCTCGTAGACTACAGGCACACCAAACTTCCTGCCATTCTCCAAGAGTCCCAGGCCCTTCTCCACCTCCAGGCCTTTGCACACACACGGTGCCTCTGCCTGGGGCACCCTCGCCAGCTCCCCACCCACCCACTATCATCTTCCCCTGCGCGCAAAACCCTGCCTGTTTCCTCTAGGTGTTATCAGGCTCTTCTCAAGTCAGGCTCAGAAGATGCCAGCTCCATGCCAGCTCCCAGTCCTTAGAGGGGTCCAGTTGAGTCTTTTCCCTATTCAAAAAATATCTGGGGTAGGGTCAGTTCCAGCTCACTTGATTACAAGCAAAATGGGAGCATGACTTTTTTTCCTGGGATGTTGCCATTCTGTGCTCAAAATAAAACACGTTCCAGAAATTGGGATTGAAAATGTGGGATTTCATAATTTATAATTTTTAAAAAATGATGGTCCGGAAATTGCACAATCCTCATCAGGACATTTTTTTTTCCCTCTGACTATGTGGTTTTTGTCTTAGCTGACGCAGCACTCAAGACAATCAAAGATAAATCTCCCTCGGGCTGGACCACGATGTCCTCGCAGCCTTGCAAGAGGGGTCTCTGTCCAAGAGTACTCATCATTGCACAGCCTGGGGTAGAAGGCAGGGCTCCCCCAGGGCGATGTCTCAGGATTCCCTGCCTGCTGCTGCTGTGACCCAGGTGGCATGCCAACACTGCCCACAAATGCCAAATGCCAGGGCTTCCCTGCAGCCATGGAGAAGGCCAGCAACACATTCTGGAATGACATGACCTGAGCTGATGCTTCAAGAAGGAAGTCAAAAAAGAGGCCACAGTCTCCTCAATAAGTTAAACATAAAGTTACCATATGACCCAGCAATTCCCTCCCAGGTAAACACTCAAGAGATATGGAAACATCCACCCTCAAAAAACCTTGTACGCAAATGTTCACAGCAGAAGCCTCCGTAAAAGCCAAAGGTGGAAACAGCCCAGATTTCCTTCAGTGGAAGAATGAATAAACAAAACGTGGTCTATTAATACAATGGAATATTACTCAGCCATAAAAAAGGAATGAAGGTCTCATACACATTACAACATGGATGAACCTTGAAAACATGATGCTGAGTGAGAGGAGCGAGACACAAAAGGCCACACATTGTGTGGTTCCACTTACATGAAATGTCCAGAATAAGCAAGTTCGTAGAGACAGAAAGGAGATGTAGTGGCTGAAGGGAGGAGAATGGCGAATGATGCCTAATGGGCATGGGGTTTCCTTACGAGATGATGAAATGCTCTGGAATTAGTGGTGGTGGCTGCACAATACTGCAAATGTACTAAATGCCACTGAATTGTACGCTTCAAAATGGGTTAAATGGTAAATTGTATGTTTATGTGTATTTTTGCCACAATACATCTTTTCAGGAAAAAGAAAAACAGAACATGGCCCATCCTATTAACCACCACCCAGATCTACCTGTCCCTTGCCTGTCCCAGAACTCAGCGTGCTCTATTTAAGACTACAACGTGCTTTAGGTCCCTGTCCCTGGAAGGTCTGAGCATCTGTTCCACTCAATGAACTGAAGACGAAGTGAAATATGCCCAGATTGAATTTTCCTTTCCTGACAAGCCGTCAGCCCCTTTGAGTGATCCTGGGTTTGCACATCTGGGACTGATCAAAAACCAGTGCGTTTGCAAAAGAAGAAAAAAGAAAAAGAAAGAAAAAGCCTCCTGAGTCTGGCGCAGGCAGACATGCAGGCACCTCCCACACACAGCAAATGACGCTGGTGACAGAGGAAAGAAAAGTTCCAGTTCCCACAGGCCAAAGAGGTCAGTGCCCTGCCTCCAAAAACTTTCTGACCTCCAAAGACGTCAGAGGGTCCTGCCTCCAAAAACTTTCAAATGCAACCTACAAAGGGCCACATACTTAATTTGGGGTCTTTTGAGGGATGAAGTGCAGAGCTTTTAAGAGACCCCGCAGTCTTCTTCCCTAGCTCAGGCCTTCCCAGTCAAACCAACTCTCCTCTCCAGGACAGAGGCAGGACTCAGAACCAGCACTGATCTGGGTCCTGGGACGGGGCTCTCAGTACCTGTCAGCAATGTTGAGCCCAAGCCCAGGGTCAGTTGATCCCCTTCCAGCCTCACCCCAACCGGGACCAGGGACCCAGATCCCTGCCAACGTTAAAAAAACTCCCACATGGCACAGAAAGCCTCAGCTAGTAGCAAGCTCTGCTGGGACAGTCATGTGGCTGGTCATTAGATGGGCACCTTCCCCCAGAATCTGGGGCAGGGCCCAGCCTGGACGGCAGCTCTACCCCGCCCTGGCTGTGTCATGTTGGGCACACACCTTAATAATTCTGAGCCTCAACTTACTCCTTGTAAAAAGTGCCCAGCTCATAGAGCAGGCAGTGAGCTCATCCGTGGAAACCCTGGGCATGTCTGGTCTGTACTAAGCATCATGTAAATGTCAGCTGCTTGTATTATTACAAATTGCATTATTACTATTCCTACTGTCACATCTTAAGAAACTCTGAAAAAATCAAAATCACCCTCTTGGTTTCTCCTCCCTGGGTACATTGTCCAGTGGTTTTAACTGGAGCCCCTGTAAGACAAAACATCACCCGTGTGAAGGTCAGGTTCATGGGTGGAGTTGGCAGTGGGCAGAGAAGTGTCTTAAAGAAAGCAGGGTCAAGAGTGCAGATAGGACCCACCCGGGGGTGACAGCATTCCATACCAGCTGGGGGATCTTAGGCAAGCACTTCACCTTGCTGAGCCTCAGTTTCCTCAGCTGTGAAGTGGGCATCAAGAGGCCTACTGCCCGGGGTGTTGCAGCGATGACAATACAGGTAAACTGCGTGGCACAGACCGCGTGCCTGCCGCACAGGCAACACAGTCACACACCCACCCCTTCTCCTGAGTGGGAACAGCCAGATCAGGGGCAGAAGCAGAAAATCAGGTGCATACAACCCAAGGAGCCCTGGGACAGCCGACAGTCACAACTCATGGCCTCAGTCTACTGGAGAGGACCACGCCCCGGTCCTGTTCTGCAGGCTCTCTTCACTGTCAGACATCAGACCCTGGATGGGGAAAGCAGGCTCACCCCATTCTACCAGGGCAAGAGGTCCAAAGGCCCAAAGGGGAAACTCACAACCCCACTCTCGGTTGCAAGGCAAGCCAGGCATTTGCACGGGATGCTTCTCTCAGCCAGGGCAGCAACTCACATTTTGGCTGAGAGACGCCCAATTCAAGTTGGACTGCGATGAGCAGGCATCAGCGAAGTCCTCCCTGGCTTGTCCACCAGCCCAGCCTTAGCAAGGGAGGTTCTGGGTCTGCAGCACATGAGGGACTAGCCCTGGCTCTGTCCACGTGGGACGACCGATCTCCCCCACACTCCAGAGTGAGCTCTCCGCTTCCAGGGTAACTCTCCCCACGCAGGAGTTATGCAGGTGCCCGCTCTGGCTAAAGAAACCCAGAAACGTGTTCCCCCAGACTGCAGAACCCTGACATGGCCCCAAGTCTCTACACATCCATTTGAAGCTCTGGAGACAGACAGAGCTGGGTTCCAGCCCTGGCTCTGCCCGGACAACTTACTTCACCTCTCTGACCCTCAGCATCTTCATCTGAAATATGGGAAGAAGGCTACCTTGCAAATGAAATTACAGAGGGGCGTGGCCCTCTAAACTGCAGCTGAATGCACATGCCACTAGATTACCCTGGTCCTCCAGACATGAGTAGTACACACTCTAATGCCTGCCATATCCATGCCATCAGCTTTCCAGTTAGTGACACCGACTACGAACATAGGAATGCAACAAATGCTAGTGAACTGCACGAGGAAGGCAAGAGAGTAAACAGCCTCTAAGGAGCAGGATTCTGCGCTCAGATCGGCGTTGAATCCTGGGTCCTTGGAGTCCTGGCTGTGAGGTCCTGGGCAAATGAGTTGTCCTCGCTGAGCCTCAGTTTCTCCATCTGCAAAAGGGCATGTCGCAAAGCTATGTTCCGCTATGCAAGCAGAGCACTCGGCGTGGTGCCCGCACACAGTCAGCCCTGCGAGGTGGCATCTGTCCTAGTTATTCCAGCTTCTCGGGGGGGTAACAGTTTGCAAAAGGGAGAGGCATGGAAATCACACTTACCTCCGCAGGGCTCCAATCACGAGCTCGCTGGCGTCTCCCGCGTCCAGCAGACGCGGTAGCAGCGGCGACAGCGCGGGCACAGCAGGCACAGCGGGCACCGCGAGCAGACAGCTCAATGGGAGCAGCTGGAGACGCCCTGGGATGCGAGTGGGTGCCGGGGCTCAGCGCACCGCCTCTTGTAGGCTCCCCGGAGCCCGAAGGCCACGCCCCCAGATGGCTGGCGGCGCTGGTAGGACCGAGCATCACCGGCCCCACCCCCGGCCCCGCCCCGCAGGCTCAGCGGGCTGAAGGAGGCGGGGGGGCAGCTGAGGCGCGGGCGCCGGGTGGGCGAGGAAGGCGGGGCCGCTGGCCTCCAGCGCCGGCTAGGGACAAGGAGACGCTCAGCTCCCTCGCCACTGGCCACACAAGTATAGTTTTCATTCAGCGCTTACTATGCGCCTGGCGCGGTGCCAAGCGCTTCCCACAAGGGGCTTGCAAATTTACCAAACCCCAGCTCTCTGCAGCTCAACTGGAAAATAGGAATAAGGAGGCGACCTCCCAGGATTTTAGCAAATGAAATCCGCAAGGGCTGGGCGCTGTGAACTGTGGCGCGGTGCAGAGTACAGTTACTGAGGTGACTCCCACCCTCTACACGTGCTTAGAAAACTTAGGCACCCTCTTCCCAATTTGCAGACGAAGAAAGGGAGACTTGTTACCGGATGGGGGCGCTAGCGCGGGGATCCAGGCTCCGCACTTTACCTTCAATGACCCTAGGACGCGTTCCCAGGAATCCAGGGAGGTGAAAATCACCCCATTTCACAGATCCAGTAGCTGAGGCTTGGAGAAGAGCGTGCCCCAAGTCCCGTAGCTAGGAGCAGTGCAGCGTGTTCATATCTCTTTTGCCCGGAGGCATTTAGCATTCTTAACCTGTGCAGGTATATACGGAAATCAATTTAGAGCCAGACGAAATCACCTTTGAAACAAGTAAATTCACTTTCCTTAAGAGCTAAGGGACTCCCCCGTGCTCCACCCTCAGTCACAAAATGTGGACGGGTATGCAGGCACTGCGCGGTAAGGTGCTGGGGCCCAAGGGCAGGAGGGGGCCTGTCCGCACTGCTCGTCTCCGCACCAAGACACCGGAATTAGCTCCTTCAGCATTAACTCATTCCCCAAATACCCATTGAGTCGCTCTGTGCCGGGCCCTGTGCTATACAGCAGGCACAAACAAGACACCTCCGGGGAGAAACAAGGATGGGGAATGGGTGGAACAAGGACTATGGAAGGCTGCCTGCGTGACGTGGACTCAAACGGGGAAGGCTTGCCTAAGATTTTGGTGGGGCTCAAATGCAGATACAGAATAATGTAGATTGGCCAGGCGCGGTGGCTCACACCTGTAATCCCAGCACTTTGGGAGTTTGAGGCGGGCGGATCACCTGAGATCAGGAGTTCGAAACCAGCCTGGCCAACATGGTGACACTGTCTCTACTAAAAACACAAAAATTAGCCGGGCATGGTGGTGCATGCCTGTAGTCCCAGCTACTTGGGAGGCTGAGGCAGGAGAATCGCTCGAGAGGCAGAGGTTACAGTGAGCTGAGATGGCACCATTGCACTCTAGCCTGGGAGACAAGAACAAAACTCCATCTCAAAAAGATAATAATAATGCAGATGTTTTCTGTTATCTTTTTTTCCTGTTTTTGTTTTACTTTTCTCAGTCTTTGAAGCATCATTCTTCAGATGCACTCAACTGGCATGCAGTCATCCAATAATTAAGCACCTACTATGTGCTGGGCTCTGTTTCAAGCACCGGAGGGCTCAGTAGTGAATAAGACTGTTCCAGAACAACAGTCCTTGGATGGACAAAAGACAAACCCAAGGGGAGAAGAGATCTGTGTTAGCAGATGCCTTTGGAGTCCTGGCACGATGGCTCAGGCTTGTAATCCCAGCACTTTGGGAGGCCCAGGCAGGTGGCTTGAGTTCAGGACCAGCCTGCAACATGATGAAATCCAGTTGCTACAAAAATTAGCCAGCATGGTGGCATATGCCTGTGGTTCCAGCCACTCAGGAGGCTGAGGTGGGAGGATTGCCTGAGCCTGGGAGGCGGAGGTTGCAGGGAGCTGAAATCGAGCCACTGCATCCCAGCCTGGGTGACAGAGCAAGACCCTATTTCAAAACAAAACAAAACAAACAAACAACAACAACAAAACAGATGCCTCTGAGTACCTGACGCCAAAGCATTATACTGCCAAATCCTGCCACCCCCAACAACCCTCCAGGCTGGTACTGCTATTAGCCTCATTTTTTCAATGACGGAACTGAGCACAGAGAGTGTAAGTCACTTCCCTGAGGCCACACAGCCTCTGAATAGAAGAGCCAGGATTTGAATTCACACTCTCACCCACGTGGCTGCCATTGCCTGTGACCATGAAACCTTGGGTGCAGGGGAATGGAATAAACTGGGTCCCCACTCCATCCCCACTCAAGCAAAGAGGAAGGAAAGCTACACGGAATCAGCCTTTTCATAGGCCCAGCATGTGGATGGGTGGTTGGTAGTTGTCAATAGTGAAATGTTTGCCACTTTGCTAATCCAACCCTCATCTCCTTACAGATCCTTTGTATGGCAACCCTGTAGGCTCCTCACCGGCCCAGGTTGGCTTTGGGGAGACCCAGCCCAGCCCAGACGCTCCAAGGACACCATTGGCAGAGCGGCAACCAGAGACCACTGCTCTGCAAGCTACGATTGCTGTCCGGGCAGTCTCACCCACGGGGCAGACTGAATCCTTAGCTTGCTGGTTTGTGTCATCATCCGGCATCAGGCTCAGTTCAAATCCCAGCTCCTCCACTTCCAAGTTGTTGGCCTTGAGCAAGTCACTTAATGTCGCTGTGTTCCATGCCCCATCTGTGAAATGAATGTGGTAATAATGGCATCTCTGTCTCTCTCTGTGGGCACAAATGGTTAATAGATGGGAAGTAATACGTGGCCTGACACAGAAAGTGTTAGTTAATACCGTTATTATTAGAGCCAGTAAAGCAAAGAGAGAGAGAGGAGTTTAGTGGTGATCAACTTTTCCATCATGTTGCAATCTCGGAATCTAATTTCCAAAAAGCAGCATTTGAATTTGAAAAAAAAAAAATGGTGTTTCATGGGCAAGGGTGACCCCTGGGAAGTCCCAGATGGGAGAGCACCAACTTGTACCAAGGAAAGGAGCAAGATGGCCAGTCCCGTCCCAAGTGCCCCCTGGGAAGGGACTGGTCACTGATACCCTTGGACATCCCAACAAAGGCTCCTATTTGCTACCCAGGCAGGGAGTTAAGTCATGGACAGTTTGAGACAAAGGAAAAAAGTCATCCTTATGGTCACAATGAAGCCCAACCTGGAAAAACAAACAGGAAAGCCTGGTGGGGCCACCCTGGAGAGCCTAGCCCTCTGCCCACTCTCTCTTGGGACCAAGATGGGCTGACAGAAGGACCGCATGCATGTCTGCAGAATGGCGGGTGGGGCCGGCGGTCATAAATGTTTAATTACGTGATGTAAAGATCAAGGTCATTCTTTCCTCTCGATATGATTGCTGTAGGGCTCCTATCCTCACACCAATTTCTTATTCATCATTTATTTTTATTGGAGGCTCTATGAACTGGACATCAAGAGCAGAGGCCGGGGAGTCCCAGCTTTTCATTTGTTCCTGCCACACCCATTCAGCGGCTGCAGAATGTCACCAGCCCTCAACTTGGCATCAAAGACCACTAACAAGCCTGGGCAACATGGCGAAACCCCGTCTCTACAAAAAATAGAAAAATTAGCCAGGCATGGTGGCGCGTGCCTGTAGTCCCAGCTACTCGGCAGGCTGAGGTGGGAGGACGGCTTGAGCTCAGGAGGTCGAGGCTGCAGTGAGCTGTGATTGCACCACTGCACTCTGTACTCCAGCCTGGGCAACAAAGCCAGACCCTGTCTCAAAGGAAAAACAAAACAAACAAACAAACAAAAACCCACTAACAATTTGAGGCAAGGAGTCATAGGGGTGCCATTTTGTGATGTGTGATGTGGTGCCATTTTTCTAACTCTTTTCCAGAAGACTTGGAAAAATGGTGCCACCTCTGTATTAACAGATGCCAATCATGATCTTCCAAGGCTCTCCATGGGACCCACTTGTCTGCCTTGTTGGAGAGGAGGGGGCAAGGGTGACACCTTGTACATCTTACACTGGCAGGCCACTCTCTGGGGGCAGTGGAGACCCTACAGTGGGGAGCTCTGGGGGTGAGGTCTTAATCAATTGGAGTTGCAAGTAACAGAAATCCACTCAAGTTAGCTGAAGCAGAGAAGGGGACTGCTTGGGAGGATACTGAGTTATTTGGGAACCCAAGGCAAGTAAGACTCTCAGACAACTAGAGTGAGTCCTGGAAAGGCACCAGGCCCTCTGGCAGTGCTTTCCATCTATTTCCTCCTTCTCTGGACATGACTCCCGTCTCCCTCTGCAGCCAGGCCTCGCCTATTCCCTGTGGACATGGCCATCCCGTCAGCTTGGGGGGTCGCCTCTCCTCTGTCCCAGAGCCCAGCTCAGGCTGTGCCTCACCATCTCCCACTTCAACTTCCTAGAGGGAGAATCGAATTGTCGGGAGCAGACGTCCACCTGCAGCTCAACCGAGTGACACCAAGGGATGTTATCGGGCTGCACAAGCATGATGAAATAGCGCTGTGGGCTGGTGGGGTTGATCACAGCAAAGAGTCTGTGCAGTGTCTGTAGACACATCCAGAAAAAAGCCCCAAATTTAGTGGGACAGCAGCTTTGGGTAAATAATCTACATCTAGGACTGAAGCCGACCGTCCTCACAGATCCCAGCCATCTCTGTGAAGGCCAACCTGACTTCCAACAGCCACACGTGTGTCTTTGCTGGAGGGCTGTCCCTGAGCTATCAGAACCCACAGAGCACATGAGCATGGTGGCTTTGAGTGCCTAGGATTTAATATCCCCTGGGACAATGGCTAATAACAGCAAATGGGGATGGGAATATAAATACCCCAGATTTTTCATCCTTGGCTGGGATGATTCAGAGCTGTTTCCCGGAGTTTTCCAGAGGGATTTTCCAATTGGCCATGTGGTAGCTGGCTTAATAACCTACACTGTATCAGCTCTCTTCCCTTCCCTGGATCATTTACCCATCTCTTTCCTATGTTTCTTGCACCTCTCAAATAGACTACCTGCCCTCAAAGCCTCAGCTCAAGGTTTGCTTCTGGGAACCCAAACTAAGTTAACAACCCCAAAGTTTGCAAAGAGGGACTCAGGAGTTACTGCTGTTCTCATAGGCTGTCGTGCATTCATCCATTTAGCCAGTGAATATATGTTGAGCATCTGCTGCCTGCTCGGTAACTCACTGACAAATGTGGGAGAGAAATAGGAAGGAACCAGGGAAGTCTATGCAGCAATAGAGGAGAGGACTTTTTACAAGGAGAGCTTGGGAAGCCAAAGACTGAGCTGTGGTATTATTATTATTATTTGTTACTATTTGAGACAGGGTCTCCCTCTGTCACCCAAGCGGAGTACAGTGGCATGATCATGGCTCACTGCAGCCTCGACCTCCTGGGCTCAAGCAATCTTCTCACCTCGGCCTCCCAAAGTGCTGGGATTACAGGCATGAGCCACCACACCTGGTCAGTATTAGTTAACTATAAAAAAACTATGAGTCACGTAGGAAAAGCGAACATCAAATTCCAGAATATGATGGGCACCACCTTACTGTTTAGGTAATTTAGGGCAAATTAAAGGAAATTATTCATCCAACAGCTGACAACAAATTTATCCAACTTGTGTTACCCCACAAGAAGTAATACAGGCAGAAAATGTAAATATATTTTTAAAAATAAATTAATGATGAGGGCTGTGAAATGCGAGTTCATTTTTTTCTTCTTTTTGATGACCTTCATGGAGGACTTTCTTTGGACTGGGCATTACGAGGGAAAAGAGATGAGTAAGGCAGATGTGACATAGAGATTTTGATGGAGGGACCCTGGGTGACCGGCAGACACTGTCCTCCAGGCTAAATGCAGTCACAGAAGTATCCAGGGGGAGGGACGGGCTTCAGGTTCAGCCCAGGACCTCAATCACAACAGCCATTGTCTCCTGCCCTTTCCTCAGCTCCCCTCTCCTGGTTCTACCTAGCCATGGCCATATTCCCTCCTGTTACTCTGGGAGGCAGAGACGATGGTCCCTGGCAGCTATCAACTCAACCTTTCCAGCCCTGCGACCAGCAGGACTGGCACCGCCCAACTTTGCTGCAAATCGAGAAACAAAAATCCCAGGGAAAGGCACTGATTGGCTGGCTCGGGTCACATGACCTCTCTGGCAGATGACATCATGCCCCATCCTGGTCCTCGCACCCTGACTTCCTACCGCCAGTGCATGTGTTCCACGGCATGAGCGCTTTCTCTGTGCATGGGAACCTGTGGCAGGCTAGAATCAACGTGGGTCACACCACTCAGCGGCAACCTCAACCAATGATTTCACAGGCACGGGGGCACTCACGTCCCGGCTTTCTCACCTCTCTGGGGGACCCTGAGCTGTGCTCCACAGTGGCTCCCAGAGTCCCCTGTGGGATTGAGCTCCAGGGGCCCCCACTGGCGGCTGACTCCATAGTCCACCCTTGATTGGCTGCCTTTCCTAGCTCACATCCCCACTCTCCCCTGGTATTTCCTGGGATCATCTCTCAAGTAAACTACTTGCACCCACATCCTGTCTCAGAATCTGTTTGGGAGGGAATCCAACTTGAGACATCCGGCCATTAGAACAAGCCCATGGCTGTGGCCAGGGGATGGGGACCTTGTGACTGGCTGGCCTGCGTGACATGCTCCCTGCCAGGGTCACATAATCCGAGTGAGGGAGGAGCAGCTCCCCCAAGGAAGGGGGGCTCGGCAGAGAGAAGGGCAAGATAGATGGATCTAGAAGGACACACAGGAGACAGGCTCAGGGCTCTCTGGGCAGAGGATGGTGTGTGCAGGTTGGAGGTAGGAAAGCGCGTGTGTGAGAATCCCAGGATGGAGGCGAGGCTGGAGAGGTGGATGCCTGCAAAGCATTTTAGACTTGAACCTTCGCTAGAGTGAAACCTGCAAAGGAATTTAGCCTCCAACCCACGGGGAACAGAGAATGAGGAGCCCCAGAAAGGCGAGACTTCCATTTTGGACAGATCCTGGGGGATCTGTGGTGAGGGTGGCTCGGAGGAAGAGCTCCTGGCATCAAAGAGCATGACATCCCATCCCCCTGAACAGCATGCTTCCTCTGTGGGCACCTGGCGAGCCCCGGGCTGCCCAGAGAATGGCTTCACCCAGAGAGGCTTCACTGAGTGTGCAGCTCAGGGGGCAGCAGATACACTGGCCTGCTGAGGCTGTCTCGGGGACACCAGGACAGCCTACACCCTCCGTGTGCCACTCACTGCCTGAGTAACACACGGGAGGGAACTGGGAATGGCAAGTTCATCACCTATGGAAGCTTTACAGGAATCCTACATCCCATCCTCATGTCAATGCGATGAGGTGGGGTCTGCAGGATCCCCATTTAGTCAAGGAGAAAACCAGGGTTCCAACGCATCAAACAAGTGCCAAGGACGGCACAGCAAGAGTCACCAAGGGAGTGAACCCAGCAGGCTCCAAATCCCGACTTTTTCACAATTCTGTCATGTGGTCATTCATTACTTGTAGGTCAGGTGCAGGCCTTTCTCTCCCAGCACCCCCTGAATCTATTCATGTCCTGAGTTCCAACTGTGAGCTTTCTGCTAGAGATGGACATCTGCTCAGGCAATGAGGTGGTCAGAAGGGAGGTGTCCTCTTGAATTCTTTGGTTAGAAAGTACTGGAATATTTATGGAGGCTTTAGCCACAAGGCTTAGGATGGAAAAGCTTTTATGCTTTCAATAGTATAAAAAATTATCCTGGAATGCTCGTAAATCCTTCCTCCGAAGCCAAGGAAAGATCTATAAAAAGTGATGAGGCTGCCAAGTCATCAACACCCAGGGTGGCAGTTGGTGGCTGCCCTGGGACTCTAATGCCAGCTTCCCAAGCCTCCATCTCAGTGCCAGGTCCCTCCTACCACAAAAGTCCCCAGCAGTGGCACAGATGGCTCAAGTTTCCTCCCAATATCTTATCTGCTTTCTTCCTTAATAATAGGAAGATTCCTGACTTCTAAATGTGTGCACTGTCACTCAACTAAAGATGATACTCCCCTGCCTGCCTTGCAGCTTCTCCTGTCCATAGAAATAAGTTTTAGCCAAAGAGGAGTGGGACAGTTGTGTATGACTTCTAGGACATCTCTTTAAAGGGAGGAGGAGGTGTGTCCTTCATGTTCTCCTTCCTCCTTCGTACCTGGAATGAGGGTATGATGGCTGGAGCAAAGCAGTCACATTGGCCCATGAGGTGCCTTCGGAACAGAAGGCACAAATGGTGGGTCTTGAATCCCTGACACTGTAGGTCTCTATACCAGTCCCACTGCCTAGGTCAGACTTCTTCTACATAAAGGAGAGATACATTTATATCCCCATTTAGGTGAGGGAGAAGGGGAACGGTGTTTGTTACCCACAGTGGCTAAACCTGATACGCTTTTAGTTTAAAAGTGAAAATAGGCCAGGCATGGTGGCTCACACCTGGAATCCCAGCACTTTGGGAGGCTGAGGCAGGAAGATCACTTGAGGCCAGGAGTTCAAGAACAGCCTGGGCAATACAGCGAGACCCCATCTCTATACAAAAGAAATTAGCTGGACGTGGTGACATGCACCTGTTTCCAGGTAAATGACAGCATTCCTTTCGGTCTTCTCAGCTACTTGGAAGGCTGAGGTGGGAGGATTGCTTGAGGCTGGGAGGTTGAGGCTGCACTGAGCCATGATCCACTGCACTGTAGTCTGGGCAACAGAGTGGAAAAGAAAAGTGAAAATAGACCTAATGCTAGAACAAGGGAGTTTCTTTTTTGTTATTGCATCTTGGCTTTCTTTCTTTTGAATCCTCCATCTGGCACCTCTTCAACCTTGGGGGAAAACCACAGAACGGAAGGATGATTGCATCTCTACGAGAAGCTGGGGGCTCTACTGCACGATGTCGTAAGAGACATTTTGCCCAGGCCGCTTTCTAACCACCACCCCTGGACAGCCCAAGCTCATACCCAAAGCATACCTGGGTTCCCACCATCCCCTGAGTTCCTGCCCCTTTCATTTCTTCATCATCCAAGCTTAGGAGTCAGAGAACCAGGGTGATGACCTGGAGCGGGAATTCCTCAGAAAAATATCCCCTGGGCGGCTCCTTTGGCAAATGCTGCGGCTGTGACCACTTTCTCCCCTGGAGGACAGTCAGGAGGCTTCTCCAGAGGAGACGGCGCCCTGGGCTTCACCTCCAGGGTGCGGTTTCTGGAAGATTCTAAACCTGTCAGGCCAGGAAGAAGGCAGGCCTCTGGATGCTGCAGGTCCTGCAGATGGTGTCCCCGGCTTCAGGGTGTGTGCTGGATCCTGTGTGAGCCCAGATCCCTCCACACCAGGCCGGAACAGAATGGAAACTTATCCCGCCAAGCCCCTGGCGAGGACTCAGCAGTACCCACGCTGGGTCCCCAGGTCCCCTGTTGGGCATGAACCCCAGCTCCAACAGCTCCTGGCTTGAGACCCTGGAGACGTGCCTTGGCGTCTCTGCACCTCAGTGTTGCATCTGTAAAGTGGGAATGATAATAAGACCCCTTCCTAACACTGTGTGCCAGGTGGGCTGACTGTCAGAAGTTCTCGTCATTAGTAATCTCCCCTGCATCTTTGCTCTCCAAGTCGTCAACACTGTGGTCTCTATAAACACTATGACTGCTATCACCCTGCCATGGGTTGCCCCACTCACCCCCACCCCAGAAAAAAAATTCAAATAAGTAGAGTTTCTGGTCAAAGCTTGATAAGCAGGTAAATGACAGCATTCCTTTCTCAGGACTGCCATACGAATTATCCCCAACTGGGTGAATTAAACCAGCAGAAATATATTCACTCCTAGTTCTGAAGGCCAGAAGTGATGTCAAGATGCCGGCAGGGCTGTGCTCCCTCTGAAGGCTCTAGAGGAGGGTCCTCCCTGCCTCTGCCAGCTTTGTTGGCGACTGCAGACCCCTGGAGGTCCCTGGAGGTCCCTGGAGACCCCTGGAGGTCCCTGGAGGTCTCTGGAGGTCCCTGGAGACCCCTGGAGGTCCCTGGAGTTCCCTGGCTTCTGGCTGCACCACTCCAGTCTCTGCCCCCATGGTCACTGCATTTCTCTCCCCGTGTGTGTCTGTGTCTTCTTTTTTTTTTTTTTTTTTGAGACGGAGTCTTGCTCTTGTTGCCCAGGCTGGAGTGCAATGGTACAATCTCAGCTCATAGCAACCTCCGCCTCCCGGGTTCAAGCAATTCTCCTGCCTCAGCCTCCCGAGTAGCTGGGATTACAGGCATGCACCACCACACCCAGCTAATTTTGTATTTTTAGTAGAGACGGGGCTTCTCCATGTTAGTCAGGCTGGTCTCGAACTCCTGACCTCAGGTCATCCGCCCACCTCGGCCTCTCAAAGTGCTGGGATTACAGGCGTGAGCCACCATGCCTGGCCTGTGTCTTCCTTATAGACACATAAATCATTAGGGCCCACCCAATTCCAGTGTGACTTCACCTTAACTAAATATATCTGCAAGGACCCTATTTCCAAAACCACCTTCTGAGGATCCAAGTGGACGCGAATTTTGGGTGGCCAACATCCAACCCAGTAAAACAAATTAAAATAAAATAGGTAAATGCTTGCGCACATAGTAAATATTATTATTAAGGTTTAACTAAAGATTAATTATCACTGATATTAACAACAATTGGATTTTTTATTGCCAGGATAGACAATAACGGGGCATGGCACCCAGCCTCCACCCTACGCTGACCTCTACCATGAGCTGGCACTTGGTACTTGGGGTGGTGCAGGAATTGGGACAGATGAAAACCCCAGAGATGTGTCCACTTAGGGAAGTGAGGACACAGAGCACCTGCCCCCGCAGAGCTAAGGGCTGGCCCACGAAGGAAGAGCTATCCCTCCCAGCATCCCCTCTGGGTGGAGCGCAGGGTTGGAGCCTGGGGCGGGGAAGGAGCGGTAGAAAGGTTTGTCTCTGCAGGAGGGTGTGGCCATCCAGTGCTCTAGGAACAGGGAAGAAGTAAGTCTCTGAAACAGAGTCAGATGCCAGGTTAGCCCACATGAGGAGAGGCAGGTGTGTTGAAGGCAGGCACCAAGAGGACCAGGGATTTGGGATCCCAGTGTCCCAGGGCCAGTCTCTCCCTCAGCGTCCTTCTGTGTCTTGCTCTGGAATACTGAGATGGTTCCATTAGCTCACCCAGTTGGGGTCTATGTACACTTTTAAAAAATGGTCTCAGGCCGGGTGCAGTGATTCACGCCTGTAATCCCAGCACTTTGGGAGGCCGAAGAGGGCAGATCACTTGAGGTCAGGAGTTCAAGACCCACCTGGCCAACATGGTGAAAACCCGTCTCTACTAAAAATAAAAAACCTTAGCTGGGCGTGGTGGCGCATGATTGTTATCCCAGCTACTTCGGAGGCTGAGGCAGGAGAATCTGGGAGGTGGAGGTTGCAGTGACCCGAGATTGCTCAATTGCACTCCAGCCTGGGCAACAAGAGAGAACCTCCGCCTCAATTAAAAAAAGAAAAGGAAAAGAAAAGAAAGAAAGAAAATGTCTCAGGCCGGGTGCAGTGGCGCACGCCTATAATCCCAGCACTTTGGGAGGCCAAGGCAAGAGGATCACTTGAGGCCAGGAGTTCAAGACCAGCCTGAGCGACATAGCAAGACGCTCATCCCTACAAAAAATAAAAAATTAGCTGGGCATGGTGGTGCATGCCTGTATTCCCAGCTACTTGGGAGGCTGAGGTGAGATGGGAAAATCACTTGAGCCCAGGAGGCAGAGATTGCAGTGAGCCGAGATCACACCACTGCACTCCAGCCTGGGTAACAGAGCAAGACTCTGTCTAAAAAAAAAAAAAAAAAAAAAAAAAAGTCTCATGGCCCGCCTGGCAGCAGAGGCCACCTTGGCATGTGACAGTCTCAACTCACACACCTGCACTTGTGCGTCCACTTATCCACAAGGGCTTGAGCACCTGCCCTGTGACAGGCCCCGTTCTGCAGAGCCACGCCACTCTGACACCCTTCCAGGTGCCCTCTCCACTCTCCAGCTCTTCCTTGACAGGGGGCTTGGCCCATTTCTCCGCCCTGCTAAGGGTCTGTGGAGGGCTGAATAATGGCACCCCGTCTAGGCCTGTTCCTGACTCCTGGAGCTTGCAAATGTGCCCTTACACGATACATTTGCTCCTAGGGCTGCTGTAACTAAGTACCAGAAACAGGGGCCTTCAAACAACGCAAATGCATTTTCCCACAGTCCTGGAGGCCAGGAGTCCAAGATCAAGGTGTCGAAGGGGCCATGCTCTTCCCAAAGGGCCTAGGGAGGATCCATCTGCACATGTCTCAGCTTCTGGTGGCCGGCAATGCCTGATGTCCCGTCTGTGGCCATTCCAATCTCCAACTTCCTCTTCACATGGCCACCTTCCCAGTGCATCTGTGTCCAAACTTTCCTCTTCTTATGAAGACATCAGGCACTAGATTAGGGCCCGTCCTAGTTGAGTGTGACATCATCCTAATGTGATTACACCTGCAGAGACCCTAGTTCCAAATAAGGTCCCATTCTGAGGTCCCAGGTGGACATGGATTTTTGGGAAATGCTATTGGACCCAGCACTCATTGTAACGGGGCCTCTGCAGACCTGATTCCGCTAAGGGTGGTGACACGGGAAGAGCGGCCTGAATTCTCCTGTGGCCCCCATGGAATCACAAGCCTCCCTTGTAAGAGGGAGGCCAGAGGGTCAGCGTCAGAAGAGAAGGTGCTGTGATGATGGAAGCCGAGGTTGGAGTGAAGCACTCTGAGGATGGACGAAGGGGCCATGAGCCCAGGAGTACAGGCAGCCTCTAGAAGCTGGAAAAGTCAAGGAGATGATTCTCCCCTGGAGGTTCCAGGAGCAACCAGCCCCGCCCACACCTTGACTTTAGCCCAGTGATGCTGATCTCAGATTTCTGACCTCCAGAACCGTAAGATGGAATGCTTAAGCTGTTTCCAGCTGCCAACCTTGTGGTCACTTGTTACCGCAGCCATGGGAAACCAGATGGATCCATGAAGAGCTGTGTCTGTGACACGGCGTCGGCAGGGCTGCAGAACCGGGCTCCTGCGCCGCCCTTCCAGGGGAAACAGCCATGAATGAGCCCTCAGGCAGCCAACTGTTTCCCTGCAGAGCACCCGGGCCCGGCAGGCAGCCGGCTCCCAGACCACACACGCTCCGCACAGTCCTGAGTCATCTGGCCTGAAGGTGCTTCCCTAGAGCCTCTTTACCGGAAATGGCCTGCGTTCGACCTGATTATTTTTCTAGCAATCGATGAACACTTCCCAGATGCAAAATTGGATAGTGGCCAGTTCCAGGCTGTGCATGGCCCAGGACGACCCATGCAAGAGCCTCCAGGGGGTTCTCTAGCCCGAGTGGTGTCACTGCATTCCCACTGTCCCCGAGCACCCACGGCATCACCGCCACCATCAGGGGAGCCTGAAGTGCCTGCAGAAGCTCTGGCCAGGCCCAGGTGGTGGACAGGAAGTCCAGTCATCCTTGGCATCCTGTGAACCGCTGCTTCTTGCATTTTTAATCTCGGCGGGTCCCACTTGGGTGTCTGAAAATGCAAATTCCTTATTTTCCCTAACAGGGCAGTTGAGGGGTGGGGTAGTACTTAACCTTGACAACAGGACATCTCTTGGTTTCTTTTTTTTTTTTTTTTTTTTTTCTGAGTTGGAGCCTCACTCTGTCGCCCAGACTGGAGTGCAGTGGTGCAATCTCAGCTCACTGCAACCTCCGCCTTCGGGGCTCAAGTGATTCTCCTGCCTCAGCCTCCCCAGTATTTGGGATTACAGGCATGTGCCACCATGCCCGGCTAATTTTTGTATTTTTAGTAGAGATGGGGTTTCATCATGTTGGCCAGACTGGTTTCAAACCCCTGATGTCAAGCAATCTGCCTGCCTCAGACTCCCAAAGTACTGGGATTACAGGCTTGTACCACCATGCCTGGCTAATTTTTGTATTTTTAGTAGAGATGGGGTTTCACCATGTTGGCCAGGCTGGTTTCAAACTCCTGACCTCAAGTGATCCGCCTGCCTCTGCCTCCCAAAGTGCTGATTACAGGCGTGAGCCACCATGCTCAGCCTCAGTCTCTCTATATCATCTCTGTTAATTTGCAGTGGTCTCTGCAGCAACTAGTCCACCCATGTGCACTCAGAGCCACTCAGCCCTCGCTCTTTCCCTCCTTCCTCTCCTCTCCCCCTAGATGAGTGGGAAGGAAGTTTAGGGACTTCATGGTTTTGCAGAGAGGCAAAGACGGAGCCCACCCACCGATCTTTTTACATGACAGGAGCCGTGATTAATTTCCCAGGGCTGTCCTAACAAACTGCGGCAAACTGGGTGGCTAACAATAGAGATGTGTTCTCTCCCGGTTCTGGAGGCCACAGGTCTGAAATCAAAGTGTCTGCAGAGCTGAGACAGGGAAGATCCTTCCTGCCTCTTCCAGCTTCCAGGGGCCCCAGGTGTTCCTTGGCTTGTGGCCGCATCACTCCCATGGCTGCCTCTGTCCTCGCATAGCCTTCTTCTCTTCTTATACGGACATTCATGGTTGCACTTAGGGCACACATGGTCATCCAGGATGGCCTCATCTCAAGACCTTCTATTGATTACAGCAAAGATACTTTTTCTTTTTCTTGTTTTTTTTTTTTTTTTGAGACAGAGTCTCACTCTGCTGCCAGGCTGGAGTGCGGTGGCCTGATCTCGGCTCACTGCAACCTCCGCCTCCCAGGTTCAAGTGATTCTCCTGCCTCAGCCTCCCGAATAGCTGGGACTACGGGCGTGAGCCACCGCGCCTGGCCCTTTTTTCACTGACTTTGTAAAACAATGGTTTTTTAAAAAAAACTTTTAATTTCCAGGGTACATGTGCAGGATGTGCAGGTTTGTTACTTAGGTAAATGTGTGTCACGAGGGTTTGTTGTACAGACTATTTCGTCACTCAGGTATTAAGCCCAGTATCCATGAGTTCTTCTTCCTGATCCCCTCCCCGCTCCCACCCTCCACCCTCCGACAGGCCCCAGTGGGTGGTGTTCCCTTCTATGCGCCCATGTCTTCTCATCGTTTAACTCCCACTTATCAGTGAGAACGTGCGATATTTGGTTTTCAGTTCCTGCGTTAGTTTGCCAAGGACCACAGGCCTGACTCTTGATGCAAAAGGGGTGCAAAGGATTTGGGCAACCCCGTTTCCCTCTCCATTGCTTCCCAGGGCTCTGGTCTCACTGAGAACTCTAAAAGCTAAACAAGTTGCTTTCCTGCTGAGGTTCTGCTAAGCTTTCCTAGTCCCCCGAGGCAGGTAGGGGCTCCAGCTGAGGAGGAAAAAGGTCGGCTAGCCAGAAATTCAAATGACGGAAAGACATCCCTCTGTTCTAAGAAATGGGATCCCCTGACGTCCACCGACCTGAGCAATGTCACCAATAGGAGGCCTCAGAAGAATTTTTAACATCAACCTTACAGGGGGTGGGGTTTATCCACAAGCACGTGTACCCATTTAAGTGGACAGCTGGATGAGGAACAGATGTCTATACCCGTCCAACTACCACCATGATACAGAATGTTCCCATCACGCCCATCTGCGTCCCACCTCCCCCAGCAACCATGGATCTGCTTTCTGTTGCTTTGCTGTAGACTTGCTTGCCTGTTCTAGAATATTCTGTAACTGGAAGCATATGGCATGGTCGAGGACTCCTTTTTTTTTTTTTTTTTTGAGATAGGGTCTCGCCCTGTCACCCAGGCTGGAGTGCACTGGCGTGATCTCAGCTCACTGCAACCTCCGCCTCCCAGATTCAAGCGATTCTCCTGCCCCAGCCTCCTGAGTAGCTGGGACTACAGGCAAGTGCCACCACGCCTGGCTAATTTTTGTATTTTTAGTAGAGATGGGGTTTCACCATGTTGGTCAGGCTGGTCTCGAACTCCTGACCTCGTGATCCACCCACCTCGGCCTCCCAAAGTGCTGGAATTACAGGCGTGAGCCACCACGCCCAGCTGGTTGAGGATTCTTGACTCCTCTCTTCCTTTCCTGCTCCCCTGAAACTGGTCCCACACCCGGTCCACTTGACGCAGGTAGAAGCCACATCAGTCCCTCCTTTCTCCTGCAGCCCATCCGCCATTTTGGTTGGGGGCTCTGGACTCAACCTATGGGGAGGCACTGTGGCCCAGTGGCCAGCTGCCCACCTCCCGGGTTTGGATCCTAGCCCACCATTTCCTCACTTGAGACACTGGGCATGTTCCTCAGGCTCTCCAGGGCTCAGGTTTCCTCCTCTGGGGAATGGGGATGAGAACATCAACCTCTGTTGACAACAGAGCAAACGACAACACTAAAAGTTCTGGCTGGGTTTGGTGGCTCACACCTATAATCCCAGCACTTTGGGAGTCCGAGGCAGGCAGACCATCTGAGGTCAGGAGTTCGAGACCAGCCTGGCCAACATGGTGAAACCCCGTCTCTACTAAAAATACAAAAATTAGCCAGGCGTGGTGGCACATGCCTGTAATCCCAGCTACTGGGGAGGCTGAGGCAGGAGAATTGCTTGAGCCCCGAAGGCAGAGGTTGCAGTGAGCTGAGATCGCACCACTGCACTCTAGCCTGGGTGACAGAATGAGACTCTGTCTCAAAAAAAAAGAAAAAAGTCAGCATTCCCTGAGGGTGAGCACAGTGAGCTCCCAGCCGGTCAAGCCTGGCCAATGAGGAAAGATTTTTAAATGAATGCAAATATATTTCTTTTTATGCTAAAATTAAAATTAATAATGCCTATTTCTTTTTTTTTTTTTGAGAGGGAGTCTCGCTCTGTCGCCCAGACTGGAGTGCAGTGGCTCGATCTTGGCTCGCTGCAAACTCCACCTCCCGGGTTCATGCCATTCTCCTGCCTCAGCCTCCCGAGTAGCTGGGACTACAGGCGCCCGCCACCACGCCTGGCTAATTTTTTGTATTTTTTTAGTAGAGACGGGATTTCACCGTGTTAGCCAGGATGGTCTCGATCTCCTGACCTAGTGATCTGCCCACCTCGGCCTCCCAAAGTGCTGGGATTACAGGCGTGAGTCACTGCGCCCGGCCAATAATGCCTATTTCGCTCGGTTGCTGTGAGGTTCTAATTAGGCATGTAAAATGCCTGGCTTTTTCTGTTTTTTAAAGAAAAACCTACACATGTTAATTATTTTAATTGTTCCTCTTCTCTGGTCTCCACTTTGCAGCCAGAATCATTATCTGAAAACCCAAGCCTGACCAGACACTTCCCTGCCCGTTAATGACCTTGGTTATCTTCATTAGTGGCAACTTTCTGGGTTCATCTCTCTCGACTGCACCCAACTCCCTGCCCCATACCCTCTCCACCCACCTGCAAGCACATGCACCCCTCTACGCAT
Source organism: Gorilla gorilla gorilla (assembly GCF_029281585.2). Taxonomy (NCBI): domain Eukaryota; kingdom Metazoa; phylum Chordata; class Mammalia; order Primates; family Hominidae; genus Gorilla; species Gorilla gorilla. Next base: position 115,311,084 of record NC_073242.2, on the reverse strand, counting down.
CAGCAGCACTAAGCTTTTTCCTTCTCTCTGAGCCCACAGGGGCCTTTTGTGCCACTGGACCTTTGCACATGCTCTCTCTCCACCCGGGAAACCCCACCTTTCAAGACCCAGCACCGATGTCACCTCCTCTGTGAAGGCATGTGGTTGGCAAGGTAGGCAGTTGCTTTTATCTTCTGTCTTCCTTAGCAGCATCTTGCTGTCATGCAAATTGCTTTGCTCACCTGTTAAAATAAATGAGGTGAACTGAATTATCGGTTCTGGTTCTCCACTCTGCTGTCTGTTCTACAGCCCAATGGCCTTGGGGTCTACCATGGCCTCGTGGTGGGCAAAGAGGACTTTCCGCCTCTTGACTTTGAGCTTAGCCACGTGACTTGCTTTGACTGATGGGCTTCCGCCATGGCCACAAGGAGAAAATGCCCCAGGCAATCCACCGGTCACAGAACAAAGTGTCCAGTAGAATTGGATCCATCCTGTAGCTTGAGCCCAGCATAGATCAGGTGACCCCACCCCACCCCGTTTTCCCAGATGATTTGCAGACAGAGAGCAAGAATAAAGCCACAGAGTTACGGGTGGTTTGTTACTCAGCATCACCGTGGCAATAGCTAACTGTGACAATTGTTCCATCTCCTCTTTTACTTCGAGCATCTATAAGCTGGCGACCACGTCCCACTCCCTGGGTATCCCCAGTACCAGCATAAGGCTGATATTTGAAGGGGAAGGAAATTTCAGAGGGCCCTGAGAAATACTGATTGTTAACTTCAGCCAGCAGGGAAAGAGACAGAAACAGGAAATCCAAGCACTGGCAGGCCCTCCCAAAGATAGCTTAGGGGCCAAGATCACAGGCCTGGTAATTGGACACCACAGATTGGAATTCCAGCAACTTCCTTCAGTTCACTGAGATGCCACTTCATCAGCCATGGAGGGCAGCTAAGAATCTTGTCAATCTCGCAGTGTTGTTGGGAGGATTAAATGATTGAATGTAGGCAAATCCCTGCGTATAGTGTTTGGCACGTTGTCAGTTCCTCGAAGATACTCCATCAAATTGATATTGGAGAGACATGCAAAGTAACCCAAGAACTGTACTTAGCAATGACAAGAACTGGAGAGCATTTATTCATGAAAAGTATCCTCTGGCAAGGGAAGTTTTGGAGCAGAATACACAACTTTAGAGAGAGGGCTTAGCAGGAGGATAAGGAAGGTGAACACACCGTTCCTGACGGAACACTCACCTTCAGGACCTTCCACGACCTTCCATGACCTCACGTCTCCTAAATTTCCAGGATTATCAAGTTTGTTCTTCTGATGATTCAAATCATAGAAACTACAATTGTGAGCTTAGGAAAAAAAAAATACTTAACTTCTGGTCTAGGTTTTATTCTGTTTCCTAATGATAACTGAAGGTAAGTCCAAACATGCAATTTTTTTCCAAACATGCATTTTTCAATTGATCTTTTCCTTCATGAGTCATCTCATGATTGACCTCATTATTTTAGAAAAATCATCTATTTTATGTATATCCCTAATGAAACTTCAACTTTTTACATATCTGCAAGCAAATAATATACATAAATTGGAATCAGACAGGCAATGCAACTAATCTAAAAGAAGACAAGAAAATGGGGAGAAAGTAACAAAGAAGAGATAAGACAAATTGAAAATCAAATAGCATGATAGCAGGTTTTAACCCAACTATATTGATTTATATTAAATGTAAATGTTCTAAACATTCCAACATAATGTAAGGTTGTCAGATTGTATGAAAAAGCAAGGCCCAACGGTATGCTGTCTACAAGAAACCAACTTTAACTACAAAGATATAAATAGGTTAAAAGTAAAGAGATGGAAAAATGTATACCATGCAACATGCTTATACTCACAAAATGAAAGCTGGAGTGGTGATATTAATATTAGACAAAGTAATATTTCCAGGGATAAAGATGGGTTTGTCATAATTACAAAAAGGCCAACTCATCAAGGATATAGAAAATTCCTAAATGTATATATGCCAAATAACACAGCTTTTTTTTTTTTTTTTGGAGACGGAGTCTTGCTCTGTTGCCCAGGCTGGAGTGCAGCGGTGCCATCTCGGCTCACTGCAAGCTCCACCTCCCGGGTTCGCACCATTCTCCTGCCTCAGCCTCCTGAGTAGCTGGGACTACAGGCGCCCTCCACCATGCCCGGCTAATTTTTTGTATTTTTAGTAGAGACGGAGTTTCACCATGTTAGCTAGGATGGTCTCGATCTCCTGACCTTGTGATCTGCCCGCCTCATGCCTGGCCAGCATTCTATATTATTGATCTATTTATCGACCTCAATACAAGTACCATACGGTGTTGCTAAGTTTTATAACAATTTTGAAGAGAACTGTAAATCTTCTAACTTCGGTCATGCTTTAAAGTTGTTTCGACTGTGTTTTATTTTTTCATATTTCCATACGTATTTTAGAATCCACTTAATTTCTACCAGAAAAAAAAAAAAGCTGCCGGGATTTTGATTGGGATTGCACTGACTCTATAGATCACTCTGGGGAGACCCTCAAATCCTGGCTTGTTAAATACAGTGTATTTATCCGTTTATTTGGGTCTTTCCTTTCATTCAGGTATGTTTGCAGTTTTCAATGTACAGGTCTTACACTGATTCGTCAGATTTGAGCCCAAGGATTTCATATTTTTATACTATTGTAAATGGTATTGTTAAAATCCTATTTTACAATTGTTCTTTTTTGGCATATGCAAACACAATTGATTATTGTGTATTGATCTTTTATCTGGCAAGCTTAGTACACTCACTTTTTAAAACATTTTTAAATTAAAAAAAATAGAGACGGGGTCTTGCTGTGTTGGCCAGTGTAGTCTCGAACTCCTGGCCTCAAGCAATCCTCCCACCTTGGCCTCCCAAAGTGCTGGGATTACAGATGTGAGCCACCATGCCCAGGCTACACTCACTTCTTAGTTCAGGGAGCTTTTTTGTAGATTCCACAAGATTTCCTACCTAGGTTTTCATGTTGCCTGCAAATAAGGAGGGTCCTACTTCTCTCTTTCCCATCCGAATGCCTTTTCTTTCTTTTTCTTGCCTATTACACTAGCTGGAGGTTCCATTACAGCACTGAGTAGTAGTGGTGGAGTGAACGTCCTTACCTTGCTCCAGACGTGGGTGGGAGCGTGCAGTCTGTCACCATCAATTATGATGTTAGCTGTGGATTTTTTTTTATAAATGTCCTGTGTTAGGTTGAAGCAGTTTCCTTCCCTCTCTAGTTTGTGGCGAGCTTATCTCATGAATGGATGCTGAATTTTGTCAAAAGCTGAATCTATTGAAATGATTACATGGCTCTTCTTTAGTCTGTTTATATCATGAATTATGTTGACTGATTTTGGTAAACTTTTAAACTTGGAATAATTTTAGGTTTTACAGAAAAGTTACAAAGCTAGCTAAGAGAGTTCCTGAATCCTCCTAGGGTTATAATCTAATTATTTTGTTTTGTTTTGTTTTGTTTTTGAGACAGAGTCTCGCTCTGTTGCCCAGGCTGGAGTGCAGTGGCATGATCTCAGCTCATTGCAACCTCTGCCTCCTGCGTTCAAGAGATTCTCCTGCCTCGGCCTGCTAAGTATGTGGGACTACAGGTGCCTGCCACCATGCCCTGCTAATTTTTGTATTTTTAGTAGAGATGGGATTTTACCATGTTGGCTAGGCTGGTCTCAAACACCCACCCTCAGGTGATCCTCCCTCCCCGGCCCCCCAACGTACTGGGATTCCAGGCATGAGCAATTCTCCTGCCTCAGCCTCCCTAGTAGCTGGTACTACAGGTTTGTGCCACCACGCCCAGATAATTTTTGTATTTTTAGTAGAGATAGGGTTTCACCATGTTGGCCAGGCTGGTCTCAAACTCCTGACCTCAGGTGATCCACCAGCCTCGGCCTCCCAAAGTGCTGGGATTAAGGCATGAGCCACCGCACCTGGACAAGAAAATATTTTATAATATTTTGATCTCTTAAAATTTGTTGAGATATAGTTTTTGGTTCAGATTATGGTCCAAGTGATTATCTTATGCATTTGAAAAGAATGTATATTCTAGAATACTGGGTGGAGTATTGTATAAATGTTAATTAGGTCAGTTAGTTGTTAAGTTTGTTTAAGCTTTCTATAATCTTACTGGTTTTCTGTCTTCTTATTTCATCAATTAGTGAGAAAGGAGTGTTGAAATATCCAACTGTCATTTGGATTTGTGTATTTCTCCTTTCAGTTCTATCAGTTTTTTCTTTACATACTGTAAAGCTGTTAGGCCGGGCGCGGTGGCTCAAGCCTGTAATCCCAGCACTTTGGGAGGCCAAGGCAGGTGGATCACCTGAGGTCGGGAGTTTGAGACCAGCCTGGCCAACATGGTGAAACCCTGTCTCTACAAAAATTATCTGGGCGTGGTGGCACAAACCTGTAGTATCAGCTACTCCAGAGGCTGAGGCAGAAGAATAGCTTGAACCCGGGAGGTGGAGGTTGAAGTGAGCCGAGATCACAACTGCACTCCAGCTGGGGCGACAGAGCGAGGCTCCATCTCAAAAAAAAAAAAAAAGAAAAAAGAGGCTGGGCACGGTGACTCATGACTGTAATCCCAGCACTTTGGGAGGCTGGGGTGAGTGGATCACCTGAGGTCAGGAGTTCAAGACCAGGCTGGCCAACATGGCAAAATCTCGTCTCTACTAAAAATACAAAAAAAAAAAAAAATAGCTGGGCGTAGTGGCGAGCACCTGTAATCCCAGCTATTTGGGAGGCTGAGGCAGGAGAATTTCTTGAACTCAGGAAGCAGATGTTGCAGTGAACTGAGATCGTACCATTGCACTCCAGCCTGGGTGACAGAACAAGGCTGTCTCAAAAACAAAACAAAACAAAAAGAATACAGTCTAGAAATAGACCCACATGGTCAATTTTTTCGCAAGGGGCAGAGGCAAATTCAATGGGGACAGGAGAGTATTTTCAACACGTGGAAGAACCGGATATCATTCATATGCAAAAAATTACCTTCGATCTCTACCTCCTCCCACACAAAAGTTAACTCAGTCAAATCAGATACCTAAATGTAAAGGCTAACACTATAAAGCTTCTAGTAGAAAACACAGAAGAACATTTGTGAGCTTAGGTTAGGCAAAGATTTCTTGAGTTTTTAATGGGTACAGAAATTGGCCAGGTGTGGTGGCTCACACCTGTAATCCCAGCACTTTGGGTAGGCCAAGGCGGGCGGATCACTTGAGGTCAGGAGTTCGAGACCAGCCTGGCCAACATGGTGAAACCCATCTCTACCAAAAAGACAAAAATCAGCTGGGTGTGGTGGTGGTGCACGCTTGTAATCCCAGCTACTTGGGAGGCTGTAGTGGGAGGATCACTTGAGTCTGGGAGATGGAGGCTGCAATGAGCCCTGATAGTGCCACTGCACTCCAGCCTGGGTGACAAGGCAAGGCAGTGTCTCCAATAAGAGAGTAAGCGTGCCTGCACCTGCAGGGGTGAAGTGCTTCTGACACACCCCCCTGCCTGGATAGGGTCCCGGGGTAGCCCTGTGTGGCAGATTTCTGAGATGAATCCTAATGACAGGAGGTTGAGGAGTTTCCACCTCCTTTCCAGCACTAAGGAAGGGGTGGGGACTCGGAACTCTCTGACTCAGTCTGGCTTCCCATGGCACAGACGAGGTCAGCTGAAGAGAAGGTTAGAAAGTTCCCATGAGTGATCCAATCCTGCTCCATCTTCAGAAGGATCCAGCGTTGCGGAGCGGGAGAGATGGCAGCTGTCCACGCAGAAGGACGTGTCTGCCTTCCCAGAATTCCTAATCAAAACAACACACTATAAATGTGCAGACTTTTCAAGGAAACCGTTCTTTACTGACGTTTCCTACCACGCCGTTGCAGTCGTCTGAGACAGCACTAACTCAGCCTTTACGTGAGGTTTCCGTGAAGGGCGTCTGCTGGCGTAGTGGCTGGATCTGTCACCGTGAGGAAGCGCTACCAAAATGGGCCCAGGCCGGAATCCTTGCTGTGTGTCCCCCGGGAGTCTGTTCCCTCCTCCAGGACTCACCTCCCTCCTCTGTAAATGAGAATAATAAACACTATCGGCCTCGCAGGGCCGCAGCGAGATGAAGGAGAGGTCGTAGGAAGTGCTTCATAAATGCTAAGTGCTTAATGGTCAGTGTGCAAGCGTTTAATCCATAGGAGCTCTTGTTATGGTTATTATTAATATTAAATATTAATATTTAGAATATAGATTCTTGGCTGTACGCGCTTCACCCAAGCACTTTGACTCCCTGGATGAGTGGCGCCCTGCTGACTGAGAGCCCCAGTGGCCTCCCAGCATTGTTCGGGCTGGCTGGGGTTCCACTCAGATCAGTGCGTGGTGCCCCAAGCGCAGGAGTCCAGGAGTGACTCTCAGCTCTGCCCACCTAACGCCGCCCTCTTCCTCCCGGCACCGCAGCTTCTCCACGTGTAACATGGCTAGGGGCGGCTCCCGCATTTCCAACGGAGAGCAGCACTGACGCCAGCAAAACACGCGAAATGGAAATGGAAGGTGAGGAGCACGCATGTGCCCCGGAGAGCTGAGGCCTTGGAGGGGACTCCTGTGACGCTGTAAAGGAGGAAGTTCCTGCATGGAGGTCGGCTGCCTTCCCGGGTCCCTGTGATGTCAGGATGTGCTGAGCCCTGCCACGCTCTCAGCCACTGGCTCCCACACAGGTTGGTGTTATGAAAATAAAAACTATGGAGGTTTGGCTGCACAGAATGGATAAGCCTGTCCTGTCCTGCTCACCCTGCATCTGCCACTGAATGCAACCGAAACCCTGAAGAGAGTGCGGGAGCTGCCATCGAGGGCCTCTGGAGAGTACACGCAGCAGACAGATTGGGGAAGGCAGCAGAACTCGGGTACCTCCCAGCCTTCGGAGCTCCCAGGCTCTTCCCTCCCAGCCTAAACCTCAACGCAGCAGGAAACCTTCCCAAAGAGCATCTTCAGTCCCAGATGCTTTCCCTGGCAAATTCCACCAAACATCTAAAGAAGAAACAACCAAATCTACACAATGTCTCCGAGATAATAAAAGAGAAGAGGATACTTCCCCATTCATCTTATGAGGACAGCATTACCTTGATACCAAAACCACACAAAGACAGTCCAAGAAAAGAAATGCATGCAGACCAATGTCCATCAGGAGCATAGATGTGAAAATCTTCACCAATCTACTAGCAAGTTGTATTCAATAATATATATATTTGCTAATATTTTGGTCATAGGTCATACAACCCCATGACCAAGTGGGGTTTATTTGGGGAAGGCAAGGCTGGTGCAACATTTTTTAAAAATCAATCAAAGTTGCGTGCAGTAGCTCACACCTGTAATCCCAGCATTTTGGGAAGCTGATGTGGGAGGATCACTTGTGGCCAGGAGTTTGAGACCAGCCTGGGCAACACAGCAAGACCCCATCTCTACAAAAAAATTTTAAAAGTGAGCTTGGCATGTACCTGTAGTCCCAGGTACTTGGGGGGCTGAGGCTGGAGGATTCCTTGAGCCCAGGTGCTTGAGGCTGCAGTGAGTGGTGCCACTGCACTCCAGCCTGAGCGACAGAGTGAGACTCTGTCTCTAAACAAAAATTTAAAAATAAATTTATAACAATAAAAAAACTATCAATTAATCCATCATATTAACAGACTAAATAAGAAAAACCACATGATCATACCAACTGACGCAGAAAAAACATCTGACAAAGTTCAACATCCATTCATGATTAAAAAAAAAACTCTCAGAAAACCAGGGTAGAACAAGAGCAGAAGGCCACTTCCTTAATCTTTTTTTCTTTGAGACCGAGTTTCACTCTTGTTGCCCAGGCTGGAGTGCAATGACATGATCTCAGCTCACTGCAACCTCTGCCTCCCAGGTTCAAGCAATTCTCCTGCCTCAGCCTCCTGAGTAGCTGGGATTACAGGCGCACGCCACCACACCCGGCTAATTTTTTGTAATTCAGCAGACACAAGGTCTCACCATATTGGCCAGGCTGGTCTTGAACTCCTGACCTCAGGTGATCCACCTGCCTTGGCCTCCCAAAGTGCTGGGATTACAGGCCTGAATCACCGTGCCCGGCTTCCATAATCTTGTAAAGGGTATCCATAAAAACTCCACAGCTAGCATCGGACTGACTTCATGGGCAAAGAGAATGCTTCCCTTGAGGTCATGAAAAGACAATTTATAAACTCTTACCATTCCCAGTCCACATCTTATCTGGAGGCCCAGCCAATGAACTACAACAAGAAAAAAGAAATCCAAGGCACATGGACCTGAAAGGAAAGAATAAAACTCTCCATATTTGCATATAACATAATTCTCTATGTAGAAAATCTTAAGGAAACTATTTAAAAAGCTTAGGCTGGGCCAAGTGTGGTGGCTCACACCTGTAATCCCAGCACTTTGGGATGCCAAGGTGGCGGATTACTTGAGCTCAGGAGTTCGAGACCAGCCTGGGCAACATGGTGAGACCCCCATCTCTGCAAAAAAAAAAAAAATTAGCTGAGCATGGTGGTGCATGCCTGTGGTCTCACCTACTCAGGAGGCTGAGGTGGGAGGACTGCTTGAACCCAGAAAGTTGAGGCTGCAGCCAGCTGTGATTGCACCACTGCACTCCAGCCTGGGTGACAGATTGTTAATATGATGGATTACATTGATCGATTTTTTTTAATTTTTATAAATTTATTTTATGTTTTACTTGTTTTTTTAGAGACAGAGTCTCACTCTCTTGCCCAGGCTGGAGTGCAGTGGCACCACTCACTGCAGCCTTAAACTCTGAGGCTCAAACAAGACGCTGTCCAAATGAACAAACAAAAAAGCTTATTGAAATAATGAGTTTAACAAGATCTCAGGACATAAGGCCAACAGACAAAAAAAAAATCATATTTCTATATACTAGCAATGAAAAATAGATAAATGATAAAAATGTTAAACCCATTTACAACAGCTCTCCAAAAATGAAATACTCAGGTATAAATCTGACGAAACTTGAGGATGATCTGTATGCTTTATCAAAATGCTGACAAAAGAAATCAAAGGCCTAAAAACAGAGATATACTGTGTTTACGGATTGGAGGGCTCAAATATAACTATGCTGTAAATTATCCCCAAATCGATGTGGAGGTTTAACACAATTCTAGTCAAAATTCCAGCATGACTTTTTGTAGACAGTAAAAATTGATGTGGAAAAGCAAAGGATCTGGAATAGAAAAAAATGATTTTGAAAAAAATAGAATTCAACATCTACTGCCCAGCCAGACCCTCCTCTGGGCTCTGCTCTGTGACTCGGAGGACCCCTGCCTTTTCCCAGTTACCGATGTCTTGCTTTCTCCCACTGGTTGCAAACTCTCTAAGACAAGAGCTGTCAAAATGCTCACCTCCTTTCATTTTTGATCTCCCTGCAAGTACAGGCAATGCCTGGCACAGAGTTGGGGCTCAATACGTGTTTGATGAATGAATACATAAATACACTTGCAATTGGTCCGAGATCTGATTCTGGTAATGGTTGACAGTTGACTCAGGGCAAGTATTTCTGGGGGTGAAAAAAAGCTTGTTTGTGTGGTAAAGACCTTGGCCAGACGAGATCCTTGGTGATCCTGAGATCCTTGCTTCCCTCTCAGTACTCCAGACAGATGTCTCTTTAGCCTTACAGTAATCGTGATAGAGTGAGAAGGCTTCTGCAGATGTAGTTATTAACTATCAATTAGGATTCAGGCTGGAGGCGTGGAGGGTTTGGAAAAATGTTTTCAGATTATTTTCCAAGTGTTTGATGAAACCCCAAGATACTTTTCCCAGACATATTTTCCCCCGAAGCTGGAAACCCGTGAGTATTTAAAGGAGAATTTAATCTTAGGGGTTACAGTTTGCTTTTGCTGCGCTCATGTGAATGGAATGGTGTGCAATGCCCAAGAGGTCTGTGGCCCTGTATTTTACACGCGGAATTAGACGCTTGCATTTCAAATGCATGCAACTGAATCTCGCATTAATCCGCAAACCAGTACTTGACTTTCAAGAGGGTATATAAACTTGGCAAATGTGCCTCTCAATTACTGGAATCAAGATAAGCCTGCTGGGTTGTAACAAGGCCCAGGCGCAGGCCTCAGAGAACCCAGGACCTCTGGTCGTCAGAGAAGTGGAGGATGGGAGAGAGACATGACGCCGGCGTCTCTGGGCTTGCATGGAGACACGGAAGGAGAAAAGAGTTTCCCATTTGAAACGTAAAAACTGTCCATTGCAGAAAACTGGGAATACACAGACAAACAGATGGAGGGCAAACAATCCCACAAAGACAACCCTTGGAGGCCAAGCTCACACTTGTAATCCCAGCACTTTGGGAGGCTGAAGCAGGCAGATCACTTGAGGTCACGAGTTTGAGACCAGCCTGGCCAACATGGTGAAACCCTGTCTCTACTAAAATTACAAAAATTAGCCGGGCGTGGTGGCGGACACCTGTAATCCCAGCTACTCGGGAGGCTGAGGCAGCAGAATCATTTGAACCTGAGAGGCGGAGGTTGCCGTGAGCCGATATCGGGCCATTGCACTCCAGCCTGGGAGAGTGAGACTCTGTCTCAAACAAAATAAATAAATAATAAAATAAATAAATAAATAAAACAAAGACAACTTTTGGTGATATTTTAGACCACGACATTTCCTTCCACTCTTTTTATCCCCCTGCATTTTGGGAATTGCTGTTCAGGGCAGCTGAAATGAGAGGTGGGGCTTCGTGATCAATCTGCCATGTATCCTCATGTTAAAGCCTGAGGGGCGCCCAGAGACTTGGTTAATTGTGAAGACTTAGCGTCAGCTGTCAGCCAGGCATCTGATGACTCAGTGAGTAGACGGAAAGGAAAGGGCTTTATCTAGTTCAGAACTGCAAGTACCTGCTGTTTTGAGAATAATTTATTAGTGAAGATAGCATTATCAAAGTGGGCATGCTCTGGATATATGTCTGTGAGCTTAAATCCCCTCTAGTCCATTTCAACACAAAGCAACTTGAAGCACATCAGAAAGTTTGCATTAATCCTGCAGCATTTAAAACTGTGACAGAAGCTCCCTGACTCTCAGGTGGCCTGTGGGAGTGGAATTGGGAGCACTGTGCAATGGTGGCCACTCCTGCTAACAGGCGCCTGCCTGGGACCCCGCAGTCCTACTCAGGAGGATGCACCCATGAGAAAGGACACAAGCCCTCCACAAGGCACACTGAGAACGCTCTTAACAGCCCCAACTGCAACAAGAGATGCCATCTGCAGTGGAACAGACAAGCACATCGTGGCACATCTATAAAATGCAACATTACTCCAAAGTGAGAAAGCAAAACTAACTCCTGGCACCCGCCACCGCTGGAGAGATTTCAGAGAAGCAGCGTAGAGAGAAGAACACGGAGGGCAGGACACATGGCACCGTGCGATGCCATGGAGAGGAAGCGCAGAAGTCACAGTGACCCACGCCGTGGTTCTCAGCCAGGGTGACTGTGTCCCCAGGGTGTATTTAGCAATGTCTGGAGACATGTTTGGTTGTCACGATGGAGGGGGTGGGTGCATCTAGTATCTAGTAGGTCAGGGCCAGGGACACAGGAAACATCCTACAGTGCCCACCACAGCCACCACCCCCTAGAATTATTGGCCCCAAATGGCAATCAATAGTGCCGAGGTTGAGAAGCTGATGTACGGCGACAAGCATCAGGTTAGCGTCAGGGATGGGGAGAGCAGGAGGGAGTGAGCTCGGGGCCTCCGCGGTGTGGAAATGTTCTATACACTTACACACGTCTAAATGTGTAAAAAGCCACTGAGGTGTACACGTGCGATTTGTGCACTTTGCCACACACACACACACACACTCTCTCTCTCTATCACACCCCAGATCCACAGCATTCCCCAGCAAAGCCATGGCTCATGGTTTTGTGTTCCATCACCTCCCGCGCCCCTCTCATTTAAATAGGACAGAACATCTGAGTCAAAGCATCCCTTTTACTAAGTGAAATGAAAGGGTTTGGCTCGCGGGGATTCCAAGGCAAATCTGAACCATATGAACATGCAGACTCATGGTAGACACTTGGCTCTTGCACAACTTCCTCCAGCCCGCCGCCGTCGCGGTGAGCGAGCACACGCAGGCAGCAGCAATGACGGGCGCCTGAGGCTTTATGGGCCCTGGCATCACTGCCGTCGAGAGCTCATCATTTCCGTGAAAAAGGTGCCGGGCCCAGCCCGTCCCTGTTGCTCCATCAGCCGCAAACCTGCCTCAGGATGTCAACAACTGGGCAGCGTCCAGAGACCCAGGGGCTCATCTGCTCAGTGGGCCAGTGGGTCAGTCTCGAGGAGCTGACCGTGGTTTGTGCTTGTGTTCCATGCACGACCTGACTCAGTCTAGTCCAGGGCAAAACTGGGCTGGAGGAACGCCCTGGCCAGACGCTGCCGAAGATGTTTTGCTGTGGCTGCCACTCCTTGGAGAAAAAGCAAATTTGGAAGCTTTGACCCAAGAGGTGGAATGGCTGCTTATTTATTCTCATTTTCTCTCTTTTTTTTTTTTTTTTGAGATGGAGTCTCACTCTGTCGCCCAGGCTGGAGTGCAGTGGCGCAATCTCAGCTCACTGCAACCTCAGCCTCCCAGGTTCAAGAGATTTTCCTGCCTCAGCCACTAGAGTAGCTGGGATTACAGGCGCATGCCACCACTCCTGGCTAATTTTTGTATTTTTCGTAGAGACGGGGGTTTCACCATGTTGGCCAGGCTGGTCTTGAACTCCTGACCTCAGATGATCCACCTGCCTCGGCCTCCCAAAGTGCTGGGATTACAGGCGTAATGAGGCTCGGCCTTATTTTCTTTCGGTGAATTTTATTTTCTCTTTGGCTCATATTAATATACTGTCACCATGAGAATTAACGAGACCAGAATGCTGAAACAGATTTGGCTTCAGGAGGAAAAGACTCCGAAGTCAAAGTCAAGGTGGGTTTGCTGTGTAACCTTCAGGCACTGAAGACCTGAGCCATACAGCTTGTGAACGTCAGACGGGCTTTCAAGCCGCATAGAAGACATCTTCACGTTTCCAAAATGAATTTCTAAAATGCAAACCATATCTCAACACCGAAACCTTCAGAATTCCAGGGTAAACTCTGCTTTAAATGTAAATTGCAGAAAAGAAATAGAGACCCACTCCCAGCAGAGATGACAGGGCTAGGGTTGAGGACGCTGATTTCAGGGGCTGGTAATGACCAAGAGCAGCCTAGCATCGTGGCCTGGCCATCGCCACAGGGCTGTCTCCCTGGAAAGATGAGGCCAAAACAAAGCCACCCCCACGCCCTCCACCTCCCTGCTCATTCCCTCTCACTCTCCCCTCTCTTCTCAGTTGCTTCTCCCCTCTACATTTTCCTTTTATTACTGTTTTTAACGTTTGTTGTTTTTTTTTTAGTAGAGACAAAGTCTCATTATTTCACCCAGGCTGGTGTCAAACTCCTGGACTCAAATGATCCTCCTGCCCTGGGCTCCCAGAGTGTTGGGATTACAAGCGTGAGCCGCCTGCCTAGCTCACATTTTCCTTCTCCTGACCTTCTCTTCCATTTCCTTTACCTGCTTAGCCTCACCCTTTCCATCCCCTAACTGGCCTCAATACAGAGTCAAAGCATACTTTCAGTTGTTTGCTGTATTTACCAAATGAAGTGTGTGTTTTCTTCTCAGTTATAAACGTGGGTGGGTTGAAGCTTTATCGTTCTATTCCTTTGCAAACAAATCTTAGGTTGCTCCAAATCTGAGGTTGGATGCCGGCTTTGAATGGTTCTTCTTGTGCACTAGTGACTGTGAGTATTTTTTAAAGTCCCTTTGTAGATGGAAAGGAGGGGACTTCCAGGAAAGCAGAGGGAATGCACATGCAGCCAGCTCTGGAGGACGTGTCTGAGTAAAAGGAAGACAGCAGAGGGAAAGGCTTCCTAGCTCCTCTGGGATAACTGGCTCTGGAACAGTCTTCACCTGGTTGCCCAATACCCTCGTGCTGTTTTTCGGTGGGAACTTAGGAGTGAACGTCTGTCTACCCTGGTGGTCCCTGACCAGACAGGACACACTATCTCAGTGCTGAACTAGCACTGTCTGGCTTGATCAGAGTACCCAGAGGGTTGGGATTCTAACGAGGGATGGGGCAGGCAGGGGCACAGGTCCAGGTAGGCGCGTGACCAAGGTCCCGAAGGCTGGCTGCCCAGAATTGAGGCCCCAGCCCCAGGCCCTCCTGGGTGCTCCCTAACGGCCTGCTCTGCCAGGGCTCCCTGGTGTGCTTCCTGCCCAGGAGGGCACAACCAGCGGGCAGCTATGGTCATCACTCACGTGCACCTGTGGGCCCACTGCTGAGGGTCCCTGTTCAGACCTCACTGGGCGTGGTGTTGCATCTGCCAGAGTGGACGCTGCGATGTCAGGCAGGTGGTACATTCACTGGGCATGGACTGCAGCCCCTCCTCCCCCAGGCATGGCAGGGGCCCTCTGAGGAGTGCCAGGGCCACCGTGACTGAGCATCAGCTGTGCTAATGGATCACACCTGCTACCTTGCTTACTCCTGCCCCTGGGCCTAGGTGACAGGGCCTAGGTGACAGTGCCACTCCCAGCCACTACCCAGAGGAGGCACTGGACCACCTGTCCAAGGCCATGTGGCTGGTTCACAGCAGGTGAGGATGGAATGCAGGCACCCGACTATTTAATCATTGTGCTACTTTGCTCTTTTTTTTTTTTTTTTTTGCTTTAATGCTGCAAGCACTGAGGCATCATGCACATCTTTCTCCTTCTGTTCCTCTGCAATATCCACTGGGCTCTGTCTGCCATTCCAGTTTACTCCTAAGCACCAGTGATGACCTCGTCAAGCAGGGTGGGCTGCAGGGAGTGGACACCGGGTATGAAAGGGTGTGAACACCTGCCTGCAGCACAGAGGAGGGGCCCCAAGCATAGGTGCTGGGCAGGTGCCAAGTCCCCAGCTGCACAATGTAGACAGAAACTATGCATGGGCTTGGCAGAGGACCAAATGCCTGGCAAAAGCTCAGCAGCAGCCCTGGCCCGCAGAAAGTCCTGTGTGTTTGCTGTTAATCTCTCTCAAATGAAAGGTGCCAAACCTGTAGCCAGAGGAGGAAGTGTCCTGGAGAGGGGATGGAGGCAGGAAAGCTGGAGGGAGGTGCTGGTGGGGGAGGCCCACAGGAACACCCTAAGGTAGCCACTGAGGGTGCTGCTGTGGGCTGCTGGTCCCCTGTAGCTCAACATCTGATTTCCATGGACACACTCCAGGTCTCAGACCCTAGCCTCAGAAGCAGGCCCGGCTGCACCCTTCTTTCGGTCACAGCAGAGGACCCCACTGAAGACTGCACTCCGGCGCTGTGAGGTGTGGCCTCCCAGTGTGGCAGGGAGCGTTTGTAGCCACAGGAAACAGGGACATCTTCCTAGAGAGTGAACTTTACTCATTGCAAAGCTAATATACTTTTTCAAAAATATGACAATTAATTGTTTTTGGAGACCAAGTGTCACTCGGTCGCCCAGGCTGGAGTGCAGTGGCGCAATCTCACATCACTGCAACCTCTGTCTTCCGGGTTCAAGTGATTTTCCTGCCTCAGTCTCCCAAGTAGCTGGGACTACAGGTGCATGCCACCATGCCTGGCTAATTTTTGTATTTTTAGGAGAGATGGGGTTTCATCATGTTGGCCAGGCTGGTCTCCAACTCCTGAGTTCAGGCAGTCAGCCTGCCTCAGCCACCCAAAGTGCGGGGATTACAGGCATGAGCCACCACAAAGCCAAAAATATGACACATTTTATGTCACTGTATTAGCCCTAAGGGGGCACCGCTCACCTGCCAGGATGCCAAGGGTGCATATTTCAATGGAAAATTGAGGCACTGACTTCTCTCTGCAGAGCCCAGGAGTAAACTGTGTGTGATAAAATAAGACAAGAATGTCAGGGTCTCTTGCCAGCCCCACGGGTATCAGAAGCTCTACTTTAAGCAGCAATAAATAAGTGGTTACCTGTGCAGAGAGGGACAGACAGGTCAGCTGCGCTGAGTCCCAGACCTGTGCCTTCTGATGGAAACAGGAGGAATGAAGCAGAGACGGGGTCCTCAGATCTGGAAGTCAATCAGCACCTTACAGAGAGGCTTTCAGTCTTTTGAAGCAGAGGAAGAATTTTTTTGTTAAATCAAATGGAGAATACCATCATACTCAGAAAATAGGCAAAAATAATTGCTTTCTTTGAAGGACACGTGGGAAGTCCAAGGTCAGGTTTATTAGACCCAACCCAAGAAAGCCAAGGCTATACCTCGAAAACCAGGGCATGTGGCCTGATCCCATGAACCAAAACACACTCCAGAGGGGTTGTTAAAAAAACAAAACCAAATAATAGGGGAAAAAGAAAGAAAAAAGACACAGTTAGATTTTGTCTAGTTCTCAAATGTGCCAACAACACAGGCACCCCTCAGAAATTTCCTATCAGGGGACTTTTCAAATACACAAACACAACTGAGCAGTGTATCGGCTTGAAACAGGCAGCATAAATGAAGCTACTCTAATGTTTTCGTTATTAGAAAATCAAACAATAAACACTTTCCCCCAAAACAGAGCAAGAACTTAAACGGGAGTCTATGAGAAAATGAAAGTGATAAAAGTTTTTATAGGCCGTCCACGGTGGCTCACACCTGTGATCCCAGCACTTTGGGAATTCGAGGTGGGTGGATCCCTTGAGGCCAGGTGTTCAAGACCATCCTGGCCAACATGGTGAAACCCTATCTCTACTAACAATACAAAAATTAGCTGGGTGTGGTGGCGTGCACCTCTAATCCCGGCTACTAGGGAGGCTGAGGAGGGAGAATCGCTTGAACCCGGTAGGCGGAGGTTGCAGTGAGCCAAGACCACACCACCGCACTCCAGCCTGGGCTACAGAGTGGGACTCTGTCAAAAAAAAAAAAAAATTATAGAAAATATCTTAAGCATATCACTGTGTGAAATCCTAGAGTCAAAATAAAATAGTTTGCAAATCCCACAGCAGCAAGCACTGTGTAAACTCCCTTTACTGAAAATACAGCACAGAACAGTGATTTCCAGGTTTGCTTACTTGCCAGTTGTTTCCAAGGAAGGGCCACTTGACAAAATACTACTGTCTTCAGCAAATCAGTGCCTAGCAAATGACCCCGTATCCTGACCACAGAACAACAGGAGACACGACTAAATCTGTGAAACAAAATGCATGTACGACCAAGAAGCAAACGTACAATTTAAGTCCCACTGGAAAAAATGTACACTTGCTCATTAAAATGATGTAACATGTCTTATTGAGGTGGGGGATGAGGAAAGGGAGGGAAACAATCAGAAAAGAGAATGAAGCATTTGGTCACTAGTTCATAAAGGAACATCACCATGAGGTAAAGCCAGCAGATGCCATCGGGTGCATTTCATTTTCGAGCAAGTTAATTTTTCCCCAAAAGGTGTAAATAAGATGGGAACGGCCAGTCTAAAAGATGAATAACACTAAAACAAACAAACAAACAAACAAATAAAAACAACAACAAAAAAACCCAATTCCTAGGAAGCCAGAGAAAATGTCTGAAGAAGGCAGAACAGTGTCTGCTCGGTGACTTTCGCTATGACTGATTTTAAAGGAAAAACATGCCGGGCGCATTGGCTCATGCCTGTAATTCCAGCACTTTGGGAGGCCGAGGTGCATGGATCACGAGGTCGGGAGTTCAAGACCAGTCTGGCCAACATGGCGAAACCCCGTCTCTACCAAAAATACAAAAATTATCTGGGTGTGGTGGCAGGTGCCTGTAATCCCAGCTACTCGAGAGGCTGAGGTAGGAGAATCACTTGAACCCAGGAGGTGAAGGTTGCGGTGAGTTGAGATTATGCCATTGTACTCCAGCCTGGACAACAAGAGCAAGACTCTGTCTCAGAGAAAACAAAAAAACAAACGAACAAACAAAAAAACAATAAAATAAAGGAAACACAAAACACTTCGTGTAGAGTTGACTATTACCACTTGGCCTTGCTAGACACGGATTTTAAAAACACTAACATTTTGGTCTAATCTCTTTTAAGTCCACTGACCCTCAGGAAATTGGTATAGAGATACTGTCTTCACTAGGCTCAGTCAAGATATTTTTCATTCTTGAGCCAGAGAAGTACCAGAAAAACTGTGAGTCTTCTGTCTCTTGCTGTTTTTAGTTCTTTTGATGCACTCAGCACTTCCAAAGAGAAATGAAGCCAAGAGACTGCTGTGTCCACACTGCCACAACTTGCTCATCATTGACTCATGAACGTGAGTTGGCTGTACAATACTAGCTCACTGGTTTATTGGGTTATTTCCCATAGTTCAAAAGCCACTGACTTGGACTATGCTTGTCACTTTGTAACCAGTTGGCCTGGTCAAGTATAAGCAGTCTATGACAGCAATAATCAGAAACGTCACCAAATAAAAGACATTCTAAGATGATGCCTTTGCTGACTGCAAAGTTCCTGCTCACGTTGCCCACACATTAGACTAGGATGGTATGACCAATGACATCAAGCAGTGAAAGCAGGGGCTGGGCACGGTGGCTCACGCCTGTAATCCCAGCATGTTGGGAGGCCGAGGCAGGTGGATCACCTGAGGTCAGGAGTTCGAGACAAGCTTGACCAACATGGTGAAACGTCGTCTCTACTAAAAATACAAAATTAGCCGGGTGTGGTGGCACATGCAGAACAATCACTTGAACCTGGGTGGTGGAGGTTGCGGTGACCTGAGATCGCACCGCTGCACTCCAGCCTGGGCAACGAGGGCAAAACTCCATCTCAAAAAAAAAAAAAAAAAGAGTGAGAGAGAAATGAAAGCAGAATGCCACTGTGAACCACTTGGGCAGCTGAACCATAGTTACACCAATGGAGGCCAGAATGACCTCCATTCTCCATCCTGCCTCAAACACACAGGGGCTTGCACTTTCTTGGCTAGTGGACAAATAACATACCAACCAGGTAAACTTCATGACATCTTCCCTGTAAGAGAACTTCCAAGTCTTGTTGTCAACAACTGACAAATGCGAGGAAAATCTCCCTATAACATACTAAAAATGTAACCATTCACTGATTTAAATGCCACCTACAAAGGCATGTTAAATGATAATGAAGGAAAATCACTAAGTCTGTAGCCTCAGCACCAAGGTTAATGAGCAAAGTTCCCGAAGTAAATAACCTAAAGTTAGGAAACCGTACTATGAAACTTACAAAAACATTAAATGTTGCAACATAAAATAGAAACGTTGTACGTTAGGGTTCTCTAGAGGGACAGAACCTATAGGTAAATGTATATATAAAGGGAGTTTATTAAGGAGTATTGACTTACAAGAAGGGGTCCCACAGTAGGCCGTCTGCAGGCTGAGGAGCAAGGAAGCTAATCCAAGTCCCAAAACTGAAGAACTTGGAGTCCGATGTTCAAGGGCAGGAAGCATCCAGCACAGGAGAAAGATGGAGGCCACAAGACTAGTCTAGTCTTTCCACATTCTCCTGCCTGCTTTTATTCCGGCCACGCTGGCAGCTGATTAGATGGTGCCCACCCAGACTGAGGGTGGGTCTGCCTCTCCCAGCCCACTGACACAAATGTTAATCTCCTTTGGCAACACCCTCACAGACACACCCAGAAACAATACTTTGCATCCTTCAATCCAATCAAGTTGACACTCCATATTAACCATCACAAGTTGAGTGCAAAATCTCAAGAACAGCTAACAGGGACAGACCCAAAATTCACCGGGACCCTAGAAAATGTCTGGATTTGCCAGAATCACCTAATTCTGTATCCCTGGGCCAATTATTCACTTGAGGGACCATATTCTGCCCCGCTCTGGGCTTCCCTGTCTGTGGCTGGGTGTGTGCTGATCCTGCCTGAGCAAAACAAAACTTGGGCAGCCGCCACACGTTCATCACGAATACAGCCTCAGGAGTCAGGCGGCATGAGATTATGGGCTCCGTTTGTGTCCCCCCCCCAGTATTCATCTTTGAAGCCTGAACCCCCGGTGGAATACTAGGAAGTGGGGCCTTTTAGGTGTGGATGAAATCACAAAGGTGGAGGCCCACAGTGGGATGAGTGTCCTTGTAAGAGAAACAGACCAGGGCTCACCACTCTGCCCTGTGAAGACATAGTGAGAAAGTGGCTGTCTCCAAGCCAAGAAGCAGGCCTTCCCCAGACAGGTCTGCTGGCATCTGCTCTTGGACTTCTAGCCTCTAGAACTGTGAGAAATAAATGTTTGTTGTCTAAGCCACTCAGACTATGGTATTTTTGTTCTAACAGCCCAAAACAACACAGGGGTTTTGCAGGCTGTCTAGCTAGCACTAGCTTGCATCTTTCTATCAGCATAGATGGGTTAACAGAGAAGCCCTTTGCTGCCTGCCAGGGAGTTGAATTTAAAAAGGCCAGGTACACCAGACAGGGCAGCACCCCTCAGAGCAGATGTTATTGCCAGCTGTCACTGGCAGACCAAGATACGGCAACGTCCCATTGGAGAGAATCTCTAGCCACTCTTCAAAGGGACTGGGGAACTTTCAAAGGCAATTTTAGAGCACAATCATTTCCAACATATTTTGAGGTTGACAAAATATGTATCTTAGCAAATGAAAGATGATAGAGAAACCACTGAACGGTATCTGAGAGAAACCTTCTATCTGCATATACAGGACAGCTTTTAAGATTCAGAAGCAGGTTGGTGGACCTAGTAACCGCATGCTTTGTCTGGCCTCTCGTTCCAGCTTCGGTGAAAAGGTTTTCCTAGATCGGAGGGCCCCTTTCCAGAGAGGACACTCAATCTCATACACATGGGACACGGCAGTGACAAAGTCACTTTATACTGCATAGGGTGAATGATCAACACCAGTCGTAGAGGCTGGGGGCAGAGTGAGGATGAATAAGCCATCAAGGACAGAGGGCCAGAGCTGGGTCAAGCATCACAACGGACACATTCAGCCAAGTGCTTCAGGATGGGGTTTTATCTTTTTGCTGACTTATTGCTGCTGGTGTGGGTGGTTGCCCCAAAGTTAATCTGGCTTCCATGGGAACTGTACATTATTTTAATGAGAAGCTAATTATAATATTGCGTCCAGAGTTGGTTCCTTCCGGTGGGTTCATGGTCTCACTGACTTCAAGAATGGAGCCGTGGACCTTCACAGTGAGTGTTACAGCTCTTAAAAAAGGCACAGACCCAAAGAGTGAGCAGCAGCAAGATTTATTGTGAAGAGCAAAAGAACAAAGCTTCCACTGTGGAAGGGGACCGGAACAGGTTGCCACCGCTGGCTGGGGCGGCCAGCTTTTATTCCCTTATTTGTCCCCTCCCATGTTCTGTTTTTGTCCTAACAGAGTGCTCTTTTTTCAGTCCTCCCTGTGATTGGCTACTTTTAGACTCCTGCTGATTGGTGCGTTTTAAGAACCGATTGGTGCATTTTACAAACCACTTGCTAGCTACAGAGTGCTGATTGGTGCGTTTTACAATCCTAGCTACAAAGTGCTGACTGGTGTGTTTTACAATCCTCTTAGAAGACCGAAAAGTTCTCCAAGTCCCCACTTGACCCAGGAAGTCCAGCTGGCTTCACCTCTCAATATGAGTTATAATTCAGCCAAGCAAATCAGAATAGAATTACAAAGGGTAAGTAGGTTAGACGGACAACACTTGTACAGTAAGTTTAGTAAGCTCTGAACCCCAGATGGCACCAGGCTACAATCAGAAACACCAGATGGTAAGAGCAAGAACTTGAGAGAAAGGCTCAGACCACGTTAAAACCCCTTCTCTGTAGATCTCAGGACACCACAATCAATCATCCACACAGGGCCAGAAGCCGGGGCACAGGCACCCTTGCATGTGACATCCCTCTCTCCATGTCTTCCGTCTCAGAAGGCTTCCTTCCCACTACTGAGGGTGGCGTCTAGAGGCACCGCTCAGCCGCCCCAGTGGCACTCAATTGAAGAGCGTTTAGCCTTGATCTACAGCAACTATTTTGGTGATACTGAAAATGCTGGGCTATAGAAACAAGGGATGAGGAGGGGAAGGGGAGAAAACCTCCTCCTTTCTGCCAATCGAAGAGTCAAACATTTCGTTTACCCAAATCACTAATCCATTTGAAAATACTAAACAAGCATAACCTGAGTGGTGGTTCAGCTTCCACAAACACGTTGAGCTGATAGAAGGGCAGATTTTAATTCTGGAGGCAAACTCATGCCCCCATGAATTTCAGTTACCCAAAAAGGCATTTGCATTCAAAGAAACATGCACACACCTTTAAACCAACTTTGTGATTTTTATTGATGGGCGACAACTTTATACTCCTAGATATCACTAAACTGTGTACAATTAAGGACGCAGCATTAGAGAAGAGCAGACAGCAGAATTAAACAGAGCAGACTGAAGGAGAGATCTTCATTATTTGCCCATTTTTCATTATGTGTACACAGAAGCATGAATGCAATTTGAAATCTTTTAATGGCAATAAAGTTACAATCACCCATCTATGTAGACTAACATTTTAACTCCAAATATTTGATCTGCAATGTGTACGTAAGCAGTTTCTCTCAGTACAATTATTAAAATTTTTCCTGTTAGGAACCAGCAACTTATTTTTTATGTTTATTTTTCTTTTGAAGTAAGAACTAGTTCTTCTTTGATAACTGGCTCATTTTTATCATTTATCAAAAACTAAAGGGTAGGGAAGAAAAGTGTGATGGATTAAAAAATTTCTTTTTTAAGGAAAGATAAAATTCATTTTCACAAATTTACAAGTGTTGTTGCTGGTGCAGGATTTATTCTACTAAGCAATGAGACTGGGGATCAAATCCACTTTCTTATCTCAGGAATCAGCATTACTTCAGAAATATGGGTTTTTGTGTATTTTCTAAAATCAAGCAACAGTCTGTTTCAACCAAATGATTTTGATTTGGAAGTTAGAGTCAACAGAAGCTATGTTGTGCACGAACCCCAAGGCATCTCCTTTTCATTCTAGCCCATTTTTGCAAAGGGAGAAAGAGTTTCTCTCTAAAGAGCCACTAAAGAGAGGCGGGAAGTGAGTGTGAGGTGGTGTCCTATGAAGCGGGCACTGGGCGCACACACAGCGCACACAGGGTTTACAGCAGGTCCACTCGGCGGTAATACAGGAGGTAGGCTGTGCGTTCAGCAGTTGGTTTCACCACCTGGTACTGGTTGATCACCTTGACTGTCTGGTCATCGATGCGCAGCCAGCCATTCAGACCGATCTGGAAGACGTCTGTAGTGTAATGGCCGCCCGTCGCACTGTTGCCGTGATGGTAGACCACTGGAAGAGAGCCCGGCAGGCAGCAGAGTGAGAACAGCACTGCACACGAATCATTACAGGTCTCCGCCGACCTCCCTCCAGGGATGCATCCCATGTGTAAAACCCTCTCCAAAGCAGGTGGGACAGAGACATGTCATCACACAAACCAATGCTATTTCAACTCAAACACGCAGGCAATCCATAATAAAAACTTTTCTATAACTGCAAGGTAAGGGTAAGTCAGATAGGTACACGTGTGCATGTACGCATACTAACCACATATTTAAAATGTCCCATGCCTCACAAAGACACTCCTACACAGCCATCAGCTGTACAGGCCTACAGACCTGGCTCATGCCCTTGGATGTGGCTGACTCTACTTCTAGACTGTCCTGAAGAGATTATCTGAATCTTGGACAGAGATTATGATGTCATTTCTAACAGTGAAAAAATGGAAAACCTTAATGGCCACTAGAAGAAATGACTGATGAGTAAATTATATTAAAATAACACAATTTATTTTTTCGTGGAATAGATTAAGAATGGTGATGCGGGAATATGCTTATGGTATATTAAACAAGAAAACAAGGTCCTTAGGCCTTCTGTGGCCCATCTATCCTAAAGACACGGGACACAATCTCCCGCTGCCGGCCCACATGGCAGGAGGGACCCTGGGACTGCTAACCACGGTCGCTTGAGCGTGGAGCTGTGGTGGGGCACTGCGGAGATGGTGCTGGTAGTCACATGTTTGCCTTTAAAAAAAATTACCCATTTTTCTATGTTTTAACAGAACAAAACACACACACACACACACACACACAGTTATTTACTTAAAAAAAAAAATCCTATAACCAAGAAGCCTTAGTCAAAGGCCTAAAAAAAAAAAATCTGTAGAAGATGTCATGAAAACACTAAGACAGCCACAGAACACATCCTCCACTTCCATGGAGCAGAGGGGCACAGGTCTGCCTGGCCAGCAGCAGACACCAGCCTCGGAAAGGCGGCTGTCCGGCAGCATTCCGGGGGGAATGACAGGGCAGCCTGCTAAGCTGCGTCCACCGGCAGTGGCACAAAAGAACAGGAACCAGGAGAGGTGCCAGACTTGGCTGGTAGGGAATTTCAGCACTAAAACAAGACCAAACATCACCAGGTTCTAGTCGCAGTTGTCACGTGGAGGGGCTAAATGACAGCAGGAGGCCTCAGTCCTCTCTGGGCCAGGGACCTTGGCTGGCTAGAGGACAGTGCTTATGACTGAGGCCACCAGTCAGACTCCTGGGCTCTGCACAAAGAAATCCTCTGTGCAGGGACCCTGGAGGAGACTGAACAGCATAGGGACAGCAAGACTGTGGGGCCCGTACTTCAGAGAGCCAGGGACACAGCCAATCCAAGGGCATAGCTTCATCCCGTACTGCACAATTCACAGCCATCCTGTGAAAGGGCAGGAAGCACCCATGACAGCAGCATGTCCCCTGGATCCCAAGTTCACTTTGAGACTTCTGTCCTAGATCTTCACCTCACAGACCTAACTGACTGGGCTAAGAGTTTTGCTTCAAAGCGACCATCAGTAGAATTTGCAGGGCCTGGGGGTTTTACTAACTTGTCTTTCCCACAAGACATCTCCATTCTAAAATTTCAAGGGGGACTGCATGTCACCATTCTAGTTTCATAAGCAGCAGCCCAGTTAACTACCCTGGGCTGAGCCGTGTGTCACTCACACCTGCAAGCCCCCCTGACAGGAGCGCTGAGAACCGCCTGAAAAGCTTGTGCGCGAGATTGCTTCTCCCAGGCCCCATAATCACAGCAGTTCTTAAAAAGTGTTCCTTTGCTCATTCTACAGGTAATTCTAACCAGTCCAGTGACCTCATTTCCAAAATCAGAATAGGCTTCCAGCCTGGCCAAAAGGACGAAACTTCGTCTCTATTCAAAATACAAAAATTAGCTGGATGTGGTGGTGCACAGCTGTAATCCCAGCTACTCGGGAGGCTGAGGCACAAGAATCACTTGAACCTGGGAGGCAGAGGTTGCAGTGAATGGAGATTGTGCCACTGCACTCCAGCCTGGGCGACAGAGCAAAACTCTATCTCAAAAAAATAATGGGTTAGGGGATGAGGATTCAGGAGGGCAGGGGAGAGCAACCCAGGCCCAGGTCCCAGGGCGAGGCAGGCTGCAGAGTCGGGGAGGGGTGTGTGTGCTCACACTGGGGCCCTGACCAGGAGACGAGCAATCCCTAGCCCCTGCCCCTGCCCAGTGATGTCCCCACCAAGAGCCTCCAGGGGAAGAGGTGCAGGGAGAAGGCAGAGAAACTGCTGGCCACCCACTGGGACCTGGGTGCCACACTCCAAGGAGCCAGGCAGGATACTGGCTGACTGCAGAGTCTGAGGACTCAGACCTTCCATTCCAGGCAGGGGGCGGACAGGGCTGGAGACACCCACAAGCGCGTGGTGCCCATGGCTGTCCCATCTGAGGCCCAGCAAGTTGAGGAGGAATTGTGATCGGGGGGGAGAAAAGAAGAGAGTCAAAAGGAACAACGAATAGTGAGAGGAAGAGAGGGAAGCCTGGCACCTTGCAGTGTGGCTCTGGGCCTCACCCACTGGGCCCTCACCCCTGGGCCCTCACCCCTGGGTCCCCACCCCTGGGCCCTCACCCCTGGGTCCCCACCCCTGGGCCCTCACCCCTGGGTCCCCACCCCTGGGCCCTCACCCCTGGGCCCTCACCCCTGGGCCCCCACCGCTAGGCCCTCACCCCTGGGCCCCCATCCCTGGGCCCCCACCGCTAGGCCCTCACCCCTGGGCCCCCATCCCTGGGCCCCCATCCCTGGGCCCCCACCGCTAGGCCCTCACCCCTGGGCCCCCATCCCTGGGCCCCCACTGCTAGGCCCTCACCCCTGGGCCCCCATCCCTGGGCCCCCACCGCTAGGCCCTCACCCCTGGGCCCCCATCCCTGGGCCCCCACCGCTAGGCCCTCATCCCTGGGTCCCCACCCCTGGGCCCCCACCGCTAGGCCCTCACCCCTGGGCCCCCACCCCTGGGCCCCCACCGCTAGGCCCTCACCCCTGGGCCCCCACCCCTGGGCCCTCACCCCTGGGTCCCCACCCCTGGGCCCCCACCCCTGGGCCCTCACCCACTCGCCAAACTTCCTAAAACATCGGGCGTGAGCTGAGGTGGACAGGAGCTTGAAGCCCTGCTCTGCCACTGCAGGCCAGAGTGGTGAGTTTTCTTCCTTGAGTTCTGGTTCATTCTTTTATAAAATAGGGATCCCACCTCCCATCTCCTAGGACACACGTAAGGAAATGAAACAATATCTTGGCAAAAGGTTCAATACATGTGTGAAGGTCAATAAATGGCAGTGTTATGTTACGATACAAACAGGTTCACCAAAGGCCACACCAGAGGAGGGAAGACACAGAAGCTAGAAACATGTAGTAAAAACAGCCTGGGAAGCAAACGAAAGTGCGGCAAACAGCAACAATCCAAACAGGTAAAGACTCAGAGGCATAAAAGATGACGCTATAAAAGAGAAAGAAGGATAAAAGCGAAGGCAGAACGGAAAGGGAAGATGATGTGGAAGAAAAAATGATACTGCACGGAGCCTAAGCCAGGAGACAGAAGAGGTCTCAAGGCCCACCCATGAGGGAACAGGGGGTGCCATTCACCCTGTTGGGAGATTTCTCATGACTGACTGGCGGCCTGGCAGCCGAGGAGCTTGTGTAATCGGGCCCACCCTCTCAAGCAGCCCTAACAATACCTGTGGGGGAGGACGCAGGGATCACTGGCTGGGGGCGCGCTCACCCAACCTGGCTGGGTGACCAGGTGTCGTGGAAACTCCACAGCACTGTCACCCACAGGTGCCACAAGCACAGCCGGGAAAGGTCACATTCTCAAACAGCCAGCCTCGGAGCCTGAAACTCCCTCCTCTGACTCAAAGACAGAAATGTTCCCTTTGAGCAAGGTCTTCTGTTGTCTGTCCTCAGGGCCAAGATGATAATCCGTCATCTACGCAGAGTTTCAGGTAAAACTCTCACGTGACTCCCCGACTCACAAGGCCACAGGGATTCCTAAGTAGAGCATCTGGTCGCTATGCTAAGTTGCAGCAAATCTGTGCCCAGCTGTAAACCCCTTCACCAGTGTTTTAATGAAGAAGTAATGTCGTACAAATTTACTCACCTGCAAAGAGCCGATAGGTTCTGTGGCATTTAAAATTCTTATTTTTAACCCCTGGAGAAAGCAGTTCTGGAAAACAAAATATCAATGGCTTGAAGCACTTTTAGAAAGGCTCAGGGTAACAGCAGCAAAAAATGGCTAACAACATTCTCCCCAGCAAGTAAACTGCCTGTCAGACCAGGAACAAAACAACACTCTATCCCTTTAGTTGCACAAAAACTGACTCATGAAGAAAATGAGCCATGTGACGTAATAGGACACAAAATGTGCAGCCAGCTCACTAAAGAAACAGGAGCAACGGCCGAGGCTGTGGTGCTCCTGTGGGAAGCCCCTTAAAAACAGGTGCTCCACAAAATGGAAAAGAAACAAGCTGCTGACTTAAAAACAAAAACAGCTGTGAAAAATCCAAGACAAGAATTAAAATATTTTACATATGCGTCAGATCATAAAACTTCAATTACAGGCCAGGCACGGTGGCTCACGCCTGTAATCCCAGCACTTTGGGAGGCTGAGACGGGCGATCACGAGGTCAGGAGATCGAGACCATCCTGGCTAATACAGTGAAACCACGTCTCTATTAAAAATACAAAAAGTTACCCGGGCGTGGTGGCACACGGCTGTAGTCTCAGCTACTCGGGAGGCTGAGGCAGGAGAATCACTTGAACCCGGGAGGCGGAGGTTGCAGCGAGCCGAGATCACGCCACTGCACTCCAGCCTGGGTGACAGAGCAAGACTCTGTCTCGAAGAAAAAACAAACAAACAAAAAAAAACAAAACAAAACTTCAGTTACAGAACAGTAACATGATTTCTCCAAATAGGAACCAGTCTACCAGCTGCTACGAGGCGGGAGCTCCCCGCTCTTACTGTGTGCAGAAGTACCACTTACATCGACTCAAGAGTCCGTCGAAGGTGTGCTTTCGAGGCAGCCACTTACCCAATGACCTAAGTGAGGTCCTCTTGTCCCCCATTTATGTTATTTATTTATTTTTTTGAGATGGAGTCTTGCTTTGTTGCCCAGGCTGGAGTGCAGTGGCATGATCTCAGCAACCTCTGCTTCCCGGGTTCAAGCGATTCTCCTGCCTCAGCCTCCCAAGTAGCTAGGATTACAGGCACCCACCACCATGCTAGGCTAATTTTTGTGTTTTTAGAAGAGTTGGGGTTTCACCACGTTGGTCAGGCTGGTCTCGAACTCCTGACCTCAGGTGATCTGCCTGCCTTGGCCTCCCAAAGTGCTGGGATTACAGGTGTGAGCCACTGCGCCCAGCCCCCATTTATGTCATATTTTGATAATGTATTGGAGGTGGCAGCTGATATAAAAATACAGCAAGCAAGAAAAGATATAAAAATAAAATCACTGTAGAAAAACATCCAAGTCAGCTCAGACAGCTGATCTGGAGGCGAGTGAAGATGCAGGAGCAGAGGCCGAGGATGCCTTCTTTGACTTAGCCGGCATTCTAGGTTTCCCGATGGATAGAATAAAATGGGGAGGAGGATCTGTTACATGATTCTCACTGGCATCTTTCTTCCTCTTGCTGGTCCTCAAATGGGATTAAAAAGCAATCTGCTGATGAGTGATAAAGCAGCTAGAAGTGTGAGAGGAGCAACGGACACTAAACCCGGCACAGCAGCCAAGCCCGTCAGCAGAAAGCACAGCTCTTGTGTGCAGGCCTGGGAGAGACAGTGTCTGAGTCTTCAAGGGAAGGTATAAGGCGCCCCTAGGGTAGACAGGGAGCCGGCTAGAAGCCAGCCATGCCCACAGTTCCTGGGTCATCTATATGGAAGGAGGCGTGAGGTGGGGTTGCTGTGCCAGGGGACGGAGAGAAGAGGACTCTCGGTTCCGGTTTGTTCCTCTACAAGACCCAGGAGTGAGGCCCAGTGTCCTCTTTTCTGCTTCCCAAACACCTCGATATTCTGAGAATCCTCTCTAGCTAATCACAGTCCCAATCAAGCCTCAGTGTTGTACTATACGTTTTCACAAATTCTAAAGCTTTCAAGAAAAGTCTTCTTGAAGCTGTGCTTTTAGCAAGATGCCTTTAACCTGGGGCTCTTTAAAATTGCTTTCAAAAAGTGCTGAGCCCGTGACCTGACAGAGACTTGAGGCTGGTAAGTGCCACATGTCTTACTTGTGCGCCACCACAACTAGACATTAGAAGGGACTCTCACTGCCTATGAGAAATCATTCTTACTTCACTAAAAACCACTTAACTGGGCTAGTCAACACAGCTGTTAACACTCGGTGGAAGGCAAACTGCACCATTCATCCCTGAAATATTCGCAGAAAAGTGATGTTCTTTTTGATAGACAAAAGCTGCTATTTTTCTAATCTAGTAAGATTATAGAGTTTAATTATTTTTGCCTCTATTTTCAACAGGCCATTTTCATGAGAATTTTAGTATTAAGGTCTATTACAAGTCAAGAAACTTAAAACAAGTCCAAGTCCAGCAAGATAATGTCCTCACTCTTGACATCATAAAGAAATGCTACAGGGTTGAGCTTCTGATGTGCAGGAGTGCGTCACCACGAACACTCCCGACCTTATGTATGCATTACCTTTACTAATTTCCAAGTCCACAGGATATTCAATATTTTTGATAAGCTTCTGGCACCCACCAGTCTTCTCATAAACGAATCGTTTCAGGTGCAGCACGAGGACAGGAGGGAGTTTTTCCAGAGTCACTCTTCGACTTATCTCAACCTAAGACACAAAGCACACCAGGACACACCGTCCCTGTCTTACTTGCAACAGCTGACACCACATCCACCTTCTGCTCAAAGACGTCCTCTGAGAGGTGAGGCCCAAGAGTCCTGTGGCAGGACTTCATGGCTTTTCCTGCCCCACAGAAGCTCTGAGATCTACCAATGCTCCTCTTAAGAAAATGCACATACCCAGGTGCAGTGGCTCATGCCCATTAATCCCAGCACTTTGGGAGGCTGAGACAGGCGGATCACCTGAGGTCAAGAGTTTGAGACCAGCCTGGCCAACATGGTGAAATCCCGTCTCTACTAAAAATACAAAATAAGCCAGGCGTGGTGGTGGGCGCCTGTAACCCCAGCTACTTGGGTGGCAGAGGCAAGAGAATCGCTTGAACCCAGGAGGTAGAGGTTGCAGTGAGCTAAGTTCGCGCCACTGTACCCCAGCCTGGGCAACACAGCGAGACCTTGTCTCAGAAAAAAAGAAAAAAGAAGAAGAAAAATGCATACATTCCTATAAGCACAACTGCAGAGAGCCTCTTGGGTCCCTGAAGCCCAGTCGTAAACTCAAAGTTAAGAACTTTACTCTGTGGCATTACTGACAAATTAGCATAAAAATTAAAAAGCGAACTTAGTGCCACCTTATTTATGTACTGACTCCCCCGCCTTTTTTGGGGGGAGGGAGTTCTCACTCTGTCACCCAGGCTGGAGTACAGTGGTACGATCTGCGCTCAATGCAACATCCGTCTCCTGGGTTCAAGCGATTCTCCTGCCTCAGCCTCCTGAGTAGCTGGGATTACAGGCTCCCACCACCACATCTGGCTAATTTTGTATTTTTAGTAAAGAAGGGGTTTCACCATGTTGGCCAGGCTGGTCTTGAACTCCTGACCTCAGGTGATCCACCTGCCTCAGCCTCCCAAAGTGCTGAGATTACAGGCGTGAGCCACCACGCTAGGCCTAGTATTGACCCATTTTAAAATAACTCTGATAGTATTGATAAAACTGATACCAGTATGATTAGATGGGTTTTTTTGTTTGTTTGTTTTTTTAAGACAGGATCTCACTCTGGTTGCCCATGCTGGAGTGCAGTGGCATGATGAGGACTCACTGCAGCCTTGACTTCCTGGGCTCAGGTGATTCTCCCACCTCAGCCTCCCAAGTAGCTGGGACTACAGCCATGAGCCCAGCTGGTCTTGAACTCCTAGACTTAAGCAACCTGCTCGCCTCAGTCTCCCACAGTGCTGGGATTCCAGGCCAATTAGATGTTTTAAATAACCTTTAAAGCTATTTATTCTAATCATTAGTTTTATCAATTTAATCTGTTCCTGAAGTACTTTCACAGGTCTAATGAATGCTGCTTTTAAATAAAGCCGGGTTTTTTGTTACTAAGATGCATCTTTACAAATAACACTTAATCCCTTTATCATTCTCTGTACTTATAAAGTCTTTGATGCTTCCCGTATTCATTTGGATAATACTTTTTTTTTTTTTTTGAGACAGTCTCGCTCTGTCATCGAGGCTGGAGTGCAGTGGTGTGATCTCAGCTCACTGCAACCTCCACCTCCCGGGTTCAAGTGATTCAGCCTCCTGAGAGGCTGGGACTACATGTGCACACCACCATGCCCAGTTAATTTTTGTATTTTTAGTAGAGATGGGGTTTCAACATGTTGGCCAGGATGGTCTCGATCTCTTGACTTTGTGATCCGCCTGCCTCAGCCTCCGAAAATGCTGGGATTACAGGCATGAACCACTGGAGAATTTTTTTTTTTGGGGGACGGAGTCTCGCTCTGTCGCCCAGGCCGGACTGCAGTGGTGCTATCTCGGCTCACTGCAAGCTCCGCCTCCCTGGTTCACGCCATTCTTCTGCCTCAGCCTCCTGAGTAGCTGGGATTACAGGTGCCTGCCACCATGCCCGGCTAACTTTTTGTATGTTTAGTAGAGACGGGATTTCACCGTGTTAGCCAGGATGGTCTCGATCTCCTGACCTCATGATCCACCCACCTTGGCCTCCCAAAGTGCTGGGATTACAGGCGTGAGCCACCTCGCCCAGCCAACTGAGGCTTAATTTCTAATCACTCAACAAAGGCAGACATTTTCTATATAGCAAATATTTCATATAATCCTATCCCCAAAACCTTCACATGCTCCCACAGAAAAACACTTCCGATCTAAAACATAACAAAGTTAAAGGCGGCATTTTAAAAACTTAAAAACACATTCAAGAAAATATGTAATTTGCTCCTTATAGACACTTCCATACAGGCTGTCCCCAACCTTCCTGAAACATCTGCTGTTGAAAGTGGTCCTGGCCTCATCTGGTAACACACCACAACAACCGCGCACCCAGAACAGCTGGCAGCATCCTTTTTATCTTCCGGAGTCCACCAAAATGCCAGCTTTCCTTTATTTTTATTTCTTCTTATGTTTTAGAGAAACGGTTTCACTATTGCACAGGCTGGAGTGCAGTGGCGCGATCATAGCTCACTGCAGCCTCCAACTGTTGGGCTCAGGCAATCCTCCTGCCTCAGCCTCCCAAAGTGCTGGGACTATGGGCGTGAGCCACCACACCTGGCCCGCCTTCTTTCTGGAAGCCTTCATCCAAACCTGCTATTTAGGATAAACCATTCTTTCTTCACTACTGTCTAACAACAGGCTGACAACTGCCTGCGCCTCAATCCCTGCCCCCACACCGCCACCCCTACCAGCCCACCCCAGCAAAGTCAAACTGTAATTGCAGCAGAAGCAAAAGAGAAAAACAGACACATCACAAAAGGGTCTTCCCTAGGCAGCCCATGGAAAGGCTGACCACCTCCCCAACAGCATGGGTGGCCAAAGACTCCCATAGCTGGCTCAAGAAACAGCATAAGCAGAGTGCACCGGCAGCCAGGGCCAGGGAGCCATCTCTGGAGTTGCAGCTGCCACAGAAGTGAGCCAAGCCGACAGTCACCCACAGCCAATGCACAACTGAACCACCCAACCAACCTCCCCAACACAAATACCACTTTTTCCCTCTCTCTCTTCCACGAGGTCCACCGCCAGACTCTTCTTAGCTCATTCACTGAAGTCAACTACCAAGTTTCTGCCTCTGGCTCCTACTGCTTCTATTTTTTAAACAAAATCACCCATGAGATGCAAGTCTGCAAATACGGTAGAAGATTAGGCTAACTTCTACAGATCCCCCCAGAGCCTGGGTGGACCAGTCTACAGCAGGACACCCCCAAGGTGCTAAAGGTCCCTATGTCCTACTTTGCTCTTTTTGACTCAGAGCACACGAGATAAGCCAAGGACAGATCCATCCCAGTCATGCAATGTGATGACAGGTCTTTTAAGTTGGGGCACCTTATTTTACCTTGTAGCTGCCATCCACTGCCCATTATTCAAATATCGCTTTGCAGGAATGCTATGGACTGTCCATAATTATCAGCCTGCATTCATCTCCCCAGTGCATTTTTATGAATTCACTGCCACAACCTAAGATATATAACAGAGAAGACACTCTCTGCTGCAGAGTACAAAATAGCCATAAGCTGGCACATCTGGACAGCCAGGAACTAATAAGCTCTCACAGGGCAGAATGCTATCCGTCTCGCCCAACTGAGTTGACAAGGACTCCACCAAGCTATAATGTGATACTCTTAAATTCATGAAGACTGAAAGACTCAAGGATCTTACCTTTCCCAGATCAAATCAAAGAGTAACAAGCATCAGAACAATGACTACATTATATTTACAATGACCTGGAAGATCTACAATCAAATGCAAAACAGATGTGTCTGGAATCTCTCTGACATCCGAACTAATCTAATGATAGTTGTACCCTACGGTATCATGAACATAAATAAGCTATTTGGCCTCTGTCAGAGGTAGTATTGATGTTGTGATACCATCATTAGATTGCCAGAAAATTAAATGTAGCTCAAGATAAACAATCCAAAAGGAGATCACTACCTTGTGTAATATGATTTAGAGCTAAAAGAGGCCCTTGGGATCACGTTTCAACCATTTCATTGTAAAAGCATAAAAACTTTCAGTACAAAATGGTTAAGCAACTGATTTAAGAGGCATAATTCAAACCCATTTCCCCTCATTCCTAATTCTGTGTTCTTTCCACCAAACCAGAGCACCTCAGTAGAAAGGTTCAAAATCAAGTGTGAACATACCTCTTGTTTGGTTTTTGTGGTATAACCTTGGACAGATTCTCTTGCCACCAAGCTCTCCAGTGCATCCTGGACTGTGCGTATCTTGTCTGACTGGATATCCAACTGCAACGTGAAAAATGGCTGCAAAGTGGCAGATTCTTTTGAACTCTGCTGGTAAACCACAGACCTAAGAATTGAAAGCAAAAACAAAAAAATTAAGAGACCACTCCTTGCCACTTTCCCTTAAGATTAACCAAGAGGAATAAACACTGAAAATAAGATTATTCAATATCACTTTCAAAAGACCACAGAGAAAAGCCAAAAATATACTGAATTTAAAAATAATTCTGCTGAATAGCACCTCTTTAGTATTTCTAACTAAATCCACCAGTTGATGAATGTTCCCAACGCCAGTGCTCTGGAAGAAAACATATTTTATTTTCCAAATTCTTTCACCTCCTCTCCACACTGTTATTTACTGCACCAGTTCATAGAGGCAGCCACCCTGCCATGGCCTCAAAACACTGCTGCTTTCCATTTTCTCCAAGTATTATAGCCTGTTCTAATAAAATAGAGGAAATCCCAAGGTAAAAAGAGGATTTTTAATGGCATTTTCCTCCTATGTCTTACAAAAAGAAGAAGGGGAATAGGGTGTGTAGAATAAAAAACAAGTTAACATTCCAGGAAAAAAGGCTGCCACCCTTCCAAGAAGGGCGCCAATTTGACCTTGTTTTCTTAGCTGGTTTTTCATTTCATTTTTTTTTTCTTTTTCTAAGTTTTTCTGAGTAAAAATTGTGTGTTCGGCCCATCTCTCATTTAGCCTCAGCAAGGGAACATTCCAGGGGTTCAACAAGGGCTTCTATTTCTGCAGTCTCGGTGACCTAGTTTCTAAACGGAATAAAATGGGTGTGGACAGGTACTCAGGCTTTCCAGAACAGATGCGGTGAAGAGCTCGCTGAAAGCTTTTCTGTCCAGGGTTTAATTACGCATCTCCATGCTCCTTTACAGTTCGAAGACTTCAGTGACAACAGTTCCCCTGGTTCTGGAGAGGGATACAGTAGTGGGGAAACCGCTCATGAGAGCTGGTGGAGAATCAAGAAGCCCTCTTGATTCAGTGGTCCTGTGCTTTAGCAAAGGTGGCACCGGGGAAGAAAGGCGGGGAAGTCTTCCTGGGGAAACTGAAAAACATCTGAAGAGACTGAGTTTCAGAAGTAAATCTTTCAATTGGTGTGAATAAAGAATC
This sequence comes from Gorilla gorilla gorilla, assembly GCF_029281585.2. Lineage (NCBI taxonomy): Eukaryota > Metazoa > Chordata > Mammalia > Primates > Hominidae > Gorilla > Gorilla gorilla. The sequence goes on along the minus strand of NC_073242.2, from coordinate 115,275,593 downwards.
ATGCTTAACAATGGCTGAAAAGAAGTTCCTACGTTGTAAGAATTCCTTATCTTTGCTTTACCGTTTTTCAAAAAGAAACATCAACAACCAATTTCAACACAGAGACCCCTCAGAGGATGTGGCTAGCAGCCGTGACAGAGCCATTCAATCTGAGCCAGCAAGTCCTCCAAATGGACGCTGGTATTTTCCACTGGTTACTCTTAGACAAATTTGGAATCTTTGAGTATGCTGACCCTCTGTGGCCTTGAAATTCTGATACCCGGCTTCTGCACAAAAACCATGTTCCTGATGCCTCCATTTGAGCTGTCCCTTCATCTTTCTCTCCCATCCCGAGGGGGTGTTCTCACAATCCTAAACCAGGCTGCTGGGCTGAAGGAGCAAAGGGCACAGCCTTCCCTCACTGCTGCGCACCAACCTGGACCTCAGCGTCTCCCTCCCAACACGACGTGTCCCAAGGATCCACAGGCAGTGGTCGGGGCTGGGTGTTTCCCAGGCGACAACTGACCACCCAGCTGCCGTGGACACTCCACAGAGCACCAGAATAGAAAGGGGCCAGTGGAATAGAGCTCCCAGTGCAGAACACAGAAGTGACTTGTTCAAGGTCACATGGCTGCTCAACTGGCTTCTAAATCCACTTCCACAGAGGACGGGAAACCAGCTTCTGAGGGCGTCAGCGCAGATTTCTGAGGTTCTTATTATTCACCTGTTGAAAGTTGTTGATTCAATCTCAGAAGTGAGACTGAATCAAGTCTTGATGCCTCAAAAGGGGTGCTCTTTCTTTCAGGTACGCAGCATTTGGGACAACGACAGACTAAGAGTGTCACTGAAATACCGGCCTGGGGGTTATGCCGCAAGGCCTCAGAAAGGAAATTAGGCTCCAATGAGGCCTCTTCAGTACTTTCGATGGGTAAACCTTCTTGGAGATGGTACAAGTTTTGCTGAATTCCACATCACAGTGGTACTGAAAAGCTCTCAGGTAAATAAAGAAAAACCTTTCTGAAGGACTTTGTGAATGAGCAAAAAGCTGCTTAAGGGAACTGGCACACAGCCAGGTGCCCAGGGACTCCAGCCCAGTCACGTGTCTGTCTGTGTAAAAAAGACCTCCCTTCACACTCTCTTCACTTTCTAGCTCACCTGCTTCCAATCAGTTCACAACAGCCAAGACAGCGAAACAACTGTCTGTGGATGGGCCAATGGATAAAGAAACTGTGGTGTGTATACATAGACAAGGGAACACTATTCAGCTGTAATAAAGACCCTGCCATTTGCCACAACATGAATGAACCTGGGGAACATTATACTAAGTTAAATAAGTCAGACACAGAAAGAAAAATATTGCATGGTCTCACTTATACATGGAATCTTTATTAAAAAAAAAAAAAAAAACGAAACTACAGAGATAGGGAAAAGAGTGGTTCCTAGGGGTAGGGAGCGGGAATGGGAGATGTCGGTCGAAGGACACCAAGGGCAGCCACACAGGCGAACAGGTCTAGAGATCTGATGTGGAACATCGGACAAGAGCTACTCACAGTGCACTGTATTTGGGACTTTTGCGAAATGAGTAAAACTGCAGCTGCTCTTGCCATGTGCACACACACACACAAGGGTAACCTTGATGGGGAATATGTTTATCTGCTTCACTGTAGCAACTATTTTACTATCTCTATTTCATAACATCTTGTGTATACTTTAAATATACACAATTTATTAACATAAATAAAATTCCTCCAGATACACTGTCTTCTCTTACCAAAACACATGGTTTGATTAGCTGGTTTTTTTTTTTTTTTGAAGACAGTCTCGCTCTGTCACCCAGGCTGGAGTGCAGTGGTGTAATCTTGCCTCACTGCAACCTCTGCCTCCCGGAGGTGGTTTTATGTTGCAAGTTTTAAATGCAGATGAAGTCTAATATATATATATATATATTTTTTTTTTCTCTCTCTCTCTCATGGTTATTGTTTATGACCTATATTATGAAACCTTTGCCTACCCCTAAGTCATGATGACATCCTCCTGTATCTTTTCTTTCTTGAGACAGAGTCTCACTCTGTCACCCATGCTGGAGTGCAATGGCGCTATCTGGGCCACTGCAACCTCTGCCTCCTGGGTTCAAGCGATTCTCCTGCCTCAGCCTCCCGAATAGCTGGGATTACAGGTGCCTGTCACCACACCTGGTTGATTTTTGTATTTTTAGTAGAGACGGAGTTTCACCATGTTGATCAAGTTGGTCTCGAACTTCTGACCTCAGGTGATCCACCCGCCTTGGCCTCCCAAAGTCCTGGGATTACAGGCATGAACCACCGCGTATGGCCAATTAGCTGGCTTTTCTCTTACTCCCTAGCAGTGAGCACCTGAACTTGACAGAGTAGAAGTGAGGAGCTCCCTGTCCCCTGCAGACATGTGCCAGCAGGGAGAGAATAAGCCATGGGGGCTGACAAGGGAGGCATCAGGAAGTGCAAGAGATGAGCAGGCAGGGGAGCAAGATGCAAACCATTACGTCCAAGAAGTCTCAAAACAACCCTCACACCTTCCCCCTTCACCAACACGGCAAAACCCTAGAAAAGGCAAATATTAAGTTATTCTAGAAAAGCACAAACCTGATGTGTCCACCAAAAATGCCGGTGATTGGAGTCTGAACAAAATCCGCCTGGCGGGTGACGGAAGTCTTGTTCCGGGGTCCCACTTGTTCCCATTCATCCTCGCTTCCTTCACCTTGTTCTTCCTGCTCTTCTTCATTGACCGAGTGGTTTTTGGGGCCATTGGAAATCGTAAGTTCTGAAAAGGAGAGCATCTGCTTACACTACTATTTACGACAAGAACAGCAAAAAATAAAAAGGCACAGATCTGTCGATTGCAGTTTTAAAAATGAAATCAGGGTGTGGTCTACATTAAGAGCCACGGCAACCAATCGCAACAGGAGCAACGTCACTGAATCCATGGCAACCAATCGCAACAGGCACAACGTCACTGGATCCACGGCAACCAATCACAACAGGCGCAACTTCACTGGATCCACGGCAACCCATCGCAACAGGCGCAACGTCACTGGATCCACGGCAACCCATCGCAACAGGCGCAACTTCACTGGATCCACAGCAACCCATCGCAACAGGCGCAACGTCACTGGATCCACGGCAACCAATCGCAACAGGCGCAACGTCACTGGATCCACGGCAACCAATCGCAACAGGCGCAACTTCACTGGACCCACGGCAACCCATCGCAACAGGCGCAACGCCACTGGATCCACTGTAACCCATCGCAACGCCACTTGATCCACGGCAACCAATCGCAACAGGCACAATGCCACCGGATCCTTGTTTACATAAACTCCTAGAAATGACATCCCTGGGACAACTGGCGAAATTTGAAGATGCTCTGCAAAGTCGGTATTACCGTGTCATTACAGTTGGTTTTGTCAGTTAGATAAGGGACTGTGGTTACGCAGGGGATGCTTTAGCACCTGAGATGAACTAAACTGTTAGCTGCAACTTAACTTTTGAATCATTCAGGGAAAATGTATGCGTATGTATGTATATATGGATGGATAGATAAGACATATAAATATATATATATATATACACAATGTGTGTATAGCATCAGAAAATATGTTTAAAACTGTACACTCGGCAATGATAAAGGTATTCATCAAACGATTCTTTCAGCTTTTTTATATGCTTGATCATTTTCCTAATTAAAAGTTAAAGAAAAATGGCAGAGGTTCGGGATAAACCGTAATTTACCTAACTATAACCTTCTCGATGGTGTAAGTTATCGTAGGGAATAAATGCTATTTGAAAGGAAAACGACTGAGGGGCAGGGAAGCAACGTAACATATGAGTATGCAACACCTGTTTACAGCGAACTCTTGCACAACTCTGCGGCAAGTGGACCATAACCTACTTTCATTACTTGGTGAGAGAAGCTTCTTTAGGTTCAACATTTCCTCATGGAGTCCATTTAGAATGAAGCCTAAGTATTCCTCAGCATCTTCTTGTCGACCCTGAAAAGGTCAAATATAATCACGTTACTGTGAACCGATCACTGTCAAAGGCCTGCAGGACATACAGTACTTGCAAAGTCCAACCATGCCTCCTCTGAAATGGAAGATGTAAAGTATTTCCAAACAATGACATGATGACATGGGTTTCCCTTGCATAGCTGAAATCCCAAGAGTAGGAGGAAAAGGAGAAACAGACTAAACACATATCTCTAAATGGGTGGACTAATGGGGATTTTTATTATTTATACCTTCTGTATTTTTGAAATTTTCTTCAACAAATATACTTTTTTTTTTTTTTTGAGACAAAGTCTCACTCCGTCACCCAGGCTGGAGTGCAGTGGTGCAATCTCGGCTCAGTGCAACCTCCAGCTCCCGGGTTCAAGCGATTCTCCTGCCTCAGCCTCCCGAGTAGCTGGGACTACAGGCGTGTGCCACCATGCCTGGCTAATCTTTGTATTTTTAGTAGAGACGGGGTTTCACCATGTCGGCCAGGCTGGTCTCAAACTCCTGACCTCAGGTGACCTGCCTGCCTTGGCTTCCCAAAGTGCTGGGACAGGCATGAGCCACCACACCTGGCCACATTACCTTTATCACAAAAAAGTTATTTAAAAAAAAGTTTCTGTCTCGGGTAAACGAAACAGAAGACGAAGAACTAGATGTCTAGGGCCAGTTCACTGTTCAACTGCAAGGGTTACCACTCGAGCAATGAGCTAAGCAGCCCTATGTCTGCTTCTGTCTGTCTTTGATGATGGACAACTACATGGGAAAGAACTCAAACTACATGTGGAAAAACTCCACTGATTTAGAGCGTTAGCTGTGTTACACATACATCAGCAAAATCATTCACAGACGAGTCACCCAAGAGTTTAATAATCCCACATCAGGAGTGTTTGATTCTGTTACTTATCATCAGTTCATATTTCATTCTTCACAGCACAACTGCCTATTCCAAGGCCCTGCAAATTGTTCTGTTTGAAGCATCTAGGTAAAGTGCAAAGTTTACTTGCCCTCTCCAAATAGTAGACGTGGACAGTAGCTGTTCACGTGAGTGCATGCTCTGCAGGTGTGCAGAAAAGGGCAAAAACTGGCACAGCCAAAGTGTGCGGAAGACTTTTCATAGCAGGCCTGGGTGGCTCTCCTTGGAAAGGCCTGCTTGCAAGGTTGCCCCTTGGCTGGTGTCTGGGAACTTGGATTTCAGAAAGGTTCCCATCGGTCCAATAACTGATACGGGATTCTGCCTAAACCGTTTGTGCAAGCAATGTGCTTTCTGCTGAACACTTTGCTTTTGTTTTGGGAGTTTGGACTTTTGGTTCAAGCCAGGCAGATGGTACCTATGGGACCAGCCCTCAGTAAAAACTCTGGACACGGAGTCTGTAATGACCTTCCCTGGTTGGTGGCATTTCACGTGTGCTCACAGTCTGGTGCTGGAGTAGTTACGCGTAGCCTTGTGGCCCCACTGGGAGAGGAGTCTGGAAGTTTCCTTTAGGCCCTGCCTCACCTGTCCTTTCCTTTCCTGACTCTGCTCCGCATGCTTTTGCTGTCATCAACCATAGCCACGGGTATACCAGCTTCTGCATTTTCTGAGTTCTTCCAGTGAATCACCCAACCTCAGGATGGTCTTGGGGAGCCCAACACATCCCCTATTAATGTAACCTTTAAAAGATGCTTTTGTTCACAGCATTATCTCTGTGCACGATCCAAGAGGGGTTCCTGAGCACCCACTTTATTTTGCCTCCACCTGTGCTAGGTGGGCCCCTCTGGGTTCTAAGGCATCTCTATATCTTTGTGCTTCTCTTGTTGACTATTCATTATCTCATTCCCTCACTGAGGGCAGAGGGCGCACTTCATTCCATTTCTGCATCCCTAACACCATGTTCCCATTACTTGGGAAATGCAAATCCCAAGCCAATACCAAAAGCTGCATTATAAGCATTTAAAAACCTTAAGACCCTTTGCTACCCCTGGTGGTATCCTGCTACAATGCCCTCGACATCCACTCTTCTTCAAAGCAATGAAGCTTCAAGTAAACTTGACTTAAATGGCATTTTCTCAACTATTTTTCTCTCTGAATACATTTCCCTAAGCATCATTTCAACTGCTTGTACTGATTCATCACAAACTCAATCTGGAGGAAAGAAATGCTCCAGTTAACGGTGCTAAGGGCGGCCCAATTCACTCTCAACAGCCCCAGGGCCTTTTATAAGGGCTCCCTGGCCCCTTGGTCTCATGCCTTTAGTAACAAAATATGTGATTAAAAAAAATTTAGGTAAAGGAATCAAGTACATCAAATAGCTACTAAAGCCTGTAAGTATGATGAAGACATAAGCTCTTCTGAATACTGCCATCATTCCAGGCCCAGTGCACTCCATTCTACCCCAGTGGCATATAGTGCAGTGGTTAAGAGAACTGTCTTGAAAGCTGGGTTCTGCCATGTACATTAGCTACATGACCTCAGACAGTGGCTTCACTTCTCTTAACCGTAACAAGGGGACCATAATCATACTTTATTCAGAGTCAACTAAGTTAATATATGTAAAGTACTGACAGCAGTGCTTGGTGCACCATATCATCCAAGCAATGGACTCTTATAAACCTACATCTACTTATAGCGCTGGAGACAGACGGCAAATATCAATAAGCAACGGTTACCACACAAACACTGGAACAAAAGGCAACACTTGATACTAGCGACAACAGAGAAGTCTCAAACCTTTTCAGACAGGCTTGACTTGTTAACTGTCAGGAGTCTGTAAATATATGTGGGCTCAAAGGCAGCTCCAGGGCGAATATCCCTCACGATTTTATCTCCAAGAGCTGCAATGGAAACAGGACACAGGTTTTCCTAACTACAATGAAGTCATAAATGATGAAAAAAGCAACATCATCAAAACTCCCCCACCTCCCACCTGGCTGAATGTTGAGAATGGCATAGGTGTAAAGACATTATCTTCCCAACAAGACTGAATTTACCAAATTTAAGTCATCTGTCTCCATAACTCCCAATATGTAATAGCATCAAAAAAACTCATTTTTACTAACCTTGTCGGGGTTTTGGAGGTACTGGCATATTAGTAAACTCATTCATTAGCCGAACACTAAACATGGGGAAAAAATGTTAAATAGTGCAGTTTTAAACAATATAGACTTTTACTAAAGAGCTTTGATGGCTAAGTAGAATATCAGCTATACGAGTATAGCAGATTTTAGGTAACCAATGCTGTAACAGCTAGTGAACTCTAGTCTTTTCTATATGCATTTTTGGTCCATTTCAAGTGATATATGCTGGTAAACGCTAAAATATTTTCTACTGAATCTAAAGAACACAGATCAACAATGCTCCAATTCCATTTCTGGTTAACTTCCATATAAAATCGCCAACAGTCTATTTTTTAAAAAAGACAGAATTATAGGACTCATTTGCAGGAAATCAAGAGCTTTACTAAACTATTTCAATTCTAATTATCAGACGGGAAAACCCCCACCACTTAACACATCTTTCACCACCTTACTTACAAGCTGTCTATCATGGGTGTTGACGTACAAGGTCTTTGCACTTTGGAATACAGAGGAATGAACTTCATCAGGTGGTACATCGGCGGGCAAGCAACCAATGCCTGCAGTGTCTACATAGCGGCAGTAAGGAGCGTAAAGGAAATGAACAGACACACCACATTTCCTGAAGGCACATGAAGCACAAGAATGTTTATAAAAACACAAGGAAGCTAAGGACGTTGAACTACTTAGATATGTCACCACGAAAAGGAATAAACCAAATAGTTACTAGGGTAGGTGTCCTGTGATGTCCATATAAGGATCTACGAAGCAGTCAGTCGTTTGTATTCAAGAACTTGACCTAACCAAGACAGTTCAATCAGTTAAAACCAAATTTCCAGTTGTAAGTGGTTGCTCTGCCCTATTATTTGTGACCATTCTAATGAGAGTCAGCTTGTCTGCAGCCCTCATTCACGTGCCAACATATCCTCTCTTTTAGAGGGAGACGGACTGGGGTCAGGAATAGCCCTGTTTATAAGCAAGGTAGGCAGACCAAGTAATAAACCAGACTTGGGGATTCAAAGGGAGGGCTAGATGGCCCACGGAGGCTGAACTAAGTCACATGCACCCAAAGGAGGCACAGCTGCAACAAGCTGGCCTTGCGGACGGCGTCCAGGAAGGATACAGCATTAATGTAGCACCAGTTCCCTTTATTGATCAGCCCACGGGGTTGCAACGACACTGGTTTATGGATTAGGGTTACATTCTCCAGCAACTCTGAAAGAGTGAAGAAGCATATTTCAGAAATTAATGACATCTAGTGAAGAACATTCAAATCATTTCATATGCTCTACTCTGGGACAGCATTTAAAATCCCTTCAGTAAAACACACAGCCAAAGAAAATGCATACTGTTAAGGCTTCATTCAGTTCAACATCAAGTACATTATTTAATTAGAACATTTTGAAACTAATCTTTTCCCTCAAATAGCAACATTTAATCTTCCTGGGGGGAACAGAATTAGGGAACACAAGAACTACCTATTTTAATGAGAAGCAAAAAAATGTTAACAGTATCATTATTAGAGAATAGATTTGAGAGATCCAGCCTTTCTTCCTTAAACACCGTTAGCCAGGTGTGTCTCATCAGCAGCAAGGCGCCTCAGACACTAGATAGAAAGATATCTTGCAGAACCCACGTCTCATTCCTCTCTGCATCCCCAGCATCTAATGCTGACCCTATACATCACTGTGTGTGTTCAATGGCTGTTCAGTGAGTAAAGATACTCCTTTCAGAGACAGCGGTCTCCTACGAATTAAACTGTCCACTAGAAATCCAATTTAGCAACTGTTTTATACACTGTAATTCCCTTATTCCATTTACAAACACGCTGCTCAGCCTCAGGTTCACCCTGAGTGGACATCACTCTTTTTCTGTATTAAAACAGCTGTGAATGCCATCTTTATAGAATTAACCATCAGAAATGCTTGAAAACAAGACAAGGTCTCCCCCTGTCCCACTATGAATCTTCTAATGGTGATGGCTACAATTTATAAACCCTTCTACACTTAGCACGTTCTTTACAATTTACAAATGTTAATTGGCTGGACTTAATCCTTAGTAATCTAAGAGTACCACCACTTTAACCCTTTCACCAATAAGGAAACTGAGGCTCACAAAGACTAACTAACTTACCTGTGATCACACAGGAGCCAGGTAGCATAGCCAGGGCCTCAACTCCATAATCTGCAGCGAATCCACACTGTCTCCTTTACTTTTAAATTGTATACTAATCATATAACCCACAAATAGATACACCTACTATGTACCAACAAAAATCAAAAATTCATTTAAAAATAAAGTATAATAAATAAACAAATTGTATATAGGAAAGAAAAACCAAAATGGCATACATACATTTGATAGTAGCATCCATCTAAGGCATCGCTCAAAAATAAGCTTTTCTTTTCTAAACTACATTGTACTGGCAGATCCCAGACTGCGGCACTAATCAAATGAAGAAATTAATTTACAAAATTCAAAACACACACACACACACACACACACACACACACACACACACACCCCTCTCATTCCCTCCTTCCTATGAATAAATATCCTCTTCCTTCTAACTGAAGAAGCGTAGGGAATAATTTCTGCATAGCTCTTCTTCTGTAGAAAGTAAAACATGACAGATTCTGTGGAATCTGTTCAATTAGACTAAGTTTGCAAAGCTCCTCTCTCTCTTAATATAGAATACAGAACTGGGCCTTGAAATAAATGAATAATGGATCAGTTAGGAACTGAACCCCAAGCCTGCATGTGATGACACCCAGCAGAGACAGCACCTGTCATGTGAGGGACACTGTGCTAGAAGCTTTGTGTATATTATTCATAATTATCATAACCCTACTGTCAGAGATAGTTACCAACCCCATTTTACAGATGAGAAAACTGAGGTCACATAACAGCTGAAATGACCTGTGAACCTGGGTCTACCTGACTCAAGAGGTTGATGAGCCCTTTCCTCAATATATAAGAGGCTTCACTTAAAAATCCCTTTTATTCCAAGGTTTCAGATACTTACTTTTCCCCACAGGCTTAAAGTCTATTGACAGTGGATTTTTACATTTGTCTTTAAACCATATCATCACAACAGTCTATCATTTCTAGTGTGTGCCACAGAACAGCAACTAATGTCATTGCAGTGTTAAAAAGGTGCATTTTCAAATAACCATCAATGACGTAAAGGCATAGTGTCTCAAATAAAAACTCCAGCATGATTCCAACAAGTCTTTGCCATAGTATTTTTATATCAAATGACTTTTTTTTTTTAAACCTAACCTTAAGACTCAAAACCTGCTATCTTTCTAACACAGAAATCTTTTTTTGAGACAAGTCTTGCTCTGTCACCCAGGCTGGAGTGCAGTGGTGCGATCTTGGCTCACTGCAACCTCTGTGTCCTGGGTTCAAGTGATTTTCCTGCCTCAGCCTCCCATGTAGCTGGGATTACAGATGTGCACCACCACGCCCAGCTAATTTTTGTATTTTTAGGAGAGACAGGATTTCACCATGTTGGCCAGGCTGGTCTTGAACTCCTGAGTTCAAGTGATCCACCTGCCTTGGCCTCCCAAAGTGCTTGGATTACAGGCATGAGCCATGGCGTGTAGCTGAAACCTTTGTTAAAAAACACGCTGCCTTTCGCTGAAGGCGAGTAAACCCCTGCTGAGCCCTGCCTAGGCACCGGGTAAGGAAGGCACAGAGATGAATGTGAGGTGGTCCTGCCCTAGGCAAGCTCGCAGACCAGTGAAGGGGCGAACTGTGATGTCCCTGGCTCCAAACACACACTGTACAGGCTAAGCTGAAGGGGTATTGGGGGATGGGGGGCGGGGCGTGGGGGAAGGATGCTTAGCCCAATCCAAGGGCTGCAGAAACTCTGGGAAGGTCAGGGGTTGAAGCCACCAAATGGAAGCTGAGGAAGAACAGAGATACTAGAAGGTTCTCACTGACTGGGGCAGCAGTGCTATCCAACTAGAGGAGGAATACAACAGATGAGCAGGTTATTTTTTGTTTAGTGTGGTAATGAGCTCAGTTTTAGAGATGTTAGTAAAAGATACCCAGATGACACCAGTAAATCGTATATGTATATTAAAAGACCAGCAAATGACTGATTTTTTTTTTTTTGAGACAGTCTCACTCTGCCGCCCAGGCTGGAATGCAGTGGCACCATCCTAGCTCACTCCAACCTCCGCCTCTGGGTCTCAAGCAATTCTTGTGCCTCAGCCTCCCGAGTAGCTGGGACTACAGATGTGTGCCACCATACCCAATCATAATTAGTATTTTAGAGACAGGATCTTGCTCTATTACCCAGGCTGGAGTGCAGTGGCGTGATTATGGCTCACTGCAGCCTCGACCTCCCGGGTTCAACAGATTGATAATCACACAAACATACGCACAGGTCCCCAGAGTGCAGGGCTGGAAGGGTACAGAAGTGAGAAGCACGCAGGGGCAGCGTGTAGGAGTGGGGGCAGCGTGTAGGAGTGAAGACAGCAAGTGCAGGCTGCTCAGCCAGAAGCCGGGCTGAAGAAGGAGACAGGATCATGGGTGCAAGGAGCTAGGGATCCAAGAAGATGCAGCAAAGTTTCTGGGTGGGAGAAGGAGTGAAAAAGCAACTTCAGTTTTCTTGACGATACGGAAGGAAAGGTCTTCTAGGGCACAGTTAGGGCGAAGATGCCAGAGGCGGGTGTGACAGGGCTTGAAGATGTTCATTCCCGTTTAGCACTGATACTGGAAGGAAATGAAAGCAGCCACCAGGGCTAGGCATACAAGATCTGCCTGAAACTTCCCTTCGTTGTTGACCCCTTGGAACAGACTCAAAAACATGCTTTATGACGAGGCTAACTCCACTCTTAAAAGGAAAGCAGTACACAGCCATCAAGAACTGGCTGCACTAAGCTCTGTCTGAAAACGCAGCTCCTTTTTTTTTCTTTTGAGACAAAGTCTAGAGACAGGGTTTCACCACATTGGCCAGGCTGGTCTCGAACTCCTGGCCTCAAGCAATCCGCCTGCCTTGGACTCCCAAAGTGCTGGGATTACAGGTGTGAGCCACTGTGCCTGGCCTCCTTTCATGTTCTTAACTGAGTTAGGGGCCCAGAATAATCTGCATGGCCTGGAGGCTTGACCATTCAATCTCTATGCAATCAGAAGATACATAAATCAACTATAAACCGACTTTTTTCCCAGCATTTATTTGTGAGACAGCGTGAACCGGTCAGACAGAAACCTTTAGTTTCTACATCAGCCATTCCCTTAAATCGATACCAGCTTCCAGTTTGCTTATTTTGAGGCGCAGGCAGGTTAAAAAGCAGTTTCACTGTTTTTCTTCCACAGCATTAAAATCAAGTCTTCTAGCACCACCCAGTGGTTTGTTCAGTAACTGCAAGGAACCTACAAAAGCGAACAAGCACAACCTCTGCAACAGCAGAACAAACGGGCCCTTGGGACGTGTACTAGGAAATGTACTCCACCAGCTTTCCTTCAAGCCTTTGACAGTCTTTGAAAGGCCATTCTGGTACGACGTCGTTAAACGCAGAATAAACCTTTTCAGACTTGGAAAATACAGAAGAGACACTGAACAACCTAGATTTTTCTTAATGATTATTCTGTTACTGTAGAAAAATTTTATCTAGTGGCAAGTCTTTCATAAACTAAAATACCGTACCATTCTGTTATTAGCCTCTTATAATGATCCTAAATCCTAATCTCAGAGTAAGACCGACAGAAGACACTCAAGATTCTCCACACTGTCTCCACAGTAGCTGACCTCATCACTGCCTACCTGATATCAGTGCTGTGTGCCTCCTTCTCTGGACAGGAGGCTCCTTAAAGACAAGACTCTCACACTTCAACTGCTCAACAAAGTCCGCCCCATCTAAGGTAACAGGACTTGGTGGCCTTCTGTGTCTCAGCCTGTTACTGCCATCCCTACTAGCTGCATGAGGCCTCCCCTCCTTGCTTTCTCCCCTCAACACCCCTCTGCCAATGATCACTTCTCTCCACAAACAGCTGCCATCTGTTCCTTTCTGATCTTATGCCTTAGACTACCCTGAAGGCAAGGCCAATCATTACTCCAACTAGACAGTGCGTGGCATACAGTAAGTTCTCATTAGACAGTAATACAGGATCAATTAAACATCTGGAGATTAAAGTTGTTGGTTACGGCAAATGACTCCATTCATATTTGTTAGAAATGACTCAACAGACTTTAAAGGTCATTTAGCTCCTGGTCCAGAAAGTCTAAATGACAGCTCCTGAGAAGACGCACAGTAAAGGGCAAGGGCCCAGGCACACAAACCAGGAAGATGGGGGTTCGCACCCTGGCTCTGTCACTTCATTCATTGTGCGGCAGATCACTCCGCACCTGGAACAGGTAAGGAGCTGCACCATGCTCAGCTATAGCAAAGATGAGCACGCATGTAAATACATAAGCAGACCACTTCCGGCATGACGGCCAGCTCAATATAGACATCAGAATCCCCCCTAGAAAATAAAGAGCTAATAGAGGTGGAAGGAGAAGGGAAAAGCAAATGAATTTATGTGAGAGTTTGAGAAAACCAACAACTTTCAGCATCCCAAGAGGAAATGTTAGCCCAGCTTCCTTAAAATCTTGACAAGTTTTAAACATCTTGACATATTAAAGATGTATTAATAAAGTTCTATTTCAGGCAACACTTTGGGAGGCTATGGCAGGAAGATCACTTGAGTCCAGGAGTTCCAAGATCAGCCTGGGCCACACAGTGAGACTCTGTTGCTATAAAAAATAAAAAATAAAAAAATTAGCTGTACATGGTGGTGGCTGCCTATAGTCCCAACTACTCAGGAAGCTGGGGCAGGAAGACCACCTGCACCTGAGAGATCAAGGCTGCAGTGAGCTATGATCATGCCACAGCACTCCAGCCTGAATGAATGAGCAAGACCCTGTTTCTTAAGAAAAAAAAAAAATACGTTTTAAAAAAATAAAGCTCCATTTTAAGAGGAATGATTGTAAGAAATGAAGATTAAATACTTATTGTCAAAGATTTTCTCTTAAGATCCAAACGCTCAAGAAACATTTAAGGTCCAGTTTTGTAACATCTCACACGTACACTAAGCGTTCCATCCTGACTCATTTCGATAACCATCAACTGGAGGAGACACTAACGCTTTATGAAGTTCGTGAGCTCCTCTTCTCCCTCGCAGTGAAAAAAACAGGGGTGCAAAAGCAGTTCTAATTCCTCCTAAGACCAGACCGAATTATGTTCAAGAGAATGAATCCTATTGTTATCATTCAAAAGTCAGGTCTTACGGACAAGCCAGAACTAATACCACTTCCAAATTTCTAATATCACTCTTCGCTCTATTTAAATTCCTCTTTCAACGTCAACATTTTCATTTACAATGTTATTCCTAGCCTTAAGTCCAATACGCACTCTAATTATGGAGGCTAAAAGAATAAAAATGAGGAAGGCGGGCCGCCAAGGATAGAGGGCAGGGAATTTCTAGGTTGAAACTTGACCTGCATTCCAAAGTCATTGCCATTGGTGTATCTATTTTACCTTCTTTTAGGGCATACAATACAAGTTGGCTCTAATAACAAACTTTCCCCAGAAGCCTTCTTTTCAATTCATCATGGTTGGTATAATTTACTACTTAACTGTTCAGACAGCAACTTTAGGAAGATGGCCTCCCCCAGTCCATCTTTGTCACAGGAGTGGGTGGGGCTGCCTAGAACAATGTGTGTGAAAAGGCACAAAATGCCAGAATGACTCATAAAAGACACAAAATTGAAACCTGTAGTTCACTTTTGTAATAACTCACATTAAAAGGCTGAACTGAAGTTTCACTCTTATGAAATCTGCTGACATATAGAAAAATGGAGTTGCTTAATAGCCTTTTTTCAAATTTTAAGACATACATGGTAGATGGTAGCTCACAAGGGCTGCCACAAATCAGCCCACTGAAATTGTTTATCAACTCGAAGGCAATACCAGCATCGTAAACTTTTATGTCATCATAAGCTATGATTATTCTTACACATATTTTACACATCAAATTCTGTTTTCCTAAAATTAGGACTTAGGGGTCATATTAACATTGAAAATCCCTGAAAATGCAAGGTACAGAACTCTGATTCTTAGGGCTCAGTAACTGGCCCGTAATCGACATTCTGGTGTTGTTGACCTGCTTTTCTGTCATCTTTCTAACTGTCCAGAACATTCTCCAAGTGCTTTTCTTTTCCTCATTACCATCAATTTGGAAGAACACACACTATCTTGGTTATCTAACCAGGTGGAGGGCAGCAAAGTGACCAAAATGTACCACTACCCATTGACTATAGATCAACTTATGTTTCTGAAGTGGAAAGATGTGTAATAAATGTGAGGCTACAAACATCGAATCTGATGTGGACTAAACTCTCAATCCACAAGGGTGGATCCCTGTAAACGGGTGCCATGCCTTTTTAACTTAGATCACGCCGCGTGACCACTGCCTGTGTACTTCAGAGTTTGAAGAGGAAGTGCAAAATATCTGAGAAACCATTTCCCCCAAGGAGAGGGGGGAATATATGCATGATTTATAAACTGCCAAAATAAAGATCAGTTTTAGGATACACAGCCATGCTTAACGATGGGGATATGTTCTGAGAAATGTGGCATTAGGCAATTTTGTCATTGTGGGATCACATGCCTAGATGGTATAGCCAACTACACACCTGGGCCATATGCTAGAGCCTATTGCTCCTAAGCTACAAACCCGTACAGCGTGTTGTGTACTGAATACCGTAGGCAACTGTAACACAACTCACTGGTCACTAGAAATTGTTTAGCTCCATTATAATCTTATGGGACCACCGTCGTACATGCGATCTGTTGTTGACTGAAACATCATTAAAGCAGCACATAACTGTATGTTCATTTACACTTAAATAAACACGGACAGGGTAATTCATTAGAGAAGACCCAAATTGTAATAACTTTGTTTCTTGATCCAATGCCTTTTCAGTATAAAAACCACTGTGAAAAATCATATAAACAGGTTTTGACTAACAATTCATAATAAATGACATTGCTAGATACCTCAACGCAATGTTTTCAGAGCTGTTCAAGAGCTCAGTTTTCCTAGTTCTCTCTCACTGGAATTTTAACTTATTCTATCGGGCAGTTGGCCACTCTTCTTACCCAGCATTATTTATATTCTGTAAAAACAAAATATACTGTTGCATAATTTTTAAAGCAAAACATCAAATACAAAATGGCTCTATTTGTGATGTGAAAGCATCTGATACAATTTCGTCTAGTATATGAGGAATGTTCCTTAGTAAAGACCCAGGAAAAGTACAATGTTCACTGAAAGCATACGTTCAATTTCAAACATCACATGTTTGTCAACGCCAAAGTATCTGTGCTAATGAGGGAAGCAGCAGCAAAGGCGCTCCCCACGTGTCTGCCATACTCACTCTTAACAAGGGTGTCGCGTTTTGCAACTACTTTCAAACACAAGCTATTAAGTTTTGGGTTTTTTTTTTTTTTGAGACACTCTCACTTTGTGGCCCAGGCTGGAGTGCAGTGGCACGATCTCGGCTCACTGAACCTCCACCTCCCCGGTTCAAGCTATTCTCCTGACACAGCCTCCTCAGTAGCTAGGATTACAGCCATGAGCCACCACGCCCAACTAATTTTTTTATTTTTAGTAAAGATGGGATTTCCCTATGTTGGCCAGGCTGGTCTTGAACTCCTGGCCTCAAGTGATCCGCCCACCTCAACCTCCCAAAGTGCTGGGATTACAGGCGTGAGCCACTGTGCCGGGCTGTATTAAGTTTCCTTTTGTTGACTCCTACTGAAAAATGGCAACCATCTCCTCTCAGACCAGTCACTGAAACACAGATCCCTCTCCAACCCTCGGCAAGACAGGGCTTTTGTGTTTAGATTCATCCTTCCCTTGGGGCTAAAGGAAGTCAATGAGTGTTCAGTTCACACACTCTCCCCTGGCGTGTCCTTCTCCTTTCAAATAACAGTTTACACTTGAAAAACAGCCAATAGAACAAAATGTTGACACATAACCTACACCGAGGAGATGGCCTTGCCACCAAGAAGGTCCAAGTAGAACCCGTTACAGTGGATAGTTTAAGAGTAATCAAGAGTTTAATGTATTTCACTTCAAAATCCCTTATACGTGATTCTTTTAGTCCATCTGCCTTCTTTTTTTTTTTTTTTTTGAGACGGAGTCTCGCTCTGTCGCCCAGGCTGGAGTGCAGTGGCGCGATCTCGGCTCACTGCAAGCTCCGCCTCCCGGGTTCACGCCATTCTCCTGCCTCAGCCTCCCGCGTAGCTGGGACTACAGGCGCCCGCCACCATGCCCGGCTAATTTTTTGTATTTTTTAGTAGAGACGGGGTTTCACTGTGTTAGCCAGGATGGTCTCGATCTCCTGACCTCGTGATCCGCCCGCCTCGGCCTCCCAAAGTGCTGGGATTACAGGCGTGAGCCACCGCGCCCGGCCCCATCTGCCTTCTTAATTTCACTTCTGATGGCATAGAAACTAATTGGCATTTATTAAGCAGACTTAACAATAGGGGAAATAGTCCAGAAATGTATTTGAAACAAACTTGAGACAAAAAATACACAAATTATTCTAAGCATTGTGTGTGTGTATAACCTTTTTTAAAAAAAGATGGGGTCTCAGTATGTTGCCCAGGCTGGCCTCGAACTCCCGGGCTCAAGTGATCGAGCCTCAAGCCTCAATCTCCACACTATCATGCCTGGCAGAAAGGAATACATTTAATGTCTAAATCATTCCCTACTCCCTCTTTCCCAAAAGTTAATAACACAAATACCACTGTCTCAGTAGAAACAGTTAGATACTAATGCAAGTCAAACTCTATTATAACCCACATCAACAGATCTTTTAATGAAACTGGACTTTCACTCAGTTAAACGCTGCTTAAAATAAGTGGGCCTACACTTAAAAGTGTGCCCACTAAAGGGAATTTGTGGTAGTGGATCTGACTTGTAACAAACTGAGTATATTTTACCACTTTTATAAAGTAAATCCCTAAGTAGGAGAATAAAACAACAAAAAAAATTTCAAACAATGCCATTCTCCCTAAGCCCTATATGATCCCAAGGGTTATTCAATGTGACTCTATTGCTCTACTATCTCACGAGACTCCTGAAACTGTCAGCAACTACGTTCTGTCTATCGAAGCCTCAACAAACAGGCTGAAAAGAATTATATATTTTTAAAGAAACTACACTTTTGCTCAGAAAATTAAAACATCTTCATAACTGACCTAACCAAATAGGATTAAAAAAATAATCTGTTGGGTAGGGGCTTACACTATGTCCACACAAAAATAATTACATGGACTGTGTGTGGCAAGGCTTTCCTCTACTACCAGTCATTAAGAGGCCCTTACTTTCAGTGTTTGACAAAGCTACTTCAATTAGACTTTAACATACACAGAACATAACAAACTATTTATCAAACTATATTTAAAGTCATATGACTAAGTAGAATGTTTTAAAACATTTTAAATGAAGCTTTTCTTGCTTATTTTAAATAAAGATAGAGAAAATCTCTCTAGGATGTGAGGTTTTCCTTTGTGGAGCAATTTTAGAAACGAAACTATAATATTCTCAGCTGGGTGCGGTGGCTCACGCCTGTAATCTCAGCACTTTGAGAGGCTGAGGCAGGAGGATCACTTGAGGTCAGGAGTTCAAGACCAGCCTGGCCAACATGGTGAAACTCGGTCTCTACTAAAAATACAAAAATTAGCTCGGCGTGGTGGCAGGCACCTGTAGTCCCAGCTACTAGGGAGGCTGAGGCAGGAGAATTGCCTGAACCCAGGAGGAGAAGGTTGCAGTGAGCCGAGATTGCGCCACTGCATTCCAGCCTGGGCGACAGAGTAAGACCCCCTCTCAAAAATAAAGAAAATAAAATAAAATTCTCATGACTTCGAACTTAGAATGCACATTTTTAAGAGCACCTAACCACGCATTTCTCATTATAGGTTAAAAATAAACTTTTAACTTAGTAATCTATATAAAGGCTTACACAATCTATCTTTTTTTTTTTTTCTTTTTTGAGATGGAGTCTCGCTCTGTCGCCCAGGCTGGAGTGCACTGGCGCCATCTCGGCTCACTGCAAGCTCCGCCTCCCAGGTTCACGCCATTCTCCTGCCTCAGCCTCCTGAGTAGCTGGGACTACAGGCGCCCGCCACCACGCCTGGCTAATTTTTAGCTTTTTTTTAGTAGAGACGGGGTTTCACCGTGTTAGCCAGGATGGTCTCGATCTCCTGACCTTGTCATCCACCTACAGTATCAGTCCTTGCAATAAATACATTCTGAAAGCTGTGTTCAAGAAATCACCTCGCCTGAGTGCGGTGGCCCACGCCTGGAATCCCAACACTTTGGGAGGCTGAAGCGAGCAGATCACTTGAGGTCAGGAGTTTGAGGCCAGCCTGGCCAGCATGGTGAAACCCCATTTCTACTAAAAATACAAAAAAAGATAGCCAGACGTTGTGGCATGTGCCTGTAATCCCAGCTACTTGGGAGGCCGAGGCAGGAGAATCACTTGAACCCAAGAGGCGGAGGTTGTAGTGAGCCAAGATCGTGCCTCCTGCACTACAGCCTGAGCAACAGAGTGAGACTGCATCTCAAAAAAAAAAAAAAAAAAAAAAAATCACCTGGCTTTAAAAAATATATATGAAGCCCAAAATAACGATGTCTGGCCTATCATTTCCTCATTTAAGAGAACTTCAGAACGACAAGAGTACCTGAGATAATGTATTTCGTATAAGGAATAAAATACTCTTAAAAATATATATACATTGCTTGCTATCATCCTATTGCCACCCAATGAATGTGTTTTATTTTTTACACAATTCTGACCATCCACAGAAGGGTGTGCATTTGGCAGCTTGCTGCTACATCCTGGTAATGAAGGGTGTCAGGTGTTCCAAAAGGTCACATCAGAAAGTATTACAGAAAGCCTATACCAAACAGCTTATTTTAACTTGGCTACTAGGGTGAGAATCTGAAGATCTGGTCACCAGGCTTGGTAGAATCCAACCTGACGACACAGCTTCTGCTTCTTAGGTACGTACAGTCACGCGCGGCGTAACAACATTTCGGTCAACAATGAGCTGCACATATGATGGTCCCACAAGATTCTAGTGGAACTGAAACGTCCTGCCGCCTAGTGGCGTCGTGATGCTCCCGACCCTGTGCAGGTCCAGGCTAATGTTTGTGTCTTAGTTTTTAAGTTTAAAAAATTTTTTAATATAAAAAAGCTTATAGGAAAGAAAGAATAAAAAGGAAGAAAATATTTTTGTATAGCTGTAGTGTGTGTTTTAAGCTAGGTGTTCTTATGAAAGAGTCAAAAAGTTTAGAATTTTTAATTCAAAAGTAAAATAAAACGTAAAAAAGTTACAGTAAGTTAAGGTTAATTCCTTATTGAGGAAAAATTTGTAAATCAACGTAGTACAGCCTAAGTGTTGACTGTTTATAAAACTTGGCTTTGCTCAGTACTGTCCTGGGCCTTCACATTCACTCAGAACTCATCACTGACCCATCCAGAGCCACTCCAGTCTTGCAATCTCCATTTATGGTGAGTGCTCTATACAGGTGAAGCACTTTTCATCCTTTATACCATATCTGTACTATATTTTTTCTATGTCTACATGTGTTCAGGCACACAAATACTTAGCACTGTGTTACAACTGCCTGCAGTATTCAGTAGTAACACGCTGGACAGGTTTGCAGCCCAGGAGTAAGAGGCTGCACCACCAGCCTAAGGCCCTACCACCTGTATTTGTGTAGTACTCTCTGATGTTAACACGCACATCCCGGAACACATATCCACCGTTAACCAACACGTGGCTATGTGAGGACACATGCCTCTTTCATACCCTGCTGCATTTCTGACTTCCTACTGTAACTTTTTAAAAACAATCTGTGAATTATGCAGCTTTCTATTTTTATTGTGAATTGTTTCTACTTTGGAGCCTTAGCACTCTAAAATAAAACATTAACTTTGGGCTGAACCCTTAACATTTTTCTCTTCCTTTCAAGAGCTGACCTTGGTGTATCAAAATTCTGAATAAAATCCATTTACTCAATCCAAAAAAAAAAAATGTTATTTCACAAAATGCTTTCTTGTATCTTAAGAAATATAAAAAAGAAGGAGCACACAGTGAGTACAAATCAGGATTATCATACCAAAGGTATATCACAGAAAAAGTCCATTATACATTCACACCGTGGAGCAGAATTACTTGAACAAAAGGCAAGAAATGGAAATGTAACTTGTCAACAGAAAAGAACTGCTAACAGACATGGATCTTTCACTTAACATAAAGTTACGACAACCCTCTCCTCCCATTTGTTTCTATATTGTCTTACTTTTAGAGAACATTTAAGACATAGGCATTCTTCAGACATTGCTATTAACACACAGGTAATCTGCCATTGTTATGGGTAACACCACAGTCTATAAGCCCAGTTGATGAGGTCTGCTCCCATCTTCACTCTAGATTTGTATCTTTTCAACTATACCTGCAATCTTTATGGCTACAGGATCCTCTGAAACCGGAACAAGCCCTTCTTTGACTTCAACCTGCTTTTCAGAAACCAGGGGAGATATGGCGGGAGGGGAATACTTAGTTTCCACATAGGCCACCGGCGAGGAGGAAGAGGGCTTAGAATCGTGAAAGAGACTGGCCCAGGACTTGGGCTGGCTGACAGGAAGGGTGCCTGATGCAGAGCCCGTGCCGTCAGCAGGAGGTGATGCACTCTCAGGTTTGGTTGGGTCCAAGTCTATGCTTTCTGTGGTGTGCAACTCCACCCCGTTGGTAGCTGTGCCCTCACCCGAGGATTCAAGTATTTGTCCATTAGCAACTCCAAGGTTTTCAGTAGTATCGGTACCAACGCAGGGCTGAGCCCCAGCTGTCCTTGACAGGGTGTCTCTGCCAGCCTCTGCAGGGAAGCAGGACTGACCAAAATCAGCCCCGGGGCCCCCCTCCGGCTGCCCTGCAGTCCTGGTGTCACTGCCGAGTGCTCCGGGGAAAGGACTGTCAGGCACAATGTCACTGACAGAGTCCGTGGAGTTCTGGGGGCTGTTACAAGTCCTGGGCGTAACTGACGGGGGCATGTCACCCATAAATTCTGCATCCTCTGCACTGACACTGTTCGGGACTGCTGAATTGGCATGGCCATTGACCAGGGCTTCTGTGGAGATACTATCATCGCCACCATCTTTTAAATAGCTGTAATATCCAGGTGGCCGCTTTTTCTTCTTTTTACGCTCCCTTTGTCCAAGTCCACCTGAGACACCATCATTTTCCAAAACTTCCGCCTCCACATTAGAACTTCCATCCAAAGCGAGGGCAGAGCCTGGGTACTGGCAGTCGATGGAGCCATAGCTTGCTTCTTTAGTGATACCATCAGGGGTTATTTTGGAAGCTGTACAACCAAGAATAAATTCAGGGGCCTGAGGGTTCAGTGTGCTTGAAATACTGTAGCTGGGGGTTCTCAGCGAAGTGTCACTGGGTTCAATGACTTCATCGACACCAAACTCAATTCTCTGATATTCTTGTCCTGTTTAGAAAGAAAACTATTAGTTAAGAATACAGTTCTACAAACTCTAAGTACCAGTAATTACTCACTTTCTCTTTGAAAATAAAAACCTTAAATTCTCTTCCTAATCAACAAATCTATTACGTCGTTTACTTACGCTGAACAATTTGCTGAAAATGAAACAACTATAAAATTATTATTTAATTTGGGGATATGAGAAGCAGAAGCCTTATCTTTCTAGCTAAGGAAGGCTTTCAGAAGGTAGAAATTAAAATAAATTTGTAATAAAAAGCAAGTAATATTTTGCCAGTTTAAAAATACCCCCCAATGGAATCTGACTTTCTTATAGCTGCCTTATGCCTGAGATAAAGGAATATGTATTTTGGACAACTTAAATTTTAAAAGATCATGACAACTAACTTAGGGACTTAAAACATGGTTAAATCAGCTTCTCTAGTTAACGTGATTTGATTAATTCCAAAAACATGAACTACGCAAAGAATCCTATACATACTGGATAAGAGAAATTAGAAAGTATAAATTTAAAAACAAAAAAAAAGATGTCAAAAAAAGATTCAACAACAACAACAACAAACAAAGAATCCTATATATAAAAGCGCACTTCAGAGCACTCTTCTGAATTCTCTATCTCTTGGTCTCCTCCGCTGGTAACCTTCAATTAAGTCTGAAAAATGGCCTTGACATGAACACATGCAAACGTCCTCTAAATAAATTCACACTGGATTAACTCCATGGGTGGTAAAGCGTTCCAAAAATACCAAAAGAAAAAGTTAGAATTGTGAACTTTTAAATATCTCTTGGGAAGCCTTCAATACTTCCTTCCCAGTTAACCACAATCCACATAATTCATTTGTGCTAAGACAGACGTATTTCTATAGTTTACATCTCTGAAATCAGGTTAAGTTTTAGAATCAATTGTGTCTTTCAACAGAAATCAAGCATCAATGTCACCTTATATTTGATAAAAAGTTACACATTTTGAAGTTAAGGGAAGGACACATGCCTTATATTTCATCTTTAATGCATGAAGATTTCTTCCAGGCTAGCATTAAGGGGCCAATTTTTTTTTCAAGGCATCTATCTCAAGAAAAGAAACTAATACCCAAAGAATGGTGTTCTACTGCGGAGAACTGAATATATTTTACCTTGAAAGGACCCCTAGAAGTCTTTTTGTAGAAGAAAAAATACAGACGCTGAGAGGGGCCAGTTACGTGCAAGTGAGTGTGCAGGAGGCTGGAGCTACACAGCCTCCCGAGGCCTCCTGAATCTTCGTATGCTTTAGAATCACAGCCCCCCACTGTAGGGGGTGAGGGGTGGTGGCAGCACAATCCTGCCCCAACAACAGAAAGTTCCTGGAAAAGAACACTGATAACAATTACACCTAACAGCAAGTTTATGCATAAAGTCACAACCATCTAATTCCTTTGGCTACTATTTATTTTTTGTTTCCTTACTTTGAAAAGAATTATCAAGGGGAAATGAATTTATTGTCATATGTAGGGGCTGGCTGTTCATTTTGGTTCCAGACATCCCCTACTCCCTGATGTTCTGGGGCCGTCAAGGCTCCCCGGATTGAAACGGGTGTGCCTGGGGCAGAAGGCTCCATGTGGAGCCTGCCCTTTGAAGGCTGTGAAATCACATTAGAAACTAGAACGTGTTGTGTCATTCTGCTTATGCAAGACTGATTATTTCTAAGACACAGATGTGCTGTCCACATCTCAATTCTCAATCTTATCAGAACATAAAACATTCTAGAATGTGATGTAACGTGAACAGAACCATTTCAGTATGTTATAGTTAGTATCAAACATTTACTCAATACCATGTTTGATCATCTCACTAGAAGGCAGATTCCTAGCCATCTCAGTTCCTCTTCTTATGGAGGAACACTCACAATGGATGCACGTGCCTTGCACCGCATGGCAGAGAGCTCAGAGCCCAATCTGCCAGGCAGACGAAGTGCAGGACAGCCTGCACGCTTGGCTTCAACAACCCAATCAATACATTAGGAAGACTGAAACTCAATACTCAGGTAATGCAGGCAGAGGCTCATAAAACCATGAATCCTAACACAGCATTTCTCCAAGGCTGCTCACTGCAGTACATGCAGTAGAGAGGCCTGGACTACAAGGCAGGGGGCGAGGGAGGGAAATATACAGAGATTAGTAACACAAGGGCCCTGCTTAGAGAGTTCACATTTATTAGGGAGACAAATACAAACAACTGAGAATGAAAACATGGAGGGAGGGGAGAGAAGGCTGTGAATAGCTTTAGAAAAAGGATTCTTCTGGATGCAGGAAACAGTGATCAACTTCTATCAGAAACTAGAGAGGTCAGTGGAACTTGATGGATCACTGGATTGCTAAGGGCAGGGTGAAGGAGTGGTATCTCAAGCTTTAGGAACATCTAAAACAGGCAGTGCTTGAGGTGATGGACAACCATTCACCTTGATGTGATTATTACTTGTATGCCTGTATGAAAATATCTCATGTACCCCATACATATATACACCTACTATGTACCTACAAAAATTAAAATATAAAAAAATTAAAAAACACAAAAATAGAAAAGGCCGAGATGTAAAAGGGAAGCCACGATGAGGTGCCTCTGCAAAGGGCTTGCTGCAGCTGGAGGTGGTGGGAGGGAGCAGAATAAAGCATCCTAAACCATTCATCCAACAAATGTACTGAGGGCTTACAACATTCCAGATACTACAGGCGCAGTGACAGACAGAGAGAAATGGATCCTGCCATCAGCAGTTGAGCAGGCTGGAAAGGGAGGCAGGTCCATGACAGTGCCCACAGGCTCTGTACAGTCGAGCAGGCACTGGAAGAGAAACTAATGTCATGGAAACACAAGATACCCAGAAAGGCTGCAGAGAAAAGCAGGCCTGTCACTAACTGTGCAAACTGGTGGCAAGATTCCAGTCGTGTTTTTGGCAGAAAAAAGGCAGGACTTAGAGGGAAGAGAGTAAAGAATGGAGAAAAAGGGCCAAGAAGCAGTCACTGAAAAGGGCAGGCAGGCTGGAAGGAGGGAGGGGGAAGCAGAACTCCAGAGGCTGGGGGAGCTGGTGGTGCCCACTGCACAGGGAGGAGGGTGAACTCAAAGAAGTGATGTGCATGGGAAAATAATGGCGCATTTGTAAGCACTGGTTCAACATGAGCAGCATGCTCACTACGTGCAAAGCACACAGTGACAGAGGAAGTCCCACTGACTCAGATGCCTGAGAGGTTGACATCAGCCAATTAAAAGGTGGCTCAGGAGGCTGAGCAGCCCGGCTTCCCGGTCCCTCAAGCTTCATTCATTTTATTACTTGTCCTAAGCTACTGTTAGATCTGCTCTTTCCCTTATGGTCTCCCACATTTCTTATAAACCTAAAATTTTAGATATAATCACTCCCTGATGTTACTGGAGATAAAACGTTTGGTTAGCCTTTTCAAGGTTTCTATTGAAGCCTAAATTATAATTAAAACCCCTTTCATAAGTCTGACCATGCTAACTGAACAGGGAATCCAAACCTCTAACTCTCAAAGAAAAAGTTTGGCATCAGTTTCCTGGAGGCCAGTAAGGGCCTTTAAAGTGATTCAGATTGAAAAATGATCTAGACAAGTTTGAATTGTGCAAGGGTAGCCTGCAATCAATAATTAAAACAACCTTGCTGGTATTCCAACGCTGGGTACTTAAGCAATACAAAATCATTGCATCTCCATAAGCACCATCTCTGGCAATCAGCTTAGTGCCTGTGATGGAGACCCAAAAAAGTAACAGACCAGGAGGTGAAGAGGTGACCTGAGTTCCTAAGAGTCAGCGACAGACCAGGACATGAATGTGAACTGCAAGAACAATAGATGCCAGCTGCCCCTTAGTTTACAAAGAACACAGGCTCAGAAGCTAGCTGGCGCTGGAGCCAGCAGGCTGCTTAGCAACAAGACCCAAAGTTCGCTTCAACTCCAGCATGTGCTGATGAAGAGTAACATACCTGTTGCACTCAGAACTGTTAGGAAAAAAAGAACTCAACAACCATTTCCTAAACTAAATCTTACATGGCTGGCACTCCGAAGCACAGGATACGCTTTAAAACCAATTCACTAGTCAAAGTGATTCAGCGATTAAATACATTACAGTTTACAGCAAAAACTTCAAGCTGCAAAGAAATGTTTATTCAAATGGGAAACAATGTTTACAGGTAGCCTGCCCACCCAGCACGTATGGCCAAATTCCCTTCAGGGAAATAAGGAGAGAACTAGCTTACCATCAGGTAGTTTATCCACAGCCTGTGTGCCACACAGAACTGTTCCACTGTATGGAGGAAGCTGCACAAGGAATCAGAAAACAAATTTTAATTCAACAAAATGTTAAAACCAACACTTACCATTTAATTAAGGCAACAATTCATTAAAACTCTTAATCCACACAACTTTTCATGCCGTTACTTCTAGCAGAATAACATACATGAAGAGTCAGTGCAATCTAAATCATCTTCATTTAACGAAAAAACACAATAGAAATGCTTTCAAATATTTATCACTATTAAACAGATCCGAAAATGAAGCCAAAAGGAATAAAAACGAACTCCAATGGACATGTAAATCAGCTACAATAAAATGTTCATGATACATCCTTCTTTCCACAGGATGTCAGTGACTGACCATCCAGACCACAGACACTTTTGTTTGCGCACTAGCGAAGATGACTCTTCCTGACTGCACCTCTTATTCACGATCACTACATTGCAACACAGCCAGTAGAGGCTGGGACCAGGTCCATGGTCGGAGAGCAGAGGAAAGCGCACTATAAACAAAAAGCCTGGTGACTGCGGCTCCCTTTTTAACACAGTGCCTTAATTAACTACATTAACAGCTAGAAGTCACATTCCTTGTTTGGCAGACAGAAAGCAGAATGGGAACTGTCTGACCTCTTTGTAAAAAGCTGAAAGGTTATCTCAAAAATAACTTAAATTTTTCTTCTTCCTAGCTATTCCATAACATTTATTTAAGAGTTGGAAATGCTTCCAATGGACACATTGGGTGTAAGAAAGTTTAGGAAGGGGCTGGGCATGGTGGCTCATGCCTGTAATCCCAGCAATTAGGGAGGCTGAGGTGGGTGAATCACTTGAGGTCAGGAGTTCTAGACCAGCCTGGCCCACATGGTGAAACCCCATCTCTACTAAAAATACAAAAAATCAGTTGGGCATGGTGGCAGGCACCTGTAATCCCAGCTACTTGGGATGCTAAGGCAGGAGAATCGTTCGAACCTGGCGGATGGAGGTTGCAGTGAGCCGAGATCGTGCCACTGCACTCCAGCCTGGGCAATAGAGCAAGACTTTGTCTCAAAAAACAAAACAAAAAACAAACCCTGTCTCTACTAAAAAATACAAAAAATTAGCCGGGCATGGTGGTGGGTGCCTGTAGTCCCAGCTACTCGGGAGGCTGAGGCAGGAGAATGGCGTGAACCCGGGAGGCGGAGCTTGCAGTGAGCCGAGATAGTGCCACGGCACTCCAGCCTGGGCAACAGCACAAGACTCTGTCTCAAAAAAAAAAAAAAAAAAAAAAAGGTTTAGGAAGAAAAGGGGTGAGGTAAGCCCTCTGCTACCTGAGGGCAGAACAAAAGAACAAAAAGACATTCTGGTGCAGCACTTCCCAAAGTCTGTTCACTGCAGTACAATGGCCAGTGCAGGAATGGCCCTAGGGCCGCAAAGTTCAGAGGCTCCCAGGTAAGTCTCATGCCCAATACTGTATGAGAGCTGCTGCTTGATTGGCTTCCTCAGCTGAGTTCTCCAATGAGATCTCAGCACACCAATTCAATAATCACAGCAATACAAGCTTCTCTCCGCTAGTAACGCAGTAAGTTCTCTTCCCAGAGAATTATGACAAACAGGAAAACACAGGGCAATTCAAAAGAAGCTAACACCTTCAGGAGTTGACAGCTGCACTTATCTCCACCACCAGGGGGCAACCTAGTACTCATCACGTTGACACCCAGAAGACAGCATTCTGTATGCTGAGATGGGCTACACTAGCCTTGGCACCCGCAAGGCAAAGACCATTCCGCACACCAGCATTGATGCTGGCAGGCACCTGGAGCAGAGAGGTGGGTCTATAAGGGCAGTGGACACAGCGGCCATGTGTGTCTCAGGAAGCCTCCATTTCGTTCAAAACCCTCTGTCAGAGGTCACAGAAGACAGTTTAGAAACTGATACATAGAATGCCCTCTTTTTCTGTTAATGACACTAGGATGCCCCCTGGTGACAGAAAGCTGTGTTATTTTGAGGCATGAAAAGTGTTTTGAATCACTCTATTTTTACACAAAATTTATTGTAACATCAAGAAATCATCTTTTTCTGAGTCAAAACAGTTTCATCACTATTATATCAATGTTCTCTTCACACTTCCCAGTATTCTGTTCTGCTCGGGGAAGAGAGAATGCTGAAGGAAACCTCCAAACCCGAGAGAGTGCAGCAGGCTGGGAAGACGCACAATTCGGAGAAGGGACCTCTTCACCCATCCACTTCAAAAGCCAGTACAAGGCAGAGAGCTGTTACAACCCTGCTCACCATCTTCCGGCTGTCCCCTTCCTCAACATTCAACCACGGGGTGTGAACACTCACTCAACTCCCAGCCACTCCCACAACATGCAGAAGAAAACCCCAGCAATCGGGAAAAATACACAGATGACGCTGAGGACAAGCCAAGTGGAGAGGCAGGGCCAGTAATGCCAGGTGGCGCTGACTGAGGGTGGAGAGGCTGGACCAGTGACACCAGGTGGCACTGACTGGGCACTCAGGGTGTGCCAGGCACACATCCTGCTCCTCCTCAACAACTCTGGGGAGGAGGTCCTGTTACTGTGGCCCTCTGACAGATGAGGAAGCCAGGCGACACTGCCAGCTTCAGATGAGGAAGCCAGGTGACAGTGCCAGCAGGTGACACTGCCAGTAAGAGGCACAGCAGGGATCTGGTGAGACGACCACCATCAAACTCCCAGATGACACTGCCACCTTCGGTAAGCATGCTCAACACACTTTGATTTGCTAAGCTGATAAAAGAGCGCACCTGCAGGAATGCCAGGTGGGTTGTGGCACTGTGGAAATGTGTGTGTTTTACTCCACAGGCACACAGCAGCTTTCATTCAGCAAACCTTCCTCACACATCAGATGCACTTAGTCTGTGGTAACTGGATATCTAAATACACAACAGAATAAAAGTGCCAGGATGGTTCGAAGTTCACTCATTAACTATATAACTATTTGTAAGAATACAAAGTTCAAAAATCAAAGCAAAGACATAAAATTCCCTAGACAAATACAAAGTGAGCAAGGGAAAAAACTGTCATCTATTAATAGTTATGCTAAACGCACAGTCTGAAAACAGTGCTGCAGCCTTGTGAAAAGGATACCTGGGCCCGTGGCTATAGGAAGGTCATGTTCTGAAGTCTCCCTCTGGGCTACCTGTGTGTTCTGCTTTCCGTCTCAAAGACTCTCCTGAACCACAAAGCCCTCCTTTAAAATCCCATTAAGATACCAAATTAGGCCAGGGGTGGTGGCTCACGCCTGTAATCCCAGCACTTTGGGAAGCCGAGGCGGGCAGACCACGAGGTCAGGAGATCAAGACCATCCTGGCTAACCCGGTGAAACCCCGCCTCTACTAAAACTACAAAAAATTAGCCGGACGAGGTTGCGGACGCCTGTAGTCCCAGCTACTCGGGAGGCTGAGGCAGGAGAATGGTGTGAACCCGGGAGGCAGAGCTTGCAGTGAGCCGAGATCGCGCCACTGCAGTCCAGCCTGGGTGACAGAGCAAGACTCCCTCTCAAAAAAGAAAACACACCAAATTAAGAACTGTCTCTACTCTCTACTCTCCATGAGTACCCACACACACCCACACCACACACACTGCCCACTGCCAACACTATGTCATCGGGGGCTTATTGACTCAGTCATGGTTGGGATGTATGCTACTTCCAAAGCTGAGATTCTGGAAACTGTAAAGAATGGTGAGCATTTCCTCTTTCTTTCTGAACATAAATAACAGGATTACGACTGAGGTTTAAACATGCTTATTAAATAAGGTGACTGCATTTTTTCCACTGGAGAAAATCATTTTTAAATCACTGGAGCACAACTCTAGAAAAGATGCCAGCTACCTTTCACCTGAATTCGTTTCTCCTGATGCCACTAAATTACTAGCCACCTTATCTTGCCAGTGGCAAGCTGCCAAGCAAGCAAACTAAAAGACAAAGCAGCCCTCCGCTGGCAGGAGGCGCTTCTGCAGGAAGGCAGAATGCTCTTTCATCTTAACATCCCACATTTCTTAATTTTGGTTTTTCAATTCACGGCCCCAAGTAGAGAAAACAATGTTTTATCAAGCTCCTAACAACGGAGAAAAAGCATACGAAAAATTCGACTAGACTGTAACTCATGCCACGGCCACATGGTAGAAACACTGCATGTTTGAGCGGCAATTATGTTACCTGAGAGATAAAAGGCCAAACTGTGCTGTGGAAGTGACACGCCCTCCCCTCGCCACTCACACACCCACAGGTCCAAGTGACATGCCCTCCCCTCGCCACTCACACACCCACAGGTCCAAGTGACACGCCCTCCCCTCGCCACTCACACACCCACAGGTCCAAGTGACACGCCCTCACCACTCACACACCCACAGGTCCAAGTGACACGCCCTCGCCACTCACACACCCACAGGTCCAAGTGACACGCCCTCGCCACTCACACACCCACAGGTCCAAGTGACATGCCCTCGCCACTCACACACCCACAGGTCCAAGTGACACGCCCTCGCCACTCACACACCCACAGGCCCAACCACATGCCGCCCCATGAAAGTGAGTTCCTGTGTAATCATGTGCTATTATAATTCAGATTCCTGAAGATTGGGGAAAACAACTCCATCCGATTATGTTAATTAGCCTGCATTTCCCTTTTGCAGGTTACTGTGATTTTGATAAACTCTTTTTATACCCCTCCAAACTTCACCGTATGCTCAAAAATAAGAAAAACAGAAAAGCCCAAATAAGCCCAGACACACTACGAGTTCTGAAGCTCGAGCTCATTTTCATGAGACACAGTCACGTCTTCTGTGAATAAAAGGTTTGGCATAACTTACCATCTGTACCCTTTTCATCCATTTCTACTAACATCTGTTACTCACTAGTTATCGGACCATACATTAGCTGATTTCCCAACATTTCTGTGACGTGAATAAGCATTCTGCATTTTTTCAATTTAAAAAACAAAAGAGAGAGAAAAGAAATGGGAGGCCCAAAAGGAAAGAACGTGCCCAAACCCTCCGAGCCTGTGGAAGTGGCAGAACTGAAGCGACCCCAGGCCTTCAGACTTGAAATACGGTGCACTTTTCACTTTCCTATCACATGAAAACTCAAGTTTTTGTCTACTCACTTGCAAACAGGTACCCACCCATCCACATGTGTACACACGTGAGAAAACCTGTAGCAACTAAAACGTATGGTTACATCGGCGTGATGTGGGAAAAAATACAAAATCCCCTTACTTAAACACACACACACACACACACACACACACACACACACACACACACAAATTACCCGGGCCTGGCAGCACACACCTGTAATCCCAGCTATTCAGGGGCTGAAGCGTGAGAACCCCCCTGAGGCGGGGCGGGGGGTCAAAGTTGCAGTGAATTGTGATTGCACTCTGCACTCCAGCCTGGGCAGAGTGAGACCCTGTCTCGAAAAAAAGAAAAGAAAAGAAAAAATAGAAATAAAAAAACAAAATAAAACGTGTGGTGTTTATATAGAGATAAGCAATAGGCCCACAGAATAGCACACTCGGAACCAGAGGAGATGAGCTGCCCAACGGGGCTGACAGGACAGCTAAGGGCTGAGTTCCCAATGAATGGTGAGGAGGCACCTGCCAGGGCCACAGGGGCAGGGAGTTCGATGCCACCTCACACATATACAAAATTCAGTGCCTCAATTTCAGCTTATTACACACTGAAGCGTGAAAACAAAATCTGAAAACTTTTAGAAGAAAACAGACAAATGTCTTCGTTATCTAAAGGATGGGAAGAATTTCCTAAAGATATTTTTAAAACTGAAAATCCACAAACAATAAGGAAAAAAAAATCAATTCAGTTGACATTAAAGTTAAAAGTGTACTCCTCTTATCCAACAACAACAACAAAAAAACCCAACCCCAAAAAGGGTTCACCTAACACGTGAAGCTTAAAGCCCTCATACTAGGAAGAGATGCTTCACCTAACATGTGAAGCTTAAAGCCCTCATGCTAGGAACAGATGCCTGTAAAACCAAAGATTAATCCTAAAATCAGTAAGAAAAAGACAAGCTACTTGATTTAAAAATATGGACAAGGGATATAAACCAAGTAATTCACAGCAGAGGACATCCATATTGCCAGCAGACACGTGAAGAGAATGAAATAGTACCCAGCTGTTTGTAATCTGGGAGATGTAAATTAAAACAATGAGAGTCCATTTACTACACATCAGATTCACAAAAATTTTAAATATGCCAACACCAAGAGTTAGCAAGGTTTTTTTTTTAATACGAGCAAGAAAACTCCCATTCACTGCTGATGGGAATGAAGACTGTTAAAATCCTAGATAGCAAACGAGCAGTCTCTAGTGAAACTAAAGAGGCTCAGTCCACAGAACCCAGTAATTCCATTCCCAGGTCTGTGTCCCGGCGGAGCCCACAGAGGGGCACAAGGAGACATGATAAAATACATTGAGTGCAATATTTTTAACGGCTGAACTAGAGACCTAAATGGCCCCCGACAGGAAAATATGTAAGTAAATTGCAGTGTGTTCCATCAGTGGTACTGAGCACTGGAAACCAAAGAACAAGGACAAATTTCTCAGCATAAAGAATACAACATTAGCTTAAAATAAACAACAAAATTAATATAGTATACCATTTACGTGACACTTTAAAGCACATAAAACACTACGATTGACTATGGTGATATACACGTATACGATCAAAGGTGAAAACCAGTCAGGACCAATATTTCCCAATTTCAGCAGAGTAGTTACTTCTGGGGAGAGATGGGAGAGAGGTCCAAAGGAGGCTTCAATTGCATCTGTAATGTTTTATTTGCTTTTCAAAGCCTAATAAAGTAAATACAGCAAAATGTCAAATCAAATGTCAGTCAAATCTAGTTGGTGGGTTGAGGCATTTCTCATATTACTCTCCATACTTTTCTCTACATTGAAATTCTTTATTTAAAAAAACAAATTAAAATAGAAACATAACTGTTAATTGTATCTACCCACATACTCACTAAAACACAGTTTTGTCTTACCTCAACTGAAGATCGAGGAGTCACAAAGAATTGATTGAATTCATCAGGGCTGAAATCTCCAAAAATATACTGAAAAAAATAAGAGAGTCACTGATCACATAAAATATACAAATTATATACTTTCAGAAAAAATGCTACATATTTTAACAATCCTATGCAACATTTGGGCCATAACCCCCAAGATCCTTTCTCAATTAAACAGAGGATCTGCAACACAGAGTTCTAGGTTGTTTATATAAAAGAAATACTACTGAACCTTTCCTACAAATTGTCAAAGAACACTATGAAACTGATAAAGCTTATTTTGAAACAAATCAATTTTGTATGCCAAACTTGTCGAGTCCTGCTTGCAGGAGATTTTTATTGGTTCACAAATACTGCCAGTTGTTCCATTTACCTTTCTGCTGACTCATGCCACTACCTCCATTTCCGCTTTCTCTGCCAAACATGCTAAAGAAAAGCAGAAAACGAGGTTCAAATGGGAAGACAAGGAAATCCAAAAAAGGAAAATGTTAATGATCCTGATTAATGATCTTTAAAAATATCTATATAACTTTTTAGTTTAAAAATGCATTTCCATAGGATACACAGATACACATATTATCAGACAGACACAGCCTTTGTTGCAAGCCCTGATTTCACGGAATTCAGAATGTGATTTTCTGGAAAACGAAGTGGTTAAACTGCATGGATGTGAGTCTGGCAAGTGCCTACCAGTTCATATTCTCCACGGAGCTTCAAGAAACAAGTCATTGAGGCCTGGCGCAGTAGCTCACGCCTATAATCCCAGCACTCTGGGAGGCTGACATGGGCGAATCACTTAAGGTCAGGAATTCGAGACCAGCCTGGCCAACATGGTGAAACCCCCATCTTTACTAAAAATACAAAAATTAGCCAGGCGTGGTGGCGTGTACCTGTAGTCCCGGCTGCTCGGGAGGCTGAGCCAGGAGAACTGCTTGAACCCGGGAGGCGGAGGTTGCAGTGAGCTGAGATCACGCCACCGCACCCCAGCCTGGGCAACAGAGCCAGACTCCATCTCAAAAAGAAAAAAAAAAAAAAGAAGAAGAAGAAGTCATTGAGAAGAATTAGCGATTTCCACAACGGAGAAGCAATGATTCATTCATTTAATCAATAATTTAGAACCTACAAATGCCCACATATGATCAGTACTGGGTATAAAAATGGTAAGCAGAGTGTGGTTCCTCTGTTCTAATGGAACTAAACAGTCTAGTAGCTTCCAGGGAAATTTACAAGCCAAGTGATTCAAAA
Organism: Gorilla gorilla gorilla; assembly: GCF_029281585.2. Classification (NCBI taxonomy): domain Eukaryota; kingdom Metazoa; phylum Chordata; class Mammalia; order Primates; family Hominidae; genus Gorilla; species Gorilla gorilla. The sequence goes on along the minus strand of NC_073242.2, from coordinate 115,240,382 downwards.
ATAACCAGTAACTAAATATTACATAAATGAATAATACTCATTATTATTGTAAACGTGAATAAATGGCCACTAAATGTAATACCCTACTGGTAAGAATGCACAGGGAAAACGTTTCTGGAGAGCTCTTTGACAACATCTACCAAAACTATAAATATACATTAAGAACAAAAAAGTTTTCATATAATATTTACACATACTTGCAAAAGTCAACAAAGAAATTATGTATTGACGGTAACAGTGAAAATAAACAGAGCCTCAAAATGGTTCAGAAATGATCTTCTGAAATACTGTCACTTTTCAGTGAAGAATATAGAAGGTTACACCTTCTTCTCATCACCAACACTGGGAAAAGATGATATGAATTTCACTAAGAAACCCTCAAAGCAATGGAAGGGAAAATTCTATAGGCTAAAAGGAAGCAGAAAAAATTAGCACAGGCTATCACAAAAAAAAAAAAAAGAGCTACCAGAGATCATGAAAGTGTTCGCGGAAATTAATTACTAATTTTAAATCACTAAATTAAAAAACTCAACAGAACGTCTTAATAGCAAAATCAACAAGGCTATGGAAGGCAATGGGGCAACATTTTGAAAGTTTCGAGAAAAAAGGATTTTGTTCCTAGAATGCCAGAGTATTTTTTCATAGAATTCTATAAATTACTTTTCAAGTGCAAAAGAGAAAGAACACTTTCTGTCACATACACCTTTTTCTTGGGGGGAGGAAAGGAAACTGCTTAAGAATTCCAGAAAATGAATTCGAGAAATACAAGAATGATAACGAAGTAAAATACAAGAAACACACGGCAGCTGTGAAGTTTAATGCAAATATTAAGAATAAATAAACTAAAATCATGCTGTTTTGTTTAATATCAACAGTAGAAACGTGGCTACTCTGTGCACATTGCCTATGGGGTAGCCCCGCTCTGCAACGAGCAGTTAAAAAAAAAAAAAAAGTAGAGGCCGGGAGCGGTGGCTCACACCTGTAATCCCAGCACTTTGGGAGGCCGAGGCGGGCGGATCATGAGGTCAGGAGATCGAGACCATCCTGGCTAACACGGTGAAACCCCGTCTCTACTAAAAATACAAAAAATTAGCCGGGCATGGTGGCATGCACCTGTAGCCCCAGCTACTCAGGAGGCTGATGAAGGAGAATCGCTTGAACCCGGGAGGTGGAGGTTGCAGCAAGCCGAGACTGAGCCACTGCACTCCAGCCTGCTGACAGAGAGAGACTCCGTCTTAAAAAAAAAAAAAAAAAAAAAAGAGGTAGAAATGCTATATATTAAAAGTTATCCATCTTATCTTGTGACTAACAAGAAAGGCCTTTTACTTCAGAATGTGGGGAAGATACCTAAGGATAAGAAATCAGAATGTTCTGCAGGATTATCAGGTATTTTCTTTAGGAAGGTTTTCTTCCTAGGCAATGGAAAATAAACATGTTTATTTAAATCATACTTCTAAGCACACTGTCTTATTTGAGTTCACATACAGCCTAAGGTTTTTAGAGCTGCTCAATCCAGTAAGAAAACTACAAATCCAAATGATTTGATAAAAATCTTGGCAGCAGAGGAGGAGAGGAGGAGAAAACAAGATTCCAAGCCACTAACACACACTTCCTGTTTCAAACGCAGACACCAAGTGGCTTCAGCATGAGTCAGCGGCAAACACCCTCAAGTCATGAGCTGGAACGCTCAGAAACGGTTCAGTGAATTTTTTTTCTCCTATTACTTTCAAATTTATTAGTTTTACTTAATTATTTTTAAAGTATCTGAGAAAATGTTATACATTTTAAGTGTGTTTTTATTATAACTTCATGTCAATAATTTCTCCACAGATACGTACCTTCAATCAAATTACAAAATTAACTAGGGGAAAATGAGGAAGAACTTTAGGTACAGACAGCGAGAGATCTTCAAAATACTATTAAAAGAAGAAGGCACTCTCGGTGTAAAAAAGGTAGGAAAATAGAGTATTTATCTGTGTTGCTATATAATAACACATTTGTGTTTGTTAATAATATAGATATTTGTGTCTGCATAAAGAGACACTGGAAAGATCAACAAGAAAAAATGTGGCCCTTCACCTTTGGGACAGTAGCACTGAGTGGACGCTGAGTGGACACAGACAGAAGTGAAGGGGATTTCCTAGCACGTTTTTTGGAGGGTTTTTTTTGGGAGGGGACTACATACTTTATTCAAAACATTAATCATAAAAAGTAAACACAACAGAAATCACCTTACAACTCTTCAAATACACCCATTTTGCACAGACATAATTTCATAAGCATGTTAGTTTCAAGATCTCATTGACAACAGCTTAGGACTTGATGAAAACATGTCACGCAAAAAAATACACCATAAGTAACTGCTGATTACCAGCTATGCAACACTGAACTATCATTTAACACTTGACAAATCACTAGCCACGGCTGTTTGGAACTCCAACTTAATTTCCTTAACACTGGCTCACACAGCTCAATAAACAACTCCATCAAAATACACGTGAATCACATTTTAATCCTTAAATGCATGAGCTTTTAAAAGTGAGCAGTTACACTTCAGCAATATTTAAAACCGGTCCTTTCGATTTTATAACTGAAATAAAGGAACGGGCTAAGAAGTCAGTGCCAAGGGTTTAAGAGCATCTCTGCAAGGCGTTCAGCCTCCCGGGGAACTTGATTAGAATTTCCATCTCCCATACAATGAGTATTCCCCATATGCTCATGGCAGATAAACTACATGTGTCTTTTTCCTATGTGTCAATACAAATATAACTTATACTCAAGCAGGAATTCTGATACAACCCAATAACCACATATAAAGGAATCCTCTATTTGGGGAGTTAACTATCAAATGTCAGTAAAAGACAAGTCATCGATATCACAAGCTGGGGGAATCCTAAGAATAAAATGGAATTTCTTAGAATTGCAATGCACATTTTGAAAAACGATAAATATTTCTTTCTTGGCAAAGTAAGCTGGCATGGTAACCATTCAAACATGGGTTATGAATGACGTAATAAAATAATCCATACAAATGTGAAAGTTAAGACATCATTTTTGTATTTAACAAAATCATATGCATCATTCAAAGCACTACAATGAAGAAGCATTTATTATCAACACTATTCCAAAAGACAAAGTGTCGCTTGGCCAGACACGGTGGCTCACGCTTGTTATCTCGTCACTTCCAGAAGCCGAGGCGAGCAGATCACTTGACTTCAGGAGTTCAAGACCAGCCTAGCCAAAATGGTGAAATCCACCTCCACTAAAAATACAAAAATTAGCCGGGCATGGTGGTGGGTGCCTGTAATCCCAGCTACTTGGGAGGCTGATGCAGAAGAATTACGTGAACCTGGAAGGCGGAGGCTGCAGTGAGCCAAGATAGTGCCACTACACTCCAGCCTGAATGACAGAGGAAGACTCCGTCTCAAAAAAAAGAAAAAAGAAGAGGTGCTGCTTATAAAACAGAATATGACAACTTTATTGGGAGGAAAAAGGTAATTTTTTGATATGCTGATAAAACTACAAAAGGGAAAATGGCCAAATATTTATTCAATAGCAAATACCAGTGAGTGGACATAAATTATAATTTTGATAAAACTACAAAAGGAGGCCGGGCACGGTGGCTCACGCCTGTAATCCCAGCACTTTGGGAGGCCGAGGCAGGCAGATCACGAGGTCAGGAGATTGAGACCATCCCGGCTAACACGGTGAAACCCCGTCTCTATTAAAAATACAAAAATTAGCCAGGTGTGGTGGCACATGCTTGTAGTCCCAGCTACTCGGGAGGCTGAGGCAGGGGATTCGCTTGAACCGGGGAGGCAGAGGTTGCAGTGAGCCGAGATCGCGCCACTGCACTCCAGCCTGGGCAACAGTGAGAAAAAAAAAAAGGAAAAAAGGCCAAATATTTATTCAATATATTTCAATTATTTATTCCATTATTCAATTATTTATTCAATTTATTCAATATATTTATAGCAAATACCAGTGAGTGACAATTATTTAACTAAAATGATACCTGACTAAATGTTGAAGCAAGGCATGTTTGTGACACCAAAAAGTTTATCACAGAAATTCAGGACAGCCAACTGCTATTAAAATGTTCTGGTTTCACCATCTCCTTCTCCAAAAGCCATTCTAACTTCCAATCAAAAGTTATTTTAGGTGTTTGGTAAAATGAGGAATGTTATCAAAAGAGGGGAGGAGAAACTGCTGTTCAAAAAAGTCAATATCCTGAAAGGCTGTGGGAAACTTCCAGACTACAAAAAGCTAGAGACATGACAACTAAATACATTTCCTGACCCTAGACTGGATCCTGTGCTGGAAGGGAAAATTCTAGAAAAGACATTATATGGTCAACTCCCAAAATTAGAATATGGACAGGTTAGAAAAAAGTACTGCATCAATGTAAATTTGTGAAAGTGGTAACATATTACTGTGGTTATTTAAGAGAATATGCCTATTCTTAGGAAATACACATTCAAGAATTTAGGAGTAAGTGGCTAGAGTGTATGTAATCTTCCCTGAAATCTCAAAGGGTTTGGAAAAAGATTGTATGTCTGTGTATCTGCATTTGTTAGCCCATGTCTGTGTGCCTGTATGTGTATCTGTATGAGTGTGTATTTGCAGACAGAGAACTGCAGCACACACAAATGATTAAGCAAATGGGTTTAATCTTAACAACAGGTGGATCTGGGTAAAGGACCATCTGGGGATTCTTTGTACTATTTTTCTTTCCGCAACTTTTCAAGTTTGAAACTATTTGCAAATAAAAAGTTTTTGTTTGTTTGTTTGTTTTTTTAAAGCTAACACTGAAAATTGTGAGGTTATGAGGAAAATCTTTACCCTCTCCTTATGTTTGACTGTTTAGTGTTTTCTCTCCTCTGGAAGATTAACTTATTTCAAAGGCTGTCACATGAGGGGGGAAAATTGTAGGTGTTTGGGTAAAATAAAGATGAAAATAACTGTGTCTGACTTCACAGGATTTACAACCTAGTGGAGAGGGAAATGCCACTGATGACATGAATTAGTTTTGCCCATAACAGAGCAAGATAAAATACAGAACAATTCAGTTCACATGGGAGACTAAAAAGCAGGAGTAAGTTCATCGTTTCTTGTAATTTCAAAGAAAGTGCAGAGCCTAGGACATATTGGTGGCTGTCATAAAACTAAAATAAAAGCAGGTACTTGGAGGCCCTGTCAGCCATGCCACACTACAGAAACTGTGACACTGCTGCGGCTAACTCTGCCCTTCCCACAGCTACACCAAATACCATCAGGAAAGACTGGGAAGCCCCCTAAGGTTTCAGCAACTCTGCCAGTCAGAACACTGGGGTCAAAAGGAGGTATCACAAAGCAGTAACAAACGCTCCTTTCCCGCGTCCTGGGGTTGCATAGGAAATGCCCAGGGGCGGGACGGCACAGAAATGCCTGCGATTCGGGGGAGCAAACTACAAGGGCTTTAGGCATTTCTTCCCCTTTTTAGGGGAAGTAAGACTGTGAACTAGAGCAGCTATTTATTCCCCTCCACCACTTCCCCTCATATCCCATCCGGCCTCCATCCCGGGCTTTCAAAACTCTCACTGTTCACATCTTTACTTTCTGATCCTTTCTCAAGAGGATGTGGAAAAAAATATACAAGGAACACTTCGAGAAAAGGGGGGCAAGCCCACACCACAGCAGGGATGGGAACAAAAGACACCTTCCTTCCTGAAGCATAGCCTGTTGGCTAAGCTGGCTCAGTTTACCTTCTGGAGGTGTGTGGAGGCCACTACGGCCCTCAGGGGGCCTGAGTTTAGAAACCCTGGGCAAAGGTTTAGACGAAGTGGGAAAACCAGTGTTCCTGCTGAAGGAAAAACAAAGACCTTGCCCTCAGAAATAAAGACACATTCCTCCATCTCGGCTCAAGGAAGGTGAGAAGGAGAAAAGATGTCTAATGTTCACTTGCACAACCTGCTGGCTACAGCTCTCCCGCCAGAACTGTGGGAAACACCACTTTCGGCTTCAGGAGACACTGGGGACTATCAGTACAGCACGGCACTAGGGGGGCGCTGCAGCACAGCATTCTGAAAGTTTCATCTCTCTGGAAATTTGAATAAATATGCAGGTTGTTCCAAATTAACATTCTCTGCCTTCAAAAGGACTGATAGAAAAAGGAGATCAGCCCTGAAGTAAGAACGTAAATACTTTGCTGCTGCATTTGTACCCTGCAATTTCCGAGGCAGGTGGACAACTATGACCAATCTCTAAGAACAATCTCCCATTCACAGATGCACAGCTAAGCCTCACAGGGGCAAATGGTATAACCAGGTCACAGTCAAATACACAAGAAGCTGAGAAGTATAAAGTATTCTCCCTCTTCTCCTGATCCAAATAAGCTGAATTTGGGGAAACATGAAAAGAGCAATAGACTGTTTGGAGTGATTAAAACCTTAATCTCATCTACAAAATGAAGGTATGTTGGACCAGACAACTTCTAAAATTCTTCCCATCTCCAAAAGGATCTCTTGAATCTAAAAAGGATTAAGAAACACGGGTTTGAAAATGTTGTCAGACAGGCCGGGCACGGTGGCTCACACCTGTAATCCCAGCACTCTGGGCGGCCGAGGCGGGTGGATCACCTGAGGTCAGGAGTCAGAGAACAGACTGCCAACATGGTGAAACCCTGTCTCTACTAAAAACACACAAAAAAATTAGCCGGGCATGGTGGCAGGCGCCTGTAATCTCAGCTACTCAGGAGGCTGAGGCAGGAGAATTGCTTGAACCCAGCAGGCAGAGGTTGCAGTGAGCGGAAATCGTGCCATTTGCACTCCAGCCCGGGTAACAAGAGCAAAACTCCGTCTCAAAAAAGAAAAAAGAAAAGAAAGAGAAAAAGAAAAAGAAAATGTCATCAGACTAATGCATGCTACAACAGGATGACTTTGAAAACATTATACTAAGTTAAAGCCAGACACAAAGAGCCATAAATTGTTTCTTCCATTCATATGAAATGCCAAGAATAGGCAAATTACCAGACACAGAAAGATCATGGTTGCCAAGGGCTGGGAGGAGAGGAGAATGGGGGAGCAGGAGGCGGTGACTGCTAATGAACATGAGCTTTCTTTTGGGGATGATGAAATGTTCTAAAATGGACTACGGTGTTAGCGGCAAAACTCTGTGAATATACTAAAAACCACTGAAATGCATATTTATTCAAATACACAAATTCCACAGCATGTGAATTATATCTCAATAAAGTTTTAAAAAAGGTCAGTACTTATATCAAAATAAAAATTTTAATTTCTTTACTAGGCTTTATGAATCAAAGCCCAGTAAGTTATGGGTGCTAGCTGATATCTACTGAACAATCATTGTGTGCTTTCAACTTCAGAAGGTGGTGTGGGTGGTTCTGAGGACATCTGGAGATGACACTGTCATCAACTAGTGAATGCACAGCAGGAAGTTCGCCAATTTAACAATATGCACCGAGCATCGACAATCCACACTCAACTATGCGAGACTACGAGAGTAAAACTTTGAATACAACACACACAGGGGTCAGGGCATGGTGACATTTACAGTTTTATTACAGTGCAAGCCAATTGCAAGCTGCACTAAGTGTTACAAATGGCAGAAGCAGAGAAAGGAAGAGGGAGGAAGAGAAGTTTTGTTCCCTCACTAATAGGGCTATAGCAAAATTTTGCTTTACTTTCTTGGGGCAAAGAGGTCCTGAGAAGGGAACAAAGTAGACAAACTATCACAAAGTCACTCTCACAGGCAGCCTCTCTCCTTGAAACTCAAATGTCAAAGTACTGCAACTGAGTGTCTACTTCCCTATTTGTATATTCTATTTCTACTATTAAAGTGCTATCAAAAAGTAATCATTTTACCTTTCAAAATATGGTTTTTAACAGGTTGGCTGTATATTAAGTGCTTTCATGGAGATTCCGAGCTAAAATTTCCTTCAGAAATTTTAGATTGAATTCAGATTGAATCTCCAAATTAGAAAACATGATTCACTTAACAGAAACCCACTATTACCAACTTTCCAGTCCTGTGTCTATATTAGAACTGTATTACAAAATGGCCGTTAAATTTTAACTCGCTGTGCTCTTAACTAGTACTAAATAGCAAGGTAATATAGATAGCCCTCATTATTGAATAACTTGCTGTGTAAAACTGCCATTGTATGAAACAGCAGATAAATTAGGGAGTAAATTCAATCAACTTTATCTGGGATAGCCCTCGCAGAAGTTCAAGATTCCACCTACTTTCATATTCATTACAATCACCTTGGGGCTGACCTTAAGAAAAACAGAAATGGAAGACGAAACCAATAAAAAAGAAACTGTAACAGAAGCAGTTCTATCTTTGCTGGGGCCAAGGACGAACAAAAGAAGAGGCTGCAAGGGGGCTCAACGTCATTCTGGGGAATGACAGAACTGGTGTCTTGATTGTGGAGGTGATTACACAAATGTATACATCTGTTAAAATTCATGGAAATATACACTTTAAATGGGTGAAATTCACTGCACATACGTTATACCTCCATAAAGCTGATTTCTTTAAAGTACAAGAATCGAGTTAGATCCATCTTTGTCTAGCCAGAAGTTAATGCAGTAGACTTGGCATAGAGTAGGTGCTCAAAATAGCTTTGTTGAACAAGTGAATTCAGGAAGAGGAAGATGAAAAAACCCACACAAATAAAAAGCTTATCTAAGGATAAGGAATAATTTCTCCAAACTACATAGCAATCATTGTGACTTCCCAGGTGTCAGTGGGCTGACAGTCTTAACTTGATCACTCTGAATGGTTTTTATTTCATGTTTTTATTATCACCAGAGATGTTCCAGCTAGGAGTACATCTTTCATTCTCAAATATAATCTTCAAATAAATATAATCAAGAAATAACACTTATTTTTAAAGTATAACACTTAAACTTATATTTTAAAATATAAGACTTATTCAACGTAAGTGAATTAAGCTTCACAGAACACTTTAAAGGAACACCTATTTTGACCTAGAGAAAAATCATTAACAGTTACCAAGTGATCCATTTCCCAAGCTAAAGAGAAACCACTTTTCAAAATCTTAAGTGTATAAGGGGGGAAAAAGGCCAAAAAAAAAAAAAAACCTTGGATGTGATCAGAAGGTATTGGAGCCAGTCAATCCTTTTAAAATTGACTTTATTCCCCACCCCCCATCTTTGACCCTCAAATAAGACCACCGGTTTCCAGTGTGAAGCAGGCATGCATCCTGTATTTCTTGGTCCCTCCTTTCTGCTCAAACTGTCTTTCTGGGCACATTTCACTAAGAACCACCTATTTGTACTCAGTTTCACTTTGCTGTCAATGACAGGAACTCATGTTCCTAGGGACAAAAAATTATCTTTTAAATTGATGTACTATAAAATTAAGACGACTGAGCCGGACGCAGTGGCTCACACCTGTAATCCCAGCACTCTGGGAGGCCGAGGCGGACGAATCACTTGAGGTAGGGAGTTCGAGACTGGCCAACATGGTGAAACTCCATCTCTACTAAAAATACAAAAATTAGCTGGGCGTGGGGGAATCTGCCTGTAATCCCAGCTACTCGGGAGGCTAAGGCAGGAGAACTGCTTAAACCTGGGAGGTGAAGGTTTCAGTGAGCCAAGATCACACCACTGCACTCCAGCCTGGGCGACAGAGTGAGACTCTGTCTCAAAAAAAGAAGACTGACAATATCAAATGTTGGTGAGGACAGAGAAGCATTCTCATACACTGCTGGTGCAGACAGAAAACAGCATGGCCGCTTTGAAAAAGTCTTGCAGTTTCTTACAGAATAGAATATATACTTAACACATTTTATCCACAAGAAATGAAAACCTATGTCCACACAGACACTTGTACATGAATGTGAACAGCAGACTCAAACAGTGGGAACAACAAAAATGTCTATCAAGAGGAAAGAGACAAGCAAACTGTGGGACATCCACAAAGGAATACTACCCAGTACTGAAAAGGCTGGAACTCAACACTCAACATGGCTAAATCTAAATAGTTGGGTCAGGTGAAGGTAATCAAACAAAAGAGTACAGTTTGTGTAATTCTGCGCCAATGTAATTATAGAAAACGCAAACTTTCTTAGCCTACAGTGACAGAAGCAGACCACTAGCTGCCTGGACAAGGTGGGGATTCATGGCAAAGGGGCATGAAGAAACTCTCTGAGCAATGGAAATGTTCTATATCTGGAGTGTGGTAGTAGTTACTACTTTGGTGTATACATCTGTCAAAACTCAAACTGGGCTGGGCATGATGGCTCCTGGCCTGTAATTCCAGCACTTTGGGAGGCCAAGGTGAGAGGATCACTTGAGAGGAGTTCAAGATCAGCCTGGGCAACATGGTGAAACCCTGTCTCTATGAAAACACAAAAAATTAGCCAGGTGTGGCGGCGTGTGCCTGTAGTCCCAGCTACTCGAGAGGCTGAGGTAGGAGAATTGCTTGAACCTGGGAGGCGGAGGTTGCAGTGAGCCATGATCGCGCCACTGCACTCCAGCCTGGCAACAGAGCAAGACTCAATCTCTAAAACAAAACAAAACAAAACAAAGCCAGACTTGGTGGCACACGCCTGTAGTCCCAGTTACTTGGGAGGGCTAAGGCAGAAGGATGGCTTGAACCCAGGAGGTCAAGGCTGCAGTGAGCTATGATCACCCACTGCACTCCAGCCTGGGAGACAGAGCAAGACCTTGTCTGAAAAACAAAGACAAAAAACCTCGAACTGCAAACTTAAAATGGGCACATTTATTGTATTAAATTATACTTCAATAAGGTTGACTTTTTAAAAATTGTTATGCACAATCTACGTAAAGCAGATGAAGCAGTACCATAATCAAAGCTCTTGAAGACCAATGGCCACAGTTGTAATCTTTCATTTACAGAAGAAGAGTTCCTCAGTACACTCTATTTGTTAATCTCTCATCTACGGAAGAAGAATTCTTCAGTACACTCTATTTGTAGGCATCCACACTCTGGGATTTTGAGTTTCACATTCCTTGGTCCAAAGACCTCCCAGTGCTACACAACATCATCTTAAAAATTGTGCATCATCGCCGGGTATGGTGGCTCACACCTGTAATCCCAGCACTTTGGGAGGCCCAGGCAGGTGGATCACCTGAGGTCAGGAGTTCAAGACCAGCCTGGCCAGTGGTGAAACCCCGTCTTTACTAAAAATACAAAAATTAGTCAGGCATGGTGGCGGGCACCTGTACTCCCAGCTACTCGAGAGGCTGAGGCAGGAAAATAGCTTGAATATGGCAGGCGGAGGTTGCCGTGAGCTGAGATCGCGCCACTGCACTCCAGCCTGGGCAGAAGAGCGAGACTCCTTCCCAAAAAAAAAAAAAAAATTGTGCATCATCGGCTGGGCGCGGTGGCCCAGGCCTATAATCCCAGCACTTTGGGACGCCGAGGTGGGCAGGAGGTCAGGAGATCGAGACCATCCCCGCTAATACGGTGAAACCCTGTCTCTATTAAAAAATACAAAAAATTAGCTGGGTGTGGTGGCGGGCACCTGTAGTCCTAACTACTCAGGAGGCTGAGGCAGGAGAATGGCGTGAACCCAGGAGGTGGAGCTTGCAGTGAGGCAAGATCGCACCACTGCACTCCAGCCTGGGCAACACAGCGAGGCTCCATCTCAAAAAAAAAAAAAAAAAATTGTGCATCATCTTTTTATTCTGCATCTGTTTCCAATTTAACTGTGCACCACTCTGAAGCCTCTGTCCCACCATTACTCAGTCACTTCAGATTATTCTTGCCTGGCTCAACCTTTATTACTGCCGAGCTTCTCAGACCATGTACTCAAACTCCACACAAAGACAATTACTGCCAAAAACAATGAAGCAAAACTATAGTATTTCATTAAACAGAGTGCTACATGGGCAGAAACTTGTAAGTGCCATCTGTTCTACAGGATTTTTCACTTAATAAAATATGCTGGAACCGGACCAACAAAAGGCCAGCTACTGAAGGCCACCTGCCAGGAAGGAACGCACATCGCTACAGCAGAGCTTCCTTTTAAAGGACATCCATGAAAAAAGAACCTAGCTACAGAAATGATTTTCCTCTGATTTGCTGGCCACTGTCAGCAGACTCTTCAAATCTCCTAGAAAATCTAGGACTGTCTAATGAGAAGTACTTACATTAGCTGGTAAATAGACTCCTCTCCTTCCGGTGTTAAGATCAAGCACAGAACTTCCCCCTTAATGAGCAGCTTTGTTGTTAATGGAAAGCAAAGTTACTTAGAAGGTTTGGTTGAAGAAGTAAAAAGCTGCAAAGTTACTATCTGTTGAAAATAAAAGAATGCAAAAAGAGGTATACTAGCTAAGGAAGGAATCCACTGTTTGTTGTCTCAATTTAACCTTCACCTAATGATCTGTCGAAACATGCCCTCCAAAGATTTAAATTATGCAAGTATAGCTTGCTTTACCAGCAAAAATCCTAATAATTTGCATTCCACTCTTTAATTATGTATTTAAGTTCCTGGATATGGTCTGAAATCTTTTATTAGAAAACTGTTAACTCCAGACTTCAAAGTCCCCCTTATGGGATCTACATACACTGGAAGAGATGTTTTCCACCCAATCGGCTTCCTATATTCTATTTTCCACATAAAAGCAGGTAATCAATCCGCGGTGGTACTCACCTAGCAGGGGAACAGCATAAACCATATTGGACAAAGGCCTAAGACAACAGTCCTCGAACCTGGCCACACCTTAGAACCAGAGCATCCTCAGGCCACACCTGCAACAATTCTGGCTTCAGTGGTCTAGGGTGGAGTCCAGGCCTTATTTAGCATTTTACACACTTCCTGTGTGATTCTGACTTACAGTTGGAGTTTAGAATCACTGTGTAGGGGCATTCCCGTGATCCAAGAAAAAGCTCCATCACTACAGGCAACTGAGGAGAGGTGGGAGAAACTAAGCAGAAAACAGGAGGATGAGGGGAGCTACTTCTCCATTCAGTTATGCCTCCCAATTAAAAAAGAAATTATAAAATAATTTGAGATAATTACTCACTATATAAAGTTGATGAACAACATCCAGATGTCTTTAAAATGGGAACTCTTTTAGTGCTTTTAAGGGTTTACTGATCATTAACAACTTAATAAAGGCAAAAACAACAACAACAACAACAACAACAAAACTGGCCGGGCGCGGAGGCTCATGCCTGTAATCCCAGCACTTTGGGAGGCCGAGACGGGCGGATCATTTGAGGTCAGGAGTTCGAGACCAGCTTGACCTACATAGTGAAACCCTGTCTCTACTAAAATACAAAAATTAGCTGGGTGCGGTGGCGGGCGCCTGTAATCTCAGCTAGTCGGGAGGCTAAGGCAGGAGAATCGCTTGAACCCAGGAGGTGGAGGTTGCAGTGAGCTGAGATTGCACCACTGCACTCCAGCCTGGGTGACAGAGAAAGACTCCTTCTCAAAAACAACAACAACAACAAAACTAAAAGAAGAAAAACTTTTGTTTTTTTGTGAGACAGTCTCGCTCTGTTGCCCAAGCTGGAGTGTAGTGGCGCAATCTCAGTTCACTGCAACCTCCGACTCCTGGGTTCAAGCAATTCTCCTGCCTCAGCCTCCGAGTAGCTGTATTACAGGCATGTGCCACGATGCCTGGGCTAATTTTTGTTTTTTCAGTAGAGACAGGGTTTCACCATGTTGGCCAGGATGGTCTTGAACTCCTGACAGGTGATCCACCCACCTTGGCCTCCCAAAGTGCTGGGATTACAGGCGTGAGCCACCGCACCCGGCCAGAAGAAAAACTATAATGCAACTAAATTAGAAGTACTATGACAGAAAAATTAAACTCCTGCCAAACACAGTGGCCCACACTTGCAGTCCCAGCTCCTCAGGAGGCTGAGGTGGGAGGATCCCTTGAGCCAATAACTTTGAGGCTGCAGTGAGCCATGATTGCACCACTGCACTCTATCTTGGGTCACAGAGTACAATCCTGTCTCAATAAAATAAATTAACTCACAAGCGACTCTTCAGAAATGTCTTCTGAACAAAAGACATTTCTTTTGTAATTAAACTCATCTCTCATTTGCTTTTAAATCACTGAAATCTAACTTTCACTACCAACACTCCACTTTCTCAAAAAAATAACCTTCCAATCCAAGATTTTCCCTTCGCAATGTAGTCAAGTTCTCTGAAGCATCTACAATTCTATAAGACAACTAATCTTCCAATCTCTCTCTCATCATTGTTCTTCCAATCTCTTAGGTAAGAAACTTTGAAAATACCATAAATTATATACCCTTTCCATCACAAATACCCTAACGTGATCACGAATCCCAAATTTCTGGGACCATCTCAACAAAATATCAAAATGTTCAGAAAAACTGCATTTGTCAAGAATAGCAACTGAACGAATTAAATTAAGCATTACAGTAAATTAATCCGTACTGAAATCACATACACCTGAGAACCAGAGACTAGGACCTCAATGAATCAAAGGCAGTAGAAGCACTTTCCTGAACACACATAACTCAGGAAGATTACTAAGAAGTGATGCATCTCCTCTTCAATTCTACAGTTACTATCCAGCAGAGGCCCTGATGACTCCACCTATGCCTGGGTATCTGCAATAACCTAGGTAGTGGCCTCCTCCTATCTACCTAGTAAAATGCTTGGCACCTAAGAGACTAGCAAATGCTGACAGAATGGCTCACAATCACCAAACAGCTTGTCACCAAGCTAAATTGACACTTATTGAGCACCAATGACATAAAAAGGACATTAAAAAGCAGTTTAAAATGTTTAAGCAATGTGTCCTGCCTTCAAAGAACTGGGGTCAGGGAATGAGGACATACACCTAGTGTGTACTGAATGTCCATTATGCTCTAGACAATGTTAAAGGCATTTAATCAACATATTTCATTTAATCTGCACAAAATTTCTAAAAGGGAGGATTCCTAATCTTTTTTGGGTGGCAGCAGACCTCCTGAGAAACTGATGTAAGGGAATTAGGCCCACCCCCTAAAGAATGCATGTACACACATTTCTGCCTATGATTTCAGAACTTCACAGACCCTCTGAAGCTCCCAAAGCCCAACACTACCTGCTACTCAAAGTGAGGTCACCAGGCCAGCAGCCTAGGAATTACCTAGGAGCTCAGACAGCGCACAGGGCCCACCCCAGGTGTACTGAATCTAAATGTGCACATTCACAAGACCCGCAGCTGATTCTCAACGGACTTTTAAGTTTGAGAAGCACTGCTATGCTCTATCTCATGTAATCCCAAGGCTCTACTATGAAGCAAGCACACTGCTATCACAGTTGACTGTCCCTATGGCTCTGGACTTCTATTTTAAGTTGTGTAACCATTTATCATCCAAATTAGAGGCATATCTCAGAGTGAAAGGATCATTACGATGAATTATGCTGGGATAAGTTTAGACCAGGACATGCGGTCACTCCCCATGTAATTGTAAGGTATATATATAAAGGTAGAATCTTCACTCTTCAACTTGGTGTAATGGGCGTCTCTGCCTACCAACCTTGCCGAAGGTCGTGCACCTAAGATCCCGGTAACTCTGCATTTATTCATTATTCTGCTTATCAGCCTTCGTGCAGGCAGCTCCCTCTTCCCCCATGCTCTGAAGAAGTCCTACTTGTCCTTCAAAGCTCAACGCAGGCATCACCTCCTCAGGAAGTGTTTCTAAACCCTATTTCTGCCAAAGCACTGTTCATATTTCACAGTAATTCTGATTTACCTATGTCCCTGTGAATGAACTGTTATCTCCTTGTGTCAGTCTGTATTTCGTCCACTGAAGCACAATACTGAGAATCCAATAAAGATGTGCTGAATAATGAAGATGAAAAAACTTTAAAAGTTCAGAGAAACCAACCTTGCCTGAGATTCCACAAACAAAATGAACAGGATTGGAACCTGAGGCTGACCTCAAGGCACAGACACATTAACAGTTAAGGAACTATAATATTTAAAGAAGACTGTAAGATGCAATCAGATAGTACAGATGATTTGCCAAGGAGAAAGGACAATCTTCCAGTCTGAGGAGTCCAGGAGGAACTGGCATATCTGGAAAAGGAGAGGGGGGAGAGACATTACGCTCATGTGGGACAGTAGCGAACTGGCCAGCTCCCCTTCCTACCCTGTGGGATAGTGGTCCCCCAGTTCAGAAGTCAACACACCCCCACCCCCAGGCCAGATGGGAGCCCTGCTTGGCATACCACCCTCCTCGCCACAGTGCTCTGGTTCAGGGACGACCCAAAGGGCAAGAAGCTCAGGACACTGCCTAAAATTCTGGGATGCACACTCACTCTCTTGGTCAGGTTGGTGTGACGGAGGCTGTGCCCAAATGTGAAGCCTGCAACTGCTGTGGCCATTCCGCCATCGTGGGGGAAACTAGCCCTGGGATAATACTGACATGCAGAATGAAAAGATGAAGAAATGAAAAGTGAAAAAATGAAAAGAAGCCAGGTCCTCAAAACTGTAATTAAATGGCTGAATTAAACCAACTCTGAAGCCTGATCTACCTCTGGAATTTCTAGTTACATGAGCCACTAAATCTCTAGTTTATGGTGTAAGCCAGTTAGAAAGCTGAGCTCTACTTGTTTGTTTTTTTTAAAAAAAGGGAGGGCACCCAAACACATAAAAGGGGTAAGCAAAAAAGGAGATAAAAGGATAGTTGGGCAGCAGTGACCAGAGAATTCACATAAAGTAGTACGGTCACCCAGGTGGACTCACTGGCTCATGCCTGTAATCCCAGCACTTTGGGAGGTGGAGATCCTATTCCTTCTCAAGACTAGCTCATTACCCATCTTCATTCTCTGAATTACTACAAAAGACCCTGCCACATGCACCACATAATTCAGCACTTAATTACACATCTTGTAACGTGCCCAGTTGTTTCTTATGCCTTAGCTATCCATTATACACAAAGGTAAGGATGCTTTGGTTATCTTCCTGGATATCTACAGCAGTAGCTGAAATAGTTGGCCTTCACCAAACATAAGTCAGCTTATTGATATTTTATAAATGGGCCGGGAGTGGTGCCTCACGCCTGTAATCCAAGCACTTTGGGAGGCCTAGGCGGGCAGATCACTTGAGGTCAGGAGGTCGAGACCAGACCGGCCAATATGGTGAAACCCCATCTCTACTAAAAAATATAAAAAGTAGCTAGGCGTGGTGGTGCATGCCTGTAGTCCCAGCTACTCAGGAGGCTGAGGCAGGAGAATCGCTTTAGCACGAGAGGCGGAGGTTGCAGTGAGCCGAGACTGTGAACTGCACTCCAGCCTGGGCGACAGAGCAAGACTCCATCTCAAAAAAAAAAAATAATAATAATAATAATAATAATAAACAGACCTTTTTAAATATTTTTCAAACATCTCATATGTAGAACTTGTTTTTGATATTACTTTTAAAATTTAAAAAAATTCACGTTTTAAATATCCACTAAGTATCTTCTTAACACCCCTTAGCAAAATATATCTCTCCCTTCACCCCAAAAATAATCAATGAATTAAGGACGTTCATCTTCCAGTTTACAATAACGTGCTTAATTTGCTGTAGGAAATAAGATAAATTCACAACTAACAACTAAAAATTGGACCAAAAAAACCTGCCAAACATTACCATTTTTAGTATGCAGAAACTATAACTTGTGAATACGCTGCAGTCCTTAAAAAACAATGCTGAAGATTAAGTTAAGGCTCTTGAGATCTAAAAAAAAAAAACAACAATCGCAAAGGAAAATATTTAATGGAAAAACATTCAACAATATAAGAAATGCAAAGCCACGCATGGTGGCGCACGTCTGTAGTCCCAGCATTTTGGGAGGCTAAGGAGGGAGGATGGCCTGAGCCTAGGAGTTAGATGGTGCAGGGAGTGAGCTACGATTGTGCCACTCACTCCAGCCTGGATGACAGAGCCAGACCCCATCTCTAAAAAAGAGGAAGAAGTGAGAAAAACATTTTACTAAACAAGTATCATTCCACATTTTAAGGAAGAAACTACTATACCATGAACACACCACAACGAGCTGGCTCCCGCCAGCCACCCACCTCCCGCCACCCTAAGGCCTGCCCCTCCTCTAGGCACTGTTCAAGCCCTCCACGCTTCTCAACTGGGTCTCTGCAACAATCTACCTCCGCCTCTGTGCTCACCCCTCACCCTCCAAACTGCATGTGGCCACCACAGAGCTGTCGCTCAACTGAACCTTACTATTCTGGTGCCCAGGAAAAGCCTTTCTAGTCTCCCAGAACTTTTCAGGCTAAAAGGCTCTAGCAGAACCTACAAGACGCACCCATCCACCTTCCCAGCCAACCCCCAGCGCTGCAGCCCTGACAACTCTCCACGTCCCAAATGCACTTCAGCGACACGGCACACGCCAGGTCTTTCTGCTTTGGGCGCCCTTCTCTTGGGACCCTGCCGGCCTGGCTGACTCTGCAAACTACAGAACTCAGTTCCAAAGGCTCATCTTTGTGAACTATTTTCCTCACAAACATGAGCCAAGGTGTCCCCGGGGACTCTCCTGTGACAGTCTCTCTAATTCTGGATCCTAACAGTTGATTCTCTAGCTTCTTTCCCACACTAGACTGTGGGCTTCTGAATATGTCCACTGTGGTATGTCTTTCACGAACGTGTTTGTTAATAAATATTTACTGAGCACTCACCACATTCTAGAACTAGGGGCCCTGGCAGTGAACAAAGCAAACAAAAACCCCTGTCCTCACGGAGCTTACATTGGGGGAGGACAAGAGAGTGAACCAGATACACATGTCAGGATACCGGGTATGTAGGGTATTAGGTGTGAAGTGCTCTGGAGAGGGAGCAAGGAGACAGGGTGACAAGTGTGAAGGAGGGCGCAATTTTAAAGGTGGGTAAAGTGGGCCTAAGAAGATGGCCCAGGCACAGAGACTCACTGAAAGTAGGGGAGCAAACCACAGGGACAAGGGGGCGAGCCTGTCTACACACAGAGGGTCTCGGGGACAGACAATGCGTTCCCCTCCATTTCTGTACCAACAATGCCTGGCACATAGCTGAGATCAATAAATAACTAGTGGGTGAATAGTGGCTTTGGCTGAGATATCTAAGGTCACAAAGGTGGGGGAAAGATAAACTAACTGCGGCAAACCAACCAAAAAGCTCTTTCCATGTTCACTGGTGACACATAATTGGGCCCTGTACTGGAAAGGCTGGCTGCTCCACGGTTCTTGGATTTGGGGGACAGCTGCATTTGCTGTAAGCAGGCCTGCGAAGATAGATCACTGGCATGCCCACTAACAGTCCTGGAAGAGCTTTAGTACACGGAGCCCCCACAGCCAAGCACTTGCTGGTAACTCTGGTGAAGGCATTCTCTCTGCATTGCTAAGTGTCCTATCATCTCCTGACTACACTTGCTGAGAAAGAGACCAAGAAATAAAACCAAATAACTTATATGTGATGTGCGGGTCAGTCACCTGGAGTCAAGAAACTACACAACAGAGGTAAAGAGAGCACTGAAGAACCTGAAGAGCAGCTTAGGGGTCACTCATGCATTCTAAATGCAGAAATGACAATCAATGGGATACTGTGGGAAGCAGCCACCTCTTCTTCATCAGCTCTCATTACTATTTCTATAGACGGCAAATCTGTCCCTCGTGGTCTTGCATGCTGTGGTCCTGAACTTCATGCCTAGAACTATTATAGAAACACCAAAAACAACCATAAGCAGTCCTGAAAACAGCGAATGACAACCAGCTGTTCTCTGTTTGCTTCAACTGGTCCCTGCCAATTAACCGATCCAACAGACAAACACCTGAGTGCCCACTGTGCTAGGCAGTGGCGACACTGGGGGTGCCAGACCACACCAGACTCAAGAAAGCCTTCCTGACCCGACAGAGCAGCCAGGCCGGCGGCTGCTTCCGGCTCATCCATGTGGTGGTGGCCTCTGCAAAAAGCACAGTCTCCCCAGGCAGAGCCACGTCTTCCTTCCGCTGCTCTCAGGACAGGACCACACGGGACTCTGTACACAGCTGACTGCCTCCTGAGGAAGGACAGGGCATCTACAGAATCAACGTATAAGGGCCCTCAAAGCCTGCCATACACACAAAATACTGCGTTTTCTTTCCCTTCTCACAGAAAAGAGATCAACTGATGAATATGCTAACTTAAGTCTATGTTTCCACCCAAAAGCAGCAAGGGCAACGAAGCACAGCTGCAAGGTGTTTCTGTCCACCTTAAAAAGCAAAAGCCACCGGGCGCGGTGGCTCACGCCTGTAATCCCAGTACATTGGGAGGCTGAGGCAGGCGGATCACTTGAGGTCAAGAGTTCAAGACCAGCCTGGCCAACATGGTGAAACCCCGTCTCTGCTAAAAATACAAAAATTAGCCAGCCATGGTGGCACGCACCTGTAATCCCAGCTACTCGGGAGGCTGAGGCCAGAGAATCACTTGAGCCCCGGAGGCAGAGGTTGCAGTGAGCTGAGATCTTGCCACTGCCTGGGTGACAGAACAAGACTCCATCTCAGACAAAAAAAAAAAAAAAAAGCTAGCCCTTTCTCACACCGAAAACTCTAGTTATAGGTGGAAGAAAAGTTTCTGCTGCTGGCACCTAACTTAGAATACATTGTTGTGGCACAGAAGAGCAAAGAGGTAAGAAGCAACAGAGAACCAAGCGTATTATTTCAGCACCAGTTTGGGAAAAACTAGAGACTAGAATTTCCTCACCTGACGAATCCATGAGCAACAACAGCAAAAGAGAGCAGGAACTCCCGATGGTAAACTGGCTTAATGCTATGCACACATCCTCAGAGATGGTGACAACCAGGCTTCAGGATGAATTATAAAGTTCCAGTTCTCTGGGACATCAGATGCTCACAGTTACACTGAGCTGTGGGGGAGTGTGCTGATCCCATGCTGTCCACAAGAGTCCTATTTCAAGATGTGGGGTGCAGAGCAACGGCCAGAGCAGCTCTTCAGGTTCTGGGGAACACATGTGTACTTACATTTTTAAAAACATGTTTTTTGCAACTTATAAATCCCAACACGGGCCCTGGCACAGAGCAAGTGCTGGGTAAATGCTAGTTTAAAAGGCATAATCATGGACTTAATGAATGCCAAACCAAACTGAAATCTCGTTCTGAAGACACAACATGACAGCTCTTCAAAGTGGCATAATGTCAGGTTTCTCGTCTGCTCACAACTGTTCCACAATTCCACTCAGCGCTAAAATAAGTGAGGATCACACTCAGAGTGAGGGGCACAATTCATATTTTTGTTGTTGTTCACACCTAACCTAGACTGGAGATGTAACACTTTGTCCAAAATACGATTTCGTTATTGCTATTCATGGGAAAGTGCTCAACAAGTTAAAACAAAAAAAGCTGTACACAAACCCATGCAGACGATCTGCAACCTGAGCCTGGCTGAGACGGCCTGGGGACCTGCTCACAGGGATCCTTACTCAGTGCCTCTTGGTGGCACCCAGGGTGCCAGGTGATTCTGGTATTAGAAGAGGGCACTCGAGGATCACAAACCTAAAAATGCTGTTAAATCCAATGATTCCAAATTTCTAAAGTTTACTACCAAAAGTACTACAGGAAACATTTAAAATAAGGTAACAAGTCACCTAAGTTTTTCTTAATATTTTCTACGAATATAATCAAGGGACAGATGCTTGTTTTTAAAGGTGCCTCCCCCTCAAAATAAAGGGAATATGTCCCTAAATGACCTTCCCCAACTACTCTATCCAATTATCACTGAGGACACTGAAGGGCTACTTGCCTCACATTAATCTGTCTCAGAAGTCCCCAAAAGAAATGCCCTACTTCTTTCCCCTCAAAGTTATGAGGCTTAAGATGCCAAAATGAGCAGAGAGTAGAGTCCCAGCTATGGAGGAGAGCCTAAAGAATCAAATCCCTGACAACTTTCGAAGCATCTAAGTAAGACCCCTGCACAATCAACTCAACCCAGCAATCTTTTTTTTTTTTTTTCCGAGATGGAGTCTTGCTCTGTTGCCCAGGCTAGAGTGCAGTGGCACAGTCTGGCTCACTGCAACCTCTGCCTCCCGGGTTCAAGCGATTCTCCTGCCTAAGCCTCTCAAGTAGCTGGGATTACAGACATGCGCCACCATGCCCGGCTAATTTTTGCATTTTTAGTAGAGATGGGGTTTCAGCATGTTGGCCAGACTGGTCTCAAACTCCTTACCTCAAGTGATCCGTCTACTTCAGTCTCCCAAAGTGCTGGGATTACAGGCGTGAGCCTCGCACCCGGCCTCAACCAGCAATCTTAACACACAGAGTGTTGCTACCAACTTAACTCAGTCCTGAGCTTGGATTATCAAACTCTTTATTTCTCCTCTCCAGACTCCCGGCTAACCACTTCACCCTACACACCATTTCAGCCACAAATCTATCTGTTTCCCAAACAGGCTGCAGGCTTTGAGACAGTTCCTCTGCACATTCTCCTCCACACGCCCTTGTCCGTGTGCTTCTCTGCCTGGAAAACTCCAGCTCAAATGTCACCGTTCTAGAAGAGACATCTTCCCAGCTTTGCCCAACATTCAGTCCCACTCTCCTCCTTTTTTGAAACACCTTATACCTAACTCCTGAGTCACGCAACTTCTCTCCACCTCCACGGCACCCTCCGAGTCAAAAGTCCAAGGACCCTGCCCTAAATGATCTCCTTACGGCCACTGCGACCCCGTGAGTCTATTCTTCACTGGGCAGAGTATGATCCCAAAAGGCAATGTGATTATGAGGTTCCACGGTCAAATGTTGTACCACCCCCTCTTCCACACTTTTCTCAGAATAAAGACAGTGACATCTAACAAAGGCTGCAAGGTTGGATGGTGCGTCTGTCCCTCCCCTTCAGCTCTGTGCCCAAGACACACAAGTCCTTGCTGAGTTCTCCAAAGTGCTCCAAATTTCCTCCAGCCAAAGGTCCACCACACATGCTGTCCTCACTGTCTCATGCTGTAAACGCGTCACTTCCACGGGAACCATTCTCTGACTTCAGACTGTGTTCCCTTCCTTTGGGAAACATCTCTCAGTTTGGAGTGACATGTACGTAACTGTGATTATCTGATTAGCAAGCTGTCTTCCTCAATGGACCCATAAACTCCTCCACGAGAGAAACAATGCCTGTTTTCGCTCATCACTCCCTCCTCAGTGCCTGGTACACAGCAGCCACTCCGTAACTATTTGCTGAATGAATGAACAAACGAATGAATGAATGTTCTTGACTATGTTGTTCACACTTGTGTTACAGGAATTAACCACCCTAAAACTGGATGCACCCAGCCATTAGCCTGCTTCTCTCCCTCACTACCCAGCAAACCTCTAAAGCACAGGAATTCTCTCTTCAGCTCTATACTCCTAACGTCCGGCCAGCAAAATCTGTGAACAATCACAAAAGATATAAAGTCCTTCATATGTGGTTCTGAAAAAAAGTGTCTAGTATTCTGCAAATTAATTCTAAACAAAATAGTAAACCACACTTGGAAGCCCTGATTTTGCATTTTATTACAAGTCAGAAGTAGTTAAATGTGGTTATCTCTCAGGAGTGGGACCTGAGTTGGGAAGTGTTTTGTTTTTTGCCATTGCAGTACTCTGACGAAACAAAGTGACAGAAGACAAAAACATGATTTTGAAGAAGATGGAGAAAAATTCAGGTTAATTACCCAGTTTCTCATTATTCCCTAGGGCAGGTGACTTACCAATCTCCAACTAATAAAAAGTCTGTCCTCTCATAAATCTAGTGCAAAGGCAATGGATGGACAAGAATCTGAATGTGAATCAGACCTCCTTTTTTGTTTTTTGAGATGGAGTTTCACTCTTTCGTCCAGGCTGGAGTGAAGTGGCGTGATCTTGGCTCACAGCAACCTCTGCCCCCACGGGTTCAAGCTATTCTCCGAGCAGCTGGGATTAAAGGTGCCCGCCACCACACTCGGCTAATTTTTGTATTTTTAGCAGAGATGGGGTTTTACCATGTTGGCCAGGATGGTCTCAAACTCCTGACCTCAGGTGATCCACCCACCTCGGCCTCCCAAAGTGCTGGGATTACACGTGTGAGCCACCACGCCCAGCCAGACCTCTTTTTACAATATGAACACCGGACAGCATGACTACCACTAAGGGGGTGGAAGTCTTCAAAATATTTCTTATATTTTCCTTTTTGACGTAAGAGTCTCGCTCTGTCACCCAAGCCGAAGTGCAGTGGCACAGTCTCGACTCACTACAATCTCCACCTTCCAGGTTCAAGCGATCCTCCCACCTCAACCTCCCAAGTAGGTGGGACTACAGGAGAGCACCACCATGCCCAGCGAATTTTTGTATTTTTGTAGAGAAAGAGTTTTGCTATGTTGCCCAGGCTGGTCCCAAACTCCTGAGCTTGAGTGATTCGCCTGCCTCAGCCTCCCAAATTGCTGGGATTACAGGCGTGAGTCACTTACTGCACCTGGCCCAAAATATTTCTTAAGGAAAAAAAAAACTGTTTGGACAACATGTTATAAGTTGTGACAGCACTTCCACAATCCCCTGCACACTGGATCCTGATAAGCCACTTTAATCTCCAGAATATCTGCTTCATTCCCTGGCAAAATTAGGTAAACCTAAGAAAACTGACTTCAGTGGATGTTTTCAATAATTTTGAAAACAAGGTTTGCTCAATAAAGTTGAGTGACTAGATACAACAGACCATATTATGAAACAACGGAACAACAACAACAAAATACTCCAGTGGAAAAAAGCATAGAAGACACACATCAAACTGACGATTAAGGATCAGAGAGGAAGGGAATGACTTCTACTTTTCACTTTAAATACGTCTGTGCTGTTTTCGTGTCTTAAAAATAGCATGTCTTTATACTAGAAAATAAAATAAACGACTTTATTAAAATGTACCCCACACAAACTTTAGTGAATAGTAACATATTATAGTAACAAATTTTGTAATTAGTAACATTAAAGTTTTTAAATGCACATTTCATTCATTCATTCTGTAAATGTTTATGGAGGAACTACTAAGGGGAAGTCACAGTGTGAAAGATTATGCCTTCATCAGTCTCTTCCAGAAAACCAGTCTGGCAAAGTAGAAAAAGCAAAGGATTTAGAAGTCAAAACACCTGCTTTTAAAAGGTCCTGATGGCCAGCAGCCATTTGACCTTAAGCCACAACCTCTCTGGGTCTTACCTTACTCATCTGTAAAATGGTTATAATAATACAGGACAGAGTTGCTGTAAAGGCTCAAACAAGCTAAGGCACTTTCTAAACTATGCAGTTTATAGAGTTTATAGGCTTCAAATGATGACTACTACAATGCTTAGTATCTCGTAATAAATATGTTCCTCCTTCTCCAATGATCAGATCTACCCAGAAAGCCTACTTCAGGTCTTGAATAAATATATATATAGTCTTGGCCCGGCGCGGTGGCTCAAGCCTGTAATCCCAGCACTCTGGGAGGCCAAGGTGAGCAGATCCCGAGGTCAGGAGATGGAGACCATCCTGGCTATCACCGTGAAACCCCGTCTCTACTAAAAATGCAAAAAATTAGCTGGGCGTGGTGGCGCGCGCCTATAGTCCCAGCTACTCCGGAGGCTGAGGCAGGAGAATGGCGTGAACCCGGGAGGCGGAGCTTGCAGTGAGCCGATACTGCGCCAATGCACTCCAGCCTGGGTGACAGAGGAAGACTTCGTCTCAAAAAATATATATATATAAATATAAAAATATATATAAGTATAAATATATATACAAGTAAATACATATAAATATATATATAGTCTTTGCAGCCATGTAAGGGAAATTATTACTTAAAATATCAACGGAAGGGGTATATAGGAACTCTTTGTACTTTTCTCTCAATTTTGCTGAGAACCTAAAACTGCTCTAAAAAATGAAGTATAAAAAAATTGTTTTAATGTATCAGAAGTTTTTTATATTGGGCAGGAATCTCGAAAACCTCTAGAATTGAACTTCATTTTCAAATCCTCTTCTATTTTTAATCAAAACTTCAACATGTCCTATCAAAAGTAAAAAGACTGATACTTGCAGAATGAATAGGGAGGCTAGGCGCGGTGGCTCACACCTGTAATCCCAGTACTTTAGGAAGCTGAGGCAGAAGGGATCCCTTGAGGCCAGGAGTTCAAGACCAGCCTGGGAAACACAGCAAATCCCTGTCTCTACAAAACAACAACAAATTGTTTTTTTCAAAGAATGAGTAGGGATGCTGGGGGCTGTGGCTCATGCCTGTAATCCCAGCACTTTGGGAGGCCAAGGTAGGTGGATCACCTAAGGTCAGGAGTTCCACACCAGCCTGACCACCATGGTGAAACCCCATCTCTACTAAAAATACAAAAAAATTAGCCGGACGTGGTGGCTCACACCTGTAATCCCAGCATTTTGAGAGGCCAAGGCGGGCGGATCACCTGAGGTTAGGAGATCAAGACCAGCCTAACATGGTGAAACCCGTGTCTACTAAAAATACAAAAATTGGGCCAGTTGCGGTGGCTCATGCCTGTAAACCCAGCACTTTGGGAGGCTGAGGCAGCTGGATCACCTGAGGTGAGGAGTTCGAGACCAGCCTGACTAACATGGTGAAACCCCGTTTCTACTAAAAATACAAAAAAATTAGTTGGGCGTGGTAGCAGGCACCTGTAATCCCAGCTACTTGAGAGACTGAGGCAGGAGAATCGCTTGAATCTGGGAGGTAGAGGCTGCAGTGAACCAAGATCGCACCACTGCATTCCAGCCTGGGCAACAGAGCAAGACTGTCTCAAAAAAAAAAAAAAAAAAGCAAGCAAGGGCATATGTCTGTACTCAACATACACAAATGGAAAGGAGCACATCTTCATAAAACAAAGACAAACGGGAAAACAAAAATCTAGCACCATCAGATCAGGAAGAAAGAAAGAGAGAAAGGGACGGAGGGAGGAGTCAGCTAGAAGTAAAAATCAGGTTCAAAAGGCACAGGAGTGGCTGGGTGTGGTGGCTCACGCCTATAATCCCAGCACTTTGGGAGGCCGAGGTGGGCGGATCATGAGGTCAGGAGATCGAGACCATCCTGGCTAACACGGTGAAACCCAGTCTCTACTAAAAATACAAACAATTAGCTGGGCATGGTGGCGGGTGCCTGTAGTCCCAGCTACTCAGGAGGCTGAGGCAGGAGAATCACTTGAACCCAGGAGGCAGAAGTTGCAATGAGACAAGATACTGCCAATGCACTGCAGCCTGGGCGACAGAGCGAGACTCCGTCTCAAAAAAAAAAAACAAGGCACAGGAGTGGGGACACTCACCTTTTTATTAGGGATACTCTCACTTCAAAATGGACTGGTTTTGAGACTCCTGAGCCGTAGAGTACAGGCTTAAGGAGATGTCCCTCCAGCTAATACCAGAAAAATAAACTGAGAATGGATCCGAAGAATGACAACCGATAAGGCTGTAGACACAAGCCCAACGGGGAGGAGACTGAGGACTCTTAGGAGCAGCCACCATTACAGCACAGACGGTAGCAGGTGCTGGGCCCGCACTCCACATGCACATTCTCCTAACAATTCTCATGTGAGCCCAAAAGGGAAAGTCGAGGAATTCAGGCTGTAACAGCCCCAAACCACATTTCTATCTCAACACCTTACCTGCCCTATTCCAGGAGAGGGCAACCAGGGCATGATGTTTCAAGACGGGACAGAATGGCAGTGCTGGTAGAGCTTCTGGGTTCTCAAGTCATCTGATGAAAATGGGATCATGGCCCAGGAGCTTTCAAATAGCCAGAAAATAGCCAGTTCAGAAAAAATCTAGGATCTGAAGATTCCACATCGAGGTTTATGATAAATTCTACATTTTCTGATCCTTGAAACAAATACTATACACATACCCCATGGGCTACCTTTATTTTCCTACACTAATTCTTCATCCAGCCTGTACTGACAGAAATGGTCAAAGAAAGACCTTTTGGGAGAACACTTCAATAAACAGGAAAACTGCAGTCCAAGCACATATAAGTCTCTGGAAATGAACATCTACACTGCTGAAGTCGCACTAAAGTGACAAATGACAGTAATCCAATGGCCCAAGGCCAGCAAATTCCATTGCAAACAGATTTATCTGTTTTGTGCGATGGTGATTCTTGCATGTGTGGCAGTAAATAGAAAAGTAACAGCCTAATTACAAATTCAAAAGCAAGCTCTTCCCACTACGTTTCATATTTTGGTATAGTACCAGTAGTAAGTGTCCTCAGCAACTACGTTTAATGTGCCACCTGAATACCAGGAACCATTAACAGGAAGTACCTACATGTCTGAAATTATATCTTTAAAAACAAACAAACAAACAAAAAACTGAAACAAAAACCCTGATGTAACTAATTCAATTGGAGATGATACCACTTTTCTCAATTACTTGAATGTTATATTCTGAGCACAGCACAATGCAACGTGCCGCTTAGGCTTGGCATTAAACAGCAATCATTAAGCTTTGTAATCCTTTTCTCCTTTAAGTTTTCCTATGTGAATCACTGCTTAAATCCTATCAGTTCCACGTAACAGAACACTGGAATACATGTCCTAACTTTTGCTTTAGTGAGGAATTTAGAATGTGGTAGGCCCGCTTAGTATTCACTGTAATTTCAGTGCGCTGTGCTCTCAATGAGATGGGCTCAAGAGCATGAAGGTGAGGTCCTGGTACGGGGCGGCTGCTCAGGCCATCTGTACAAACCACTAAGGTGACCACTGACTCACAAACTTAAAACATCTACTCTTAGGACATGTTTAAATAGCTTGCTATCACTATGCAAAGGAAAACTGTTATCTCCAAATGCCCTGTCAACATTTCAAACAATTGTATTTACTTCAGCTGCTCATTACTTGAGATTCTAATAAAAATGTATCTCTTTCAAGAATTAACACTAATCCAGCTGTTGGCTAGAAACAGATATTCAGCAATACGGTAACATTCAGCCATATGCTAGAGAGGGAACCCAAGACTTTCCATCATGTAAAATGTGGAGGTCCTGCTATTACAAGGTAAAAAAGAGACTGGGGTGAGTCTATGCAGAGACAAGGACAGAAGCCAACTGCATGACATTCAAATTGGGTGTAGGAAGCATTATTGTGGAGATTTCACTATAAATGACATCAATAATCACAAATATTTTTTCGGTGTAAGGCAAAACTAATAGCTTCAAATTAATTACCCCAAATAATTTAACCGGTCCCCTCAGTGACAAGGATATTCACTTGGACCTACACTTCAACTGCTGAAGTTCATTTATTTGTCTTTGCTAAAATGTTGAGTTACCGGTCTCAAAATGTTTCCAAATTCTTCACTATTACACTTCAATACAGGTAACAGGGATCAACCAACACTTTCTAATATACGGAAATAGGGTTATTAACCTATAAACTTTTTTATTTATTTTGAGATGGAGTTTCGCTTTTTTTTTTTTTTTTTTTTTGAGACGGGAGTCTTCCTCTGTCGCCCAGGCTGGAGTGCGGTGGCATGATCTCGGCTCACTGCAACCTCCGCCTCCCGGGTTCAAGCGATTCTCCTGCCTCAGCCTCCCAAGTAGCTGGGACTACAGGCGATCTTCACCACACTCGGCTAATGTTTGTATTTTTAGTAGAGACACGGTCTCACTATATTGGTCAGGCTGATCTCGAACTCCTGACCTCAAGTGATCCACCCACCTGCGCCTCCCAAAGTGCTGGGATTACAGGCACGAGCCACCGCGCTGGCCTGTAAACATTTTTAAACTGTAACTTTTTCCACCTCCCATTATTCTCAGTGACAAATTTAACAAGTCAATTTTAAAATAAGACCTTCAATTTGCAGTTGTTATTCCCAACATAAACAAGTAATATACATATCATGGCGCTTAATATCTGATAAACAATCAGTATTTGCCGAATGAATGAATGGCCATTAAGGCTGCAAGACTCTTAGGACAGTAGGCAACCAAATAAAACAAATTTATTAAAACGCTCAGAATGACTGGAGCAGGAACCAGTAATTAAATCCTGTCATACATGATTCCATTACTTGTTTCCATTACTATTCTTTTAAAATGAAAATCATGAGAAATCGGCCAGGCGCAGTAGTGGCTCACACCTATAATCCCAGCACTTTGAGAGGCCGAGGCGGGTGGATCACCTGAGGTCAGGAGTTTGAGACCAGCCTGAACAACATGGTGAAACCCATCTTTAATAAAAATACAAAAAATTAGCCAGGCGTGGTGGTGGGCGCCTGTAATCCCAGCTACTTGGGAGGATGGAGGCAGGAGAATCGCTTGAACCTGGGAGGCAGAGGTTGCAGTGGGCCGAGATCATGCCACTGCACTCCAGCCTGGGAGACAGAGCAAGACTCCCGTCTCAAAAAAATAAAAAAAAAAAAAAAAAGAGCGAAACTCCATCTCAAAATAAATTAAAAAGTTTATAGGTTAATAACCACAGCACTCCAGCCTGGGCAACAAGAGCCAAATTCCAACGCAAAAAAAAAAAAAAAAAAAAAAGAAAATTATGAGAAATCAAACTATTTCCTTTGCTACTTTCTCCATGCTAAAACTTAAAAGCATTTAAATCATACTTTAAAAGAATAAACCCAAAGTGTTGCTAACATTTACCTTCCGCCAACTTTTGCTACTCCAATTTTCTAAAGATGTGTATAACGCTTTAGACTGTTGTATAAAACGTAAATACTGGGACAATGAATGCAAACGAAGTTACAATTAAGTTTACATATTATCCATCCCCATTAATTAACATTTCAATCAACCTTGAATTGTGATTGATGCTTATTAAATAAAGGAAGTGAGCTATGCCTAAAGATGCTTTCTTCATGTCAAAATCACAAGGAATATTACACATTAATTCATAAGGAGCCTTATAATTGTTCATACCAATTCTAACAATAAGCTAGTTAATTAGGATTTAAGTTGAGAAAAAAGCAAATATCAAATCTTTTTTTTTAATAGAAAGGTCTAAACAAAGCTAAATACACCAAATCTCTTAAAATCTTTGTGCTATACATTTGTAAAAATTATTCAACTACTGATCCCTTTTTTGGCGCAAAGACCTACACTACTTACAAAAGTAAATGTATAAGGGAACAAAACGTTAAAGGGGGAAATTCTGATGCAAACTAAACTACAGCTAATTTAACAAAATTGAAGCTTGTCGTAAGATCTAATTTTTTAAAAAGTTTTCGCATTTTAGATTCCACAACACGCATTCATTACAATAGTTCCGAAAATCATGTTTCAAAAGAGGTCTAGTCAGATTGACTTCATCTGCAGAAGGGCAACAAAACCCAATTGCTTATGAAGGGTTATGATTTTACTCGCAGTTTCCCGAATGGCTACTTTGTTTCATTTCCCCATATTTAATACAAATACACAATGAGATGGTTTAAAAGTGTGCAACAATTTATAGGGACCAGATGTCAACAAATTAGCAGTCTAAAGCAAGGCTGACAAATAATACATCATGCCGATTTTTGTCCAGAATAATTATAATGGCGGAGGGGGGAGAAGGTGTGAGAGAAGGGGTGGGAGAGGTGAATAAGAGCTTAACTCTACACGCACATCTCCCAAAAAGAGCTCTTTCTTTCCACTACGGGATTATTGTAAAGGGCCCCTAAGCTTTAGATACTGTTCAGGCAGGGTGCGTTAGTTGTCAGCCTGGCTGGGATGGATTCGTGCAAGGGATGTCACTCAAATGCAAGTGAAAGTACGGTCCTTGCGACTTATTTCGAGTTTTCTTTGCAACAGTAGCCCAAGGCCGCTACTCTGCGACTTCTATCTAAAAAACAGAAAATCGGCAACCCCCGCGTCATCAATCAAGCTGAGAAAGGAAGCTTTTGGGGCAAAGGGGCAACAGGGCACCCCCAAATCTCTGAGGCTCGCTCCAGGCAGAGGCAGCAACCTGAGCTGCTCTGGGGCCCCTGCCGCTCCAGGGGACTCCCGGAGCCCCCGGGCCGCCTCCCCCGGCCGGCGCGGCGGGGAGGGCCCCACTCCACACCCCGGGCTCGCCCCGCGGTCCAGCCCCGGGGAGGTTAACCCGTTCGGCGCCCTCCACGCCCTCCCCAAGCGGGGCCCGGAGCCCCCGCCCCTCGACCTCCCCGGGACTAGGGGTCCGGGTGGCTCAGGGGACGAAGGCGCGGCGGGCGCGGAGGCGGCGGGTGGCTCCGGCCTAGGCCCGGGCAGCGTGTCCCGGCGCCCTCCCCCACTCCCACACGCTCGCTCCGGGCAGGGCGCCGACGCCCGCCCGCCGCGGCGTCCGCCCGCCCCGGGCTCGGGCCCCTTCCGGCCGAAGGCGCAGACCGGCGGCTACCTGCGGGCTGTGGAGGGCCATGGCTGCCCGTTTCATTGGGACTCTGCGATCCTCCGGCTGCTCACGCTGCTTCCCCCGCCGCCGCCATCTTCTCGCCCGCACATACACACTCGCATCGGCCGCCGCGCCTGCGCACTGGCCGCGCGCCGCGGGGCGCGGGGAGGCCGGCGCGCTGCTGCGCCTGCGCGGCCGACAGGTGGGCGTGCGCCTGCCGGGCCGCGGACATCCCCTGCCCCGCCTGGAGCCTGCCGGACTCTGAGCCCCGCGACCCTCGGGCGGAAGCGGCCGGGCGGCTGCACACTAGGAGCCCGCCGAGGCCTGGCTGTGGATCCGGAAGGGGAGAGGGCAGGCAGGTAGAGGTGGCAACGCCAAGGCGCCGGCGGGCCCGGCTCCTCAGCTACTGGGGGCCACCTGGGCCCCCGGAGCCCGGGAGCCGCGGGCTGAGGTCGGCCCGGGGCCCACGAGCCGCCCTCAGCGTACCTGGGCCCGGGCCTCGGGAGTGTTCGCATTAGATCCCCGAGGAGGGTCTGGTTTATGAAGATCCCTTTGCCGCGCATTCATTCATTTGTTCACTCTTCATTCACTCCCCAAGTCCTGCCTGGGCGCCTGGGCCACGCCTTTGGCTAGGCATTAGGGGAAAAAAGCAAAACAGACAAAAACGAAACGTAGGGCATAAAAGCACGCGTAAAGTGCTTGAGATGAGGCCTGGCAAGTAGCACTCAGCAAGTGCTACGTGTTGCACACGTGCGTGCGTGTGCACGGGCAAACCAGCCTTGGGAGTCGTTGGTTCATTCATTATTAAGAAACAGGGGCCCCTGCCTAACTGCACTGTTTTCCAGCCAGTGGGTCCACCCTTGGGTTTTGGCCCCTTTTCTAGCTGTGATTTCAGACAAGCGACTTTCCTTCCCTAAGCCTTGGTTTCCTCACCTGTGAATAAGACAAATATGTCATAACGCGTAAGATTTCTGTGAGGTTCAAATTAGATTAACGTGAGCACACTGGCCAAGAGAATAGTCAATAAAAATTGGCTACTGGGATTGTTATTAATAACCATTACTATTGGTTTCATTTATTCAACAAACACCTACAGAGAGTCTGCTCTTGCTAGACCCTACGCTGAGCAGAGGAGATTAACAGGGAGATCCATTCCCACGTTACATAAAATAGGGAGCCTGGTCTCTTCATAAATGGGATGCCATGAAAAATATAAGTGGGCCAGGCGCAGCGGCTCATGCCTGGAATCCCACACATTGGGAGGCCGAGGCGGGCGGATCACTTGAAGTCAGGAGTTGGAGACTAGCCTGGCTAATATGATGAAACCCCAACTCTACTAAAAATACAAAAATTGGTGGGATGTAGTGTGGCACGCCAGGCGTCCCAGCTACTCAGGAGGCTGAGGTGGGAAGATCACTTGAACCCCGGAGATGGAGGTTGCAATGAGCCGAGATCGCGCCACTGCACTCAAGCCTGGGCGACAGAGCGAGTCTCTGTCTCAAAAAAAAAGAAAGAAAGAAAGAAAGACAAGAAAAGAAAAATATAAGTGGTAGGGAGGGATTGTTCCAAAATAGAAGAGCTAGAAACACATAACCAAATACAATGTGTCATCTTGCTTAGATCCTGATGTGTCTTTTAAGCTGGTTTTACTATTTGTTGACAATTGGAGACATTTGAATATGGATTGGATATGGGTGATCTTCGTGAATTATTGGTAATTTTATAGTGTAATAATTATACTGTGCTCATTGAGAGAATGTCCTTATTGTGAGGAGATGCATTCTGAAGAGTTGAGGAGTGAAGGCCATAATGTCTGTAAACTATTGTTTAATGGTTCAACAAAAGATAAAATCATGTACACACATAAACATTCAGGGAGAGACAGCAAATATGGCAAAATGTTTACTATTGTTGGCTCTAAGTAGTGCTATATATTTCAGCTTTTCTCTATGTTTGAAAATTTTTATAACAAAAAATTGGGGAAAACAATACAATATAGTGTCTGTGCTATAATTTTAACCATGGAAAAGTGATATCTGCACTTGGATAGAAACTGGGGGACGTGAAAACTCACTAGTGATTTATGGTTGTCTCTCTGGCTCGGTGCGGTGGCTGACGCCTGTAATCTCAGCACTTTGGAAGGCTGAGGTGGGTGGATCACCTGAGGTCGGGAGTTCAAGACCAGCCTGATCAACATGGTGAAACCCCGTCTCTACTAAAAATACAAAAATTAGTCGGGCGTGGTGGCAGGCGCCTGTAATCCCAGATACTCAGGAGGCTGAGGCAGAAGAATCGCTTGAACCCAGGAGGCGGAGGTTGCAGTGAGCCGAGATGGGACCATTGCACTCCAGCCTGGACAACAAGAGTGAAACTCTGTCTCAAAAAATATATATATATAATATATATGATATATGATATCATATATATGATAATATATATCATATATATAATATATATCATATATAATATATATGATATATATTATATATGATATATGATATAATATATATGATAACATATATTATATATGATATATGATATAATATATATGATAACATATATCATATATACTATATATGATATATATAATATATATGATATATATATTATATATAATATGATATCGTATATATGATAATATATATATCATATATATCATATATATTATATATAATATATATTATATATTTATTATATATATTATATATAATAAATATATAATATATATAATACATTATATAATATGTATAATATATAATACATTATATAATATGTATAATATATAATACATTATATAATATGTATAATATATAATACATTATATAATATGTATAATATATATAATACATTATATAATATGTATAATATATATAATATATATGTTATATATATATATAGTTGTTTGTCTGATTTTTATCATACAGTTGCTTGAACAACAAATAAAAATGATAATAAACAAAAGATCCCAGGCCAGGCACGGTGGCTCACGCCTGTAATCCCACCACTTTGGGAGGCTGAGGCAGGTGTATCACCTGAGGTCAAGAGTTCGAGACTAGCCTGGCCAACATGGTGAAACCCTGTCTCTACTAAAAATACAAAAATTAGCTGGGCATGGTGGCAGGCACCTGTAATCCCAGCTACCTGGGGGGCCTAGGCAGGAAAATTGCTTGAACCCGGGAGGCGGAGGTTGCAGTGAGCTGAGATCACACCATCTCACTCCAGCCTGGGGGACCAAAGTGAGACTTTGTCTCAAAAATAAATAAATAATAAAAAAGATCCCACTCTTCATTCTCAAATAATTCACATAGATATTAACACATATCTTCAGTACAAGGAAATAGATGTTAAAAGGAAGATATGAACAAGCACTATGGCCTTCAGTGCTTAGCAGACCCTGGTGATATACTTTGGCTGTGTCCCCACCCAAATCTCATCTTGGATTGTAATAATCCCCACGTGTCAAGAGTGGGGCCACGTGGTGATAATTGAATCATTGGCGTGGTTTTCCCCATACTGTTCTCATGGTAGTGAATAAGTCTCACAAGATCTAATGTTTGTGTGTGTGTGTGTGTGTGTGTGGTTTTTATGGTTTGTTTGGTTGTTTTTTTGTTTTTGTTTTTGTTTTTGTTTTTGTTTTTGTTTTTGAGACAGTCTTGCTCTGTCGCCCAGGCTGGAGTGCAGTGGCAGGATCTCAGCTCACCGTAACCTCCGCCTCCTGGGTTCAAGTGATTCTCCTGCCTCAGCTTCTGGAGTAGCTGGGACTACAGGCATGTGACACCATGCCCGGCTAATTTTTGTATTTTTAGTAGAGATGGGGTTTCACCATGATGGCCAGGCTGGTCTTGAACTCCTGACCTCAAGTGATCTGCCCACGTCAGCCTCCCAAAGTGCTGGGAATACAGGTGTGAGCCACCGCGCCCAGCCTCTAATGGTTTTACAAATGAGAGTTCCCCTGCACAAGCTCTCTTGCCTGCCGCCATGTTAAGCGTGACTTTGCTCCTCATTTGCCTTCTGCCATGATTGTGAGGCCTCCCTTGCCATGTGGAACTGTGAGTCAATTAAACCTCTTTGCTTTATAAATTACCTAGCTTGGGTATGTATGTCTTTATTAGCAGCGTGACAACAGACTAATACACCTGGTATCTCCCATGAGTCTGGGGACAGTGGCCTAGGCCTGGAGTCAAGACAGGCCCAAGTTCAAATCTGGAATCCCCCACTCACTAGCTGTGTGAACCTGGGCAAGGTACCTACATTTTCTGTGAATCTTTTGTAGAAGGTGGTGTGATGGGCAGAATAATGCCCCTCCCCTCAAAGATGTCCATGCCCCAACCTCAGAACCTGTGAATATATTACTTTACATGGTAAAAGGAACATTGCAGATGTGGTAATGTTAAGGGCTTTGAGATGGATTATCCTGGGAAATAACCTAATTATGACATGACTGGTGGGTCCCATGTAATCACAAGGGTCCTTATGAGGGAAAGAAGGAGGGGCAAGAGAGTCAGGTCACAAGGAGATGTGAAAATAGAAGCAGAAAGAGAAAGGGAGAGATTTGAAGATGCTGCGCTGCCGGTGCCATGAGCCAAGGAATGTGGGTGGCCTCTAGGAGCTGGAAAAGGGCAAACATTTTCTGCTAGTGCTGCCAGAAGGAACATAGCCTTGCTTACACCTTGATTTAGCCCCGTGAGTCTTCTGAGCTACAGAACTTTAAAACAAAAAACTTGTGTTGATTTAAGCCGGTAAATTTTGTGATTTGTTCCAGCAACAATAGGAAACTATGACAGGGGAAGCAACACCACCTGTTCTATAAGCCTGTTGCTAGGAGGAGATGAAGTAATGGAGCTAGCACATGGAGTGTGCTGCCTGGTGCTTTTATTTTTTTACTTTTATTTATTTATTTTATTTTTTTATTTTTTTGAGATGGAATTTTACTCCGTCGCCCAGGCTGGAGTACAGTGGCATGATCTCAGCTCACTGCAACCTCCGCCTCCAGGGTTCAAACGATTCTCCTGCCTCAGCCTCCCAAAATGCTGAGATTACAGGCATGAGCCACCATGCCCGGTGCCTGGTGCTTTTAAACTACCATTCGACAAATGGTAAGTGAGTTTTCTCATTGTCCAGTTTGGGCATAAGGCTTCCCCAAGGAGGTAACATTTGAGCTAGATCTTGATGAGTAGGTGTTTCCCAAGAGTTCTTTTCTGGAACTCTGAAAGTATATAGGAGTGCCACTAACTGTGTGGCCTTAAGCAAGTAACTAGTGTCTCTGGACCTCAGTTTCCTTACCTGCAAAATGGGAGAAATAATACCTCCCAGGGATATCGTGAAAAGGAGAATAAGATAACAGAGGCAAATTGCTTAGCAAAATGGCCGGCATACAGCAAGGGCTTAATAAATGGTGAAAATTGTCATTATTACTCCCAGAGTTCTTAGAAGGGAAAGTGAGGTTTGCACAGGAAGGGCTCAGTGCATTTGACAGCATTTATTGCCAATTATAAAATTCAAGCTTTCTTTCAAACAAAAATTAGAATTTGGAGACACTTGTATCCACCATTGTGAGACGGACAGCTACCCAATTCTTAAAGACTTTTCTGATAAGATTGGTGGTGATAGTAATAAATGTAACTTTTTTTCAACTTTTAGATTCAGGAGGTACATGTGCAGGTGTGTTACCTGGGTATATTGCATGATGCTGAGATTTGGGGTAGGAATGATCTCGCCACCCAGGTACTGAGCATAGTACCCAACTGTTAGTTGTTCACCCCTTGCCCCCCTCCCTCCCGTGCCCCTCTAGTAGTCCCTAGTGTCTATTGTTGCCATCTTTATGTCTGTAATTTAAAAAAAAAAATAGAATAGAATGCATCAACATTTGGAAGATCTGCATAACTCAGTGAATCAATGTTTTCCAAATGACTGATGTTATAGAATTGCACATGAGTAAAAGATCCATTCAAAGTACAAGATAGGACAGTGGGGCCAGACACAATGGCTAATGCTTGTAATCCCAGGCTGGTCTCAAACTCCTGAGCTCAAGCAATCCTTTCTCCTCAGTCTCCCACAGTGCTGGGATTACAGGTGTGAGCCACTGCTCCTGGCCCAGACTTTTTAAAAATTTGTAAAAATACAAAATAATGCCACTCCTCTCACCAAAATGTTTTGTTTTGGAGTATAGTTGTTTTTCACTAAAATGATGTTATTTATGTTAACATTTAATGAAAGTATTATATTTTAAATAAATTGTTATTATTTTGTAATGCTTTAGTTTTTACTTCTAATATGGTAAACCACAACAGATACAACCTCTGTCTCCTGTGTTCAAGCGATTCTCCTGCCTCGGCCTCCTGAATAGCTGGGATTACAGGTGCGTGAGCCACCATGCCCAGCTAGTTTTTGTATGTTTAGTAGAGATAGGGTTTCACCATGTTGGTCAGGCTGGTCTTGAACTCCTGACCTCGTGATCCTCCCACCTCGGCCTCCCAAACAAAGTGCTGGAATTACAGGTGTGAGCCACCGCACTGGCTCTTTTTTTTTTTTTCTCTCTCTCATTTAATTCTTTAGCTTTGCCAACAGGAGGTCAGCCAACAATAATTTTTAAGCATGTAAAGAGATCAGCGACCAAGAAGTTTGAGAACTCCAGCTCTCCCGTGCCAGCAAGCGCCCACTTTAAATGTGCCCTCTGTCTGCCTGGAACTTTCTTTCCCCAGGGAGGCTTAACCCTTCATTCACTCAGGTTTCTGTTAATGGTCATCTCTTCCTAAAGGACCCTCCTCACTCCTTTGCCCATAATGGGTGCCCCACCCTGTGCCCTCCTGCTATCCAGGTTATTTTCCCACAGCACTCACAAACTTTCTTTCAAATAAAAATCAGAATTTGGGGAAACTTGTAGCTGACATTTGGGGAAACTAGCTGACATTCTATGGCATATTTATTTTGTGTGTTTATTGTCTTTTTCTTCCACTAGAATCAGGCCTGGTGCGGTGGCTCATGCCTGTAATCCCAGTACTTTGGGAGGCTAAGGCAGGTGGATCACTTAAGTCCAGGAGTTCGAGACTAGCCTGGCTAACATGGCAAAACACCATCTGTCTCTACGAAAAAATACAAAAATCCACTGGACATGGTGGCAGGTACCTGTAATCCCAGCTACTCAGGAGGCTGAGGCAGGAGGATTGCTTGAACCTGGGGGGTGGAGGTTGCAGTGAGCCGAGATCATACCACTCCACTCCAGTATGGGTAGCAGAGCAACTGTCTCAAAATAATAATAATAATAATAATAATAATAATAATAATAAAAAAATAAAAAATATAAGCTCCATGAAGCCAGGTACTTGGTCTTGTGTTCTGATATTTTTGCAGGACCTAGAACAGTTCCAGGCATTTTGGGCAGCTGCTTACAAAACATTTGTTGAATGAATGAAGGAAGGAATGACCTCATTTAATTCTTGCAAAACCCAGTAAGGCAGATACTATTGGTTTCCCCATTTTAAGGTGGGGGAAATGGAAAAAAGTCAAGTGACTTGCCTAACATCATGTCACTTATAAGTGGGGCAGATTGGGATAAAAAAGATTTGCCAAATGCAGAGTTCAAAACTGAGTCAAATCAAGTACTATGAAAAGACATTTTTGAGACAATTTAGAGAATGTAGGTGAGGCCTGGAAAATACCAAGAAACTATTTACCAATACATGTGTTAGGTATGGTCATGACATTGTGGTTTATATAAGAAAATACTCCTGGTTTTAAGAAGTGGGCTCTGAAATATGTAGAGAATGAAATGACGTGAGGTATGGGATTTGCTTTAAAGTATCTGAGGACAAAACAGGAAGGAAAAAGGAAGTGACGAAGCAAACGTTGCAAAATCTTGGTAGCTGTTGAACGTGATATATGGATGTCTTCGTTAGTCCCGGTCCTCTGAGAAACAGGGACCAAGAGGTGGAGAAGGAAAAGGCCCAGGAGGGAAAGAGGAAGGGTGGGCAGAGATGGGAGATTGGCCGGCAGGCTGTGGGGCTGGCCCCTGCAGAGGAGAGCAGGAAGGCAGAGGGCTGGGAGGAAGAGGCTTTCACTGTAGGGCAGTTTTCTTCTTTTTTTTCTTTTTCTTTTCTTTTTTTTTTTTTGAGGCGGAGTCTCTCTCTGTCGCCCAGGCTGGAGTGCAGTGGCACTCTCTGCTCACTGCAAGCTCCACCTCCCAGGTTCGCGCCATTCTCCTGGCTCAGCCTCCCAAGTAGCTGGGACTACAGGTGCCCGCCACCACACCCAGCTAATTTTTTGCATTTTTAGTAGAGACGGGGTTTCGCCGTGTTAGCCAGGATGGTCTCGATCTCCTGACCTTGTGATCCGCCTGCCTTGGCCTCCCAAAGTGCTGGGATTACAGGCGTGAGCCACCGCGCCCGGCCTGTAGGGCAGTTTTCTAAAAGTTTCAGCAAGGTCATCAGGAGTCCTTGGGACACAACTGCACATAAGAGAAGTCCCATATGTCCCAGAAAAGAACCAACCTAGTCGCTGTTTCCTGTGGCTGCTGTAACAACCACAAACTGAAAGGCTTAAAGCAACACAAATGTATTCTCACAGCTCTGGAGGTCAGAGTCCAAAACCCAGGTGTTGGCAGGGCCATGCTCCCTCTGAAGGCTCCAAGGAGGACGCTGCTGCAGGCCTGTCTCCCAGCTTCTGGTGCAGCCGGCCACCCTTGGTGATCCTCAGCTGGTAGCGTCATGGCTCCAGTCTGCCTCAGTCATCACCTGCCTTCTTTTCTGTTTGGCTCTGTCTCTGTCATGTAATAAAACCAACACAATTTTTCCTCCAAAGCTGGATCAAATTTCAGGTGGTCCGTTGGAGCCCTGAATTACAGCTTGCTCTGCAGGCCGTGTTATCTGAAATCTGTTTATCGTTAAACACCAGCATCAAAGTCAGCTCAGCAATCTGCCCTAGGAGGGAGGGAGGACCGTGGAGGGAGCACAGAGCCCTGCCTCTCATCTGAGCCTCACTCGGATCTCTTTGCTCGTTCATAGCATGTTGAACGGACTAGAACACCCGCTTTTTTTTTTTCTTCTAATTCTTTTACTCTTTTATTTTTGGTGGCAGAACTCACATAGCTGACGTCTCTTCTTAAGTGAGGATCTATATAATGCAGTTCCTCACTTAAACATTATACTCATTTCCCGTGTCTCTGCCCCTCCCCAGACAGTGGGCCAAATTTAGGCACCACCATCTTCAAAGACTTTGGCCAGGAGAAAAAACTGCTAAAGAAAGGGAATAAGAAAAAAATAAAAGACACGTTATTGATCTAGATTCCATTCTTCCTTTTTTGTTTTTTTAGATAGGGTCTCACTCTGTCACCCAGGCTGGAGTGCAGTGGCGCCATCTCAGCTCACTGCAATCTCCGCCTCCTGGGCTCAAGCAATTCTCGTGCCTCAACCTCTAGAGCAACTGAGACTACAGGTACACAGAACCACACCCAGTTAATTTTGTTTACTTTTTGTGGAGACAGGGTCTCCCTATGTTGCCCCGCTGGTCTTGAACTCCTGGGCTCAAGTGATCCACCTACCTAGGCCTCCCAAAGTGCTGGGATTACAGGCATGAGTCACTATGCCTGGCCTGGGTTCCATTCTTAATTCAGCCCCCCCAAGTCACTCTAAGACCTTGGAGAAATCACTAATTTTCTGTAACTTGGTTCCTACATAAGGAAGAAAGCCCTGTTTGTCCTGCATGCTTCGTTGAGTAGACCCTGAGATCAACGGAGATGATGAAGGTGGCGGCAACTTCAGTCACGTGAAATGATACATTAGCTGCAATGTGTTCATATTATCAATGAGTTGAAGTGGTGACATTATTATTTAATGCTCCTTCATTTTTCTTGATCCAGTCACCCTTACAAACCCTTCCTTTTCCCACTCATCCAAGAATTTCTTATGTTTCATCAATTTTCATGTGATGTAGGTTTTTTCTTCTTTGCCAGACCCCCCAGAGAACAAAAGCATTCTTTCAATCTTCTTTAGCCTACAAAAAAAGTATATTTTTCTACTCTAAAGGCAAGATTGATTATTTTAACAGAATTATACAATTTTGAAGAAAAAAATAATCTGTGACTCCAGCATTCTAGCACAAACACTGATTGTTTGATTTTTTAAAGCTTGTTGTTAACATGAATGTGATGG
Organism: Gorilla gorilla gorilla; assembly: GCF_029281585.2. Taxonomy (NCBI): domain Eukaryota; kingdom Metazoa; phylum Chordata; class Mammalia; order Primates; family Hominidae; genus Gorilla; species Gorilla gorilla. The sequence goes on along the minus strand of NC_073242.2, from coordinate 115,197,969 downwards.
GAATCTACAAAATAGACTGTGGAGTCCGAGGGTCCAAGCTCAGTTCCCAGCTCTCCCGCTTAGCGGCAGGAAGCTGTGGGCAAGGCTGCTCCTGGAAACCTTTTACTTCATTTGTAATATGGGGGTAATGATGCCTTTCACACAGGTCATTGTCAGGATTAAATGAGATGGTGTGCATCAGCTACGGTAGGGTAAACTGAGGTACATGGAGAAGCATCAGCAAAGCTACCCCAGGAAGCTGATACCAAGGGTCCCTTCAAAGGGTGTGGCATAGAGGAATGGAGAGAAGGGTGATCCAGGAGGAATGGAGAGAAGGGTGATCCAGGAGGAATGGAGAGAAGGGTGATCCAGGAGGAATGGAGAGAAGGGTGATCCAGGAGGAATGGAGAGAAGGGTGATCCAGGAAAAACCGAGATAGTTCACCCAGCACCTCCAAGGTGCCAGGGTGGATTCGCAGCTGAGTTTCCTGGGAGAGTGAGGGAGTCTTGGCAGAGATGGTGCTGGGGAATTGGGCAGTGGTCTGGTCACATAATAATGTGAACCATTTACTGAGCACCGTGTGTCAAGCACTCAGATTAAACCCTTTATATGCATCACTCATTCATTTTCTCGTGTATTTATTCATTTGACAAAAGCGTGGTGAACGGGCCAGGAGTGGGGACTCATGCCTGTAATCCCAGCACTTTGGGAGGCTGAAGTGGGCAGATCACTTGACATCAGGAGTTCAAGACCAGCCTGATCAACATCGTGAAACCCTGTCTCTACTAAAAATACAAAAAATTAGCTGGGTATGGTGGTGCATGCCTGTAATCCCAGCTACTCAGGAGGATGAGGCATGAGAATCACTTGAACCCAGGAGGTGGAGGTTGCAGTGAGCTGAGATCACGCCACTACACTCCAGCCTGGGTAACAGGGCGAGATGCCATTTCATAAAAATAAATAAATAAAAATTAAAAAGTGTGGTGAGCTCCTACTGTATGGAACTATTAGATTCCAAAGATATGAGGGTAAGTTGAACAAAATTCCTGTGTTGTCGAGTCACTGCTTCAAACTGTCTCCATTGTCACGTGCCTTCTTTCCTGTTTGGGTCTGTCTCTACGTCATGCCATAAAACCAGAACAGACAATTTTTCCTCCAGAGCTGAATCAGACTTCAGGTGGTCCGTCTGAGCCCTGAATTATGGCTCCCTCTGTGCAGACGTGTTATCTGAAACCTGTTTGTCATTAAACACCAACATCAAACTCAGCTCAGCAACCTGCCCTAGGAGGGAGGGAAGGCACATGGGGGGAACATGGATCAGCCTGTAAACTAAGGAACGAGGAGGGACAGGAGCAGACGTAGGTTTGAACAAGATCTCTCTGGCTGCTGTGTGAAGAGTAGCCTGGGAGGGATAAGGGCGAAACAGTAGGATATTGCACTTAGTAGGATGTTACTAGAATCTCCGCCAGTCAACTAAGAATGTACACAGTATGTATATAAATGTGGACGTATTCAGATTCTGTATGCATGTTTTAGTCCATTTTCATACTGCTATGAAGAAATACCTAAGACTGGGTACTTTATTAAGAAAAAGAGGTTTAGACTGGGTGTGATGGCTCACGCCTCTAATCCCAGCACTTTGGGAGGCTGAGGTGGGAGGATCACCTGAGGTCAGGAGTTCGAGACCAGCCTGGCCAAAATGGCGAAACTGTCTCTACTAAAAACACAAAAATTAGCCAGGCATCATGGTGGCACACACCTGTAATCCCAGCTACTCGGGAGACTGAGGCAGGAGAATCGCTTGAACCCGGGAGGCAGAGGTTGCAGTAAGCCAAGATCGTGCCACTGCACTCCAGCCTTGGCAACAGAGTGAGATGCCGTCTCAAAAAAAAGAAAGGAAGGAAGGAAGGAAAAAAAAACAGGTTTAATTGACTCAAAGTTCCACATGGCTGGGGAGGCCTCATAAGCATGGTGGAAGGTGAAGGAGAAGCAAAGGCACATCTTACATGGTGGCAGGCAAGAGAGCATGTGCAGGGGAACTGCCCCTTATCAAACCATCAGATCTCAGGAAACTTATTCACTATGATGAGAACAGCACAGGAAAAACCCACCCCCATGATTCAATTACCTCCCACTGCATCCCTCCCACGACACATGCGGATTACGGGAGCTACAATTCAAGATGAGATTTGGGTGGGGACACAGCTAAACCATATCAATGCACATATATACACGCTTGCTCTCAGCACATACTGTTAGACAGGTAGCTTGTTTCCAGCATCTCACCATCATTGACAGCACTGCCGTGAAGTGTTTATTTGTTAACAGATCTTTCCCTGATTTTATTTTATTAAGTAAGTAAATAAGCAATGACTTGGTGGATGGTGAGCATTTTACATGTTACCCCGCAAGGGTTTCCCAACAGCTGTCCCTCTTCAGAAAGGAGGCCACTTAATGCTGATGAAATTGGACAGGAGATGAATTTTTTCTTTTTTTTTTTTTTGGTCCCGTTGCATGCTGGTGAGTCAAAGCCACAGGGTTTCCTGGTTCTGCTCTAACGATCATGATCTTGCTCTTGTAGTTCTTGCTTTCCATTGTAAGCCTCAACACAAGGCATGATCCCTGACATGTGTCGAGAGCTCAACCAATACTTGATGAATTAATCATGAGCTGAGGCCCCAAAGAACATTTGAATGGTAGCTAAAGTCTCTGGACAAGGAGGCGAATGGGCTTCATGCCCTCAAAAACCATCTTTATGTTTTCTCCTGAGTAGAGATTCCCTTTTCCCACCCCATGACAAACTAGGTTTCCCAGATTGAAGAGATTACCCAGCTAGTGAGAGACACCTTGAATCTTTCCTGGATTCTAGCAACATCCTACTAAGTGTGATATCCTACATTTTTTTTTTTTTTTTTTGTAGACAGAGTCTCTCTCTGTCATCCAGGCTGAAGTGCAGTGGTGCAATCTCGCCACACTGCAACCTCTGCCTCCCGGGTTCAAGTTATTCTCCCACCTCAGCCTCCCTAGTAGCTGAAATTACAGGCACCTGCCACCATGCCCGGCCTAATTTTTTGTATTTTTAGTAGAGACGGGGTTTCATCATATTGGTCAGGCTGGTCTCGAACTCCTGACCTCAGGTGATCTGCCAACCTCGGCCTCCCAAAGTGCTGGGATTAGCTGGGATTACAGTCAGGAGCCACCGCGCCTGGCCTAATGTTTTATGATTTTTTTCAGAATGATATTTTCAAGATTTTGATCTTCTGGGATTTCAGCATTTGGGATTATGGCATTCTGGATTGTGTCTTTTGGGATTATGATCCCAATCCACTCAAGGTCACCTTGAAGATTTCTTCCTGAGTTTAACAGCCCTGATCTGTCTCTGAGAGATTAGAAGTGGCTGCCTGTTCTCTGACACTCTTGGCATTGAGAGGTGGAGTCTATTTTCTGTCCCCTAGAAGCTGAGCCAGCCCTGTGACTTGCTTTGACCAATAGCGTGCAGTGGAGGTGATGCTGTGTCAACTCCAGGGCTGGGCCTTTGTCTTGTGTGCTCAGGATGTTCCCTCGTGGAACCCAGCCCTCAGCTGCATGGAGAGGCCATGTAGAGGAGAACTAAGGTGCTCAGCCTGGTCACGACCCCAGATGATGGCAACCCCAGCTGTCTCCAGAGAAAAGAACTGCCCAGTTGAGCCTAGCCAACCCACAATATTGTGACAGATAATAAATGGTGGTTGTAGCCAGGTCACTGTGGCTCGCGCCTGTAATCCAAGCATTTTGAGAAGCCGAGGTAGGAGAATTGCTTGAGCCCAGGAGTTCAAGACCAGACTGAGCAACATAGCAAAACCTTTTCTCTACAAAAAATTTAAAAGTTAGCCGGGTATGGTGGTATGCACCTGTGGTCCCAGCTACTGGGGCGGCTGAGGTAGGAGGATCCCTTGAGCCTGGAAAGTTGAGGCTACAATGAGCCATGATCACACCATCGCACTCCAGCCTGGGCAACAGAGTGAGACCCTGACTCAAAAAAAAAATATTTCATGCCAATATATAGTGAACACATGACAGAAATTCACTTACCTCATTAATGAGAGCCCCACCAGGGCAGTCAAGTTGGTCCAAAGGAAGATACAAGAGACTGAAGTATACGCAGATGCTCCTTGACTTACAATAGGGTTATGTTCCAAAAAGCCAATGGTAAGCTGAAAATATCTTAAGTCAAAAATGAATTTAATGCCCCAATAAATCTATCATAAATTCAAAAATTTGTTAAGTCAAACAGTTGTAAGTCAGAAGTGGTCTGTACAGTTAATGAAAGAAAGAATGCTGGAATAAAAGTGTGAAGTATAACACAAGAAGTTTAACGCCCTACAAGGCAATAAAATGACAACATTGGAAATTATCTTTTCTTTCAGATGGAAATAATTTCCATCTGTATGGAACAAAAAATATTCCATGAGCTAACATCTAACTTTGCAGAGTCTAGGCCCTAAAAGTAAATAGTAAGTTTAAAAAATTACATTTCTTGGTTGGGCATGATGCCTCATGCCTGTAATCTCAGCACTTTGGGAGGCCAAAGTGGGCGGATCACCTGAGGTTAGGAGTTTGAGACCAGCCTGGCCAATATGGCAAAACCCCACTTCTACTAAGAATACAAAAATTAGCCGGGTGTGGTGGTGGGTCCCTGTAATCTCAGCTACTAGGGAGGCTGAGGCAGGAGAGTCGTTTGAACCCAGGAGGCGGAGGTTGCAGTGAGCCGAGATCGTGCCACTGTACTCCAGACTAGGCAACAGAGCAAGACTCTGTCTCAAAAAAAAAAAAAAAAAAAAAAAATTACATTTCTCTAGAGCAGCAAAGTACTATGGCCTGTGGGCCAAATCTGGCCCTCTACCTGTTATCATAAATAAGGTTAGAACACAGGCATACCCATCTGTTTATATATTGCCCATAGCTGCTTTTTCACTACAATAGCAGACTTGAGTCACTGCAACAGAAACCGTCTTGCCCACGAAGTCTAAAATCTTGACCATCTGACCCTTTTCAGGAAGCTTTCTAACCCTTGCCCCAGAAGATCTCAGAGCTGTGGTTCTTAAAGTGTGGTCCCTCGACTGGCAGCATTAGCCCCCAAGAGCTATGAGAAAGGTAAATACTGAGGCTGACTTCAGGCCCACTGAATCGGATACACCAGGAGCAGGCCAGCACTCCGGGTTTAGCACGTCCTCCAGGGGTCCTGACGTGCAACTCAAGTTTGAGAAGCTCTGCCTTTGAGAGTCAGATGACCGTTGGGATGACTTGAAGACAATACAATAATTTGGTATGACATCCAAAGGGCATTCAGTATCCCAAGTTTGGTATAAATTTTCTTTATATGGCACATGGGGGAAATGGAGGATAGTGAGATTGAGGAGCTAGGCTGATGGCAGATCATGCCAAGGCAGGAAGTTCAACTGTCATCTTTCCACTGACGGCTTTGGCACAGGAATGGTGATCAGATTTTCATTTTAGAAAGACCTCTCTGTTTATATCCGTTGGGACGTAAACCAGTCGGAACTAAGGGTGGGAAGATGGTGAGGTTAGAGAAGCACAAAAAGATGGGAAGGTTCGTAGCTAGTTAAGAGCCTGTACCTGAAACCCTGAATCCAGGCTGGAGATACTTTGTGAACTCCTGGATACAGCTATGCCTGAAGCTAGAGAAAATGCATAGACTTCCCAATGAAGCCATCCAGAACAGGATGCTGTAGTGGAGATCAGTAACAGGAGAAGGCATGGAAAGATATTAAGGTCACAGAATCTGCCAAATGATATGAATGGTGAGAGACAGGAAATGTTATCCCAATGGTGTATTTCTGACTTGTTGGATTGGGTAGAAAGGGGCAGTCTAGGAGGAGTGCCTAACTCCACGGAGAACCTCATCTCTCACTGCTCTCAGCCTGATAGGAGACAGAGAGACACACAAATGACCCCTAGCCAGGAGAAGGACTGCTCTTCTGTGGGCACTGCGGGCATGCCTTTCTCTCCTCCTTCATTTCCATCCGCGTGCCTTTGTGGAAAGCATAGCAGGGAGGTGAAGTCCACACCCCTCCTGGCAAAGCAGCACAGTGGGTAAAATCCCCTGGCTTCCTTTAGGAGCTTTAAATACGCAAGTCAAAGAGCCTCTGAGGCACCCCACAGATGACTATCACATCATTCTTCCCTTTTATACATCCTATATTGCATCGCTTCATCACAAAGTCAGATTGATTATCTATCTATCTATCTATCTATCTATCTATCTATCTATCTATCTATATATCTATAATTTTGAGACAGGGTCTCATCTGTCCCCCTGACTGGAGTGCAGTGGTGTGATCATAGCTCACTGCAGCCTTGACCTCCTGGGGTCAAGCAATCCTCCCACCTCAGCCTCCTCCCCATAGCTGAGACTACAGGCATATGCCACCACAACCAGCTAATATTTTATTTATTTATTTATTTTTATTTATTGGAGACGAGGTGTCATTATGTTGCCCAGGCTGGTGTTGAACTCCTGGGCTCAAGCGATCCTCCTGCCTCAGCCTCCCAAGGTGCTGTGATTGCAGGCATGAGTCACTGCTGCCGACCTCCCCTGACTTCTGTGTTAAATGCTCCTCGCCTTAAATTCTATGAAGCTTGACAAGCTATTGAAATTTCTCTGAGTCTCTGTTTCTTTATCAGTAATTTTGTGATAAGAAGACGCACCTCCCAGCACGGCAGCGAGGAATACATATTGAGATATGAAATGCGAAGTGCTTTTCGAGATGCCTGCTACATGGTAAGTATTTAATCAGGGGTGGATATTACGATGTTCATTCTGGGACCTCCAAACAGACAAACATTTTTTGACTAACTGGCTTGTGACACGGATTGTTTCTTTCCAATTTAAGATGCTTTCTTTTAATGAAAGTTTAAAAAAATAATAAAAGTGTAATTACCACTTGATAGGTAATTACTATGCTGGGCTTGTGCTGTGATGAAATAAAACTGATTTGCATATAAGATCATGTTGCTGCTGGTAGCACTACTGATACATTAGTTATACAATAATTTGAAATTTAACTTCATGGGAAGATTCTAGGGATGACAGCCTCCTGGGAGAAGGGGAGGGGCATCCTACCACCTGTCATCGGCTGCCACCATGAGTACCATGATCTTGTACAAATTGGAGGAAGGGTTGAGGCATGGGACTGAGGCTCCATCTTACTTTAAAAAATTCAGTTTGTTTTAATTCTGTCCAAATATAGAAGCAATACACACTCAGTGTGGTAAAGAGGGTAAAAATAGGTGGAAAGAAGGGAAAAAAAAACGATTTATTTTAAAAGACAAACACTGTTGGCTTTTTGGTATAACATATAAGTTCCAAATCTTTTTTCTTGATATTTTGAATGTAATGGTGAGAATGTCATTTAGTTCAATGATGCACATAATATACCCAAGGCAGTGTCTGGCACTTCGTTCCTGCTCAGGAAATGAAAGTGTTATTATTATTATTATAGGATATCTGATTTTTGTATTCTGGCCTTTCTATGGCACAAGTGCAATAATTTTTCCATTTGATTAAAATGAAAAAGCCCTCATAAACATTATTTTAAGCAATTGTACCATATTCTGTTCTGTACAAGTTTCACGCATATAAATTATTTCAAATTGTTTGCTCTTATAAATATTAATGGACATCTTTATGCACAAGGTCTTCTCTGTGTTCAAGTTATCACATTATATTAGTCAGGGTTCTCCAGAGAAACAGAACCATTAGGAGATAAATGTATAGAAAGGCGGGGGCTCATGCCTATAATCCCAGCACATTGGGAGACCAAGGAAAGGAGGATTGCTTGAGCCCAGGAGTTTGAGACCAGCCTAGGCAACACAGTGAGTCCTCCATCTTTACAAAAAAAAAATGTTTAAAAATTAGCCAGGTGTGGTGGTGCACGCCTATAGTCCCAGCTACTCAGAAGGCTGAGGTGGGAGGATCACTTGAGCTCACAAGGATGAGGCTGTAGTGAGCCGATGTGACGGTACCACTGTATGCCAGTCTGGGAGACAGAGCAAGACTCTGTCTCAAAAAAAAAAAAAAAAAAGAGAGAGAGAGAGAGAGATTGACTGTAAGGAATTGGCTCACATGATTACAGAGGCCGAGAAGTTCCAGGATCTGCCCTCTGCAAGCTGGAGAGCCAGGAAAGCAGGTGCTGTAGTTCCTGTTCCAGTCTAAAGGCCCGAAAACCAGGAGAGCCGATGATGTAAGTTACAGTCCAAGTGCGAGAGAAGACCAATGTCCCACCTCAAAGACAGGTGGGGAGAGAGAATTCTCCCTTTTGTTCTATTTAGGCCTCCCACTGATTGGATGAGGTCCACCCACATTAGGAGGACAGTCTGCTTTCCAGAGTCCACTGACTCAGGTGTTCCTCTTGCCCAGAAATGCCCTCACAGACACACCAGAGTAAGCTGTGTCCAGACATTTCGGCACCTTGATTCAGTCAAGTTGACAAGTGAAATTAACCATCATATACATGATTCCTTGCACTCTTGTCCAGTTCTAAAATTAAGGATTGAGACCAGCCATGGGCAACATGGTGAGACTCCACTTCTACAAAAAGTACAAAAATAGCCAGGTGTGGCAATTCATGCCTGTGGGCTCAGCTACTCAGGAGCCTGAGGTAGGAGGATCACTTGAGCCTAGGAGTTTGAGGTTGTAGTGAGCTATGATCGTGCCACTGCACTCCAGCCTGGGTGACAGAGGTGACCCTATCTCAAAAGAAAACAAAACAAATTGAGGATTCTGAGATGGAGGACCCTTTGTGGAAGTCTGTTTGGAACCTATAATAGAGCTACAGGACTCAATGTCTGCTTCAACTATGGGGACATGCATGCTCTGGTGGAAGTATGAGTTGGTTTAACTGTTCTGGGAGTCTGACAATATGCTTCAAAAACATTTAAATGAAATAGTCTAGATTGGACTTTTGGTTGCAAATGACAGAAGTGCATCTCTAGGGTAAGGAAAAAGAAATGTTATCATCTGTTGGACCTAAAAGTCTAGGGTTTCAGGCATGGCTGGATCCAGGGTTCAAATGATGTCAATGGGACTCCGTGTTACTTTCTCCTTCTGACATCCTTGCTTTCTTTTGGGTTAGCTCCATTCTTAAGCCAACTCTTCTCACATGGTGATTAGATAGTGCTAGAAGCAGTCTAACAACATCCTTTTTGTGGTATCCCCAGCGGAAACAGCATTTCTTTCACCAACTATACAAACAGATGACCCAAAACAAAGGCTCATTTGGACTGACCTGAGTTATGTCCAGGTCTAGACCATTCTTCCTGCTAGGAGGATTTAATGCTTTGATTGCCTGGGCTTGGGTCCACAGAGTAAATGAAATTCCACCAGTAAAAGTGCGAATCCTGCCTCAAGATGTCAGAGAAAATGATGCTCTGTCAGCAAAACAATGTCCTGCACATTCTCTGAGCTTCCAAATTTATTGAGATATAATTCGCATACCATAAAGACTGCATGCTCAGCCTTTTAGACTATATATTCAGTAGCTTTTAGTATATTCACAGAGTTGTTCAACCATCAGTACTATCTAATTCCAAAACATTTTCATCATCTCCCCATAAAACTCTGCACCCATTAACAGTCACTCCCCATTCTTCCATCTCCCAGCCCCTGGCAACCACAAATCTACTTTCTGTCTCTATGGATTTACCTGTTCTGGACATTTCATACAACTGGAATCACACAATATGTGTTCTTTTGTGTCTGGCTTCTTTCGCTTAGTATGATACTTCCAAGGTTCCTGGTTTGTAGCGTGTATCAGAACTTCCTTCCTTCTCATGATGCAATAATATTTTCTTGTATGGAGAGACCACATTTTTGTTGTCTATTCATCAAATTGATGGACATTTTGTTTTCTCCCACTTTTGTCTACTATGAATAATGCTGTTATGAACATTTGTGTACAGTTTTTTTGTGGACATGCATTTTCATTTCCCTTGAGCATATCCCTAGGAATGGAATAACTGGGTGGTAGGGTAATGCATTGTTGGCCTTTTTGAGGAGCTGCCAGACCGTCTCCCCCAGCGGCCGCACCACTGTTCCCATTACATTCCGATGAACAGAGCAGACGGGTTCCAATTTCTCCACAACCTCACCAATACTTGCTATTATCTATCTTTGGTTCTAGCCCTCCTAGTCCCTGTGACGTGGTCTCTTATTGTGGTTTTATTTGCCTTTCCCTAATAACAGCCTGGGATTTTCCTTTTCCCGCCTGGTGGTGGCTAAAGTTGGGATAAAGCCCTGCACATGAGTCTCGGTTTGTGCGTATGTGCTGGCTTTGGTGTACAGCCAATATTGAGAATTTGACCCTAGTGACTTCAGTGCACCAGGATTTGCCCTAGACTGGTGTCTGCAACAAAACGCCATAAGCTGAGTAGCTTGCAAACAACAGAAATTTATTACTCACAGCTCTGGAGGCTGGAAGTCCAAGCTCAAGGCTCCAGGAAATTCAGATGAGGGCTTTCTGGTTCATAGATGGCTCCATCTTTCTATGTCCTCACACGGTGGGAGATTAAGGGGTCTCTCTCAGGCATATATATACAGAGAGAGAGAGAGAGAGAAAGTGAGAAAGTCTTGCTCTGTTGCCCAGGCTGGAGTGCAGTGGCGCACACACGGCTCACTGCAGCCCTGGCCTCCCAGGCTCAAGCAATCCTCCAGTCTCTGGCTCCCGAGTAGCTGGGACTACTGGGACTGCGGGCATGTGCCACCACACCCAACTAATTTTTTTCTTTTTTTCTTTTTTGAGTCAGAGTTTCCCTTTTGTTGCCCAGGCTGGAGTGCAGTGGCGAAATCTCAGCTCACTGCAACCTCTGCCTCCCGGGTTCAAGTGATCCTCCTGCCTCAGGCTCCTGAGTAGCTGGGATTATAGGCACCTGCCACCATACCTGGCTAATTTTTGTATTTTTAGTAGAGATGGGGTTTCACCATGTTGGCCAGGCTGGTCTCGAACTCCTGACCTCAGGTGATCTGCCTGCCTCGGCCTCCCAAAGTGCTGGGACTACAGGCATGAGCTACCGCACCCAGCCACACCTAACTAATTAAAAAAAAAACTATATATATATATATATATATATATGTATTTTTTTTTTTTTTTTTTTAGAAATGGGGTCTTGCTATATTGCCCAAGTTGGTCTCAAACTCCTGGGCTCAAGCCATCCTCCCACCTCGGCCTCCCAAAGTGCTGGGATTACAGGCTTGAGCCACTGTGCCCAGCCCTCAGGCCTTTCTTATAAGGGCACTAATCGCATGATGAGGGCTCCAGTCTCGTGCCCTAATCACCTGGCAAAGGCTCCACCTCTTTACACCATCACCTCGGGGGTTAGGATTTCAACCTAGGAATTTGGGGGAGGACACAGACTTTTAGACCCATAGCAATTGTATCTCCCAAAAACAGACTATGAGACTGCATGCAGGGAATTTGTTGGGGAATGTGCTCTGAGAATCAACACCTGCCAGGGCTGCGGGGAACAGGATTGAGCAGAGGGAGAAGGTAAACTGAGGTTTTATGGACAGCCCTGAACCTGGGATGGCCCTCAGAGGTGTCACATATTGGAGAAAGGAGGCTGAGCTCTGAACTCCCGTGTTGGCCAGACACGGCATGGGAGCTTTCCCTGGGAGGAGGGCATCCCTGGGTAAGGCAGTTCCTTTGGCCAAGGGAAATGCCCAGTGAGAGACTCAGCCACAAACTGTCAGGGGCAATGTTCCTGGCAGCTGGGAGAATGAGCACTGCAGTCTTTTTGTTTTTTGTTTTTTCCTGGAGTCAGAGTCTCGCTCTGTTGCCTAGGCTGGAGCGCAGTAGCGCAGTCTCGGTTCACTGCAACCTCTGCCTCCTGGGTCCTCCCGAGTTGCTCGGACTACAGGCATGAGCCGCCATGCCCGGCTAATTTTTGTATTTTTAGTAGAGACGGGGTTTCACCATGTTGGCCAGGCTGGTCTTGAACTCCTGACCTCAAATGATCTGCCCACTTCAGCCTCCCAAAGTGCCAGGATTACAGGCATAAGCCACCGTGCCTGGCCATGCACTGCAGTCTTGAAGGGTGGGGGCAGGGACGATGCCCCTGGGTTCTGTACTGTCCATCCCTTGCACTGTTAGATCACTTGTTTAATACACTAAGTTCAACCTACATGGAAACAGCTTGTTATGAGCTGAATTTTGTTTTTGTTCCCTGCACATTTCAAATGAAGTTCTAACTCCCAGGACCTCAGAAATGTGCCTGCATTTGAACATAGGGTCTTTAAGGAGGTGATTAAATGAGAATGAAGTCACGTGAGCCCTAATCCAATACAACCGGTGTCCTTACAAGAAGAGGCGATTAGGACACAGACACACACAGAGGGAAGACCACGTGAGGACACGGGGAGAAGACGGCCATCTGCAAGCCAAGGAGAGAAACCAACCACGCCGACCTTGATCTCACACATCCAGGCTCCAGAAATGTGAGAAAATAGGTTTCCGTTGTTTAAGCCTCCCAGTCTGTCATGCTTTGTTATGGCAGCCCCGGCAAACAAATACACAGTCCCTCCAGGATTCTGGCTGGGAAACTTACTAGAGGAAAGAAAGTTCATGGAACCAACCCAGCTGTCTGGGGGCCACAGCTGATATTCTTCTCCATCCTCTACTAGGGTCCCGTCACCCTGACCCAGGCCCTCTGTTGGTCCCAGCAGGGCAACCTGGAACTGGGGGGTGACACAGATTCTCATCCTTGGAGGGTCTGAACCCCTGGCCATCATGCCTTTTGCAGGCTGTGGGTGCTGCTGTTGCAATCTCTATGGAAGCTAAGCAGAGGAGGTCTGAGAGAGCCCCCCCGTTCTGTGTGTAATAGCAGCCCTGCCACCTCCTGCTGCTGCATCCCAGCCTGCAGACTGCTTCCATGAGGAGCCAGAAGTGACCAGGAGGAAGCAGAGCTTCAAGTTGAATGGGACCTCTCTGCATCTCTTGGTGGAAACATGAACTCTTCGGAGAAACTGCATCTTTAGACCTCCAGAGCGAAGGTGGCGGGAGTGGGAGGCACACCTCCTACATGGTCATTGAGAACACACTCAGCAGGACCGCACCTCCGCCATCCGTTTGTTCCTAGACTAATGCTTTCTCCATTTTAGGAACACCGCATGCTATGTTGGTCGTTGATTTAGGGGGTAAGTTACATTTCAGGAGGTGGTGCCCCAAAGTCTCAGAAACAAAAGAAAATTCGTGTAAAAGTAGACCACACAGTTCACAACCACATTGTTTAAGGTTCAGTTGTGTGTGTGTTTATATATAGACAGATAGTTTAGAGACGGGGCTTTGATCTGCTGTACAAGTTGGAATGTCTCTAGGCTGCCACGTTTACTGTGCTTTCAAAAGATCTTTCTATCATCTTATCACACTGGCAGCTTCTAGGCGGTAGAGTGATGGGACTGGGAATCCCAAGGTTATATGATCACCTTCTTATCTCCTCCTCCTCTTCTGCTGCTGCTTTTTTTCTTTTTTCTTTTTTTTCCTGTACAGACAGGGTTTCACCATGTTGCCCAGGCTGGTCTTGAACTCAGCCCAGACTGGGCTCAAGGGATCCTCCTGCCTCAGCCTCCCAAGTGCTGGGATTGTAGGTGTGAGCCAGCAGCACCCGGCCATACCTTCTCTTCTGTAAAGTGGGTCTCTTGGCCCAAGGTTTTGTTACGCAGGATCCCACGTCAGTGAATTAAACGCTGTGAAAGCCATCAGCTAGAGGTTCTGCAGAGACCCTGTGGGCAAGGGCAAACTATACCTGGAACAGTGTCAGTTCGGGGCAACATGATCTGCTGAGCCTTACAGGGTAGAAGGGGCCCAGTGGAACCAACTGGCCACCAAGTGGCAGGTGGGTCTCGAGGAATGGTGCCATATGGGCAGCTCAGCATTGCTCTGTGTTGGGGGTGGGAGCAGTTAGGTGAGCCGTGGTGCGTGTGCTGCTGAGCCCGGGCACAACCCCCATCCCTGCTACCTCGGCTATTCTGTTCATGTGCCCACTGTACCAGCAGTGGGGTGGTAATTTCAGAGGCTGGCTGACAACTATGGGCAAAATCATCCTGCTTACTTAGTCACTGAGTGCTTCTTGCATGGTGAATGTTCTCCAGTGAACATTAACACGGATTCAAAGATCTTCACAGTCTGGGCCCATGTGAGTGAGCCCATCCACATGTCTCTTCTCCAGTCCTCCCTGTCCTAGACACTGTTTTTCTTCCAGGTTTCTGACCAAGCAGAAAAGCCATTGGCCCTGCCCATGGATCTATGTACATATTTACGTGTATCTGTATGCATATGTGTATGTGTGCATGGCTTTATGAATATGTGCCTGCATATGTGTATGTGTATGGATATGTGTATGGATATGGATATGTGTACGTGTGCATGCATTTATATACGTGCATGTGCATGCATATGTGTATGTATATGCATATGTGCATGTGTATGTATATATGTACGTATGCATACATATATGTGCATGTATGTGTATTATATGTACATGTGTGTATTTTGTGTGTGTGCATATGCATGTACATATGTATATGTACATGTATGTATATGTTCTAATCTCAACTCACTTCTCTCTCCATGTAAAGTGGGTGAGCAGGTGTGTGAGGCGAAGCCCTGCCTCTTGGGAGGAGCTGCCCTCACTGCTGTCTTCTAGGGTTCGGTCCAGTTCCTGTTGTGTGTTCCCTGAGTCTGTTCTGTGGAAGTTGTACTAGTCAGATTTCTCCAGAGAAACAGACCAATAAAATGTGTGTGCATGTGTGCATGTGTGCATGCGTGTGTGTGCGTGCATGCCTGTGTGTTTGCATGTGTGTGCATGTGTGTGCATGCCTGTGTGTTTTTGTGTGTGTGTGTGTGTGTGCGCATGCGTGTGCACGTGGACAACTCTTGAACGATGCAGGGGTTGGGGCACTGATCCCCTGCACAGTCAAAAATTTTAGTATAACTTTTGGCTCCCCCAAAACTTAACTACTAATAGCCTACTGTTGACCAGAAGTCTAACCAATAACATAAACAGTCGATTAACACGTTTTATATGTGACATGTATTATATACTGTATTCTTACAATAAAGTGACCCAGAGAAAAGAAAGATTATTAAGAAAATCATAAGGCACGGTAGCTCATGCCTGTAATCCCAACGATTTGGAAGGCCAGGGTGGGAGGATCGCTTGAGTCCAGGAGTCTGAGACCAGTCTGGGCAACATAGTGAGACCCCATCTCTACAAAAATGTTTTAAAATTAGCCAGGTGTGATGGTGTGTGCCTGTAGTCCCAGGTGCTCGGGAGTCTGAGGTGGGAGGATCACTTGAGCCTAGGAGTTTGCAGCTACAGTGAGCTGTGATTACACCACTGCACTCCAGCCTGACTATCTCTTAAAAAAAAGAAAGAGAAAATATATTTATTATTCATTAAGTAGAAATGGATCATCACGAAGGTCTTCATCTTGGTTGCCTTCATGTTGCATAGACTGAGGAGAAGAAGGAAGAGGAGGGGTTGGTTTTGCTGTCTCAGGGGCGACAGAAACAAAAGAAAATTCGTGTAAAAGTGGACCACGCAGTTCATACCCTTATTATTCAAGGATCAATTGTGTGCGTGTTTATATACAGATAGATAGATAGTTGAGAGATGGAGCAAGGCTCCGTCGTACAAGCTGGAGTGCAGTGGCTCAATCACAGCTCACTATAGCCTTCAACTCCTGGGCTCAAGCGATCCTTCCACGTCAGCCTCCGGAGTAGCTAGGACTATAGGCACAGGCCACCATGGCCAGATGCGCACACACACACATGCACACACACAGTGAGAGGGAGAGACAGAGAGAATGACTTTAAGTCAGCTGGCAGGCTGGAGACCCAGGGAAGAGCTGATGTTGCAGTTGATGTCTGAAGGCTGTCTGCTGCTCCCTCTTGCTCAGGAAACTCAGAGTTTATTCTCTTACGGCCTACAACCGATTGGAAAAGGCCCACCCACATACTGGAGGGCAATCTCAAAATCCATCAATTTAAATGTTAATCACATCCAAAAACACTTTCACAGAAACATCTACAATAATGTTCAAACACACAGCCGTGTGCCACGGCCCAGCCAAGTTACAAGCAAACTTAACCACTACAGATGCATGAACCAAATCAAGATTTTAGATCTGCAAAATCAAAAGCCAGGCCTTGGGCTGGGCGCCGTGGCTCATGCCTGTAATCCCAGCACTTTGGGAGGCTGAGGTGGGCAGATCACCTGAGGTCAGAAGTTCGAGACCAGCCTGGCCAACATGGTGAAACCCCGTCTCTACTAAAAATACAAAAATTAGCTGGGTGTGGTGGCACGTGCCTGGAATCCCAGCCACTTGGGAGACTAAGGCAGGATAATCGCTTGAACCCAGGAGGCGTAGGTTGGAGTGAGCCGAGATCACACCAGTGGACTCCAGCCTGGGCAGCAAAGCAAGACTGTCTCAAAAGAAAAAAAAAAAAAAAAAAAAGAAAGCCAGGCCTTGAAACATAGCAACCATATCATGCCACTGTCCTCCAGGGGGAATGGACACTGGAAGGTCAGCTGGGCATCCTCTTTGTTATGTTCATGGCATCTTTCAGTGGCAGGACAATCACTGAATCTTTGATGGTCAGTGTTGGTGGGACACAGAAACCTTTTAGCTTCTGCTTTCCCAGAGGTATTTTTTTTTGAGACAAGAGTCTTGCTCTATCGCCCAGGCTGGAGTGCAGTGGCGCGATCTTGGCTCACTACAACCTCTGCCTCCCGGTTCAAGTGATTCTCCCGCCCCAGCCTCCCGAGTAGCTGGGACTATTGGTGTGCACCACCATGCCTGGCTAATTTTTTTGTATTTTTAGTAGAGATGGGGTTTCGCCATGTTGGCCAGGCTGTTCTCAAACTCCTGACCTCAGGTGATATGCCCACCTTGGCCTCCCAAAGTGTTGGGATTACAGGCATGAGCCACCGTGCCTGGCTGATTTCCCAGAGTTTTATGTACACAGATACACAATCTCTGTATTTATTAACAGAGGAAAAAGTGGGCAGGGAGCCAGGGCCAAACAAGCTTGAGAAATCCTCGTTTAAGAAAAATTAAATAGGTGTCTTTGATGGGACATTTAGAGGCTGTGAAATACAAATGTGTTAGTTGGGCGCAATGGCTCACACCTGTAATCCCAGCACTTTGGGAGGCCGAGGAGGGCCGATCACTTGAGGTCAGGAGTTTGAGACGAACCTGACCAACATGGTGAAATCTCGTCTCTACTAAAAATACAAAAATTAGGCTGGCATGGTGGCAGGCGCCTATAGTCCCAGCTACTCGGGAGGTTGAGGCAGGAGAATCACTTGAACCCAGGAGGTGGAGGTTGCAGTGCACTCTAACCTGGGTGACAGAGCAGGACTCCATCTGAAAAAAAAAGAAAAAAGAAAATAAAAGAAATATGAACGTGTTCTCTAATGTGAGTCTCCCAGAGGGGGAATGTATCTCCAGAGCTCCCCAAATGTTTCCTGACCACAAACTCCTTTAGGCAGCTGCTTAAAGGACCTCAGGCAGGTCCTTTAGGCAGCTGCTTAAAGGACCTCAGGCAGGTCCTTTAGGCAGCTGCTTAAAGGACCTCAGGCAGGTCCTTTAGGCAGCTGCTTAAAGGACCTCAGGCAGGTCCTTTAGGCAGCTGCTTAAAGGACCTCAGGCAGGTCCTTTAGGCAGACCAGGGCTCTGCAGATCACACCCAGAGGAGCGCTAATCTCCAACCATCTTATCCCATAGTGTGAGGAACTGAAATTGAACAAGATGAAGCCCTGGCCCAGGTGCACGTGACAGAGCCAAGGCTGCAACTCACACTCCCTGACTCATAGCCCCATGCTTGGTCCACATCACAGAGACATGATTTAGGCCCCATCTAAATACAGGAGATGCTGAGTGAGGCCTTGCTGGAGGCCCATTAATCATGGGCCTTATATTGGAATCCAGGCCTCTTGAATTTCAGCTTGGAGCATAAAAAGGCCCACAACACTGGTACAGTCAGAAAAACAGAACCGCACTTAGGAGTTACGTATTTTTAGCACCTTTAGATGCCTGCAAGAGTGGGGCTGGGGCCCCTGGGGGGATGAATCACACTATTGCAGCATACCTGGTAAAAGGATCCCATCCGAACAGAGCATGAGGCTCTGAGCATGCTCTGAGCACACAGCCAGTGGATGCTGGACACCAGTTAAAGGGTTGGGCCATTCCCCAGCCTTCCTGCTGCCATCAACAGGAAGGGCACAGAGGAGGTGACTTTCTCAGGGAGGCAACAGGTGCGTGCCCCTGCAGAGGCTGACTCCAAGGCCTTTCCCAGACTTCCCAAGGCAGAAGATTCAGACCAGGCTGTGCTTAATCTGAAAGCTGCCCCTTGGTTCAGGTTTCGGCCGGAGCAAGCCAGGCACAGCTGTTGGCTATGGGCAGGGACTCATAGCTTAGGTAGGTCTGTGGGTGGAGAATGGAGACAGATACCTTTGGAAAACAGTGGTTCTCCGACTTGAGCAGGCATCAGAATCACCAGGAGAGGGCCAGGCACGGTGGCTCGCGCCTGTAATCCCCGCACTTTGGGAGGCCAAGGTGGGTGGATCACTTGAGGTCAGGAGTTCAAGACCAGCCTGGCCAACTTGGTGAATCCCACCTCCCCCACTCCTCCCCCCCCCCCCCCCCCCCCCGTCTCTACTAAAAATACAAAAATTGGCTGGGCGCGGTGGCGCACGCCTGTAATCCCAGCTACTTGGAAGGCTGAAGCAGGAGAATCGCTTGAACCTGGGAGGTGGAGGTGGAGGTTGTAGGGAGCAGAAATCACACCACCGCACTCCAGCCTGGGCAACAGGGCAAGACTCCGTCTCAAAAAAAAAAAAAAAAAAAAATCACTGGGAGGGCTTCTAAACACACGCATTGGCAGCCCCCCACCCCAGGAGTGGCTGATTCAGCTGGTCTGGTCTGGGGGTGGACCTGGCAGTTTGCATTGCTAAGTTCCCACTGGTACGGCCGCTGCTGGTCTAGGGACCGCATTTTCAGGACTGCTGCTCTAGCGCGCCCCCTGGAGGATGCCCTGAGCTCTGCTCTCACGCAGACCTGAGATGAATGTTGCCTCTAGTCTCACCGTTTTAACCCGTTTTAGAATCTAAGCAGGGAGGCTGAATTCTGCCTCTCAACCTGTAGCTGTCTAGGAGACCAATACACAGAACTCCGAGAATGGAGGGAAATATTGCTCTAATATTTTAAACAACTTTATTGAGATATCATTCACATACCATACATTTCACCCAAAGTGTACGATTCCATTTTTTGTACAGTCACAGATGTGTGCGGGCATCACCCAGTTTTAGAACATTTTCATCATCACAAAGATAAATACGGTGCCCTTGAGCTGTTGCTCCCCATCCTTCCTCGTCCCCACCCCAGTCCTAAGCATCCACGAATCTACTTTGTCTCTATGAATTTGCCTATTCTGACAAATTCTGGACATTTCACAGAAATGGAATCATACAACATGTGGCCTTTTGTGTCTGGCTTCTTTCACTCAGCATCACGTTTCCAAGGTTCATCCATGTTGTAGCGTGGATCAGAATTTAATTCTGTATTATGGACTGGATAATAGTCCGTTGCAGGGACAGACCGCATTGTGTTTATCCATGCATCCATTAATGGGCTTTGATTTTTGTGAATAATTGGTTATTTGTTAAAATTCATAGACTTGGACACACACAAACACACACCCAGCAGCTGCCGAAGCTCTCCTTTGAAAACGAATCAGATCACCTCCTTCCCGAGCTCACAGCCTTCTGTGATGCGCCAGCTCCCATTTCTCACATTTTCAGCGCTTTGCTCCTCTAACTTGCTGCACATCCTTCCCCTGCAGAGCTTTTTAAAAAAAGTTGTAGTTTGAGATTCACAAACTAATGTACTAAAATCCACTGACTTGTATACATTGAAAGTATACAATGTAGGCCAGGCACTGTGGCTCACGCCTGTCCAGCACTTTGGGAGGCCAAGGGGGTGGATCACTTGAGATCAGGAGTTCGAGACCATCCTGGCCAACATGGTGAAACCCCGTCTCTACTAAAAATACAAAAATTAGCCAGGTGTGGTGTCCGGTGCCTGTAATCCCAGCTACTCAAGAGGCTGAGGCATGAGAATCACTTGAACCTGAGAGGTGGAGGTTGCAGTGAGCAGAGATCGTGCTACTGTACTCCAGACTGGGCGACAGAGGGAGACTCTGTCTCAAAAAAAAAAAAAAAAAGTATACAATACAGTGGGTTTTAGTACATTCATATCACTTATCCCCACCTGACCTATGTATCTTGTTGGTCTGTTTCTGCCCCTGGGGGCAGGCAGCCTGCTTCTTTGTCCGCCACCGGATCCCCAGCATCTACTACAGCGCCTGTCTGGCACAGAGTGGAGGCTTGATGAGTACGTGTGTTGAGAGTGAACGCAGAGTTCATTCAGAGCTATCGTGCTCCAGCGGGAAAGTGAGTTCTAATCGGTCTTGATTTAAGGCTGTGGGCAGGTCCTTGAGAGAGTGGCCTAGGCCTCAGCCAACAGGTAGTAATGATGGGGTCTGTGCGGGTCCTCCCTCCGCCCTCCCCTGACCCCACGAAGACACCCTGTCCGGTATCCACTGCCTCTCTGTTCCCTTTGGGTGAGGTAACAGAAATCTCTGCCGATGGTTTTGTGGAAGTCCAGGGCTTCCCTGGTTAACCTCTCACACATTTGCATTGTAGTGGAGCCTTTGGGGACACAATTCTGAACCCTATATAGAGACTGTGATGGTGGTTGTTTTAGAGTTCTTAAAAAATATGGCCAGGCACGGTGGCCCACGCCTGTAATCCCAGCATTTCGGGAGGCCGAGGCAGGCGGATCACTTGAGGTCAGGAGTTTAAGACCACCCTGGCCAATATGGTGAAACCCTGTCTCTACTAAAAATACAAAAATTAGCTGGGCGTGGTGGTGCATACCTATAATCCCAGCTACTCGGGAGGCTGAGGCAGGAGAATCGCTGGAACCCAGGAGGCGGAGGTTGCAACGAGCTGAGATTGTGCCACTGCACTCCAGCGTGGGCTACAGAGTGAGATTCTGTCTCAAAAAAAAAAAAAAAAATGTGGTCTTAGCTGGCAGACCTGGGTTAACATCTGCCCCTGCTGAGCAGGTACCCCTGGTGTCCTAGTGCAGGCCCTTGGCCCTCTGCTGATTCTAGCCACAGTGGCGGTGGGCACCCAGTGCAGGCTCGGGGTGGCCACGTGCTGACGGTGTCCCCTCCATCACACACTGCACTTCCGTCCCATGGCCACTCAGGCCCTGCTTGGCTGTTGGTTGGCTCTGTGTGTGCACGGCAGCCAGGAGCTGAAGTGCGCCAAGGCCTCTGGGAGCAGCCCTCACTGAGCAGAGCAGGCCTCATAAATGCTCTCCTCTCCAACCGACAGCATGTGGGCCCAGCAACATCAAACCCCTGCCGTCTGAGGCAGTGGCCTTAGGAACATACCTTCCTTCCACTGAGGGTTTTTTTTTTTTTTTCTTTTAAAGAACAGGGTCTTGCTCTGTAGCCCAGCCTGGAGTACAGTGGTGTGATCATAGCTCACTGCAGCCTGAACCTCACAGGCTCCTGCCTCAGCCTCCCAAGCAGCTAGAACTACAACCATGCACCACCATGCCTGGCTGATTTTCAATTTTTTTTGTGGAAATCAGGTCTCACTGTGTTACCCAAGCTGGTCTTGAAATCCTGGCTTCAAGTGATCTTCTTGCCTTGGCCTCCCAAAGTGTTGGGATTACAGGTGTGAGCTACTATGCTTGAATAATTAAAAAAAAAAAAAAAATTTGGCTGGGCACGGTGGCTCACACCTGTAATCCCAGCACTTTGGGAGGCCGAGGTGGGCAGATGACCTGAAGTCAGGAGTTCGAGACCAGTCTGGCCAACATGGTGAAACCCCATCACTATTAAAAAAAAAAAAAATTAGCCGGGCATGGTGGCATACACCTGTAGTCCCAGATACTCGGGAGGCTGAGGCAGGAGAATCACTTGAACCTAGGAGGCTGCAGTGAGCCAAGATCACGCCACTGTACTCCAGCCTGGGCAACAGAGCAAGACCCTGTTAAAAAAAAAAAAAAAGCCAGGCACGGTGGCTCACGCCCGTAATCCCAACACTTTGGGAGCCGAGATGAGCAGATCACCTGAGGTCAGGAGTTCAAGACCAGCCTGGCCAACATGGTGAAAACCCATCTCTACTAAAAAAATACAAAAATTAGCTGGGTGTGGTGGGGCATGCCTGTAATCTCAGCTACTCGGGAGGCTGAGACAGGAGAATCGCTTGAACCCAGGAGGTGGAGGTTGTAGTGAGCCGAGATCCCGCCACTGTATTCCAGCCTGGGTGATAGAGCAAGACTCTCTCAAAAAAAAAAAAAAAAAAAAATTTTTTTTTTTTTTTGTAGAGTCAGAGGTCTCCCTATGTTGCCCCGGCTGGTCTCAAACTCCTGGGCCCAATCAATCCTCCTGCCTAGGTCTCCAAAAGTGCTGGAATTACAGGTGTGAGCCATCGCACCCAGCTCCTCCCATGGTTTGCAGATAGGGTTCCAGGGTCAGGGACGGGACACGGCTGACACCTCTTGCAAGGCCAGCAACCTGGGGGAGTTTTCTGATGGCCTCAAGGGGTGAAATGCAGCAAACTGAGTCCCTGACTTCCCAGGAGGTTCTGGCAGAAGCCACATGGCCTCTGCTCATTACACCTGGGACGTTTGCTCTGGGAGCCTCTGGCTGCCATGTAAGAAATCTAGGTGAGGCCGTGTGAAGAGACCAGAGAGAGCCAGACCAAAGTGAACAAGGAGAGAGAGAAAGAGATTGGGGGGCGGGGAAGAGAAGGGGAAATGAGAAGGCAGGGAGAGAGGGAGAGAGAAGAAAGGGAGAGGGAGATGCTGGAGGAGCTGTGTGTTCTCACTCACGCCTTCAAGAGCCACTACCTGTCCATGACCATGTGACCGTGCAGGAGCCTCAGGGGAGAGCCTCTGAGCCAAGCCCAGTCAACCTGCAGAGTGGTCCGCCATGATATTGTTGGAAGCCATGGCTTGGGGTTACTCGGCAATAAAGCACCTTCTCGTGGGCCTTCTCTCCTTCCTCGTGGCATTCTGGCTTCCCGGGGACCACCTGCCCTACCTGCGTCCAAATCCTTGTCTAAGGTTCTGCGTTGAAGAGAACCCAAACCAAGGCAACGACTGACTGGCTGGGCGGGGAAGACAATTCAGTTGGGGTAAGGTAATTAAACTGAGCTTTGGATTCTTCACCTGGAAAATCGGGAGACTATCAACCTAACCTGAGATGCTTCTGAAGCGGATGCGAAAGAACCCGGGTGAGGAAGTCGGCACCAGGCAGCGGGTCCCGTTTGGGGCTCACTGGCTCAGAGGCAAATTCTAACCACCTTATCAGGTGTGATGGCTGCGCAGACACCCCTCCCCCACCCTCCCAATGCTGACCTGCCGAAGGGACAAGGAAAGGTTGCACAACCGTGCCTGGGCTTGTCTGCTGGTGGCCTTGCAAAACCCCAGCAAGGCAGGGTAGCGCCCGAAGGAAAACAGAGCTGGTTCTTAAGAGTATTGTGATTGCATTTTTTCTGATAAAGCTAGCACACTGCTTGTCATAAGCTGTTTCCCTTGGTTTCTGTGTTTCTTTTCTAATCAAATTACCCCAGTTGACACACATTTAAGCAAACAGTTTCATTTCAGGTCACGGGGACTTAGCCCTGCAATCAAGGATCTGAATGAAATTCCTGGCAAAATACAGTAATTAGAAACACAATGAAAGCAGAATTGAAATGTCCCAGCCTCCCCACAACACCAAAAGGAAGTCTGGTTAATTTCCAAATTATATTTAGGATCAACATGCAAGAGGTTCTTTTTCATACGGGCAGAGAAATTAGGCCCAGACATCATTACAATAACCACACAAGACTAGGAATGTAATTATAAAATAAACCATACCCTAGCAAGCAAATTATTTTAATGTGTTTCAAGAATTGAATACTCTGTATGGAATTAAAAACAAAGAGAAAAAAGCAACGTGCAGAAAATTAATTAAAAAGAGTTAAGACACAGAAACTTCGAAATGTCATAAAATTACAAATACAAAAGCAACAAATTAAAAAACATACACGATTGCAGATTTCAGTAACGTCAGTAGCCAGAACATACCCAATGAATCACTTAATCATCAAATATCTCGCTGATTTTGAAAGGGGGCTAATGGTTGATGATTTAACCTCAATCAACCCAAAGGATATGACTCTTTCCTTACATTACAAGCAATCTGTAAAGATGGCTTTAAGTACCTTTGAAAAGGTGGAGTGTCCTTTCTCAAAGGAAACAGACAAGGAAGGGGTTATCCGCTCTGCCCCCCCACTACCGAAATGTGTACATTCATTCAACTCTGGTAACTAAGGCAACCAAAGGACAATTTCTTTTCTTTTTTTTCTTTTTCTTTTTTTTTTTTGAGACAGAGTCTTACTCTGTCACCCAGGCTGGAGTGCAGTGGCGCAATCTCGGCTCACTGCAACCTCTGCCTCCTGGGTTCAAGCGATTCTCCTGCCTCAGCCTCCCAAAGAGCTGAGATTACAGGCGACCACGACTGCCTAATTTTTGTATTTTAGTAGAGACGGGGTTTCACCATGTTGGTCAGGGTGGTCTCAAACTCTTGACCTCAGGTGATCCGTCCCCCTTGGCCTCCCAAAGTGCTGGGAGTACGGGCGTGAGCCACCGCGCCCGGCCCCGAAGGACAATTTCTTGAGACCCCCACACACCTTCAGAACCACACATTCTGTTCATGTTAAAAACAAGAAATTAACAGCCTCTAAAGCTAAGGACAATGATTCTGTAAAGTGCAAGAATGGTTCATTGTTTCCGCTTTTGTGGATTTCATGTTAAGAATACTTTAAAAGAAAGGGTGGACGGGAGTAAACCAGGACCCCAGTCATATATTTGATCAAGAAATGACCCGTATGGCAAAGGTGAGACGTGGACCAGCCCTCAGGTGTCTCCAACTCTGTGCACACCACTGAGGTAGGAGCTCCAGAAGAAACGCAGACCCTCTCAAGGGGGTTAAGGTTTCCTCTTGGCAAATCAGCTGGGGGCCTGAGACAGTCATACCCACGGGCTGCATGCAACTTTGCATGCAACTTCACGAAATTCTAGAGCTGTATCGCACCAGCGATGGAGAAGGGCAAGATCCAAGACAAAGCCACATGAGGCGAGGTCCTGGTGCTGCCATTTGTTGTCCAGCACAAATCAAGGGGCCGGAGGAAAGGGATGAGGTGGAAAACCCCGGCAGGCATTCTACAAAACAGTTATTAGCAAATTGTATCAAAAAGTATCAAAACATTTCAAAAAACTCTAAAAACTGCCAGGCTTGGCAGATGCGCAGGACAGGGTCTCCAAGTGCCCGTGGCGCTGCCTATACTCCAGGCATTTATCCTGGAGGCCAGGATGCCACCCCCTCCCCTCCCCTCCTGGGCACTCAGAATCCACGGAGACACCAGGAGGTCTAAACCTCATCTGCAGCTGCCCCTCCAGGTTTGGGACCAGTGGACGGGGTTCCAACCACGGGCTCTGACAGCCATAAGGCCCATGAGATGCTGCTGCACCATGGAGGACCAGGGTGAAGGATGAAGGTCAGTGACTCTACAGAGGGTGGTGGGGGGTGTGGCAGGGGTCCCTTCACTTCCCACATTGCTGCAAGTCACTGAACGATCACTTGGCTTAGGGGCCGAGGTACACTGAACCACAGGTGAACACAACTGAGCTCAAAAAGTAGGACCCTGGACCTCAGAGGATGGACCCCACTTCCCCTCAGCATCTGGATGCCCACCTCAAAGGTGAACACCCCTTAGGGTGAGTTTCTGGGTCTCCATGAAGTCACCTTATCATGAGTGAGGGCACTCAATATAAATACACACGTGTGGTCCTGCTCAGAGCCAGGTCTGAAGTCCCACTTGATAGCCTCAATAAAATGGCAGAACGATAAAAATACCAACTGCGTGCTAACCACAGTTGATAAAATAATCTCTGTGCATTTAAAACAGCAGGAAGTTTGCTATAAGTAACAAGGGTTCATCAGCTTTCTACTCCCTCCCTTCTATTATTATAATACATCTATGTCTTAAGCAAACAGCTTTCCAACTTGGGTGAGGACCAAACCCCAAACTTACAACTAATATGAAGTTACAACTCTAATTCTTTAGAAATGAGAGAAGTCCAAACCTCAATAGAAGCCTGCCATGCTTATTTTGAAATATTAAAAAAAAAAAAGATCCAGGTGTCTTCAAAATTCAAGCAGAACAGCTTGAAACACTGACAGTTTAACATGATGACATGTGTGGCTGTTTCCCTCTCAAAATGGCAGCCTGCAAGCACCTGTGCCTTCATCACTCTAGTTTAAAACCCCACTATCATGACTGTGCGGTTCACATGGCCACTGCATAGGCACAGCCCAAACTCTGCCCATCTGAGTTAAAAAACATTTTATTCTTTTGAGACAGGGTCTCACTCCGTCACCCAGGTTAGACTGCAGTGGTGTGGTCACAGCTCACTGCAGCCTCAACCTCCCAGGCTCAGGTGATTCTCCCACCTCAGCCTCCCAAGTAGCTGGGACTACTGCATGCCCCACCATCCCTGGCTAATCTTTTGTAATTTTTTTGTAGAGATGGGGTTTTGCCATGTTGCCCAGGCATGGTCTCTTCCATTTTCAGTTCCATTTTCATGCACAGTAGGGTGAATTTTCAACTTAAAAAGACAAGTAACAAAAACCTGGCCCGGGTACCACCACTGGGTGCCCTTGTGCCCCTCCACTGACCCCAACAAGCTCAAAAACCTTTCTTGTCACAGTGTAGCCACCATCAAATATTAGAAGTTGACCCACAAGATGAAACTTGTTTATCCTCCCTTTAAAAGGGTGCTCCCAACCTCAGTAATATTAGGGTCAAAGCCATGTAAATTACAAACCACCTTCATAGTATCAGGAGAGACACCACAAAATATGACGCGCAGGACGTCGTATGTAACTCATGAGGCACAAGAAAATCAGAATAGAGGCCAGAAGCTCACACATTTCCAGGGACAAGTCCCAGAAGCAAAACATAAAAGAGCTGGCTTAGGCTGAAAACCAGTGGCTCTCCTCTCTCCAAGGTCAAAGCTATCCCACTCCCCAAATCACTCACAGAGTCTTTCTATGTGCTCTCCCCAACTTGCCCCGAGATTCAGGCCAAACAACTGCCTGTTTGTTCATGACCCAGGCTGAGATGGGGAGAACAGCCCACGTACACCCTACCCTGCCTTCTGAGGGGTCTACAAGCAATAAAACCTTTCCCGAATAGGAAGGGCGTAAGCTATCCCAAAGTTGGCAGAAGTTCTGCAAAACATGTTTTGTGGGGGTCTGGGACTAGGTATGAGACAAACGAGTTTTAGGCTCAAAGAAGTTTGGAAATGCTGGGTTGAGACTTCTCAGAACCTTTCATACACCGGCACGCTGCAGAGCTCCAAGCAGAGCTTCCAGCCTTTTGGTCTGTTTGTTTGTATGCCTTGCAGAACCTCTCAACAGTTTGTAAGCCTCCAGGGACTTCACATGCAAATAACTAGCTAGCTGAATATGCAGACTGCCCTCCTCACTAACCACAGAGGGCAGTAAGTTGGCTATTGAAGCTTTCAGTCCCCAAAATGCTCTCATCTCTTCTGGATGGCTACATAAACAGACCAGTGAGAACCACAGTAAACCCTGAAGGGAAGGGAAAGGAGGGGCAGCAAAGAAGCAGAAGAAATGGAAATTAAAGTGAACTAAGATTTTTTTCCTAGTCTAATATCAATCTTAACACATCGATCCTCATCCACTCGAGCAGCTGAGAGCCCTCTTAAAGGGCAAGCGACATCGGGACCCGCTCTCGGAACTGTCTGCAGGAAGACTGGTGTTAGACTAGGATTGAAGATGAAGCACATCTTGAAGTTTACTGATCTGTGCCATCAGATGCTGGGTGAGGTACAGCTCACTCATGCCCTCCTTGGCTCATGCTTAAAACCCATCACACTCCTATCCTCCCACAGTTCTGCACATTTCTCATCCACTCGGGCAGCTAAGAGCCCTCTTAAAGGGCAAGCGACCCTGATACCTGCTCTAGGAACTGTTTGCAGGAGTCAGTGCAGGCCAGCTCCACATCCTGAAGGGGATGCCATCCGGGTACGAACAGCTCAGAGGCCGAATGGCCCTATCACCCGGGAGGAGCCTGGAGGGTATTCCATCTAATCCTGTGGCTAAGGGGGTGGATGAGGGAACACATGGACTTGTTCAAGAATTTGCCCAGCAGCACGAAACTACTTAGAAGCAGAAAACTGGGGCAGGACCTGGCGTGGGAGTTAGGGAGCCCTCCACTGCCTTCTCAGGGATCCACATGTGCTCCTCTGTGCAGGAACTTTCAACAGCGCCTCAAGATAGAGTCACAGAGAACGACGGCAAATTCCATAGCGCTCACTTTTTCTTTCCTGAGAAATAAACAGATTTGGGAGCTCAGTACATCAGTAATATAAAAGACAGTGGGTTCAGAAAAAAAAAAGGAAAAAAATGCACAAATTACAAAAAAATATTTACAAAGAGCTTCATATCTTTTTTCGTTTTTGGTTACCTACAACGTTTTAGAATTCAAGAAGGTTTCCAGTGAGGAAAGATGGAATTATTCAGAAACAGCGTTCACCTGATACGGAGAACAGCTCCCCAGCGGGAAGTCATCACGTCTCATCTGACAGTCCAGCGAGCTGCGTGGCCCCTGGTCACACACTCACTCACTCACCCTCATGGGTGGTCTCTGTGTACTCATTTATAAAACAAACACACTGGACCTTGCCAGTGATTCCCAGATGTGACTAATACCCAGAATTTCAAGAACCAGTTAAAATACAGTTTCTGGGCACCACCTCCTCCCCGTTCCTGGTGGTTTTGGATTCCATAATTCTGAGCGGGGCTCAGGCATCTGTATTCTTAAAAGTTCAGCCAGGTTTGGGGAGGCTTGGACTAGGTGACCTAAGAGATCCCTTTGAGGCCCAAGCTTCACTACACAAATTTCTGTGTAACCCACGTGCCAGCTACTCTCAGGGGGACGGTCAGCAAGGACCCATGAGGAATCATAACACGAGGTAAAGACCTGTGAAGATACAAGGGGTTGCTCACTGCCTGGGCCCAGGGTTAGTTATTCAAGCAAGATATGTAAAGTTACGGATAGTATTTAATTGGTTACTGTGATATCATAGAAATACCAAGAATCATAAAAGTAAAAAAAGCTGCTAAGTTGTACATAATGTTTCTGGAATACTAAGAAGTTGCTGCTGGTCTACAGAGCCCTGGAAGGTGACGGTGAGGATGGTCCCAGGAGGCGCAGCTAGGGTCACTGGCCCCGGTCCTGGTGCCTCTTGCCTTTGCCTTTCTTCTTCTTGTCCTCTGGCCGTGGCTCCAGGGCGCAGACACAGGCGGACCCGCCAGCGATGGCCTTGGGCAGGTCGACGCCCCTGCTCCACTTGTCGGCCTCGCGGTCGTACACCTGCACGGTCTTGGAGAAGGCAGTGTTCTCCCAGCTGTAGCCGCCCAGGATGTAGATGCGGCCCTCCCACACTGCCACGCCCGACTCGCTGTTGGCGTGCAGCAGCGGCGCCACGCGGGTCCACTGGTTGCACTGCGGGCTGTAGGCCTCCACGCCCAGCACGTCGAAGCGCTCCATGGACTCGATGTTGTCATCGCTGCCCCCGATGGAGTAGATGCTGTCACCCAGGCTGCACATACTGTGCCAGCCGCGCGCCGTGGTCATGGGCCGCCGCTCCTCCCACACGTCTGTCCGGTGGTCGTAGCATAGCAGGTTCTTGCGGTAGGGGCCGATTTGGTAGTCGTGGCCCCCCGAGATGTACACGAAGTCTTTGTAGATGGTGCCCGCGTGGCCATACGTGAACCTGCAGGGTCGACGGGCAGAGACAGAGGGAGAGCTCAGGGCTGTGCCAGGCATACCCTCCCCGAGCCGGGGAACAGCCTGCCGTCTTAGAGGGCCGTGAGGATTTAAGAATACAGGGAGTGGGCACCCCACGAACACTCTATAGACAGTAGCTGTCATTAGCAAGGAAACGGAGGGGCAGGGCGGGGAAGTGGACGGCTTTGCAGTCAGGCCGCCTGGGCCAGAACCTAGCTTCACTCTCTCTGAGTCTCCCTTGCCCCATCTGGGAAATGGGAATAATCACAGGACCATCACCCTTTTCACAATGGCTGGAAACGACTAGAACAATGAGCTAGCAGGCACACATGCACCCGCTGAATCACACATCAAAGAGGAAATACGACATACAGTCCAATTCTAACTGTGCTGGCACTCGGGAAAAGTTTTGCCTAAAACCATAGAGACAGCAAAACCAGTGGCTGCCAGGGGCTGTGGGGAGAGGGGAGGGAGGGATGGACGGCACGCGCACAGTGGGGTTTAGGGCAGTGAAATGATTCTGCGTGATGCTGTAGTGGTGGATTCATGTTGCTTTGTGTTCCTCAAAACCCACACAACTGTGCCAGGAAGTGGGAACCCTGATGTAAACCAGGGCCTTTAGTGAAAAAGAAAGGATCAATATGGCCAGGTGCAGTGGCTCATGCCTGTAATCCCAGCACTTTGTGAGGCTGAGGTGGGTGGATCTCTTGAGGCCAGGAGTTCAAGACCAGCCTGGCTAACATGATGAAATCCTGTCTCTACCAAAAATACAAAAATTAGCTGGGTGTGGTGGCAGGCGCCCGCAGTCCCAGATACTCAGAAGGCTGAGGCAGGAGAACTGCTTGAGTTCAGGAGGCAGAGACTGCAGTGAGCCGAGATCGCGCCACTGCACTCCGGCCTGGGCGACAGAGAGAGGCTCTCTCTCAGAAAAACAAAAATACGAGCGCTTACCTCACACACTTCTAACTCTTAGGGACACCTGGATGTATTCCACAGCAAAGCCTGGTTCAGAAAGTGCACTGCTGGGTGCGGCAACAGGGAACTGGTGGAAAAAATGCTGTGCACCTTCTGCTAATCCCGTGGAGATAATAAATGCTCGATACATGCACATCGGAACGCGGGGGAGACTGAGGAGGGGGAGGCGGCCACCCTGGGGCACTCCCTGCATGTGGATGCAGGTTTCACAAGCAGCACTGCATCTGCTCTGCACAACAGTGCTGTGGGGTGGGTAGGATTATCGTCTCCCTCTACAGATGAGGAACTAAAGGCCGAGCGGGGTGAAGACCCATGCTTGAGGCTTAGATCTAGCACATATATCCCCATCTCTTTGAACTCCTCCTGCCCAAGCTCAGGGAGATCCTCAGGTCAGGCCTCACCCTCTGAAACTCAGCAACTGCACACACTCAGCCATGGAGGGATGTCCGTCATGGCGGCAGAGCTGACCCTTGCCGTAAGTCTGAAACCGGAGCTGGGACTGTGCACCGTCACACCCTCCGCCCCTCATGGTGTACCCACTCTTCCTGACAAGCCAGAAGATTTCATTCCTGGAATTGGAGGCCAACATGCCCAGAAAGTGAGGCACGTGGACTGAACTATGTCCCTTAAAAACATCCCATTTGGACAACCTTCCACCAAGCCCCAGATCACCTTGGCAAGCCGGCCACATAGGACCAGGAGTCAGTCTTGGGACTGTACGTCTCTACCG
Source organism: Gorilla gorilla gorilla (assembly GCF_029281585.2). NCBI lineage: Eukaryota > Metazoa > Chordata > Mammalia > Primates > Hominidae > Gorilla > Gorilla gorilla. Next base: position 115,166,276 of record NC_073242.2, on the reverse strand, counting down.
AAGAGAGCGCTCCGTTCTCATTCCGGCCGCCGACGGCCACCAGCATGTCTTCGATGGAGGCAAGGTAGAAATCCACACGGCGCTGGTTCATGGAGGCCACCTGTGGAGGTGAGATACCTGTACCTTCCCTTCCCCGAACCCGGAACAGCATCAATATCTGGCGCTGCGGTTCCCAAATGTGTCTGCGGAATGCACAACCCCGGAGAATGTTTGGGAAAGGGAACTGCACCTGAATAAAGAAGGCTTCTTCACGTGGGAGCTCTGAGCCCCCGAGGTTTCACCAAGATGCTCTGAATCCCCAAAAGTGGGATGGAGACGCTCTCAGTCCCCAAAAGGGGGATGGAGATGCTCTGAACCCCCGAACTTGTCTGGTCATGTGGTCAGCCGCGTGGATGGGAACTCTGTGGTCACAGGGGTCAGAATTGCTGATCTAGTGGCTTTATGAAATAAAAATTCATCTTTCCTCTCCCCACAACAGATTTGTAAAGTTAGTGCTTCTCTGCCACTCCGTGTTAACAGAGCAGGACGTGGCATTCGACAGGAAATTAAACAGAAGAGGCTGGGCACGGTGGCTCACGCCTGTAATCCTGGCACTTTGGGAGGCCAAGGTGGGTGGATTACCTGAGGTCACAGAGTTCGAGACCAGCCTGGCCAACTTGGTGAAACCCCGTCTCTACTGAAAATACAAAAATTAGCTGGGCGTAGTGGCAGGCACCTGTAATTCCAGCTACTCGGTAGGTTGAGGCGCCAGAATTGTTTGAACCTGGGAGGCAGAGGATGCAATTAGCTGAGATCGTGCCACTGCACTCCAGCTTGGGTGACAGAACAACTCTGTCTCAAAAAAAAAAAAAAAAAAAAAAGTAGAAGAGCCAACTTTTTTTTTTCTTTTTTTAAACAAATCCAAGGCAAACACACTGCTGCCACTGCTGCCAGGCTTTGGGGAGGAGGCTCCAAAGCCAGGGACCCTTTCCAGTGGTGAGACTTCGACCTTGGAGGGCAGTCTCAGATTTCTGAGAGTAAAATCAAAAGGTCAGCTGGAGTCCATTCTGACTGAGTTTTGAGCTGAGAACAGCACTGAGTTGGGCGCGACACTGAGGTGTGAGTATAAAGGCTGAGATGGACTGTCCCGGGGACCGAGTGGCTGGAGAGCGCTCCCAGCAGAAAGGAGACACCTTCCCTATGCCAGGGGCTTGCCAGTCAACATGAGCTACTGCACTCCCTGTCCCGCACGTATTTCCAGAAGGGGAATCCAAAATGTGGAGAGGACAAGAATCTGAAATTTCCTAGCTATGACTTAGCCAGGCTGGGATGAGACCTCAGGTCTGACATCAAGGCCCACGCTCTTCCCAGAATCAGGCCACAATACATGCCCAAGGGCCAGGCGTGAGCACTAGTGGTCTCCTTAAACTATCTCCCAAAATGCTTCCAGAGGAGCCCCACAGAGACTCCAGGACCTGGGGACATTGAACCATGGATCAAACATCTAGACCCATGCTACTGTCCAATAGGGTAGCCACGCCTCGTGTGGCCACATACACTTACACATCAATCGGTTAAAGTGAAATAAAATTGAAAATTGACTTCTTCAGTCGCACTGGCCACATTTCAAGTGCTCAGTCGCCACATGTGGCTGTGGCTACCGTATCAGGAAGTACAGACAGACCCTTCCATCTGCACAGAAAGCCTCGCCAGGCAGTGCTGCTCTGAACGATGACGGACCCCTCAAACGGGTGGGTCGGCTCTCCCTCTCCAGGATGTAGGCCCCGGGGTACGCTGCTTGTCACTTTATTGTCACACCTCATTCAGAAGCAGGATAGTTGTCAAGGCCCCAGAGAGGTAAGGAAAGTCAAGCCTAGGTCAAGGAAACCGAGAGAGTCCTCAAGAGAAAAGAAATAATCTGGCTTTAATCTCACCTTGATCCACTGTTTACAGCGGGGGTCATACCTATAAAGAAGATTGGAGGCCGCATCCCCTCCGTTGTCCCGTGAGAAGCTGCCGCCGGCGATGAAGATGAAGCCCCCCAGCACCGCGACACAGTGGTGGCTCCGCCGGGCGGGCAGCGGCGTCTCTTTGACCCACTGCTCGCTCTTGGCGTCCAGGTAGCAGGTGTCGTCACTGAGCTCCAGACACCGCTCGGAGACCTCGCCGCCCACAAACAGCAGGCGCTCCTGGTTGGTGCGCAGCGCCGTGCGCTTGGTCTGCATGACGGGCTGGGCCGCCAGGTTGTTGTGGTAGCGCACGGCCTCCTCGATGAAGCCCTCGCAGTTGGCCTCCTTGGGCAGCAGCGAGCACACGGCCGGCTTCACGCGGTGCAGCAGGTCGTTCTTGGGGATGAGCGGGAAGTGGATGTTCTCCAGCACCTGGCGGGCGTGGGCCTCGCGCTCGGGCTGCTGCGTCAGCCACTGCAGGGCGGCCTGCAGGAGGTCGTGCTCACACTCCCGCTGCACCTCGCTGCTGCTCAGGTAGACACACAGCTTCTGCATGGAGACGTTCTGCAGGAAGTCGGGCGTAAAGGACAGCGTGCCGAAGTGGTTCAGGATGAAGCCATCGATGAAGGCATCAAGCCGCTTGAGGCTGTAGATGGAGGCCAGCTCCTGCAGGTACAGGTAGTTGTCCTCGCTCACCTCCTGCTCCAGGTACTCACAGCAGAAGTCTACCACCGTCCAGATCTGCAGCAGGTGAGCCGTCTCCAGGACGTAGTCAATGTTGCCGCCATCCAGCACCAGCTCCCCGCCGTATAGGAAGTCCACCACGGCCTTGAGCCCAATGTAGGAGGCGCCGATCAGCTCCACCTCCTTCTGGAAAGCTTCCCGCATGCCGATGGTGAACATGGAGTTGAAGTAGTCGCTGCACACGGCCAGCAGGTTGCGATGGGCTGGCACACGCTGCTCATCGGCCACCAGGACGACGTCGCAGAAGAGCCCGCGGAGACGCTGCTCGTTCAGCCGCTGCAGCACCGTGCCTGAGTGGTCGGCCCAGCGGTATACCTGGACAGAGAAGACACATTAGAAACGGCACAGCAGCCTGCTCGGCCCTGGTCCAACCCAGTGAGTCCTGACCAGCATTTTCAACAAAATGAAACTGAAGAAAACAGGAAATAAAATGCTGCATCAGAGGGCACTGCAGGAAGTACAGGTGTTTCTGAGTATGCCTGTGTATCGTGGTTTTTTTCTTCCTTCTCTTATTAATATAATTTCTTTCTTTCTTTTTTTTTTTTTTGACACAGAGCCTTGCTCTGTCGCCCAGGCTGGAGTGCCGTGGCACAACCTCAGCTCACTGCAACCTCTGCCTCCCGGGTTCAAGTGATTCTCCTGCCTCAGCCTCCTGAGTAGCTGGGACGACAGCCCAGCTAGTGGAGTTTGAGAGCAGCCTGGCCAACATGGTGAAACCCTGTCTCTACTAAAAATACAAAATTTAGCCAGGCATGGTGGCGTGTGCCTGTAATCCTAGCTACTCAGGAGGCTGAGGCAGGAGAATTGCTTGAACCCAGGAGATGGAGGTTGCAGTGAGCCGAGAGCACACCACTACACTCCAGCCTGGGAGACAGAGCAAGAACTCCGTCTCAAAAAACAAAAAACAAACAAACAAAACAAAACAAACAACAAGAAAACACAAAAAACAAACCACAAAAACCCAAAACCAAACAACACAACAATTCAAGCCAGGCATGGTGGCTCATGCCTGTAATCTCAATGCTTTGTGAGACTGAGATGGGAGAATCACTTGAGGCCAGGAAGTTCAAGACCAACCTGGGCAACATAGCGAGACTCCTGTCTTAACAAAATATTTAAAAATTAGCTGGGTGTGGTGGCATTCGCCTGTAGTCCCAGCTGCTCAGGAGGCTGAGGCAGGAGGATCGCTCAAGCCCAGGAGCTTGAGGCTGTAGTGAGCCATGATTGTGCCACTGCACTCCAGCCTGGACGACAAAAAGAAACCCTGTCTCTAAATAAATAAATAAATGAATTCAACATAGGGAGAAACAGGTAACTGAAAACTATCACATAGATAGCTGGTCTATTCCAGGGTGACTGAGGTAAAGAACTGGCTGGGCACTAGCCTGAAGAGGGGAAATGTGGTTCGAGGAAGAAAACTGACCGAGGGCTATTAGGTATTAGCAGCTATGTGGTTCGACTTTTTTTTTTTTTTTTTTTTTTTTTGAGACAGGGTCTCACTCTGTTGCCCAGGCTGGAGTGCAGTGGCACAATCTCGGCTCACTGCACCCGTGACCTCCTGGGCTCAAGTGATTCTCCCACCTCAGCCTCCTGAGCAGCTGGGACTACGGATGTGTGCCACCATGCCTGGCTAATTTTAAAATTTTTTTGTACAGACGAGGTCTCACTATGTTGCCCTTGACCTCCTGGGCTCAAGTGATTCTTCCGCCTTAGCATCCTGAGTAACTGGGACTACAGGCACACACTACCACGCCTGTCTGGTTTTTATAATTTGGAGGGACAACGTCTCCCTAAGCTGCCCAGGCTCTGAATTCTTAAAAGTTACTTCTTAACATGTGTCCTACAGCAGTGGGTTTTATTTTTTTCTTCCCTTTCGAATCTTCTTCTTGTTGCCATGCATGCGTTTGTCATTGAGACACTTTATTTCCCTGCGGTATTTCCACATCCAGTCAATTCCAACAGCAACTTCTCTGTCCATGTTACAGGAGCAGGCCACATTCTCACAGCCTGTGGAGGATGCCAGACAGATCCGACTTGGCATTTCCTTCTGAGTTCAGAGGACAGGCCCTCCCGCTCTTCCATTCCAGGCTGGCTTTTCGGTTCACAGGTCACACGCGTGGAGATCTCTATTTATCCTGGTTACTCACAGAGAGAGCCAGGCTGGCCTACACTGGGCTTTTAAATTTTTTCTCATTTTTAGAAACAGGGTCTTGCTCTGTTTCCCAGGCTGGCATGCAACAGTAGATCAGAGATCACTGCAGCCTGAAACTCCTAGGCTCAGCCGGGCGTGGTGGCTCATGCCTGGAATCCCAGTACTTTGGGAGGCCGAGGTGGGCAGGTCATCTGAGGTCAGGAGTTCGAGACCAGCCTGACCAACATGGTGAAACCCCATCTCTAGTAAAAATACAAAATTAGCTGGGTGTGGTGGCGGGCGCCTGTCATCCTAGCTACTCAGGAGGCTGAGGCAGGAGAATCACTTGCACTCCGGAGGCGGAGGTTGCAGTGAGCCACTGCAGTCCAGCCTGGGCAACACGAACAAAATGCCATCTCAAAAACAAAACAAAACAAAACAAAACTAGTCTCAAGCAATCCCTCCGCTTCAGCTTCCTTGGCAGCTGGGACTACGGGTGTGTGCCACCATATCCAGCTATTTTTTATTTTATTTTTTGTAGAAATGGGGTCTCACTACATTGCCCAGGCTGGCCTTCAGCTCCTGAGTTCAAACGATCCTCCTGCCTCAGCCTCCCAATGTGCTGGGATTACAGGTATAAGCCACCGTGCTAGGCCTCAGCTTCTAATTATGCAGAAATGGTCAGTGCTTCTACAGACATTGACTGGAGGCCCCTCTTGGGTGTGAGCTGAAGGAAGGAAATTAAAAAGTACTACAGTGGCAGGTGATCAAGTCATAGTACAGGCTTAGCGGCCTGAGAGATGCATATGAGGGCATGAGGCGGCTATCTGCCACCCGGGGACCCTGGCTGTCTCCACGCTGGTGAGGGTGCTGGCCCTACCATGCTTAGACGGAGATACACACAACCCCAGACTGCAGTGTCAAAAGGGAAAGAGCCCAGGGGGCAGGACTGGGGAAAGCCCCAGTGAACGGCTGCCGAGGGGAGATACCAGCTCCAGCGAGCTGGGGCAGGAGGCAAGAGCAGTGTTGTTTCCAAAACTGGGTTTCTGCTCTAAGTGGGCTGGAGTGATGCTGTACCCGGGTACAATCAGCTGCAATCTGCTTCTGGTGTTTTATAGCACAGCTGCATAGATGACAACTTTCCAAAAACACAGGCACACGAGTTCCCTTTTTTTTTTTTTTGATACGGAGCCTCCCTCTGTTGCCCAGGCTGGAGTGCAGTGGCTCGATCTCGGCTCACTGCAACCTCCGCCTCCCAGGTTCAGGCGATTCTCCTGCCTCAGCCTCCTGAGTAGCTGGGACTACCGGCATGTACCACCATGCCCAGCTAATTTTGTATTTTTAGTAGAGACAGGGTTTTGCCATTTTGGCCAGGCTGGTCTTAAACTCCTGACCTCAGGTGCCACCACTCCCGGCATATATACACATATCAGTAGAGACGGGGTTTCACCATGTTGGCCTCGAACTCCTGACCTCAAGTGATCCATCCACCTCAGCCTCCCAAAGTTCTAGGATTCCAGGCGTGAGCCACTGCGCCTGGCCGATTTCCCAATTATAAAGGGACATTGGTAACAGAGTTTCCGCACTTCAGGAAACTTAGAAGCTCCAATCCACAGCATTCTCTGATGATATGAGTCCTGTTCATTTCTTTATTTCCTATTTCAGTGCCTTAATCAGATGCAAGGCCAAGTAGAGGGAGAAACTCAGGTTGTCAGGGGCTTACACCTGGGAGGAGGCGGCAGGTACCGGGTATTAGACGTGGAAAAAGAATTTAGCATCAACCGGAACAACACTTTTTTTTTTTGAGACAGGGTCTTGCTCTGTCACTTAGGTTGGAGTACAGTGGTGCGATCATAGCTCACTGCAACCTCTACCTCCTGGGCTCAAGTGAGCCTCCCACCTCGGCCTCCTGAGGAGCTGGGACTACAGGTGTATGCCACCAGGCCTGGCTAATTTTTGTATCTTTTGTAGAGATGAGGTTTAGCCATGTTGTCCAAGCTGTTCTCAAACTCCGAGCTTATGAGATCCTCCCGCCTCGGCCTCCCAGGGTGCTGGGATTACAGGCGTGAGCCACTGTGCCTGGCTGAGCAACACATCTTAGGGCAGACAGGTGAACAGACACTGTGGCCACACAGTGGGAAGACACCAACATGCTGAGAATGCACAACCTACCACTACATGCAGCAACACGGGTGAGGCTCAGAGGCACAATGCTGCACAAAAGAAACCACACACAAGAGTACCCGACCTCGGATCCCGTTTAGACAAAGTTCAAAAGCAGATCAAACCACAGCGGTGGGGTTGGGACAGTGACTATCTTGAGTGTAACAACTGGGAGGGTTTAGTAGTATTCTGTTTTTTACCCATCTGGGTGCTGGCAACATAGGTATGTTTAATGTCTAGAAATTCATGGGTACACTTTTTAAAAATAAAAAGTTAGAAACAGGCCAGTCATGGTGGCTCGCGCCTGTAATCCCAGCACTTTGGGAGGCCAAGGCTGGCGGGTCACAAGGTCAAGAGATCAAGACCATCCTGGCCAACACGGTGAAACCCCGTCTCTACTAAAAATACAAAAATTAGCTGGGCATGGTGGCATGCACCTGTAGTCCCAGCTCCTCAGGAGGCTGAGGTGGGAGGCTCACTTGAGCTCAGGAGGTAGAGGCTGCAGTGAGCTATGATCGCACCACTGTACTCCAACCTAAGTGACAGAGCAAGACCCTGTCTCGAAAAAAAAAAAAAGTTAGAAACATCATCCAGTGATACAGAGATTCAGTTCAGACAAAAACAAACTCAGGGTCCTGGCGTTAAGGGACAAAGACTTCCTGTGCTGTCAAACTTAGAAAGCAGCAGTGTCTCCCAAGCTAAGCTCCCAAACAAAGCCCTTGTGAGCGAGCGGCGAGACCTCTCTGGGTTTTCACAATTGATAAAGCTGGGCTTGGCAGGAACCTTCTTGGGGAACTCACGTGAGAACAGGAGGTCATATCTCAGGAGAGCCAACCTCTCTTGAAAATGACAGCCAGTTTTTCTTTTAGAATCTGTAGAATCTCTTTCCCCCTTTTTCTCAACTCTATAGGCTGCTGCCAGCTCCCTTCATCTAAAGAAGTGTTTCTGTATCTTTTTTCATTATTGCCCCCCAAGAAGGCTTTTAAGGTTTTTTCCCTAATAGCCTCCCCAGCAAAATCTTAACATCACAGATGCACTGTATGTCTGCTCATGTACTGTATGTATAATTGTGTCTTATGCATAAAAGGAGTAAAATTCCTTCCACCCTCCCGAGAACCAATTTTCTCCCACTTCAGGGCAATATCGTACTCATTGAGAATCCATGATCTGAGGTAACCATAAGATTTAATCTCCAAAAGGGATACCTCTAAAGAACAGAGGGCATTACGAATATTTATAACGGGGAACAGGTTACCAGGAACCTCATACCAATGGCTCCCCCACTCTTTACCAACAGCAGCTGTGGGGACAGGAGTTTGTGGAAAGTACAGCAGCCGGGTCTGGCTCTTGGATTTTAATGTGGCTGGTGGGAACAGGCTACATATTTCTAATTAGAACTCCCCCAGTAGCCTGGCTCTGGGGAACTTGCCCTCACTTGCTCTTGGGTCGCAGGGAATCATGACCAGGGAAGAGGACTCCAGGCCCTTGGGGTCCGGGTACACGGTGTGTTGCCCTCACCCTAAGGTAGAAGGCTGGGTTCTCAATGGACCTGTCCTTGGAGTTTTTGAGCCCCCAAGCAGGCATGTGAATCCCAGGTTTCCTCCTGTCCCATCCACCTCCTTGGGTTAACTAATGAGTCAAGTTGTCACAAAAAGAAAGCTCCGGAATGTCACATGGAAAAATGAAGACATCTGGCCATAGCGTCTCTAACATCCCTCATACTTCCCACTCTCTGATTTTATGACAATTTCTGCTCCTTGCCCGTTTCCACCTTTACTTGTCATTAAGGAGACTGACAACACCAATGACAAAAAAATCAGTCTGTGATTAGGAATGAGTGAATTAGAAAAAGGATCACACTTCTTAGGCAATTTGCATAGGTGGTGAGTGAACATTCACAGACCTTTGATGATTCGCTGATCTTGTATGGCCGAGACACTCGCGTCTGCCTGCTTCCCTCCATCATTAAAGAGATTTCAGCCCTAGGAGAAGAACAGGATTTCTGAGCATGCAGTCATAACTCTAGGTCATTCATTAATTTCAGGCCCTGCTAGCAGATACCAAGGATGACAGTGAAAACAGTCACACGGAGGAAGGAGGGAGGGAGGACCGTGCACTACAAAGAACTCTTTTACACTGAGTTGAGAAATCATCGGGTTGTTAGAACTGGACAGAACATTTAACTCCCATTCCTTTATCATCTAAAATCTGATATCATGTCATTTGGTTCACTTCCTACAAATAATTACCTTTTGGCTACATCAAGGTTATAATGATAAGTTATCATTTCGGAGCCCAGACTACAGTCCTCGAACCAAGCTAAGGGACTTACGTGTGCCATCTCATTTAACCCCCACAAAGATTATACTTGACCAGGCTGATATCACTTATCTCATTTCACAGACGAGGATATTGATCTCATGGTCACAAAGCTAGTAAACGGCCGAGAATCACGCCTCGGTCTGTCCAGCTTCAAAACCTGGATCCATCACCATGACACACTGCTGAATGAGGCCCGGGTTCGAGAGTATCACACTTTAAAAATATCATGATGCAGATGAGGATGTGGTACAGTGATGACTACCATGTACACAGCACATTCTAGACACACACTGTCCGCAAGTGCTTCTCTGTATCTTCACTCACTTAGTCCCCACTGCAACCCCATGAGGCCAGCACTGTGACTGGAGGATGCTGAGAGCAGTGAGGTGAAATAAGTTGCCCGGTGTCACACAGCTGGGAACTGGCAGAATTGGGATTCCAGCTCAGGGAAGCGCCCATGCTCTTAACTCTTAGGCTACACTGCCTGGCTCTTGGGTGGGGGATCACTGCAGACAGAGTTAGGCTTTGGTGTGTGTGGGGCGGGAGAGGTGGGGGGACGGGCAGGTGCTTCAAAGATGGAAGGGAACACAGAGAAGGGACTCTGCCAACTAATATTAGCACAAGTCACATACTGAGACGAAGGTTTTAAAGAGGATTTTTTCCCCCTGCTATTTGAGTTCATGAGAAGAGTTTGTTACCTATTGAACAAATAGTCTTCACTAATAAAGAACAATGTGACAAGAAGCCAGGACTGTTCTTAGATAATTGGGGACACAGGGAGGGCACTCCAGTGCTCCCATGGAAGGAATGAATTCGGGCACAGTCCGTCCCGTGCAACTCCCCTAGGGAGAGAAGGGGCAACTAGATTCCTCTCGACAAACCAGAAACTTTGTGATAATGACAAGCTGTTCCCACCCCAGCCCTCCCCTAGGATGCTGGAGAGCCCAGAGAGGGGAGAGAAGAAACCCAGCGTTGGTGCGGTGCCCACCGCGGACTCGACTTCATTCCACCTTCACGCTCTAAGACAGGTGCCACCGTCGTTCCCACAGTGAGACCTGGCGCTCGGGTGCCCCGGGGGGGTTGCCCAAGGTCACAGAGCAGCAAGCAGCAGGTGCCCTCTCTCTCCACCGCCCCAGGCAGCCTGCCCAGAATCAACCAGGCCCTCTAACGCTCAACGCTTTATTTTCTAGGCCAAGATACCTAGAGAGAGTTCCCGGGGCCGGAGGCTCCCTGCTGTCTCCTGCAAGTGCGTGGGGGTGGGGTCTGATTTCCACCCGTGTTGGACGTCAGCGGCCTCCGACGCTTTTTGGAAGCAGGTGAAGGGTCAAGGCCACCCCCAAACACAGTGACAATCCCAGGTCACTGGAAAAGGTCTTCCAGTAAACATGGGACCGCAGGCCCCGTCCGGCCGGGGGTTTCCCAGAGCGCCTCCTCCCCAAGCTCCCTCCCGACTTCAGCGTTGGAGAAAGCGACGCTGCGGACACCGGCTCGCCGGCGGGGTCTCCGGGGACGCCGCTGTCGTTCGCTCGGACCCCGCAGCCCAGGCGGAACTCAGCGCAACGGCCGCCCAGCAGGCTCCAGCCAGCGGCGAGGAGGTGGAGTCGGGACGGCCCGGGGCGGGGGCCACTCACCTGCCACGCGCGAGGCGGTACGCACAGGCCGCACCTGTGTCACCTGCGGGGGCGGCGGCCCCTCCCCCGGCCTCTTCCCCCGGCCGCGGCGCCCCCACTCGCCCACCCGCCCGCCCCGGCACCAAGGGGCGCAGGGGGGTCGCGGCTCGCGGTGGCCGGGGACCCTCCCGATCTCCGCCAGCCCCCCGCCCCGGCCGGGCGCGGCTTCCCGGCGGTCCCGGGCTGGAGGGTGGGCGCGCGCGGAGGCCCACCTGGCAGGACGTGCTACGGACGCGGCGGGGACAGCCCCGGCGGCGGGGCCGGGCGGTCGGGGCGGCGGGGCCCGGGTTCAGGAGACCCCCGGCCAGCCCGCTGCGCAGCCATGGCTCCGCCAGGAAGTGCGAGGCCGAGGGCGGAGGCGGCGCGCGCGGCCAATGGCGGCGGCCGCGGGGAGGCGGGGCCGGGCGGCGCGGGGCGGGGCCTGCGGCTGAGGGCGGGACGCGGGGGCCGTGGGGTGAGCTCGCAGGGTGGACGCCCCCCTCGTCCGCGCCCCGGGGATCCCCGGTGTCCACCCCACCACGACGCCCGACTCCGTCCCTTCAAAGGCAGGCCCCAGCCCCGCCGCGCGAAATGCTCCCTGGTGCCACCCACCGTCACGGACGCAGGGCCACGGCGGGGACCAGACACGCAGGGTCCCGGGCCTCGAGGCACCGACGCGTGCGCTGGGACCTCTTTGCTGGCCCAGAGTCGCCGGCACGGGCACCGCGCCTCTCGCCTCCTTCCGGGCTGAGCGGGAGCGTCCCTGCGGCCACCCTGCGGCGAGGCCTTTGCTGACCGCTCTGCTTGAAGTCACAGCCCCTCTCTCTCCACGCAACTTCCAACCCCATGCTTCACTTGAGCTCTTCTCAGCGTCTAATATTCCAAATAATGTACTAGTTTATTCGGTTTATTGTCTCTCCTCCGTACCAGAAACCCTCCAGGGCAGGGTTTACTGTTAGTTCTATTCCTGACTGGGTCGCCAAGACTGGCACACAGTATGTGCTCAGTAAATATGTATGGAATGAATGAATGTAACCTTCGTCGATCAATCTATCAATTGTCACACTTCGCTCATGCTACAGCGGGATGAACCTTGGAGGTGTAATACTTAGTGAAAGAAGCCAGACACAAAAGACCACACATTGCATGATTCCGTGTATGTGAAATGTCCGGAACAAGCCAATCCATAGAGACAGAAAGTAGATGAGTGGTTGCCAGGGGCGGGGAGTCGCTGGAGTGGGAAATGGCTGCTGAAGGATCAGCGATTTCTTTTGTGTCGTGCTCACTACAGCCTCCACCTCCCAGGCTCAAGTGATCCTCCTGCCTCAGTCTTTCATGCAGCTGAGACCACAGGTGCCGGCTGCCACACCTGGCTATTTTTTTTTTCTTTGATTTTTATAGAGACAGGATTTCATTTGTTGTCCAAGCTGGTCTTGAACCCCTGGGCTCAAGCGATCCTCGTGCCTCAGTCTCCCAAAGTGCTGGGATGACGTGTGTGAGCCAGCACACCCAGCCCACTTACAGGATCTTTATTTTTTTAATTATTTATTTATTTTTTGAGACAGAGTCTTTCTGTCACCCAGGCTGGAGTGCAATGGCTCAATCTCAGCTCACTGCAATCTCCACCTCCTGGATTCAAGCGATTCTTCTGCCTCAGCCTCCCGAGTAGCTGGGATTACAGGCGCCTACCACCACGCCTGGCTAATTTTTGTATTTTTAATAGAGATGGGGTTCATCATACTGGCCAGGATGGTCTCAAACTCCTGACCTCAGGTGATCTGCCTGCCTCAGGCTCCCAAAGTGCTGGGATTACAGGTGTGAGCCAAGGATCTTTAAATGATGTTCTCACTGACTGGATTGCTGTCTCCCATCTCTCTCTCTCTCTCTCCCCTTTTCTTTGGGGACTGTACACATTCACCCTGCCAAGCCTTACTTGCCTGTCTTTGACCCTTCCTGGACCTGTCCCTACCCCAGACAAAGCTAATCCTCCTGTTATTCTATCTCCGTACCCTGACATGTGCATGGATCTCTGTTCTGACATGAATTCATGCACTGCCTCTCATTCATCCAACAGACTTTTCAGGAACACCTGCTGTGTGGCCGGCACTGTGGTAGGTGCCAGGGATACAAAGAAGAAACTTTCAGGGCTTTTAGGAAGACAGGGAAACAAGTCAATCAGCAATGGTCCTAGCGCGGTGAGTCCTGTGTTGGGGCGATACACGGAGCACCAAGAGTTGGACATATTCTTTTTTACAGCTAGAGATAAGATTCTCTTGATAGATAGATATAGGTAGACAAATAGATACATGCCCCTCTATATATGGGTATCTATCATATCTATTTATCTGTCTAACGAGAGATTTAGCTGTAGATATTTTAAGAGCCTATAACTCTTATATAGATAAATGGATACATGCACCTCTATATATGGGTATCTATATTATCTATCTATCTATCTATCTATCTATCTATCTAACAAGAGATTTTGTTGTAGAGCCTATAACTCAGCATCAACATCGGCCTTCCGGGTGTTGTGTTCATCATGAATGAGAAGACGTGCAACCTGGTGTATGGGGGCCAGAGTAAGGGCCTAAGACAAGCTCATCCACACATGACCTTGATATGAAAACGGTGTGGACTCGGCTAACTTGGCTTCACCCTGCGTTCCCCAACAGCACTTTGTGAACCACTCTCTCACTCTTTTTCTTTCAGTAACGTTTTGTGTCCTCCCAAATTATAAAAGTAATGCATGCTTTACTCAACTACTCTCAATACAGAAAAGTTCAAAACAAAAAACCAAACAGCCATGTGTAGTGGCTCACGCCGGTAATTCCAGCACTTTGGGGGGAAGAAGGATCACTTGAGCTCAGGAGTTCGAGACCATCCTGGGCAACATAGCAAGACTCTCGTCTGTACAAAAAAAAACTAAAAATCAGCCAGTCATGGCTGCATGCATCTGTAGTCCCAGCTACTTGGGAGGCTAAGGTGGGAGGATTGCTTGAGCCCACGAGGTCGAGGCTGCAGTGAGCTGTGGTTGTGCCACTGTACTCCAGCCTGGGTAACAGAGCAAGACCTTGTCTCAAAAACAAAACAAAATAAAACAAACACTCATTTCTACATCATTCAAAAAAATTGGTTCATATTGTTCTCTCAACATTTTCGTCTTACACAATTTCTTTGCCATAATGATAATTCCAGTTTTCTAAGCACTAGACAGTGCTCTAAGCCCTCCGCATGTATTAACTCATTTGATACTATCTCTATACCCTGGGATGTGGATTTCCGTCCTTACATGAATTCATGCACTCCCTCCTTCGTTCATTCAGCAGACTTTTCAGGAACACCTGCTGTATGCCTGGCACTGTGGTAGGTGCCAGGGATATAAAGAATAAAATTTCAGGGGTTTTAGGAAGACAGCCAAACAAGTAAATCAGCCATGACCCTATCATGGTGAGTTAATACCTTGATCCTTTGAGGAAGGTATTATTACTTTCCCTGTTTGCAGATGGGGAAGCTGAGTCCTGGAGCAGTTAAATCCCTTGCTCAAGGTCCCAGAACTCGTAAGGAGCAGAGCTGGTCTTTGAACCCAGGGAGTCTGCCTGCAGTGTCTGCAGCCCTAGCCTTGGCCACTGCCCAGCAGTACCTCAGTGCACTGATGACAGTGATGTGTGCTCAGTGCAGACAGTTGGAAAACAGGCCCAGAAGAGGAAAACATAACCCACCTGAGGAGAACAGCTATTGGCATTTAAGGATAAACCAGCTCAATATTTTTCTCCTGCATATATTCCCTGCACGCCTATGCAAATGAGATCCTATGGTGCACACTCCTTGGTAGCTGACTTTTTCCCCATTTTGCAAATGTCATGAGTTTTTCACATGTCAGTAAGTCCTCGTAGATGATATGATGTTTAATGGCTGTGCCTGATCCTTCAGTATGGATTGTGCCCTTGACCTCCCCCCATTGTTGGGCATCCAGCTGGCGTCTCTATTATGAATCATGCCATGGTGAACATCCTTGCACACACATCCATATGCACATCTCTGACAGTGAAGGGGAATTGCTGGCTCCAAAGGTCTGCATATTTGTAAGACCCTAAACCATGCCTCTCCCCTGAAAGCCTGTCCTAATTGGTGCCTCCAACAGCGGCTCAACACTGTCACTTCTGAGATTCAGGCACCATCCGATGGAGCCAGCCAGCTATATGTTTTGCATGGCCCAGTGCAGAATGAAAATGTGGGCCAACTTTTGTTCCAAAAAAGCAGGAGAAAAGCTTGTTCCTTTCTTCTGCACACTCTCTCCCCAACATGGTGCCTTTTTTCCTTTTTTCTTCCTTTCTCTCTCCTTCTTTCCTTCCTTCCTTCCTTCCTTCTTTCCTTCCTTCCCTCCTTCCTTCCCTCCTTCCTTCCTTCCTTCCTTCCTCTTTCTTTCTTTCTTTCTTTCTTTCTTTCTTTCTTTCTTTCTTTCTTTCTTTCCTTCTTTCTTTCTTTCTTTCTTTCTTTCTTTCCTGGGTGGAACAATTGCCACTGTCACCAAAGACGACCACTCCAGGCTTAGGTTATCTTCATCCTCAATACCTCTGTCCAGAAACAAATGTCACAGAAGAGTACCCAGCGAAAGAGGCACACCATCTGGAAGCCCAGAATAGCAAAAACATGGGGCAGGGCCTGGGCAAGTTAGGCCTAGTTTGATCATAATTCATGCACAGGCCCTGTGCTAACTGCTCTGCTCCCTCCCCTGTCTAATCCTCACAGTAACCTATGGTCAATGCTATTGTTCTCCCCACTTTACAGATGAGGAAACTGAGGTTCTGAATGATTAGATGACTCACCCGATATCACACAGCTGGCAAGCACGTGAACCAGGATGAGAAACCCAGGCTATCTATGCCAGTGCCCAGTTAAGCAGTTCACCAGCACAGCAGAAGCTGCCCCCAGGGCTGCAAGCTGACCATGCCTGGGACACAGGAGGTTGCAGTGGTTACGAACAACAGGCGGGGCGAGGAGCATCTCTGTCTCCCTCTGAAGACCATTTGGAAGAGGGTGTGAGAGCTGCCGCCAGGCTTTCCCAGAGAACAGCTGGGCCTGGAAGGGGCGGTCCAGGTCCCGTAATAACTGCTACCTGCTGCTGCAGCAATTTTCCCTGCTGGGTGTTTCCAAGTCCGAGTCTCCTGGGGGAGGAGGAGGAGGAGGAGGAGGAGGAGGGCTGATTCTCTAAACACCCCGTGCTTCTTACCAAAGGTCTGTCCTTGGCCCAGCTTCCCTCCGAAGGTTGAGTAATCTCAAAAAATTGCAGCCTGGCATGAAAGAGCAGGCCTGCAGGCCAAGCCAGATCACGTCCGCACGCGGGATGCTTGGCCCACATGCTCCTGTACGCTTGTAACTGTTAAACCAGAGGACAAGAAGCAACAGATGTCCTCAGATCACCAAACCAGCAAATGCGCAGAGCCATGGTGGGCGTCGGGCCCCAGTGCTTGGGTGGCCCCTAACATCAGATTAAGGAAAAAAGACCTCTCCTCAGCTGGAACGTCCCACTTCCTCCTCCCTCCTCCTCACCAGTATTTTTCTCTCTGCTTTGCCTGGATTGGAGTCCTGACCTGGCTACTCCCCAGCTGTGTGAACTGGGACAGCAACTTAGCTCCGTTGTGCCTCAGTTTCTCCATCTCTAAATGAAGCGCTTATTCCTCTCTCATGGAGCTGTCGTGAGAATTACGTGAATGAATACAGGCTGACTACTTTGAACAGTGCCTGGTATGTAAAGCCCTGTACATTGTAGCTTTTGCTGATGGTGGTAGACACTCTGCTATTTAGAGAGGTGTTCTTTCTCTGGAGGCTTTGATTCCTGTTAAAACAGAAATCATTTGGAAATGGACACTTTTTCTGCCATTTAGAGAGGTATTCTTTGTCTTGAGCCTTTGATTCCTGTTAAAATAGAAATGATTCAGAAATGAATACCTTTTCGTAGTCATTTATACCATAGCATCCATCAGGTTCAGGCACTTTTTAAAGATCATGTTTGATTGGAATGAAAGGAAGACACCAGCCCCCCAGACAGAGTGATGGAGAAGGAGGGAGGGAAACAGGTAGGAGGCTTCCTGTGCATCACAGTTTTGCCTGAGCTGACTCTTGTCGTGGGGTCTGTTGGGTCAGAATTACTCTCAAACAGAATGGTCACTGAGGTCCCCAGCCAGGCTGGCATTGCCCACAACCTGTTCCTCCAAGGCACGCTGGACCTGATTGCGTGTCAGACAACTATAGAAATGAAGTGGCTCAGGGACTTAGGATTTCAAGGTTGCAAACCTGGCTGGACCCCAGGCTCAGCAGGTAACCCTGTGTGAGCCTAGTTTCCTTTGGACCCATCAAATCTCTCACATATAAAACAAAGCAACTCAGATCAAAGCCCTCCCAGTATTGTTGCCGCAGGAAGGGCACACACACAGCTGCTTGCAACTTGCTGGTTACTTGCTGCCACTACCAGTCACACACACATCTCTGTATCCTGGAAACTTTTCTGTTTTGCTCTGAGATAGTAAGTTACTTACAACTCTGGGTCTCAGTTTCCTCATCTGCAAAATGAGAGTTAATCTATTTGCCAGCAAATACTTATTGAGTGTCTGCCGTGTGCTAGGTACTATTTTAGGTGCTGACAACACAGCATTAATAGTGCAGATTAGAAAATTATGTTCCTCATGGTGCTGACCTTCTAAAGGAGGAGTAATAATAGCATTTCTCTCCTAGGGTTAGTTTAAGGATTAAATGAGATAGAGCAGGAAAAGCATTTAACATGGTGCCTAGTACATTCTAAGTGCTTAATACGCTGCTGATTGCTAGTAATTTGCCCAGCTCCCTTCTCCCACGGCTCTGCTACTCAGGATGGGGGACAGTTAACATGCATGCCTTCACTCTCCATCCCTTGCCCATGGAAGCCATTGTTAGTTGATCACAGCAGCCCCCAAGCTCAGAGGTCCCCATGGGATTCTAGGAGCAGAGCAGCAGGCAGCAATAACAGACACATCCTCTCAGAACTCACAGTCACCCTCTTCAACGTCACCTCCTGCATCACCTTCCCTGACAAGCTGCCTGTCCCACACAACTCTAGAGGCTGGGACCCCTTAGGTCCTGTCTGCAGAGTTCAAGCTGGAAGTCCAGGCCAGGCCTACCTCTTCTTAGGGAAATAGCAAGTGCATGGTCAGTTCCTCGTCAGCTGAGCAGCTGCTCTGACACTGACCTGGTGACAGGAAGTGGCTTCTTGCTCGACTGCCTCTGGAGTGGATCTGGCTGTGTTCTCACCAGGGCTCCTATAGTCTTGAATCCTGTTCTCTCCTTTATTTAAGAAAAATGGGGGCCAGGCACAGTGGCTCATGCCTGTAATCCCAACACTTTGGGAGGCTGAGGTGGGCAGATCACGGGGCCAGGAGTTCGAGACCAGCCTGACCAACACGGTGAAACCCTGTCTCTACTAAAAATACAAAAATAAAAATAAAATAAAATTAGCTGGGCATGGTGGCGCATGCCTGTAATCCCAGCTACTCGGGAGGCAGGGGTTGCAGTGAGCCGAGATCGTGCCACTGCACTCCAGCCTGGGCAAAAGAAAAATGGGGCCTAGCATGGTGTCTCACACCTGTAACCCCACACTTTGGGAGGCCACGGCAGGCAGATCGCCTGAGGTCAGGAGTTGGAGACCAGTCTGGCCAACACGGTGAAACCCCGTCTCTATTAAAAATACAAAAATTAGCTGGGCATGGTGGTGGGTGCCTATAATCCCAACTACTTGGGAGGCTGAGGCAGGAGAATCGCTTGAGCCCTGGAGGTGTCGGTTACAGTGAGCCGAGATTGCGCCATTGCACTCCAGCCTGGGTGACAAGAGCGAAACTCCATCTCAAAAGAAAGAAAGAAAGAAAAATGGGTTGTTTCTAGGCGAGGCAAACAGTCCTGGCTTAACGGGCTGAGTGGAACCCTGGCCCTGCGTCTGAAGTGGGAGAGGCAGGCGCATGAACATGCAATTGCAGTATCGTGAGATATGGGAAGGCAGAGGCTGGCCCTTGGCCATGGGAACCCAAGCGAAGGAGGACTGCAGGGCCCTGGGAGCCTGCTTCACACAGCAGGTGCCCATCCTCGACTGCCATCTCTGCCATCTGTAGCCAGACCCTTTAACTGGCCATTCGGGACCTTCTATCATGCTGCAGGAACTGGCTCAGTAGGGCTCTCTTCTCTCTAGATCTTGCATCATTTTGGTGTTGCTGGTTGCATTCACTCAGTCATTCGTTCAGTACAGCACGCTGGTGTAAAGATGGTCTGAGATCGACCCTTGCTTCTGCCGCTTGCCAGCTGTGTGACCTTGGGCAAGTTACAAAGCCTCTCTGTGCCTCCCTTTCCTCCTCTGTGAGGTAAGGGTTACAACAGGGCCTACCTCAAGGGTTGCAGGGAGGATTTAGCAAGTTATGACATAGATCTCAGCACGGTGACTGAGGTGCCATAAACAAGTGACTGATACAGGCTTGCTGCTGCTGTCAGTCACACACACATCTCTGCCTCCTGGAGACTTTTCTGTTTTGCTCTGGGGATGGTAAATTCTACTAACTTTAAAAAGAAACCCTACACTTTCCTGGAATCCCTGGGATAAGGTGAATTTACTCATGATGTATAAATATTGAGGAGAGTTGTTTGAATGGTATTTGAAAGTGTAAGTGGGGGATCACCCTGCAGATGAGGGAGAGAAGGGATCCAGGTGAAGGGAAGAGCATGTGCAAAGGCCTGGAAGAACGAAGCAAAATTCTGAGCCAATGAAGAGCCCAGACTGGCTGGACCACAATATGCTTGCAGGGAATGGTGGGAAATGGGGTGGAAGCAGCAGACCTTGGATTCCATGAGAGCAGAAACCACTCAGCACTGAGTTGGGTGTCTGGATGGGGTGATTAAAGTAGCTATATTTTATTGTATTTTTGTATTAGTCTGTTATCATGCTGTGATAGAGACATACCTGAGATTGGGTAATTAATAAAGAAAATGAGGTTTAATAGACTCACACTTCCCTGTGGCTGGGGAGGCCTCACGATCACAGTGGAAGGCAAGGAGGAGCAAAGGCACATCTTACATGGTGGCAGGTAAAGAGAGAATGAGAGTCAAGCGAAAGGGGTTTCCCCTTATAAAAACCATCAGATCTTGTGAGATTTATTCACTACCATGAGAACAGTATGGGGGAAACTGCCCCCATGATTCAATTATCTCCCACCAGGTCCCTCCCACAACTTGTGAGAATTATGCGAGCTATGATTCAAGATGGGATTTGGGTGGGGACACAGCCAAACCATATCAATTTTTATTTTTTTTTTTTTTGAGACAGAGTTGCTCTCTGTCCCCCAGGCTGGAGTGCAATGGTATGATCAGAGCTCACTACAGTCTCGACCTCCCTGGCTTAAGTGATCCTCCCACCTCAGCCTCCCGAGTAGCTGGGACTACAGATGCACACCACCACACATGGCTAATTTTTAATTTTAACTTTAATTTTATTTTTTAAATTGTTATTTTAGGTTTGGGGGTACATGTGAAGGTTTGTTACACAGGCAAACACATGTCACAGGGGTTTGTTATACATATTTCATCACCCAGGTATTAAGCCCAGTACCCAATTTTTATCTTTTCTGCTCTCTCCCTCCTCCCAACGTCCCCTAATTTTTTAATTTCTTGCAGAGAAGAGGTCTCGCCATGTTGCCCAGGTTGGTCTCAAACTCCTGGGCTCAAGTGATCCTCCTGCCTCAGCCTCCCAAAGTGCTGGGATTACAGATATGAGCCACTACAACCAGCCAGTAGCTGTATTTTAAACTCCACAAGTAGATTGTAAACTTTGTAAAGATGAAACTCACATGTTCTAACTCTTTGACACATTCAATATACATTTGTTGTCTGCTTTAAAATCTCAGCAGCTGAGAGGCTCCTTTTTCTTATCACTTGCAAGCCACAAGCAGAGAATGCTGTCCAGGCCTCACCCACGTCCCTAGTTCTGGGCCCCTGCACCCATCTCCTGCCTGCTGGGACTTTCCAGCCCCTTGGGTAGGAGAATGCTGAAAGTGCCTGAAAGCTTCCAGCCTCGCTCCCTGGTTGCTGAGGGCAGCGTGCAGCTGTGACTGGCCATCAGCAGGGTATAAAGGTCTGGCTCCCTTGCCTCAAGGTAGAGAGGTCAAGCGTGTGGCCCTAGCCATGCTCCAGAGCTCCCTGGGAATCAGGCTGAGGCCAGGCTCCTGCAGAGATGTGTCTGTGCCAGGCTTTCTCCCTGCCCTGTCATGCCCTATTTCCCTCTTCTCCCTATAGGTGTGTCCTGAGAGCCCCTCCTCAATAAACCACTGCACCGGAATCCATATCTCAGGTCCCGCTTCTTAGAAACCTGGCCTGGCTGGACATGGTGGCTCATGCCTGCAAGCCCAGCACTTTGGGAAGCCCTGGCAGGTGGATCGCTTTGGCCTAGGAGTTGGAGACCAGCCTGGGCAACATGGTGAAACCTCATCTCTACAAAAAATATAAAAATTAGCCAGGCGAGGTGGCGTGTGCCTGCAGTGTCCCAGCTACTCAGGAGGCTGAGGTGGGAGGATCACTTGAGGTCAAGGCTGCAGTGAGCAGTGACTGCATCACTGCACTCTAACTTGGGCCACAGAGTGAGAATCTGTCTCAGAAAAAAAGAGGAGAGGAGAGGAGAAGAGAGGAGGGGAAAAGAAAAGGAAAAGAAAAGAAGAGAAGAGAGGAGAGGAGAGGAGAGAAGAGAAGAGAAGAAAAGAAAAGGAGAGGAAGAGAAAGCTGATTTAGGATGCCACAAATGAGTGAGTGAATGAGTAGGCGGGGCTGGGGCTGACAGTGACTGGTTCTGTCTTCCTTCCCGCAGAGCGGTGACCCCTGCTCCCACCAATCCAGTTTTCCTTAGTCTAGGCTCCCCCTAAAGCCGCCCCTGAAGTTGGGCCTCAAGTTTGAGTAGTTAATTTGGAAAGTGCCGGAAGCACTGGTTGGGAGGGGAAGTGAGACAGGGGAGCGAAGGGATCCTAAAGGCATGATAAAGCCTGTCACTGCTGAGGGTAACAGGGGCCTCATACCATAGAGAAGAGCCATCCCACCCAGGGGTGGGGCGTCGGGGTACTCACACATCCATCCTGGCAGTATTGGCTGACAGCTGCTCACAGGTATTAATTGGCCCCCACGTCCAGCCTGCTGGGTAACTGGGAGAGCCATCTTCCGTGAATTTGGAGAAAAGCCCTCAGGCCCAGAGTCGCAGATACTGGCAGCCAAAGATTAAAGCCTAAGGGATATGGATCAACAGCTGCACCTCCCTTTAGGGAGCTCTTTCTCCTCAATGCCTTTCCAGAACTTTCTGTTGCAGCTGCTAATCTCTGTTGAAGCTGTCCGTCTGAGAACCCCTCATAACACACCCCCATGGGCACGTGGCCAGGTCCAGCCAATCATAGGCACCTATTCCTTGGCTATAGTGATTGGCCCAAGGAATGGACATGTTGTCCCAGCAGGGCCAATCAGAATCCTTCCCTAGGATTTTTATATAGTTGCTGGGAGACAGACCTCTTCTTTCCATCTGTCACTCACTGGGAGTGAGGTAAGCTCAAAGTCCTCTGCATGGAAGAGAAGTGTAGCTCATCTGTAGTAGAAGTGAATGTTGCCGGGCACGGTGGCTCACGCCTGTAATCCCAGCACTTTGGGAGGCCGAGGCGGGCAGATTACGAGGTCAGGAGATGGAGACCATCCTGGCTAACACGGTGAAACCCCGTCTCTACTAAAAATACAAAAAAATTAGCCAGGCGTGGTTGCCGGTGCCTGTAGTCCCAGCTACTCGGGAGGCTGAGGCAGGAGAATGGCGTGAACCCGGGAGGCGGAGCTGGCAGTGAGCCGAGATCGTGCTGCTGCACTGCAGCCTGGGAGACAGAGCAAGACTCTGTCTCAAAAAAAAAAAAAAAAAAAAAAGTGAATATGAGGCCGGGCGCAGTGGCTCATGCCTGTAATTCCAGGACTTTGGGAGGCTGAGGCAGGTGGATCACCTGAGGTCAGGAGTTCAAGACCAGCCTGGCCAATATGGTGAAACCCCATCTATACTAAAAATACAAAAATTAGCCGGGCATGGTGGTGCATGCCTGTAATCCTCCCTACACAGGAGGCTGAGGCAGGAGAATCGCTTGAACCTGGGAGGCGGGGGTTACAGTGAGCCAAGATTGTGCCACTGCACTCCAGCCTGGGCAACAGAGTGAGACTCGGTTTCAAAAAAAAAAAAGAAAAAAGAAAAATGTGACCAACACAGAGAAACAGGAGTGAGAGATGAACAAGACAGAGGGAGAGAGAGGGTGAAGATGATGTTGCTCAAGTCCCCAGGTCTCTCTGTACCTCTCCTTTCTATGGGGTCTTTACATGTGCCAGTAAATTCCCCATCTTCCCCCTGCTCCCCAAAACTGTTGGCTTAAGCTGACGTAGCTTCTATTTCTCGCAACTGTGACAAGTGCGTCCTGACAAATGGAGGATCTAATGATATTTTAATCCCCCAAACTCAGAAGTGGCAGTATTTCAGGGATTAAGACATATTTGTCTGCTGAGAGCCCTGGGTTATGGATCTGTGTACTTGAGGCCAGTCCAGGCCATTCCCATGCTGTTGATTCCCAGAAGGAAACTGGCATGCTTCGTATTTTTCTTTTCCAAGTTACATAACACATGTAACTTGGAATGCGGGATGGGGGTGTGGAACAGGGTACTGGGGAAGCCAGTCTGAGATGCACTGTTATGCCATCCAGTGTTTGGGTGACCGAGTGGTCAATCCTGTGGGAGCTCCTGGGGAGTGAAATGCATCTCAGAACTGTCCAACCAGGAGAGGAAAGGGGGACACATTCGTGTTTTTTGTTCGTTTGCTTTGTTTTGTTTTTGAGACGCAGTCTCACTCTGTCACCCAGGCTGGAGTGCAGTGGCACGATCTCTGCTCACTGCAACCTAAGCCTCCCAGCTTCAAGCGATTCTCCAGCCTCAGTCTCCCAAGTAGCTGGGACTACAGGCACCCGCCACCATGCCTGGCTAATTTTTGTATTTTTAGTACAGACAGGATTTCACCATGTTGGCTAGGCTGGTCTAGAACTGCTGACCTCAAGTGATCCGCCCGCCTTGGCCTCCCAAAGAAAGCGGGACACATTTGATTAACGGCTTTCACACTCCCATTGGTCAAGGGCCCAGCCCTGTCATCCTCTGGTTGTGCATGTATAAGTCCCTGGAGAGCTCTTCACACTTGCACGCCATGGGGTCTGGGAAGTCCTGGGGCAGAAAACAAGAGTTAGGTGGTCCTGGCTGGTGGTCCCTGCCATTTTGCTCTTGCACAAAATATCGAGGCCTGCGCAGAGCAGCTAGCTGTGCGGCGACAGGAGGAAGATGCGAAGGATGTGCGTTTCGCCAGGACACTGTGTCTCACCTAACAGATTGACGATCACAGTCCCATGCTTACTGGGACTGCCGTGAATCAGGTTGGGAACTGTAGGGTCATCTCTGCCATCCCCTCGTGTGCCTTCTTGACCTTTAATCCCTTTTCTGGTCTAGGTGTCACCATTAAGAACATTCCTAGTTTTGTGAATGAGTTCCCTGACCCTGCCCACTGCCGCTGACCGGCTGAGAGGACTGGCACCAATAGTGGTACTGCCCTGGCTGGCATGTCCTCCTCCTGCCCCTGCCATGTCTCTTGGGTCAGTCTCAGAGAATTCTTCACATTTTAAGAAAAAAAAAAAAAAAAAAAAAAAGAGGCCGGGCACGGTGGCTCACGCCTGTAATCCTAGCACTCTGGGAGGTCGAGGCAGGCAGATTACCTGTCAGGAGTTCGAGACCAGCCTGGTCAAAATGGTGAAACTCTGTCTCTACTAAAAATACAAAAAATTAGTCAGGCATGGTGGCGGGCGCCTGTAATCCCAGCTACTTAGGAGGCTGAGATAGGAGAATTGCTTGAACCCGGGAGGCGGAGGTTGCAGTGAGCCGAGATCGCGCCACTGCACCCCAGCCTGGAAAAAAAAAAAAGAAAGAAAGAAACCTGACTCTATTAATTAAGCAGCTTACACCACTCTTTGGCAAGCGGTGTGGGCTAGTTATTCCCTGTTCACTCCCCATTTTCCACTTTCTCTGACCTTGTCTGACTTTGAAGGATGGCATCACCTGGGCTGCTCCCCCTATGACTTCTGGTTGGGTTCAGCCACTGGGAGGCACCGGAAGGAGACTGGAGGCCGGAAGGAGAGAGGTTGGGGCATTTGTCCCCAGCACACTCCCTGCTTCGGGCTGAGGTCAGCCCGTGGCCACATCCTTCCATGACCACTGCTTCTGCTGAGCCATCTTGTAACGGAGAAATTATTCTGATGCTTTATTCAAAACTATTGCAATGGGGGAGAGAGACTGAGCTCAACTACAAATGTAGCAAAGACAGCGGAGATTGGTAGCTGGTGAACAGAGTGAGGGGTGAGTGGATGAGAAGTCACTAAGGGAAGACATTGGGGCGAGGGGAGTCCTGCTAAACCGACTTCACAGGATTCTTGCTACAGGCAGACCAAGAACTTAAACAGCAAGGGTGGGGAGGATGGGGGATGTGATCAGATATCGAGGGTTGGGGCATCGTCCCTGAACTGACTTAGCAGGATTCTTTACTAAAACAGGACTCAGCAGACCAAAGACTGGATGGGTCCAAGGTCAAGGCCGAGTGGAGAGGCAGGCTCTGAGGAACTCGACTTTGGTCCAGACAATCCCTCCCCCGCGACTCCAGCTCCCCAGGCTCCGGGCACAGACTTTCCTCCTGATCTCTCCTGCCTAGCGTGGGAACAGCGCCCATTGTTGCTCCCCTGGGTGTCTCAATTGCTGTTGTTGGCTCTTCTAACCCAGTTCTCTAAACAGTCCCTTGTTTACAGTCCCTTCAGAATTCCACCCGATATGCCTTCTGCTTGGTTTCGGCATCCTGACTCTCTACACTGGACACTTTGACTTTCAATCCATTTATCGGTCATTCTCCGGAACGGCTCCCAGGATGGCCTGTTTTCTAGGTGTCAACTTGGAGAGCCTGAACTTCTGTTCTAAAGGGAAGGTCAATCTGAACCCACAACATTTCATAGACAGTGTATCAGGATCTACAATCAGGAGTCCTGGCTTCAGGGGCTGGCACTTTTACTTACTATTTTTCTTACTTTATTTATTTATTTTTTTTTGAGATGGAGTCTTGTTCTGTCACCCAGTTTGGAGTGGAATGGCACAATCTCAGCTCACTGCAACCTCCGCCTCCTGAGTTCAAGTGATTCTCCTGGTTCAGCCTCCCAAGTAGCTGGGATCACTGGCGTGCACCATCATGCCTGGCTAATTTTTGTATTTTTAGTATAGACGAGGTTTCAGCATGTTGGCCGGGCTAGTCTTGAACTCCTGACCTCAGGTGATCCACCTGCCTCAGCCTCCCAAAGTGCTGGGATTATAGGCACGAGCCACCGCACCCAGCCTACTTTTACTTACCATGTGTATGGCAATGAACAAATGGCCGAGCCTTAGTCTTACCACCAATAAAATGGGCACAGCAATACTGACCCTGCCAATCAGCCTGCAGCAAGCACTGTGTCTAGTGTTGTGAGGTCCCCAAGGGGATATCTGTTGAATGAAAAAAATGAATAGATGGGCCAGGCGCAGTGGTGCAGGCCTGTAATCTCAGCAGTTTGGGAGGCTGAGGCAGGAGGATCACTTGAGCCCAGGAATTCGAGACCAGCCTAGGCAAGACAGGGTGATCTTGTCTCTACAAAAATACAAAAATTAGCTGGGCATGGTGGCATGTACCTGTTGTCCTAGAGACTTAGGAGGCTGAGGTGGGAGGATCACTTGAGCCTGGGAGGTCGAGGCTGCTGTGAGCCGTGATTGCACCACTGCACTCTAGCCTGGGTGACAATGAGACTGTGTCTCAAAAACAAAAACAAGCAAAAAGAATGAATGGATGATTGAATGAAATTAGCCAATGCATGAAAGACACCTCTAACTTCTAATGTCTAATCAAATTTTAATTATTAAGCCTTTACTTAACACGCTCTCTTAACCAGCTTCTGCTGAACTCACTCACTAGATTAACAGACTTGTCCCATTTCTCCTGTGAAGCATGCCAGCAGCTGCACACAGTGTGCTGAAGCCTCCTCCTGAGCATCTTCCCTTACCACCTGGGCTCTGTGCTTATCTAGAACTAGCTGCGTTTGCTCCCAAAACTGTTCATGGCAGTTGTGTTGATTATGGTCATTAATTGATTTAATTAAATGTGACTTAAGTTGTGGGAACATGAGGATAAACAGAAGGAATATAATCACTATAAAACTCAGATGAAACTTTGGATGACTTCAAGATGTAACTAAGACAACTGATACTGAATTAATTGCAGAAACTGGGGAAGGCTGGGTGGAGGGAATTGTGAACCCTGGAATGATTCTGCACATATATGATTTTGAAAGTGTCTTTGTGTAAAGAATAGGAAGTGGGAAATTGTAGCAGAAGGGTTACGGATGTGGTCTATGGGAGAAGAGAGACACAATGCCTATTTCAGCCAGGCCGCTGTCAAAGAAAGGACACACTCATAAATATTAGGGCAAGAAAAAGATATACGATATAAATGAATTTAAGGTGACTCCCTGAGTTAACTGACTTTTTAGATTCACAATTAGCTGACTGACCAAAGTCCCGATTTCACAGGACAAGAAGGCTTCCACATATTTCTGTTTTGTTTTGTTTTGTTTTGTTTTGTTTTGAGACAGGTTCTCACTTTCTCACCCAGACTGGAGTGCAGTGGTGCAATCTTGGCTCACTGCAACCTCCACCTCTGGGGTTCAAGCGATCCTTCCACCTCAGACCCCTAAGTAGCTGGGACTACAGGCGGACACCACCACACCTGGCTAATTTTTGTATTTTTTGTAGAGACGGGATTTCACCACGTTGACCAGGATGGTCTCGAGCTCCTGAGTTCAAGCGGTCTGCCTTTCTTGGCCTTCCATAGGGCTGGGATTACAGGTGTGAGCCACTGTGACTGGCCCCACATCTTTCTGAAGGTCTGTCTTGTCTTTGCTCCTATTCTTTCAATTTCTTTCTCTCTTTTCTCTGCTATTTTCTCTACCTATTACATGCCCAAATATGGAACTAAAGATCATTAATTTATTATATTTACTGAATTAAATGGGGCATTCTGTGTTAATTAACTTAAACAATACTTCTTTACCTACTGCATGCCACTGTTATAGGCTTACAGTCAAGCACGGGCTTACTTTAGAGCCAAAGGCACGCTCACTTTAGCAAACGCTGTAGATAATTGTGGCCTTTTATTTGCATGTTGTTCACATTAATTTCTTCCTCTCTGTGGGCCTCCCCAGTATAATACTTTCTCCTTTCCAGCATGTATTAAGTGTTTCAGAAACAAACATGTATGAACCTAAAATTATATTTTTATTGTTCTAGGAAAAATTACTGTTTAAAGGACTTCTGTGGTACATTTGTGTGGTTTTGGTAAAACCAAAACCTCAGATTTTCTTTCTCTCTTGCTTTTTTTTTTTTTTTTTTTTTTTTTTTGCCTAAAGTCACACAGATAAACAAGTCTGTCTGCGGGAAACTTACAGCCTGGTAGTGGGAAATAGAACAGACAGTTTTTACAAAGCAAGTGTAAAAACTCAATGAATGATACAAGATCCTCTGTGTCACCATAACTTCTTTGATCCAGCAAAAGGAGAAACCAGTTCAGAATGGCCACAGACACTAGGTCAAGAATTGACTCCTGGCTGGGTGCCGTGGCTCACACCTGTAATCCCAGCATTCCGGGAGGCCAAGGTGGGTGGATTGCTCGAGCCCGGGAGTTCGAGGCCAGCCTGGGCAACATGGTGAAACCTCGTCTGTACAAAGAATACAAACAATTAGCTGGGTGTGGTGGTGCACGCCTGTAGTTGTCCCAGCTACTTGGAAGGCCGAGGTGGGAAGATCACCTGAGCCCGGGAGTTCGAGGCTGCCGTGAGCCATGATGGCGCCACTGCACTCCAGCCTGGGCAACACAGTGAGACCCTGTTTTAAAAAAAAATTCTCTCCAAAGTACTATTAGAGGCTGGGCACAGTGGCTCATCCTGTAATCGCAGCACTTTAGGAGGCCGAGGCGGGCGGATCACTTGAGGTCAGGCGTTTCAGACCAGCCTGGCCAACATGGTGAAACCCTGTCTCTACTAAAAATACAAAAATTAGCCGGGCGTGGTGGCACACGTCTGTAGTCCCAGCTACTTGGGAGACTGAGGCAGGAGAATCACTTGAACCCAGGCGGTGGAGGTTGCAATGAGCCGATTACACCATTGCACTCCAGCCTGGGTGATAGAGTGAGACGCAGTCTCAAAAAAAAAAAAAAAAAAAAAAAAAGCAAAGTACTATTAGAAGTAAAAATAAATAAATAAATAAATAAATAAATAAATAAATAAATAAAATTCTCAGAGCCCTCTGCTGTCACCGGGAACTCACTACCTCACAGAGGAGTGTATTTGGTCTCAATTGGAAAGACCTTCTTTATGTTGACCCCAAAACTGTCTCTCTGTAACTGGTTTTGTTCTGCTCTCCAGAGGTTCATGCAGGAAGATGACCATCTGTGGCAAGAGAGAGCGTCTCAGGAATGGGGAGACGGTTCTCAGGTCTCATGGACCACACTTTGGGAATTGTGTTCTGATGTGCTTAAGCGGGGACTTAGCTGACACAGAGCGGGCTTAGGAGGGGAGAAGCTATGTGTGTGGGTTTATCGTGCAGAGGAGAGGCTTCCTGAGGCCCTGAGACCTGAGAACTGTCTCCCGTTCCTGAGGAGCTCTCTCTTGCCGCAAAGTGTGGTCCAGCAGCTTACGGTACAGCACCCTTGTTTGGGGTGTGAGTCCCACTCTAGGGCTTGTTAGACCTGCTCCTCCCCCTTGCCCAGCCTGCTCTGCTGGGAATTGCTGGGATGCTGGGGTCTGCGGTGGGGAGGCGTCACCCTTTCCGGCTGTGTTCCTAAGTCCCTGGTCAGTGGCTCCCGGGTGGAGGGCAGGAGGGAAGAAAAGGCGGGGGTATTTCAACCTCTCTCTGGAGCAAATCTCCAGCAGCCACAGCTCTGCACTCCAGCAATCCCTGGGTGACGCTAGGTCCTGGTGTCCAGGGTCCCCCCTCCTTCCCCTGTTCTTCTGGCTCAGGGTCATTTGCTAATCTCTGTGCTATGGCCAGTCTTGGGGGGCTTCACCAACCTGCTCAGCTTTTCAGCTTGCTCGTCCCTGATGTAGCCAATGCCAATACCTTGCATTCATTTTTTCCTAGTTTTGTTTGTTTGTTTTTTGAGACAGACTCTTGCTCTATTGCCCAGGCTGGAGTGCAGTGGTGCAATCTAGGCTCGCTGCAACCTCCGCCTCCCAGGTTCAAATGATTCTCCTGCATCAGCCTCCCGAGTAGCTGGAATTACAGGTGCTTGCCATCATGCCTGGCTAATTTTTGTATTTTTAGTAGAGATGGGGGTTTCACCATGTTGACCAGGCTGGTCTCGAACTCCTGACCTCAAGTGATCTGCCTGCCTCGGCCTCCCAAAGTGCTGGGATTACAGGCGTGAGCCACCGCGCCCGGCCTCCTACTTTTATATACTTGATAGTTTCTGTTTTCCAGGGTGAAGTCTAGCACTGCGTGCTACTTTTGGTAATGTAGTTGAATACAGATATACAGGTTTGGGAAGTTGCATACAGATATACAGGTTTGGGAAGTTGCATACAAATATACAAGTTTGGGAAGCTAGCGCTTAAAATACCTGCTATCATTATGCATGTTTACATGAATTTTTCTACTGTGATCCTTAAAAAATAAAAACCCTCCATGAGAAATGCTCCATTCACAGAAGAGAAAACTGGAGCTCAGCGGTATGGCAGAGCCAGGGTTTGGGTGAGCAGCTGCCCTAGCCCCTAGCCATTGGAGCACACTTCCTGGCTAAGCGACCTGGGCTACCTGTGACCCCTCCCTGCCCTTCCTCACTGGAGGCTGAAGCCCCAGGTCGTGGTGCCTGGGGAAGACCACTCAAGAGTGCCATTTGACACTCCCTCATTCAGGGCCTCCACATCTGCATCTTCCAATGTTCCTGCGAGCCCCTTTTCAGAGATTTGACAGTCAGTGATATCAGCACAGATTCCATAAATATCATTTTCTATAAATAGCCATTTCGTGTAAGACACCTGCTTCAGAATGACAACTACCTTGCTGAGAAAAGCAAGTTTCAGGGTTATGTTTTATTCCCAGTCTCCAATTACAGCTCAGGTGTTTTTTTTGTTTTGTTTTGTTGTTTTAAATTGGTAGCCCGAAAGAAAATGTGGAAACCAGGACGCTGACCTTAAAGAGTCTGTGAGGTTTTTGCAATGAAAGAAATAAAGTCCATGCAAAAACCAGATTCTTAAAAAGCCGGCACAGATTTTTCAGCTGCTTCAGGGCACATGTAGTGAGCCACCCTGGTTCAATGTCGAGGTCCCCAAACGCTACTTCTTGGTGTAGAGGCCAAGACCCTGGGTTCAAAAATGTTCAGACATGAGGAGGTACCTTCCTGTCTTGAGGCCTGGGTTCCTTCATCTGTGTTGGGGGATCAGTTGCAGCATCTCCTCCGGTTGATGTGAGAATTCACTGGGAACATAGCCATCAGGCACTTAGCATGCAGCCTGGCACATAGCACACAATATATAGGAAGACGTTTCTTTTTTTTTTTTTTTTTGAGACAGAGTCTCGCACTGTTGCCTGGGGCTGGAATGCAATGGTGCGATCTCAGCTCACTACAACCTCCACCTCCCTGGTTCATGCGATTCTCCTGCCTCAGCTTCCTGAGTAGCTGGGATTACAGGCGCACACCACTGCATCTGGCTAATTGTTTTTATTTTTAGTAGAGATGGGGTTTCACTATGTTGGCCAGACTGGTCTCGAACTCCTGACCTCATAATCTGAATGCCTCGGCCTCCCAAAGTGCTGGGATGACAGGCGCGAGCTGCTGTGCCCAGCCAGGAAGACATTTCTATTATTAGTTTTACACAATGTGGTTACTATATAACATATATGATATGGAATATGGTTACTGTTACTAATATATGTTATAATTATATAATTTTTTTTTTGGATGGAGGTTTGCTTTTGTTGCCCAGGCTGGAGTGCAATGGCGCGATCTTGGCTCACTGCAACGTCTGCCTCCTGGGTTCAAGCGATTCTCCCGCCTCAGCCTCCCAAGTAGCTGAGATTACAGATGTGTGCCACCACACCTGGCTAATTTTTGTATTTTTAGTAGAGACAGGGTTTTACCATGTTGGTCAGGCTGGTCTCGAACTCCTGACTTCAAGTGATCCACCCACCTCAGCCTCCCAAAGTGCTGGGATTACAGGTGTGAGCCACTGCACCTGGGTGACAGAGTGAGAATCTGTTTCAAAGAAAAAAACAGAGTGAGAATCTGTTTAAAAAAAAAAAGGAAAAAAAAGGTCTTCCTTCCCCTCTGGACAATCCTGTCTTCTTTGCAGGCTCCTTTCCCCATAAATGCTGGTGTTCCCTGAAGCTCTGCCCCAGACCTTCTTCTTCCACCTAAGCATCCTCCATGGGCCAACTCACACACCCTCGTGGCCTAATCACAACCGAGAGCCCTGTGGCTCTCAGAACCATATCTCCAAGCCAGGCTCTGTCCTGAGTCTCAGACCCGTCTGGCTGCTGGACGTCTCACTGCCATGTCCTACCAGCAGCTCAAATGCAGCGACCCCAAGCATGTTGCTGCACCGCCACCCTATCAACCTCCCACCTGGATGCTCAGCCCAAAACCTGGAGCTTTCTGTGATTCTCTTTTTTTAGTTCAAAAATATAATTTTGGGGCTAGTATTTTGCTGAGCTTAAAAAATATATAAGACTTTGGCCAGGCGTCGTGGCTCACCCCTGTAATCCCAACATTTTGGGAGGCTGAGGCGGGTGGATCACTTGAGGTCAGGAGTTTGAGACTAGCCTGGCCAACATGGCAAAACCCAGTTTCTACTAAAAGCACAAAAATTGGCTGGGCCTGGTGGCTTACACCTATAATCCCAGGACCTTGGGAGGCCAAGGCAGGCGAATCACCAGAGGTCGGGAGTTCGTGACCAGCCTGGCCAAGATGGCAAAACCCCGTCTCTACTAAAAATACAAAAATTAGCCGGGCATGGTGGTGTGCACCTGTAATCCCAGCCACTAGGGAAGGTGAGGCGGGAGAATCGCTTGAACCGGGGAGGTAGAGGTTTCAGTGAGCCAAGATGGCGCCACTGTACTCCAGTCTGGGCGACAGAGTGAGACTCTGTCTGAATAAATAAATAAATAATAAAACATAAATAATAAAAATACAAAAATTAACTGGGTGTGGTGTTGCACACCTGTAATCCCAGCTACTTGGAAGGCAGGAGAATCGCTTGAGCCCAGGATCAGAGACTGTACTGAGCTGAGATCACGCCACTGCACTCTGTCTCAAATATATATATATATATGTATGTATGTATGCGTATATAAATGCCTTATATATATATATGACTTTTAAGTGTACAATTCAGTGATTTTTAGTGCAACCAAATTCACAAAGTTGTGCAGCCATCATCACTATTGAATTTGAAAACATTTTCATCAACCCCTAAAGGAAACCCCACACTCACTAGCAGCCACTCCCCATTCTTCCTCCCCCTGCCCCTGCAGCCACCAATCGGCATTCTGTCTCTATAGATTTGCTTATTCTGGACTTTTCATATAAATGGAATCATAGGATGTGTGGTCTTTCGTGACTGGCTTCTTTGACTTAGCATAATGTTTTTGAGGTTCGTACATGTCGTAGAATGAATCAATACTTAACTCCTTTGTATGGCTGAATAATATCCTATTATACAGATAAACCACTTTTGTCTATCCATTCATCAGCTGACAGATATTTAGGTTTCCACTTTCTGGCCATTATGAATAATGCTGCTATGAACATGCACATATAAGCTTTCATGCGGACATACGTTTTCCTTTCTCTTGGGTATATTCCTGGGAGTGGAATTCTTGGGCCACATAATAACTCTATGTTTCATATTTTGAGAAACTGGCAAATTGTTTTCCAAAGCAGTTGCACCATTTTCCATTTCCAAAAGCACTGTGTGAGAGTTCCAGCGTCTTCACATCCTCACCAATACTGGTTATTGTCTGTCTGTCTTCTGGTGTGAAGTGGTATCTCTTGTGCTTTTTTTTTGAGATGGAGTCTTGCTCTGCTGCCCAGGCTGGAGTGCAGTGGCTCACTACAATGTCTGCCTTCTGGGTTCCAGTGATTCTCCTGCCTCAGCCTCCCAAGTAGCTGGGATTACAGGCACCCACCACCACACATGGCTAATTTTTTTTATTTTAGTAGAGACGAGGTTTCTCTTTGTTGGTCATGCTGGTCTGGAACTCCTGACCTCAAGTGATCCACCCGCCTTGGCCTCCCAAAGTGCTGGGATTACAGGCGTGAGCCACTGCTCTCGGCCTCCTTGTGCTTTTGATTTGCATTTCCCTAATGACCAATGACACTGAACATCTTTCCATGTGCTTAGTGGCCATTTGTAAAACTTCTTTGGAGAAATCTCTCTTCAAATTCTTTGTCTATTTTTAAATTGGGCTACTTGCCTTTTTATTGTTGAGTTGTAAAAGGTTTTTGTTTTTAGTATTCTGGATACTAGGCCCTTATCAGATATGATTTTGCCTGTACTTTCTTCTTTTCTGTGTATTGTCTTTTCACTTTCTTAATGGTGCCCTTTGAATCACAAAAAGTTTTAGTTTTGGCTGGGCGCAGTGGTTCATGTCTGTAATCCCAGGACTTTGGGAGGCCGAGGTGGGTGGATCACCTGAGGTCAGGAGTTCCAGACCAGCCTGACCAACATGGTGAAACCCCGTCTCTACTAAAAATACAAAAACTTAGTTGGGCGTGGTGGCAGGCTCCTGTAATCCCAGCTACTCGGGAGGATGAGGTGAGAGAATCTCTTGAACCTGGGAGGCAGAAGTTGCAGTGAGCCGAGAGCAAGCCATTGCACTCTAGCCTGGGTGGCAAGAACAAAAAACTCCATCGCAAAAAAAAAAAAAAAAGAAAAGAAAAAAGAAAAAAAATTTAGTTTTGAAGAAGTCCAATTTATCCAGTTTTTTTGTCACTCCTGCTTTTTGTGCCACAGCTAAGAAATCTTTGCTTAATCTAATATGACAAAGATTTACGCCTATCTTTTCATCTAAGGGTAACTCTTACGTTTACGTCTGTGATCCACTTTCAGTTAATTTTTGTATATGGTGTGAGGTAAGGGTCCAACTCCATTCTTTTGCATGTGCTATCAAGTTGTCTCATCACTGTTTATTGAAAGACTATTCTTTTTCCATTGAACTGTCTTGGTACCCTTGTCAAAAATCAATTGACCAGGCCGGGCACGGTGGCTCATGCTTATAATCCCAGCACTTTGGCAGGCCAAGATGGGTGCATCACCAGAGGTCAGGAGTTTGAGACCAGCCTGGCCAACATGGTGAAACCCCGTCTCTACTAAAAATGCAAAAATTAGCGGGACACAGTGGCGGCTACTCAGGAGGCAGAGGCACGAGAATTGCTTGAACCCAAGGGGAGGAGGCTGCAGTGAGCTGAGATTGTACTGCTTCACTCCAAGCTGGGAGAAAGAGTGAGACTTTCTCAAAAAAAAAAAAAAATTGGCCATAAATGTAAGAGTGTATTTCTGGACTCTCAGTTCTATTCCATTGATTTCTATGCCTGTGCTTTTGTCCATACCACCTTCCTTGGCTCTCCACTCCCTGTCGCTCTGTATCCTTCCATTCAACAACAAGTTGTGTGTCTGTCTGGGACTGGTGCTGTGCCGGGAACTGGAATTCAATGATGAGCAAGATGAACATTATTCCTGCCCTCATAGACCTGATGTTCTAGGAGTGGATAGACAATATTCGAGTAAAGGGATAAATGAAAAAGGTAATTTCAGATAGTGATTAGTGAGTACTACGGAAAACAAAAAATTGTTATGTGATAGTGGCTGGAGGAGGGTTACAGAGGGGGACTTTTTAACTTTGGGATGCTGGGGAAAGCCCCTCTGAGGGAGGGGGTAACATTTGAGGTCAGAATGAGAAGTTAGCCATTCAGATTTTGGGATGGGGTGTGCCAGGCAGAGGGGTAGAATTTGCTTGAAGATGAAACTGATACACAAAGGAGGGCAAAGTAGAGACATACAGAGCTACAGAGCCAGGATTAAACCATGCCTGAATTCCACCTTCATCTGGACTCTTGTCAGCAGGTCTTTACTTTTTTTTTTCCATTCTTCAAGCCCATTTGAATTGAGTTTTCTGTTGCTGACAACCAACAGTGTCCACACTGAAGTAAATGCTTGTCACCCATAATAGACTTTAAGCCCTGAGAGGACGGGGAGATATTAGTCTAGTTCACATTTGCATACAAATAGCTCTTGTGTGCATTTTTATCACCAAAATGTAGGAATAAGAGATTTCACAGAGACATCCAGATTTTTTGCTTTGCTGAAACAACCGGAAGCTTGGCATTGTGCATAGCAACTATGGCGGAGCTGAGAACCAGTGACCCTCTTTGGATGAGGAAGCTGCTCTGAACATGACACTTTCACCTGGAGGAAGACAGAACAGAGAGGACCACCATTTCCAGAACAAATTTTCTTACATGGTCTGTGCTTGATTCATTTACATTCCATGCCTGCCCCCTACAGGCAAGTAAGTTTGTGACTGCCCCCCACCCCCGGACACGAAATAGGCTCAGTGCCAGGAAAGAATGAATGAAAGGATGGATTAATTTGTAGCACTTCCCAATTCCTTTTTTTTTTTTTTTTTTTTGAGACAGGGTCTTGCTCTGTCGCCCAGGCTGGAGTGCAGTGGCCTGATCATAGCTCACTGAAGCCTTGATCTTTTTTGGTTCAAGCAATTTTCCCGCCTCAGCCTCTCACGAGTTGGGATTACAGGCACCTGCCACCATTCCTGACTAGCTTCTATTTTTATTTTTATTTTTATTTAGAGACAGGGTTTTGCCATGTTGACCAGCCTGGTCTCCAACTTTTGGGCTGAAGCAACCCTTCTGCTTCGGCCTCCCCAGTTGTTGGGATTACTGCGCCTGGCCTACTTCCCCAGTTCTTAACAGTGCCTAGCACATAGTTAAGTGCCAAATACTTTGATTTCTCTTAAAGAAACATGAATTGAATTAGATTGTTTTATATCACATGGATTGCAATTTAAACAAATATTTACACAGAATATTTAATTCTGATATGAGGTTTATTTTTCTCCTTCAGCTGGGCAAATGGACAGCAAGGTGCTCAAAATCAGGGTTCTCTTTCAAACCAATCCCTTACACTTTCGGTCCGGTAGAGGGCGATCGCAACAATGACTAGAAAGAGAACAGCGAAGAAAGGAGGACTGAAGTGGGGCTTCCCAGTTCCCAACACATTCATAGGATTGCTCCAGGAACGCTGAACCATGGAGACTGAGGATCGAATTCAGTATGGCAGCCACGTTTCTGGGTGGTAGTTTAGCCTTCTGAACAGATAATACATTCACGTGGTCGAGAACTAAACTAAATTAAGAAGGTATATAGTAACACCCACCACCCCCCACCCCAATCCCTAACCCTTTTTGCCTGACTTTCTGCTTCACCTCCACCACAGGTACTGTTAGTTTTCTCTTGTGTTCTCTACCAGAAGTTTTAATGCCAATATAAACAAATGCAGGCTGGGCGTGGTGGCTCACGCCTGTAATCCCAGCACTTTGAGAGGCCAAGGTGGGCGGATCACTTGAAGTAAGGAGTTCAAGACCAGCCTGACCAACGTGGTGAAACTCTGTCTCTATTAAAAATACAAAAATTAGCCAGGCGTGGTGTCGTGCACTGTAGTCCCAGTTACTCAGGAGGCTGAAGCAGGAGAATCACTTGAACCCGGGAGGCAGAGGTTGCAGTGAGCCGAGATCGCGCCACTGCACTCCAGCCTGAGTGACAGAGCGAGACTCCCTCTGAAAAAAACAAAACAAAACAAATACAATATTAACACCCCACCCCATTTTACCCAAAAGGTAGTATTGTTCTGAACACACTATTCAGTAGCTAGCTTTGCGTATTCATGATCTATCTTGTAGAATGTTCCATACCAGCATCTAGAGAGGGTCCTCATCCTTTCTTTCTTTTACAGCTTCATAGACGTGCATGGTTCACCAGCGTCATTACCTATTCATCTAGCCCCTCACTGATGGGGACTCAGGTTAGCCCTCACCTTCTGCTTTAAAAATAAAGCTCAATGAATAACCCTGGATATATTTTGCACACATACAAGTGTATCTGTTATCTATAGCAGTGACTTTCAGCCCCAGCCGAACGTAAGCATCACCCAGGGGGCTTTACAAAAATCCCCATACGCGTAGCACACACCTCTAATCCCAGCACTTTGGAAGGCCGAGGCGGGCAGATCACTTGAGCTCAGGAGTTCCAGACCAGCCTGGGCAACATGGCAAAAACCTGTCTCTACAAAAAAATACAAAAATTAGCCAGGCGTCGTGGCAGGTGCCTGTAGTCTAAGCTACTTGAGTGGCTGAGGTGGGAGGATCGCTGGAGCCTGGGAGGTCAAGGCTGCAGTGTGGTGAGATTGCACCACTGTACTCCAGCCTGGGTAACAGAGTTTTTTGAGGCAGGCAAGACCCTGCCTTAAAAAAGAAAAAAAAAAAAAAAAGGCTGAGTGCGGTGTCTCACGCCTGTAATCTCAGCACTTTGGGAGGCCGAGGCGGGCAGATCACGAGGTCAGGAGTTCAAGACCAGCCTGCCAACCCCATCTCTACTAAAAATACAAACATTAGCCAGGCGTGGTGGTACGCACCTGTAACCCCAGCTACTCGGGAGGCAGAGGTTGCAGTAAGCCGAGATCACGCCGTTGCACTCCAGCCTGGGCAACAGAGTGAGATTCCTTCTCAAAAAAAAAAAAAATCTCCATACCCAGGGCATATCTCAGACCAATTATATCAGGATGTCTGGGTGTGGGATCAGGGGACCCTGGTGATTCCCATGTCCAGCCAGGGCTAGGCACCACTGACCCTATAGGGTAAATGGATTGATCAAGGGCACACAGACTTGTAAATTTGCTAGACATTGCCAACTGGCCTCTACGGCGGCTCCATGGGGGTTGTGTCAATTCACACTCCCACCAGCAATGTACAAGAGGGCCTGGGTCTTCACAGCCTCCCCAGCAAAGTAGGCTTGTCAAAGTTTTTTATTTTTGCCAAACTGCTAGTTTATTTATTTATTTTTTAAAGGTATCTCAATTTTGCTTTAATTTGCATTTCTCTTACTAGGAGTTGAGGTTGAGCATCTTTTTGCATGTTTAAGATCATTTAATCTGTCTGGTCATATTCTGTGCCCATTGTTCTTTTCATTTTCTTTTTTTTAAGTTTGACTTATCTATATTTTAGCAAGACTAGTTCTTTACTTGAGTTGCAAACACTTTTTACTGCTTTGTCTTTTTATGTTTACACTTTGCATGAGGTGGTATGGTATTTTTTTTTTTTTCCTGGATCACTTTTTATGTGTTTGAATGTATTCATCTTTTCAATGGCTTTTGGATTTGGATTTGGGTAACATGGTTTATGGTTAGAAGGAAGCTCCCCATATTTTCTTCTGGCACTTTTGTGATTTCCTTTTTTTGAGACAGAGTCTCGCTTTATCGCTCAGGCTTGAGTGCAATGGTGCAATCTCAGCTCACTGCAACCTCCGCCCCCTGCCCCGGGTTCAAGCCATTCTCCTGCCTCAGCCTCCCAAGTAGCTGGGATTACAGTCGTCTGCCACCACGCCTGGCTAATTTTTGTATTTTTAGTAGAGATGGGCTTTCGCCATGTTATCCAGGCTGGTCTCGAACTCCTGAGCTTATGAGATCCTCCCACTTCAGCCTCCCAAAATGCTGGGATTACAGGCATGATCCACTGCGACTGGTCTGATTTCCTTTATTTGTGTTTAAATTTTTGATCCTTTTGGAATTTTCCCTGATCAAAGGATCCACCTTTGTTCTTCTTTCTAATGGCCAATTGTCCCATTACCCTTGTCAAGGAGTTAGGTAGGAACCGCTTTGTGGGGTATGAAATGCGAATTTCTTTTTGTCTTATTTATAACAGCATCTGCCTCTACTCTTCTGAAACTGTGTTCCTGTCCACCCATCCATTCAACTACCCATTGATTGACTGATTGATTCATTCATTCAATTTCTCGTTTTTGTTTTTTTGCTTGTTGAGAATTCTAATATTAATTGGACATTGTCCCTGACCTTTTGGGCTTCTATTTAGGATTTGTTTTTATCACTTATAACCAAAAATGATGACATTTTATCGAATGTCTAGTATATTTGTTCCAAGTATCATTTCAATTACACTTAAAACAAAGCAGTGATGTCAGTTATACTATTTTTCCCATTTGAGGAGTCATTTAAAAGAGGTTTTGAGACTTTCCAATGGCCCCCAGTTGGAAAGTGGCAGTACTGGATGCAATTCAAGAGCCCAGTCTTCAGGATCCTGCCTTTTTACCTACCTGGACGCTGTAACTGGTCTCTGTGGAATGGCTGGACGAGGGAATGAATGAATGAGTCAGTGAAGGAATGAGGAAGACAGAATGAGTCAGCTCTTGCTTTCAGAGGAGCCCAAAGGGAGAGGTTAAGATAGGAATGCAAATGACCAGAATCCAGAGTAAACGCGAGTCCACCAGCGTTTTGGAAGCAGTCCACTTTCTACCCCCTCCTATTTAAAATGCTTCATTCTTTCCAATTCCTCCCCACCTAGAATCCATGGAACCAAACGCTGGGGTAGGGACAGTGGCCAGCCTGTCTCCTTGGGTTTGATGCATTACATCATCCACGTGGAGGTCCCCTGTGGAGCTCTGCAGCCCTGCAGCCTCAGGGGCAGGGGGGTGGGGAGAATGAGGAAGGGGGAGAGGGGGAATAGGAGGAGGGAGTAGGGGACAGGGAGGGAGGAGATGCCAGGAGGGTAAGTGGAGAAGAGGGAGGCGAAGCGGGGGAGGGGGGGGGGGGCAGCAGGGGAGGGGGTCAAGGAGGAGGAAAGAAGAGAGCTTGGGGAGAAGGAAATAGGGAGGATGGAGAAGTTTTGGGCTGGGATAGGCAAGAAGAGGGAGGAGGAGAAAGGAAGAAGAATAAAGGGGGAAGGGAGAAAGAGGGGGAGGGAAGGGAGGGGGAAGAGGTCAGGGAAGTGGGGGAAGCAAGGAGTGGGGGAAGAAGAGGAAGGAGGAGGGAGAGGAGGAAGACGGGGTGGGAAAGGGGGTTGGGGTAGTGGGAGTTTCCAGGGAGGGGTCGGGAGGGGAGGAGGGGAAGTGAGAAGGAGAAGGCGAGAGAAGAGGGATATTGGGGGAGAAGAGAGCGGGAGGGAGGAGGGATAGTGAGAGGGAGGAGGCAAAGCCCCTACTCCAGCCCCCACCGCGGAGTTGCGCAAGCCTTCCGGTCTGGGATTGGCCGCCAGAGAATCAAGACGCTCCGCCCCCGCAGCCCGACGGCCAATGAAGAGGCGGGCCGCGGCCTGGGCGGCCAATGGGCGCGGGGGGGCGGGGCGGGCCACGTCCTGGGGTCCCCGCGCGCTCTCCGTCCGCAGTGGAAGCCGCCGCCGCGCTCGGAGCTCGCAGGCGCCGCGTCGCCGTCGCCACCGCCGCCAGCCCGTGCGCCCTCGGCGCGTACCCGCCGCGCTCCCATCCCCGCCGCCGGCCAGGGGCGCGCTCGGCCGCCCCGGACAGTGTCCCGCTGCGGCTCCGCGGCGATGGCCACCAAGATCGACAAAGAGGCTTGCCGGGCGGCGTACAACCTGGTGCGCGACGACGGCTCGGCCGTCATCTGGTAGGAACTTTTCATTCCTCTCCACGCCCCGCTCCCCGGGCTCGCGCGGGGCCTCGTGCACCGAGCCGGCCTCCAGGCGGGACGGATTCGGGGCCTCCCGCGCTGTCTTCCTCGCCTTATTCCGGGACGGCGTGCCAGGCCCCCGCGGGCTTCTCCGTGGCCAGCGCGTCTGTTAGATTGTCCTCTGCAAGCGCCGCGTCGCGCGGCCACCAGCGCTGATGTGTGTGTGTGTTTTTTTCTTCTCCCAACCCAAAGGGTGACTTTTAAATATGACGGCTCCACCATCGTCCCCGGCGAGCAGGGAGCGGAGTACCAGCACTTCATCCAGCAGTGCACAGGTAGGGAGGCGCGCCTGCTGGGCGGATGCGCGGTCTTTGGGAGGTTGTCTGCACCCGGGGAGCCCCGGCCAGAGCGAACCCGGGAGGAACTGGTGGCCACATGGGGTGCCCCTGGCGCATGGCTTGGAGGAACCCGATGTGAGCGTTTTAAGGCCTCATAAAACCTTCTCCCCTCTGGACATCCGAAGCAACAGAAGTGACCCACCTGCCTCCGCCATCCTACAATGCCTTCTCCAGGCGGGGCAGCTCTTTTGCCCCCTGCGGTTCACTGGTTTTCCAAGGTCAACTCCTGTGTTTCCAAACTCCAGTGTCCAGCTCTTCCCACTGTCCCCTTTGATCAGTCACTGAGCCCAAATACGAACAGGCTAGGGGGCTGCTTGGAAGGGAAAGAAACTCAGCCGCGCCCTCCTTTCTCCCGCTATCATTGTCTGCCCGTGTGCTGATTTTATGTGATTTTTAATTTGACGAGCAGAATCAGATGCAAAAGAGTACACACCATATGATTCCATTTATAAATCCTAGACAAGGCGAAACTAATCTATGGTGTGAATGTCAGAATCGAGATTAGCTTTTGGGGCTAGGTAGCCACTGATGGGGAGGGGCACACCACCCGGACTGCTGGGAGCTGAAAATGTCTCTGTAGACATTTGTTGATCTGGGAGGGAGTTATGCAGGTGTGTACCCGGGTGAAAAATCATCAGACTGTGTACTTAAGATTTGTGTGCCTTAGGCACTTCCCTGTGGCGTGTGAACCATGAAAAGAAAGACCACGTGGCAGGCATCGCCATAAACCCCTCAGTAGTGGCAGAGGCTCTGTGATGTTGGTAATGGGACCTTTTAAAGAGATTGGAGAATGCGACTCCCTCCCATCTCTGGTCTTTAGTTGGAAGCAAGCTTTCGGACAAAGGCAGCACAGCCCGGAGGTTAGGGCGTGGACCCTGAGCCAGACGGTGTGGGTTACTTATTTATTTATTTATTTATTTATTTATTTATTTATTTTTGAGACAGAATCTTGCTCTTTTGCCCAGGCTGGAGTGCAGTGGTACAATCTCAGCTAACTGCAACCTCCGTCTCCCGGGTTCAAGAGATTCTCCTGCCTCAGCCTCCTGAGTAGCTGGGATTACAGGCGCCCACCACCACGCCTGGTTAATTTTTTGTAATTTTAGTAGAGATGGGGGTTTCACCATTTTGGCCAGGCTGGTCTCTAACTTCTGACCTTAGGTGATCTGCCCACCTTGGCCTCTCAAAGTGCTGGGATTACAGGCGTGAGCCACTGCGCCCGGCCGACGGTGTGGGTTCGAATCCCTGAACGGCTGCTTCCTGGCTGTGTGGTTTGGAACGAGTTCCTTAATCTCTGGGGGTCTTGGTTTCCTCACCTGCACTCTCACAGTGCTGTTGCGAGGATAAGTGAGTCAGTATGTACAAGATGCTCAGAACAGT
Source organism: Gorilla gorilla gorilla (assembly GCF_029281585.2). Lineage (NCBI taxonomy): Eukaryota > Metazoa > Chordata > Mammalia > Primates > Hominidae > Gorilla > Gorilla gorilla. The sequence continues at coordinate 115,122,698 of NC_073242.2, read as the reverse complement.
GCCTGTACAAGCTACATGATTGTTTGCAAAATAAATAAAAAGTACAAAATTGTGCCAGGGATCATGTGGGTGTTTCTTTCCTTAACTGCTTCCATAATCAAATTATATTTTGCATTTAGTTCAATTCAAAGGATATTTGTGGTGTGACTACTAGAGGATGGGTGATACTAAGAACCCGCGTGCGCACACACACACACACACACACACACACACAAAACTAAAATTACTCCTTGAGGGCTGCCTGTAGACATTCATTCATTGCTTTTCTAAACAGTTGGCCTAAAATCGCAGCATAAAGCACTGCAACGATGTGGAGAGTTGGCAGGGCAGGATTTGAACCCAGGCCTCCGTCCCTCCGCCTCTGTAGTTGAATGCTTTTGCAAGTGGAATAAGTGCAAACTCTTAACTTTCTCCCCTCCGGTCCGTGAACAGCCAGGAGATTCAGCAGTATTTCTGCTTTGCCGGCTCTGAGGCTATGCTTTACAGACCAGCTTCCCTCCCTAAATTCAGCTTCTTTCCTCCCGCTGGTCACCCATCCCTCCCTTCCCCCATCAAACCATGTTCTGCCTCTGAAGCTACTGTTCTCTCCAGCAAGTAGAAGGGGATGAGGAAAAGAGCATCCATCCCATCAGGAGACTCCTGGCAGATGCTCCCAGGCCTCGGCCCACTCTGGTGTAGTGGGAGAACACTTCCCTCCTCCCACAGGCTTGTGGTTTTCTGCTCAGACCCACCCCCTGCCCCCCAGGGACGGGAGTGGGGAGTGGCGCGTGTCTGGCAAGGAAGCTAAAAATGCTTCCCTGCTGTGTGTGGATCCTCATGAATGGGCCATGGGAGCTTCAGCTGCAGTGCTTTCTTTCCCTAGCCATCTGTTGGACAAATGCATAGGAGAATTATGGTTGCCGTGTCTGCTCTTGTTCCTCTCGGAAAAGCTTGTTCCTTCCTGTCGTCGTGTCCTCTTAACCCAGGGACAATGGACTCAACACTGGCACTGGCTGGATAGTAGTCACCACGCTCGATGTGCCTTATCTTGGTCATACCTCAGAACAGCCTGGTGTGGCAGGTACTAAGGTTACTCCTATTCTACAGATGAGGAAACTGAGGCCCAGAGAGGTTAATAGGCTTCCTGCATTCACCCAGCTAGAAAGTGGCAGAGTTGGGACTTGAACCCAGGCAGGCTGGCTCGGGGCATGTGCTCTTGGCTTCTGAGGAGGTTGTTTAGATTCTCACCTCTCGTGGGATTGCTTGCAGGTTGCAAATGACATGGTTGCCCACTTGTGACTCAGAGAGGGCTCTTTTGTGGCCCCAGTTCCCTGCCAGGTATCCTGACAGGCCTGAGAAGAAAGCTTCCACTCTGGTTCGGGCTTCCTGCTTCCAAACTTCTCACAAGGTGGCCAGCAGACTTGGAAGGCCAGAAACAGCACCCAGTTTCTTCCTTATAAACTCAGGATGTGGGCCTTCCTGGGGTCCTGCTCTTCTCCCAACCCTCCCCGCTCTGGCACTCAGGCATTCTCTCTGAAACACCCCCTTCCCTGGCCCTCCCACCTCAGGCTACTGTCCCTTCTCCCCTTCCTCCCCCACGGCTTTCCAGAATGGGATCTCTCCACCCAGCCTCCCCTCCTCATCTCTCCCCAGCCTCCTGGCCTGGCCTTTACTCCCTCGGAGCTGTTTTCCAGAGGGCCACGGGGTGTCTGTGCTGCCAGGCCAGTTCCCTCCCACCCCCGCACTCATCCTCCCAATCTTGCTGCCTGCTCTGGGTCTGCGCTGCTTCTTCCCGAGCTTGCCTGGCTCCCGGCCTTCCTCGCTGCCTGCCCCTCCACTACCTCTGCTCTTGCTTCTTGCTCCATAGCTCAGTTCGCCTGGGATGGTCAGAGACCTTGCGAGGGCGGTGAGAAATCCCAGTGCAGATTAATGTAAGCAGAAAATCCACTGTGGCCTCTAGGTTGGAAACTCCAGGGGAAGTTCTAGCAGCAGCAAAGATTGCCCGAACTCCAAACAGCCTCTCCTCCTCCTCCTAGCTCTGTCTTCATCCTTCACCTCCATTCTTGCACGGAGTGGGGAGGTTTAGCCCCTGGGCAGAGCCATCTTGGTGGAAAGATGGAGCAAGCCTCTTTGCCAGTGATTTTGGGGGTCCCTGGACTGTCTTTGGCCCTGAGGTCATGTGCCCATCCCTAGACCAATCATGGAGACTCGGCGTGGCCAGGCCCGGATCACATGTCCACCTCTGGAGTGGGTGGGGGGCGGGGCAGCCCCACTCAAACCAGGAGACTGACTTGAGGAGGTGGCTTCCTAGGGAAGAATGGCATGCCACTTTCACAAAACTGTCCATTTGCCCCTTAACATCTCTGCTTTCCTCTTTATAGCAACAGTCTATTTGCCCTTAATCTTCCTTGTCTGGTATCCACTCTGTCCTCCCTTGCTGGGGTAATTCTTTCTACAGTACATTTCTAATCAAGTCACTCCTCTGCTCATTAACCTTCTATGGCTCCCTTCTGCCCCATTGGATTACACTCATGCTGTCTGCTTGGCTTTCTAGTCGGTTTGTCCCCACCCATATCTCCTCTCTAGTAGCTCCGGACAGCCTCCCTCACACACCTGCAGCCCAACACTGTAACATTTCCCGTCTTAGTGCTTTTGATTTTGGAGGTTTCTACCATGCGGTATTCCTCTTCCCCATCTCAACTCATTTAGGACTCAGCCACCCACCTAGCTTAGTGTGATTCCTTCTTCATTTCAACTCTGAGTACACTTTGGAATCAGAAACACTCTAGTCCGGGCGCCGTGGCTCATGCCTGTAATCCCAGCACTTTGGGAGGCTAAGGCAGGTGGATCACTTGAGGTCAGGAGTTCAAGACCAGCCTGGCCAACATAGTGAAACCCTGTCTCTACTAAAAATACAAAAATTAGCCAGGCATGGTGGCCGGCGCCTATAATCCCAGCTACTCAGAGACTGAGGCGGGAGAATCACTTGAACCCAGGAGGCAGAGGTTGCAATGAGCCGAGATCGCGCTGTTGCACACTAGCCTGGGCAGCAGAGTGAGACTCTATTTCAAAAAAAAAAAAAAAAAAAGAAAGAAAGAGACATTCTAGATTGACATCTCTGCTCTGCTTCTCACTCATTGTGTGTGTGGCCTTGGGCAAGTGCCTCCCTCCCTCTGTGCCTCAGTTTTTAGGTCTGTAAAATGGGGATCCTGACATGCCTACCTCTGAGGGTGACTGGGAGGGTTCACTGAAGTAATGCACCTAAAATGAGAGCACAGGCCACGGTGTGTGTTGGCTACCCCTACCACTGCTTTTCTTTTTTTTGAGACAAAGTTTTTCTCTGTCGCCCAGGCTGGAGTGCAGCCTCTGCCTCCCGGGGTCAAGAGATTCTCCGGCCTCAGCCTCCCAAGTAGCTGGGACTACAGGCATGTGCCACCACACCCGGCAAATTTTTGTATTTTTAGTAGAGACGGGGTTTCACCATGTTGGCCAGGCTGGTCTCGAACTCCTGACCTCAAGTGATCCACCCGCCTCAGCCTCCCAAAATGCTGGGATTACAGGCGTGAGCCACCATGCCCGGCCTCAAATAATTATTTTTACTCTGATAGCACTCGTGGAGGCATTATGCTTTCCACTCGGAAGCTTTCAGTACACGTCCCCGCTCAGCACAAAGTAGGCACCTGGCCCAGGCTGGTATGCAATAGGCATTTGGCCTCATGTGGACACGCATTAGACCCTTGGCCCGGGTCTGCATGAAGGAGCATGGTGAGAGGTGCTTAGCTCAGTAGTTCAAGGTTTGGGTTTTGTCTGATTGCCTGGGTTCAAATACCTGCCATTCATGTGCTCTGGAGCAGGTGAATTACCCATCTGGTAACCTGCTACAGTGTGGTCATTAGGAGGATTAAGGAAGCAAGTCCTTATGCTGCTTGGGACATAGTGAGCGCTCCATAAATGTCAGTTACTGCGATTGCCATTTTTGTTTTTGGAATTTAAGTGATGTGGAAGTAGCGTTCAAGAGCACCAAGAAGATGGAAGGGGGAGAGATGATGGGAAGGAAATGGGTGCTGAGCTGGGCTGGAGGGTCACAGGTTCACCTGACAGAGCCACTGGGAGCCTGGAGCAATCAGGGCTCAGCTGGCAGAGGTGGAGGGAAAGGGGCCATTTACCAGACCGGTCGTATGATCTACCTGGCCACAGCAGAAAGGGCTTACAGATCATGTATGTGTGGCGAGGCAGTGGCTGGGGCTGTCTGTGAAATCACATTTTGTTTCTGCACCATTCAAATAATGCATATTTTCTGTGGCATACTCATAAAGCAAGACTAAACCAAAAGAAGAGAATACCAAGTAGGTACAGTTCAGATATAGTTTTGCAAACACTCAGGAACTTGTTCCTTCATGTGTTTATTCCTTCATTCTCCTGTTTATTCATTTAATTCATTCGACATATGGGACTGCTACTCTGTGGGGCACGACTATAGGCACTGAGGATAAATATAGAAGCAGAAAAGGCACCTGTCCTCGTGGAGCTGACATTTTATTGTCATCTCCCAGGACAGACCACTGGTCTCATTTTTATCTATATTCTTGAAATAGTTTTCTGTATGTAATTCTACTACAAAAGGGGATCATAGATATTTTAGAGCCACCTCCCATAACAACTGTAATTCCAAAGTTTCTTCCCTATCTTCCCCTCTTCTTCTGCAATACCAGTTTAAAAATGGCTACGTAGTTTCTCTCATACAAATGTGACATTGTTAAAGCAATCCTCTATCCATGGACCTCAAATTATGTGTTGCAAGCAGTTTTATTTTAGAAGGAATCCAGGCATCTGGGAATGAGTCCAGTTTTCTGTTGGTGCAGATTTTAGAGCTGATTGGTTAAGAGCATCAGTGGTGAGGCTGGGGCGTCTTGCTTTGAACGATAGCCTTGCTGTGCTGTGTGACCTTGGGCAGATCTCCCAGGGTCTCTGTTTTCTCGTCTGTAAAGGTGGGGATAATGATTGCATGTAGGTTGCTGTAAGGATAAACTGACATGTTCCATATACAGCTTGTAGAGTACTGCCTGACACAGAGTAAAGCTCAATCAATGTGGTTATTGTTAAAGTAGCACCTTCGGAAGGTGTTACATATCAATGGATAGGTTGAGATAAATTTGAGATGTGGGGTGGTTACCAGAAAAGGCTTCTTCATGAAGGGCAGCATCAGCTTGGTTGGAGGCAGGTGCCCTGTGACATTTGTTGGATGATGATGGTCTGGGTGGAGATGATATTCCCATGAGGCTCTGGTCAGCCAGTAGTGTTTAACCCAAAACACCACAGAGAGAGATGTAGGGATTGATGTTTTTTTTTCTGTCCAGCATTCCCTCCTTTGGGGGAACCTCTCCCTTCCATTTCATAATAATCCTGGTCAACCAATGTAGTTCCTGTGAGAGTGCACATAACCCAGACCTGTCCAATCAGAGCAAGCCACTCTTCTGCTAACTGATTGGTTCAAGGGCCCTTGTGACTCAAATCTAGCCAATCAGATTCATCCCTGAGACTTTGGACAGAGTTGTTGGTAAAGAGTCTTTTTATCTTTCTCTGGGATTAAAACAAGTAAGAATAATGAGGGCTTGGAGCTCACAGGGCATGTCTACCATTTATAGAGAGTACCTGTCTGAGAATTCAGGAACAGAGCCTGGTGGTGGGAGTGGAGACAGGTGATGTGCCAGAAAACTCTGGGATCCAGCCATGCCTGAAGCTTTCTCTTTAGACGGTTCACTTTCATGAGCCAAGTAATATTTTTTCTCAGGCCAGTGTGAGTGGGTTCTGGATTTAGTTTCCATCTAAAAGAGTCCTGGCCATAGTCTCCAGGTTAGGCAGCTGGACACAGTCTCAGAGGAGAGGAGAATCCAGGCTGGACAAGGAATTTAAAGCCTCTCATGTGAGAACTGACTGAGGAAATTGGGCATATTTAACCTTGTGAGATCAAGAGGAGAGATCCTTGGGAGACACGAGTGTTGTCTTCAGATATCTGAGGGGCTGTCATGTGGAAAGTGTGGACTTCTTGTGTTCCTACCGCCACACCAACCCTATGTGGTAAGTGGGACCACGCAGTAGGCATTCAGGGATAGTGTGTTAGTCTCTTCTCACGCTGCTATGAAGAAATACCCGTGACTGGGTAATTTATAAAGAAAAGAGGTTTAATTGGCTCACAGTTTTGCATGGCTGGGGAGGCCTCAGGAAACTTACAATCATGGCACAAGGGGAAGCAAACACATCCTTCTTTACGTGGCAGCAGGAGACAGACTGAGAGCGAAGTGAAGGAGGAAGCCCCTTATAAAACCATCAGTTTTGTGAGAACTCACTATCACCAGAACAGTATGGGGGAAACTGCCCCCCTGAGTCAATTATCTCCACCCCGTCCTGCCCTTGACACTTATTACAATTCAAGGTGAGATTTGGGTGGGGACCCAGAGCCAAACCATATCAGATAGATTTTGGGTTGACCTGGAGAGGAAGAGGCCCTTAAGGTAGAATGGGCTACCAGAGGAGAAAGTGAGGCCCCCATCACAGGAGGTATGTCAGGAGAGTCCGACTAACCACTTGGCATAGATGTTGAAGAAAGGATTGAAGGAGGCCTTCCTTGCCTCTGCACTCTCCTGTCTCACATCCCCATTTTCTGGCCTGCTATGCCTCCAGGAAGACTGACTGGCCTTAGTGCAGGCCTGGGGGATGCCTCTTGGAGGTGGGATCAGCCCTACCTGGATGACAGAGACTGAGAGTGGCAGAGAGGTGGTTCCTACGGAAAACTGGAGTATAGTTACCAAAAGAAGGGAGCTGGAATGCTAAGGAGTCAAATTCACTTGCTGTCCATGACCTCTGCATATATGGCAATACAACACACAGAGAGTCGGCAGTCTATTTATCGTGCTGTTTTGCACCTGAATATTTTTTCCCTAGCTGCACGTACACACACGGGTTTCAGAAATTTGGGCGAGAAGGGAAGGAGAGAGATTGCTTTCTTTCCTAAGGTCTAAGGGAATGTGACATCAAAAAGAAGCTCCAAATCTGTGACAGGGCTTTGGGCAGTTATAAAGTGCTGAACAGTCTGTCCGTTATGCATGTGACAGACATTTTATTGGGTTCCTACTTTGCTCCAGAAACAATGTTGGGTTTTTAATTTAATTTAATTTTTGAGACAAGGTCGTGCCCTGTCACCCAGGCTGGAGTGCAGTGGCACGATCTTGGCTCACTGCAACCTCTGCCTCCCAGCTCAGGCGATTCTCCTACCTCAGCGTCTCCAATAGCAGGGACTACAGGCGCCTGCTACCACGCCTGGCTCATTTTTGTATCTTTTGTAAAGACAGGGTTTCACTGTGTTGTCCAGGCAGGTCTCGAACTCCTGGGCTCAAGCGATCCACTTGCCTTGGCCTCTCAAAGTGTTGGAATTACAGGCGTGAGCCACCCCACCCGGCGGGGTTTTTGTTTTTAAGTGGTACCCTGAAGGGCTGCCAAAACATTACCTTTGTAATTTTCTGCACTTTCCAGTCTCCCATTGCCTTCTTTGCCCACAGATCTGTTGCTGGGAGGCCCTGAGCCACGCTGCATAGCTTTTTTGTGTGTCCACAGGGGCGTGGGCTTTGTGGTAGCTCTTTCAGTCTACTGCATGGTGATGTTTGTGCTTTCTTTTCTGTTTGTGGCCGTGTCACCACAAACAGAAAATGATGAAGGATGATAGATGTATATCTTCCTGGTAAGTACAGTGTCTCAAGTTCAAAAAAAGCATTCCCTAAACACTAGTTGAATTGGGTTTTTGTCCCTTGAAAATATTCAGAAGTTAATGCAAACTTTTTGAAAGCATCCCTTACAGATGTTATAGGTGTTATAAATACCTCCTTGTCTCCCATCCTTTCATTACCCCATTTCATTCTGGTGCCCACCCACACCCAGAGCATGGAGCTCTATATCTAGGTCTTTGGTAATATTCCCGTTGCCAGATTTAGTGGTCATTTCTTTGTCTCTGATCCACTTTACCTCCCTCCAGCATTTGCCAGTGGCCAGCACCCCCTGAAAAGATAGTCCCCGTCGCTTGTGCTTCTGCTTCTGCATGGCTAGACTTGCCTAGTTCTCCTTTTATGTCTCTCTCCTGTCATTCTCACTTCCTTCTGCCGCTTCTTCTTCTTCCTGCCCGATAAGTCTAGGCGTTTCTTAGGGCTCCACCCTTGATCATGACCTTGTCTTCTCCAGGACATTTCTGGAGCATCTACTATGCCCCAAGCCCTTTGCCAAGTACTGAGTTGAGTCCTTTCCCTGACCCCAGTGAGCTTGCAGTCCAGGCCAGGGGTGGCTTTCTAACCTTCAGGTCAGGTTGCTCCCCTGCCTCCCACTTCCAACACCTTTTCCTCATAAGGTCCAAATGCTCAGACATGACATGGGGTGCCCTTTATGACAGGTGCTGGCCAGCCAACCCCTCCAGTGTGTGTCCCCAACACACACGATGCTGACCTTAGGGATGCCCAAGTCCCAGGCCCTACGTAGGAGCTCTGCGTGTGTTAGTTTATCTAATTTATCTTCTCTCTGAGGGAGTAATGAGCAGAGTGACACCCACAAGTAGAAATTATCCCCACTTCACTGAGGAGGAACCTGACATTTTCCTTGGAGAGCCAGAGTCGCTTGCTGGAGATGCTGCAGTTGGGAAGAACTGCACTTTGAATCCAGATCTGTGTCCGAGGCTCCCAGCTCTTCCCCTGTGCCGCGCTGGCCTGCCTTCCCGCTTCCCTAGGCCTGTGGACTCTCTTCCCTCTGCCTGCACTGTCTTTATCTGTTTCGCCTTCCTGGAGGACTCCTACACACCCGTCAAGGCCCGGTGTGAATGTTCCCTCTGCTCGGATGCCCTCCTTGTCTTCGTGGTGTTGGTGTCCCGTGTGGTGGTCGTGTGCATGTCTGTTTCTTCAACTCCTTGGCGAAGTCCTCCTGGAGAGAGGGACTTTGTCCCTTTGGTGGTGGTATCCTTGGCGGGGAATCCCCATCCTTCATGGTTAGCTGGCTGCCAATCTCTTTCCCCCATGGGTGTGTTGCTCCCTTGAGTGGGCCCAAGTCATGGGCTGAATCCTGGGTCATAGGCTTTTCCCAGCACGTGCTGGCTGTCCACCCCTTTGTCTCTTGCTTATAGAAGAGAACCCATAACGCCTGGGTTCAAATTTCAGCTCTACTTCTTATGGGCTGTAGGCACCTGGGACAGAATCCTACAGTTACTGCTGTGGGCCCCTGGGACAGAATCCCTCAGGGACCCTTAGAGGAACATGGAGGGTGCAGCCCTGGGAGGCGGGGGCACATAGCCACCGACTCTTATCCCCCATTGGTTGAGGGGTCCTTTAGGGGCTTTAGGGTTTCTGCACTCCAGGCTGTGCCTCTGTGAGGTTGAGCAGCTAGACATGGCAGGATGTCATGGTGTACCCAAGTGGCTACGCCCACGACCACTGAAACCAGACATGGCCTTGGAGAAGGTGACAAGGAGTCAAAAAGCATCTCCTTGCAGCATTTAGCAGTGCCTAAGATCATAGCCACATGTGCAGTTATACACCTGTTTATCTTGTGACTTTCCTGGGAGCATCCAAGCCCCGTGGGGCAACCAGGTCAGCTTTGTTCTCTACAGTATTGGCAGCGCTGGGAACAGTACCTGGCAGCCTGCACAGATGTCGTTGAGTAGGCAAATGAGTGACAGTCCATGTAGATGTCTGAGAGCTAAGCTCACACAGGAGGGCCAGCTGTCCCCTCCTCCAAAGTAACAGCCCAGTGGCCCACAAGGCTCCCGGCCGCTACCACTGGCCATGTGACTGCTCTGGCCCCAGGCCTCTTACTCCAGAGCCCAGGCATTGCCACCTTCCTCTCCCACTTAAACAAGTGCCTGTGACTTTTCTGATTCAGCTCAGTGGCCTCAGCAGTGGCAGGTCTCCAGAGGCTGGTTTTTGAAGGCAGGCATGGCACGTCAGCATTTAATATTTTATTTCATGAGTGCATTTTGAAATTAACCTGCCATAGATCTTGTTTTTAGTTCTGTACTTAGTTTATGGTCATCACGCTTTTCTTCATGCACTTATTCTTACTTTGTCTTCTATGTACTTAGGTAAGCTTCCTTGCCAGTAATAAATAAGTTGGTAACAGCAATGGTTAACAGTGGACCTTTATTAGGCCAGGCATTAGCCAGGGTCATTGTGTTAAATTCCTATGGCCGCTGTAACAAATGACCACAAACTTGGTGAATTAAAACAACATAAATGCATCATCTTATAGTTCTGGAAGTCAAAAGTCTGACATGAGCCTCACAGGACTAAAATCCAGGTGTGGACAGGGCTGCTTTCTCCTGGAGGCTCCAGGGGAGAATCCATTTTCTTGCCTTCTTGTGCTTCCAGAGACTGCCTGCATTCTTTGGCTTGTGGCCGCTTCCTCTGTATTCAAAGCCAGTACTGGCAGGTCGAGTCCTCATGATGCCACCTCTCTGGTTCTGGCCCTCTTCCCCACCCTTCCCCATTTAAGGACTGCAGTGATCACGTGGGTCTCACCCAGATAACCCAGGAGAATCGCCCATCTCAGGATCCTTACCTTAATCACACCCTCAAAGCCCTTTTGCCATGTGAGGGACATATTCACAGTTTTGGGGTTTAGGACATAGATGTCTTAGGGGCCGTTGTTTTGCCTGCCACAGTCACTTGTGATTTCATTTAATATGCCAAGTGACCCAGCATCGCGGGCCCTGTTGTTATCCCATTTCACAGCCGAGGCAGTACGCAGGCCAGGCTGCAATTCTTACCTGGCCTGTGTGCTTCTCGCCCCCACTCCTGACACCCCCTGCACCCCAGCTTGCAATGTAAAATCTTTGTGAAACAAGAAGGGAAGACCACGGGAGGCTCTTCTGTGGAACGCCGTGAGGCAGACCTAAGGGCCAGGCCCAGGCCATGGGGGAGCCGTGGGAAGTGTTTAGAGGCCACTGTTGTTTAGAGGCCATTTCTGCCATTGTTGTTGACACAGAAAACCTGTGCGTGTGTCTGGGGAGCAATGCTCCTTAATTCCTGAACCCAAGTGTTCCCTCCTGCCCTGGAGAGACTTTCCCAGGAAATCCCGATTTCCCTACTTTTGCCTGAAGGGCTCGCCTTTGGAGGTCTGATCTGACCCGGAAGCACTTTTCTCCCCGTTTCTGGCTAGAATTCTAGGCTGCTTATAAAATGGAGTGTATTGTTCACGGCTTGCAAATAAAAGCTGCTGCTGCTTCAGGCGGGCCAGGGGTCAGCTGGAGCTGGGGGAGGGGTGAAAAGAACCTGGCTTGAGATGCAAAGAGCCAGGCTCCTGGCGGCCCCTGTGTGACCCCTGCAGCCACAGCCCCCTCTGGGCCCCTGCCTAACAGAGGGACAGAGAGAGGGCTGTGTCCACCCTGCAGCTCTCTGGATTTGGCCAAACCTGGCTGCCGTGTGGCCCATTCTTGGGAACACCACGCTCTCTTCCTGGGTGACTTTGATCACTCATCCCCCCAACAAATATAAACTGAGCACTCACAGTCTGCTGGGCACTCGTGCTGGGAGAGCTCAGTGGGGTGCATCACCATGCACAACCTTGTGAATGGACCGAAACCCACTGAAATGTACACTTTAACAGGGTGCAGTTCATGCTGTGTAAATAATATCTTGGGATTAAAAAGCATAAAGAAAAGAGGATGAGGCTCCTGGGTGGGCAGGAGGACAGGAACCTAGTAGGGCCATGGGGTGGGGGCCGTGGGAGGGGAGCGTGGGTGGGGAGTGAGGGTGGAGAGCAGGGGGTGAGGGCTGTGGAGGCTGAGTGTGGGGTGGGGAGCAGGGGGGTGGGGACCGTGGCGTGAGGGCTATGGCCGGTGAGTGTGGATGGGGAGCGCGGGGGTTGGGGAGTGGGGGGTAGTGTAGGTGGGGGCCATGGGGTGAGGGCTGTGGAGCAGGGAGCATGGGTGGGGAGTGGGAGGGGAGCATGGGTGGGAAGGCGGTTGGGGAGTATGGGGTCGGGCTGTGGTGGGGCAGCGGGAGGGAGAGGGGAGTTGCGGGGGTAGTAGGGAGTGGGGAGCATGGGGTGGGGGCCATCAGGGAGGAAGGTGGGTCGGGAGTGGGGGGTAGAAAGTGGGGGGAGGTGGGTAGCTGGCAGGGCCCAGGGCGCAGTGGCCCCGGGAGCCATGTGAGGCCTCTGGGTTTTCCTGGAGCAGTGCGCATTTTATTCTGATCACTTTTGTTTCATGTCCTCCTAGAACTTTGCCTTGGCCCTTTCTGTGGCTCATTCCCAGCTGGGCAGAGTCTTATTCTGCCACTTCTTCTGGGTCCCCAGGCATGATGCGCCAACCCCACAGGCCCTGAGCGGCCCCTTTCCCTGAGCACAGCTCTGCCTCTCCCCTCTGAACTCCCGGCTCCCCCACTGCCTCCATTCACTTCATAGTCTGTTGCCATTGTCACCGTTGGTCGCAAGCCTGCCTTGTCCTTATCATCCTCACCTAGCGCTTCTCAACACTTTCTGTGTGCCAGGCCCGATTCCCAGGGCATCACTCCCTCAGCTGGCTGATGAGGATCAACGTGCTGTGTCACCGATGAGGAGACCTCCAGGGGGAGGCTTGCTGGTCCCCTGGGCTCTCAGTGGGTCCCCCTGTGTTTACGGCAGAGCTGTGACGCCGTGTTGTACCCACGGCCGGGTTTCCAGTGTGTTCACTCAGAGCCTGGCGCAGAGCCCTGGCTGAGTCACGCTTCGTTGCCTCAGTCCTTTGGGAAGAGGGGAGGTTCTGCCTCGGATGTTGCATGGGGTAATGAATAAGTGAATCTGTAGAAGAGTAAAGTGAGTCAGCTGTCCCCGTGGGGGCTGGTGTGCGCAGGCTTGCGGGCTGGAGTGTTGTTAAAGTCCACGGGGAAGGAAAACCGGCTGCGAGTCGGCCCCCGCCAACCAGGGGCTCCCAGGCAGAGATGGAGAGGCCTCCGGGGAACTGGGGGGCAGAGAGGGGAAGTCGCTGGGCCATTGTCACGTGGGAGGAAAGGGGCAGAGCCAGGACCTGAACCCTGGTCTCCAGGCTCTCATGCCGCTGAGGTTTCAAGCCAGCTGCGTCCCTCTGGGCTACCGTTCTTGGTGCATGTGAAAGGTGGAGAAGCAGCTTCCTCGTTACGCAGGCATCACTGACTCTGGCATCGCTGACTCCAGCAACACTGCCTTTTTGGCCTTCCCTTTCCATGCACTTTTTTTTTTTTTTGAGATGAAGTCTCTGTCGCCCAGGCTGGAGTGCAGTGGCATGATCTCAGCTTACTGCAACCTCTGCCTCCTGGACTCAAGCAATTCTCCTACGTCAGCCTCCCGAGTAGCTGGGATTACAGGTGTGCACCACCATGAGTGGCTAATTTTTGTATTTTTAGTAGAGACAGGGTTTTGCCGGGTTGGCCAGGCTGGTCTTGAATTCCTGAGCTCAAGTGATCTGCTTGCCTTGGCCTCCCAAAGTGCTAGGATTACAGGCATGAGCCACTGCGTCTGGCCACATGTGCTTTTATTAAGCCACAAATTTGTCAAAACAAATCAGTTGTTATGTCTGTCCATATCCGTTCATTCCTGCCTGTCTATTCATTCCTGCTCTCTGGGGGTGGAAGTCACACTTTAAAAATCCTGAGAAAGAATTGGTTTTATTCTTTTTTTTTTTTAATTAAAAGAAAAAAAGAAGTTTTTTGAGACAGAGTCTCACTGTGGCCCAGGCTGGAGTGCAGTGGTGCGATCATAGCTCACTGCAGCCTCAACCTCCTGGGCTCAAGCAATCCTCCTGCCTCGGCCTCCCAAAGTGTTGGGATTACAGGTGTGAGCCGCTGTGCCCATCTGCTTGGTTTTACTCTTATAAAATGGCACCCCCCCCCCCCACCCCTGTTGAACTGAAACGCAGCTGCAAATATGGAACTGAAAAGCCTCTGAGAAGTCAAAGATGCCATGTAGATACCCTTCATTTATTCAGGAAGTATGTATTGAGTACATGTGGGGCATTGTCTGGGTGCTTTGGATGTGCTAGGGAACGAGATTCCTTCCCTCCTGGAGTAGGGCTGAGCAAGCTGAAGGAGGCCTGTAGCTCATTCTGAGCCTTTAAGCTCTTATTTTGCACACAGTTATCATCAACTGCATTATATGCCCTTCTGGCTTGTGGTGAGTCGGAAAAAGAGAGAAGGGCTGGTGGAGGAAGGCGTTTTGAACTTGCCAGCAGAGGCTGTTGCTTTGTCTGGAGTTCTGTCACAATCTCCCTCTCAAATTGTTAACAAGAACCCTCTTTGTCCTTACCCTGTTCTCTGGAGGAACTCTGAGTCATCCTTCAAGACCCTGATCAGGATGGGTGCGGTGGCTCATGCCTGTAGTCCCAGCACTTTGGGAGGCCAGGATGGGGGGATCACGAGGTCAAGAGTTCAAGACCAGCCTGGCCAACATGGTGAAACCTGGTCTATATTAAAATACAAAAATTAGCTGGGTGTGGTGGAGCGTGCCAGTAATCCCAGCTACTCGGGAGGCTGAGGCAGGAGAACTGCTTGAACCCGGGAGGCGGAGGTTGCATGAGCCGAGATTGTGCCCCTGCTCTCCAGCCTGGGTGACAGAGCAAGACTCCGTCTCGGGGGGAAAAAAGAAAAAGACCCTAATCAAACATCACCTCCTCTGCAAAGCCGGTCCTGGTCACAGCTGCCCAGGCAGAGCGGATTTCCTTCTTTCCTTGATGCTCCTGTAACTGCCAGTCACAACTCTTTGCCATAGCAGTAATTTCATGGTATTCACACACTACATTTTTGTTTGCCATGGTAGACTGTATATTTTTTGAAGGTAGGGATTGCATTTTTAGCAAAATCCCTGTATCACAGATTGTCAGTAAGTGTTTGTCAAATAACCAACCCACAGCAATGGAAGAGGCAGCACAACAGTGAAAAGCAGACACAAGAGTATAAAGCAGTGTGTGCCAGGGCTGTTCAGTGATTGGGAGCCAGACACTGAACCCCTCAGTGGCGCAGCGTCTCCTTATAGATGCTATAGGTACTGTAATAAGGTCCTCAGAGCCTCCAGGGACTGCTTACAGCCACTCTTCTCTAAGTCAGAGGGTGGAGTCAGGGCTAACACACTAACTCCCATTTAAGGAAGTAGAGAATTATCATGAAAGAAAGTGCTAGTGCTTTGTCATAGGGGGGAAACCTTTAGCTCTCGGTTTAATTTGGGTATCCAGATCAGCTTATACCCTGGAGGTTCTGCCGAAGTAATCATCTTTCTTTTCCTCTGGCCATCCTGTACTTCATTTTCTTATGTTCTCTGTCAAGCTAGGAAAGCTGGGTCATTCACACCTAGTGAAAATGCAATGAATCGGGGATCATTTGAGGAGTCTCCTGGGCTGGATATCAAACCGCATTTACAGTGTGAGCTCCAATGCAGAAACAATGTGCCTACACGCAGATCCCCACACAATGCGGATCACATAAAGAAACAGAGCCTTGGCCGGGCGCAGTGGCTTGCGCCTGTAATCCTGGCTCTTTGGGAGACTGAGGCGGGCAGTTCACCTGAGGTCAGGGGTTCGAGATCAGCCTGGCCAACATGGTGAAAGCCCGTCTGTACTAAAACTACAAAAATTAGCCGAGCATGGTGGCAGGCGCCTGTAATCCCTGCTATTCAGGAGGCTGAGGCCGGAGAATCGCTTGAACCCAGGAGGCGGAGGTTGCAGTAAGCTGAGATCGTGCCATGGCACTGCAGGCTGGACAACAGAGCGAGATTTCGTCTCAAAAAAAAAAAAAAAAAAGAGCCTTTATTCATGCCCTATAAGGAATAAACCAAAGGGAGTTTAGAAATAAACAGAGTAATGGGTTTCAGTTTTTCCACTTTTTAATATTTTTGCAAAGTTTTTTGAGCAGGACAGGAGGGTGTTTTTGGTTTGGTTTTGGTTGTGTCAACTGCAGGGAGTTAGGAAAGTCACTCTGAAAAAAGACAGCAAGTGGTATAGTGATATCAGGCCTCTTAGTAATGAGAGCTCTCCCTTCAACTTCAGCAACGAACCTGGCCCCTCCCAGCCCCAGCCTCAGGCCCCCCCTCCCTCTTACAGACGTGGGCAGCCACTGAGCCCTCCTTCCTCCTTGGTGGCAAGAAGACATTTCTCCTTCCCCAGCCTTGCCCTCTCTCCCCTTAGCAGCCTGCTAGAAGCCAGCCGCTGCCATGGCGACTGCCCAGCTGTCCCCTTGCTCTGGGCAGCAGGATGTAAGAATTCTTTCCCATTTCCTTTCATCCTCGCTCCAGGGAGCTCCCTCGGTGGAAGCTGACAGCTCAGCTTTTTGGTGTGTGGGTTGTTTTTTCCCTTCCTGAGCCGTGTTTGCATAACCTCTCCGGAGTCTCTGTAAAGTTAGGGCAGCTTTAGAGTGAGCTGCAATCTTGCCGCTCTCTGGGGCAACTTCCTCCTGTCCTCCCCTTCCCCCTTTCTTTGGCCTTGCTCTAAAGTTCAGTGTTGGGTGGAAATTCTGAAATGATTCTCTCTTTTTTCTTTCCATTGGCCCATAGATAACGTATAAGGTGCCTATGACATGCCTGGCATGGTGATCAGTGCTGGGGCCATAACAAGACCCAGACAGATGTGAAAGTAGCTGAAAAGATCAAAAGGACTTACGCTAAAAAGTTTCTAGGGTGGTGGGGGACCCTTAATTTCTTCATTTTGCTTTTTTGTGTTTCTCATTATTCTACACCTAGTATGTGTTTTTGTAATGAAAAAAGGTTGTTCAAAACATTTGCAAAAGTGTTAAGAAAGTTACGCAGTGCTCGGCCCATAGCAGATCCTCCTTCCTCGGGGGTTTGGTCCTCCAGCCAGGACTGGCTTTGGCGATACGCAGAGGAGACTAGAATCTCTTTGGGGAGAAGGCAGAGGCCCCCAGTCAATGTGGATCCTGTGTTGGGGCTGCCCTGGTGAGAACACTGGGTGCCTCGTCAGAGTCTCTTCCTCAGTGCTGACCTGAGCCTGAGATTTCAAGTTTGGGTGGGAGGGGGAAGGGGGGGAGGGGCAGGCCTTCAGAGCTTAGTGGGGACCATATGCCGTTTGTAACTTTTGGGGAATTATTAGAGCGGCTCATCCTGGTGGCTTTGGTGATTACAGAGAATTCTTGCCTTTACCCCCCTTCCTAGCCCCTTTGTGGTCATCCTCTGTTTTTGTTGTCACTGGGTTTTCTCCCACATCCCCATCCCTTTGACTGCCCAGCAGCTCCAGCTTGATCACCCCCGACCCCGCTTGGACCCCCCCTGCTTGCTCCCCCCCACCCCCGCCGCTTGGTCCCCGCCGCCCCCTCTTGGTTCTCCCGCATGGTCTCCTGCTTGGTCTCCCTGTGTGGTCCTTCCCACCCCTGCTGTCTCTCCTTTACCCCCTCTGGCCTTTCCCTGCCCCATCCCTCTCTCTTCCAGAGAGGTCGGGGTTGGTGGAGGGGGGTTGGGGGGGCGAAGGGGAGGAGGAGGCACAGATGGGGAGGAGGTGGGAGAGGCGTAAAGGCACCTCCAGGACCCGGGGAAAGGTCAGAGGAGAGCCAGGAGAGGGAAAGGCCAGAGAAAAAGAGCACGTAACAGCCACCAGGGCCGGCTGCTGAGTTCACAGCTCTGCGCCAGGCGGTATCCTGAGAATGTTAGGATGCTGATTTGTTGACACAGATGAACTTACTTAGTAAATGAAGGCAGAGAACCTTGAAGAGATGACCTGGGCATTGGACTGAGGCTCCCTTTACCTACGTGCAGGGCCCTGCCTGGGGCTTCTAGGTCCCCACGGGTCCTTTCCAGGAGCCAAAGCTCCATCATTGGCCTCTGATGAGGCTTCATAGAGCAGTGGAAGGAAGGGTCAGGCTCTTTTGAGAGTGGGGTTTTATTAACGTTAAACATAACAGCTGTGTCTTTTCATGAACAAGACTCTCTCTGGGTGGGAAGGGGAGGGCATCCATAGTCTTCAAATCAGGAACATCCAGCTTGCAACTGGCCTGGGCTCTGAGTGCATGACACCGACCAGAAGGAAACCACCGTCCTCAAGATGGGGCTCCTGACCTTGCTGTATCCTCAGTGACGGCGGCCCTGAGATGGGGCTCAGTGTGATGCTATGATATGCATCTGAATCCTCATGGCTTATGGGCAAGCAGAGGAGCTAGAGGCAGCACAGGCAGAAAGGCCTCCTGGTACCCAGGGCTGATGCTCAGTAGCTCTCTTGCTAATGATGGCTGTTCCCTCTCTTGGGGTGTGGGATTTTGGGGAGGGAGCACTGGAGGGACTGTCCTGGTGGTCTTTGATGGGCGTGCTCAGGAACCACGGACTCTGCAGGAAGCTGCTTCGTGCAGTCATTTGCTTAAAATAAAAGGCAGACAGGCAGCAAGGAGGGCGTGGGGGCTGAACTCTGAGCACTTCAGCTTTTCTGCCCTTGAGACCTTTGTCTCGTCCCCTCTCCCAACAGTGCTCACCATTTCCTCTTCTCCACCTCTTCCTCTAAGTCAGTGGGTCTCAAGGTTGGGCAGCCTCAGAATCACCCTGGGGCTCATTCGAGCACAGTTTCAGAGCTCCACTCCCAGTGTCTGGATCAGTAGGGCTGAGTGGAGCCTGAGTACCCACATTTCTAATAAGTTCCTGGGTGCTGTGGTGCTGCTGGTCCGAGGACCACACTTTGAGAACTGCTGCTGTGGACTTCAGCAGCTCTGCAGCGGGCAGGGAGGATTGTGTGGCTCATTCTCACTTCACCTCTCCAAGCCTCGGTTTCTTCATCTGTAAAATGGGACTGCGATCTGTGCTGCCCTCACAGAGGAGAAGAATCTGCAGTGTGCAGATTCTTAGAGTGGGGACCGGCCCCTCATAAGTGCTTAGTAGACTGGGGGCTCAGTTACCTCTCAGACCTTCACTGTCTTCCATCTCTCCTCAAGAAAGACTCACAGAAGGAGTGGCTCCGTGACTGTGTGCCTCGGAGTGCCTCACTCTGAAACCCAGAGCTGGATGCAGAAAGTTGTCCCCATTCTACAGCTGGAACAGCTGAGGCTCAGAGCATGAAGCACCCTCATCTGATGTTCCATAGCTAGAAGGAAGCCAGCTGGGATGCGGCCCTGGCTGGGATGCGGCCCTGGCTGTCTGATCTCTGGAGTTTGTGCTCTTCTAAGTGCGCCAGGTTGCGTTAGCAAACAGTTGTGTGTAAGGGGTGCGAGGTGCCAGGAAATGGCGAGAAACGGAGGGCAGACTCTGCCCACCTTGTTAAGGACAGAGCAGTGGAGAGTTGTGAGGGCAGGGGCTGGTGCGCCAGTGTTCTGTGGTGGTAGCTGAGATCTCCCAGGGAGAGAGTGTCAGGGGAAAGGAGAGGATGAGGTGGAACCCTGGGGAGTGTGTGTGTGGAGACAGAGGGGGTGGAAGAGCCAGGGAGAAAGTAGAAGGCGGGATCAGCGCTCTGAGAACCAAGATGGCACCATGCCCTGGGTGCCTTGGGAAGGGAGAGGTTCAAGGAGGGCAGAATTGACAATGGTGTGAAACGCCACCAGTGGGCATGGAGAAGATGCTGTTGGCTTTGGCCATTAGGAGGCCCCTGTGGACCCCTGAGGGCATTTCACTGGAGAGGCGTTGGGAGGCAAAAAACAGCAATGATTCCCATCAGCCAGCCCCTCAGATCTCATTTCTTTTTCATGTAATCCTCCCAACCACTTTATGAGGTAAGTATTTGACCCATTTTGTGGATGAGGAAACTGAGGCTTAGAGACATTCAGGACTCTGGGCTGCGTCACCAGGCTAGTACATGTGGGGGTGAGTTTCTAAAGGATTCTGGAATTTGAACTTGCACCCTGGACATTGCAGAGAAGGTTAAGGGTATAGACCACTCCCCTGTGCTGAGGGCTCCAGCAGAAGGAGCTCATGGCATCTGTCTCTGGTGCCTGTGTTTGGGTGAAGTCCTGGGTCCCCCATCCCCCACTGGGGTTGCCCAGTCTCCCTGTCTCCTCTGCCTAGACCTGGACTCTCAGCCTCAGTCTGAAGAGATGGACCATTGGCCCTGCTGGGGACCAAGTGGCACAGTGAGGGTGATGGAAAGCCCAGGTACCAACCTTCTTCTGGGCAGTTTTGTCGTCTTAGTGCATACACACACACATACACATACATGTATATATAACACACATACACATACATATATATAACACACATGCACATACATGTATATATAACACACATACACATACACAAATACATGAATATATACACACATATATACACCTGTACTCACAAATGTATGTATATACACACATATACAAACACACCTGTACACGTATAGACACATATTATACACACAAATATATGTATATATACACATACACAAATATATACGCACACACATATCACACTAATATATACATGACGGCGTTTCTCTGTGCCCTTTAGTAGATATGCCAGTGTTCCCGTGTACAGGAGTGACAATAGCCCAAGGCAGACGAGGGAGCCTAGGGCTCCCCACTGCTGATGTGGGGCTGTGACTGCCACTGGGGTTTGTGGACCTGGTTTGTTCAGAAGAGGGAAAGTAACTGAACCAGGGATGAAGAACTGGCGCTTCCCCTTCCACTGCCCAGTGTGAGGTCAAAAGGGACCGAGAACCTCCTTCAGGGTGAGCGGGGTTGGGGAGAGGCCTCCAGTCTGCCGGGCAGCTGCAAAAACGGTGCGCAGACCAAGAGGTTTTCTGTCTCCGACTCAGCTGACCCGTCACTGTCGTGCCAGATCTCTAGCAGCAAACATTTGTAAGCATAACGTGACTCGGATTTTCAAAAACAGGCCTGTCAGCAATCTTGTTGACCAAACCATTGTCGGATAAGCACCCAGCAGTCACCTAGCAAACCATGTCCCTCTTTACCTCACTCCCCCATGATCATTTAAATGACATCAGGCTGTGGTTCTGGAAGGTTCCCAGTGTCCTTGGGGTTGTGGGTGTGACTTACTTATTGTACATCTATCTTGTGCCAGGCCCTGGGCTGGTACTTGGGACACAGGGACAATGCTTGTGGTTCTTCAACAAGAACCTGTGACCCTCCAGGGGCAAAGGGTGTTGCCCAAGGTAGACCTGGGGAGGTCTGAAAGAGGGGAAGGGTGGATGTGGAGGGTTGGAGGTGCGCAGAGCATCGCCGGCATGTGGAGGCACTTGGCAGCCAGCAGAGAGGGCAGACGCTGGAAAAGCCATGGAGCTCCGCAGAGGAGCCAGCCAGAGCCGTGGGAGCGGGCGACACTGAGAAGAGAGGCTGGGAGAGCTGGCTCAGCCCGAAGCCTTGGCCCTGGGCTGAACACATGGTCGAGGTCCCCCAAAACTGCGTTGGCCCAAAGCAGGGCTGGTAACTTACTTCCATGGAGGCTTGGGCCAGGGATGGGTAGTTTGGATCCAAGTCCGGGCTGACCAGTGTGGAAATGGGAACCCGAGAGCGGTTACCATGGAAACAGACTCACCGTGTTCTTTTGCTTGTGAAATGCAGTCGGAGGCGGATGTTCAGCCCCTCCTCCCCCTCGGGTCAAGGCTTCCATTTAATTAAGCACTTTGGTGTTGATGCTCTGACGACACTCCTCAAAACAGAGCCCTGGCTTCCCAGACACCAGGGGGACTGCTGAGAAATGCTCTCGAGCTAAAGCGCTGCTCCCCCACACTCCAAGTCTGCACCAGCCGCCTGTGGCTGCGCACTTTGCACCTTACAAGTGAGGAACTGCCATCTCTTGCACCAGTCTCGTTTCCTGTGCGCTGTGGCCACCTGGCAGCCCCGCCCTGTGTCAGGAGCTTTAGGTTGGAGGTTCCACACTGATGGGCTAGGTGGGTTTTGTAGCTTTCACTTTCAGTCATCATGGTCAACTGATAAGGGAGGCGTGAAATCACTCCATTTTGGAAGGATCCCAAATGTCTATCAACTGATGCACTGATAAGCAAAATGTGCTGTCTCCATGCAATGGAGTGCTGTTCAGCCTTAAAAGGAATGAAGTGGTGACCCGCACACGCGGCAGCAGGGATGAACCTTGGAGATGTGACACTGAGTGAAAGCCAGACCGCAGAGGCCACATAGCGTATTAGTCCATTTCAATGACATGTCCAGCACAGGCCAATCTATAGAGACAGAAAGTGGAAGAGTGGTTGCCAGGGCCTGGGGGAGTGGGGTGGAGAATGGGGAGTGACTGTTCTTGAGGACGGGAGTTCTCGTTGGAGTGATGAAATTAGATAGTAGCGATGATGGCACAATATTGTGAGTGTCCTTAAAGCCACTGAATTGGATGCTTTAAAGTGGTTAAAATGGCCGGGCGCGGTGGCTCACGCTTGTAATCCCAGCACTTTGGGAGGCCGAGGCGGGTGGATCACGAGGTCGGGAGGTCAAGACCACGGTGAAACCCCGTCTCTACTAAAAATACAAAAAATTAGCCGGGTGTGGTGGCGGGCGCCTGTAGTCCCAGCTACTCGGGAGGCTGAGGCAGGAGAATGGCGTGAACCCGGGAGGCGGAGCTTGCAGTGAGCTGAGATCGCGCCGCTGCACTACAGCCTGGGCGACAGAGAGAGACTCCCTTCTCAAAAAAAAAAAAAAAAAGAAAAAGTGGTTAAAATGGTGAATTTTATGTTATGTGACTTTTATCTCAATAAAGAAAAGAACGTGTTTTACAGGTGAGGCAGCCCAGGCTGATGTTTGGGAATTCAGGCACAGTCCCCGGGGCATGGGAGGTGGGGCCCTCACCCCTCGGGGTCTCCTGTGCCCTGGACTCCTCTGTCCTCACCTTCTCACATCCAGTTGGTCACCAGGCCCTGTGGATTCACCTGCGCAGTGTCCCTGAGACCATCCTTCCTTCTATCCCTGCTGCGTTGTTACCTACTGACCCACAGATGGCCATGGCCTGGTGGGGCAGTTCCCTGGAGAAAGGGGGCTGAGCACACACACCCAAGGTGTCCAGGCCCTTGGCTCTGGCCTCACTGTGTTGTGAGTCTGGCCACATCACGTGGCCTCTGAGCCTCCAGCCCTTATCAATGAAGGTGATTTGGACGTTGATGATGAAAGTGGCCATGACGTCTCTACCTCATCTGCCTCCCAGCATTGTTACAAAGACCAAATGAGATGAAATAGAAGCACGTTTTGTAAACTGAAAAGTGCTGTGCCAATGTGAGTGGTGATGATGATCAGTTTCCTTTAAGAAGTAAGTGTTGTGGAGTCCCTGACCCTGGACTGCAGCTAGGATCACGCATTCATGGTCTGCTGAGAGCTGCGTGTTCCTTAGCTCCCGGGGACAAATGGATGACCCGTTAGGCCACCCGGCTTCTTGTTGAAGGCGAACTTGCTGGTTCCCCCCTCTGGTTTTGAGATAATCACCAGGAAGTGAACTTGTCGGCTCCAGGCCCATGTGTCCTTTAGACAGGTGGTTTGTGTCCTTGGGTCTTGGTGCTAACCTACATGCTTTGTGTGGGACTCTGCAGGGACGTACTTAGATTCTAGGAAGAAACGCAGATTGATTTTTTTTTTTAACTCAAAGTGTGATCCTTTGACCAGTAGCATCAGCATCACTGGGAAGCTTCTTAGAAGCGTAGACCCCAGACCTGTTTAATCAGAAGCTGCATTTAAGAAGATTTCCCCAGTGATTCCAATCCACACAATGTTTGAGAAGCAAACATATCGCTCTATGATATCATTAGGTGCCTGAGAAACCCTCACATCAGCAACTAAACGCCCTGAGAAAGCATCAGTTTATGCAAGTGGCTAATACAAGGTGAATGACTCCAAACCAGTGGCATCCCTATGTGCCAGCAACCACCAGTTAGGAACTGTAATGAGATCTTGGTGATAATGGCAATTAAAATAGGAACTATTTGTGAAGTAAGCTGAATAAGGATATGTGATCCCCTCAAGAGGCACAGAACTTTGTTGGAAAACACAAAAGGGGTCCCAATTAAATGGGGACACCAACGGTTTATAGCAGAGGTTCTCAACTGGGGGTGTTCTGCCCCCTTTGGAGGACATCTGCAATGTATGGAGGCATTTTTGTTTGTCATAACTGGTGGGGCCAGGTGAGGGGTGCTGCTCAGCACCCTGCAATTTACAGGACGGTTCCTATCAGAGAGAATGATCTGGCCCCAGATGCCAGTTGAGCTGATGTTGAACAATTTTGGTTTATCCTAGAGGGGTACACATGCACCCGCATGCACACGCACACACATGCAATGCACACATACACATGCACTCACATTTTATTTTATTTTATTATTTTATTTTATTTTATTTTATTTTATTTTATTTGAGACAGGGTCTCAGTTGGCCACCCAGGCTGGAGTACAGTGGCGTGATCTCTACTCAACTGCAGTCTCAACCTCCTGGGCTCAAGTGATCCTCCCACCTTAGCCTCCCTGGTAGCTGGGACTACAGGTGCCTGCCACCGTGCCCAGCTAATTTTTGGGTTTTTTTTTTTTTTTTTTTTTTTTTTAGAGAGGTGATTTCTCCATGTTGCCCAGGTTGGTCTCAAGCTCTTGGGCTGAAGTGATTCTCCCACCTTTGCCTCCCAAAGTGCTGGGATTACAGGGGTGAGCCACCATACCTGGCCAATACACACATCACTTTAAAAATTCAAAAATATCAGGCTGGGCGCGGTGGCTCACGCCTGTAATCCCAGCACTTTGGGAGGCTGAGGCGGGCGGAATACGAGGTCAGGAGATCAAGATCATCCTGGCTAACACAGTGAAACCCCGTCTCTACTAAAAATACAAAAAATTAGCCAGGCGTGGTGGTGGGCGCCTGTAGTCCCAGCTACTCGGGAGGCTGAGGCAGGAGAATGGTGTGAACCCCAGAGGCCAAGCTTGCAGTGAGTCGAGATCGCGCCACTGCACTTCAGCCTGGGCAACAGAGCGAGACTCTGTCTCAAAAAAAAAAAAAATTTCAAGAATATCAAATGATATTTTGATAATACAGAGCAGTGGAGGATGGGGGAACTTAGCATAGTGGATTGTGAAACAAATTTTAAAGTCATGATAATAAAAACAGTGTGGCATTGAAATAAAACTTAATGTGGATCAATGGAACAAAATAGCTCTCAAAGCCATTTTAATAAAAATGACTGTATAAGATAGAACAAGCATAACACAGCCAATGGAAACGTGTTCAGAATTCATTGTTGACCTAATTGCCTAGTCATAAGTGAAATATCCTCGGAGCCATATCCCGGGCCAAATTAAGAGCCATTTTCTTTGTTTCCTCTTCATACCCAGCACCCCCCTTGCCCCAGGGTGGTTCCTGTCTCTCTACAGTGTAGAGTCTCATTCCAAACTGCAAAGATTGAGGCAAAAAGAGTTGATGAATTTCTGGTCTACAAAGAGGATGAATTTCTGGTCCCTAAATAAGATCCATAATTTGAGCCTTTTTAAATTTTTATTTTTAAATTTTTTTGGCTGGGCCCTGGCACTGCTGGCAGCGCCCACATCTGTGCAATGGGCCCACCCAGACTTTGAGCCTTGATTGTAGGAAGGCTGTAGGCGTTGCAGCCAGAAAGGCCTGGGTTTAAATCCCAGCATGACCTTGAATTCCCTCACAACCTTGAAAGTGCCATTTGACTTCTCTGAACCTCCATTTCCCATCTGTGAAATGGGCATGAAGCCTGCAGCACTGTTGCCAGGATTCAGGAGAGTGTGACAAGGGCAGCGGATGAGTGCTTCCCTCCTGTCCTCTGCACTTGGTGCTCCCAGGGAACTGCACTGGTCTCCTGCTGTGCTGCTCCAGGCGCACTCGTGGCTCACAGCCTCTCCCCAGGGACATGACGTTGGGGTGTTTTAACGCAGCACCATGTTCTCTTTTCGCTTTTGGCCACAGATGACGTCCGGTTGTTTGCCTTCGTGCGCTTCACCACCGGGGATGCCATGAGCAAGAGGTCCAAGTTTGCCCTCATCACGTGGATCGGTGAGAACGTCAGCGGGCTGCAGCGCGCCAAAACCGGGACGGACAAGACCCTGGTGAAGGAGGTCGTACAGGTACTGAGTTCCTCCAGAGTCTGGAGGTCACAGCTCACCAAGGGTCACCATCCTGCAAGGAGGGAGAGGGCTGGGTTCGACTCCTGGGTCTGTAGCTTAGCTGTGACTTGGGACAAGCCATGCTGTGTCTCTGCACCAGTAAAGCCATTGGTGAAATGTCACCAGAATTGTTTCAGGATGGTGGCTAGGAGGAGGTAACTGTGTTTACGATCCCACCTATCCCATAACAGAAGCATGGCAGCTGGGTGCCTGCCTCCGTGGGTGGGGCAGGTTGCTTGCTTCTAGAGACGGGGACTGGTGGGGGGACCAGAATAGCGGCCACTACCCTGTGGTGTCCTGGCTGACTGCCGGCGGTGGTTGCAAGGATCCCGTGGGAGAATTCATTTGTACCCTCTCCGAACAGTGCCTACTTTAAGTCTTTTCCATTCTGGCCATTAAAGAAAATGGACATTTTCAATGTCAGAAACTTCCAAGGTTGTTCACTTGGGGTACGGGTAACACGGTCATGTTGAGAAAAGAAAATCTGAACTCCAAAAAGGTAATCCCGGGGTAGGGTAGATGAGGGAGAGAGGTCTTTCCCTACTAAAGGGATCTCCATTTCGCAAAAGGAAGGATTTCTCACAACCCATGAAGTAGGTAATCTCTCCCTCTTACCGCCCCTTTAAACTGTTGTTCAGGTGACCAGAAACAGTGTGTTACACGTCCCTTCAGCAGCTTGTCTGTTACAGAGGGCGGGGGGTACCACTGCCTGTCCTCCACCATGCACATTATTTTAAAGATTCAAAGCAGTGTAATTGGTCCATGATAAAACAAACGTTTAAAAACAATAGACTCAGCTGGGTGCGGTGGCTCACGCTTGTAAATCACAGCACTTTGGAAGGCTGAGGTGGGAGGATTGCTTGGCTAAGGAGTCTGAGACCAACCTGGGCAACATAGTGAGACCCCACCTCTACAAAACCTAACAAAATAAAATGAGCCAGGCATGGTGGCACATGGCTGTAGCCCCAGCTACTTGGGAGGCTGAGGCGGGAGGTTCGCTGGAACCCAGGAGGTCAAGGCTGCAGTGAGCCATGATCGCACCACTGCACTCCAGCCTGGGCAACAGAGCGAGATCCTGTCTCAAAATAAATTAAAAAAAATAAAAATAATAGTCTAATGATGGAAGTGGGTGATAGCTAAAGACACAGGGTTTCTTTTTGAGGTCATGAAAATGCTCTAAAATTGACTATCATGGTGGTTGCACATATCTGTGAATATACCAGAAATCACCAAATTGTCAAAAACAAAAACGGGCTGAGCACAGTGACTCACACCTGTCATCTCAGCACTTTGGGAGGCTAAGGTGGGAGGATTGCTTGTGTCCAAGAGTTCAAGATCAGCCTGGGCAACATAGTATTAATAATACTCCATCTCTACAAAAGAATAAAAAATTAGCCATGTGTGGTGGTGCATACCAGTAGTCCCAGCTGCTTGGGAGGCTGAGGTGGGAGGATGGCTTGAGCCTAGCAGGTCGAGGCTGCAGTGAGCCAAGATCTCGCCACTGCACTCAGCCTGAGTGAGTGTAGTGAGACTGAGTGAGAACCTGTTGCAAAAAGAAAAACAAACAAAAAAATAGGCTATCTGCAATGTGCTATCTTGAATTGGACCTTAGAACAGAAAAGCTGTTGAAATATAAATAAAGTCGGGAGTTTCATTAATTGTAATGTACCAATGTTGACTTTTTCACTGTGACAAATGTACCACAGTAATGTAAGATGTTAACAGTGGTGAAATATGTATGTGTGTGTTAAGAGGAAGGTAATATGGAAACTCGGTACTACCTCTTGCAACTTTTCTGTAACTCCACAGCTCTTCTAAAATAAATGATTATTATTATTATTATTATTATTATTTTTTTTTTTTTAAGAGAGACAGGATCTCACTATATTGCCCAGGCTGGCCTCGAATTCCTGGACTCAAGCGTTCCTACATCTCAGCCTCCGAAAGTGCTTGGATTATAGGCCACCACGCCCAGCCCCAAATAAAACTTTTATTTAAAAAATAACAATATGGCCAGGTGTCATGGCTCCCTCCTGTAATCCCAGCACTTTGGGAGGCCAAGGCAGGCCGATCACGTAAGGTCAGGAGTTTGAGACCAGCCTGGCCAACATGGCAAAACTCTGTCTCTGCTAAAAATACAGAAATTAGACGGGTGTGGTGGTGGGCACCTGTAATCCCACCTACTCAGGAGGCTGAGACAGGAGAATCTCTTGAAACCAGGAGGCGGAAGTTGCAGTGAGCCGAGATCTAGCCTTTTTTGGAGCGAGTCTCCAAAAAAATAAATAAATAAAATAAATAAATAAAAAATAATGGTAGGACATAATAGAGTCCTGTGGTCCCCCTGTCAGTTCCCGCTTTTGGACGTCCCTCCTGGCCACTCTGTGGACAGGCTCGCCTCCTGCCTTTTGGCTTTGCTGTGGTCCCAGCCTACAGGTCACGCTCTCATCTGCAGCTGCTTTTTTTAAGGTTAATGTAATTTCATAAATGATATGGATGCACCACCTTTGTAATTCATGGTTTTCTGGTAGCAGAGTGTCCTGGTTCACAAGTGTACCGTCATGTACTAAATGTTCCCCTGTTCTTGGCCTCTTAAGTTGCTTCCAATTTTTATTTTTATAAAGAATGTTCCAACCAACATTTTAATACATGCAGCTCCTTTCTGTCTTCTGTTGAGTTATTCTTTTAGAAAACAATCTCGGGAGGTGGGGTTCTGGAGTTAAGAGGCGAGATAATCATTTTTAAAAGGTATGGGCATCAGATTGGCTTTGAGTAGTGCTAGCACTGTGCCTGGGACCGAGGAAATGCTGACAAAGGCCATTTGTTTCACATGTAGTCAGCGTTCCTGGTTGACACTGCTGTCTGCACCCTGTCTGGCCTGGGAGCCCTTGTTTTGGAAAACCACTTATTCAACCCTACAGGCTGTTTTTCTCCAGGCCAGTTGGGTTTTAATGGTTAACTAGCTTCCAGGGGTCTTCCGAGTGGCAGCAGGACAGAAAATGAAAAAGAAGGCCTGTTCTGTGGCCAAAGGTCTCCTGCTGAATTCCGCCCGCCGTGCTTGGCCCACTCCTGGACGTCGCCGGGAGGAAAGGGAGCAGAGGGAGGGGGCTCGCCAGGATGTGTACACGGGGCACCACATTGCAGATCTTGCAATTCTCTTTTGTCTTCCCATTTAAAAAATTGTGGTAAAATACAGGCCAGGCGTGGTGGCTCATGCCTGTAATCCTAGCACCTTGGGAGACCAAAGCAGCCGGTCACCTGAGGTCAGGAGTTCGAGACCAGCCTGGCGAACATGGCAACACAATGAAACCCCGTCTCTACTAAAAATACCAAAAAAGTAGCCAGGCATGGTGGCACGTGGCGTGTAGTCCCAGCTACTCGGGAGGCTGAGGCAGGAGAATTGCTTGAAGCCAGGAGATCACCTCAGGAGACTGAGCGGAGATCGCAGTAAGACTCTGTCTAAAATAAATTAAATAAATAATAAAAAATTGTAAAATACAATAACATAAAGTTTACCATTGTAGCCATTTTAAAGTACAATTCAGCTACATTAAACAGAGTCCCAATGTTGTGTAGCCATCACTGCTGTCTAGTTCCAGAACTTTCTCATCACCCCTAAAGGAAACCTCATACCCACTAAGGCAGTCTGCAGAGTTTCTTTCCTCTCTAGAACTCTTCAGTTTGGGTAGGTGCGCCGGTGACTGAGGGGGATTGGAGGAAATTAATTCCCTGCTGGGAACCTTTAGGTGGGAGTAGTGGTGATAATTCATATGTTTGCAAGCTCAAGTAAGTTGAAGCACAAAGAGGAATCGCTTGGCTCTTGGTAGTGGGAAGTGCAGGGGTTTCGGCTTTAGGTGTGGCTAGATCGAGGGCTCACGCAGTATTTTCATCTCATCTCTCAGTTCTGTTTTTCTCTGGGGTTGGCGTCAGGCAGCCTCTGCACAGCCAAAGAAACGGTCCATGCTATGGTGGTCCCTCTGGGTCAGGATCCCAGAAGAGAGAGGCCTCTTTCCTCAGTGTCCGTCAATCTCTTAAGAGGACCCTGATTGGCCCAGCTTGGGTCACGTGCACACGCCTTTGGGCAGGGAGGCGGGGTTTCATGATTGGCAGCTCCAGCGTGATCCCAGTTGTTAGAGAAAGGGATGCTGGTGAATGAAGAAGCGCAGATGTGCATTGCAGTGGGGGAACTGGAATACTGGCCTGAACTACAGGTGCAGGCTCATATTTTGACCATTATCATTTGCATTTTCCACCTCTCCACTTACAAATGTTAATTATCTGAAGCTACTACAAGACCTTACATTTATGCTGCAGTTGCAAATATAGCCATTTAGGTGACAAAGGGTCCATTCTGCTGGTATAATGCTGTCTTTCCACGGCCGCTAAAACCATGCAGAGACTGGCATGCCTATCAGCTTCCCCTCTGCTTCACGGGGATTCAGAGCAGATGTTCTCTAAGGGACCTTCCAGGTGGGCCCATTCCGGGTGCCATGTCTTGGGGACCAGGTCACTTCCCCAGCTGCACTTTTTGCCATCATTTCCATATGAAGAAGTAGTAGATTGGCTTTTAGTTTAAGATTACTGTATTAATAAACCCTTGACTTTTTGATTGTAATAAAGTAATGCACATGCATTCTTGTGCTTTGTGTGAGACGTGGAGGGTGTAAATTAATTGCACGGTCATTGATGTGGAGGAACTTGAATCCAGGGGGGCGATTTTTTTTTTTTTTTGGAGACAATCTCAGTCTGTCACCCAGTCTGGAGTACAGTGGCACAATCTCAGCTCACTGCAGCCTCTGCCTCCCATGCTTAAGCAATTATGGTGCTTCAGCCTCTCGAGAAGCTGGGGATTACAGGTGTGTGTCACCACACCCAGCTAATTTAGTGGAGGGATCTGTATGTCACTAACCACCTGCCTGACCATGGGCAAGTCTCTCCCTCCCTGGGCCTTAGTGTCCTCATTTGTAAAATGAAGAATTGGATGAGTTGACTTGCTGTGTCATATTCTATTTTGGCGTATTCTGGAAATTTTTCTTTTCTTTTGTTTTAATGGAGTAATTTGTTTATGAAGGCATTTTACCTTTAAATGAACCTTATTTTACTTTGCCAAGCGGGAAGGTGTAGTACAGTGGACTTTGGAGCCAGATGGCGTGGGTTCAAGTTTCAGCTCCATCACTTACTGTGTGGCCTTGGGCACATGGCTTACCCTCTCTGGGCTCAGTCACCTGATGTATAAAGTAAGGGCAATATAGTGCCTGCCTTGTAGGGTTGTGGTGGGGATTAAATGAGCAAATATAGGGAAAGTGCTTAGAACAATGTCTTAATTTCTGGGACCCGGAAGTAGTAGCTGTTATTTCCAGTTTTCTGTGTAGACAACACCATGATGCACAGTTCAGGCAAGAAATGTTTCTACACTGTAGATTATTTCCTTAGGAGATGCTAGATACAGGTGCTGAGCTCCAGGACACAGGGCATGAATCTTGTTGTTTACGGATATTGCCAGCCGTCAGCCACACAGGAAGGGTCTGGCCTCACCCACACTTGCCAGCGCTGACCTCAAAAAGCTCATACTTCACCTGTGGCTGGCATACAGGTGCATCAGCATATGGGGAAACTGAGGCCCACAGCAGTGATAGGACCTGCCCTAAACTCACAGTTAATGACTGACAGAGCTGGGGCTAGAGCCTGGAAGAATTAAGAGTGAAGTTCGACTCTGATCCTCTTTAGTCTGTATTCAGAGCCTGAGAAACTGAGAGGCGTCTGTGGCTGGGGGAAAACAAGACAAAACAAGACAAATGCCAGCAAGGCCACGGGGCAGCAGGGGCTGCCAGGCAAGCTGGGCAGGGCGATTGCGATGCCCAGACTCCAGTCCAGGGAATGCGCTGAACGCACAGCACGCACGGCTGGCTGGCCACAGCTGTTGTCTGCCACACAGAAGTACCCGGCTGGTGCCCAGGACAGAACCTCGCTCCTATTGTTCTCGTGTCTCTGCAGGATTGTGGGGACAATGCAGTGATGGCTGGTAGTGACCTGCGATGTGCCAGGGCCAGGCTCTCTTGATTTAGAGCCATGCTTGGTCAATGCTGCATCATGCTTGTCTTGCAGGATGGGTTCATTCACTTGATCGTTTTATTTATTCTTTAACATAATATGAACGTTCACAGAGCCAGGAATCCAGAAGGCGTGCAGCTCAGCTTTCAGGAACAGAGGACAACAGAGGCTGCTGCCTCCAAGGAGAAGTGGAGGTGGGAAGGACGGACGTGCCAGGGATGGTGTGAACTAGCCAATTGGAGTCTATTCTGATGGCTTCTGAGCCCCAGGACTAACCAGGCTTAGTGGCGCACACCTGTAATCCCAACACTTTGGGAGACCGAGGCAGGAGGATTGCTTGAGCCCAGGAGTTGGAGACCAGCCTGGTCAACATAGTGGGACCTCGTCTCTACTAAAAACAAAAAAAAAATTAGCTGAGGCATGGTGTCGCATGCCTGTAGTCCCAGCTACTCAGGAGTCTGAGGTGGGAGGATCGCTTGAGCCCAGGAGTTGGAGGCTGCATAAGCTGTGCTCGTGTCATTGCATTCCAGCCTGGGTGACAGAGGAAAACCCTGTCTCAAAAATAAGTAAAAAAATAAATAAAAAAAAATAAACCCCAGGGGCAGGATCGGCTTCATTTCTGGGACCAGATTTAGCCACCCCTCCCCTCTGAGGGCCTCTTTTGGGTACCAATGTGGCAATAGTATGAATAACAGTAGTTTTATGTGCCTAACACTCTGTGAAGGACTTTCCGTGTATTAAATCATTTGTCCTTCACGAGGCCAGGTCTGCCACTTGCCCTGTTTTATAGATGAGGAGCTTGGGATCTGAAGGAGCTGAGTAACTTGCTCAAGGTCCACGTGCTTGGACGTGGCAAAGCTATGCCTGGAATCCAGGCTGTGGGCTCAGAGCCCCGACACGGCCACTTCACCACACTGCACATTTCCCAAGCCTTCTGGCACCAGGGAAGAGGTTCGAAGGCCGCGAGCAGGGCTGGACGCTCCTTTTGTAGACTCGTGTTGCACATGAAATTAGTTTTTAAATTTCCTGATTCTCGATCTTCCTTGATGGTGGAAACTTTAAACTGGAACGTGAGCTTTGTTGCTCTGTGCTTACTTTAAAAAAATGCTGCTGCGTGAAATGGAGAAAGTTACGGCATGTAGGGGAGTGAGACTCAAGTTGATATTCTGGCTTCATCAGCTCACAGGTGTAGGACTTTGGGCAGGTATTTATCACTAGAGTTTCCGTGTTTTCACTTAGGAAAAAGAGAATGTAAAATTTCACAGAGTGGTTGGAATGATTAAAGAAAAGCAGTGGGTGTGAAAAGGGCTTCTCCATTTTGATGCCTGGTGAACTATTCATCCTTCAAAACCCGGATTTCTTACCCCATTCTCCTACCAGCCTCAATCAGAATTAATTGTGCCTATATCTGTATCTACTATGGTCTAGATAGTATTATAATTAAGGAATTATAATTAAGTAACTAACAAGGAAAGAATCTCCTAAAAGGCAGAAGCCATGGCTGCTTTGTGATTGTACTCCTAGTGCTGGAAGATTACTGTGTGCTAGCACATAACAAGGGCTAAGAAATGAAGAAATGAGGCCGGGCGCCATGGCTTATGCCTGTAATCCTAGTACTTTTTGAGGTTGGAGCAGGTGGATTGCTTGAGCTCAGGAGCTTGAAACCAGCCTGGGCAACATAGTGAGACTGCATCTCTATTTTAGAATAATTTTTAAAAATTAAGAAATGGGCTGGGCGCAGTGGCTCATGCCTGTAATCCCAGCACTTTGGGAGGCCGAGGTGGGTGGATCACTTGAGGTCAGGAGTTCGCGACCAACCTGGCCAACATAGTAAAACCCCGTCTCTACTAAAAATACAAAAATTAGCTGGATATGGTGGCATGTGCCTGTAATCCCAGCTACCAGCTACTCGGGAGGCTGAGGCAGGAGAATTGCTTGAACCCAGGAGACAGAGGTTGCAGTGAGCCGAGATTGCACCACTGCACTCCAGCCTGGGCAACAGAGCAAGACTCCGTCTCAAAAAAAAAAAAAAATGAAGAAATGTATCTGCTCATGTAGGCTCTTTGTGTATTACCAGGACAGAAGCTTATAAATGCTCAGTAACTGTTCTCTGCATTAAATTAAATTGTGGAAGCTAATTACACTCAGGGGACTTGGGGCTAGGTTGAAATTTCCAAATCTCTGCTTCCGTTTCAATAGAAAGCAGGAGGCTGAGCACAGTGGCTCATGCCTGCAATCCTAGCACTTTGGGAGGCCAAGGCGGGTAGATCACCTGAGGTCAGGAGTTCGAGACCAGCCAGGCCAACATGGGGAAATCTCATCTCTACTAAAAATACAAAAATTAGGCTGGGCATAGTGGCACACGCCTGTAATCCCAGCTACTCCGGAGGCTGAGGCAGGAGAATCGCTTGAACCCAGGAGGAAGAGGTTGGAGTGAGCCGAGATTGTGCCACCTGCACTGCAGCCTCGGTGACAGAGTGATACTCCATCTCAACAACAACAAGAAAAAATTAGAGAAAGCAGGAGTGAGAGCTGACTGGGGCAGCCAAGAGAACCTACAACCCTCCATGGGATGAGATTTACGAGGCTGCTGCTCCCCCTTGCAAAGCATGAGTTACCACTTAGCACTCTGCGGACCATCCACAGACTGTTCGCTGCCTTCAAAGGGTTTCAGCTGTTTATTTCTATGTGGAGTGTTTACGCTTCCTTAAGCCAGTGTTTTATGGAAGGACTGTATTTGCATAACCAGAAGGGCCTTTTTGGCCTGATGCATTTCACCTGGGCCTGGGCTCAGGCCGGGGGCACTTCTTGTTGCTCGTGTCATACATACATACATACATACATACATGTATTTATTTGTTTGTTTGTTTTTAGATGGAATCTCACTCTGTTGCCTAGGCTGGAGTGCAGTGGCGACATCTTGGCTCACTGCAGCCTCCGTCTCCTGGGTTCAGGCGATTCTCCTGCCTCAGCCTCTCAAGTAGCTGGGACCACAGGCGCCTGCCACCACGCCCAGCCTAATTTTTGTATTTTTAGTAGAGATGGGGTTTCACCATGTTGGCCAGGCTGGTCTCAAACTGACCTCAGGTGATCTGCCCGCCTCAGCCTCCCAAAGTGCTGGCATTACAGGCGTGAGCCACCGCGCCCGGCCTCATGTCATATATTCTTAAAACACAAATTGCACAATTGAAAAATAAAAAGCTCCCATGCAGCCTGTGAATGGTAGGATCAGGTATCGTATATGGAGGGCCAGGCTTATTCATCCATGAGCCGGGGGCTGTACTGACCCCAATATACAGATGAGGAAACTGAGGCTTAGAGAGGACTAGTTCTTGAGCCAAGGTGAGTGTTCAGGTGGAAGCCGGATGGTGGGGGACTGCAGGCCACTTTAAATGTGGGGCTTTCATAATGGGAGGGCAGTGAGGAACCCTGGGAAGATCTGAAACTCAAGAGCGATGCATCTGCTTTGCATCTGCTTTGTTGATCTTTTGCTAAAGAGGTTAAAAGCCCTTAGGGGAGCTGAAGTGGGAGGATTGCTTGAGCCCAGGAGTTCCAGACCAGCCTGGGCAATATAGTGAGACCCTGCCGCTACAAAAAATATATAAAAAAATTAGCCGAGCATGGTGTTATGTACCTGTAGTCCAAGCTACTCGGGAGGCTGAGCCCAGGAGGTCATGGATGCAGTGAGCTATGATCACACCACTGTGAGGATGCAGTGGCACTCCAGTGTGGGTGACAGTGCAAGACCTTGTCTCAAAAAAAAGTCTTAGAGGAAAAAACAGTCTCCTAGGAGAAAGAAGGAGATCCCTGCACCCTAGGTTTGGGCCTGGCATGTAAATAAAGCCACCTTAATAAGCAAAGAATTCTGCCCAGTGGGCTGTGACCTGGCTGCCCTCCAGCAAACTCCAGACCAGTGCCAGCCCTTGGCCAGCCTGCCCTAGCCTGGTACCTGCCCCAGGCACCTGCCAGCAGCTGGCCTCCGGACGCTGTGGCGCAGTGATGCCCGACACAGTCGCTAGCACGGTATACAGTCGCTGTGCCGTCAGGATGCAGCATTCGAATGTGTACAGGTCTTAACCTGAAGAAATGAATCTGGAGAGCTCTTTGTGTGTGAAGTGCATGTTTCCCAGCCTTCATGAAAGGCCGAAGGGTCACTGCACTCTACATCTTGCCCCTGTGTATGAGTGTCTTTCCTCCCCCTCTTCTCTTCCTCTTCCCTGGACCGCTGCATACTTTTGTCCACCTCTTGTCATTCTTTATTCTTGGACGTCTTGCCTCGTGAGATTCCCTTATGAAACAGGCACACACGCTCAGTCTTCGCCCCGTGGTGGTTTTATTCTAAGTCGCTGTGGTTTGCCGAAAGGGTTCCGACAAAATGCAGGAGCTAAGTGATCAGCCACTACCCCCCACCTCACACAGAGGGATCTGCCCCTTCCTGTGGAGCCCTTGCCACAGCCTTTAGCAGAGCAGAGATATAGCCTGTGTCCTTTGTCTTGACATTTCCTAAATGCTTTTTGTTTTTATAATTTTTTTTTGAGATGGCATTTTGCTCTTGTCACCCAGGCTGGAGTGCAGTGGCACGATCTCGGCTCACAGCAACCTCTGCCTCGTGGTGCAAGTGATTCTCCTGCCTCAGCCTCCCAAGAAGCTGGGACTACAGGTGTATGCCAACACACCCAGCTAATTTGGTATTTTTAATAGAGATGCCATGTTGGCCAGACTGGTTGCGAACTCCTGACCTCAGGTGATCTGCCTGCCTGGGCCTCCCGAAGTGCTGGGATTACAGGCATGAGCCACCATGCCCGGCCTGTTTCTATTATTGTAATGGCCAAATATTATTTTGTAAGTGGATGTAGTACAACATATGTAAGTCTGTGATACCCATTTTGTGTGTGTGCACACCTCTGTATGGTGGTGTGTGTGCATGCCTGTGTGTGGGAGTGGATGTGTGTGTGCCTGTGTGTCTATATGTGTATGTGTGTGCACTCCTGTGTATGAGTGTGGATGTGTGTGCATGCATGTGTATATGTGTGTACGCATGCTTGGATGTGCATGTGTGTGCATACCTGTGTGCCCCTGTGTGTGCATGCATGTATCTGTGTGTATGCATGCATGTGTCTGTGTGTTCATGCGTCTATGTGTGTATGCATGCCTGCATGTGCATGTGTGTGTGCATACCTGTGTTTCTATGCACCTGTGTGTGTATACGTTTGTGTGGACATATCCCTGTGTGTCTGTTTGTGTATGTCTGCACATGCCTGTATGTGCATGTGCATGTCTGCACATGCCTGTATGTGCATGTGCATGTATGTTTGTGAGAGGGTGTGTGCATGCCTGTGTGTGTGCACCTGTGTGGGTACATTCCTGTGTGTGTGTGTGCACACTTGTGTGGGTGCATGCCTGTGTGTGTGTGTATGCCTGCGTGTGTGTGTGTTGGTGTGTGCATATCTGTGTTTGTGTGCGTGCATGCCTGTGTGTGTCTGTTCCTCCACCTGGTGAGTTCCCTGGCATGGAGTGAATCCTGTCATCTGCTGGCTACTTCACTTCCTTTGTCCTCAATTTTCTCATCTGAAAAATATGTATGATAATATCTCATGGAATTGTGAAAATTCAGTAAGATACCATGTATAATAATTGCCTGGCGTATATGAAGTGTTACGAAGATAGTATTTACTTATTTATCCAACTTTTGCTGAAAAATGGAACAGCCTGGTATTTACTGGCAATGAACATCTTTGAGTATGTATGTTGTTATTTTAAAAAAATTCTGTTATTTCTTTGGGAAAAATCCCCAAACATAGATGTGGCTGAGGAATAAGAAATGCTGGGCACAGTTTTGATGGGGCAGAAGTTGAAGATCTGAACCTGGATTTAATCTCTAGCTTGTCAACTGATCAATAAGCTTGGGCTATTTGGAGCTCCGGGTTAAGGGAGATTCTGAGGTTAAGCCTGGACTCGGTGGGGAAAGTGCCATGATTAATTTGTGATGTCTGCTGTGGACACCGGAGAGAGGAGAGTATGTTTCCCGCATGCTTTCCATGCCTGGTCTAGATGAAGCTGTAGTTAGAAATTAGGCAAGGTGCGTTTGGGGCTTCTGTAAATCTCTGTGGTCAGGAAAGCCGAGCCTGAGACTCCAGGCAGTTGCCCAAATGCTGAAGAGGTCGGGGGCCCTGTCGGGGTCACAGATCCAGGCATAGGAACAGCCGCCCCTATTTGGTTTTGGCCAAAACACTCACAGCGTGCTTCTAGGACATCACAGTGTGCTTCTAGGACGCCATGCCTTCCATCTTCATTAGATGGTTACCCTGTGTCCACGCGAAATACAGCCGTGTGCCTCTGTCTTGGCTTTTGTTCCCCAAATACAGCAGGGTCGCGTCACTCCTGAGCTACGAGGGTTTGACACAGGTGCCTTTGTTCCTGAATCTGTCAAACCCTAGCCTGTGCCATTTTGATCTGTTAGTTTTTCCCTTTATCTATAATGACTCATGCCTATTATAAGAACCTGTTCCGGCCAGGCATGGTGGCTCATGCCTGTAATCCCAGCACTTTGGGAGACCGAGGCAGGCGGATCACCTGAGGTCAGGAGTTCAAGACCAGCCTGGCCAACGTGGTGAAACCCTGTCTCTACTAAAAATACAAAAATTAGCTGGGTGTGATGGCGCATGCCTGTAGTCCCAGCTACTTGGGAGACTGTGGCAGGACAATCGCTTGAACTTAGGAGGTGGAGGTTGCAGTGAGCCAAGATGGTACCACTGTGCTCCAGACTGGGCAATGGAGCAAGACTCTGTCTCAAAAAACCAAAACCAAAACCAAAACAAACAAACAAAAAAGAACCCATTCCTTTTGAGTAAATTATACCTTGCTGGTAGAGTTTTTAAAACCTCGGTCTTTCAAGCACTTTGAATAGTTGTGGGAGGGAGGTGTAGGGGCCTCGGTGGGGTTGGCAGCAGGTGCCCAGTGGGTTTCATAGCTGTGTGTTTTCATTTGGCTCCTGTTCCTTGGAGATTGCCTTGTCTCCTAGCAAGATTCAGGGTGCTGGGGACTGTGGCTGTGTTTCTTCAGCAGTTCAGAGTCTTTGGTTTATTGTTCATCATCACCCACTTGTGGAAAAGACACATTCATGTGTCCAGCACATGCCTTGTCTATCCCCGGCTCCATCTTATGCCTGTGGGAGGGGAGATTCTAGTCCCCACACCGTGTTGCGAGGGTTTGGGAAGGACCTGAAGCCAGCAGGCAGCCTTCGTTGTGAGAGCTATGCTCTGATCCCAAAGCTGACTTTTCCATGCCAGGTTTCCCCATTGCCCTAGGATCTGGTGTCCCTGGTGGAACTTCGTCCCGTGTCTATGCACTCTGGAGGCTTAGGTGTAGGATCCCTGGATGACTGGTGGGGAAAGGCTGGGGGACCCTGTTGTCCAGCCTTCTTCTTTCACAGAGGTGGAAACCAGGGCCCAGAGCCATTAAATACTGCCTTCCGGGCATTTCAGAGCCCGCTGCTTCTATTTTTCTATTCTCAGTCTGTCAGGGAGACCAGTAAGTACCAGAATTTTGACTTCCCAGAGCCTAGGAGAGTGTATGGCATATGACAGGTGTTTATTAATGTGTGTTCGTGGAAAGAACAAATTGTGTCGCTTTCATTGTCTTTCAATACAATGAAGATCAGTTCCTCTCCTGGGCCCCACTTCATAGAAATATGCATTCCTGACTTCACAAATGGAACTGCCCAAGAATCCCCACTCATGTTTTCTCCCTGGAGCTT
Organism: Gorilla gorilla gorilla; assembly: GCF_029281585.2. Taxonomy (NCBI): domain Eukaryota; kingdom Metazoa; phylum Chordata; class Mammalia; order Primates; family Hominidae; genus Gorilla; species Gorilla gorilla. Next base: position 115,082,925 of record NC_073242.2, on the reverse strand, counting down.
CCCCTGCACCCACATTCTCTGCATTGGTTAGGAATATCCTCACAGGCGAAACACTCCTGAATAGCAGACCCTACACTTGTACCCCGACAGGCCTCCTTGTTCCCTGAAGCTAACCCTGGGCCTGGCTTTGGGGTTTGCAGCCGGATTTGTCATCTTCTGTCTGCCAGTTTCACTGACTTGGTTATTCCAAGGAATTCGTGGGACTTCCCTTTGTTAAAAAATAAACGTTAGGAATGAGAAGAGGAACTAGCTACTGCCTGTGTCTTCACTCTGAGTGACTGAGGGAACTTCATTAAATCTCAGATTCCCCTAACGATCCTGAGAATGAAGGTGAACCCACAGTCCTGTAGAACATTCTCTCTGACTGTTGAGCACTCCGCTTTGTACCAGGTGTTCTCATCAAGTGTGCAAGCCCCTTTTGTGCTCATACGACCCTCACAACAGCCCTAGGATGTGAAGCTGCTATTGTCCCCATTTGCAGATGAGGAGACTCAGGCTCAGGGAGGTTGAGTCCCCAGGGAGGCTCAGGCCACTGGAGATGCCTGTGGACAAGGGTGCCTGTTTGTATTTGGCCTGGACCTGCTCCCAGCATGCTGGGGTTTAAACCTGGGCAGTTGGGAGCCATTAAAAAATGAAAAGGGGTCAGGTGTGGTGGCTCATGCCTGTGATCCCAGCACTTTGGGAGGCCAAGGCGGGGAGGTTACTTGAGGCCAGGAGTTCGAGACCAGTCTGGCCAACATGATGAAACCCTGTCTCTAATAAAAATACAAAAATGAGCCGGCCGTGGTGGTACGTGCCTGTAATCCCAGCTACTTCAGAGGCTGAGGCAGGAGAATTGCTTGAACCTGGAAGTGGAGGTTATGCTGAGCTGAGATTGCACCACTGCACTCCAGTCTGGGCGACAGAGTGAGACTCCGTCTCAAAAAATGAAAATAAATAAAAATAAAAATGAAAAGGATGGGCTGGGCATGATGACTCACACCTGTAATCCCAGCACTTTGGGAGGCTGAGGCGAGTGGATCACCTGAGGTCCGGAGTTCAAGACCAGCCTGGCCAACATGGTGAAACCCCGTCTCTACTAAAAATACAAAAGTTAGCCAGGTGTGATGGTGGGCGCCTGTAATTCCAGCTACTCGAGAGGCTGAGGCAGGAGAATCGCTTGAACCCGGGAGGTGGAGGTTACAGTGAGCTGAGATTGCACCACTGCACTCCAGCCTAGGTGACAAGAACAAAAACTTCATCTCAAAAGATAAATAAATAAATGAGAAAAGAATGATTTAAAACCAAGACAGGAGAACATGCACTTTAAAATCCAGCCTTGCAAATAGACGGCTAGACTCTGTACAGAGCCCCTGTACCTAACCCGTACCCTCTGCTATATTACCCTCCTCAGAAAGATGGAGACAGGTTTCATTGGATGTTTATTTTGCATCTTTCAGGCATGAATCTATAAGCACTTGAGAAAGGTCACAGGGACAAAACTTGTCTTCATTCATGACCAGCCTGGCCAACATGGTGAAACCCCGTCTCTACTAAAAATACAAACATTAGCCAGGCGTGGTAGTGGTTGTCTGTAATCCCAGCTACTCAGGAGGTAGAGGCAGGAGAATCACTTGAACCCGGGAGGCAGAGGTTGCAGTGAGCTGACCGCACCATTGCACTCCAGCCTGGGCAACAGAGTAAGAGTCCGTCTCAGAAAAAACAAAAACAAAAAAACTGGTCTTCCACTTGCTGGTTGCATAATTCCAAACCATTCGAGCAGCTTCAGCTGCTTGGAGTGAGACTTCATCGGATGAGGCCCTTGGAAAAAAATCCTGCTTTGGCAAGAAAAGAGAAGTCCCCCGTCTGGCAGCTATGAGAGAGCGACACCGAGTTCCCAGACAAAACAAAGAGCTTTCATCAGCCACAGGTGACGGTGCTCCCAGACTGACACATGTTGCTGTGCAGTCTCTGGCAGGTTGTGGCAGCTGCCTCGAGGACTTGGCAGTCTAGAGCAGCCCCTGGAGGCGGGATGTGGGGAGAAAGTAGGGCTGGCACCAGGAACGCATCCCCAGGGCCCTGCCGGGAAGTTGCTCTGTCCCCTGGGATGAATTGTGTCCCCTCTCTGGGTTGTTGCTGGTCCTCTACATAATGAAGAGGTGAATGGCACGTCTCAAGGGTGGAGTGCAGTGGTGCGATCATGGCTCACGGCAGCCTCTACCTCCCAGGCTCAAGTGATCTTCCTGCCTCAGCCTCCCAAGTAGCTGGGACAACAGGCACACACCACCACTGTTGGTTATTTATTACTATTATTATTATTATTATTTGTAGAGAAAGGGTCCCACTGTTCCCCAGGCTAGTCTTGGAACTCCGGGGTTCAAGCGATTCTCCCTTCTCGACCTCCCAAAGTGCTTGGGATTACCGGCGTGAGCCACAGCGCCCCACCTCCCTTCACCATTTTGTTCAGCTGAAACACAATTTACATAGAGTAAAACGCACAGATCTTAGGAATACTACTCGATGAGTGTGCGTGTGTATGTGTGTGTGTGTGTGTGTGTATGTATATATATATATATATTTTTTTTTTTTTTTGAGACAGAGTTTCGCTCTTGTCACCCAGGCTGGAGTGCAATGGTGCGATCTAAGCTCACTGCAACTTCCGCCTCCCCAGTTCAAGCGATTCTCCCGCCTCTCACACCCAGCTAATTCTTTGTATTTTTAGTAGAGATGGGGTTTCACCATGTTGGCCAGGCTGGTCTTGAACTGCTGACCTCAGGTGATCCACTCACCTCGGCCTCCCAAAGTGCTGGGCATGAGCCACTGCATCTGGCCCAAGTTTTGTGTATTTTGAATGTTCATGATGCATACCTTTGAAGCCACCACCCAGATCTGGACATGGCACAGATGTCCACCCCCCTCAGATGGGCTCTAATGCTCTGCGATTCATGATTCTCTTTGCCTGATCACATTATTCTTTCAGACGCTTTCATGTTCTGTCTAGACCTGCGCTGTTGCCGGCCACGTGTGGCCACTGAGCGCCTGAAAGCGCACCCAGCCATATCAGTGTGTGCCGTATACCTGGAGGGCACGCAGTGTTTCTAAGGCTGGGTTCAAAAGAAATGAATGTAAAGGACCTCGTCAATAACTTTTAGCATTGATTACATTGTGGAAATGACAATATTTTGCATATATTGGATTAGATAAAATACTATTAAAATAAATGGCACTGGTTTCTTTTTTACATTTTTCAGTGTGGCTAGTAGCAAATTGAAAATTCCTGGCCAGGCACAGTGGCTCACGCCTGTAATTCTAGCACTTTGGGAGGCCGAGGTCAGTGGATCACTTCAGCTCAGGAGTTTGAGACCAGCCTGGGCACCATGGTAAAACCCCATTATCTACCAAAAAAAAAAAAAAAAATTAGTCGGGCATGGTGGTGTGTACCTGTAGTCCCGGCTACTTCAGTGGCTGAGGTGGTAGGATTGCTTGAGCACAGGCGGTGGAGGTTGCAGTGAGCTGAGATTGCACCAGTGCACTCCAGCCTGGCAGCGGGGGTGACAGAGTGAGACCTGTCTAAAAAAAAAAGGAAAGAAAGAAAATTCAAACTTCTGGCCTTTGGGAGGCCAAGATGGGTGGATCGCTTGAGCCCAGGAGTTGGAGACCAGCCTGGGCAACATGACGAAACGACGTCTCTACAGAAAAATACAAAAATCAGCTGGACGTGGTGGCTTGTGCCTGTATTTCTAGCTACTAGGAAGGCAGAGGTGGGAGGATCGCTTGAACCTAGGAGGTTGAGCCTGCAGTGAGCCGAGATCGCACCACTGCACGCCAGCTTGGGTGACAGAGTGAGACTGTGTTTCAAAAAAAGAATAATTAACATTCTGGATGTGTCCGCATTGCTTTAGGCCCTGGAAGTCTCCTTCTGATGAAGGACTTGCCTCCTGAGTCTTGCCACCTGCCCCTGCCCCCGTGGGTGTTGGTGGCATGTGGGTGCTGGCAAGTGCTGTGTCTTGAGGAGGTGTGTGTGGTGGAGGGGTGGCCACACTTTGCATGCATATGTTCCCTGTGGTTTCCAGCCTCAGGTGCAAGGCAGACTTCAGCTGCTCCACGCAGGCTCCCTCCAGTTTCAGGCATTGCTCCCAAGTCAGAGTCCGTCTGCCCAGAGCCGTTTTTGCTCAGCTTCTGCCTCATTTTGAAGACATGCAATGAAGCCGCCTCCCCAGTGGTGCTTGCAACTCCCTTATCTCATGGGAGCCGCTGGAAGGCGTGGAGGTGGAGAGGTGTGGAGGTTGTTTTCAGTTGGTTTTTAGGCTGAGGCTCAGGTTAGACATTTTGGGGACATTCTGTGGAGTCCACGCCCTGAATGGAAGGTGCTGGCTCACCTTTGTAAGCCTCTGGGGGCTTGGGAGCAGCCCGTGTAGGATGGAGGCCTGCTAGTACCCCCTCCACGCGGCCTGACCACCTGGGCCCCTGCAGAGTTGCTGCTGGCCCTATAGAAGGTGGGAGCGGCTCAGTGTCCACTCAGGAGCAGGCTGGGGTCCAGCTCTGGCTCCAAGGGAAGTGACCACTGTTGGTCACAGGCCTGTCTCACCCATGTGTCCACGTGACGTCCAGGCAGTGGGCCCGTGCGTGACCAGTCTGCCGGTGAGGTGACAGCGGGGAGCCGGTCCCAGGGGGATGATTGGATAGAGATGTAGACACTTTATTTGGAAGTTGCTAGGAGTCACTGCCAGGCTCAAAGAACGGGGAAGGGGTGGACAAGACACAGGAGCAGCACGAGGAGGAGACACAAAGAGGGGAGGGAAGCCGATGGGCAGGGGGGAGAGATGAGCGGACCCAGGTGCAAGGGTGGAGAGCAGTGGGCTGGGGCATGACTGCCGCTTAACCAGCCTCATGGTGTCACTCGCCAAGCCTCAGTTTCCCCTTCTGAATTGAGGGGCAAGAGATGACCTCTAAGGACCACCAACCCTGCTGTCTATGAGGCCATGGTGATACTAAGGCCCAGAGGGAGCCCGGACCTCCAGTGTCCTCCGTCCATCCATCCTCTCTGCTTGGCTTTGCACTGGCGTGGGCTGCATCGAGTCCCAGACTGTACACCTTGGCAGTCACGCGGCGGGGGCTCTCGTGTGAGGAGGGGAGCAGAGCCAAATGCACCAGCTGTGAGCCAGACTGAAGGTGAAGGGAGCCAACAGGCTCATGTCTGAATACAAGGTCTTCAGCCCACCCCTGAAGGCAGTATGTCAGGATTCTTCTGAACAGAGAATCTGGGGTCTGTTCTAAAGGGGCCTAGAGCATGGCCACGGTCACTGTAGCTTCAGAAATGTTTAAAGTTTTGTCTTTCTTGGTCATTGGAAGAGGCAAAAAATGAAAAAAAAAAGCAGGAATGAGGGAAGACTCAATTTTGCACATTCTGTCTGTGTTCCCCTGAGGATAAATTGGAAATGAAATAGGAATACAGGACTTTTAGGTATGAGCCAGTTCAGTGTGTTAAGACACTTGCTTTCTAACCCTTCGCTTTTTGGCAGTAATCGGATTGCTGGACGACTTGTCTTTTAAGACCTCTCTAAGTACTGATGATAAAAACAGCCCTTCAACAGGGAAAATAACCTTCCATTCTATTTTCTACTGAGCAGAGAGGAAAGAACATCAGCTGAGCCAGGAGGGTTATCAAGTTGCAGGATGACCCTGTTTATCTTGTGAGATTCAGTTTGCTTTAAACGTTTTCAGAGCTCATATGGTTGCTTTTGTATATACTTTTGTTTGTACAACTTGGAATCATTTTTCTGCAAATCTTTTGATTTTAAATATGTCTCTGGTATGTAGTACAAGGTTTGAGGGGTTTTTTTTTTGTAGTTTGAAACATAGCATTTTTAAAGGTAATTTTGTTCATTTACATTTATTGTTATGTTTTACTAGATCTGCTGCCTGTTTTGCTTCTTTTAGTTTCATTACGATTTGATTGCCTAAGTACTCGTGGTTTTAGGCTGGCCTATGCCTAGCTCCATGTATCTTTCATTTGAGATTTCTTAGACCTTATCAAACTTATTTTTCTTTTTTTGAGATTGAATCTCGCTCTGTTGCCAGGCTGGAGTGCAGTGGCGCCATCTCGGCTCACTGCCATTTCTGCCTCCCAGGTTCAAGCCATTCTCCTGCCTTAGCCTCCTGAGTAGCTGGGATTACAGGCGCGCGCCACTACACCCAGCTGATTTTTATATTTTTAGTAGAGACGGGGTTTCACCATGTTGGCCAGGCTGGTCTCGATCTCCTGACCTCATGATCTGCTCTCAGCCTCCCAAAGTGCTGGGATTACAGGCATGAGCCACCATCCATGGCTCTCAAACTTATTTTTCTTAATCTAAATCTTCTAATAGCTAACCGACTGGAACTTCAAGTGTTCTTATTTCTGTAGATTGCCATATATAGCTATCACAAAGCAGAGGAACTTTGGACTTTTCTTCTATAAGCATCTTAAGCTGTTGGCTTCCTCCTTCTGAAAGCTCTCTGCCCCTCCCTCATGCCGTGGGGCTCAGGGTTGAGAAATACATTAATTCTCAATTCTCCTTTCTGGCTCTTACATCCAACTTGTGTTCTTTCATTGCACGGATCACATACAGTTAGTAACACACTGTAGTGGGGTGGGAACAGAAAGGATCTCAAGGGTGTTCTGTCATTCTGGGCAAATCTCTCCAAGCCCAGCCCATGAGTCTTATCTTCAAAAAGTAAAATAAAATAAAGCTAATATACTGAGGGCTGAACGAGAACATGAGTGAGGCTGTTCCTGGCACACATCAGCTGCTTGATAAAAATTAACCTACCGTTCTCCACTTTGTTAGTGTTCTCAGTGGCTTTGCGCGCCAAATGCATTGTCTTTTTATTGTAAAGCTTGACTTCGGGGATGCTCCTGGGCTCATCATTCTTGGCGATATGGCGACTTTTTTGTTTTTTATTTTTTAATTGTGGTGGAATTCATTTAACATAAAATGAACCTTTTTATGTTTATTTATTTATTTTGAGATGGATCTCACCCTGTTGCCGAGGCTGGAGTGCAGTGTGGCACGATCTTGGCTCACTGCAACCTCCGCCTCCTGGGTTCAAGCGATTCTCCTGCCTCAGCCTCCCCAGTAGCTGGGATTACAGGCGCCCGCCACCACGCCTGGCTGATTTTTGTATTTTTAGTAGAGATGGGGTTTCGCCATGTTGGCCAGGCTGGTCTCGAACTCCTGACCTCAGGTGATCTGCCTGCCTCGGCCTCCAAAGTGCTGGGATGACGGGCGTGAGCCACTGCACCTGGCCCAAACCATTTTAAAGTGTACAATTCAGTGGCTTTCAGAACATTCACAGTGTTGTGCAAGCCCTACCTCTGTCTGGTTCCAAAACTTTTTCATCACCCCAAAAGGAGATGGTGGCTCTTTCAAGACGCCAGCTTTGGCATCAACTGGACCTTCTGGTTGTCTGACTTTGGACAAGCATTGTAATTTCCAGCCTTTGTTTCCTCACCTTTAAAATGGAAATAATGTTGATCACCTTACGGGCCTTTTTAAAAAGAACTTGATGGAGGTACAATGTATGTACCACAAAATCAAGTCATCCTAAGTGTACTTTTTCAGTACTTTTTCGTGAATTTGTGGAGTTGTGCACCCATTACCACAATCCCAATTTTAGAACGTCTCTATCATTTCCTGTTCCCATCTCCAGCTCTGTGTAACCACGAGTCTGCTTTCTGTCTGTATGGGTTTGCCTTTTTTAGACATTTATACCAATGGCAGCTGATAGTACATGGTCTTCATGCCTTTCTTCTTTCACTCAGCATCATATTTCCGAGGTTCATCCATGTAGTTGCGTGTGGCGGCGCTTCATTCCTCTCTGTGGCTGAGGAATATTCCATTGTGTGGACGGACCGTGTTTTGATAATCCATTCTTCTGTTGATGGACATAGGGGTTGCTTCCACCTTCCATGATTCATATTTACTACTGTGTGTCATTCTCAGTACTGTGGCACTGTGCTGGTACACATAAGTGCTTAATAATTGTGGTTAGCCGGGCGTGGTGGCTCACGCCTGTAGTGCCAACAGCTTGGGAGGCCAAGCTGGACGGATCACTTAAGGACAGGAGTTTGAGACCAGCCTGGCCAACGTGGCGAAACCCTGCTTCTACTAAAAATACAAAAATTAGCTGGGTGTGGTGGCAGACGCCTGTAGTTCCAGCTACTTGGGAGGCTGAGACATGAGAATGGCTTGAACCCTGGGGGCAGAGGTTGCAGTGAGCCAAGATTGCGCCACTGCACTCCAGCCTGGGCAACAGGCTTTTCTCTCAAGAAAAAGAAAAATGGTGGTCATTGTTTATGTTATTTCCTTAGGGGCTTTTTTTTTAATGTGGATGATTTTCTTACCTTTAGACTTGTTATTTGTGGTTTTGATAGCTTTTTTTTGTCAAGCTGTCCGTCATCATCCTGAAATTTTGTTTGTTAAAGTCTTATGATCCACATATGGCAGTAACTGTGTATCATCATGGCTTAGGGCCGTCTGATAAGCCAGGCCACCTGGTTCCCTCATTCATGCCACAAGCGTTTACTGAGTGCACCATGGGTGCCTGCAGGTTCTATGGGTGAAACCTGTGTACTCCAAGAGGAAAGAGTGACTGCATCCATTTTGCTGAGCCCTGTAGCCCCACAGCCTGGCGTGGTATTTGTTGAATGAAGGCAGAGCCTCTACCCTCGTGTAACTCAGTGCGGGTGGAGAGCCCATGGCAGACCCAGGACTGGAGGCTCCTGCGTCATTAGGAACATTGGTGGCTGAAGCTTGCTTGTCCCAGCTGGCGAGAGCCAATTACGCCTGTCTCCTTCCACCTCCACGTATGGTGACATCACTTTGACAGCTTGACATCAGCCACTGTGGGACTATTTACATCATGGAAATGGGCAAAAGACACCAATCTGAGCTTTTGTCCTTTTTTTTTTTGGAGTGCCTGGTGTTAAACATTTACCAGCGCCCGTGTGCCTTTCCAACCTCGTAACCTATTATTTTCCTGACGAGATAGTTTTTTACAGATGAGGAAGTTGAGGCACAGAGAATTGAAGGGACTTGGCCAAGGTAGCAGCCAAAATTCAAGCCCCAGCTTCCTCGGGCCATTCCCACGGACATGGGAAGACGCAGCATCAGATCTGCCCCACTCCCTCCTCCCAGTCAGGTTTTTTCTGCCAGATGACTCTGCTGTTCGATTTCCATTGACTCTGCTGCTGAATTTCCATTGACTGACTCTGCTGCTGAATTTCCATTTCCATCTCTCATCAGGGTTTTCAGTGCTTTGCTTCCCAGTGTGTTGCCTGAGCCACCCTCACATCCTGTGCCTTCCTTCTTAATAGGAACGCTGTGTTTTCCTTTGTTCTTGCAGAATTTCGCTAAGGAGTTTGTGATCAGTGATCGGAAGGAGCTGGAGGAAGATTTCATCAAGAGCGAGCTGAAGAAGGCAGGGGGAGCCAATTACGACGCCCAGACGGAGTAACCCCAGCCCCCGCCACACCACCCCTTGCCAAAGTCATCTGCCTGCTCCCCGGGGGAGAGGACCGCCGGCCTCAGCTACTAGCCCACCAGCCCACCAGGGAGAAAAGAAGCCATGAGAGGCAGCGCCCGCCACCCTGTGTCCGCAGCCCCCGCCTTCCTGCTTCCCTTAGAACCCTGCCGTGTCCTATCTCATGACGCTCATGGAACCTCTTTCTTTGATCTTCTTTTTCTTTTCTCCCCCTCTTTTTTGTTCTAAAGAAAAATCATTTTGATGCAAGGTCCTGCCTGCCATCAGATCCGAGGTGCCTCCTGCAGTGACCCCTTTTCCTGGCATTTCTCTTCCACACGACGAGGTCTGCCTAGTGAGATCTGCATGACCTCACGTTGCTTTCCAGAGCCCGGGCCTGTTTTGCCATCTCAGTTTTCCTGGGCCCTGCTTCCTGTGTACCACTGAGGGGCAGCTGGGCCAGGAGCTGCACCCGGTGCCTGCAGCCTTCATAAGCACACACGTCCATTCCCTACTCAGGCCCAGACCTCCTGGTATCTGCCCCGGGCTCCCTCATCCCACCTCCATCCAGAGTTGCCTAAGATGCATGTCCAGCATAGGCAGGATTGCTCGGTGGTGAGAAGGTTAGGTCTGGCTCAGACTGAATAAGAAGAGATAAAATTTGCCTTAAAACTTGCCTGGCAGTGGCTTTGCTGCACGGTCTGAAACCACCTGTTCCCGCCCTCTTGACCGAAATTTCCTTGTGACACAGAGAAGGGCAAAGGTCTGAGCCCAGAGTTGACGGAGGGAGTATTTCAGGGTTCACTTCAGGGGCTCCCAAAGCGACAAGATCGTTAGGGAGAGAGGCCCAGGGTGGGGACTGGGAATTTAAGGAGAGCTGGGAACGGATTCCTTAGGTTCAGGAAGCTTCTGTGCAAGCTGCGAGGATGGCTTGGGCCGAAGGGTTGCTCTGCCCGCCGCGCTAGCTGTGAGCTGAGCAAAGCCCTGGGCTCACAGCACCCCAAAAGCCTGTGGCTTCAATCCTGCGTCTGCACCACACATTCAAAAGGATCGTTTTGTTTTGTTTTTAAAGAAAGGTGAGATTGGCTTGGTTCTTCATGAGCACATTTGATATAGCTCTTTTTCTTTTTTTCCTTGCTCATTTCGTTTTGGGGAAGAAATCTGTACTGTATTGGGATTGTAAAGAACATCTCTGCACTCAGACAGTTTACAGAAATAAATGTTTTTTTGTTTTTCAGAAAACAGTTTGGTTTCTGATTTGTCCTACAAAGTTTTTTTTTTTTTTTGCTGTAAAAACAAAGGCAGTCATCATCGCCTTCAGATTTTAATAGGTGTTTGCGGAGCTGCTGAGGCTGGGCACATTCACATTCAATAGCTTATTTAATTCTTAGCAACCATAAGAAACAGGTGCTGCTTTTGTCCCCATTTCCTGAAATCTGAGGCTCAGAGGGACTCATTCACCCGAGGTCACCCAGATAGAAAGTGGCAGAGCTGGGATTTTTTTTTTTTTTTTGGTGACAGAGTCTCACTCTGTGGCCCAGGCTGGAGTGCAGTGGGGAGATCTCAGCTCACTGCAACCTCCAACTCCCAGATTCAAGAGATTCTCCTGCTTCAGCCTCCATAGTAGCTGGGATTGCAGGTACCCGTCACCATGCCTGGCTAATTATTGTATTTTTAGTAGAGATGGAGTTTCGCCAGGCTGTTGGCCTGGCTGGTCTCGAGCTCCTGACCTCAGGTGATCTGCCCGTCTTGGCCTCCCACAGTGTTGGGATTACAGGCGTGAGCCACCACACCCGGCCAGAGCTGGGATTTGAACTGCGATCTCTTGAAGTCCCTGGTGCTGTGGCTTGTGAGGGGAGCGGGGAGGCCACACATTTGGGATAGCGATGGGACCACAGGTAGTGATTCTTTTTGAGTGGCCAGAACTCCCCTGTCTGCCTTTTTAGGAAAAGCCAGAGAAAGCATCTTCCTCGTTGGCCGTGACATCCTTTCCGAGGTTATCCTACAGCTGAGAAACTGGACTTCCAGCACACCAGACCCTGTGGGAGCCCAGAATCAGGGCAGAGGAGTTTCAGACACAGACAGCGGGGCTTGGAGGAGCTGAGTGTGGGGCAGGGAGGGTGCGGAGAGAGGGCAGAAGCCGAAATCAGGGCAGGAAGGAATCCTACAAGGTATGGGCAAGGCCCTGATCATGCTGCCCAGGGTGGCAGGGGGCCATAGGTCACCACCCTCCCCAGCCCCAGCCCTCCCCAGCCACGTCTGGGTTCTAATTTCTGCTCATCTGTTCACAGCTGTGTGGATTTAGGCAATTTAGTTAACCTCTCAGCCTCGGTTTCCTCATCTGCAAAATAGACAACATTGCCTAAGTGTAGAAAGGCTTAAGGAGCAGCGAGGATTGTGCAGGCAAAGGGCGCCTGTCAGGGTGCAGTGTTCTTATCTCACGCCTGCCACTGGTCTTGTTAGCTCTGTGGGCTTCCGTCTTTTCCTATACCCAGAGCTGAGGGAGCTAAACTAGGTCCGTTGCCAGTGCACGGGTTTTAGCTCCGTTCAGAACATGGGCTCAGTAGGTGCATGACTTCATGTCACTCATGCACTCTGTCCCGCAAGCCTTCCATCCTCTCCTGGAATCTCCTGGTCAGCCAAGCCCTCCTCCAGGCCCACTGCCCACCCCACTCCCTGCCCCAAAGCAGACGAGAAAGAATGAGCAGCTCTCAAATCTGCCCCTAGGCCTGTGGTCTCATCCCTGGCTGTGAATTAGGATCACTGGGAGCTTTGAAAATACAGATGAGGCCTCTATCCCAGACTAGTGAAATCGGAGTGCCAGACTCAACGAACGCCAGCTTTTCCTTTCCAGACAGCTGCAGAAGTGGCCCTGATCCCGGGCAGGAGGGGCTGGAAGGGAGGCCTGCCTCTCCCTCTGTGGGTTCCTCTCGTGAGTGGAATCTTGTTTGTTTTTATTTTGTTAGTTTTGAGACAGGGTCTCACTCTGCCACCCAGGCTGGAGTGCAGTGGCACAATCACAGCTCACTGCAGTCTCCATCTCCTGGGCTCAATAGATCCTTCTGCCTCAGCCTCCTGAGTAGCTGGGACTACAGGTGTGCACCACCATGCCCAGCTAAGTTTTGTATTTTTTGTAGATAGGAGGGCTCCCTATGCTGCCCAGGCTGGTCTCAAACTCCTGGACTTGAGCGATCCTCCCACCTCAGCCTCTCAGAGTGTAGGGCTTACAGGCGTGAGCCACTGCACCCAGCCATGACTGGAATCTTGAAGGGCAAGTGCAGACAGGTTTATTGAGCACCTACTATGTGCCAGGCACTGGCCTAGGTATGGGGATTTGATGATGAACAAACTCAGACAGCCCCCACCCTCAAGGAGGCTGAGTCTAGCAGGGACGATGGATATTAATCAGCTTGTCCCACCAGAGGGTGTGTGTTTCCAGATGAGGATAAGTCTCCTTCAGAGAAAAAAGCCCAGGTTCCATGAGAGCTCACGAGGGCCCTGGATCTGGCTAGGGTATGGGGGAGGGCTTCCCTAAGGAGGTGGTACCTGAGCCGAGAACGCGGGGAAGGGAGGGGAGGAACAGGAAAGCGTGGACATAAGCTGCATGGAATGTTTGCCCACGGGTGAGCCAGGGTCTGAAGCAGCTTGTTTGTGTGTCAAGGAGCTTGGCTTTAACTTGAAAACTGCAGCTTGGGCCTTTGCTGGGGATCCCAAGGGATCATGAGACCATTGAAGGCAGAGAAACCTTGCCTTTTTTTTTTTTTTCTGAGGCAGAGTCTTGCTCGGTCACCCAGGCTGGAGTGCAATGGCGCTATGTCGGCCCACTGCAACCTCTGCCTCCTGGGTTGCAGCGATTCTCCTGCCTCAGCCTCCCCAGTAGCTGGGGTTACAGGCGCCCGCCACCACGCCCCGCTAATTTTTGTGTTTTTAGTAGAGACAGGGTTTCACCATGTTGGCCAGGCTGGTCTCTAACTCCTGACCTTGTGATCCACCCACCTCGGCCTCCCAGAGTGCTGGGATTACAGGCGTGAACCACCACACTCAGCCCTATTTCTCAGCTGTGCCAGGTGTTTATACCCCACAGGTTATCTGGGGCTGGTGAGGGAGTCCAGGCCCAGGGTGTGGCCCTGGCTGGGGGAAAGTTCCCGTGCAGCTCCTGCCCTGAGGATGGGCTGCCCTCGTTGAAATCTTTCTGTTCCCCATTTCTTAGTGAACCATAAAAGAGAGAAACAAGAAGCAGAAAATGTGCACAGTCCAAGTGATGTAGAAAGAATTTTTTGAAAGAACCAGAAACGGCCGCGGCCACCAGATGACTCAGTAAGAGACAGGAGGCAGCACAGCCGTGGCTCAGAGCTCAGCCTTGGGCTCAGGTTTGAGTCCAAGGTCCATGGTTCACCTGCCAGATGACCTTGGCCAGTAGTGTCACCTCTCTGAGCCTCAGTTTCCCCCTCTAAAGATCACAGCACTTCCCTCATGCATTTATTACAAGGACTAAGTGAGCTGAGCCTTGTCAGGTGCTTAGCGTGATGTGATCTGTTAGATTCCGATGGGGACTCTGCACAGTCCTGGGGGACCATCCTTGTTTGGGGCAAGGGCTGTGGCCATGAACAGCTCAGGCCTAACCCTGAGGCAGTGATGGAGCCGTCTGATCCTTCTACCCCTGCTTGTCAGTGTCGCCGCCCGTGGGCTGCTGCTACGAATCTAGGGCTTGGCTGGCATCACTTTGGGTACACAAATGTCTCCACCTGGGCAGGGCTTGGGAGGGAGCAAAAGACATGGCTCTTCGATCCCTGTTGGGAAGGTGGGGCTGGGACTGGGAACCAGCACGGTGTGAGGGGAATGGTTGGAACCCGAGTTCCCCACCTACAGGCCGTGTGACCTTAGGCAGGATGCTTGCCTCCTCTGAGGAGTTCCCAAGGTAAGTCACACAGCTACACGAGGTTCAGCCGGGCAGGGATGTACCAGTCTCTTGGAAGGGGGGTCACCAAGTGTTTGTGAAGAGAAATACAGCCTACCACACACTCCTAGGAAACAGCTGAGCCAGGATTTGAACCCAGGCAGTGCCGAGTTCAAGCATCTTTTCGTGAGGTCATGCTGTAGGATCTCACAGAAGTGAATGAATGAGTGAGCCCTAACATTCTGTGCAATGGAAAGAGACTGGTTAGTCTGCCGGGGTCCTCAGCTGCCTCATGGACCAGGACAACAGCACTCCCCAGCACTCCCTCGGCAGGTGCTCCCTGCAGGCTGGAGGAAGGATGGAGCAGGAATTTCAGTAATCCAGGTTGCTATCCAAAGAGGAAGAAGGACCAGGCGGTCATACTTCACCGTGGCCAGGTGTCCCAACAGCATAAAAACAAAAGCTAGCCAGGCGCAGTGCACACACCTGTAGTCCTAGGTACTTGAGGCTCAGGCAGGAGACACCTTGAGCCCAGGAGTTCTGGTCTGCGGTGCACTGTGCTGACCAGGTGGCATCAATACAGTGAGACTTTCTGGGAGCGAGAGAAGCTTGGGTTGCTTTCAGCTCCGAGATTCCTCCCAGCCTGACAGATGAGGCACCTGCAACATTCCATTTTTGTTTGAATGTAACTAAATTCCTTTTTTTTCTTTTCTTTTCTTTTTTTTTTTTTGAAGCAGAGTCTCCCTCTGTCGCCCAGGCAGGAATGCAGTGGCACGATCTCTGCCTCCCAGGTTCAAGCGATTCTCCTGCCTCAGCCAAGTAGCTGGGATTATAAGCACCCGCCACCATGCCCAGCTAATTTGTGTGTGTGTGTGTGTGTGTTTTGTTTTGTTTTTTGAAACAGAGTCTCACTCTGTCGCCCAGGCTGGAGTGCAGTGGCGCGATCTCGCCTCACTGCAACCTCCGCCTCCCGGGTTCAAGCAATTCTCCTGCCTCAGCCTCCTGAGTAGCTGGGATTGCAGGTGTGTGCCACCACGCCTGGCTAATTTTTGTGTTTTTGGTAGAGATGGGGTTTCACCATGCTGGCCAGGTTGGTCTCAAACTCCTGACCTCAGGTGATCTGCCCACCTCGGCCTCCCAAAGTGCTGGGATTACAGGCATGAGCCACCACACCTGGCCAAATAAATTCTTAAGTCATGAAACTAAGGGAAAATTTTTTTCAGAGCTTTTTTTTCTTCAGGATTATACCTTAAATTTGAGCCTTTCCTTGCCCATCAGAACAGTTCATCCTAAATTGAGAAGAGAATTTCACCTTTTTCCAACAGCAGCTCCATGTTAGCTTTTTGCTACCCCTCACCCACTCAGCATCCTGTGGTCAATGGCAAACTTCCGGAAGGGCTGGAGGGGCTCTGCGTGTCCCTCTAGCCAGGACCTTGTCCACCTTCCTCCTCGCATGCCCGCATCCGGGCCCTGACATCCTTCCTCTACTTTTCTGAAGGCTCCTCTCTTTCCCTCTAGAGAGAGACTGGTCTCTGCTGGTCTGCCTCTTCTAGAAGGTTCCCTGTGCCCTGTGAAGTGGGCTGAATGATGGATCCCAAAAGATTTGTCTGTGCCCCAGAACCTGTAAATGTGATCTTATGTAGAAAAAGGGTCTTTATGGATATAATTAAAGATCATCCTGGATTTAGGGCAGCTCCTAAATCCCATAACAGGCATCACAGGGAGATTTGAGACAGAGACAAGAGACAAGAGAGAGGAGAGGCAAGAGAGATGAGAGATGAGAGACAAGAGAGGCGGGCACGTGAAGGCAGAGGCAGAGATTGGAGTGAGGCCTCTGCAAGCTTGGAGCCACCAGGAGCTAGAAGAGGCAGGAAGCTTCCCCTAGAGCTTCCAGAGAGAGCATGGCCCTGCCCACACTTTGATTTTTGACTTCTGACCTCCAGAATCGTGAGAGAATATCTTTGTGTTGTGTTAAGCCTCCGGTGTGGTGATTGACTGTGGCAGCCAGGGGGAATGAGTCCGCCCTCTTCCCTCCCTCCTCCAGTTGCTTCTCCCCTCCCCCAGTAACTGTGCGCCTCTCTGGGGCAGGTGCCCCATCCCAGTGCCTGGAGTGAGGCCTTGCACATAGTAGGTGCTCACTAAGTGGTCAGTGAGTCGGCTTCAGTGGAGTTCCCCATTCTGAAGGGGGAGGAGGTGGGGCCCTGCCCAGCTCTTTGAACTGCACCCAGAATCCATACCTGCTCAGATGGGGCTCGGACCTAGCCTGTGCTGAACTAGGCAATGAGACCAGAGGCCTTTCTGGCTTTCTCCGCCTGGGTGCTGGCTCTTGCCTCTGGCTCTGCCCCAGGGCTGGCCCTGGAGGACAGCTATCCTGTGCGCCTGTCCACCTGTCTGGCTCTTCCAACCCAGCTACTTGACCCCGTTACCCTGAGTCCTCCTCCCTTTTAATCGTCTCTGAGGGAGTCTTAAGATACTGCTACCAGAAGGGGGCTGTGGAGGCTGCCGTGTGCTCCAGGCTTCTGGTTCTGCCAAGTGCTCCCCAGGTGCCAGGTGTGGGACTTTGAATCCCTCTGGGTGGGGCAGGAGAGGCAGGTGTTGCCCTAAGGCTAAAGGCACACCAGGGAGTCTGGGGCAGGGGCTGTTCTATCTGCCTGTGCTGGGAACGTGTTGAGGGAGCTGCCACTGCAACTGGGGGATAAGCGAGTAAAGAGGCCCCTTTGGGCCTGGAGTGGTGGCTCATGCCTGCCATCCCAGCACTTTGGGAGGCTGAGGCAGGAGGATCGCTTGAGCCTTGGAGTTCGAGACCAGCCTAGGGAACAATGCGAGACTTTATCTCAGGGAAAAAAAATAGAGATGGGATCTTGCTATGTTGCCCAGGCTGGTCTTGAACTCCTGGGCTCAAGTGATCTTCCAGCTTCAGCCTCCCAAAGTGGTGGCATTACAGATGTGAGCCATTGTGCCTGGCCGGAGACCCCATTTCTATGAAAAATAAAAACAAAATTAGCTGGGCATGGTGGCGTGTGTCTGTGTTCCCAGCTACTCAGCAGGCTGAGATGGGAGAATTGCTTGAGTCCAGGAGGTCAAGTTTGCAGTGAACCATGATTGCGCCACTGCACCCCAGTATGAGCAACAGAGCAAGACCCTGTCTCAAAAAAAGAAAAAGAAAAAGAAAAACCCCTTTGAACTGAAGGCTACAGTCCATGGGTTATTTCTGGTAAACCTGAGAGAATGAGAGAGCAGGCACTGAATTCTTTGCTCCTTGGTTCATCCCCAGCAGTTCCCATGTGTGGTGTCACTGCGGAGGACAGGCCACACCACTGCGTGCATGCACAGGCAAGACAAGCTGTGATGACTCTGATAAACCCCAGAACATAAAGGCAGGTATAAAAGGCAGCTTACAAAGTGATAGGGGCACAGTGATAACACTTGTGCTAAATTTCCAAACAAAATCCTAAGACCTCGGTTTTGAGTAGGTCCACCTGAGCAGAGATGCATCGGGCAGAATGAAAATGAGAGGTGAGCCCTGGGAGGAGGGTGGGAGGAGGGAGGGAAGAGGGGAAAGACAGTGCTGGAGTGGAGCTTTGCTGTGTCTTTCTGGGCTCATGTATTTTTAAAAAAGCTGAAGGAAATAAGTAAGATGTTAGCATCTGGGTAACACACCTTACAGATGCATATAGTAAGATGTTAGCATCTGTGTAATGGGTAGGTGGAAATAAGATAATTTTCCCTAGTTTTCTGTCTTTTTGGAGTATTAAAGTTAAGAAACGTTTTTTAAACAAAGAAGGGAATTCATGTAGTACATATCAATCGGAGGGAGGAATGTCAAACTGCTCACCTGGAACAGGTGATTTGGTTTAAAGTACACCTGTTGGAAGAGTCGGCAGGATGCTAAGAAGAAAGTAATGAGGGTTCTTACAATGGGTCAATTAAGAACAGAGAGGATAGATTGCTGCTCGATGCACGAGTTCTGAGTATGAAGATTCAAACGCTACCACAATGCAGCTGGTTGCTGCTGAGAACCAAAGTCTTTGTCTGAAAGGTCAAGAGACTGAATGGCCCCCAAAGCTCCCAGTGCCCTCCTGTAGACTGCCTCCCTCAGCCCGGGAGCATTCACTGCCCAGGCCCTCATTTCCTATACCCCTGTCCCCATCCCCCAGCCTCCTCAGATGCCTTCCACCTGGCTCCCCGCAGTCCCTATCATCCCTAGTAGAGCCCAGGGCTGCAGCAGGGGCACGTCTTATACATCTGTCCAGCTCCTCCAGCTCCTGGCCCAGTGCCTGGCAAACAGTGGGAGCCCAGTAGCTGCTCACTTAATATACGGATGCCACCTAAATGAGCTCATACCACAAAGAGACCAGCAATCCCTGGATCCCATCTCCAGGTTGGCTTTTAGAACCGTGCTTCTCAAAGGCTATCCCCAGAAACCACCTACCGCAAAACCACCCTGTATATTTATGAAAATGCAGGTTCCTGGGCACCACTCCAGACCCAGTGAGTTTCAGTCCTTGGGGATGGTCCCAGAACTACATTTTAAACGAGTTTACCAGATGATTCTTAGATATTCTTATGAGAATATCTTTACAGAGGATAGAGCCTAATAAGGCTTTTGTTCCAGTGTTTGGAATGCATGGTCTGGGGACCCAAGCACTAGCGTCACCTGGATACTTGCTTAAACAGCACATTCCACAAGACCTATCCCAGGCACAGCCAGGGCAGGTAGTAATCTGTGTTTGAGCTAACTGTCCAGGGCCATGCTGAAATACATTGCAGTTTGAAAAGCATTGCTTTTGGCCACAGTCCTACTCTCTTCCTTTTTGCTAGAAAACAAACTTTGATTTCATTTTAGAAGAATTATTGTTATTATTTTTTGAGACAGGGTCTCACTCTGTTGCCCAGACTAGAGTGCAGTGGCTCGATCATGGCTCACTGCAGCCTCGACTGCCCAGACTCAAGCGATCCTCCCACTTCAGCCTCCCAAGTAGCTGGGACTACAGGCGCAGGCCACCACGCCCAGCCTTTTTTTTTTTTTTTTTTAAATTTGTAGAGACGGGGTTTTGCCATGTTGCTCAGGCTGGGCTCAAGTGACCTGCCCATCTTGGCGTCCCAAAGTGCTGGGGTTACAAGTGTGAGACACTGTGTTCAGCCATTAGAAGAATTTTTGGAATGAACTTAAATTTTTTAATTTTATAAGTATTTACATGCCATCAAAAAATATTGAGAAAACACAGAGATAAAGAAGATGAAAATAAAAATGACTTTATACCTCTCTGAGGTTACTGTTGTCACATTTGGGGGTGCAACCTTGCAGACTATTTTGAAAAATTTTAAGTTCTGGGGTACATGTACTGGATGTGCATGTTTGTTATATAGGTAAACGTGTGCCAAGGTAGTTTGCTGCACCTTTCAACCCATCACCTAGGTACCAAGCCCAGCATGCATTAGCTCTTCTTCCTAATGCCCTCCCTCCTCTCTCTTTGCAGACTTTTTAATGCAACGTGTACATCTTTATTTTCAAAAATTAAGATTATGCTCTGTTTATATTTTTGTAATGTGCTTTTTTCACATGTCAATATATGGTGAACACCTTTTCACATCTGTGAATGCTATTCACTATTTTTGGTGGCTTATATTGGTTAGTTGAACAATAATTTCTCTAGCCAGGCCTCTACGTCTGGATACTTAGAACTGGAATTGGCACACTGGTGACAAGCCAAATTCGGCCCCCTGACATTACAGGACTACACACATCTGGCTGCGCAGTGTGCAGTTTACTGCAGGGAGCACTCCACACTGGAACAAACATGAAACTGACGTCCTCGGAGTTGTGCAGGGCATGACTTGCACAACAGCTCCTGGAAGCCCCAGTCCGAAGTTTGGATTGGGTGCTAACATTTAAAGACGCAGAGGTTTCACCTAAAAATCTAGCTTTCAGCTTTTCTTGACAAACCTGAAGATCCAGTAACCTTGGGTTTACATTCCTGCAGAATAACAAGGGGCTATGATTGAGCTGCCGCTGCCTGCGTGGATGGGGGCAGGGGGAGGTGCGCTACCCAGGGCCCTCCAGCCCCCAACTACCCAATGAACCTCCCTGCCGTCTTTTCCTTAGCTCATTTACGTTGTCTGTTAGCTTCCTGTGAGCATTTGCGTTTGCCACCCCTGGGTGACACTGTTAAACGTCTGCTGAAGGAATCATTCTTCAAAGTCACAATAGTCTGCAGAGAGAAGTTGCTTCCTTTATTTCATTCAAATAGCCCAGATGGGGAGTTGCTATGGCAACTCTGGGACCATATTGTAGATTGCTTCAGGGAGGATCACAGAGCATCCTCCAAGAAGCAGGCCCTCCTCCCCCGAGCCCGCCTCCCACCCTGGCTCCACGGGTAGTAACTTCCAGCATGGATGCAGTCCCAGTTGCTATTGAACAGGGAATAAAGAGGCATGCTTGTAGAACAGAACGTCAGCTCTGAAATGGCACAGGGATCACTGAGTACCACAGGCTCCGGTTCCTTCCCTACAAAGCATTCCTTTTACTATTCACCTCCCCATGCATTTTATATTTTGGGACAATTGTCTTCCAAACAAACTTGATTTAGGAAGCACAGATTTGTTTTCTTATTTAAAAATAAAAGCAAAATGAATAGTGGCAGCCAATGTCATCAAGTGGTTCAGCAAATAGGTTCTAATCCTGGCTCTGTCATTTACTTGCTGTGTGACCTTGGGCAAGTTATAAAACCTCTCTGAGCCTCAGTTTCATCACCTTCTAAACGATAATAGTAACAACAGTCCTAATCATATATGGTTGCTGCGAAATACCTGATGCAGAGTAATGCCCGATGCTCTCAGCACAGTGCTTGGCAAGCAACAGCCACTCGAGGCAGAACAGCCACTAAGATTGTGATGATCAATAATTACCAGAGTGCGAGCTTCGCAGGAGTGAATCTGCTCAGCTACACTGAGGTTAAAGCAGAGAAACTTGATCCTGATACTATGTTTAAAGACCACGAGGTCGCCCAGGAAACCTAGACCGGGGACCAGGTCAAGGTGTCAAGGCTTTCGCTGCAGCTGGAGTGGTGATAAAGTTTGTATACTTGGCCCTGCTCAAATCTCATGTTGAAGTGTAGTCCCCAGTGTTGGAGGTGGGGCCTGGTGGGAGGTGACTGGATCATGGTAGTGGATTTCTATTTTTTTTTTTTTTTTTTGAGACAAGGTCCCACTTTGTCACCCAGGCTGGAGTGCAGTGGCGCCACCTCAGCTCGCTGCAGCCTCCGCCTCCTGGGTGGGGTGGATTTCTCATGGATGGTTTAGCTCATGCCCTTGGTGCTGTCGTTGTGATAGTGAGTAAATTCTTATGAGATCTCGTTGTTTAAGTGTGTGGCACCTCCTCGCCCCCTCTCTTTCTTGCTCCTGCTCACGCAATGTGAGCTCCCTCTTTGCCTTCTGCCATGATTGGGAGCTTTCTGGGGCCTCCCCAGAAGGAGATGCCAGTGCTATGCTTTCTGTACAGCCTGCAGAACCATGAGCCAATTAAATCTCTTTTCTTATAAAGTGTCCAGTCTCAGGTGTTTCTGTACAGCAATGCAAGCGTGGCCCAGCTCAGACAGTGAACATGGCGTTGGACCTTATAGCTTGATTCTCTCCCGCCTCCTGGGCCCCAGTCTGAGTTCTTGGCCTCCCGTGGTGTAGTCCCCATCCTGGGTAGTGACTCTTGGTACTCAGCATCCGTTCCCACTTCCTTCCAGGGCTTTCAACACTGAAAACTTAAAATGAATTACCCAGACTCTCTGACATCCGGGGTTTTGGGGGCACATTTGGTTGTGACAGTTAAGCACGTTCACATGAGATTTGGAAGACAGGAGGGAGGCAGAAGCATCTCTCAGTGGCCCGTTTTCTCTTGGCAGGCAAGGTTGTGTGGATATGAGTGTCCAGTCTCCAGCTTTGTGGGTGCCTGGAGGCAGGTGTGGAGGTAGGTGCGGAGGCAGCTGTGGGGCTCCGATCCCTGGGTTGCAGCTCTGAGGGTGTGCTTGGCTCAACAGTCCCTCGGGCAGGTTTCTGATTCTCTGTATTCCTCATCATGGCAGCCTTGCTGGTGAGTCGGTTCTGCAGCATCTGGGGGGTCCTTACAGCCCTCCACCCAACCTGTCAGTTTTGTCAGCATCGAACACCTTGTGTTCAGTTGTCTTCTGCCTGAAATACTTATGTAGGGAAGGAAATTGTTCATTTTCCTCTACCCATCTTAGGTTCCTTGACTGAGGCCCTGTGAAATGACAAAAGATTGAGCCTGCAATGAGCTGTGACGGTGCCACTGCACTCCAGCCTGGGTGAGAGTGAGAGCCTGTCTCAAGACATATTAACTAGAGAAAAACCAGCAGAAGTTTATTAACATGAGTGTCACAAATACATCCAGGATCACCCACTGACAAGTAACTCCAGGGGTGGTGAGAACTTGAACTTGCATTCCACCTCAACCAAAAAAAGCAACACATCTGTACAGAAGGGACAAGACCAAAAGAAAAAAAAAGAAGGTCTTGAGAGTTTCTGGGGCAACAGAAGATTGGGGGAAGGCAAAGATGGGGAAACCGATAGAAGATAAGGGCCAGTTAGCAACGTTTGTTACGTAGATTCCTGTGGTGCCATCTGGGCAGTAAGGGTCTAGGGCTGTGGCTGGTGATGAATTTCTGCCCTTCCTGGTAGAAAGATGGCCAGGAGGCACTGTTAGAAATATATGTCCTGCTTTTAGGGCCAGACACGGTGGCTTATGCCTGTCATCCCAGCACTTCGGGAGGCCAAGGTGGGCAGATCACTTGAGGTCAGGAGTTCAAGACCAGGCTGGCCAACATGGTGAAACCCCATCTCTACTAAAAACACAAAACATTAGCCGGGCATGGTGGCAGGTGCCTGTAGTCCCAGCTACTCAGAAGGCTGAGGCAAGAGAATCGCTTGAACCTAGGAGGTAGAGACTGCAGGAGCTGAGATCGTGCCATTGCACTTCAGCCTGGGCAACAAGAGTGAAACTCCATCTCAAAAAAAAAAAAAGCTGGACATGGGGGTATGCACCTGTAGTCCCAGCTACTCGGGAAGCTGAGGCAGGAGAATCACTTGAGCCTGGGAGGAGTTTGCATTGAGCCGAGATCGTGCCACTGCACTACAGCCTGGGCTACTGAGTGACACTCTGTCTCGAAAAAAAAAAAAAGAAAAAAAAGAAATCTATGTCCTGCTTAAACAGGGGAGGGCAGAGCTTTTCCTTCATCTGCTTCTTCTCAACTGTCTTCAGCTCAAAATAATCCTGATGCCAGAATGGCATATTTTGGGGTGGCCTAGTCTGTGACCCTCTGGCAGAATAGAATCATTCCTACTTTTGGCACCAAGCCTGACTTATACCACCCTGCTGGGAACCCATCCCTGCTGCCTGGTGTGTGAGCCCACCCCGCTCCATCCTCTCCAGCTCTTGATCCTCAGCCTGATTCAGGTCTCAGGGGTGCTGCTGACCTCCAGTGTGGACAGTCCCTCTACCCTGCCACTGTCTGCACAGAGGTATTTCGGCCCCTCTGAGAGAACAGAGAGCATCAGGTGTGGTTCTGGGTCCTCACCACGCTCTGATTTCTAGGCCTCTCACTTAACAATGAGGAAGCTCAAGAGTCACTAAGAAATAGTTCAAAACTGAAAAATAACAAGTCTGGGCTGGACACAGTGGCTCATGCTTGCAATCCCAGCCTTTGAGAGGCTACAGAGGGAGGATCACTTGAGCCCAGGAGTTTGACACAAGCTGGGAAACATAACGAGACTCCCCATGTCTACAGAAAAATAAAGATTAGCCAGATGTGGTGGTACGCACCTGTAATCTCAGCTACTTGGGAGGTTGAGGCTAGAGGATCACCTGAGTCCATGAGGTTGAGACTGCAATGAGCTATGATGGTGTCATTGCACTCCAGCCTGGGTGACAGAGTAAGACCCTGTCTCAAAACAAACAAACAAAAAACAAAACAAAAGATGAGCTGGCTTGAGAATTTCTCCCAGTGAGGGGGAGGCCAGTGAGGGGGGACCAGCTTTCCTTTATGAACCTTAAAAATTTAGTGATTACATTGTGAGCTTGTTTTAAATTTAATGTTTCAATCTTTTTTTTTTGAGACAGAGTTTTGCTCTTGTTGCCCAGGCTGGCGTGCACTGGTGTGAGCTCACTGCAACCTCCACCTCCTGGGTTCAAGTGATTTTCCTACCTCAGCCTCCCGAGCAGCTGGGATGACAAGTGTGCACCACCATGCCTGGGTAATTTTTGTATTTTTAGTAGAGACAGGGTTTCACCATGTTGGCCAGGCTGGTCTCGAACTCCTGACCTCAGGTGATCCACCCGCCTCAGCCTCCCAAAGTGCTGGGATTACAGGCGTGAGCCACTGCACCTGGCCCTTAATCTTTTTAACTGTGAAAGTAATACATATTCAATGTAACCAATTTTAATAATACAGAGTATATAAAATAAAAAGTGAGAATTCTGCTTCATACAGCCTCCCTTCTTTGAGGTACTTGCTATTTATAGTTTGGTCTATATTCTTCCAGACTTTTCTTTGTGCGTGTACACACACACACACTTGTACAAGAATGCATAGATTTCTTCTTTTTTTTTTTTTTTTGAGACAGAGTCTCACTCTGTCGCCCAGGCTGGAGTGCAGTGGCTCGATCTAGACTCACTGCAACCTCTGCCTCCTGGGCTCGAGTGATCCTTGTGCCTTACTTAGCCTCCTGAGTAGCTGGGACTATAGGCACCCACGACCACACCCAGCTAATTTTTTGTATTTTAGTAGAGATAGGGTTTCACCGTGTTGCCCAGGGTGGTCTTGAACTCCTGAGCTCAGGCAATCTGCTTGCCTTGGCCTCCCAAAGTGCTAGGATTACAGGTGTGAGTCACCGCACCCGGGCCAAGCATAGATTTTTTTTTTAACAAAATGAAATTTTATATATGTAAGTGAAATTGTACATATACAATTATACATGAAATTATATATATATAATTGGTATATGTGTAGTTTTGCAACTACATCAAGGAAACTGATGAAATTGCATCAATTATTTGAATGTCGTTAACAACACCTCAAGGAAAATGTTCATATAGAGATATCTCATTTATTGAAAAACTCTCCAGTATTTGAGATTATGGAGATGAACTAGTCCCCTACTGACAGACACTGTTGCAGGCTGACGTCTATAACCCATAAAGGATCCTACCAATATGATGGGGGTATCACTATGTGATTAGATTAGAGTGTGTTTTATGACGTTGTTGACTTTGAGAATGGGAGATGACCCTCAGTGGGCCTGACCCAATCAGTCGAGCCCTTAAAAGGGCTGGGATCCTTTCTGACAGGGAGATCGTAAGTAGGAGAGGGATTTGACTTCAGGGAAATTCTCCATTGTTGCGGGGGATGGGTCAGAAAGGCCTCCAGGAGGTAAGGATGACTCATGGCTCTCACAGTCGGGAAATACGGGAACCCCTGTCTTCAAGCCACCAAGTGATCTCAGAAGAGGCCCTTGGGCTCCAGGTGAGAATGCAGTGAGCTGGCACCTTGATTTTGGCCTTAGGATGCCCTGAGCAGAGAATCCAACCGTGCTTGTCCAGACTTCTCAACTGCAGAACTGGGACATCACCAGTGACTTGGGTGTTTTTATGGGGAGGGAGGAGTGTTGTCTGAAGTCATCAAGTTTGTTGTACTTTGTTACACAACAAAAGAAAACTGGTAAGGCATTCCTATGGTTTCCAGCAATTGTGCTTTTAAGGAACGCTTCTGTCCTGAACCTCCTTTCACACACATCTTTATTTCAGAATTTCTGTGGGGTGGATTTCTAAACGATTTTTGGGCTAACCATTTAAATTATCGATGTGTGCTGCATGAGCAGTGGCTCATTCCTGTGATCCCAGCACTTCGAGAGGCTGAATTGGGAGGATCACTTGAGGCCAGGAGTTTGAGACCAGCTGGGGCACCAAAATGAGATCCCCGTCTCTACAAAAAATAAAAAATAAAAATTAAAACATAAAAAAGGAAATTATGGATGTGAATTACCGAATTGGCCTCCTGAAGCCACGTGTTGATTGACAGTCTGCCCCCTTTCCCCTGCCCTCACCAACAATGGATATGAGTCATCTTTTTTTTAACTGTGGTAAGATACACGCGACATAGGACTTACCATTTTAACTATTTTAAAGTGATCCTGATCCAGTCCGTTGCATTCAGCACACTCACAATATTGTGCCACCCCCGCTGCTCTAGTCCCAGAACTTTCCTGTCACCCCAAAAGGAAAACTCGTATCAATTAGGCAGTCACTCCCCACCCCCTCCCTGGGCCCCGGCAGCCTCTCATCTGCTTTCTGTCTCCTATCATTAATCTTTTACTTGTTGCCAATCGGATACACAAATAGGGGCATTTATTTCAAGCTGCTCTGATGACAGGATGTGCACACAGCTCTCTCTTCCTGGAGCTCAGACAAGCGCATGTCCCGGTTGCCGACAGAACGGCCCCACCACGGGTCAGGGCTCCGGACGCATGGACACATTCTCTGCCTTTCCTGCTTCTCCCAGCAGGCCCTGTCTCTGCCACCTCCCCATCAGCCCCGTGTTCTCCAGCTTGAGACCTTGGCATGTCCTTCCTCCATCCTCCTGCCTCTCCTCCTCCACCCTCTGTATCCCCGGTGGCTGATTCTAAGTGGGCAAGGCCTCCTGCGTCTCAGCCTGCCTCCCTGCTAGGTTGGGACTCTCGACTGGCATGGGGTTGGCTGCCCCGGGGCATCTCTGGGCAGGGGACTAGGGATCCAAGGCCTCCGGGGCCTGGCAAGTACGGGGAGGAGGGCTGGAGGCTGGGCACCAAGGAGACAACAGGGAGAGGTGGGGACTATGGCCAGGGGAGGGTGCGTGTCTTTCTAAAGAGGGCAGCTGCATGGTGACTGTGTGCCCCCAGATTTTCTTATTATCTAAAGGAGTCCTAAATATAGATATTTATATACAAGTGATTGACATTTCATCAAAACAAGCACATTCTCATTACCCTGGCCAACCAACACGCAGGAGTCGGGGTGGTGGAAGCAGGGAACCACTCGCCCCACAGGCTGGCTCCGTGTGAGAGGCGTGGAGACAGCAGGTCTCCAGGTTGCTGGAGGCTTGAAAGCCTGAATAGACGCACCCGGCTGCATCTCCAGGTCCCCTGGCTCCTGCCAGGCTCTTTGTGGATTCTAGAACATTCTCTTCAGCTGCCTGAGCCCCTGTGGCTGTTTCCATGGCCCTGCAGGGTCTGAGGGAAAAGTGAGCCGTGTGCTGCTTTTTTTTTTTTTTTTTTTTTTGAGATCGAGTTTCACTCTTGTTGCTGCCCAGGCTGGAGTGCAATGGCACAATCTCGGCTCACCGCAACCTCCGCCTCCTGGGTTCAAGTGATTCTCCTGCCTCAGCCTCCTGAGTAGCTGGGATTACAGGCATTTGCCACCACGCCCAGCTAATTTTGTTTTTAGTAAGGACAGGGTTTCTCCATGTTGGTCAGGCTGGTCTCAAACTCCTGACCTCAGGTGATCTGCCTGCCTCGGCCTCCCAAAGTGCTGGGATTACAGGCGTGAGCCACTGCGCCCAGCTGTGTGCTGCTGTCTTTAGAGCCTCTCGAGGCCCCCCTTTCGGCTGAGCACCCCCCCTCCCCACCTATGTGACATGGAGATGCCCCAGGCCTGGGATTGTCCCCGTGGATTTACGAGCATCTTGGGCAGATGCTGTGGGAGGGCCTGACCTCTCCTGCAGGGTGAACTGTGTGTGTATGTGTGTGCGTTGGGCGGGGTGGGGGGGGGGTGCTGGGTTATTCCTGGGCTGAGAAAGAGACCCCAACCCCAAAGCCCAGCCTCGGGAAGCAGGCTCAGCCCACCAGCTGTCAGGGAGGGATCCCGGGCTGGGGGAGTTGGTGGGGGCTGTCAGACAGAAGAAAATGTTGCCTCCCACAAGCCCCTGGGGGCCTTCAAACCTGGCCCCTGCTGAGATGTTTTTCTAAAAGCCTCTTCTTGGCAATAGCCATTAGGCCCAAAGGTCTGCAGTTGATACGACCTTAGGGTCTCAGGTTTCTTTGACATGTGGAAAGGCATTCCCTCTGGGCCTCCATGGAGCCTACAGCCTAAACAGGGGCCCCTGGGCCACAGCGCTGCTGCAGAGGAGTTGGCTGGGTCTTCTGGGGGAGGGGGCAGGACAGGGGGAAGCTTCCGTTTTCACTGCGGACCTATGGTAAAAGCGCCGTAGTGGGAACTTTGGTGACATCATTCTCTCCTATGAGAGGCGGCATGGTTAAACCATTTTACACAACAGGAGACTGAGGCTCAGAGAGGCGAAGCTGCCTGAGGAGGTGGAGGAGCTGGGATTTGAACTCGTCAGTGAGCTGGACAATCTGGTGTTTCCCCTCCTCCCTCCTTGCTTTCCTCCCTTTCTTCCTTTTCTCTCTCCCTCTCCCCTCCCCCTTTTCTCTTCCGTTACTCCCAGAACCGTCCACCGTGGCCTCTTTACATTCCAAGCTGGATATTCTCCTGATCGCTCCAGTTCTCAAGGCAAAAAGCAAAGTCAGTGCTATGCAACAAGGCCGGCTGTGGTTGTGCCCCGATGTCTCACTGGCTTCGTCGCCCACCACGGTCCTCATTTATTCTGTTGCAGGCCCTCGGGTCTCCTCGCTGGGCCTCCTGCTCACACAGCACCATCGTGCCTCAGGGGGACTCCTGCTGTGCCTGGAGCCCACTGACCTCTAAGTTCCCATGCTGGTCCCTCATTCATGCAGCTCCCTGCTCAATGTCACCTTAGTGGAGTAGAATGTCACCTTGCCCTGACCCCATTCTAAAACAGCACCTGTGTCTTTTCGAGGTCCCCAAGCCCCACTTATTTTTCTTTGTAGCACTTATCACCACCTGATACCATGTGTCTATTCGCTTGGTCATTGCTGTCTTTCCCCGCCAGAAGCCAAAGTGTAATCTCCAGAGGGTAATCTCCAGTAGAGCAGAGACTTCATTTTGATCGTCGTTACTTGCTCAGCACCAAGAACAGTTCCAGGCATGGGGCAGGTGCTCAATAAAACTCGTTGAATGCATGACTCTGTATCTGTATCTCTGCTGCCCAGGCTGGAGTGCAGTGGTGCCATCACGGCTCACTGCAACCTCTGCCTCCCGGGTTCAAGCAATCCTCCTACCTCAGCCTCCTGAATAGCTGGGACTACAGGTGTGCACCACCATGCCCAGTTAAGTTTTTCTATTTTTTAGAATAGAAATCTGGGATTACAGATTTGAACCACCACACCTGACCAGCATTGTATTTTTTTAATGCATACAGTTCTGTAACTTTTTTTTCATGTATTAGTCTGTTTTGGAGATCTTTATACTTCACTGCATATAGACTGGCTGTCCTCAACCACGGGCAATTTTGCCCCCAGGAAACACTCGGCAATGTCTGGATGCATTTCTGGGTGTCACACCAAGGAGGTTGGTGCTACTGGCATCTGGTAGGTAGAGCCAGGGATGCCGCTAAACCTCCTGCAATGCACAGGACACTCCCCCCCCACAAAGGATGATCCAGCCCAAATGTCAGTTGTACCCATGTTGAGAAACCCAGATATAGACATAGCATTCTTTCTTATGGTAACAGATTCCGTAGTGTAAATGTACCATCATTTAACCACTCACTTACTGATGAGCATTTTAGGATATTTCCAATTCTTCACTGTTGCAAACAATGCTGTAAGGAACATCCCTGCATAAGCATCCATGCCTCTTCATGCACATGGGCAGGTATTTCTCGAGGACAGATAGCCAGCAGAGGGTCAAAAGAGGACGTGCACCATGTTTTATTTTTTATTTTTTTTGAGATGGAGTCTCACTCTGTCCCAGGCTGGAGGGCAGTGGCGCGATCTCCGCTCACTGTAACCTCCGCCTTCCGGGTTCAAGTGATTCTCCTGTCTCAGCCTCTAGAGTAGCTGGGATTTCAGGTGTCTGCCACCATGCCTGGCTGATTTTTGTATTTTTAGTAGACACGAGGTTTCACCATGTTGGCCAGGCTGGCAAACTCCTGACCTCAGGAGATTCACCCACCTCGGCCTCCCAAAGTGCTGGGATTCCAGGCGTGAGCCACCGCCCCTGGTCAGAACATGCACCTTTGACATGGAGACAGCCTCTGTCAAGTTGCCCTTCACACAGGCTGTAACCAAAGCACAATTCCAGCACAGCATGGCAGGGGTGCCAGCTTCCACCATCTGTGCTGTGGGTGATGGCTTTGAGACCTTCTCCAGGGGCCTCTCAATACAGTGCACTTAATCACAGGGAGACTTGTCCTGAGCATGGAGCAAAGGCAATCCACTTTTGCTGTTTCTCTCTGTGCCAGCTCCTCCCCACCCTCCTCTGTGACACTTCAGATCCCAGCTCTGCCACTTATCATCACCTCACCTCTCCGTGCCTTAGTTTCTCCATCTGTAAAATGGAGCTAACAATAGCAACCTCTGCTCAAGGAGAGTTGGGAGAATTACATAAGTTAATACTTGCAAAAACTTTCAGGCCGGCTAAGCAGTCCTCGAACCTGAGCTATTATCCTGTGACATTCCTCCAGAGACAGCAGCGTGCATCATCTATAGTGCTGAAAATTGGAAGCAGCCAGGTGTCCCCCCTGTAATGGAAACACCAAGTGCTTTGCACGGCACCCTGAAGCAGCGTGATAACCAGGCTTTAAAAATAATCCCAGGATTCAGGCTCAGGGGTCAGCCAGGAGGAGAGGACACCCGAGAATAGCCCCGATGGAATGCAAATCCTGAATTTACCCAGGAACTGGCCAAAGGGGCTTTTGAGCCTGAACGAGGTCAATTATCCTAAAGTGCCACCATTCAGAGTTTTCTACTACTTCATAAGCACATGGAGTGCAGTTAGAAATTGAATTTCTTTTTTGCACATTTAAACAAAATGATCCTGGGGACTCTGGGGCACAGAGGAAATGCCCAGATGGTGTGAAATGAGGGTGTGTGCAGCCCCTGATGCCCCCGGCCCAGGTTCCAGGCCTCCAGGCCCCTTCGTCTGCTTTATTTTATTTGTAGGAGTCTCGGGTTGCAATGACATGGTTTGCTTCGGGTTCTCCGGCGCCGCCTGCCTCCTCTGTCAGATGCCGGTGCTCGGGGGCGGCTTTGTTGGCTTCCTTCCTTCTCTGTTCCAGACCTAAGAGGATGCCTGGGCCCTCGTGGGCGCTCGGCAAACAGGTGTTCTGTTCCCGTTGTAAAATATTGGCAGTGTGACAATGACTGTGAGGGAGTGTGGGGGCAATTCTGAACTGTGTGTAGATCAGGCTTCATGACATAAAAACTGGGGAAAGTTGAGATGAGCTGTACACAGATTTCTCCAAAGGTCAAACTGCCACCTCCATGAGTTACGTGTACAGAAGTAAAAAGAATCTTTAATAAATCCAGAAAGGGAAGGTAGGGGACGGCCGAGGCCAGGGCACCAGGTGAACAGGAAGGTGGCGTGAACGCTGTTTGTAATGAATGTTCCCCTTGGGGACACCTGGCAGGGAAGACCCTGTGCACACATCCCAGAGTGCTCTGGGAACCCCTAGGAATCCATCATAAGGACAAGACGGCTATTTAATTTCCCATGAGTCACATTTTTTTTCCAGTGTTTTTATAAGAGTTAATGTCAGAGGCTAGGCCAGGCGCAGTGGCTCGCGCTTGTAATCCCACTCTGGGAGGCTGGAGCGGGAGGATCACTTGAGCCCAGAAGTTTGATATCAGCCTGGAAAACAAGGCAAAACCCTGTCTCTATGAAAGAAATTTTTTTTAATTAGCTCGGCGTGGTGGCATGCCTATAGTCCCAGCTACTCAGGAGGCTAAGGTGGGAGGATCACCTGGGCTCAGGGGTTCGAGGCTGCAGTGAACTATGATGGTGCCACTGCACTCCAGCCTGGGTGACAGAGCGAGACCCTGACTCGTAAAACAAACCAGAGAGTTAACGTCAGAAGGCTTTTCCACGGTTCCTTAGGTTTTGTTCCAAAATGCACATCTGGGCTGTGGTCACAGAGGTGCTGATTTCAACCCTGGGATGACCAAGTGGCCCCTTTACCAAAACCACCTTTAGTGACCTCTCATTGGTAGCCTGAAATCAGCCACAATGGAAGGGTTTACACCAGAGAAATTGGAAATCAGTAAAGGCCTTCCCTCCAAGCCATTGTTAAACAGTTACCAGCATGCCACTGCGTGCCAAGAGCTGTTCTAAGAACTCTACATAATTCACTCATTTAATCCTTTTGGCCACCCTGCGCTATGTGGTATTATTATTATTCCCATTCTACAGATAGGAAAACTGAGGACCAAGAAGTTTAAGTAACTTGCCCAAAGTCACACAACTGTAGAGGATGCAGGCTTTAAACCTAGACATTCTGGATCCACTGTCTGTGTTGTTAACTGCTGAACTCTATAGCTCACTGAAACCCTGACTTCGTGGACATTATTGCTTAGAGTTATGCTGAGAAAGGCAGAAAAAAAAATCTCACAGTAGGTTGACTTAAAAAAATATGGGCTGGGTGCAGTGGCTCACGCCTGCAATCCCTGCACTTTTGGAGGCTGAGGCAAGAGGATCACTTGAGCCCGGGAGTTTGAGACAAGCCTGGGCAACATAATGAGACCCCTATCACTATAAAAAAAAATTTAAAGGCTGGGCGCGGTGGCTCACGCTTGTAATCCCAGCACTTTGGGAGGCCAAGGCGGGCAGATCACCTGAGGTCAGGAGCAGAAGTTCGAGACCAGCCTGGCCAACATGGCAAAACCCCGTCTCTACTAAAAATACAAAATTAGCTGGGCATGGTGGTGCATGCCTGTAGTCCCAGCTACTCGGGAAGCTGAGGCAGGAGAATCGCCTGAACCCGGGAGGAGGAGATTGCAGTGAGCCAAGATTGCGCCATTGCACTCCAGCCTGGGCAACAAAAGCAAAACTCTGTCTCAAAAAAAAAAAAAAAAAAAAAAAAAATTAAAAATTAGCTGGGCATAGTGGTGCAGGCCTGGAGTCCCAGCTACTCAGGAGGCTGAGGTGGGAGGATGGCTTGAGCCTGGGAAGTTGAGGCTGCAGCCCCCACCCTCATCCCGAGCTGACCGCTGCCTGGACCTAACACCTGAGCTTGGCTTTGCTGGTTTGTGTTAATGTTTTACACACAGGGTGGACTTTGTGTCTGGCTGCTTTCCCTCCCCATCATGTCTGAACTCCATACAAATTTAGGGTTTAGTTGTAAATCATTCTTTCTCAACTTTTGCACAGTTTTTCAGGGTTGGTTGTATACGTTTTGGGGAGAGAGAAGACATCAACCAATACATGATTTTCACAAATTTACACCCCAATTTATTCATCCATTCCACTGTGATGAGTATTGGGGTGGTTTCTTGTTTGAAGCTATTATGAAGAGAGCTGCTATGAACATTCTAGGACATTCTAGGCTTTTGGTGTGTACATTTCTATTGCGTATATCCTAGGAGTGGACTTGCTGGGTCATAGGAATACAAGCGTCCGGGGAAAGATGGAATTTTATCTGAAATCTCCTGACTTTACAGTGACAGAGGCTAATGCATATATTTTTTTAAACAACAAAGACTCAGCCAAACAAAACATTCTTCAGGCAAGTCAGACCTGCTAGTGGCCAATTTACAGCCTTTAGTCTAGATTAGACTTCGCTTTCTCTACTAGCCCAAGATCTGTTTCATTGTTTCATTTTGCTTTTTACATTTTTATAACTGTTTTCATTATAAAAGAACTATAACTGCATTATGAAAAATTCAGAAAATGGAGTAAAGAAAATAAATTCACCAAGAGTTCAGCCCCCTAAAGCAAACACAGTCATAGCTTCGTATATCTTGTTCTAGTGCTTTTTTCCTGTGCATATGTATTTTAAAATAAATTTGCAATATTGCTTCATATAAATTATATAAACTGCCATTTAATGTGATCATTTTTGCATTTGCATGTTATTACACAGTCGTCGTATTCCACTACGGTCGGTTTTCGATTCACTTATTTTTCTGAGTAGAGAAAACAATTCCCGTCTTTCTATTTTAGACTTATTAAATCTATAAATAAAAGGCTGCTGGAAAGAGGGCGTTTTCTGCTATAATAATAAGGCTTTATTCAAGGCATAAGGAATGTGGTTTTAAGAGGATGAAGCTGGACACAGTGGCTCATGCCTGTAATCCCAGCACTTTGGGAGGCCGAGGCAGGCAGATCACTTGAGGTCAGGAGTTCAAGACCAGCCTGGCCAACATGGCAAAACCTCGTCTTACAAAAATTACAAAAATTAGCCAGGTGTGGTGGTGTGTGCCTGTGGTCCCAGCTACTCAGGAGGCTGAGATGGGAGAATCGCTTGAGCCCAGGAGGCGGAGGTTGCAGCGAGCTGAGATCACGCCACTGCACTCCAGCCTCGGCAACGGTGAGACCCTGTCTAAAAAAAAAAAAGGATGGAGCCTGCAGCCACACTACTTGGATTCAGAATCCTAACTCTACTCATTCCCCACTGAGTGACCACTCCAGGCCTCGGTTTGCTTCATCTTGAAAATGGAGATGATAAACAGCTCCTGACTCACAGGTTGTCATGAGGATTAAATGAGGTGATACCTGTAATGTGCTCAGAACAGGGGTTGGAATGTTACAAACATATAGCAAGGGTTGGCTATTGATTCCTAGGTACAATGGTCACTATTTTGTTCATCATAGAACGAAAGCCCAGCAAGAACCCCTGTGAACATTTGTGGGAATATTCTGCTGGGCTTGTATTAGTGCCTATGTAATATGCACATGCAGACACCAAATGTGCAAATTTACACATGTATACTGTTTTGTTATCTGTTTCTTGGCAACTCTAAATTTTTTCTTTTCTTTTCTTTTTTTTTTTTTTGAGATGGAGTCTTGCTGTGTCACCCAGGCTGGTGTGCAGTAGTGCAATTTCATCTCACTGCAACCTCCGGCTCCTGGGTTCAAGTGATTCTCCTGCCTCAGCCTCCCAAGTAGCTGGGACTAAACCTCAGCCTCCCAAGCAGCTGGGTGCACGCCATGATGCCTGGCTAATTTTTGTATTTTTAGTAGAGACAGGGTTTCGCCTTGTTGGCCAAGCTAGTCTCGAACTCCTGACCTCAGGTTATCTAGCTGCCTCAGCCTCCCAAAGTGCTAGGATTACAGGCGTGAGCCACCATGCCCGGCCTAAATTTTCTTTCTGTGTCATTGTTGGGAGACAGTTCTCCATGGGTCTCTCAGGTTTCTACATGTCTTGCAAGTAGAAGAACTATCTTTACAAGGATGTTTATATAGCAAACAACTTTGTTAGACAGAGATAGTGTGTCTCCTCAGATCAAAGGGCAAATTTGTTTTCCGTCCAATATAGATAGATGTTTGCCCCCAGGGCAAGGATCAGGATTTCTTATAAGAAATTTGGGCTCCCTGAGCTCAGGGATCCTCAGCTATGAGAAATGTGTTGTGTGCACAATACCCACCCCTTCCGGGCCCCTTTGCATGGCCCCTGTGGGACTTGGGGACAAGGGAAACTGATGCAAACATAAAGCTCATGCTACTTGCTGTGCTGCGAGTAATAAAGTCACTTGTCTCTGACCCAGGAGGCTCGTGTCTTCTGCCAGCAACCATGGCATTGCAGCAGGCTCACCTGGGGGCTTGCACAGAGGGTCAAATCCCAGCTCATCCATGGGCCTTGAGAATCATGAAACAGTCTTCCCCAGCATCACTTCCAGGTTCTACCAGAGTCCCCTCATTTGGCCCCTCTATCATTCTTTGGGTTAATCTTCCGTCTTTGGAAACGTAGCTTGCTTTCCATTTTGTCACTGTTTTAAACAATGCTGTAGTGTGCACTTGTAGCTGAGTTTCGTTCTCATGTGACTACCCCGATACTGTAAATCAGAGATTCTGAGGAGTGTTGGCAGGACCCCTGATGCCAGCAAGTTCAGCCTCTTGATGCCCATCGCACATTGAGGCCTAGTGGGTCCTGAGCCACTGGGAGTTCCCCTCACCCCTCATTCTCCACTGGCCTCTCTCCCTGGGCCTGTAGAATCTTCCCAGCCTCCCTCATCCTCCCGAGTCTCCCTGGAGGGGGGATTTAACACACTGGACTCTAATTGAGGGTTCCTTTCTCTCCAGATCCTGAGCTCTTTGAGGGCAGGGACTTCCTCATCCTTGTGTCCCCAGGACCTGGCACATTGGGTGCTCATCCCATGTTAACAGAACCTAAACAGAAACCATCAATAGATTCAAAAGGACATCCAGGCACCGTACGTCAGGGCATCGAGCCTACTGGTTCACTCTCGTACCGCTGTACTCCAGGAGGTATTCTGAGTGTCACAAAATCACATCTACTGTCAGGGAGCTGCAGTCAAAGGAAACCAAGGACTCGGAGGGAGAGTTGCACTGAGGAGGGGCAGAGTCAGCTCCTTAACCTCCCTAAGGCTTCTCACAGTGAGCCCTCTAGAAAGGTTTATTTATTTATTTTTTTACTTTTACTTTTTGATTTGTATTATTTATTTATTTATTTATTTATTTATTTATTTATTTGAGATGGAGTCTAGCTTTGTTGCCTAGGTTGGAGTGCAGTGGCGTGATCTCGGCTCACTGCAATCTCCACCTCCCAGGTTCAAGTGATTTTCCTGCCTCAGCCTCACGAGTAGCTGGGATTACAGGCATGTGCCACCACACCCGGCTAATTTTTGTATTTTTAGTAGAGACGGGGTTTCATCATGTTAGCCATGCTGGTCTTGAACTCCTGACATCAGGTGATCCGCCTGCCTTGGCCTCCCAAAGTGCTGGGATTACAGACATGAGCCACCATGCCTGGCCTTATTTTTATTTTTTAAGCCCCCATTCTGAGAAGCAACTTTTATTTTTTATTGAGATACAGTATATACAGAGAAGTGCACACATCTGAAGTGTACAGCTCCAAGAACACTCACACGCTGAGCACAACCATGCAATGGCATTCAGATCAATAACACACTAGTGTCAGCCCCCAAGCCCCACTTCATGCCCCCTATTGAGTCACCCTCAACAGTAAGCGTGACTCTAACTTCCAACAGCACAGAACCATATGCTGTGTACGCTGTTGTGTCTGGCTTCTTTCATTCCGTATTGTTTGTGAGAGTCGGCCATATCGTGTGTGGTTTGAAGCCATTCTTCTTTCTGTGTGGTTTTCCATCACTTGGACAGACAACATTTATTTAGCCTAGCCATTCTACTGTTGATCGGCATTTTGGTGGTTTCCAATGTGGGGCTATTGTGAACAGTGTTGCAAAGAACGTTCCAGTTCAAGTCCTTATCCACACACATCCCCCTGTTGGGTGTATACACAGTGAAAATGCTGGTTTATGGTGCAGATCTATGGTCTGCTTTAGTGGATGCTCTGAAATTCTTAGAAAAATGTTTATTTAATGAATAACTTTCTTGAGTCAAAGAATCAGGGTGATGGTTAAGTTGAAATTATAGCTACAGTCAGGGCTAGCCTCGTGGGTAATTATCTCCCAGGGCAGCAGCCAAGGGCCCTGCACTCAGAAGGGCCTGTGCTTGGGATTTAATTCTTTGAAATTCCTAATAATTTTACTGATGGGACAACAGAGCATGTCCCGATTACCCTCCGCATCTCCCGGTGGCATCGGCAGAAGGCCTGGCTGACATTTATGGCTGAGAGGTTGTCAGTCCCCTGGGGCTGGCGTGAAGGAGCCATGGGGGATACAGCCCTGAAAGGGCCAAGGGGTCTCCGACAGCTGGGCAGCCTAAGGCTGGGGAGTGGCCATTTCGGAGCGTGAAAAGCTTGTGAAATGATCTTGAGGCCCCATTCATAATGCATGAGAGGTCGGGTTGGGGAGCCTCTCTGGACACAGGGCCTTTGTTCCTGCCAGGACTATGGGAGCACTTTCTTCATAATCGTCTCAGAGAGGAAGGAAGCGAAGAAGATTTATCTCCCAGAGTCGAATCCGCTTCCTTGGGAGAGGCGGCTATCTGTCCCTCACAGAACGGAGTGCCCCCAAGAGAATTCTTTGCAATGAGTTACAAAGAGCCAGACTTTGAAGGGTCAAAGATATATAGCTTGCTGACACAGCCTTAGATAATATACATTGTGTGCATGGAGAGAGAGAGAGAAGCTTCTCCCCACACCAGCCTTTTAAACAGCTGTCTATATTGTGCGCCCTCCCAGCCTCCTTGTGAAGGAGTTTTGTTTGTTTGCTTTGCTTTGTTTTTAAACAGGAGAAAGAAAATGACAACAGAGGATAGGATTTTCTCTAAACCCCCAGCACAAAAGTCAATAGCTCAGCTAGAAATGGGCTTGAGGCCAATGGTCAATTAATCAATCACCAAACACATTTTGAGGGCATTTCTAGAAGGGGCACCCATAGGATAGTCAGCATGAGATGGCTGGGCAGTGAGTTTGGGGCTGCTGCAGCGGTTGGGGTGGGGCCTGGCTGAATGTGTTTCCTGGAAACTTCAAGGTGAGTCTGCTTTTTGCAAACTGCTGACTGTTTCCTGCTTCCATATGGGCGCCATGTTGGCACTATGGGACCCTGCCCCGTGGGGTGGAGCTGATCGCACCAGGGCTGGACACCTGACCCAAGCTGGGCTAATCAGAGTCTCTGTCTCATGAAATTGCCATTGGTTCTGATATCTGGGACAAAGGAGATGGAGTCTTGGGTGGGGCCAGCAGCCATGTTGTCTCTCTCAGAGAGAGAATAAGACAGAAATGGGCCAGGCACAGTGGCTCACACCTGTAATCCCAGCACTTTGGGAGGCCGAGGTGGGCGGATCACCTGAGGTCAGGAGTTCGAGATCAGCCTGGCCAACATGGTGAAACCCCATCTCTACTAAAAATACAAAAATTAATCGAGCGTGGTGGCGTGAGCCTGTAATCCCAGCTACTCGGGAGGCTGAGGCAGGAGAATCGCTTGAACCTGGGAGGCGGAGGTTGCAGTGAGCCGAGATCACGCTACTGCATTGCAGCCTGGGCGACAGAGCGATACTCCATCTCAAAAAAAAAAAAAAAAAAAAAACAGAATAAGACAAATGAAGCACAAGTAGAGACAGAGACAGAGGGAGAGAGAGACTGTGAGCGAGTGCTGGCCTCCTGGACTCTGGTTTTCCAGGCCCTGCTTCCAGGTCTCACCCTTGGGTTCTGAGAGACACCTCTTGTCCTTCTCGTTAATCTCCTCTTGGTAATCCAAGTTACCAGAATGGCTTTATGCAGGGCCAACTACAGAACTTAGAGGCTTAATGCAAAAGGAAATGGTGGGGTCTTTTGTTCAAAATGTGTTAAGAATTTCAATATGGCAGCAGCAGAACCCGAAACAAAGCATGAAGCCATTCTGAATGTGAGCCTGTGCGGCTGGTAGCTTGCGTGCCCGTGGAGGCCGCCGTGGGTTTATGTCGGCTGCACCCAAAAGAACCCTGAGCAAGACTGACCTGTTTGGAAAGGTGGCCTTCCCATGTGAAGGAAAGGCATTGAAATGGCTATGTTGTCTGGGGTATACACCCTGGGGTTGTTTGTCTCCTGCGGAGAAAGAATTCAGGACACGGACATATGTGGGTGAGTTAAGGAGTGGAAAGTTTAATAGAAGGAAGAAGAGAGGAGAGCAGCTCCTTGAGAGAGAACGTCCGAAAAAAAAGGGGGAGGTGGCGGACCGCATCAGATTTTATAGGCAGGCTGGAGAAGGGGGTGTCTGATTTACGTAGGGCTTACAGATTGGTTCGATCATGTATGACGTTTACGTAGTGTACAGGGAAGTCTGGTTGCCCCACCCTAATCTTATTATGCAAATGGACTTCCCAGTTGATTGTGCCATCTTGCCTGCTCCTTTGCACAGGTGGCTGACAAAGACAAAGGAAGATGGAGCCTCCATCTTTAACATGATTGGCACAACTGCCAGTATCTATGTCTGTAGCTCGGTTTTACAGGCTGCTCTTTGTTAGAAAAGAAAATAATTTGGGGCTGCTTTTCGTTTAAAAGAAAAGCCTTACTGCGAACTCCCATACCGTTACTATCTGCCTAATTTCTTCTTAACTCCTATATCAGCATTTAGAAATCTTGCCTAGAATTACATCAAAGGGGCAGCTATAGGCAGTAAAACTTCAGAGGACAGAGAAAGTTCGGGATGACTAAACAACATGAAAGAAAAGGCATTCCTGGGGCAGGTGGTCAACAGAGAGCCTTTGGGGGGATGGGAGCAAACGCCTTTAAACTCCATGCTACTGGCCCAAGAGCAGACGGGGCCCAAGGCCCAGGGAGGGCTGTTCGTAGGGCAGATGGTACAGTCCAAGAATCCAAAAGGCACTAACACAGGCAGGATGATGAGGAGGAGTCCAGATCAGATCAGGACAAAGAGACATAGGCCTTTCTCTTCACCAAATGTATCAGCAGTGCAGTGAGAGAGGCCAGGCAGGACCCTGACATTTCTTGCTAATGTATCTGAACACTTGCAGCTTTGGCTATGTTATGTTTAATTAACTGGAATTAACTGAATACCGTACTCATTCTCCATGGTGGCTTCAAATACCGCGCTCCAATTCTTTATAAACTCTTAGGTTAAAAAGAAGAGGAAAAGAAAGGAAGAAGGAGAAAAAGAAGGAGAAGGAGGAAGAGGAGGAGAAAGAGGGGGAGGGGGAGGAGCGGGAGAAGGAGGAGGGAGTGGGGGGAGGGGGAGGAGCGGGAGAAGGAGGAGGGAGTGGGGGGGAGGAGCGGGAGAAGGAGGAGGGAGTGGGGGGAGGGGGAGGAGCGGGAGAAGGAGGAGGGAGTGGGGGGAGGGGGAGGAGCGGGAGAAGGAGGAGGGAGTGGGGGGGGAGGAGTGAGAGAAGGAGGAGGGAGTGGGGGGGAGGAGTGGGAGAAGGAGGAGGGAGTGGGGGGAGGAGCGGGAGAAGGAGGAGGGAGTGTGGGGGAGGAGTGAGAGAAGGAGGAGGGAGTGGGGGGGGAGGAGTGGGAGAAGGAGGAGGGAGTGGGGGGGAGGAGTGAGAGAAGGAAGAGAAGTTGGAGGAGAAGGAGGAAGAAGGGGAGGGAGGAGGAGTGGGAGAAGGAAGAGGAGCAGGAGGGGAGGAGTGGGAGAAGGAGGAGGAATGGGGAGAGGAGGAGGAGGAATGGGGGGAAAAGGTGGGGGAGGAGGGGGAGAAGGAGAAAGAAGAAGATGATTTTGGATTGGATAAAACCGATCTGTGTGCGGCAGCCGAGTTGCTGGGGCTCCGAGTGGAAGGGGATCAGTCAGCGGTGGCCATACAGGGGGCTGTCTTAGCTGGCTGTGTCTGCCCAGGTCAGGAGCACATTGCTTCTAGGCACCATGCTGAGGGCTGATGGGGCATGGGCATGTCAGAAATAGCCTGCCTCTCTGCCTCTTTCCAGATCGCTCATTAG
The DNA here is from genome assembly GCF_029281585.2 of Gorilla gorilla gorilla. Lineage (NCBI taxonomy): Eukaryota > Metazoa > Chordata > Mammalia > Primates > Hominidae > Gorilla > Gorilla gorilla. The sequence goes on along the minus strand of NC_073242.2, from coordinate 115,041,174 downwards.
ACTGTTGGCCAGGACATGCTGAGCCCACAGCCCTGTGACATGTCACCCCCTTGGGTGGCCATCAGTCCTGCCCATGAATCAGTAGGTTCCCATTCAGGGCCGTCTTGCAACAATTTGGAACCCACCTAACTGGATTAAATGTCAAGGAAATAATGAGAGACCTTGCCAGCCATCTGACATCCAGGTTCACTGTGTCTGTTGCCTTTTCCTGGTTGACAGCCTTTTGTAGCCTGTTGGAAATAGGTTGGCTTGGTGCTCTTAGTGTCATGGAGATCAGGCTTAGGTTGTGAACGGGTCTAGATCTGAGTCACAGCATCTCCACTTGTGGGCTCTGTAGCCTTGGGAAAGTCACTTAACCTGTCTGAGCCTCCCTTTTCCTCAGCTGGAAAATGAGAATAATAATATTTCTTTATCCCCCAAGATGGCTATGAGGCATAGGGAGATAATTTAATCTTTAATGATCTGGAAATCATTCGATAAAGTTGCCTGGCATGTAGTGATGGAAATTACTGATATTATTATTAATTCATGTGACTTCGCCATGAACATGAATGATTTCTTTTCCAAGTGTTTCCCTCTTTCCGGGTCCTCCATTTAATAATCCATTCTAGAGTCCTGGCTGGGGCTCACATCAGGCTTGTTTGTTAATCATACCTGAAATAATGCTGTTTCCCCTGGCTCTTTAGTGACCAGAGCTCACCTAGTTTTTCAGGCTTGCACAGTAGGTGCATAAAGAGTGAACATCAAAGAGACAACCATGCACTGTAATAAATCACAGTACATCAACTGAAGAGAACATCACTCATTTAGTAAATACTGGTGGGATGCTTGCATGATTTCAGCCACTAAAAGTTATGTTATGAGGCTGGGTGCAGTGGCTCACATCTGTAATCCCAGCTCTTTGGGAGGCTGAGGTGGGCAGTTCACTTGAGGTCAGTTGGAGACCAGCCTGGCCAACATGGCAAAACCACGTCTCCACTAAAAATAAAAAAAATTAGCCAGGCCTGGTGGCACGCACCTGTAGTCCCAGCTACTTGGGAGATGGAGGCAGGAGGATCACTTGAACCTGGGAGGCAGAGGTTGTAGTCAGCCAAGATTACACCACTGCACTACAGCCTGGGCAACAGAGTGAGACTCTGTCTCAAAAAAAAAAAAAAATTATGATATCAAGTGAAAAAAAGAATATAAAATTGTATAATTCTGTATTGCTTCACTTCATATGACAAGATTATAATTAAGATGTATAAATAGTGAAAGGTTAAAAAAAGGAAAGAAAGGAGGGCGATTCACAGAACTGCTAGGGGTGGCCGTATTCCAGCTGCATATATGTGGTTGTGCAGACAGAAGTTAGTATTAGCAGGCTTGAGACTGCTATCTTTCGGAAGACCTGCTTGCTAGGTTGACTCTTGGCTGGTGTCTGGGAACTTGGCACTTGAGCTGTTTCCTAAATGATAAAAGTGGTTCCCTGTGCCTAGACCACAAACAATGTGGTTCATGCTAAACAGGTGCTTCCCTTCTGGGAGTTGGGAATTTGGTACCTGCTAAGGAGAAGGTGCCAAGTGACCAGCCCTTAGAAAAACTCTGGGGTGCTGACTCTCTGATGGGCTTCCTGGGACAGAAGCCTTGCAGACACACAGCTGCATTTTTGTTGATGGGGACGGAATGTGCTCTGTGCAACCCTTCTTGGGGAGGGGAGGGCATGAGAGAGCCTCATAATGGACTCCTGCAGACTCCAACTCTACGGTTTCGCCTTGTGAGCTGATTGTGTATCCTTAATGCACTGTTGTAAATAAATCTTAGCCACAAATACAGCTACCTGAATATGCTGAAGCCCATATGAATTCTGTTAGCAAATCTATGAATGTGAGGGTGGTCTTTGGGACTCCCAGCATAGTGGTCTTCGGGACTCCCAGCATAATCTGTGTGAGGTTTCTTGCTTCTCTTTTCTGGAAGGTGGTTATGTTACTTTCATAAGGAAAAAAATAAACACGCTTCTAAATTTTGCCAAATGAATGTGCAGCTATGATGTTCTGACAGTCATAAGGTTGTGTTCCTGGTGCAGCATCCTCAGCGGGAGTTTCCAGTAGCCGCTTAGCTGGCAGCTTCCTTCCCGCCCTGGCCTTGGCTCTAACATCCCTCCTATGGAGATTGTCAGAAGCCACCACTAACTCTCTTCCTACTGGGTTGCAGGCAGGAAATGACCCAGATAGCCTGGAGCTGAGGCCTCACCCTGAAAGGGAACCGCATATGAATGCAACAAGACACAAGAACTCCCAAATATGGACATGAGATGTTAAGCAGCCAAGAATGTGCTTTTAGAAATGGTACCAAGTTCCTCAGCTGCTCCTGGGGAATTCCTCTCGGGAACGCGGAGGCGAATGGTCATTCTTTTCTGGAAAGGTCACTGCTTGTGTTAACATTCACCCTCCCAGTGAGTGCCCTGGCTAAGCTTGTGAATGAGAGAATCAGAATGGAGTGATTTCAGCAAGCAGACGGGACTAAAGGGACATTTTGCCAAAAATGCAAACCCAGCAGCCAAGATTGCAGTCATTTTCAATAAATGTCAAGCTGCAATACATTTTCAAGTTGCAATCAGTTTGCAAGTTGGTAACATTTTTGGGTTCCTTTGTTCAGGTTCTGGCTTGTCTGCTTGGAGGGTGCGTTCATCTGGAGTGTCAAGACTGACCTGGGGACGGAGGTGTGGGTGGCGCCGGGGACTTGTTCACCTGGGAAGGATATCGCATCTCTCAACCTTTGGAAGGAGTGAATGGATGAGCAAATGAATGAGCGCATGAGCAGGCATGATGCTTAGAAACGCAGTGAACCAACTCCGATCCCAAACTGCAGCAGGCTTCATGACAAAGGGAGCAGAACGTACTGGTGAGAACAAGGGCTGTGCTGTCAGACAGACTTGGTTTCCAGACCTGCCTCCACCACAGTGAACTGGGACAAGCCATGCATCTGACTTGTGTATTGGCCACAGATATCTTGGGCAAGATCTCTGAGCATCTGTTTCCTCATCTGTCGCATGGTGCCCATCATTTCTACTTTGAGGGGCACTGTGAGATGAAATGCAATCATGCATGTCAAGTTCAGGCACTCAGGCAACTACCGGCTCCTCAGGGTTTATCAGGAGGGCACGTCAGGAGGAGGGTAAAGTTTCTACCTTCCAGCTGGGTGTGGCTCACAGCTGTAATCCCAGCACTTTGGGAGGCTGAAGTGGGAGGATCACTTGAGACCAGGAGTTAAAGTCCAGCCTGGGCAACATAGCGAGATCCTGTCTCTACAGAAAATAGGAAAATTAGCTGGGTGTGGTGGCATGAGCCTGTGGTCCCAACTACTCAGGAGGCTGAGGTGGGAGGATCGCTTGAGCCCAGGAGGTTGAGGCTGTGGTGAGCTATGATCGTGCCACTGTACTCCAGCCTGGGCGACAGAGTAAGACCCTGTCTCAAAAAAAATAGTTTCTACGTTATGGTGGGGGCAGAAAGGAAGGGTGGGGAAAGAAAATTAACCTTTATCAAAATCAAAATATACCAGGAACTAAAGTTCCTGGTTTATTCAATCCAAACAGGAACTCTTTTCAGGTGGGGTTGGCCTTTTCAAAAATTAATGTACACACGAATTCCTTAGAGATTTCCTTAAAATGTAGAGATTTCCTTAAAACCTGATTTAGCAGGTCCCAGGTTAGGGGCTGAGAGTCTGGATTTCCTTTTTTTTTTCTCCCTGCCTGGCTAATTTTTAAATGTTTTATAGAGACAGGGTCTCATTATGTTGCCCAGGCTGGTCTCAAACTCCTGGGTTCAAGCACTTGTCCTGCCTCAGCCTCTCTCACTAAGTGCTGGGACTACAAGTGTGAGCCATGCCACTCAGCCCCGCCTGCATTTCTGTCAAGCTGGAGGGTGATGCTAATGCTCCTGGTCTGTGACCACACTTTGAAAGACAAGAAGGTAGGCAACTCTTACTGTGCCCGTTGCATAGATGAGGAAACCGAGGCTCAATGAGGAAACCCAGGACTGTCTGGCTCCAAAGCCCATACTCTTTCTCTTGTGTGGCTCAAGGTTTCTCAGTGGCTGATGACCGTCTGATGGGCATATGCCATTAGGGAAGGGTGACACACCCAGAGGATTGAAGAGTCTCTTCAGAGAGGATGGGCAGGTCAGAGGGACCAGAACAGGATGCCAGAGCACCCAGCAAGCTGCAGCAGGTGTGAGAGGAGAGAATGGTGTCAGGGAGTTTGCGAGCCAGCGACGCAGCATGGAATGAGGTTTACAGACAGGAGCCAAGACCATAGCAGAAGAATGGAGCCACTGCCGAAAGCAAACCCAGTGTGAGTGGCGCTGAGGGGAGGGTGACGGGTGCCCTGGCCTCTGTCTCCTGCCAGCCTCTGAGCTCCTGCTAGTGCCTCCCACTGGCCAAATCCAAGGGAGCCCAAGGGACGAGATCCTAGAGATCAGCTTTCCGGGCTGGAGAGCAGAGAAGAGAAAGGTCGAGAACGGGTGGGGAAGGGCACACAGGAAGTAGTTGGCATGTCCTGGAATCCCAGATCTGCTACTTACCAGACACATGGTCTTGGGCCAGACATTATCATCTCTGAGCCTCGGTTTCTGTCATTGCAAAGTAGAGCAAATAATAGCCCCTTTCCCACAAGCTTATGGCAAACATCATCAAGGTACTGCACGTCACCGCCGCTTGTAATAACCCTGCTGATCAGGAAAGAAGTTTTGGGAAAAGAAACTCAGATGCCAAGAGCTAAAGATACAGTGGTTCTGTTAAAAGTGTCAACAGTTCAAGCTGGAGTTCTGCTTTCCAAATAACAAGACCTCCAGGCCCTCTGTAATGTAGTGGTGGATCAGTCCCAAATCACCAGCACTCTGCTCAAGCATAGCAACTGTCTCCACATTTTGATGGTTAACATACAGTGCAGAGGCTTTGAAGATGCTACTTGATGCAGCTTTGGCTACATCTGATGACTCTGGTGGAGAAACAACTGAGTAGACAGGGAGCTGCAAAACAACAACCCGTTCCTGTCACTGTCTCAATGAAGGACCCCGCTACATTCCCAGATGTACATTCCAGAAACCCAGGAGGCATCTTGATGGCACCGAGTCCAGCTCCCTTCCACTTCCAGCCCTCTAGTCAAAGCCCCTGCCATCCTACACCTCCTCACTGGCTTCCACTCTTTCCATCTATTCCCATACAGCAGCCAAAGTGACCTTCCTACAATGCATATCTCAGCACGACACTTACTGCTGAAACCTGTGAGCACCTCCCATTGCTCTGAGAACACGGTCCTACAGGCTCCTCCTGAGCTGGTCTTGCCCACATCTGTCCTGGCTTGCTCTTCTCCAACGAACACCTGCTTCCTTTAGACTCTCCACCTGGCTCTTTCTCCTTCCCCAGGCCTCCCTATAGCCTGGACTGACGTCCATTCTCTCCCCTCATCCATCTTTTCCTCTCCATCTCCTAGGTCTCAGCTGGTCTTTCACCTCCTCAGGAAGCCCCTCTTCTCCCTGAGTGGTTGCCATCCAGCTGTTGTATACCCTGTGGGCCCTGTGGTGTTTTTCTCCTCAGCACTTGTGACTAAGGGATTATGTGCATTATACGGGGTTTGATGGTATCTTCCTTTTAGAGTGGCAGAAACCGTGTCCATCACCACACTTTGGCAGTGCTTAGCCTAGTGCCCAGCAAGGAGTAGGTGCTCCAGAAACATTTGTTGAATGAGTGAATGAGAAAATAAAGAAATGACAGCCAGGTGCGGTGGCTGTCATGCCTGTAATCCCAGCACTTTGGGAGGCCAAGGCGTGGGAATCACCTGAGCCTAGGAGTAGCCAACATGGCAAAACCCCATCTCTACTAAAACTACAAAAATTAGCCAGGTGTGGTGGTGCATGCCTGTAATCTCAGCTACTCGGGAGGCTGAGGCAGGAGAATCGCTTGAACCCGGGAGGTGGAGGTTGCATTGAGCTGAGATTGGGCCACTGCACTCCAGCCTGGGTGACAGAGTGAGACCCTGTCTCAAGAAAAAAAAAAAAAAAAAGAAAAGAAAGAAAATGAAGAAATGAGACACGCTCTCCATAGGCACCTTCTGTCTCTAGCTCCTAAGTCTTCACACTCACGGTTTCAGCACGGGAGGAGCTGAAACACTAGTTCCCTCTTTGAAGGCATGAACATCGAGGGTTTGGGTGTCCAAGTGAGAGAAGTAACCCGCAGAAAGAGTTGTGACCTCTTTATGACCTTTACAAAAGCCATAGGCAGAAATCACAAGCCCCCTGTGGCCCATATATGGATGGCGCTAAGTGAGCTTGGCAGCTTCTGCAGGCGGTGCAGCATCCCTGCAAATTCACTCCAGCTTTCAAAGAGGGGTCAGGTGGGGGTGGTCTGGCAGGTGTATGGAACTGGGCAGAAAGACAGGCCTATGAGAGATGCCCTGTTGCACCCTTAGGAAGAGCGGGCACTGTTCTAGGAGCTCTTGTTCGTTAGGTGCCCAAAGTCTGAAGCAGGTGTCACCACCCACATCTTACAGATGGGGAGAGTGAGGCTAGTTAGATAGCTGGCTCAGGTCACACAGCCAGTGGATGTGCAGAGCGTGGCTCCTTGGCCCCAGCTCTTTGTCCCCACGCTCTGCTGCCTCTTGCTGATGGGGAGCACTTTACAACGAGCTGCCCCACGCACAGGCCTTCAGGATTTCTGCTCTGTCATGTGATTCAGTGAGTTTGACCTTGGGCATCAGCCCAACCCACTTCTCTTTTCTTTGTGTCTCCTTTCTGTTCTCTGTGATCTAGGGCAGTGGCCGAGGACATCAATTCTGGAGTTAGATCCGAGGTGTGAGCCCCCAGCTCCTCCCCTCCTGTGTGATCTCGAGCAAGTCAGACCACCTTTCTGTGCTTTGATTTCCTCATATATAATATTTGCATAATACCTGAGCTTGCTTCATCGAATTGTGGAGACGATGACATAAGTCACTGCTGGTAAAGGCCTTAGAATAGTGCTTGGCACATAGAGCAATGCACATGCCTGCTTTTAACATATTTTAAGATAACAAATCCACATTTGCTCAAAGAACGGAACTTTGTTGGAAAATTCTCTTAATCTGTTCCTGGGTGCCCTGCCAAGCAGTCTGCTCTGCTTAGAGCCAGGAGGCTCAGCTGGAGTCCCTGCCCACCCTGCCCGCCCTGGCCCCCCCTCGCTGTGTGCCCTTGGGCAAGTTGCTCGGTCTTCCTGAGCGTTCATTTTCACACCTGTGAAATCAGGCGTCATTCTTCTCCGCAAGAGGCCTCTGAGCATTCAAAGAAATACTGACTCAAAAGCAGCAAGTAGCTGAATCTGAGAGTCTTTTCTCTTCCTTCTAACCATGTCATCCAAGATTCACACAGGCACATCAAACATCCCAGGACTCACCCTGCTTCCGTGAGCGTGGCCGCCTGCCACCATTGGAAAGCCCTCGGAGTCATTAATAACATAGTCTCAAAAATAATAGCCACCGTCTTTTCCTGTTTTCCAGCTTGTGGGCTGACGAGCAGCTGGAATTGTCATCTCCACAGTGGGATTGGCAGAGGGACTGGAAGGACTTTGGGAACTCTAAGTCCTAACAAAGAAAACAGTCCGCCCGGGGCTCTCCGAGGCTGTGGCCTCCACTGTGGGTGTGTGCTGAGGCTTGGACCCGTTTGCCCCTTCCCGAGGCATCACATGACTCTCCTGAGCGGGAGAAAGGTCCCCCTTCCTTGTCGTGTGTGCAGGGGGAGCCCTTGCCTGCTTGTGCTGACCGGGTGGATTTGTGCTTTCTGACGGGGATTTGCATGAAATCTGCTTAGACCCTTAGCCCGGCTGGTGCTGCCAGACAAAAGGCAGCAGCAGAGGCTGGGTCCACGTGGCTGCAGGAAGGAGGTGGAAGAGCAGAAGGAAACACCCCTCCTCCAGTCTGGAGCGGAGACACTGCCCTGCACACAGGGCTGCGGTGGGAGGCCTGATCATTTGCGGCTGTCGTGATTTTCAAGGATAGGCTCAGGGAGAGGAGATGGGGTCAGAGAGCCTTCGAGGCAGTTTCTGGAGGCAGGGGCTCTGAAAGCTCCCCCCTTAGGTTCTTCTGAGCAAATGGCCACCCGTTCCCTGGACCTTCATTTCCACAACCAAGGGATGCTTAGTAGTAATGCAGAAAGTGAGTTGTGAGGGTAAAGTATCTTAACCATTACGCTGGTGTCCTTGGGGCAGGGACAAAAATATTAACAAACAGGCCAGCATGGTGGCACACACCTGTGATCCCAACACTTTGGGAGGTAGATGTGGGAGGATCACTTGAGCCCAGTTCAAGACCAGCCTGGGTAACAAAGTGGGACCCTGTTTCTTTCTTTCTTTTTCTTCTTTTTTTTTTTTTTGACTTGGAGTCTCGCTCTGCTGCCCAGGCTGGAGTGTAGTGGCGCAATCTTGCCTCACTGCAACCTCTGCCTCCCAGGTTCAAGTGATTCTCCTGCTTCAGCCTCCCGAGTAGCTGGGATTATAGGCGCCCGCCACCACACCCGGCTAATTTTTTGTAGTTTTTAGTAAAGACAGGGTTTCACCATGTTGGTCAGGCTGGTCTCGAACTCCTGACCTCAGGTGATCCACCACCTTGGCCTCCCAAAGTGCTGGGATTACAGGCCTGAGCTATCACACCTGGCCAGAACCCTGTTTCTAAGAAACCAAACCAAAACAACAACAACAACAACATTAGCTGTGTGGTGGCACGCACCTGTAGAACCAACTACCCAGGAGGCTGAGGCGGGAGGATCGCTTGAGCCCAGGAGGTTGAGGCTGCAGTGAGTTGTGATGGTACCGCTGCACCCCAGCCTGCGTAACAGAGCAAGACCCTGTCTCCAAAAAAGAAAAAAAAATTAAAAAATTAAAAGTTAACATGTCTCCATATCCTTCTCTGAGCTTCCAAGTAGGGCTGATGAATGGATGAACGGTTTGGCAGGTCTGGGATCCTGGTGGCTCTGATCGGGTAGCAGGTTATGTTGACATCAGGGAGAGCGCTGTGGAAAGATCCACGGAAGAGGAGGTCATGCAGGGGTGAGGAAGAGGTGTTGGAGGCCCACACTGGGCAGGCTGCTGCTTGGCGTGGGCCTCTGGGGCCATGTGTGAGCACCGAGGACACTTGTCACATGTCTTTGGAATCCCATTCCTAGATCTGGGGGCAAGCACACATTATGAGTTCTGAGCTAGAAACCATGTTGAACTCTTTGCCAGTTCCAGTCTCATGGGAAACAGATTCGAATCCCGAGTGGGAGTTAGATGTGCCAGCAATGTACTGAATGTAATGCTCATGTGGGTCGAGGGGCTGGGGAGAGGAGTGGGTGCTGAAGGGCTTTAGCCATGGGATGGGTCTGACACTGACAGAGCGGAGCGGGAGGGAGGATGGCAGTTTGGGAGCGGGGAAGAGCCTCAGCCTGCAGAGCAGCAGTGAGAAAGTCAGGGAGCCCAGAACAAAGAAGACTGAGCGGAGGGGGAGGAGTGGCCGGGCTCTAGGAGAGGACTGAGCAGAGGGGGCGGAGTGGCTGGGTTCTAGGAGCCATGCCCTGGTCTCACATTGGCTGGGAGCAGGGACACCACCAGATTCTGTCCTGCAGGGAGATCTGAGCCGTGCACCCCCATGGCCACCACAAACCCAAGAACACAGACACAGTAGCCCAAAAAGAGGGATGGATTCTGTTATTGGAGCTGGGGTAAAGTGAGGAGGGGTCCCAGGCTGAGGGCTGCAGGGGGCCCCATAGGATGGAAGCACTTTCAACACTGTTTCAAACAGTGTTGCCAAGTGGCAACCACCCAGACCTGCAGGTTCCTAAAGCTGCCCTTTGGTGCCACAAGGCCCCATGTCTTCCCAAAGCTCCCGCCGGTGTGACAACAGATTATAGTTACATACCAGTGGTTCTTGGTGCTGCTGGTCATTGGAACCCCCGGTGCCTGCACCCCATCTCCCAGAGCTTGCCACTCAGCCGGTCTGGGAGCAGCCCTGGCAGCCGGGCTTGTCTAAGCATCCCATGAGATCCTGGCAGCAGGGCAGTGGGGCTCAGGGCTGTTGGCCGCAACAAGAGCAACAGGAGGTCTGATCTTTTGACTCAACTAGCTGTTGGCTGCAGTCAACAGCGTGTGCTATCAAAGTCTGTGCATCCATGCGTGTGTCTCAGCTCAGGCGAGCTCTGAGGCTGCCTGAAGCCTGCTCACCAGGGCCATGGACCCTCCCATTCTGTGGGTCTCATAACCCAACCCCCAGGTCCCTTAGCGTCAGGTGTTAGAGGTTTCAAAAAGCACAGCCAGATGAACGTTCTTTTTTTTTTTTTTTTTTTTTGAGATGGAGTCTTGCTCTGTTGCCCAGGCTGGAGTGCCATGGTGCAAACTCAGCTCACTGCAAGCTCCGCCTCCCGGCTTCACACCATTCTCCTGTCTCAGCCTCCCGAGTAGCTGGGACTACAGGCGGCTGCCACCATGCCCGGCTAATTTTTTTGTACCTTCAGTAGAGACAGGGTTTCACCGTATTAGCCAGGATGGTCTCGATCTCCTGACTTCGTGATCCGCCCGCCTCGGCCTCCCAAAGTGCTGGGATTACAGGCGTGAGCCACCGTGCCCGGCCAAACGTTCTTTTATTCGGGGCCAGATCATTTCCTGGTGGCCTCCCCTGGGTGTTGGTGCCCCAGATTAGTCCGTGAAATCTGCAGGACTGCGGGTAGGGCTATGTCTGAAGGCCAAAGGATGCCCCCCCCCCCCCATTCTGTGGGCCATCCGGCTGTGGTGCCTACATGGTGTCCTTTCGCGGGGGGAGCTGCTGAGCCCCAGCCCCCTGGCTGCCCCTTTCTGCCCTCTGTTTCCTGGTGAGTGTAAAAAGCTGTCACCGGGGTTGTCAGCCAGTCATGGGAATGCACGCAGCCTCCCCTGCCAACTGGCAGAGGGCTGAAATCTCTTTAAAGGAGGACACATCCTTCCTTACTTCCAGAGAAGAAAAGAGACCAAACAGATGTAAAACTGCCTGGAGAACAGTGACTTAAATACTCACAGGTGTGAGCCGCAGAGTGGGCCTGTCATGAGTTGAATGGTGGACATGTCCAGTCCTAAGCCCTGCACCTGTGGCCTTATTTAGACAGAGGGTCTTTGCAGATGAGATCATCCTAGATTAGGGGTGGATCCTAAATCCAACGACTAGTGTCCTTCTAAGAGGCAGAAGAGGGCTGGGTGCAGTGTCTCATGCCTATAATCCCAGCACTTTGGGAGGCAGAAGCAGGAGGATCACTTGAGCCCAGGAGTTTGAGACCAACCTGGGCAACAAAGTGAGACCTTGTCTCTACTAAAAGTGAAAAAAAAAATTAGCCAGGTGCATTGGGGCACCTGTGGTCCCAGCTACTCAGAAGGCTGAGGTGGGAGAATCACCTGAGCCCAGGAGGTTGAGGCTTCAGTGAGCTGTGATCGTACCACTGCATTCTAGCCTGGTGACAGAGTGAGATCCTGTCTCAAAAAAACCCAACCAAAACAGAAGAAGCAGAAGAGAAGAAGAGATGGACACAGAGAAGGCCACGTGAAGCTGGAGGCAGCGACTGGAGCAATGTGGCCACAAGCCAGGGACTGCAGGCAACCCCCTGAAGTGAAGTAGCGGAAAGGCTGGTCAGATTCTTCCTCACAGTGCTCAGAAGGAACCAGCCCTGTGGACGCCTCGTTTTGGACTTCTGGCCTCCTGAACTGTGACACAAAAGACTTTGTTGTTTTCAGGCACCCAGTTGGTGATACTTTGTTACAGCAGCTACAGGAAACAAATACAAGATCCATTCCAGAAGAAATCAAGCTCTAGCCCTGGAGCTTGAGCTCCAATACCGGTCCCTGAAGAAGGGGCTGGGCAGATGGAGGGCTGGGAGTGCCCATACCCAAGAGCGCCAAGGGTCCCCTCATCACCTCCAAGCCTGGGTCAGGGACATCCCTGGGCAGCGCCTAGTCAGCTTTAAGGTGCACATGAGTCTCCCAGGATCTTGTTAAAATGTGGATTCCGATTCAGTAGGTCCTGGCCGCCGGAGGCTGCCTTCCTAACAGGCTGTCTAGCGACGCCGGTGCTGCTGGTCCCGGTTCACCCTCTGAGCAGTGAGGTCTTAGATTAGTGCTTCTTCCTGGGTGTTTCCTGGTCTACATGTATCAATGTCACCCAGATGCTGGTTAAAAATTGGAAAATCCGCTGGACGTGGTGGCTTACGCCTGTAATCCAGCACTTTGGGAGGCCATGGCAGGCGGATCATGAGGTCAAGAGATCGAGACCATCCTGGCCAACATGGTGAAACCCCATCTCTACTAAAAATACAAAAATTAGCTGGACGTGCTGGCACACGCCTGTCATCCCAGCTACTCAGGAGGCTGAGGCGGGAAAATTGCTTGAATCCGGAAGGCGGAGGTTGCAGTGAGCTGAGATTGTGCCACTCCACTCCAGCCTGGGCGACAGAGTGAGACTCTGTAACAAAAAAAAAAAATTGGAAAATCCAGGACATCATTCCTGACCTACAAAATCAGGCTGCTTGGGACTGAGCCCCAGACATTTGTGTGTTTAACTGCCTCCCAGGACAGTCATGTAACTACCGAGGCTTAAAGTATTCAGGGTTGGGCTGGGTGCAGGGGCTTATACCTATAATCCCAGTGCTTTGGGAGGCCAAGTCAGGAGGACTGCTTGAGGCCAGGAGTTTGAGACCAGCCTGGACAACATAGTGAGAACTTCATGTCCACACATACACAAAATCAAAACAATTAGCTGGGCATGGTGGTGCATGCCTGTAGTCTCAGCTATTTGGGAGGCTGAGGCAGGAGGAGCTCTTGAGCCCAGGAGGTTGAGGCTACAGTGAGCCATGATCACACCACTGCGGTCCAGCCTGGGCAACAGAGCAAGACCCTGCCTCAATTTTTAAAAAAAGCAATCAGGGTCTTGAGTACATAAAATAGACGTGCCGCATCTTTGTGGGTTTCTAGGATGATCAAGGCTGAGACAGTGGCCTTTGGAGGAGCCTGAGCCTTTCTACTGGAAGAGGCAGGGGAAGGAAGCACCCACGTGTTTCGAGCTCGTGTGCTGCGCCAGGCCCTGTGCTTTACATTCATTAGCGTATTTCATCCTCAGAGCATCCCGTGAGGCAGGTCCTGTCCTTACTCCCATTTTACAGGCGAGGAGCCTGAAGCCCAGAGAGACAAAATGTCCACTCAATGTCGCACAAACAGAGGTGGCAGAGTCAGCTTTCCAGTCAGCTGCCTGACGAGGCGCCGCTCCCAGTTTCACAGTGTGACCCCTGCCCCCTGGCTTGGTCTCAGTATAGCTCTGTTTAAGCTGGTGCTTCTCAAACTTCAATGTGGACGTGAGTCACCTGGTTAAAATGCAGATTCTGGCTCCAGGTGATGCCAGCCCTGTTGGCTTGGGACCAGGCGTTGGTTGGTATGGGGTTGCGAGCAAGCGTACCGCTCCACAAACCCTCAAGAGGCACCTATGATGGAGTGGGGACAAATCCTGACCTGGGCAGCTCCGTCATGTTTTCCAGCCATGCTAACACCTGGGTAATAGGAACCACTTTGCCTTGGAATTGCAGAGCAATTGGCATTTCATAGAGTCGAGAAGTTTATTTGCTTGATGAGCACCTGCTAACAGATTTCTTTGAAAACCCAACAGCTGTCCAGTGGCCTGCTGGTCTCATTAGGCACCTGGATGGAATTACCTTCTCCAAGCACCCAATGAGAATGGACACGCTCACTCTAAATTAGAAGAGCCTGGGAAATCAGGGCGATATAATTGCAGACAGGATGGAGGGAGGCGGTAGGAGTTCCTCTTACAGAATTGTGCCCTTGGGAGGCGGGAGGGGGAGCAGCTGCAGCTGGTGGGGGCTTGGGCGTGCTACTAATCTCATCTCCCCTTTTCCTTTGAAGAACCGTGTTGGAGAGCTGCAGATCCCCGGTCACGTGAGAAAGCGATGTGTTCACTTTGGTTTTTTGAATCTGTCTTTTCTAAGGTTTAGGTTAAAATGACTTTATTTTGTGAAACAGGCAATGATAAAGGGTATTAATTTTTTTTTCTTTTAGATATCCTTAGTGGGTGAAATAAGAGACAGCTTTGGATTAGTCTCTTGATGTTTTAACTTGCCTATGAAACCCACAGTCTGGAAACAATATTTAGCCATCTGTATGTAGGAAGATGTGCATACTAGGATGTTAAACAAGTGTTGTACATAAAAGCAAAAGACGGAGCAACTGAAGTGCCTCTCAACGGGAATTGGCTCAATAAATTATTATCGACTTAGACAGTGGCAGGTTAGGAAAACGTAGATTGGTGTGAGCTCCTAATATATTGTTAAACGAGAAAAAAGTCAAGGAGTAAGACAGTCGTCTGCTTCCCGTGTGTCCATGTTTAAAGGCTGTAGGTGGAGGTGAATATGCACCTCTAGAACTTTGGGAAAATCCACGGGAAGCTTCTCGTGGCGGTTGCCTCCAGGGAGCAGGTCTGGAGGAGGTGGAGAGGAAGTTGCCTTTTTCTTAAGTCTTTAGGACTCTTTGAAAATGTTACTGTGTTTGCGGATGATGAAGGAAACTCCCAGGTCAGGGGCTGTGGTTGTGGGATTTTGTTTCTTTACACCTTGTTGTAGACAGAGCTGATCACACTTAAACCCCTGTGGGTTGGTCCGGGGGCTGCCTGAGTGCATACAGCGTGGGGCCTGCACGTCTTCTCGTCCGGGTTCTCACTCTCAAGCCTGCATCGGAGCCCCCAGGACGGCTCCTTAAAATGCAGACAGCAGCCCACTCCAGGAATCTCTGACTCAAGAGCTGTGTGTGCGGCTTGAGGATTTTTGTAGTTTAACAAGTTCCTAAGGGGCTGCTGTGAGTCAAAACCCACACTGAGGACCAGAGCTGCCGGGGTTCCAGCCCTGGTGTTGGGTATTTCTCTCTCCAAATAACTTACTACCCTTTCCCCACAAAACAGCAGGCGGCAGATGAGGGTCCATCCTTTGTGCCGAAACCCCTATTAACCTCAATAGGGAAGGCACCAGGTTCAAGAGGCCAACGAAGAGACTCAGAGACAGTGAACGAGACACAGGTTTTACTGCGGCGTACGGACGGGAGAGCGAGCTGCACAGGAGAGCCACGGCTGTCTGCAAACATCTTGCAGTTTACCCAGCATTTTCATTTAACCCCCTCCCCCTAAGGGCCTCCACCTGGCAACCTGCATTTAACCAAAAACTCAGGGCCTCAACCTCCTGTACAGCTCGTGTTCCACGGGCCAGGCTGGGGTTGGGGTGGGGGAGAGGGGACTGAGGCTCAGATGTGTCTCATAGACAAGGAACGGATCTCGGGGTTGGCCAACCCAGATTCCCTAGCTCGGAACATGCATCCGCGTGCATCTGCCATCCAGGGTCATCTCCACCTTCTCAGGTACACTTCAGACTGTCCTCAGGCGCCCAACACCACCCGGCTGCTGTTTCCTGGTTAACCAGGAGAGCAGCTTCGTGACTCCACGCTGGCCTTGCCTGCAGTGTAGTCTCAGTTTTAAAAGCACCCACGTCTAAGCCCCGCCCAGACCTGGGACATCGGAATCGTTAGTGTGGGCTCCGCCATGGGTATTTTTAAGAAAACCACAGGTGAACTTTGGATAGGGACTGTGGATTCATTTCCTAGGTCTGTTGTACCACAAACTGCGGGCAGGGGGTTAAAATCACCAGAAATCGACTTCCAAACAGCTCTGGATGCCGCAAACCCAAAGTCAAGGTGTCAGCAGGGCTGGTGCATCTCGAGGCCTGTGGACGCTGTCTTCCTGTGTGACTCTTCACAATACCTTCCCTCCGTGCATGGCTGTCTCTGTCCAATTAAAAAAAAAAAAAAAAAAGGCCATGCATGGTGGCTCCCGCCTATAATCCTAGCACTGTAGGAGGCCAGGGCGGGTGCATCACCTGAGGTCAGGAGTTCAAGACCAGCCTGGCCAACATGGCAAAACCCCATCTCTATTAAAAATATACAAAAAAAAAAAAAAAAAATAGCCGGGCATGGTGGTGCATGCCTGTAATCCCAGCTACTCAGGAGGCTAAGGCAGGAGAATCGCTTGAATCTGGGAGGCAGAGGCTGCAGTGAACCAAGATCTCACCACTGCACTCCAGCCTGGGCAACAGAGTGAGACTCCATCTCAAAAAAAAAAAAAAAAAATACCAGTCACACTAGATCATAGGCCCAGTACCCTGGTGTGACCTCATCTTAACTAATTCCATCTGCAATGACTCTATTTTCAAATAAGTCACATAGTCATATCCTGGGGCACTGGGAGAAAGACTTTAACACATGAATTTTGTGGAGGGACAGAATTTAATCCAATGAGACTGATTATAAGGTTTGCTTCTGGGCTGGGCGGAGCAGCTCACACCTATAATCCCAGCACTTTGCGAGGCTGAGGTGGGTGGATCACTTGAGTCCAGGAGTTCCAGACCAGCCTGGGCAACTTGGCAAGACCCTGTACAATAAAATAAAAATCAGCCAGGTGTAGTGGCATGTGCCTGTAGTCCCAGCTACTCGAGAGGCTGACGCGGGAGGATCACTTGAGCCCAGGAAGTGGAGGCTGCAGTGAGCTATGATTGCACCACTGCACTCCAGCCTCAGTGACAGTGAGACCCTGTCTCCAAAAAAATAGTTTGCTCCTCCAACCATCATGAGTACGTGAAGGACTCAGACCTTGTGAAGGTGCGGATTCTGATTCAGGAGTTCTGGGGTAAAGCCGGAGACTCTGCATTACCAACCAGAGTCCAGCAATTGACGCTCAGGTTCTGTGATAAAATGATTGTTAATGTTGTTAGATGCATTGACAGTTCTGTGGTTAGTACAAAGGCATCATTTTTTTAAAAATGCGTCAAATATGTTGAAAGCTTAAATGTCAGAATTGACTCACTTCGAACATTCCAATGAAAAGTAGGAAATGGCAGAATGTTAGCAATGGCTGAGTCTGGGTGGTGGGTATAAAGAGGGCTTGTTTTTTTAGTCTGGTTTTCCGCATATTAGACGTTTGTCATAATCTCTTTGGAAAAGCTTTCCAGCGCCTGGGGCTGAGTACCTCTAGGACGGGCCCTGGGGGATGGGTCTCGTGGGGCTTGGTATCAGTTCCCAGCTGGCGGTCGAGTTCTCTAGGGAAACAGGGGCTGCATGTAGCAGTATTTTTATTATTTTCAACCGCAGTCGCTTTTTCCTGTTGCCCTCTGGGTACTGGGAGGCACCCGGGAAGGGCTGGGATTCTGGGGTCCCTCAGTATGGTTTACCTGCTCTGGGGCAACAGGGACAATTTGGGTTCCTAAGCAACATTCTGGCCGGGTCCCGTGGCTCATGCCTGTAATCCCAGCACTTTGGGAGGCCGAGGTGGGCAGATCACCTGAGGTCAGGAGTTCGAGACCAGCCTGGCCAACATGATGAAACCCCATCTCTACTAAAAATACAAAAATTAGGTGGGTGCGGTGGTGGACCCTGGTCATCCCAGCTACTTGGGAGGCTGAGGCAGGAGAATCGCTTGAACCTGGGAGGCGGAGGTTGCAGTGAGCCGAGATCGCGCCATTGCACTCCAGCCTGGGTGACAGAGTAAGACTACATCTCAAAAAAAAAAAAAAAAAAAATTCTTTGTTTCTGCTGTTTATTTGCTGACAGTGCATGCGTTTCTTTTCCTTACTGTGTGTGGGCAAGTCTGTGCCATGTTCTTAAGTCCTCTCCCTTGCTGTTTTTATTTAACCCCTTCTGGGTCCCCACTCTGCCTGGCGGTGCTGGTGGACTGACCCTTCTCACTGCTAGCCAGTGTGTGAGCCTTTATGGGGCATCTCCTCTCCCTCTGGAGGACACGGTCTCTCTCGCTGCCTCTTGTGTCCCCTGCCCTTACGTGATGCCCAGCACATTATAGGCACTCAAGTGTGCCGAACAGTGACTCTTACAGGTCTGGTCTACTCCCACGGAGTCTAGCTCAGGGAGGTTAATTAACCCATCCAAAGCAGCCGAGCTGTGGTCTGAACTTCGGAGCCGGTGCTGTCCAACATCCAAATACAGCCAATGGAGGTAGAACGCAAGCCCTGTGTGTGATTCTAAGGTTTTCAGTGTTCATGTTTTAAAACGAGAAATGGTAACATTAATATTAATATGCTTTGAACCTAATATAGCCAAAATACTATTTCTACATGGAATTTCTATTTCACAATTATTTTGGGGCAACATGGAAGAGATCATCGTGGTGATGGAACACTTCTGTATCTTCAGCATAGATGGAATAGTTGTGTTTTGTAGTGATGGTCACACTACTCTACTACCCTCATGAGGAAATGACAGAATTGGACACACACATTGCATCAATGTCTATTTCCCAGTTTGGATTAGGTGAGATAGAACCACAGGGAAACTTGGTGAAGGGTATATTGGACCTCTGTGCACAGTCTTTGCAACTTTCTGTTGAACCTATAATTATTTCTAAATAGTAGTTTATTTTTTTGAGATGGAGTCTCACTCTGTTGCCCAGGCTAGAGTGCAGTGGTACAATCTCGGCTCACTGCAACCTCAACCTCTTGGGCTCGAGCGATTCTCCTGCCTCAGCCTCCAGAGTAGCTGGGACCACAGGTGCCCACCACCGCTCTTGGCTAATTTTTGTATTTTTAGTAGAGACAGGATTTCGCCATGTTGGCCAGGCTGGTCTCGAACTCCTGACTTTGGGTGATCTGCCTGCGTTGGCCTCCCAAAGTGCTGGGATTATAGGCTTGAGCCACTGCTCCTGGCCATAAAATAGTAGTTTAAAATTTGAGATTTTAAAATTAAAAAAAAATCACCCAAGTCTTTGAACACTGTTACATCTTTCCCGCTTATAGCACATCTAGGTTTGGACCCGAGACATTCAAGCAGCGGGTGTGGCCCGAGGCCACAGTGTCAGACAGCCATGTCCCTTGCTCCCTGCCCCAGCACAGCATTCTTGAGCTGGGATTGCAGGAGGCCTGCACTGTCTCTGCCATGGACCGGTTGCCTGGTAGAGAAGCTACTGTCCTGCTTGGAGCCTCAGTTTGTGTATCTGTTAAGTGGGAAGAATGACAGTGCCTATCCCAGAGTGCTGGCTGCCAGGGTGAAGTGGGATGCTGCGTGTTCGGCACTTAGCATGGGCCTGGCCCATGGGCAGGTGATTGTGAGCCTGGACCACATCTACTGGTATTAATCATGTTTACAATCCCAAACGGCAGCTTCATCTGGTTGTATCTAGTGTTAGAAAGCCCTGCTGCCTCCCTCTGTTCATCTCCCCGAAACAGTCCATTCCTGGCCATCTCTTCTCCTTTGAACTGCTGGGCAGGAAGCAGAATGACCTCTCTGCATTTAGTCTGGGCACCGAGTCCCTGGTTGCCCTCGATGCCTGGTGACTTCTGGAAAGGTGGCTTGCTGCCTGCCTGCCTGCTTGGAGGCCAGACCTTCTGTAAAGATCCGTGCAAAGCCTCTTTCGAAACTGAGGACTTCCGTCACCAGCCCAGGCTGCACGTTGTCACTGGGCCTGTTCACCATATAAGGCAATCCCTGCAGAGGCAGGGACCCAGGTAAGCAGGCGGCCCCACAAGCCTCGCTCCACTAAGCCACAAAGGCTCCCCAGCTGAGTGTGTGCACAGAGGACTTCAGCAACTAGGAGATTTTGTCACCTTTTATGGTGTTAGAAGAAGAAAAAGACCTGTGTACCACAAAAGCAGAAACACAGCCTTAGCTCAGTGAGACCCGTGGGTTGAACTCACAGCGACTCTTAATGCAAAAGCAACGTTTTGTGAGAGGCCCAGGATGTAGCTAACTCTGCAGGGTGCCTGGTGCCCAAGATAAAGTGACTGGAGCTGTGAGCCTGGGGTTCCTGTACAGTGGCAAGACAGCAGCGGCAGGAATCAGCTGCAGAATTTAAGTTGGTGGGGCTTTTGGATGGAACATAACCCTCCCCCACGACCCCTCCTTAGCCTCGTGGCTCACCCACGGGGTCTTTCCCCACACCGTCCTCCCCCAGATCAGGCTTCCCCACTGTCCTTGAAGCCTGTACTGTCGTCAAAGAACATCACCTCCCTCCACCCCCATTATTTTCATCCCAGTTCTGGGCTGTGGGCCACGTAAGCCAAGGTGGGGTGGAGAGTGGGCAGGAAGATCTTGGGGACACCTGAAGGATGAGGGAGGGAAGAACATGGGGACACATGTTCCAGGCAAAATGGAAAGGCCCGGGTGAAGGAGTTGAGCTGGGCCATGCGCGTGGGGAGAGAGGACCATGGAAAGGCCCGGGTGAAGGAGTTGAGCTGGGCCATGCGCGTGGGGAGAGAGGGCCATGGAAAGGCCCGGGTGAAGGAGTCGACCTGGGCCATGCGCGTGGGGAGAGAGGACCATGGAAAGGTTGGGGTGAAGGAGTCGAGCTGGGACATGCATGTGGGGAGAGACCAGGCCCAGATGGTGGGGGCTGAGTGAGAGGTCAGCCTAGGGCGGTGGGCAGTTGTGGAAGGGTTTTAAAGTAGGTGAGAGGCAGGATCCATTTTACCTGGGGGAATTAAGTGGGGCAGGAGCAACCAACCGACCATTTGTTCATTTGGTAGCCATTTCTTTTTCTTTCTTTCTTTCTTTTTTTTTTTTTTTACTGGCTCTGTCACCCAGGCTGAAGTGTGGTGACACAATCACAACTCGCTTTAGCCTCTACGTCCTAGGCTCAAGCAATCTTCCCACCCCAGCCTCCCGAGTAGCTGGGACCAGAGATGTGGGCCACCACGTCCAGCTAATTTTTGACTTTTTGTAGAGATGAGGGACCTCCCTGTGTTGCCCAGGCTGGTCTTGAAATCCTGGGCTCAAGTGATCCTCCCATCTTCGCCTCCCGAAGTGCTGGGATTCCAGGTGTGAGCCACCACTCTTGGTGAGCAGCTGTTTCTTGAGCCCCCACTGTGGGCCACACCAGGCCCAGGTGCAAGGGACATACACATGACGTTCCTGCGCTCAGGCTCTGTGTCTTGGTGGCACTTAGAGGACAGGGTGACAGTCTCCCTCAGTCTTTTGGATGCTGCTTTTCCTTGGCTGCCTTTTCCTGGATTTTTCTTGTTGTCCGAAAGACCACCGGGGTGGCTAAATGATAGAAAGGAGAGCTTGGCGGGGGTATCAGTTTGCAAACTGGAGGAGACGGTCTCCAGTGTGTGCCAAAGGTACCCCCTCTTCAAAGAGGGGGAGGAACAGGCTGGGTTTTATGCCTAACAGGGCCTGTAGCCCACAATAGTTATACATATTCAGCAGGTTCAGGAGGAAGTGATATATATTTATGAAGGGAGCCGAGTGCATGGGCAGTGGGTAAACACATGTAACATACACATAACATACATCGCATGTTCACGTTGGAGTGAGGTTAGCATTAAAGAGAGGTGGAACTTGGCTCTTTGCGTGAAAAGGTGAAATGTAGGGCACACAGTCTGTGGGTAGCTTCTGTAAGCCGCCGAAACAGGCTTAAGGTCTGTAATTACTTATGGGAAAAGAATGTAAGTCCATTCCTTCGTCCGGTCAGAGTTGTAGCAGTTGGGATTGTAAATCAGAGTTAGGATAATTTGCCTGATAACTCCAATTATTAGGGTGTTTTGCAAATGTGGTTTTTTCTTTTTCTTGCAGCCATAGGGATTTTAAAATTTGCCATGCCAGGCCAGGTGCAGTGGCTCATGCCTGTAATACCAGCACTTTGGGAAGCTGAGGTGGGCAGATCACTTGAGGTCAGGAGTTGAGACTAGCCTGGGCAACATGATGAAACCCCGTCTGTATAAAAAATGTAAAAATTAGCCAGGTATGGTGGCACATGCCTGTAATCCCAGATTCTTGGGAGGCTGAGGTGGAAAAATCGCTTCAGCCTAGGAGGCAGAGGTTGCACTGAGCCAAGATCGCACCACTGCACTCCAGCCTGGGTGTCAAATAAATAAATTTGGCCAGGTGTGGTGGCTCACACCTGTAAACCCAGGACTTTGGGAGGCTGAGGCGGGCTGATCACGAGGTCAGGAGTTTGAGACCAGCCTGGCCAACATTGTGAAACCACGTCTCTACTACAAATACAAAAATTAGCTGGGTGTGGTGGCGCATGCCTATAATCCCAGCTACTCAGGAGTTTGAGGTGGGAGAATTGCTTGAACCTGGTTGGCGGAGGTTGCAGTGAGCCGAGAGCACGCCATTGTACTCCAGCCTGGATGACAGTGAGACTCTGTCTCAAAATAGAAAAAAATTAATTTCCCATGCCAGCTGGGCCCTGAACCTTGAACCCTGGAACCACAGGTAACTTTGTTTCCTTAACCTTATGGTCCATCTTAGCTGATATAGGGGCATCTATTTTGGTCTCTCAGATCACACTTCCTATCACCTCTGAAAGGATCCTGACTTAAGTTTTACCTGGGTAATTCAGAGGTGGGAAGAGGCAAGAACCCTAAGTTACTATTTTGTGCCCTAACTTTGAAAATCGCTGGGCCCTTCCCCCTGGTTGTAAGTTTCCACTTCTTTCTCACACCATGTGACCAGCACCCTGTCCCCCAATTCTCACCCCTACCTCCACTGTCCTAACTGAACTCAGTGCTCCAATGGCCAAGCATTCAGGAAATGGTTTCCAAAAGCCAAAAAATGATCCAAGAGTACAGAATAGAAGGGGAGTGGAAGGGCAGCCTCATAGCAGGAGAAGTGGACAGGCGCCACCTCAGCCAGGTGCTCAAGGGTGACATCGACGGCCATGAGCCACACTGATAGTTCTGGCCCTTGACAGGATGTGACGAGAAGGGCCATTTCACCTCTGGGGTCTGTCTCCCAGACCCATGCCCCCGTCCAATCACGAGGAGACCATCAGCTAAATCACAATAGTGGGGGACACTTGATTGAATCCCTGACCAGGACTCCTCAAATTGTCAAGAGCATCAGAAACAAAGAGTCTGAGAAACAGCGAGAGCCAGAAGCAGCCCGGGGACACCTGATGGCTGAATGTCTCGTGGGACCTGGGGTAGAAAAGGACATTAGGCAAACACGAAGGAAGAGTGAATACAATGCACATGACTTACTCATATGTGAATTGGCTCCTTCATGGTGACAGATGGACCAGAGTCATGTCAGATGTTAAGGCGCAGTGGAACAGGGTGCGGGTCGCACACGAACTCTCTATCATATTCTCAACAGTCCTTTATGTCTAAAACCATTCTAAGATTTCTTATTTAGAAACCATCACCGTGGCAATGTGTTTTGCGGTGATCGCGAGCGCCACCTCGTGGACACAGGACAGCATTGGCCGTGACCAACCTCCCTGGAAAGGAAGGAACAATTGCAGAGAATGCATGATGCGATGAGCCGCTGTGATTGATTCCGGTCTTGGGAAATGGAAAAGGCAGCTTCCTGCCCCGTAGTGGCTCCCAGTCCGGTGGAGGGAAATGGTGCAAGGCAAATTCAGGACTTCTGGTCACAGCCAGCATCTGTTCCATCTTTACCTGGGGTTAGGGACCAAGCTGACGGATCCCATCTTAACTCGTCCAAGGCAGCCTGGAGGGGTGCCACAGTGCAGTCAGCCTTATTTCCTGCTGCCCGTGAAACCTGCTCGGTGGGAACGCGGGAAGAGGGCTGCCCTCTTGTCCCTTCTTTCTACGCTATGAAAAGCCCAGACCTTTCCCGTGATTTTTTTTTTTTGTCTATTCCTAGGGAATTAGTTCCTGGTATCACTTTAGATCAAAAGCAGTCTCTATTCATGAATTTAAAATGTTCGGTCCCAGGTAGTAAAATGTGGACGTTGACTTACCATTAGTATTCCCCCATGCCCTCAAGAGCCTACTGGGGCAGCAGGGACTGTGGTTTTTCTCTTCCCTGCTACCCTCCTTCCATGTAGCTGCTGTTTTTGATGAGGATTGCCAGATAACAGGATGCCAAGCTAAGTTTGCATTTCAGATAAACAGTGAACACTTTTTTAGTATAATTACATCTCATGCAATATTGGGGTCTTTTTCTACTAAAAATATTTGAAACTCAAACTTAGCTGGGTTTTTTTTTTTTTTTTGACAGGATCTCACTCTGTTGCCCAGGCTGGAGTGCAGTGGTACGATCATAGCTCACTGCAGCCTTGACCTCCTAGGCTCAAGTGATCCTCCTATCTTAGCCTCCCAAGTAGCTGGGGCCACAGGCTATTCATGAATTTAAAATTCATGCACCACCATGCCAGGCTAATTTTTGTCTAAGATACAAGGTCTCAATATGTTTTCCAGACTGGCCTTGAACTTCTGGACTAAAGCATTCCTCCTGCCTTGGCCTCCCAAAGCATTGGGAGCCACTGCACCTGGCCACTATCCTCTATTTTTTTTTTTTTTTTTTTTTTGAGATGGAGTCTGGCTCTGTCACTCAGGCTGGAGTGCAGTGGCGTGATTTTGGCCCACTGCAAACTCTGCCTCCCGGGTTCAAGCAATTCTCCTTTTTCAGCCTCCTGAGTAGCTGGGATTACAGGAGTGTGTCACCGCGCCTGGCTAATTTTTGTTTTTTAGTAGAGACAGGGTTTCACCATGTTGGCTAGGCTGGTTTCGAACTCCTGACATTGTGATCTGCTCCCCTCAGCCTCCCAAAGTGCTGGGATTACAGGCATGAGCCACTGTACCTGGCCACCTATATTTTTATTTTTGGTGTCTGACCGCCTGATTTGTGACCCCCTTCCGGCTCGGAAGGAGGGATAGGGCACGGGAAGTTTTAACTTGCCCGGTGGGGTGAGATGTTGGCTTCCCATTGGTGCTATGAGAAATGACCCAAAAACTCAGTGGCTGAAGACACGTTAATGTGTTGTTACAGTCCCGCAATCAGAAGCCTAAAATCAAGGGGTCAGCAGCATGGTGTCCTCTCTGGAGGTTCTAGAGGAGATTCCCTTCTCTCTTCCATCTGCAGGGCGGTAGCGTGGCACGGTCCAGTGCCTCCCGCCCCCACCTGCTTCCCTACTTCCATCACGGTCTCCTCCCAACCCTGAGCCTCCTGTCTTCCCCCATTAGGATTGCTGTGATTGCCTGGGGCCCACCTGGGTAATCCGGGATAATCGCCTCATTTCAAAGTCCTTAACTCAGTCACATATGCGAAGTCCCTCTTGCCGTGTCAGGTAACATATGCGCAGGTTCTGGGGATTAGGGCATGGACATCTTTGGGGGCTGTTCTGTGTCCCACGGGGGTAAGCTGGCTTCAGACAATCTGTGGCCCATGTTTCAAGTTGACTTTGAGCTTGTGGTCACTTGTGTGGATGTCCTTTGAGACTCTGCTAGCAGGCTGTGCCCACTGTAGCCCTTAGCTGGGCAGTGCCTGGCCTTTCACCCTCCTGATTCACCCTGGGTCCTGGTTCACCCTGGGTCCTGGTTCACCCTGGGTCCTGGTTCACCCTGGGTCCTGGTTCACCCTGGGTCCTGGCCCTGCAGCCCCTCACCGCTGGGCTCCTGGTGTTCTGCGGAAGGTCTCCTTCTGCGATGTGTCCAGGCTGCTGTGGCCACCTGTCCCAGATGCCCCACCTCTGACCTGCTGCTGGGAGGCAGGGCAGTCAGTTCCTGGGAACAGACCTTGCTCTGCTGCCCTGGCCCCTCAGCTGCCTCACGTGTGACATGGCCATTGGCTGGAGCTCTCTGAGGCGGGGCCACTGAAGCCCCCGAGCCCTGAGAGGCTGACCCTGCACTCACTCTAGGGGAAATGGAACTCGGCCCCCTAGCAGCTCTCCACAGCCTTGACCCTTTCACACCACCATCTGTGTGAGGCTTGAAAAGATTGCGCACTTTCCTTGAAAAAAAAAAAATCTTAGTATAATTCCCATCACATAAAATTAAGCATATTGAAGTGTATAATTCCATGACATTGAGGATAATACATTCACAATTGCTGTACTATTGCCTCTGTTTAGTCCCAAAATATTTTTATTACCCCTGAAGGAGACCCCAGAGCCATTATTAGCAGTCACTCGTCATTCCTCACGCTCCAGCACTGGCAACCGCAATCTACTTTCTGTCTGTAAATTTGTCTTTTCTGAACATTTTACATCAAAGCTACGATACGTGGTCCTTTGTGTCTGGCTGCTTTCACGTAATCACAGGTTTTTTTTTTTTTTGAGACAAAGTCTCACTCTGTCACCCAGGCTGGAGTGCAGTGCGCGATCTTGGCTCACTGCAACCTCTGCCTCCTGGGTTCAAGCAATTCTCATGTCTCAGCCTCTTGAGTAGCTAAAATTACAGGCGCCCACCACCATGCCTGGCTAATTTTTGTATTTTTAGTAGAGACAGGGTTTCACCATGTTGGCCAGGCTGGTCTGAAACTCCTGACCTCAGGTGATCCACCGAGGTAGGTGATCTACTGAGGTAGGTGATCCACCGAGGTAGGTGATCCACCTACCTCGGCCTCCCAAAGTGCTGGGATTACAGGCGTGAGCCACTGCGCCCGGCCGTAACATCAGATTTTCAAGGATTATCCACGTTGTAACGTGTCAGTGGTTCATTCCTTTTTTTTTAAATTGCCAAATATTATTCCATTGTGTGGATAAACCGTATCTTGTTTATCCATTCTTCAGATGGGCTTTTATCTTTTTTCCACTTTAGGCTATTGTGAACAGTGCTGCTTGAACATCCAGTACTAGCGTGTGTTTGAATACAGGTTTTGAGCTTTGTGGTGTGTGTATCTAGGCATGGGACTGCTGGTCCTATGGTAACTCTGTTTAAATTTTTGAGGACTGATTTCCCCCATGGCTGAACCATTTCACCAGCAGTGCGGGAGGAGAGAACTACCTCCTTTCAAACACTTGTTACTTAAAAAACTTTAGCCCTCTTAGGCCGGGCATGGTGGCTCATGTCTGTAATCCCAGCACTTTGGGAGGTCAAGGTGGGAGGATTGCTTGAGCCCAGGAGTTCGAGACCAGCCTGGGCAACATCGCGAGGCCCCATCTCTACAAAAAATAAAAATAGCCTGGTGTGGTGGGGTACGCCGGTAGTCCCAGCTACTTAGGAGGCTGAGGTGGGAGGATGGCTTGAGCCTGGGAGGTCGAGGCTGCAGTGAGCTGAGCTGTGATTGCACCACTGCACTCCAGACTGGGTGATAGAGCAAGACCCTGTCTCAAAAACAAAACAAAAACGTTAGCTATCCTAGTGGGTGAGCCGTACATTTATTTTTGATTTTCAATTTTGAAATGTTGCATGTGGTCCAGCAAGCACTGCACAATAGAATAACTGCCTGCCACACGTGGCCATTCAAACTGAAAATGAGAATAAATTCAATAAAACGAACTCGACTTCCTCTGCTGCACAAGTCAGCCGTGGCTTCCGGCTCCATGCTGGCGGCACAGATGGATCGTTGCCCGCTTCACCGAGTGCTGCTGGAGGCTGCTGGTGGTGCCTCCTCAGGGCACGGCTGCTACTGCGTTTGCTGCTTGGTGGTGGCCTCCTAACAGCCTGGCCCAGAAGGTGGTCCATGCAGCCCAAACTTGGGTTCCAGAGATGGGGAGTCGGGGGCAAGGAGCACATGGGGAAGAGAGAGTGGATGCTCAGCCACAATGGGGGCCTGGTGGTGGCTCAGCCTTTCTGTGGAGGTGTCAAAGCTGGACATGGAAAATTGGGCAGGGATGTCGCTAGCAGAGGCACCGCTGTGGATGGCAGGACAAGCCTGGTCAGGACCCCTGGGAGCCAAGGAGGGTTCAGTGCCCAAAGTCAGCATAAAAAACAGAAGCTGGTGCCCAGGGGACAGCTGGACAGCCCATGGACATCCCAGGGAGCAGCAGCTGGTTGAAATAGCATGATGTGTATTATTAAAAGAGTCTCACTTTATATGCAAAATGTCAAGCAATATAAATCTCTTATTTAAAAAAATTGAGAATACCAGGGGCGGTGGCTCATGCCTGTAATCCCAGCATTTTGGGAGGCCGAGGTGGGTGGATTACCTAAGGTCAGGAGTTCGAGACCAGCCTGGCCAAAGTGGTGAAACCCCGTCTCTACTAAAAATATAAAAATTAACTGGGTGTGGTGGCCTATGCCTGTAATCCCAGCTACTCCGGAGGCTGAGGCAGGAGAATCGCTTGAACCTGGGAGGTGGAAGTTGCAGTGAGCCGAGATTGCGCCACTGCACTCCAGCCTGGGCAACAAGAGTGAAACTCCATCAAAAACAGAACTTTCCAGCCAGACGGGAGGGCAGATTGGAGTGTAGGCTGTTTCTGGAGGGTATGGCCACGAGGTGGCGCCACTTCGGTAGCTCTCAAACAGCGCCGCTCCGCATTTGCTCCTGTGGTTTTCTGGGGGATTTTGTTTCACGGTTTTAAAAACAAGATCTCACTTTCCTGCCCAGGCTGGAGTGCAGTGGTGCAATCACGGCTCACTGCAGCCTCACCCTCTCAGGCTCAAGCGATCCTCCTGCCTCGGCTCCCTGAGTAGCTGGGACTACGGGTGTGCCATACCACGCCCGGCCAAGCTTTTGATTTTTTGTAGAGATGGAGTCTCACTATGTTGCCCAGGCTGACACATCGGCTCCGGTTTGCTCCTGTGGACCCCCAGTGCCTGCACCTGAGAGGCCACCATTGCTGTCCACCCTTGGTGTGCCTCAGCCTACAAAAAACTGTTGCTTTGTCAAAAATGCCACTACCTCGGATGGCACTGAAAAAGACACACCTGGTTGATGTGTGCAGGAAGTACAGGGGTGTGAAGGCTGGAAACAGGGTCCAGTCCTTCATGTCTAAAGGCCCGTGTGTCTTGGGCCTCAGGAGCCCTGGCTGCAGGTGACAGGCACCTACTCTAAGAAGCCGAGGTGAAGAGCTGGGGCTACTCGTGTCATTGGCATCCACAGCTGGGGGTACCCTGGCTGTAGATGCGTTAGTCTGTGGAGCTGCTTCTCCAGGGACACTGGCCTTGGATCTCAGAGCAATGTCTTGGTGAGGGGCCCTACCTTGTGCACTGTCACCAGCCAGGCCTGCTGCCCTCAGGCAGAAAGCCTTCTATTTTTGTTCCAGTTTAAAGAATAAGAGGTGACCAGCCGGGTGCAGTGGCTAACCCCTACAATTCTAGCACTGTGGAAGGCCGAGGCAGGCAGATCACCTGAGGTCAGGAGTTCGAGACCAGTCTGGCCAGTATGGTGAAACCCCATCTCTACTAAAAATATAAAAATTAGCTGGCTGTGGTGGCGCGTGCCTGTAATCCCAGCTAATTGGGAGGCTGAGGCAGAAGAATCACTTGAGCCCGGTAGGCAGAGGTTGCAGTGAGCCAAGATCGCACCACTATACTCCAGCCTGGGCAACAGAGCGAGACTGTCTCAAAAAAAAAAAAAAAAGATGTCTGGTTTGCAGGAGGTGAGGACACCCGGATGGGCAGCGCATCCAGCCCTGATCAGCCAATGTTGGAACCAGGGAGCTCCCCAAAGGCTGGCACAGCGGGGTGGGCACACGACAGGTGCTGTCATCCTGTGTCCTCGAATCGGGGTGGCAGGCTGAGACACCACCCTTCCCGTCATTGGCTGGAATTCACCGGTTGAGCATGGCCACGCTCACTGTGGAGCTCTTCTTGGCAGGTGCTGGCGCTGCTGTTGCATAATCAGGCTGGAGTCGAAACGACATCACTGCAAGTGGCCACCCTATCCTTTACTTCTCTCAACGGATATTTATTGGCATCCACCAGGTGCCAGGCCCTTGGCTCTGTGTTAAGCAGACCTGGCGGGTGTGTTTATTAGGAGCCTGCATTCTGGGAGTGTGGTGGGGAGAAGAGGAAACAAACACAGCAAAATAAAACAATGGTGGAGAGCAGGGAGGGCCATGAAAGCCGATCAGGGAGAAGTGAGCAGGAAGCAGGCGGGCAGGGCGGCCTGAGGGTGGTGGAGGCAGGCCTCCCGGAGAGCACGTGGTGAGCCCAAATCTGGAAGCTGAGAAGGGTGGGGCCAGGCCACAACCTGGCGGTGCCCCGCCCAGGGAGGAGTGAGCAAGAAAAGGCTTCGCTGAAGGGCCGAGGAGAGCACCTCCCGGTGAGATTAGAAATCGGGCGGCAGGTGAGATTAGAAATTAGGCAAGGCCTTGTGAACCATGGCAAGAAGGCTTTGAAGGGCTTTCAGAAGTGGGGTAATGTGATTTTCTGTTACCCTAGTGACCGAGTGGGAGAGAAGCAGGCAGCCAGTGAGGCAGCTGTGGAAGTGGGAGGCCAGGGGTGGTCCAGGTGGGCCACCTGTTGGCGGGAGAGGGAGGAGGCAGAGGGTAAAGACTTCCCCACCACTTCCTCACACCAGCTATGAAGCCCTGTGCCACTATCACCTTATAGCGTGGCAGCTTCATGGAGTCCCTGTCAACTGGCACCTCTGGGCTGCAGGATAGCCCGTATGTACTCTGATCACCTGAGACATGCTCTGAAATGAATTCTTCCCCGGGGCCTCTTGGGTTCCCCCTGCAAGTACAATGCCCACTGTGGGCTGACCCTGTGGGGTCTTTGAAACCCAGACGCTCCATCCTCCCACTCCACAGAAATGGCTGCAGAATGATCAAACCAGATTACTTCCACAGCAGCGAGTGTGCCACACCGGGAAGAGCCCCAGACTCAGACTTGGGGCCCGGAGTCCCCGCACTCTAGCTGTGTGTTCCTGGATAAGTCACTTAACTTCTCTGAACCCCACTGTTTTCATGATGGGAGCAATGCCTTCCTACCAGGGGTGTTGGGAAGGTGGTGCTGGATTCTGATGATGAAAAGACTTGGAAAGGCAGCAGACCCTTGACGCAAGAAAGGAAAATGTTCAGATGGCCCCTGAGTTATTTTCAAGCCTAGAGGTTCCTGTTTGTATCTTTAAATCCCACCTCTCGCTTTGCTGGTAGCCTCACCCTCAACCTTTCCGTGTCCTTGTTTTTTTTCCATATGTAATCCACAGCCACCCCCTCCCTAACCATCCCTCTCGCCTCAGTGTACCCGTCACGCCCCACTTCTTCGGCAAGCGGGGACTGAGTGCTAGAGGTGAAGCGTGCAGAAGTCAGAGGCTCTTGCTCACTGCTGGGTCCCCACTGCCTGGCATAGCGTCTGGCACGTAGTAGGTGTGCAGTAGGTATTTGCAAACCGTAGAGAGAAATGCTGCCCGGTGGTCTTACGGTTGTGCCAACCCAACTAGCCTGACGCCACCAGGATGGAGCCTGTACTCTGACAGTCAGGCCTGTTCATCTATGGCCCCAGGGAACCCTGGGCAGCTCACGGGACACAGGTAAAGAGAGTGTTCCTAGGATCTTATGGAAGGGTGGAGCTCAGGTGAGGTTTAGATGAGGCAGCTTTTTTTTTTTTTTTTTTGAGACGGAGTCTTGTTCTGTTGCCCAGGCTGGAATGCAATGGCACAATCTCAGCTCATTGCAACCTACACCTCCAGGTTTGAGTGATTCTTCTGCCTCAGCCTCCCGAGTAGCTGGGATTACAGGCACGCACCACCACGCCCAGCTAATTTTGTATTTTAAGTAGAGACTGGGTTTCACCTGGTTTTACCAGGCTGGTCTGGAACTCCAGACCTCAGGTAATCCACCTGCTTCAGCCTCCCAAAGTGCTGGGATTACAGATGCCCATCACCATGCCTGGCTAATTTTTGTATTTTTAGTAGAGACAGGGTTTCACCATGTTGGCCAGGCTGGTCTTGAACTCCTGACTTCAGGTGATCCACCTGCCTTCGCCTCCCAAAGTGCTGGGATTACAGGCATAGATGGGGCCGGCTTCTGACATGCTCAGAACAAGGCTAAGTGTGAGGCGGGCAGCATCAGGCCTGGTCTGCAAAGAGGCTCCGGTTTTTTTGGGAGCCCCAAGGTCATGATAGTTACGGAATACTTTGCCCGGAAGCGGACTGTGTGGGGTTCTTCCTCCAGGTTGGAAACCCAAGCTGCTTCCGTATCAAAGTGACTTACACCCTCCAGGGATGAGCAGGCTGTTTCCTTCTTGCTGATTGTATTTCACATAGCAAAGTTCTGGCAAATCAGTGATTTGAGAGAGCAAAGATCTCGGTGAGTAGGAAAGCTGTTGTCCCTCAAAGACGGGGCCATTGTGACATGTGCTAACTGCTGCAGTGTGTCCTTGAAAAACAGGGTTCCTTGTTAACTTTGTGGCTGGTTTTATCTGAGCCTCTTATTCCAGCTTGGTGAGTGGTCAGGTGGATTTTTGTTGTTTTGGGAAATGGTCTCACTGTGTCACCCAGTCTGGAATGCAGTGGCACAGTCACAGCTCACTGCAGCCTCAACCTTCCAGGGTCATGTGATCCTCCCTCCTCAGTCTCTTGAGTAGCTGGGACTACAGGTGTGCACCACCCCACCCAGCTAGTTTTTTTGTAGGGATGGGGTTTTGTCATGTTACCCAAGCTGGTCTCCAACTCCAGAGCTCAAGCAGTCTGCCTGCCTCACCAGGTGGATTTTTATAGTCCCAGTGTGGCGGATGAGCTGCAGGAAGGAAGGAGGCCATTACTGCCATCCAGCCTGGACCACGGGCCCTGGGGACACGAAGGAGAGTGGGCAGATGGAGGGCACATCCTGGAGGTCAGATGTGAGCACTCAAACATGGGGAGAGAGTGGGGAGGCTGTGTCCACAGTGACTCCGGGTCTCTGACTCAGGCTGTGGAAGGGGAAATGATGCACCGAGGTAGGAGGTAAACTCCGTTCTGGAGGAAAGAGGCTGAGTTTGAGGCGCTGGTGAAACAGCCTCGTGCAGATACCTGATAAGTAAGCGGACGTTGGCGGGCGAAGTCACGGTTTTCCAGGCTGGAAAACCAGCAGGCCGTGCAGGGGAGGGAACTGGTACCGCGGACATGCGGGAGCTGAATCTGCAGGAACGTGGACCCCAGGGAGGATGCGTGGGGTGGAGAGAGTAGGGAGAAGTCGAGAAACTCCAGGGCAGAAGCCAGAAGGGCCCAGGGAAGACCACCAGGGACAGCGAGCGAGCCAGGGCCAGGAATGGGCGCCGGGGTGCCTAAGAGAGAGGTCTGATGAGAGCACGATCACCAAGCGCCAAATGCTGCCTGCGAGGACCCAAAGCGCCCCTTGGATGTAGTGAGCAGGCCACCGGGACCAGGTTTCGGTGGGTTTGAGAAGGAACGAGCTGAAGAAGTGGGGTGACAGGTTCAGACGTCTTGGAGTGAATGGGAACCGGCTGAAGAGGCGCATGTGGGGTGGAGGGAGTCTGTTTAGCCAGGCTGTGGAGCTGGCGCTTGATGGCTGCCGGGAAGGACCTGGTGCCAGAGAAGAGCGAGGCAGGGGCAGCTGGCAGAGGGAGGCCCGAGGGGAGGCGGACCCGAGGGGAGGCGGACCCGAGGCTCTAGGCCAGGACCAGCAGGCCGGGGAGTCAGGGGAGAGTTGCCTGGGGCCCAGGAGGCTGCACTGCAGAGGCCTCTGCATGGGCTCCACATGGGCCACTCTCCTCCCCCGGGTGTCTTCACCCCCAAGCTCAGCCTCTCCCCCAGGATCTCCCACACCCTGGCTACTCCGCTCCAGCGCCCAGCCCAGACACCCCTTCTCCCCAGGTACCACTGCTGGCCTGGCCTGGCCTGAGTCATCGGCCGCCCTCTCCAGGCGCCTCCTTGGTACGCACGCAGCCGGGCCGGATTCCCGGGCCTGCAGCCGCTCCTCCCGCAGACCGCGGCCCCGCCCCCAGCCGCACCCACCAGGTTCGGCTCACTCCCGGTGAGGTGTGTCACCATTGGCTGACTCCTCTCTTGGGTTCCGCCCCACATCTCCGCTTCCACGATTGGGGCAAATGACTGCCTCTCAGCAAAGTTGCCTGGCAACAGGGAAGGGGCGGCTCTCCAGAGGAACCCGTGGGCTGCTGGACCGGACCGGACAGCACCAGGAAGCCCGGCAGGGTAGGTAGGTACCCGGGCTGAGGTTCGCAGTGAGCTGACCCGGAGGCGCAGGCCCAGCTGAGTGGGGGGACTGGAGCAGACGGGTCCAGAGTAGGCCTGGGACCTGCCCCCCCCCCGGCCTCCCACGCCTCTCCAGGCCCTCGGGTCGGGGGAGGGAGAGGTGAAGGCTGCGGGGAGGTGAGGGGTGGGGACAGCGGGATGGAGGGAGGGTCTCCTGGGGGGAT
The DNA here is from genome assembly GCF_029281585.2 of Gorilla gorilla gorilla. Lineage (NCBI taxonomy): Eukaryota > Metazoa > Chordata > Mammalia > Primates > Hominidae > Gorilla > Gorilla gorilla. Next base: position 115,007,176 of record NC_073242.2, on the reverse strand, counting down.
CAGAATCATCCTGCGCCTCCCGCTATTCATGTGGTCAAGGTAAGAGGGTGGGGAGGTGCCTCCCCCAGGGCCAAGGCCAGCCGTGTTGAAGGGGGGATTCAGAGCCTGTGTAGACGCGGAAAGGGAGCGGTGCCTCCACGGAGGAGGCGAGTCTGGGGTAGACACTGAAGTGTGTGTGGAGGGGGTTTTCCTTCTTGTATTCTGACCACACCCATCTGGGCTTTTCCAGGACAGTGAGCTGATAACTGTTCCCAGGCCATGTAGGTGGCCAGCACAGGACAGGTCACCTTCTGGCCCACAGGAACTTCTTGCCCAGGCTCAAGCTGCCCCTTCGCACAAGGGCCTCTGGGCTCTGAGACACAGACAGGACTTTGAAGCCTGTCCAGATGAGGCAGTTGGAATCTCCCCAGCTTGTGGGGGTACGGAGGGCCCCTTGTGTGGCTTTAGGGATGCGGGGCCCTTGGAGTAGAGAGTTGGGGCTTGGCAGGCAGGGTGGGAAGCAGCCATGCAACAGCCTGTTGGAGAAGCTCTGAGCAGGAGGTGACTAAGCCATTCCTAGGATACTAGTGGGAACCTTGGGGGCCATCCTGCAGACAATCGGTCCCTGTCCACCCCTCCATCACGGAGGCAGAGCAACCTTCCGTTTCTTCCAAGCAGGGCAGTTTCTCTTGTTCTAAGATAAGAACTCAAGGAGCCATTCTCTGTTGTCTTGGGCCCATTATTTCTGTCTCTGACCTCCAGTAAGCAGATCAAATGCCCTGGGTTACCTTATTTAATCTTCTCAACCTTATGTTAAAGAAATTAATTAATGATGCTTATTAAAAGCACATTAATTATTCAAGACCATTGCAATGGGTATAGGGACCACAGCAATGGGATTTTGTAGTAAAGGAGAGAGATTGGGCTCAACTCTGATTATAGCATGGGCAAGTGGGAAGCCAGGAAGCAGGGTAGGGATCAGTGGATGGAAAATGACTGAGGAAACATCAGGGCGCTAGGGTGGATTCTGGGTAAGCTTACCTAGCAGATTGTTACTGAAGGCAGGCCAGGGTGATCAAACATCACCTAGGGCAAGCTCGTCCAACCCGTGGGCCATGTGTGGCCTAAGGTGGCTTTGAATGACATCCAACACAAATTCATAAGCTTTCTTAAAACATGAGATTTTTTTTACCATATATGTAGATATATGCACTTATCAGTTATTGTTAGTGGGGTTTATGTGTGGCCCAAGACAGTTCTTCCAGTGTGGCCCAGGGAAACCGAAAGATTGGATATCCCTAACCTAAGCATTAAACCTGGTTAGATAGCGAGTGAACAGATAATGGTGATCAAATATCAAAGATGAGTGGTCTGGTAGGTTTTTTTTTTTTTTTTTTTGCTAAAACCAGATTTTACAAAGAGGTACACAGATGGGCCCAGGAGCCTGACTAAAGTCTGGTCAAGTAAAAAATCTTGGTCACTTATTGTGGGCTGCTGGAACTTTTGTTTGTGTTTTTATGAGACAGGGTCTTGCTCTGTCACCCAGGTTGGAGTGCACTGTTGTGATCTTGGCTCACTGCGACCTCTGCCTCCTGGTTCAAGCGATCTTCCCACCTCAGCCTCCTGAATAGCTGGAACTATAGACACACGCCACCACACCTGGCTGAGGTTTGTATTTTTGGCAGAGATGAAGTCTCACTCTGTTGCCCAGGCTGGTCTCAAACGATCCTCCCAAAGTTCTGGGATTATAGGCTTGATGATGGAAAGCTTTCAGTCCCTGGCAAGTTTTCTCAGTGTCATGGGACTTTCAGAGTACACCTGGGTACATGGGGTGGCCTCTTCTCTGCAAAGCTGTGCATAACACAACCCTACATTGGCCTCGAGACTTCTGTGGGTTCCCTTGTATCAAGTTCCGCTTCCATTTTGTTCCGCTGCCCTACATCCTCAGAAGCCAGGTTTTCTCACCTTCAGCCCTACCGATGTCTGGGACGGACACTTCCTTGTCGTAAGGCCATCCTGTGCACTGTAGGATTTTTAGCAGCATCCCTGGCCTCTGCCTGCTAGATCCAGCGGCACTTCCCTCCCCCAGTTGTGGCAACCACACACTTTTCCAGTCATTGCCAAATGCCCCTGGGGGACGAAACTGCTCCAGTCGAGCTCCACTGGTACAAGCAACCTTGATGTGCGCTCTCAGCACCAGCACCAGCGTGCATTGTCTTTTTTTTTTTTTTTTTTTTTTTGAGACCGAGTTTCACTCTTGTTGTCCAGGCTGGAGTGCAATGGCATGATCTCGGCTCATTGCAACCTCCGCCGCCTGGGTTCAAGCAATTCTCCTGCCTCAGCCTCTCAAGTAGCTGGGATTACAGGCATGCACCACCACGCCCGGTTAATTTTGTATTTTTAGTAGAGACGGGGTTTCTCCATGTTGGTCTGGCTAGTCTCGAACTCCCGACCTCAGGAGATCCACCCGCCTCGGCCTCCCAAAGTGCTGGGATTACATACGTGAGCCACCACGCCATTGCCATTTCTTTATCTTGTCTGGCACGGGGCTCTCAAAGGAGACGGGCTGTCCTTGAGCCGTTCTGAGACGTGTCCCTTCACCAGCACTCTGCAGGTACTAAGAATGGCAGTGCTGCGGACAGCGCTGTGTTTTTAGGGGCTGCCCACCTTCCCACCTCACTGGCACCAGCCCTGTGGTTCCTACTGGGGGCTCCCGTGCACCCTCCTCTCTCCTGCTTGAAAAAGTGGCGTTGCCAGCCTGGCTCTGCGTCCAAGCCTTTCCTGTCATCTCCTGGGCCTGCCCTGGTCTGCGCCGCTTCTGTGCATTTCTGGGTTCCTGTCCTGCCTGTTGGCACTTGCCCAGCCCTTCACCTTTCTCCTGGCCGTCTGGGGTTGGTGAGGGCTGGCCAGGCTGCACCCTGCTGCTGTTCTCTGACCACATTGGGGGAGCCTGTTTCTGGCAGAAAGTGGGAGTTGGGGTGGGATGGAAGTGAGGGGCTGGGTGGAGTCAGGCCTGGGCCCCCTTCTGCTGCAGCCCTCTGCTGCCCTCCCCCACGTGCCCTGAGTTCCACCCTTGCCTCGCTGATCCCGACACTCTTGCTTATGCCCCATGTGTGCTGTTCCCACTTCCTGGTGAATCACCTGTGAGTCTCTGAAGACTCAGCTGGAATGTGACCTTTGGGACCTTTTCCACTCTTGACTCTTCTTGTTACACCCCCAGGCCACACCTGTCCCCATGCCCTTGTCTCTGTTTCCCCTCTTTTTTTTTTTCTTTTTTTTTGAGATGAGTCTAACTCTGTTGCCCAGGCTGGAGTGCAGTGGCATGGTCTCGGCTCACTGCGGCTTCTGCTGTACGGGTTCAACCAATTCTCCTGCCTCAGCCTCCCAAGTAGCTGGGATTACAGGTGCACAGCACCACGCCTGGCTAATTTTTTTGTATTTTTAGTAGAGATGGAGTTTCATGTCGTTGGCCAACCTAGTTTCGAACTCCTGACCTCAGGAGATGGTGTGGCCCACCTTGCAGGCTCTTCGAGTTGATGCAGAGGGTGGGTCTGCTTTGTTTTGGCTGCTTGGGCTGTGTCCCTGCAGCACCCAGACTCAGCCGGCGCAGCCCCTCTGTTTCAGAGCTGGGGACAGCCCCCTGCCGCTGGACATTGAGTCCAAGCTGGAGGTTTTCCTTCTGGGCTCTTCTGCTGCTGCGAAACGTGAGGAGTGGAAGCGGTGAGATCAGATGGGGCGTGGGTGAGAACCCAAACGGGGTCGGGTAAGCCCTCGTTTCCAGCCTGTCTGTAAAGTGCACCCCCATCCCCTTCCAAGGAGACCCCCACTGGAGACTTCCTGTGCAGAGGGGCACATTAGCAGTGAGGCCTGTTAAAGGCCCATCCGCTGCGAGGATGGCTGTCATATAAAAGGCGGAGAAATAACTCGCTTCAGTGGGGGTGTGGATAGATGGAAGCTCATGCTTTACTGATGGGATTATAAAGTGGAGAGCACTTGGCGGCCCCTCAGAATGTTAAACAGAATTACCATGTGACCCAGCAAGTCCACTCCTAGGTGTCGACACTGGAAATTGGAACAGGGGGACTCAGGTGCTCAGATGTTCATTGCGGCACTATTCATGATAGCCGGAAGGTGGAAACAGCCCCAGTGTCCGTCAGCTAATGATGGATAAGCAAAATGTGGTCCATCCATACAACAAAATACTAATCAGCCATAAAAAGGAGTGGAATGCTGACCCACGCTACAACATAGGTGGGCCTCAAAAACACGATGCTAAATGAGAAGAGACAATCACAAAAGGCCACACATCATATAATTCCATTTATTATATTTTTAGAGACGGGGTCTTGCCCTTTTACCCAGGCTGGAGTGCAGTGGCACGATCATAGCTCACTGCAGCCTTGACCTCCTGTGCTCACGCGATCCTCCCGCCTCAGCCTTTGGAGCAGCTAGGACTGTAAGCACATACCACCGTGCCTGGCTAATTTTTACGTTTTTAGTAGAGATGAGGTCTTGCTACGTTGCTGCGGCTGGTCTCAAACTCCTGGGCTCGAGTGATTCTCCTGCCTTGGCCTACCAAAGTGCTCGGATGACAGGTGTGAGCCACCACGCCTGGCCTTATAATCGCATTTATATGAAACGCCCAGAATACAGAAATGCACCAGGACAGAAAGTAGACGGGTGATGGCCAGGGCATGTGGGAGGGAGGAATGAGAGGAGACTCCTCAGGTACAGGGTTTTCTCTGAGGGTGATGAACATGTTGTGGAACTGTGAGGGTTGCACCATATTGTGAAGGTCCTAAATGCCACTGTACACTTTAAAATGGTTAATTTTATGTGAATCTCACCGCAATGAAAAGAAAGATCCTGACTACCCTGTTACCCCTTGAGGGTTTGAATTGTCACGGCTTGGTGTAGACCATGACTCATGCCCCACCCTAGTAGCATGGCCTTTCCCCCTTGGCTAAATACCTTGGGGGATAATTTACTGCTGCAGTGACTTTGTTTATCAAGGTGCCTGTGTGGGAGAAGGTCGTTTTCTCTCCAGCAGTCTCATTGACACTGGGTTTCCGGAAAAAGTCCAGGGCCAGGAATTAACAGTCACAGCACCTTACCTCTTGAGAGATTTTTTTGTTTGTTTGTTTTCATTTCCAACCATGCTTTTTTGTTTGAATCCCCCGATTGCTTGGCACTTGTCTTTTCCTATAATGAGGTTTGTGACAGTGAACAAGGCCCCAGGTCACCTGCTGTTGGTGCCAGTCTCTGTTAATGCTCCTCCAGCGCCTCAAACAGATGAGGCTCACGGGCCGGGATCATACAGGCACGGTCAGTGCCAGGCAGGTCTTGGCCCTTTGCTTTGGTTGACTTGGTTGATAATCACGGCAATCTTCTGAGGCTGGGCTGTGACTCCTCCTGCTTTACAAATGGGGAAATTGAGGCAGAGAGCGTTTTAGTAGCTTGCCCAAGACTACACAGCTAGGAGGAGGCAGAGCCAGGATCACAAAGGAAAAACTTCCCAACTAGTGTGTAGCAGTATTCTCAAGGTGAGTTTATTCAAATACAGGTGATTGTTCAGCCTTTGATATATATTTTCTAACTCTGGTTTTAAAGAATGAATATTTAGATTGATTAAAATACAGATTTTTTTGTCCTGCCTTTGGTTGTATTAGCTTGGGCACTATGTTCTCAAACCCAGACTCTGCGACAATTATGGGTGTGTTTCAGTAGGGCATGGGTGTCAGGATGGGCTTTTCCAGCTTTGTTTGTATCAGCTATTGATTTCTGTCACATCAAAACAATATTAGCTAGTCACGGTGGTTCACATCTCTAATCCCAACACTTTGGGAGGCTGAGGCAGGAGAATCACTTAAGGCCAGAAGCTGGAGACCAGCCTGGGCAACATAGCAAGACCCCATCTCTACAGAAGACAAAAAAAAAAAAAAAAATTAGCCAGGCATCCTGGTGTGGTCCTGTAGTCCCAGCTACTCAGGAGGCTGAGTGGGGAGGATTGCCCAAGCCCAGGAGGTTGAGGCTGCAGGGAGCTGTGATGGCACCACTGCACTCCAGCCTGGTCAGCAGAGTGAGATCCCACCTCAGCAACACAAAAGAAAAACAAAACCCAAAACCCAGTATTATGTAGCTCTGATGTGTTTTAGCTACATTTTGTGGCTAAATCAGTATATATTAACTTGACCATATAATTCTCAACATTTATTTTCTGTGATTATTAAATTTTGGTTTTTCTAATGTTGTGTCTTTTCCTTCTGCAGAGAATTCTGCCAGATATCCGGACAGATGGGGAACAGCAGAAGCCGTGTGGGGCAGAGCTTTTGTTCACAGTTTCTTCCTGAGGAACAGGCAGAGATTGATCGATTGTTTGATGCTCTGTCATCAGATAAAAACAGCCCAAATGTCTCATCCAAATCCTTCTCTCTGAAGGCACTACAGGCAAGAGTAACAACCCGTGGTTCATGTTTAGTTGGGAGCAGGGGTCTGCAAACTGTGGCCTTCAGGCCAGAATCTGCTTTCGTGTTTTTGTAATGGGATGGATGGCAATACTAAAAAGTTGGTTTTCTGTAAAGGGCCAGATGTGACCTAGTTTTGGCTTTGTGAGCTATGCGGTGTCTGTTGCAGCTCCTCTGCTCTGCCGTTACTGTGTGAAAATAGCCATAGACAGTGTCTAAACACATCCCTTCCCCTTTTTGAAATCAATAGTCTCTTATCTGTACTACAGAAAGGAACCTGGAGTAGATAATAAATGATTCACACGACATTTGGGGACATTTCTAACTTGAGGTGAACATCAGAGGAGATAGCCTGCCTCCTGTATCTCTTGAACCACATCCCTCCTGACTGCCCTCCCAGAGATGGGGAGACAGACGCGGTGACAGGTCTGCCCTCCTGGACTTGTCGGTCCAGGAACCATGACGTGTCAGGTGCACCTTTGCCTCTAGAATGTGTATGTGTTTGATGGCTAGGAATTTCATGATATTCCTAACAAAATAATCACATTTTAGATTCAAGGCTCATCTTGCAGCGAGTTAAAACTGCCCATTTGCCCATGTTTTTCCCCTTTCCATGGGGCTCTCAGCTGCAGGTTTGAGTGCTGGGACTGAGGCAAGACACTGACAAGGAGATGCTGTCAGCTCATCTTCCTGGGAGTCCAGGCAGCCATCCTAGCAGCCTCCTTCCTCTTCTAGAATGTGCAGCATGGGAGCAGATGAGGAAACTGGCCAGGGAGTTACATCCAGTGAGCTGTGATTGAGCCACCACACTCCATCCTGGGTGACAGAGGGAGACGCTGTCTCAAACAAACAAACAAACAAAAAAAACCTAAATTTAAATAAAAATGAATGAAAAATACATGCTGAGCCCAAGGAACATGGACAGGAAGTAACAGCTGGTATATTTGGAAACCCCTAATATAGAGACGAAATTAGCTGTACACAGACATATGTTACATGTGTTAATAAATTCCGACATGCAAATGGCAGCTGCTAGAATCTAGAATGAAGATGATGTTCAAAGTAGAGTGAAGCTCAGATGGTGGCCAGAGGCAGGAATGACAAGACAGGAGAGTTTGGAGGCAGGATGGGAGCAGATTGTGGGAGAGTCTGATGGCCAAAGTGAGCTACACCCAGGACGCTTAGGTGGTGTGAGGCCTTTCGGTGAGAGAACGTCCTGCATCCTGGTGATGCAGGAGCATTTGGGAGCTGACAGCAGCATTGTGAAGTGGCCGAGGTTGGTCTGGGCCCCCTACTTATTTTCCTGTGATACTACTGATACGGCTCACGATGAGTGGAACAACACCAGGGTTCTTGGTCCTTATGCCAGTTTAGATAAAATGACATGGACACACGTGGAGTGGCTTTAAGGAGCGGAGAGTTTAATAGGCAAGAAGGAAGGAGAAGGCAGAAGGAAGAGGCTCCCCTGTACAGAGATGGAGAGAGGGGTAGGTCCAAAGCCAAAAGAAGAGGTCCTCAAGTGCGGTGGACACCAGCCAGGTATATATGCAGAGGCTGGAGGAGGCGATGTCTGATTTGCATAGGGCTTGGGATTGGTTTGACCAGGTGTGTCATTCACGTAGCCCATGAAAAAGCTGGCCCTCCCACCCTAGCCTTTTAGTAAGTAAATGCAGGGCACCATGGATGTTCTACACACATGGGGATATGTGGAGGCGGCCATGTTGCCAGGAACATGTGGGGAAAGGGCAAGAAAGCCATGGGAATCACCATGGTGGGTGGACCCAGTTTCTAATGGCCCGCATTTGCATATCAAAGTTTCCGGCCTGGCTCTAAGAGACGGGGCTTTACAAGAAACTTTTTTAAAGATGCTTTAAAAAATGAAAACTTCCCAAGGACCCCTTTTGCTCTCTATCTGCCTAAAATAATTTAATAACTCCTAGTAACCAAGTTCAACTTGTGCACTGTCTAACCATATTTTTCTGCTTGTCCCTGGCAGAACCACGTCAGGGAAGCTCTTCCCCCAGAGATGGTCACCAAGCTGTACGATGGCATGCGGAGGGTCGACCTGACAGGGAAGGCGAAGGGACCCAGTGAGAACGTGTCCCAGGAGCAGTTCACAGCATCCATGTCCCACCTGTTGAAAGGAAACTCCGAGGAGAAGAGTCTCATGATTATGAAAATGATTTCTGCCACAGAAGGTCCCGTGAAGGCCAGAGAAGTCCGAAAGGTAGTGAGGCCGCGAGGCCCTTTGCAGCCTCCTCAGCAGTCTTGGTGACCATCGGTGGGGGGATGGAGGCCAGTGACACGGCAGATGGAGGAGTAAACCAAAAAGTATTTGAGATGGGTTTCAATTAATCGAAGTTTATTTTGCCAAGGTTAAGGGCATGTCTGGGAGAGAGGCCTGTGCCTTTCTCCAAAGATGATTTTGAGGGCTTCAGGACTTAAAGGGGAAAAGCAGACTGCAGGGGAAAGAGGGAGGGTCTGGTCCCATTACTGAATCCATATTTTGTTAAGAGGAAGGGAGCAGGTAGGGAAATAGTCAATGTGTGTTTGTCTTGCACTCAGTAAATCAGCACTTTACATATGATCAGGTGAGCATAGTCACTACCTGTGGAGATTTTATTTTATTTATTTATTTTTTGAAATGGAGTCTTGATCTGTTACCCAGGCTTGAGTTGAGTGGCGCGATCTTGGCTCACTGCAACCTCTGCCTCTCAGGTTCAAGTGATTCTCCTGCCTCAGCCTCCTGAGTAGCTGGGACTACAGGTATGCACCACCATGCCTGGCTGATTTTTGTATTTTTAGTAGAAACGAGGTTTCACCATGTTGGCCAGGCTGGTCTCAAACTCCTGAGCTTAGGTGATCCGCCTGCCTTGGCCTCCCAAAGTGCTAGGATTATAGGCATGAGACACCACGCTGGCCAGCTGTGGAGATTTTAAACCTTTTTTCTGTAGCTCTCTGCTTAGGAACAAAGGGAAAGGCAGTTTCTTGCAAGACGCAGCTTTTAGCTTAATTTTTCCTTTTGGCAGAGTGAATTGGAGTCCTGAGTTTTTATTTTTTCCTCCTTTGTCTTTCAAAAATCTTTTGGAGAAAGGATTTTAGAGGAAAATGAGTCTCAGGGCTTGGGTTTTGTCTGATCTGTCATGTCCAGAATGGTTTATTCCTAGTCAGATATGTTTTTAGGTAAGCTCATTTTTAGCAGGTTGTGAAGTCTCATGTCCCATGAAGAAAAAATAGTGGGGGAGGAAGAGAGAAAAACAACAAACGAAAAAGGGAAGACAACACTGGAAAACTGATATAGGCCATATTACTCTGAAGTCCATATATCAGCAGGCAGGTATGAAAATGGTTCTGTATATAAATAGGTCGCTGTTACTCCAGAGTTTAAGTTGTCTAGCTTTAGTTCTCAGAGCTTTAAGAAGAGCATAGCTTATTTTTTAATGATTTCAAATCAGAATAAGGGGGGGGGGGGAAAGGAATAGAAGGAAGGAAAAAGATTGAAATGTTATTTTAAAGACTTGTAGCCAGGAAAAAATTCTAGGGTTCAGTCCAAATTGTAGAAAATAATAAAAATTGACACTGGTCAAAGCTAGAATCCGATAACCAGTGTACTATGGTTTATTTTGAAACATTTTTCTCTCTTCAATTCCCCACTTTCATTAAAGACAAAGTCATAGTAGGACCAACTTATTTGTAAAATAAGTTGTAGTCTAATTATACTTAGCTTGATTATTTTGCATAAAGTGCAGCAACAGTAATAATTTGCCATGTAGACACTGACTCTCTTTGTTTAAGTTGTCTTTGCTAGAACTTTTCCTTAAGGAGTCTGAGATTAGACATTTTTATTTATTTTATTTTATTTTATTTCATTTTTTTAGATTAGACCTTTCTAAAAGCTCCAAGCCTAGCCAAGAATTTATCTGTGCCTGTAGATACCCATGTGACTTGGGTGAATTCCTCTCTTTTTGAGGTCCCAAGAAAACTTGGAGTATTTGGGCCTGTCAGAAAGTGACATCCTTTACTTACAGATGAGGATCCTGTAAAGGACAGTGTGAGGCCAGTTTGTCCAATGGCTTTTATCAGCTCTACAGGTCAGCTTCATTTTCTCAAGGTAATCTGAAAATGCTGTTCCAGTCAAAGCCTTCATGAAATAACCAGTGTTTCCAATTATGTCCTGTTATAAAAGAAAACAGATTCTTATCGAATGTATGCAAATAATTATATTGCCCTAAATTAAGAATACTCACAGCTTCCAAATTTTAGAGAAATTAGGTAGACAGAAAGGGATTATGTTTTAAATTTTGCTCACTAGAGTATATTTTAATTGTTAAAAGCTGTAAATAGCTTAAAAGAGAAAGTTTTCTTGACTCTGGAAAAAAAAACAGCTAATGTTGTAAACAAAATGTCATAAAAGATTATTTCGGTCGTCTGTTAGTTCGGTCCACGCAATTAACTTCTTGCTTGCTTGATATTGGATCGGCAATCCTCATGAATACATCAGCCCCCTATGAGTCCTGGAAGTTTTCCTTTCTATTCCAACAGCACAATCTCTAAAGTTATCAGAACCGATATTTAAGAGTACTCCTCAGAGTTCTATAGCTGATTATAAACTGCCCTATAAAAGGATCAAAGTAAAACAATTGTGGATGTCAGAAGTCTTAGAACAGCCATGGTTAAAGACACAATTGACAAGGAAATTTGGGTACTTCTCTGGCATACAACAACTTTACATAATAGTAATTACTACTGATAACATATACTAAGACACATCAGAATCACAGGAATCTCATACAATTTTGGAACACATACTAATAACACACTTACATAAATGTGGTCCAAAGATGGTTAAACACCATTTCATATTTGACAGTGCTTCCTGTATGATTGTATTATAGCAAGTAAGCCCAATATGTCTCCCTTGGAGCTCAGGGGACCTAATATCAAAACAATAATTGAGGTCAAAAGGACTGAATTTTGAATTTGATTCTGGAAAGTTTGTCAAATATCAGAAGCTTAAAACACTTGATATAGGTCAGGCGCAGTGGCTCACGCCTGTAATCCCAGCACTTTGGGAGGCCAAGGCAGGTGGATTATCTGAGGTCAAGACTTCAAGACCAGCCTGGCTAACATGGTGAAACCCTGTCTCTACCAAAAATACAAAAATTGGCCAGGCGTGGTGGCACGCACCTGTAGTCCCAGCTACTCGGGAGGCCAAGGCAGGAGAATCGCTTGAACTCAAGAGGTGGAGGTTGCAGTGAGCCAAGATTGTGCCACTGCACTCTAGCCTGGGTGACAGAGTCAGACTCCATCGCCAAAAATAAATAAATAAATAAATAAATAAAATAAAATAAAACACTTGATATCACAAAATAAGATCACAGGTCATTGTAAAATAAGTCATTTAGCCAAAGTGCTAACTCAAAGGTTTTGAAAAAAAGGCTAAAAACCTTTATTTTTTTTGAGAGAGGAGACTTAATTTCCCAAACAATAAGCCCTAATAAAGACAGTATGAGGCCACTTAAATCTCTGTCAAGTCTTATAAACAAATCTATTAAATTTTAATCATCTTGACCATAAGATATAATTTGTATAAACCTTTTTATAACCTTTTATAATTCTTTAAATTAAAAAGTGGGTTATGCTCCAAGAAAACCTGGTTAATCTGACACAAGGACCCAGATGCTGTTGTTGGATCAGTGTATGTTTGATATTAATATTTAATTTACAGAGAACCTCTGAACTAATTTTCTCTCTCAAAATCGGCCCTTACAATCTCATGTATCCACCTCTTCCACAATAGTCCCTGGGCCTAGAGGGGTTAAACATTTTAAATTTCAGGCCCTGTGTCTCGTGAACACAGTTTGATTGTCATCTTTTCCTGGGTCTCAAAATGAGGCTTTAATTGTTTTCAGTGTTGAAGATTTAGCAGGATTCAAGTCTCTTTTAGCCCTAGGAATCACAGCCCTGTAACTTAACAGCAAAAGGACTTTAAAAACAATACAAAATGTTACATGGATATGATAACCTTAATTTTAAAAAATTTAAATCTGTTTTCTTTCTTTCTTTTTTTTTTTTTTTTTTGAGATGGAGTCTTGCGCCTTTACCGAGGTTGGAGTGCAGTGGCGCGATCTCAACTCACTGCAAGCTCCGCCTCCTGGGTTCACGTCATTCTCCTGCCTCGGCTTCCCGAGTGGCTGGGACTACAGGCGCCCGCCACCACGCCCGGCTGATTTTTTGTACTTTTAGTAGAGATGGGGTTTCACCATGTTAGCCAGTATGGCCTTGATCTCCTGACCCCGTGATCCACCTGCCTCGGCCTCCCAAAGTGCTGGGATTACAGGCGTGAGTCATCGTGCCCAGCCCTTTTTTTTTTTTTTAAGACAGGGTCTCGCTCTGTCGCCCAGGCTGGAGTGCAGTGGCACAACCTCAGCTCACTGCAACCTCTGCCTCCCAGGCTCAAGCGATTCTCCTGCCTCAGCATCCCAAGTAGGTGGGATTACAGGTGTGCGTCACCATGCCTGGTTAATTTTTGTATTTTTAGTAGAGACGGGGGTCTCACCATGTTGGCCAGGCTGGTCGCGACCTCCTAACCTCAAATGATCTGCCCACCTTGGCCTCCCAAAGTTAATTTTTGTATTTTTAGAGATACAGTTTCACCACGTTAGCCAGACTGGTCTCGAACTCCTGACCTCAAGTAATCCACTCGCCTTGGCCCCCCAAAGTGGAGGGATTACAGGCGTGAGCCACCACGCCCAGCCCCCTACTTCCATTTTTGATTTAAATAATTTGAATTGTCTCCCTTTTTTCTGTCAGCGTAGCTAAAGATTCTTCATATTTTTGTTGATCTTTTCAATGAGCCAACTTTTGGTTTCATTAAAGAGTAGCTGTGTAGCAATAACTTTTTTAGACAAAAATCAGGTAACACAGTAGAAAAGCAAGCAGCTTAAGAGCTCAGAGGAACTGGTCTGTTTATACCTTTGGGGTTCCGTAAAGAAACAAATTTCTCTCAGAAACGAGTGTGGCACCTTCTCTGTTTTCTTTAAGGCATCCCAGACTGTTAGACATTATTTTAGGTCCTTCATACAGCGGAGGGTGGCAAGAGGAAGGAGAGACACGCAGAAGCAAATGGAGAAAAAATTCAGTTGATTGAGAAGGAAATAAATCTTCTTTTTTCTCAAAAAACAAGACCCTAGGAGAGACAAAAAGGCATTATATCCGTTTAAATATAAATACACACACACACACACACACACACACACACACACACACACACACACACACCTTGATTAGCTTTTAATTAAGCTGACTTTAACCATTGAGCTCTTTAAAAAAATCATTTTAAATCTTTTACTACCGTATTTTACCTGGGACAAAAATGACTGGTATTTCAAAAGTAACACAAATATCAAACCAGAAAGGATTTTGATGTAGGAACCAAGCTCAGGCTGTTGAGGTAAAAAAAAAAAAAAAAAAAGAGGCGGGGCAGAAACTTAGCCGCCCAGCGAGAGTGTGGGCGGCTGCCCTGGGTCTTTCAGTTTGGGCCTGGCTAGTAAAGGTTATGGAAATAAAGCCCCTCAGGCAGTCAAAATGTTTTTTTCCTTTTGGTGGCCTTGCTCTTTCCTTCTTTTTTTTTTTTTTTTTTCCCCCAGCTATGGGAATTTAGCCAATTCAGAGGCCTTGTTTCCCTATAATTTGGAACGTTCCCTCGGATTTACCAAGTCAGGTAGAGTTGATCAAACCAAGTGGGAAAAAGACTGAAACAATAAAAACAGAAGCCACAAATAAAAACAGTTCAGCAAAACAAACACACGCTCACACAGTTTGTACAATTACTGAGTGCTCTAATGGTAAGGAGAAGACCATTGGTAAATGAAGACCAGTTGGTTGTTACTTTTAAGTTTTAGTCATCAGGAGAATTTTTAAGACAAAACCCCAATTCACCTACTTTCCTAGGAGTGGGGCCCAGGCTGCAGACTGCCCTCTGCCATCTTAGAAGCAGGAAAACCTCCAACTCCCCTTCCCTGTTGGAAGCGAGCTGCAACTCCAGAAAGCAGTTGCTTGCCCTCTATCATTATGGGAACAGGAAGACTTGCCTTCCTTTTTGGAAGCAAGTAAAACTCAGCAAAATAAACCTTATATCTCAACCAAATTTGGGGAGATCAGGGATTTTCTGGAGGGGGTAGCTCCTGGGCCTCAGCAAATCATCCTGTTGGTTTGAGCAATGAAGACAGCAGGCATTGTGGAGCTGTCCATCCTCGGGGAGTCCTAAACCCCAGTACTGTTGGGATGAGGTCAGAACTCCTGGACAAAGGCTTTGGGAAAAGTTCTAGGCCAGCCAAGTGCATCATTAGAAAAACGAGCAACTACATACATTGCATGACCTTTCCCCACACTGTGGCCTATCATAGTTGGCGTTAAAGAAAATTGCCCTTCTCCATGTGGACATGACATAGGTCTCAGGATGTGGTGGAACTGTTTTTAATGGTAAAATTGTGATCTTAAAGTTTACAGAGGATCTGGTTGGCTCTGTGGTGCACGTGCTAAGCCACAGACAGGAGCTGAGAGGCTGGGCTGGGAAGGAAGCCCCAGGGCCCGCCCCCCGGGTGCAGGTGCTGGCTGCTCAGCTGCTCTCTGAGATGAAGCTGCAAGGCAAGTGTGCGTGGACTCGGTGATTTAGGTCTTTTGCCTTAGAGCGGTACCTGCTGTCTCCATTACTGTAGCTGTGTAGTAAAGCTTTGAAACCAGAATGCGTGAGCCCTCGAACCTTCTTCTAGGTTTTCTAGTTTGTTGGCATATTTTTAAATAATCCTTATTTTCCCAAAAGCAATAGGGATGTCCCCACTTCCATTACTGATTTAAATAATTTGTTTCTTGTCCCTTTTTCCTCTTAGTCTAGCTAAAGGGTTTTCACATTTTTGTTGGTGCTTTTTGAAGAACCAGCTTTTAGTTTCATTAATTTTCTATCGTCTTTCTAGTTTCTACTTTATTTTCCCCTAGCTTTTATTTTCTTCCTTCTGTTTGCTTTAAATTTGTTTGGTCTTCTTTTCCTAGTTTCTTAAGATAGAATATTAGGTTATTGATTCGAGATCTTCTTTTTCAGATAAGCATTTACACTTGCAAATTTCCCTTTCAGCACTGCCTTCGCTACATGCCATAAGTTTTGATAGGTTATGTTTTTATTTTCATTGATCTCAATATTTTCTAATGTCCCTTA
The DNA here is from genome assembly GCF_029281585.2 of Gorilla gorilla gorilla. Lineage (NCBI taxonomy): Eukaryota > Metazoa > Chordata > Mammalia > Primates > Hominidae > Gorilla > Gorilla gorilla. The sequence goes on along the minus strand of NC_073242.2, from coordinate 114,991,519 downwards.
GGATTTTTTCATTTGGCCTATTGGCTATGTAACAGTGTGTTATTTAATTTCTCCATGCCTGTGAATTCCTCAAATTGCCTTCTAGTATTGATTTTTGATTATATTTCATTATGTTTAGAGAACATACTTTGTATTATTTGAATCCTTTAAAATTTGTTGATGCATCACTTATGGCCTATAATAGGGTCACTTCTGGATAATGGTTAAAGCACATTTGAGAAGAATGTGTATTCTGTTGTTGGGTGAGAAGCAGTATATATTTAAATTTCATTGGGATTAAAAAAAAAACCTTGTGGCAAATCACTTAGCAAAGCAGACTTACTTTATAAATATGTTGCCCTTTTGTTTTAAAGCCAGATTTTAAAATACAGCTTGAAAATAGGTTATATTTCAGAAGTTAGTTTAGATGAGGTATTTGGAACTTGGAAAGAATTTTACAAGTACGTATCAGTAATTCGTCTTATGGGTAAACTGTTCATCCGTCTAGAATTAGTATGTTTTAAAAGAAGAATCATGAAAATAAAAATTAAAGTTTTCATTGAAGTAGAGAAAGTTAATTCAGACGATTAAAATTATCCTTAAGATTTCAAGTAATATATAGGTAATGAGAAATGAAACTGTTTGAAAAATAAATAGAAATGATAGGAATTTTGAATTATCAGAAGTTGGGAGTACTTTTACATTTCCTGCTTAATAAAATGGGCCTGAGTTAGACAAAATATTTCAGCTTAGTCAAATTTTCGCTAGGTTGGGAATTATAATCTCTGTAAATGGGGCCTTTGTGTCAGCAAGAGCTTAAGACGTAAAAGCTCCTCTGTTCCTTGTAATAACCGAGCGGGGCAGGTTCTGGCCTTACCTCCATTTTACACCTGAGGAAACTGAGGCACAGAGGTCCAGACCTTGGCAAGGTCATGCTGTTCCTGAGCTCGGGTTTGAAGCCAGCTGTTGGAGTCCCAGGTGTGCGCTCCCACGCTCTTACTGTCACCTCCACTCTTCGTGGATGAGGGATGGAAAATAGGGCTCCAAGTGCTGTATGATTAAGCCTGATGAGTGGCGAATGAAACCCGCACTTCCCAGATAAACTGCAGGAGTCCCAGGAAGTGCCCTACCAGCCCCTTGACTGGCTGGGAACAGTCCCCTTCCAGTGACCTTGGCAGGACCGACGCCCTTGGATGAGCGGCTCCAGGTGTAGCTCAGGCATTTATTCCAGCCCCATTGCCAGGGCACTGCCATCTCGAGGGGTTCTGAAATGCTGCTTGGAGAGGAGAGAAAAGTGTTGAAGTCGGATTGTTTATTTAGATCAGTGCTGGCCAATAGACAAAGCAAGCCCCATGTGAAATTTTCACTTTTCTAGGGACCATGTTAAAAGAGTAAAGAGAAACAGGGGAAAACTGATTCTAATAATATGTCCTAAATACAATTTTGAAATGTAATGAATATTTAAAAATTGAGATATCTTACATTCTTTTTTCATACCAAATCTTTGAAATCAGGTGTGCCTTTTACACTGACGGCACCTCTCAATTCACACGAGCCCTGTTTTGTGTGCTCAGTAATTGCATGTGACTCGTGGCTCCCACACTGATCAGTGTGGGTTTAGATAGTAGCTAAACGGTGACATAACAGCCCCACTAATGCTGACCATCCCCTTCCCCTAGATGGCAAGAGGCTTCTGGGGCCCCAGTGGCTGGACTATGACTGTGACCGAGCCGTGATCGAGGACTGGGTGTTCAGGGTCCCCCATGTGGCCATATTCCTGAGTGTGGTCATTTGCAAGGGCTTTCTCGTCCTGTGCTCGTCTCTTGATCTGACTACCCTGGTCCCTGAGCGTCAAGTGGACCAGGGCAGGGGTTTTGAGAGCATCCTGGATGTCCTCTCTGTCATGTACATCAACGCCCAGCTGCCTCGGGAGCAGCGGCACCGCTGGCGCCTGCTCTTTTCGTCTGAGCTCCACGGACACAGCTTCTCCCAGCTCTGTGGCCACATCACTCACCGGGGGCCCTGTGTGGCTGTCCTCGAGGACCATGACAAGCATGTGTTCGGTGGGTTTGCCTCTTGCTCTTGGGAGGTGAAGCCTCAGTTTCAAGGTAAGACTTGGTGACCTGAACCTTGACGAGTGGCACAGCAAGGGCAAAGAGCTCTGGAGAAAGGGAGAGGGCGGGGGTGCTAAATAGGGCTCTCCCATCTTCTCCAAGTGTTTCTCTAGACGCAGTCGGGGCGATAGGAAAATGTGATGCTGCTCTGTGGTGTTTATCACATCAGAGTTCTTCAGGACAGGCCGTGTGACCCCCAGTTTTCAGGTGAGGACACGGGCCCAGTTATTACACGGTGCCGGGTCTATGGGGCGTGGGAGAAGTCAAGCCACAGATGCCTCCGAGGGGACCAGGAGATGGTAATTGGTTCAGATCGGACATTTTCCTTCCCTGGGCCTTCCTGCCCCTGCCCCCACCGCCACGCGTTTGCTTGTTGGAATTTGGAAGCTTTGTGCATGACCTTGAATGCACTGGATGAAAGGTTCTAAGTAAATTCTTCTCCTTCCCTCAAGGAAGAATACTCTGATGAAAAGAGTCGTTTAAAAATATTTAAAACACAGGCCAGGTGCAGTGGCTCACACCTGGAATCCCAGCATTTTGGGAGGCTGAGGCAGGAGGATCACTTGAACCCAGGAGTTTGAGACCAGCATGGGCAACATAGTGAGACCTTGCCTCTATCTTAAAAAAAAAAAAAAAAAAATAAGGCTGGGCGCAGTGGCTCAAGCCTGTAATCCCAGCACTTTGGGAGTCCGAGGCAGGTGGATCACTTGAGGTCAGGCATTTGAGAGCAGCCTGGTGAACGTGGTGAAACCACATCTCTACTGAAAGTACACAAATTAGATGGGTGTGGTGGCGCACGCCTGTAATCCCAGCTACGTGGGAGGCTGAGGCAGGAGAATTGCTTGAACCTGGGAAGCAGAGTTGCAGTGAGCCGAGATCATACCACTGCACTCCAGCCTGAGCAACAGAGCGAGACTCCATCTCTAGATAGATAGATAGATAGATAGATAGATAGATAGATAGATAGATAGATAGATAGATGGATGGATGGATAGATAGTTTTTGAAATGTTTACAGACGCGTCGCCCATCAGTGGGCTGTCCTCTGTACTTGAGAGTGGGCCACCATCCCCAGGGTTTGCCTTTGGCATTTCCCGGTACATCCTGTATCTTACCCCGCACCTCTGGAATCGTCATTTCTCCACCAGGCAGAGGTTCTGAAGGCCGGGAACTGTGTCCAGGTGGAGTTGGCCTTGCAGGAGAGCTTTCAGCAGAGGCTAGGTGGCATCTGGCTGGAACAGGTAGCAGGGGTCACCAGGTTGAGGGTTGGGCACCTCTATCTCCTAGATCGCATTGTTTCTAGGGTTTGATTTATATCTAGGTTTCAGGATGTTCTAGATCTTTATCTTAGTTCTGGGAATGGTGGGAATTCTCCCCAAATCAAAGTTTCCAGGTGCCAGCCCAGGGCCGGCCCTGCAGGTGGGCCTTTCTAGAGACAGCAGCCTCAGCCTTGCCACGGCCACTCTCTTCTGCATACCCACCTTTCCCTGCCTCCATGTCACAGGCATAGGGCATGTGCCCACCAGCCCAGCCTCGGGCTCCGGGGAAATTACACATTGCTCTGCCTCACTGCATGGCTGAAGGCTCGGCTTTAGGATGTGAAAAGACCCTGAGCATCCTGATCAGGGTAAAGCTGCTGTTCCCTCCAGAGCCTTTAATGTTAATTTCAGATGGACTCTGCTGGCTCTTTATGTTTTATTAACAAGCAGACTTAATCTTGCTGAAGCATGTGGGAAAAATGCAGTGGCCAAGTTTTCAAACCCGAGTTCATTCTGTTGCAGTACGTGTCCATACTCACGAAATAACAGCAGAGGGCAGCCTCACACCACGCATGGTACAAATCCGTGGACTGTGGGTCAAGTTCGGAGAACGTGCTGTCTGCTTGTCCTGGAAATAATGACCTCTAATATCTGAGACTTTAAGTGATTTAATAGCTGTGGGGCAAACAATGAAGGCAAATGCTGGGGAGGGTGGCCACCTCCTTGAGTACAGAGGATATTTCCTGTGGGGTAATGTGGCTTTGTAAACCTTTTTAAAGGACTGTTTTCATCAGAGTGTTTTTGCTTGAGGAAAGAAGAACTGATTATACTTAGAGCCTTTTGGCTTGTGTTTTCTGTGCAATCGTTGAAAAGGCCCAAGGCTTTGGATTGAACACAGGATTTTGAGTCCCGGCTCTGGCCCTGGGCAAGGTGATTGATTCATTTTCTGGGCCTCAGCTCCTCAGAATTACACGAAACCGTGCTGTGTGGGCAGGCAGCTCCTCGGCGGCTGAGCGTCAGGTGCTGGTGGCCGCATGCTTGGGTATTGTTTTATGGGAATGAGATAAGGAGTCCTCGCTGTTGGCGTCACTTTTTTCCACAGATAATCGTAACTCATCAGGTCCTTGCCCCGTACCCTGGGGAATGATGCTTCCCACTCCTGGCTTTCCCTGTGGAGAACAGCCCTTGGGGGTGGACTAGGATCTGGGCCTATCGCAGCTGAGGCCTGAACTCTGTGGCCCTGCGACCTTGCTCCGCAGCAAGACAGGCTCAGGATTGCAAAGCAAAGGGCCACTTACCTGAAGTCCAGTGCGGGAGAGCAGGGCGGGGTCAATGCAGACGGGTGTGACCCAGCTGTTCATGGCGGCGTCTAAACCTGCCCTGAAGCCTCTGGGGCTGCTGAAACCCAGTGAAGCAAGCCTGAGTCTGTAGCCCAGAGTAAAGCCCTTCTCTTAGCTGGTTCCAGTGGAACTTTCTAGCCTAACTATCCTCCTTCCTCCACCCGACGCTCTCAAGCCCCACTGTTCCCTTCCTGTCCCACACCTTGTCCTCATGGGATCCCTTCTCCATGGGGACTCTTGCCCCAACCAGCTCTGTTTCAGGGCCTCCCTCTTGACCTCGGAAGCTGCCTCCCAGAAGCCTCCCAGACCCTGATGGCAGAGGCCCCCCAGCGATCTTTCTAGATTGGAGGCCTTGGGCGGTGTCAGCCCACACTCTACAGACTGAGAGCCCTGTTGGCTTGCTCGGGGCCATCGTCCTCTTCCAGCCTCCTGGTCTTGGTGCCCCCTTCTTATCTGCGTTCCATCATGGTGCCCCCAATTTGCTTCCTGTGACTTCTTTCCCACCTGATGAATAGCCCAACCCCAAATTCCCATGAGCTTGTTTCTCTGCAGCCTTCCAGCTTGTTGTGACAGTTGTGTATGCTGGTGTCAAGGCAAGCAGCCCTTCCGGCCAAGTCCTTAGAACATGGTGGGAAGTGTCCCTCGCTGGGAGCTCCGAGGACGAGGCCTGGCCTACGGCCCTGTCCCCAGTGCTAAGGTGCTTATGGAGTGAAGGAGTCTCTGAGACTGGGGATCCATAGTTTCCAGAGTTTTGACTGGTACCTTTCTTTTAATGGCCTGTGTGCTCACCCCATGCCTTTGGGCGAGGGTAGACTACTACCTTTCGTAGGCCGTGCCCCTGGGGACAGCTCTGCAGCTGTAGGTTTTCTCTCTCTGCATGGTACGTTCTTTCAGGCCGGGGTCAGCGCTACGCAGCGTCACTTGCCTGCTCAGGTAGGCTGTGCTGGAGGCCTCAGTCTCTGCGGAGTGACCGCCTGCCCCGTGCTCATAAGCTAAAGGAAGCCTGCTCTTTCTGGCTTGGATGTGCTTGGCCAGCCTGAACTGATTCCAGCAGACAGTGGGCAGAGTTCTGATCTCTGCTCCCCTGGCCAGAGCTAAAAGATGTCCCATTCCTTATTAGCTGTCCTTCTAATCCCTGCATCCCCAGCTCATCCACCTGGGTCCCTAGCAGCTTGTCCCAAACCCTGATCTGCCGACACCTGGACATGGGTGAGAAGGGTCTTGGCCCTGTTGCTTCCTGAGCTGCAGCTTACCGGCATTTCCGGCCCTGTGGGACAGGCTCAGACACCGACCCTGTTTGTTTTGTTCTCTGGCTACTTTCAGGGGACAACAGATGCTTCCTGTTCTCCATCTGCCCCAGCATGGCTGTGTACACACACACGGGCTACAACGACCACTACATGTACTTGAACCATGGACAGCAGACGATCCCGAATGGACTGGTGAGCCCGGGCAGAGCGTGGTGGTCTCGCCTTGGTGATGTCCCCCAGCAAAGGTGTCAACCCCGAGGCTCAGCTCCACAGATCAGGGCAGGGCGCGTGGCATTCAGCTCCTCACGCACGCCGTGTCCAGTTCCTTCTGTTTCCAGGGCCGGTGCTGGGGGCAGTGACAGCTGGGCCAGGATTTCCCTTAGAGAAGAATGTGGCCTGTGCTGGGGCTTCTCAGTGGTTTGTGTGCAGATGGCACACTTGGCCCATTTTTCTGGCCTTCAGATGATTGGTTTGTAGCCTTTGTGGCTAGGGATGGTGTCAGCGCCAGACCTGTCCCTGCGCGTCGCTGGCCTGCCTCATACGTGGGAGTGCTGGACCAAGGGGAATGGACGGCTGGCAGCTCATGAGACAGCATGTGGGGCCCCAGTTGGGGTGACCGTGGCTCCTGTCCAGCCCTCGCTTCAGCTTGGTGACATGGCACAGGAAGCAGGGGGAAGCGGGGGAGGCCTAGGCCGGGTGCAGGGAGTGGGTGGGCACGGGTCCAGGCAGGCCCGAGGGCAGGAGCTGGGGCAGCATCCACGCCGAAGCTCAGCTTGCTCCTGCCAGCTCCCCTGCTGATTTCTTTCCTCTGCTGCTTGACAGAAAGCTCTTTTCTTTTTTTTCTTTTTGAGATGGAGTCCACTCTTGTCCAGGCTGGAGTGCAGTGGCGCGATCTCGGCTCACTGCAAGCTCCGCCTCCCAGGTTCACGCCATTCTCCTGCCTCAGCCTCCCAAGTAGCTGGGACCACAGGCACCCGCTACCATGCCTGGCTAATTTTTTTGTATTTTTAGTAGAGACGGGGTTTCACCATGTTAGCCAGGATGGTCTCAATCTCCTGACCTCGTGATCCGCCCGCCTTGGCCTCCTAAAGTGCTGGGATTACAGGCGTGAGCCACTGCGCCCGGCTGACAGAAAGCTCTTATTGGGAAAATCCGGCCCTGTGTCTGCAGAGCTGAGGGCAGAGAAGGCTGGTCTGCTAGAGGGACCAGCGTCCTTCCCAGGCTCACCACACTGCTGCCCTGGAGGGAGGGAGGGGCGTGCCCAGGCCACCTAGAACACCTGGCACCTTCTGGAAAGGGCGGTCTGGTGGCGGCAGGAGTGAGGGTGCCAGCCTCACAGGCAGCACCCGGCAGGCCCCGGTCATCGCTCGTCATTGGCCCTGAGAGAGCGGCTCCGCGTGTCAACTCTGGACAGTATGCTCGGGTCTCTGGTTGCCCAGGGTCAGAACTAGGGTGTTCCAGGCCTACCAGGGACCAGAGGAGGTTCTCTGCAGGGCGAGATTGAACAGCTCAGAGCCCAGCCATGTGACTGAGGGTGGAAGGCACAGGGGTTCGCATCCGCCTCCGGGTCTGCCTCCGCATCCTGTAAGCCACACACTCGGAGCTGAGTTTCCCAGCCTGTCTTGGGGTGAGGATCGCTGCCCGGAAGCGGGGGCACTGGGGCCCCAACACAGGGGGTTTGCAGTGTCAGCTTCTGTGTTCACCTCTCCCCTTATCTTAACTGGGCGAGGCCCTGGGCCCTGGAGGTCTTTTTCTCTATATATATTTAACATTTTTAATTCTCTGATGTCACTTGTGCTTTCAGCCAGCAAATCTTCTTGAGAAAGAGCCATGGGGTGGGTGTCTGGAGACATAGATGACTGTTCTAGTAACTTGGCATGGGATGCTTAAATGGCAGTAACTGATATATTTCACAGTTAAGGAAAACAAGATGATGGCATTCACCACTCACCCGCCCCTGTCTCAGGCTGGTACTTAAGGCGAGAGGCTGGCTTGTGATATTTGATGTCCACAGACCCTGAGGAGTTGCTGATGCTATTCTCTGTCCTGGCTTCCTTTGCAGGGTATGGGGGGGCAGCACAATTACTTTGGGCTTTGGGTGGATGTTGATTTTGGGAAAGGACACAGCAGAGCCAAGCCCACGTGCACCACGTACAACAGCCCGCAGCTGTCGGCTCAGGAGAACTTCCAGTTTGATAAGATGGAGGTGTGGGCAGTTGGAGACCCCTCAGAGGAGCAGTTGGTGAGTGGAGCCGTCCTCTGCATCCCAGGATGGCCCCTTGAGCCTGGGGGCCTTTCTGCATTTTCTTACCATTACCCCTTTACTCTTCTGTCTGCAGATAGTTTATCCCAAATTTGATCCTGGTAGCTGATGCTGGCTTGGATGCCAGGAGATGCATAGCTGGAAGTCTTGTCTGGGATTTGTGGGTGGTTTAGTAGAGCAGCCCTGGGAAGGGGGGTTCCCCAAGTGCGAGCCCAGGTGGCCCTTCATTCTCTCTGCCCACCTGCAAGAGGAGGAATGTCTAGGGTTCCTTCTCCTTCCCTGGTTCTGCACCTGAGTTGCTGTTGGCCCCTGAACCTCCTGTAATACCTCCTACCCACCCAGCCACTGAATCCCAGAGTGGGAGGGGCCTTAGGGGAAACCGGAGCCTGATTCCACCCAAGAAGGCTGGAAAACTAGCAGGAAGCTGCTGCCTGTTGTTGGGCCATCATGGAACACACTCACCCTTTCTTCTCTTCTCAAGGCCAAGGGCAACAAGAGCATCCTGGATGCGGACCCTGAGGCCCAGGCCCTGCTGGAGATCAGTGGGCATTCGCGCCACAGTGAAGGGCTCCGGGAAGTCCCGGACGATGAATGAGGAGCCGCCTGAGCCTTCCTGGAGCCAGGACCTGGATTCCTCTGGGTAGAGGGCACCGCCTGCAGCCCCTCTTCCCTCCCACATGGTTTAACTGTAATAGCGTGCTGCACGGGTCACAGCCAGGTAGTCCCACATGTGCCAAGAAGACGCCCTCTGAAGCCATGTCCTGACTCATGGGTGGATCTCCCAGAAATAGATGTTTCTTAAGTTTTCTTTTTTGCCCTACAGGGTCACCCTCAGGATCTCTCCGAGAAATCTTGTGTCAAATTAGTAACTCAGTCTTATACTTTGTTCTTTTTTACCAATGAAATCCTAAGCAGCTGAGACCTTTCAGACCCCCACTGGCATTAGGGAATTCCACTGGCATTAGGGAATTCCGCTGGCATTAGGGAATTCCGCTGGCATTAGGGAATTCCGCTGGCATTAGGGAATTCCGCTGGCATTAGGGAATTCCGCTGGCATTAGGGAATTCCGCTGGCATTAGGGAATTCCGCTGGCATTAGGGAATTCCGCTGGCATTAGCATTGCTGGGATCTCAACTTCTCTATTGAGGAGGGGGTTCCTCCCGCTGGGGTTCATATGGCCTCACTCAGGCCATCCCTGTTAGAAGGTTGTACCTGATGGTCTGTTCTGACGGGTGAGGGACAGAGGCATCTGGATGAAAATCTCGACGCTTTCTGGGAACAGCTTCCAATGGCATGGGAGTTCTGTATTTAAAAGCATGAGCTGTGTATAAAATGGGGAAATGGAGGCAGGAGACTTTGAGGTAACATGGTCTGGTGGTGGCGTGAGTCCTCAGAAGGTATTTGTAATAAGGTTCCACACCCAGCTCTCTCAGCTGTTATTAAATGAATGTGTGTGAGGAACACATGGGAAAGTTGGGAGATCTGTCTACAGAGAAGCAAAGTTGTGGTTCTCTTGCCAACTTCAAGGTGAGGGACATTGGGCACCCTAAGTCTGGGAACTTGGTTGATAAATACGTATATGGTCCATTCCATAAATCAGTGGTGAGTGACTGGCCTGGGTTCTAGATCTCTGGGAACCAGTGCCTGAGTCACAGCTGTCTAGGCCTCGGTGCTGGCCTGGGTTCTAGATCTCTGGAAACCAGTGCCTGAGTCACAGCCGTCAGTGCAGCCATTTGCCCAGGGCTGCTCCCGAGGGGGATGATGGGAAATTCAGCAGTGTAGACTCACTTTAAACAAGCTCCAGTGATCCTGAAATGCCGAAGATCATGTAGGTGGGTTGTGGGGTCAGCAGAGCTGCCATCTGCCCACGTCTGGAAAACAACACACGGTGAGTCACCGGTTGGTCATGAGATCTCCCCACTTACAGGTGCTGTGAGCTCGTCTCTAAGATATATACCTCTTCCTTTTGTCTTTTGCTGTAAGCTTTGACCTTTTGCAGATCTGCTGAAAATACAACCTCTTATTGTATAGTTTGCCTTGATTATAAGCCATAGTAAATCGAGCTGTTCGCATTTTTGCAGGCCTTGCATTTTCTACTGGGAGGTTCATCAAACCTTCGACTTAGCAATAGCCCTGACTCAGGCAGAATGCCTCGTAAATTAGCCTTCGAAAGAAAAGTGCACGCTCAGACAGTGTGTGGAGGGGCAGGAGCGTGATGCAGACAAGGACTTAGTCATGACTGATTTTCCTTAGCCAGTTTGTAATGGCTTATGGGGAACATTGTGAACTTCCTACCTGACATGTTGGCACATGTAGAATATTAGGATCCTCAAGCATCTCTACCGTAAGTCCAAAGAATTTAGGTCCCTATTGTCACTTCGTTTTGGAATGTTTTTTATAAAAATGCAATTAAATACCTCACTATTAAACTGCCATGATGCCTCAGTTAAAAAAAAAATTAAATGTCCGTCAGTGTCTGTGCCTTGGTGACCATTCATTGCTGCTTCTGCCCAGGCCGCCGCAAAGGTGGACTTTGTCCACTCACATGCTTTCCACCCTGAGCTTGTTCTAAGCAGAGTGCAGATCACGAGTGCACCTGCTTCCAGGCAGTGCACTTAGAGAAAGGGCACTGGCCCGGGTTTGGGAGCCTGGGGGATGCAGCTCTCTCTGTGGGCTTCTCTTGGTGCACTGTTCTGCCTCTGGACACTCAAACCTTTTTAGGGTGTGTGCAGGGCTGGGGCCAGTGGACCTGACAATACCTTACCTGGCTCTGAGAAACTCGCAATCCTAGTTTGCACAAATGAATAGTTTGTTCTTTTGTGAAACCAGAATGAGAATTCAGGTTCTAAGGACTAGAGGTCTCCCTACAAATGAAGACTTATCAGGGCCCTAGAAAGTGCTAGAAGGAAGAGGTTTAAAAAAAAAAAAATTGTCCACGTTGCAAGCTATTATAAATGATTGCCACATTGCAAGCTATTATTTTTTCCCACCATATTTTTTAATAAAAAAAAGGCTGCAGCCGGGTGTGGTGGCTCACGCCTGTAATCCCAGTACTTTGGGAGGCCGAGGCAGGCGGATCACCTGAGGTCGGAAGTTCGAGACCAGCCTGACCAACATGGAGAAACCCCGTCTCTACTAAAAATACAAAATTAGCTGGGCACGGTGGCACATGCCTGTAATCTCGGCTACTCAGGAGGCTGAGGTAGTAGAATTGCTTGAACCAGGGAGGCAGAGGTTGCGGTGAGCCGAGATCGTACCATTGCACTCTAGCCTGGGCAACAAGAGTGAAACTCTGTTTCAAGAAAAAAAAAAAGGCTGGGTGTGATGGCTCACGCCTGTAATCCCAGCACTTTGGGAGGTTGAGGCAGGCCGATTGCTTGAGCCCAGGAGTTCAAGACCAGCCTGGGCAACATGGGGAAAACCCATCTCTACAAAAAAATACGAAAATTAACCAGGCAAGGTAACACATGCCTGTGGTCCCAGCTACTTGGGAGGCTGAGGTGTGAGGATCATTTAAGCCTGGGAGGTTGAGGCTGCTATAAGCTGTGATTGTGCCACTGCACTCCAGCCTGGGCAACACAGCAAGACCCTATGTTTAAACAAAATTGTGTACCTGGTTTAGAAAAAAAAGATAAAAGGATACAACTTAAAGTCAGTCATCTTCCTGCCTCTTCTCCAGCTATTTTCCCTCCTGACAGGCAAAGGCACTGATGCAAAAATCACTCAGGTCTCCTCCCTGTGACTTGGTGCACACCTGGGCATCACTGTCTTTTACACACTGATGTGTCCCTCACTTTCTTTTTTAAAGGGAGGTCCGTAACCACCCACCTGCCTCCCTCTTGTCTTTATGGACTGCGTGATGTCCCACCATATGGATGCTCTTGGGCCTAGCGTTCCACCATCTGCAGCTGGGGAACATTTTGTTTGCAGCTAATCATTGTCATGAATATCGTTTATGTGTGCCTTGCTGCGATGGTGTCTGTGGGATAAACTCTTAGAATTGGCATTGTTGGATTGAGAGGTATATGCCTTTTATTTAGATATAGATGAATTAAAAAAACCTCTTGAGCTCAATTTGTACTCAATATACCGGGGTGCCTGTTTGCCATGTTTTCAGCAACACTATATTAAAATATGTTTTTTTAACCTGATAGACAAAAACTATATTTTGTTGCTATAATATAATATTTACCTACTTATGGGGTACATGTATTCGCTACATGCATAGACTGTGTAATGATCAAGTGAGGGTATTTGGGGGTGTCCATCATCTTGAGTATCCTTTCCACATTCCAAGCATTTCAAGTCTTCCCTTATGTCTACTGTGAAATACACAGTGCATTGTTGCCGACTGTGGTCACCCAGTGCTGCTATAGAACATGAGAACTTATCTCTGCTAACTGTATGTTTGTACCCACTTGTGGGGCACCCGGTTCTGTTGCTGTTTGGGGTGCAACTAACTAACCCTCATGGACCTAGGGAGACTGAACAAAGGGGGCGAACATGGGAATAAAAGACAAGAGACAAAAGAGTATGTTTGGAAGAAGGGGTCAGGGGGCACCTTGCCTCTAGCGGACAAGGGCCCTGAACTTTACACAGCCCTCCGTATTTGTTATGCAAAAGACACAGTGAGAAGGGGGGTGGAAGAAGGGGTCAGCTGCTCAGTCCGGAGTAGGCTTGCAAGACTGCATTCCTCAAACAACAGGCTCTGGATGTCGCAGTAGATAACCTCGGTGACAGGGAGTGATGGCCTCCAGCAAACCTGTTGGCAGGAGCAGTCATGAGTTTGCCCACATCCTGCATTCATGATAAACAGTTTGCTGTTTGATCATACAGCCTCCAGTGGAATGCTGAGTTGGTCACGTCCCACGGGCCTTCGGCTCCCTGCACCCACTAGCCAACATCCCTTGCTCCCTCCCTCCCACCCATACATCCTTCCCATCCTCTAGTATCTATCGTTCTTTTCTCTACCTCCATGAGATCCCCCCTTTTTTTTTTCTTTAGCTGACATACATCAGTGAGAACATGCAGAATTTGTCTTCCTGGGTCTGCCTTTTTCACTGAGCATAATGACCTCCAGTTCCATCCATGTTGCTGCAAATGACATGATTTCACTTTTTATGGCCAAATAGTATTCCATTGTGTATATATACTCTTTCTTTTTTTAAAAATTATTTTAAGTTCCAGGGTGCATGTGCAGGATGTGCAGGTTTGTTACATAGGTAAATGTGTGCCATGGTGGTTTGCTGAACCTATCAACCCATCACCTAGGTATTAAGCCCAGCATGCATTAGCTATTTTTCCTAATCCTCTCCCTCCCCCAGCCCTACCACCAACAGGTCCCAGTCTGTGTTTTTCCCCTCCCTGCGTCCATGTGTTCTTACTGTTCAGCTTCCACTTATAAGTGAGAACATGCAGTGTTTGGTTTTCTCTTCCTGTGCCAGTTTGCTGAGGATAATGGCTCCCAGCTCCATCCATGTTCCTGCAAAGGACATGATCTCATTCTTTTTGATGGCTACATAGTATTCCATGGTATATATGTGCCACATTTTTTTAATCCAGTCTATCACTGATGGGCATTTGGGTTGATACCATGTCTTTGTTATTGTGAATAGTGCTGCCTTGAACATATGTGTGTATGTATCTTTGTAACATGATTTATATTCCTTTGGGTATGTACCTAGTAATGGGATTGCTGGGTCCAGTGGTATTTCTGATTCTAGATCTTTGAGGAATCGCCACACTGTCTTCCACAATGGTTGAACTAATTTACATTACCACCAACAGTGGAAGAGGAGTCCTGTTTTTTCTTTTCTTTTTTTTTTTTTTTTTCTTGAGACAGAGTCTCACTCTGTTGCCCAGGCTAGAGTGCAGTGGCGTGACCTCGGCTCACTGCAGCCTCCACCTCCCGGGTTCACACCATTCTCCTGCCTCAGCCTCCCGAGTAGCTGGGACTACAGGCGCCCGCCACCACTCCCGGCTAATTTTTTTGTATTTTTAGTAGAGACAGAGTTTCACCGTGTTAGCCAGGATGGTCTCGATCTCCTGACCTTGTGATCCGTCCACCTCAGCCTCCCAAAACGCTGGGATTACAGGCGAGAGCCACTGCGCCCGGCTGCGTTCCTGTTTTTCTACAATCTCATCAGCATCTATTGTTTCTTGACATTTTAATAATTGCCATGCTGACTGGCAGGAGATGGTATATACCGCGTTTTCTTTATCTGTTCATCCATTGGTGGATGTTTAGGTTGTGTCTACATCTTTGCTATTGCGAATAGTGCTGCAGTAAATGTGGGCATGCAGATATCCCTTTGACACACTGATTCTTTTCCTTTGAATAAATACTCAGTAGTGGGATTGCTGGATTGGATGATACTTAGTGATATTGAGCTCTTTTTTTTTTATATAGCTGTTGGCCATTATATGTCTTCTTTTGAGAAATGTCTATTCATATCCTTTGTCTACTTTTTAATGGGATTGTTTATTTTTAAATTGTTGGGTTCCTGAATTGTTTTCCCTGTTTTCTTCTAGTAGTTTTATAGTTTTGGGTCTTACATTTAAATCTTTAATTCATCTTCATCTGGTTTTTGTAGATGGTGAGAGGTAGGGTTTCATTCTTCTGCATATGGATATCCAATTTTCCCAGCACCATTTATTGAAGACACTGTCCTTACCCCAGTGTATGTTTTTGGCAACTTTGTTGAACATAAGTTGGCTATAGATATGTAGACTTATTTCTGGTTTCTCTATTCTGTTCCATTGGTCCATGTGTCTTTTTTAAAAATTTTTTTTAAAGCAATACCATGCTATTTTGGTTACTATAGCCCTGTAATTGATTTTGAAGTGAGGTGGTGTGATGCCTGCAACCTTGTTCTTTTTGCCCAGGATTGCTTAGGCTACTTGGGCTCTCTTTTGGTTCCATATGAACTTTAGGATTTGTTTTTAATTTTGTGAAAAATGACATATTTTGATAGGGATGGCATTGAATCTCTAGATGGCTTTGGGCAGTATGATCATTTTAATGGTATTAGTTCTGATCCATGAGCATGGGATGTTTTCCATTTGTTTGTGTCCTCTTCAATGTCTTTCATTAGTGCTTTGTAGTTTTCCTTGTGTAGATCTTTTACTTCTTGGTTAAATTTATTCCTAGGTTTTTTTTTTGTAGTAATTGTCAATGGGGTTATTGTCTTGAATTCTTTCTCAGATATTCCATTATCTGTATGTAGAAACACTACTGATTTCTGTATGTTGATTTTGTATCCTGTAACTTTACTGAATTTATGAGATCTAATAGTTTTTTGATGGAGTCTTTCTAGATATAGGATCATATCATCAGCAAAAAAGGGACAATCTGAGTTCCTCTTTGCCAGTTGAGATGCTTTTTATTTCTTTCTCTTGCCTGATTGCTCTGGCCAGGACTTCCAATATTATGTTGCACAGGAGTGGTAAAAGTGGGCATCCTTGTCTTGTTCCAGTTCTTAGAGGAAAGGCTTTGAACTTTTCCCCATTCAGGAAGATGTTAGCTGTGGGTTTGTCATATATGGTCTTGATTATGTTGAGGTATGTCCCTTCTGTCTAGTTTGTTGACAGTTTTTTTTCAGGAAGGAATGTCGTATTTTATCAAATGCTTTTTCTGCATCAGTTTACTAATTGCTTATATCTGATCATATGGTTTTTGTCCTTCATTCTATTAATGTGATGTATCACATTTATTGATTTCTGTATGTTGAACCATCCTTGCATAACTGGGATAAATCTCACTTTATTGTGGTGTATTATTTTTGTTTTGTTTTACTTTTTGAGATGGAATATTGCTTTGTCGCTCAGGCTGGAGTACAGTGGCACAATCTCGACTCACTGCAACCTCTGCCCCCTATGTTCAAGCAATTCTCCTGCCTCAGCCTCCCAAGTAGTGGGGATTACAGGCACCCACCACCACACCTGGCTAATATTTGTATTTTTACTAGAGACAGGGTTTCACCATGTTGGCCAGGCTGGTCTCGAACTCCAGGCTTCAAGTGATCCACCCTCCTTGACCTCCCGAAGTGCTGGGATTACAGGCGTGAGCTACCACACCCAGCCTGTTTTCTTTTTTTCTTTCTTTTTTTTTTTTTTTTTGATGTGCTGTTGGATTCAGTTTGCTAGTGTTTTGTTGAGGATAGCTTGCTTGGATGCTAAAGGGCAGCAGTGGGCCAGGTGGCTGGGCTCTTGGGCCCCTGGGCAGCCAGTGTGGCATAGGAGATGGTAGTGGCAGTGGCAATGGCAGGTTAACCCTCTGGGTCCCTAGTAGTGTACCTGGTAGTGGTGGTGGCTGTGATGAGCTGGGTGGGCCAGTCTCTAGGCCCACAGGTGGCATGTGCAGGTAGATGCCAACTAGTGCATGTAGTGGCAGGGTGGGTGAACCCAACCTCAGCAGTCTGAGAGGAGTGCTCAGGTACCAATAGTGGTGGCCTCGGCTGGGCCGTCCCCAGTCATCTAGACTGTGTGTTCCAGCATAGGGTGTGTGTATTAGTCCGTTCTCATATGCTGCTAATAAAGACATATCTGAGCCTGGATAATTTCTAAAGGAAAGAAGTTTAATTGGCTCACAGTTCAGCATGGCTGGGGAGGCCTCAGGAAACTTACAATCATGGCGGAAGGGGAAGCAAACATGTCCTTCTTCACATGATGGCAGGAAGGAGAAGTGGAGAGCAAAGCAGGAGCAAAGCCCCTTATAAAACCATCAGATCTTGTGAGAACTCACTATCATGAAAACAGCATGGAGGTAACCACCCCCATGATTCAATTACCTTCCCCACCCGGCTCCCTCCAATGACACGTGGAGATTAGGGGAAGTACAAGATGAGATTTGGGTGGGGTCACAGCCAAGCCATATCAGCATGTGCAGCAAAGCCAGGCTGGGCAGGCTTGTCTGAGGTCTCTCGATGGCATACGCAGGCATTTCCTGTGGTAGGTGGGGAGGTGGCAGTCCCCAGGCCTCCGGTGGAATGCTTGGGTGGGAGGTAACAGCAGTTGTGCTGTGACCTTGCCACTGGGGAGGGTGAGGCTGCTTTCAGTGGCAGCAGCCCATGCCAGTGAGTGGGAACACGCACCCCACTTGCACCTTGGCAGTGGCAGCCTGCACTGTGCTGTGCCTCTGCCCTGGTGCTGCTGAGTCCCAGGCTGGTGTGCAGTCTCTTGTGGGCTGGGCTCCCATGTGGTGTCTTGCTCAAAACTGTACTGTTTAAATTTTTCTAACGAGTGACAGTGAACAGCCTCATTTTTCAAAAGCTTTCTGTATCATATCTTTTTCTTGGTTTTCTAGGGTGTGGGTCTTTTTCTTATCGATTTGTAACAGTGCTTTTAAAAAATTAAATAGAAATGAGGTCTCAATATGTTGCCCAAGCTGGTCTTGAACTCCTGAACTCAAGGGATCCTCCTGCCTCAGCCTCCAAAAGTGCTGGGATTACAGGCGCAAGCCACCACACCCGGCCAACAGTGCTTTTTATGAATGAAGTAGCATTTCCCATGTATGGTCAATGTTTTTTACAGTTTATTTGACTTCGTTTGTGGCGTTTTTCTGCCCATAAATTTTACAGTTTCTGTCATATTTCCCAGCATTTCTGCTTAAGGGTCTTTGGATTTGCCGTTTGTTTAGGCAGTCTGTCTCTACTCTGAGTATTAAAAATATCATTTTCTTCTACTGTGGTTTCTGTTTTTACCTCTTAAATCTTTTATCTATTCAAAAGGCATTTATATATATATATGTGTGTGTGTATATATATATATTTTTATGTGTGTGTGTATATATATAAATTATATACGTGTGTGTATGTGTATATATATGTGTATATATATATGTGTGTGTGTGTATATATATATATATATATATGTATATATATATATATATAATTTATTTACTTTTTGAGATGGAGTCTCACTCTGTCACCCAGGCTGGAATGCAGTGGTGCGATCTCAGCTCACTGCAACCTCCGCCTCCTAGGTTCAAGATATTAGCCTGCCTCAGCCTCCCGAGTAGCTGGGATTACAGGTGCTTGCCATCACACCTGGCTAATTTTTGTATTTTTAGTAGAGATGGGGTTTCACCATGTTGGCCAGGCTGGTCTCGAACTCTTGACCTCAAGTGATCCTCCCATTTTAGCCTCCCAAAGTGCTGGGATTACAGGCATGAGCACCGTGCCTGGCCTTCAAAAGGCATTTAAACATATACTCCTATCTTAGCCCAAAATAAAGTCCCATTACCTTGTATATTAAGTGGTTTGTCTTTTTCCCATTGACTTCTAATGATACTTTCTCATCAGCTGAGTTTCTGTATGAATTGAGGTCTCTTTCTCATGTTTTAATTGCTGGAATTTGGTGATAAAAATATGTAAGAGCCGTTTTTCTCTTACTACTGTTTTTTGGAATTTTTTGGCAAATGCTTGGCTGCTTATTTTCTCCGACCTTTGCACTGTGACCACTTCTAAAAAATAGGATAGTACTTTCCAAATGGTTCTGCCTATGTTAATGTATATTTAATGCTGACATTTGGCTAACGTTGATGCTTCTATCCAAGAACAGGGACATCGAGCTTCTTAGGCAAATTTTTATTGTCATTTCTGGGACTGTCAGTGGACATTTTTTCCTAAGTGATGGTTATTTTAACATAGGAAGCTCTTGATTTTTGTAGTTTTTATTCCCAGTTACCTTACTGAATTCTTTTTTTTTTTTTTTTGAGATGGAATCTTGCTCTGTCATCCAGGCTGGAGTGCAGTGGCGTGATCTTGGCTCACTGCAATCTCCGCGTCCTGGGTTCAAGGAATTCTCCTGCCTCAGCCTTCCGAGTGGCTGGGACTACAGGCGTGCAACCACCATGCCTGGCTGATGTTTTGTATTTTAGTAGAGATGAAGTTTCACCATGTTGGCCAGGATGGTCTCAATCTCCTGACCTTGTGATCTACCCACCTCAACCTCCCAAAGTGCCAGGATTACAGGCGTGAGCCACCGTGCCTGGTTTTTTGTTTTTTTTTTTTTGAGACAGGGTCTTGCTGTATTATCCAGGCTGGAATGCAGTGACATGACCTCAACTCATTTCAACCTCCGCCTCCAGAGTCAAGCAATCTTCCCACCTCAGCCTCCCGAGTAGCTGGGACTACAGATGCACACCACCACTCCCAGCTGAATTTCGTGTTTTTTGTAGAGGTGGTTTCGCCATGTTGCCCAGGTTGGTCTCAAACTCCTGAGCTCAAGCAATCCACCCACCACAGCCTCCCAAAGTGCTGGGATTCCAGGCATGAACCACCGTTCCAGGCCTCTTACTGACCTCTTTTATCCAGTAGTTCTCCCCGCTTGAGCATGCATCAGATTTGCCTAGAGAGCTTCTTAAAATGCAAATTGCAGGTCTGCATTCCTGCTTCTGATGATGTAGGTGAGGATGGGATTAACTCTTGACAACCTTATTCATTTCTTTTACCATTGGATTGTTTTAAATCTCTGCTGGAAGTCTTCAAATTACTTTATGTAATATTGACCCCAAAGTATTGAAACTCTTTTGTAGTTATGTTTTTTTTCCTTTTCTTGTGTTTTCATTTTCTTAGATTGGATTCAGTTACTAATTTTGCTTTTATATTATTCCTGCTTTTCTTCAGTATTTTTTTTTCAGTTTTTTATTTTACTAAATAAAAAATAATGGAAGTAGATGAATACATAAAGCTATTACTTTTTTCTTGGGTCCTCAGTTATTTTGCAGTATTGTATAGATAGGTGTGCGTTGATCATAAGCTTCTATATTTTCTGTGACCTTCATTTTGATTTTCTCTTGTACCCAAGAGGTTTTAAATTTTGGTATGCTAGAGAATTTCCCCTAGTCCTGTCACTCGTCTTTAAATTAGATTGCATAGTGATTAGAGATGTCATCTGTATTATTATTTTTTTTGAGACAGAGCCTCACTGCATTGCCCAGGGTGGAGTGCCGTGGTGTGATCTCAGCTTACTGCTACCTCTGCCTCCCAGGTTCAAGCGATTCTCCTGCCTCAGCCTCCCGAGTAGCCTGGGATTACAGGCGCCCACCACCATGCCCAGCTAATTTTTGTATTTTTAGTAGAGATGGGGTTTCGCTATGTTGCCCAGGCTGGTCTCAAACTCCTTACCTCAAGTGATCCAACCGCCTCGGCCTCCCAAAATTCTGGGATTACAGGTCTGAGCCACCATGCCCGACCAAGAAGTCATCTATATTAGATCTACTCTTTGGAATCACTGAGGTTTTGTGTCCTTTCATGTGGTAAGTTAATATAATGAATTTTTTGTATCCTTTGCCTGAATTTCCCATACTGTTTCCTCTTTAAATTTGAATGTTGTGTTGGTACATAGTCTGGCCTATGGATTTTTCAGTGGTGATTATATCTTGTTAAATTTCCTTCTTGGTCTCCTTTAATGCTTTTGGCCTTTCTTTTAATCTTGTCTGATTAGACTGTGTCACCTTGGTCTTGTGTGTTGTTTGTCTTTACCTGGTGTATTTTTGCCCTATGAGTATATCTTATCTTCTTATACACTTTGAAATAATTTTAGATTCATATAGACTTAAAAAAATTGTACAGGAGTTTCTGTCACTCCATGAGTGAGTGGATAAAGAAATTGTGGTACATCCATGCAGTGGAATACTAGTCAGCCATGAAAAAGAACACACATAAAACAACTTGAAGGGACCTTACAGGTATTATGCTTAGTGACAAAAGCCAGTCTTAAAAGGTTCTATACCATGATTCCATTTATGTAACAGTATTGAAGGAACAACATTATAGTGATGAAGAAGGGATTAGAGGTTGCTGGGATTAGGAGGGTGTTACTATAAAAAGTAAGGAGGAGTTTTTCAGGGGCGATGGAAGTTTTGCCTCCTCATTGTACCAGTGGTTACCTGAATTGATGTGTGTCATACAATTTCATAGAACTTGTGTTGTGGGGGGCAGGAAACCACCCTCAGACCCAGTGATTTGCTAGAAAGACTCAGGACTCAGAAACTGTTGAGCTCAGAGGGAGAGGGTGACCATTCTCTGCAGTTGCAGCCCTGGGGCTGTTCTAATCTGTATCTTTTCCTGGTAATAGACATGGCTGTGAGCATGACAGGTGTCAGTGAGCTCTGTGTGCCCCATCAACGAATCATCCAACCTGAAGATGGTTGTGGGAGACTCTTGGACCTGCAGTCAGTATTAGAAGGCCTGGGCAGACTTGGCCAGCCACCTGGAGCACTGTGCCTTTAAACTCAGGTTTGCCTAACATCAGGTACTATGTAAAAACCAGTGAAATTGAAATAGGTCTGCTGATAACAATATCATAACAAGCTTGTTAGAACAAGTTTATCTGTGTCTTAAAAAAAAAAAAACCTGGAATTTTGATGGTAATTGTGTTAAACCTAATACAACAATCTGGGGAGAATTGATACTTTTTTTTGAGACAGACAAATAGTATTCAATTTTAAATTTCAGTTTCCAGTTGTTCATTGCTAATGTATAGAAATATGACTGCTTTTTGTGTGTTAACCTTGTATCTTGTGGCTTTACTAAACTCGTTAATTCTAGGAGGGTTTTTCTTTTTTAAAAAGATTTGTTGGGATTTTCTGTGTGGACAATTATGTTATCTGTGATTTTCTCCTTTCCAGGCTCTTTTCTAATGCCTTTTAACTTTTCTTGCCATATTACACTGGCAAGGACTTCTAATACTATGCTGAATAGGAGTGGTGAGGCTGGTCACCCTTGGACCTTATCCTGTGGGGAAAGAATTCAGTTTTTTCATCATTAAGTATGATGTTAGCTATAGGTTTTTTGTAGATGTTCTTTATCAGGTTGAAGAAGTTTCCTTCAATTCCTAGTTTGAGAGTTTTTATTACAAATGGAGATTGAATTTTATCAAATGCCTTTTCTGCATTAATTGATATAACCATGTGTTTTTCCTTCTTCAGACTATTAATATAGTGAGTTATATTGGTTTTTGAATGTTGAACTTTTCAGTTATATTGGTTTTTGAATTTTGAACTTTTCAGTTATATTGGTTTTGAATGTTGAACTTTGGAATGCTTGAATTCCATTCCTCAATTAACCCCACTTCGTTCTGGTGTCTTATATTCTTCGTACCTGGCTAGATCTGATTTACTCACATTTTGTTGAGGATTTTCGTGCATATATTCATAAGGGATGTTGGTCTCTAGTATTTTTCTCTAGTTTTGGTATCAGAGTGATTATTGACCTTATAAAATGGAGAAGTGCTCAGTCCCGTTTTATTTTTGGAATTCAGTGTATCGAATTGCCATTTCTTTACAAGTTTAGTAAAACTCACCAGTGAAATCATCTGGCTTCAGAAACTGCCTTTTTTGGAAGGGTTTCAACTTCAGCTTATCTATTTCATCTTCAGTGAGTTTTGGTAGTTTTTGGTTTTCAAGGAATTGGTTTATTTCATCCAATTGATTGAATTTAGGTACATAAAGATGTACATAGTATTATTTATTATTATTGTTGGAATATCTTGAAGGGTTTGTGGTGATATACTTTTTCATTCCTGACATTGGTCATTTCTCTTCCCTTTTTTCTTCGATAAGCTTATTGCAAGACTGATAGTTTTATTGATCTTTTCGAAGAACTAGGTTTTGATTGATTTTCCTGTATTTTTGCTTTTTCGTTTGATTTCTGCTCTTTATTTTGGTGACTGTCTATGCTACTCGTGATGGGGTGTTCTACAAGTGTAAATCAAGCTAAGTTGCTTAATGGTGGTGTTCAAGTCTACTGTGTCCTTAATGAAAAGAAGGTCTTAGTTTTAATGTAGTAGCATTTTGTGTCTTTCTTACTACAGTTTTATCCCTAAAGTTTTACATGGTGTAAGCAAGAGTTAAGAGTAATTTTTGTTGTTATTGCAAATATCAGTCGACCCTGGTATTTTGATTACTTAATTTTAAATGGGAAGTAAATGTCTCGGGCCAGCAGTGTGCCCAAGGATCCTGAAAAGTAGAGCAGGAATTGTCCCTGACTCAGGGGGAGGCACTCCTTAGCAGACTGTGGAAGTGGCACAATTCAGCCTTGACCTCTTAGTGGTTCCAGGGGTTGGCAGCTTCTGGGAAGACAGCCCCACGGCTCAAAAGGTTTCTTCTCCAGCCAGCCCTGTATCTGTGTCTCACTAGGAATGGCCCATCTCTGCATCTCCTCCTGTGGCCCTGGTGTCACAGGTTGGGCCGGAGAGGGGCTTCTTCCCAGGCTGTGAATCCTACTATGGAGGACTTTGGACTCTGCCTAGAACCCTGGCAGGGGTGCATTCTGACCTTCCTTATCTTTGTCTGACCCAGCTGTTACCACCCCTGGTAGCCCTTTTCATAGCTACCGTGGCTGGGTGCAACGGTTACTTTTATCTGACAACTTGGCCAGGCCAAGTTGATTTTCGTCAAACACTGTTCTAGATGGCGCTGTGTAACTAACACGTAAGCCCGTAGACTTGAAGTAAAACAGTTTATCCTTCATAACGTGAGTGGGCCTCATCCGATCAGTTGAGGACTATAAGAGGAAAAGGCTGAACTCCCTTGAGGAGGAGGAAATTCTGCCTCCAGCCTGCCTCCCCAGCTCTTCCCTGGGTCTCCAGGATGCTGGCCTGCCCTCAAGATGTTAGACTTGCCAGCCCCCAACATCCTATGAGCCAGTTCCTTAAAACAAATCTCTGCATCTCCCTCCATCCTGTTGGTTCTGTTTCTCTAGTGAGGCCTGACTAGTAACTGGGGGGTTCTATCTAGCTCTGGCCTTATTTCCTGAGAGATGGGGATGGAGTTCCCCTTCTGGTTCCCTTTGGTGGTTCTGGCGTGGCTTCAGGCAGAAGAACAGCATGGAGACCTCTCTCCTCTGCCATCTGTCATGTGGGAGAGCAGATCGGTTTTTGGAAGTCTTTGGGGCAGTGGGAAATCAAGCTTGTCTGCAGGCAGCAGGAGATACTACAGTTCCTGGTTCCGGAGAGAAGGGCCACTTTTTGAGAGAGAATCTTGCTTTGTTGCCCATGCTGCAGTGCAGTGGTACAATCTCCGCCTCCTGGACTCAAGCTATTCTCCTGCTTCAGCCTCCCGAGTAGCTGGGATTAACAGGTGTGCATCATCACGCCTGGCAACTTTTTTTTTTTTTTTAACTTTTAGTAGAGACAGACAGGGTTTTGCTGTGTTGGCCAGGCTGGCCTCAAGTGATCTGCCTGCCTTGGCCTTGCAAAGTGCTGGGATTACAGGCGTGAGCCACCATGCCCAGCCCTACTCTTTATCTCCAAAAGCCGAGGCCTTCCTGTAGGCCATTCATGATGGATTGCTGCTCACCCCACGTGGCCATTAACACATGGCTGTGGGTTTCCAACCTGGCCCCTTGTATGAAAAACCCTAGGTAAACACATCAAAATAATTATCCCCCGGCATAGCACTTTATTTAAAAAGCCCTCATTTTATGATGAGGAAATGGGGCCTCCAGGAGGGCAATGGGCAGAGTGTGATCATCCTACCCACTGCCTCTCAGGAGCCCCTTGTATCTGCCACGAGTGGCCTGCCTCACTGCAAGCTGTGCCACAGATACGTAGTTAGACATGGTTAATAAAAAATCATTGTGATTTAATAAATAGTGTGATGTTTCTGTACAGGCCCCTCCCTGTCTGTCCCACAGCCAGCGGGAACGCTGGATGGATGGGGGCCTGGGTCCCTGGAGCCCACGAGGTTCCTGCAGCTTTCCTAAGAGGAAAAGCTGATCCGGTGACGGAAGGCTGCGGCCTCCTAAAAGTCTCCCCTGAAGAGGAGACACGGCAGGGGCCACAGTCACAACCAGATAGAGATGATTAGGGAAAGTGCCACGGAGTGAGGTCCACTACACATCTTGAGGGTGCATCTGGACTCTCTTGGGGCTGCAACAGTATTTTTCACATAGTTTGAGGAGCTCTGACAAAATGAAGACGGATGAGGCCAATCCAGTTAAAAACAGCAAATCTGCCAAAGGAGAAAACAGAAAAGTCAGGACAGGCTGCAGCTCTGGTGCACCGGCAGGAGGTGCCTTCCCTGCCAGTCCTCCTGATAAAGTGAGAGGTGCGGAGGACCAGCCCTTTTCATTCCCCTGAAGGCAGGGACATCTTCCTAACCCAGGATCCAAAATGCTGCAGTTCCAGAAGGGCCTGCCTGTCGTTCCAGGCAAACACCAGGCAGCTCCAGAGCACAGGGTGGGTCTGGCAGGCAGCTGGGAGCATGTTATGGACTCGGGCTGGAAGGGGAATGAGTTTCCTTTCCCGACAGCAGCTGTCCCAGTGCCCTGCTGCTTGCAAATGTCCTGAGTGAGCAGTCTGGGCTCCCTGTCCTGTGCACCCCGACATGTTCCCTGGGATGAATTCCCAGCGTCTCCCTCTGCTCCTGTCACATGCTGTTTTGAGGAACTATCCCTGGCTCCCTGTTGATGATTCCTGATGTACGGGCTGCCCAAGCACAACCCCTTCAGCCGTGGGAAGCTGACTTTCTCCCCGGCGGGTGGAAACAGCCAGTGAGCAGAGGGTTTTGGGGGGTCCTCTTGTCTGTTCCTACAGGGCATTCACTGGTGACCCACACTGTCACTGCAGCCTCAGGTCTGATGCATAATCCCATGACCCTCCAGATCTAAGCCATGACCCACTCTGGGCCCTGCCAGGGGGGAGGCGGTGGGCCTGTGGGGGCTGCCTCACTGGCCTCCCTCGTCCTCTATTCCAGGGTGGGTGTGGCTCTCAGCACCCTGGAGAAAAGGGTGGGGTCGATGACTTGTCCCTGGCTCCCTCCCCTTGCCTGCCATAACCGCAGCTTCAGAGAAAGGTGCCACACTCGCTTGGCTGACAATGTCGGGGAGTCCCCTGGGCTCCACACCAGGGCGTGTGCCCTTGGAAAACCACGGTGACTGAATCATGTCCCTTTCAGTCAAAACTGGAAGACAGCCCAGCTCCCTGTCTTCAGGTGACCAGATCTCTAAGTCACACTACTGGCCCCAGGGTCAAGTCCAGGCTCCCCAGCTGGGGTACATCCCAGGCTGAGTCCAGGCCTTGCTCCCTCCCGGCACGTGCTCTGAGCCTCCAGCCCGATGCCTTGGATGCCGGTGCCCCTTGGGCCCCCAGACCCTACTACTCTTGAGTGACAGGCCTCTTCCTAGGGGTTTCTGTGCATCCCTCACATCACCCATGTTAGAGTCCCTTCCTGTGAGGACAGAAGGGCCCTGAAGACAGAGCCGGCCCCTGGTGAGCTCCGCTTTCCCGCACTGACCCCTCCTGGGCTGCAGCTCCCCACCCGGCAGCTGCCGCCCCCCCATGGCCCTGGTCGAGGTCACCTGTCGTTCCCGTCCCCACCACTCACCAAGCACTCCCAGGTTCTCCGTCTGGAAGACCCTCTGCAGTGGGGGGATGTAAATGACCGCCAGCTGCCCCAGGATGGACCCCAGGACGGAGTAGAGGAACATGTGGTTCCTGAGAAAGCCGATCTCAAATATCAGCTTGGTCTGCGGGGAGAAGGTCACACGGGGGATTGTGTGCTGTCCACACCCCAGGTACAGGCAGGGGAGCTCTGTCTGCCCACGCTGAGTCAGAGCTGCTCAATGCTGTGGGCAGGGCCGGGGCGTTGCTGTCGAGAACACACGGCAGCTCTGCAGCAAGGAGAGTCAGGCCGGGTCTCACCTGAGAGCGGCAGGTCAAGGCGTTGAAGAGATCGAAAAACACAAAACAAGTGAACGTCATTGTCGTGGTGCGGGGAGTGCTTGCTCTGTCTTCAGGCATCTGGAAGGTGAGCACAAAGGTGAGAGGTTAGGCGGGAAGAGAGAACCTCCATCCTGAACCAAAGGGCACAGGCCTGCCTCACTGCTCCTGGGGCATGGCTGGGGGCCACTTACAAGCTCATGAATCGGTCACACAGCTTCCTCCAGGTGTGAGGTCAGTGGCTGCTACCCCAGGGTCTCCCCAGCACATGGTGGTTTGCTGCCACCATGAGGATGGGGGCAGGGCACCTATGGGTGGAGGAAACACCACCTCCTCCAGGAAGTAACTGTCTCCCGGGGAGGTGATGCCACTCCATTTAAACCCAGAGTGAATGTCATTTCCTACAAGGAAGGCTGAAGGATGGCCTTCAGCAGTAGAGGGAGAGCTGGAGGGAAAATGGAGGCAGGGTACCCAACCAGGGTCCCCTCCTACTTCCTGCACATGGGCAGTCTGTGCTGTGGTCACATGGGTCACCTGCCTCATTTCCCACCTAGATCATTGCCCGTCCTGGCCCAGAGCTCCCTGAACCTGCAGGCCATGAAAAGGTGACCCAGGCCTAGATCCAAAGCAAACAGTCACCTCTAGAGTGTAACACAGGAGGATCTGTAGCAGATTTCACATTGTTTCCTGGTGACAAGGGAACAGGGGGCAGCCTGTCCTCATGTACATTTCAACTCCCGTCTCGGCAAAGTCATCTCCACCCCGCTGGCCTCTGCAGTTCCCAGGCACACAGCTGGCAACCTCCCTTTCAGGGGTCACCCAGTCCCTTTGCCTCATGCACCCCACCCCTCTGATGGCATCACATTGTCCGGTGTGTGTACATGTTTGCCTCTCCCAGATGTGAGCTGTAGCAGGAGGGCAGGGACTGCAGTCTCCAGCGTCTGCACCGCACCAGGGCTTGGAGAACAGGCTGGGGTGGCCCTCGCTCACCTCCTTCCAGAAGATAAACAGGGTCCCGCTGATGATGATGGCCGCAGACATGAGGATCTTCAGGATGAGGGCTCTGCTGAGGATGGTGTCCCGCACACTCCGTGGTGGCTGCCTGAAGGCGTCTTTGTCAACAGGCTCTACCCCCAAGCTGCTCCAAACAAGACACAGACACTTTGAAATGAACCAGGAATGAAATAAAGGACCCTTGAAACAGCTGTGCCTGAGCCTCCCAGGCCAAGTTGGCACAGGGGGCAGGGCCAGGCATTTGCTGAACGCCCCCAGGCATCGCACCTGCCCTCCTCGGCACCTTCCAGAAGCCCCAGAGCCTGGGTCCATGGGCAGCTGTGGCCCTCCATCTGTCCCGCAGACAGTGAAGGAAGACCACCCAGTAAGGCCAACCACACACAGTTCCATACACCCAGGTGATCTCCATCACCCCGACGGGACCACCCCCCCCCCCCCCAATGTTGCACCTGGAGAAACAGGCTCCAGGCTCCGCCCTCCG
Source organism: Gorilla gorilla gorilla (assembly GCF_029281585.2). Classification (NCBI taxonomy): domain Eukaryota; kingdom Metazoa; phylum Chordata; class Mammalia; order Primates; family Hominidae; genus Gorilla; species Gorilla gorilla. The sequence goes on along the minus strand of NC_073242.2, from coordinate 114,963,154 downwards.
CAGGGCCCCTCATCGGCTGAGAGAGACCAGCCTCCAGCCAACTCCACACAGCAGGGTTGAGGCTAGACCAGCAGCGGGCGGTATGGTGGGAGTGGCCGGGTGAGGCCCTGCCGCTCAGACACAGCTGAGGCCAGCTTCGTGGTCCCACTTCTGCTCCCAGGGAGAGCTAGCAGGAGAGGTAACCCTCACACTTGGCTTTGGGGACACAAATGAGGACTCTTTTTCCCTTGGCAGCTGTCACTGGTGATAAGAGCAGCACTGAGCTCCAGCGGAAGCATTGGCTCTGTGCTCATACAGTTACGCACACGTGGCCAGATGGGTCCCCTGACTCCAAAGCGCATTCCTTCCCCCATACCACTTGGCCAGCTTGTTGAAGGGGATATTAAGTCGCGGAGTGGGTGGACTCCTGAGCACCTACTGAGTGGCAAGCCCTTTATCTCTAGACATCAGGGATGAAACACAAACTCCGCCTCCATGAAACTGATGTTCTAAAGGGGAGACAGATCACAATCAGATCCATAAGGAAAAGTGTGTCTGTGTGTATCTTCCTCTCTAGGGAAAAATACAGCAGGGTGAGGGGATTGAGTGGGAGTGCAATCAGGGAAGACTTCCTGAAGGCAGTGACTGGTGACTGGAATGAAGCATGAGAATGAGCCATGCAGGTTGCCCAGAGAGAGCATCCAGGCAGAGGGAGCAGAAAGTTCCATCCTCGCCCAGCTCTGCCGGCCCATGTACTTTCTCCTCTGCCTTCTACTCGCAGTCTCACTCCAGTGCAACACACTTCAGTTTTCTGGGAACTCCTGATGGAAAGTGGCTGTATTTGTTCATCCTATAGCCTTGGGGCACAGCCAGCAGCCCCTGGAGGAAGCCCCACAGGTGGGTAAAGAGACACAGGGCTCCCAGCCGGCCCGGCCTCACCTCTGCGCCGGTGGCCCATCCATGATGATGTTGATCCATAGGATCTGCATGGCGTTGAGGGGGCTGGGCAGGTTGAACACGGTGGACAGAGTGATGAGACTCAGGGCAGAGATGCTCCTGCGGGGCACACGCAGCCAGTCAGCGGCCACCCGCCAGTCGTGGTGCTTAATGACACTCGGTATGCTGGCCTCTACTTACGTGCTCAGCTGGAATCGGACAAAGTTTTTGATGTTGTAAAAAATCCCCTTGCCTTCCTCCACTGCATTCCTGCAAGAGAAGAGAGCCATTTACTCATGGAGCAGGCCTGTGGGAGGGCTCGACCAGTGCATCGGTTGCTGCAAGGGGCAGTGGTGACTCGCCCAGATTGATGTTATACTTGGGCCCCTGCTGGTTCCCCTTGCTGGCATTCTTGGGGACACATTTGTAGGAGACGGTGGTGTTCTAACAGGTGCCCCTCGGCCACTGGGAACTGATCCTCGAGCCATGTTCGCCCTTCTGTGCCAAGGGCACACCTGATGCCTCCAATTAGACCATGAATTACTCTCCGGCCGAGCCCAGGGGGCCCCATCCCTGCCCAGACTCCCGAAGTGCACCGTGCATCTCCGCGATTTACCAAAGAGGAGAGAGAGACGCAGCAAAACCAGTTCGGCCTAAAAATGAGGTCCGGAGGACGGTAAGGAGGGAGGGATGGGGAGGCTGAAGGACATTGCCTGCTTCTGTCTTTAGAAGGCTCTTCGCGGAAGCCCTTTTAAACCTTGACCTGGGGTCACTAATGTAGAAAAACAATCTATGCACCGTGGGTGCCCCCACCGCCAGATTTTACTAAAATATTTTGCAAAAGAACTATAGAGCTGATATTATGACTTTTTTTTTTTCTAAGTGTGTTAAGGCTTCCTATGGCGAATCAATTGTGGAGACACCTTTGTAAAGTGCACGATCCACCTAGCCTCAATATTTGTTTATTTGGATTTTTTGTATCAGGCTTAAAAAGTTTTCCCTCACCCCCAACTAACTACTGTGATTAGCTTATGAGGAGAGTCTCAGAACTAATTAAAATTAGGAAGGTAAATGTATTAAGAAAAAAATACAGAAAAGTGAAACAGAACAAATAGTCTTGTGCAACCCCCAGAACCTAGAGAGCACCTCCGTCAGCGATGGGGGTGTTTCTGCCCAGGTCTCTCTGCAGTGCCTGAGATGTATGTATCAACACGCGGGCCTCAAACTGAAGATGTTCATTTTAATCCTTTCTCACCCCACACTCAAGTGTGAGCACGTATTTGGCCACAGGTTTTCCTTACAGATTCAGCTGCTGCCCACCAGCCTGAGCCAGGCGGGCATTCCCAGTAACACATGAAATGCACCCGCAGGCAGCAAATCCCATCTCTGCTTCACGTCCGCAACATTCCCCTGGGGGCAGCATGTGACTAGCCCCAGGCATCATGGACCCCATGACCCTGCTATGAGAGGCTGTTGGTACTTGGGGTTGGGGGCACCTGCCACACTGACGAGCCCCGAGATTCAGCTCTCCCTGGGGACTCCGCGAGATCCCCCCTCCCCCATCTCCACAGTAGCAGGTTCCAGGGAGAAGCTGGTGACCCCAGGCATTTTTGCAACTGAAAAACAACCAGAAGGGCAGCTTACATGATGGCTGAGAAGTCATCATCCACCAGGATCATGTTGGCGGCCTCTTTGCTGACGTCCGTCCCTGTCTGCCCCATGGCGATCCCGATGTCTGCAGACTTCAGGGCCACTGCGTCGTTCACCCCATCCCCAGTCATGGCCACGATCGCCCCTGACTCCTGCAGAGCCTTTGGAAAGAGCAGGCAATGAAGGCCTGCAGCCTGAGGACCACCTCCCAGTGCCCGGCCATGCACACCCTGTGGCCAGCCACAGACACCTCTGTCTGGAGGGCACCGGGAATTCGAATCCCAGCTTCACCCACATTAGCTGTGGGAATTGGGCGAGCCCTTGACCCTCTTGACCTCAGTTTCCCTATCTGCAAAGTGGGAGCAACAGTTTCTTCTTCCCAGGGCTGTTGTGAGGCCCAAACTGAGATGATGGATGTGACGGTGCCCAGCACGGTCAGTAAAGGCTCATAAAGGTTATCCAGTCCCAGTAATAAACAGTAATCAACAGTGCGGCCCTGGAAACCATGGGGTACCTGGTAAGTATTACTACCTTCTTTGAGGAGTAACTCACATAGGGATTTACTCTGTAGAGCTAAAAATAACATGAAAGAAGAAAGCCCATCTACTAAAAGAGCTCAAGAGCAAACTTTCAGAGCACAGGCGAGAAAACCAAGCACATTTTCTACCTTTTTTTGGTATTCAGAGTCAGAAAAATCACATCAGCTCTTTATTGGGCTCCTGCTGTGTGCCAAGAGATTCATGGGCCTGGCTTTGTTTAATTCTCTACCAACCCTGTGAATCAGCTGACGGCATTAATAGTTCCCCCATTTTACAGATGAGGAAACGGAGGCACGGAGTTGAATAACAGGAATAAAGCCAAAAAGCACCCAGCACTTTGGGAGGCGAAGATAGGCAGATCACCTGAGGTCAGGAGTTTGAGACCAGCCTGGCCAACATGGCGAAACCCTGTCTCTACTAAAAATACAAACATTAGCCGGGTGTGCTGGTGCACACCGCAATCCCAGCTACTTGGGGAGACTGAGGCAGGAGAATCGCTTGACCCTGGGAGGCAGAGGTTGAAGTAAGCCGAGATTGTGCCACCGCACTGCAGCCTAGGTGACAGAGACTCCGTACCTACAACCCCACCCCCACAAAAAAAAAAGATAGCTTCTGTTTTAGTTTTTCCCTTTACGTTATCCAATTACAGCTCCCAGTTTTCAGTGTATGTAGCAAAGGTCCCCCAGTTCTCCCATCTTCTTTAAAATTATCCCCAGGTTTGGTGGGGCTCGTGTCCGCCCAGCTATAGATGACACTTCCCAGCATCCCCTGCAGCTAAACCTGGGCCCGTGACTGTGTTCTGGCCAAGGGGCTGTGAGCGCAAGTGTTGCTGGCAACTTCAGAGCCTCGTCCTCTCCAAGGGAGCTGCCCACGCGCCCCTGCTCATCCTCCTCCCCTCCTCCTGGCTATGAAAAGGTAACTCCCGAGGCAGCTGCCCTGGACCTAGAGAAGGAAGCCACGGTCGGGCCCTGCACTGTCACCCGACGGACGCATGAGCTCCTCGAGCCACAGTGTCTCTGGCCCGGCCCCAGCAGCAGCCTGTGCCCGCCTTGCCCAGCGAACCTTGATGATTTTGAGCTTGTGCTTTGGGCTGGTCCTGAAGAACACGGACACCTGGACACGGAGACGGGGAAGACGAAGAATCAGATTTCAAAGCTGTGACCCAGCCCCACCGCCAGCCGAGCCTCCGGGGACCCACCTTCCCCACGCGGTCGGCAAGCTCGCCCTTCTCCACGCTGTCCACCTCCTCCCCGGACATGGCTTGCAGCTTCCCGTTGCACAGGCCGATGTTTCTTCCTTCAGAAGAACCTGTTCTGAGGGCCTGCTCCGAGGCCCCCGTCCCCACCCCTCACTCCCGGCCCTACCTCGGCCATGGGGAACACCAAGAATAAAACCATGCTGGAGACGGTTTACTGAGGACCTACCATGCTGCACGGCCTCGGTTCTATCCACAGGATTAACTTACACCAAACGCCTCATTATCCCCACTTTAAAGATGGGGAAACAGAAGTGACTTTGCCGAGGACACACAGCTAGTAAGGAATAACATTGGAACCTGACACGGCTCTGATTCCAAAGCCCGTGAACCTTTTCCCAGCAGCAGGTTGGGACCACCCATATAATAGTAACTAGAGGGGCTGGGCGCAGTGGCTCATGCCTGTAATCCCAGCACTTTGTGAGGCCGAGGTGGGCAGATTCCCTGAGTTCAGGAGTTCAAGACCAGCCTGGGCAACACAGTGAAACCCCGTCTCTACTAAAATACAAAAAATTAGCTGGGCGTGGTGGTGGGTGCCTGTAGTCCCAGCTACTCAGGAGGCTGAGGCAGGAGAATTGCTTGAACCCAGGAGGTGGAGGTTGCAGTGAGCCAAGATTGCACCACTGCACTCCAGCCCAGGCAACAGAACAAGACTCCATCTCAAAAAAAAAAGTAACTAGAGGAGAAGGGCTGCTAGCCCTCTACTGATGAAGAGACTGACGGGCAGAGTGGTTCAATGGTTTGCCAAGGGTACACAGCTAGAGGCAGAAGGCAGACTGAAACTGTACATGGCCATGATGCTGCCTGTGAAGACAGCGGATGAAAAGCCCCTGACACACAGTAGGTCCTCAGCATCCATGAGGACTTCCCTTTTGCAGAACCTGCCAACATTTCAGAAACGAGAACACCTCAGAAATTGGAATGCTGGCACACGAATACTCAGCGTCTTTTCTAAGCCCATAGGGCTGGGCGTGAGCACTCCTGACCGAGTTTGCTGAGGCTTCCCTTTGGTAGCAGCCCCCCATCGTAAAGGATGGATGGGTCCTTTCGTCCTCACCCCCGACCCTGTCCCAGTTACCTATGGCCAAGGCCGTCTCCAGGGCATCTCCCGTTATCATCTTCACAGACACACCAGACTCGGAGAGAACCTGGACTGCTTCCTTCACGCCAACTCTCGGGGGGTCGATGATGCCCACAAGACCTAGAAACGTCAGCTGCCCCAGCTCGGGCCCAGAAGCCAGGGCCAGCACTGAGGAGAGAGGGGGAGTAAGGAGGGGTCACCGGGGGCTTAGGGGCCATCGTTTTTTGTTGTTTGTTGTTGTTAGTTGTTGTTTTTTAAGAGAGTTTTGTTCTTGTTGCCCAGGTTGGAGTGCAGTGGTGTAATGTTGGCTCACTGCAGCCTCTGCCTCCCGGGTTCAAACCGTTCTCCTGCCTCAGCCTCTTGAGTAGCTGGGATTACAGGCATGCGCCTCCAGGCCCAGCTAATTTTTGTATTTTTAGTAGAGACAGGATTTCACCATGTTGGCCAGGCTGGTCTCAAACTCCTGACCTCAGGTGATCTGCCCACCTCAGCCTCCCAAAGTGCTGGGATTACAGGTGTGAGGCAACGTGCCCAGCCCTTTGTTAGTCCCCAGCCAGCCCCTACCATGGCTCAGATCCTCCTCGGTCTGCAGAGGGCTCAGGCAACAAGTCCCTAGGCTGAAAGGGAGGGCAGAGATGCCTCCAGCGGCTCTCAGGCCTGCGCAGGTGCACAACAGATGGAGAAGGAAGCCAGAAACAGCTGCGTAGCAGAAAATACCACTGCTGTCTGCTTGATATGGTTTGGCTGTGTCCCCACCCAAATCTCATCTTGAACTGTAGCTCCCTTAATTCCCACGTGTTGTGGGAGGGACCCAGTGGGAGATAATTGAATCATGGGGTGGTTTTACCCATAATGCTCTGTGGTAGTGAATACGTCTCATGAGAGCTGATGGTTTTATGAGGGGTTTCCCCTTTGGCTTGGCTCTCATTCTCTCTTGCCGGCTGCCATGTAAGACGTGCCTTTCACCTTCTGCCATGATTGCAAGGCCTCCCCAGCCACGTGGAACTGAGTCCATTCAACCTCTTTTTCTTTGTAAATTACCTAGTCTCAGGTCTGTCTTTATCAGTAGCATGAAAATAGACTAATACACCACTCATGGTATAAGACCCACCCCACTTCCCAACAAAAGTGGCCGCAGAAACCTGTGAGCTGGCCCAGAATGGGACATGTGAGGTGGAGCAGGATGGGACGTTTCTAACAGTTCTTGCCCTCATTTGCTCTGTGCTAACTCATCTTGTCATCTCCAGCAGTCTTGGGGGTGCGGTACAGAGGTTAAGAAAAATTGACAGGGGAGCAACCCAGCTGAGGGGACTCTTGCTGTGAGCTTGCCCTGGGCCTTGACTCTGTTTCGGTGGCACAGAAGCCAGGCCCAGCTCCTGCCCCTGGGTGATCTGAGAGGGGGTGGTGTAAGAACATCCTTGCCCCCTCACTGACACCAAAGATGGGGCTGGCATGCCTCCTACACAGTCATGACACTGCGCCAATGACGCTGGCGCCCTTCCTCCCCTTTTCCAATGGTCCCCTCCCCTCCCTGAACCTGGGCTTTGCCAACCCAGGAGCATCCCCTGCTTCTAGTGGCCACCTAGTAGCGCTCTATCCCAAGAGGATACTCCTGCCTCCGTGCTCCCCTCACCCCAGCTCTCCTTCCCTCTCCGTGGGGTTTTTCATCTTCCCCTGGATGCATGTGGGGTGGGGGGTCTCAAAGCCTAAGCCACTCCAGGGGATCTAGCAGGTTGGGGGCCTCTCTGAGTCACTCAGGCACTGTCCCGGGCCTGCCAGGCAGTAGGCATCAGTTCACGGTCACCTGCTGAGGAATAACATCCCAGACTAAACACAGGTTGGAAAAACGCACAGGCCTTCTCTAAGGCCAGTTCCCAGGTTGTAGTTTTCCCAGCCACAGGTGGAAGACAAGTCCATTTGTAAACAAAAGACCTGCGTGTGGACTGGGGGAAGACAGGAAAAGGTCTCACTGCTCCTCCGCCACTGACCCGTTCTCATTACGCTCTCCCGCAAGGCCTGGAGCAAGTCCCTGGAACGCGTCATTACGCTCCGCAGCAGACATCCGGGCGAAGGTGCTGGCTGCACTAGGCAGGGCTGTGTCACCTGGGCCGGCTCCTCTGCCCGGTGGGGATTCAGGGCGTGGCCTCACACAGGCACTTAACCTGGTGCCCAGCACACAGGTGGGGCCCACGTGCCAGGAGCAGATTTAGAGGCCAGTGCCACGTGGGATGTTTACTTACTAACGTGTCCACTCTTAAGTGAGCCATTTCGTCAGCAGAGGCGTGATGTGACAAGAACAGGGAGCTACTGAATGGCTTAGTCGTATCAACCATGATGAAACCAGCTGCCACCCATGTGCCAGATTGTCTCCCAATCTCTCCACTGTGCAGGAGGGATGCCACAGCCCCGTCGCTGGTGTCAGCGAGGTGAAAAGGACCTTCTTATACCACCCCCTCTCAGATCACCTGGCTCGCAGAAGCTGGGCCTGGCTTCTCTGCCACCGAAACAGAGTCAAGGCCCAGGGCAAGCTAAGATGGGATTCACCGTCTCTTCCAATCCTCACAGCAATCAATGAAGTCACTGCTCTCGTGCCTTCCTTATGCATATGGGGAAACTGAGGCACAGTATTTACCTGTAAGCCTATTGTAGACCCAGCGCTACACAAACCATTTGGGGGGCAAAGTGCCAATGCTTTGGGGAACACTCCCCTCGCTCGGGAAGAGGGGACACGTGCTCGGCGCTGGCTTCACTGTGCCCCAGAAAGCCCCAAGGGTCTCGCCTCGTACACCTCTGAACAAGCTTGCCAGCAACCTACAAACTCTGTTCCCCGAAGGGGAAAACCAAGGCTCCTGAGCCAGTAAGGCCAACCCAACGCCTCTCACTTTCCCCGGAGGGAATACCTACCAGTGCTCAGGAGCACTTCTAAACGCTTCCTCTGTAACTGGCCAGGGTGACAAATGACACCAAGGGAAATGTGAGATTTAATGTTCAGCCCATCAGGGATGGCACTGGCTCTGCTGCAGAAAACTGAAAATGGCTAAGGGGAAAAGTATGTTCCTTGACTGAAAAGAACTTCGGGTTTTCCTGACAAGAGGCAATGAGCAAAAAGACCTATTGGGAAAATCAGTGTTTGGAGTACAGCCCATTCACCTGCCTTAGGAAACTCAGCAAGGGAGGGTACCCTCTTCTCTGGATTAACGGGGGTCACTAAGGAACTGGGATGAGGTGGGGACCTCTCTGCCTTTCATGTGACCATCAGGTTCCAAGCACACATTATTGCCGTCAGCATGCTGCCTGACTCCTTGGGACGGGTGACCTCCTTGACTGGGGACCCTGCTTGAATGCACTTAAAAGTCAATGTTACATGCAAGCTTAAAGCTCTGGGCTGGGACCACAGGCACTGACCCCGCAGACCGAGCGACCCCATCCTCTTCTCTTCCTGCAGGCAGAATGACCTCTGCTGGGGCGTCAGCGGCAGGGGGATGCCCCCGTTGTTGTACATGGTGCAGTAGCGGATCACCTCTTCCAAGGCCCCTTTCATGAAGTAAATGTCTTCCTGATCCTTAGAAAAGACAAAGGGAAGAAATCCACTATCACTGGAAGCCTTGGTTCATACTGACCATCACCCCACTCTGCACGAGGTTACAAAGACACACACGGGGATCTTTGCAGCGGAGTTATTTATCATGGGCTGGTGCTGTTCACGGGTGCTGGACAGGTTTGCTAAGTTCTAGAATCCATCCATGGAACGTTTTGCAGTCCAGAGAAAGAACAAGGCCAATCTTCAACCTGTACCACCCTTGTTCTTTTTTCAGTTCCCTTGTTATGGTCACTCAGAGTGTCTTGTATGTTTCATGCACGGGAGGTATCATCCCAGCTGGGACTGTGCCTTTGGGGGTGTGATTAACTGGGAATATTTCCATTAGACTGTTGCCTCCCTAGGGCAGCACCAAGTCTATTTTGTACCCACCCCCAGCACTTGGCTTGTAATAGTGAAGCCACACGAGTAGCTGATCATTTTTCCTGTGTTTTTGTTAAGCTCTGTCATGACAAACATGTAGATTATAAGCTCCACGCGGGAAGGCCCTGGATCAGTGAGAGTCACACTGTATCCCTAGCCTCAATACCGGACATACCTGGCTCACGTGGGTGCACAGTGTGAATGTAACATATATAATATTATATATATAATATTATTATATGTTATTAATATGTAATTAACATATTAATATGTTATTAATTAATATAATTATATATGTTAATACATTAATTATAGTACATATGTATTGTACTATATTATTTATATGTATTATATTAGATTATATTATTTATATGTATATTATATATTATATATAACTAATATATTAACATACAATTATATTACATAATATATATTAAATGATATATGTAATATATGTAATATATATTACATATTATATAATTAATATGTTAATATAACAAGCTTATATTAACCAACACAGGCATCTAAGACATAGTATTAAAAGAAAATCTTAGGGGGAAAAAGCAAATTACACACACTATAAACAGTGACCTTGTTTTGAAAATACCATCCAGATGTTGTCGTTTGCATATTTAGAATCTGCAATGCTCCATCCCAGACTTAAAATAGAATTACCTCTGGGTGGGTGGTGGGGAGGGAGGGAAGAAGGGTGGAATGAAAGAAGCTTTCATTTTTATGTCATATTTCTATACCTTTTCAATGAGAATATATTACCATTGCCTTGCAGGGAAAAAGATTGAAAGGTCTAAAAGTTTTTTGAAAATCTATAATCCCTTCTAAGCCCCTGAAATGTACATGTGTCCATCCATGCACAGGAAGGGCCTGGCAGGAGCTGGCTGAGCTGCCCACAGCCCTGAGTGGGAGCTGAGCAGTCTGCATGGGCAGACATGATAGATTCTAGAAAGAGTGGGAGGGAAGAGGAGGGGTAGAGAAAATGGTAGAAGGTAACAAAAACTTTAAAAAATAGCTTTTAAGGAAAATTTGAAAAGCCACAACAAATCTGAAAAGAAAATTTTAAAAATCAGCTGTAATGTCCAGCCGGGGTGGCCATAGCTTGGTATGTGTTCCTCTAGCCAGGGACAACACGTGTGCACACGCTGATGCACCACACAGACACGCCTTCCGTACTGAAGGATTTGCTCCCCAGTATGACGGGCAGATGAGCTGAGAAGTATGAAAAACTTAGCACAGGGCTGCAAAGAGAGGACTGGTAAGTTGGCGACTGGTGTTAGCAACAGGGCCTCAGTCATTGGATTACAGGCTGGTCGATCTCAACATTTGCACCTGCATCAGAATCTGCAGAAAACGAAGGTTACTGGGTCCCACCCCTGGACCATTCGACTCAGGAGGTCTGGCATGGAACCGGAGATTCTGCATTTCTAATAAAGTCTCACGTGATAACAACCGCTGCTACTCCAGGGACCCTGCTTTAAGAACTTCTGTTTTAAACAAAAAGCCAGAAACAGACCCAAGAGAATCAAAGGTATGATGGCGATTAAGTTTTTCCATGTATTTGGAACGTCACAGAAGCAGCCAGGAACTTTCAAATTATCCTTGAAGTGTGCATTTTGCTTTATCTCTGGGTGGGGGCCCGGGCAGAAAGAGAGAAGAGGTTGAAGATTGAAAAGCCTCACCTCAGTCTTCAGACTGCATTTCACCGCCATCCACTTCTGCTCTGAACTGAATGGAATCTCTTTTTTTCTTATATATGAATTTTTAATATCACTTAAGTCCATCTAGCATAATAAAATGACACATTTTTAGTGAGTCATCCGAAGCCAATCTCTATACAAAGCTCAGTCCATTTAAATTATTCATTGTTCAAACCACCTCTGGCAGATAAGAAATCCAAGCATTTAGCACACAGAAAAAAGGCCATTTGTCTTGGAATGTCCCACCCAGAAAAAAAAAAAAAGTCTCTTCTCTTGGCTCAAGGGCAGACACGACGGTCTTTGCAACAGCTTCTATCTGAAATCTGCTTAGAAACAAACCTGCAGTGTTTCTGCCGGGAGGAATGTCTCAGACTTGAAGGTGTAGCAATTTCTCAAAAGGAACCCCCTGAGTCAGTGAGACAGCCCTGCGTCCAGAGCATGGGGTCCTTGCCAGCCCCCCGTCCACAGCCTGGGGTCCTTGCCAGCCTGGCCCTTTGTTGCTCTTTGGTGGCTTTTGGATCAATGATGTGACAACTCAGAATCTCAGTTTCCCCAAGTGTAAACCAGTCATGACCCATGCATCCCACTGTCCCACAGGGGGTGAAAATGGGGTGCAGCAGGGGCACAAAAAACTACTCCTTTTACGTAGAAAGTGCAGATATGCGTACAGTACAGTGTATCTGCCGTATTAAATTTCATGGGGAGGGAGTGGGGTGATTAGGGAAGAAATGCCTAAACCATCTCCTTAGTGGGGTTGAATTGTACCCCACAAAAGATATGTTGAAGTCCTAACCTCGGAACCTCTGAATGTGACCTGATTTCGAATAGGGCCTTTGTAGATATCGTCAATTTGAGGCTATTAGGGTTGGCCCTAAGCCAACATGACTGGATATAAGAGGAGGAAGGCCGGGCATGGTGGTTCATGCCTGTAATCCCAGGACTTTGGGAGGCCGAGGCGGGTGGATCATGGGGTGAGGAGATCAAGACCATCCTGACTAACATGGTGAAACCCTGTCTCTACTAAAAATACAAAAAGTTAGCCAGGCGTGGTGGCAGGTGCCTGTAGTCCCAGCTACTTGGGAGGCTGAGGCAGGAGAATCGCTTGAACCTGGGAGGCGGAGGTTGCAGTGAGCGGAGATCAAGCCAATGCACTCCAGCCTGGGCAACAGAGCAAGACTCCGTCTCAAATAAAAATAAAAAAAAAAAAAGAGGAGGAAAACGCTGCGCAGAGCCATGGCAGGGAGCACCTCGTGACAGAGACAGAGCTTGGTGTGAGAGGCCAAGGCAGGGATGCGTCTGCGAGTCAAGGAACGCCCGGGGCTGCCAGTAACATCCAGAAACTGGGAGACGGAGCCTGGCCCTGCTCACACCTTGATTTCAACTTCTGGCCACAGAGCTGTGTTTCAGTGTGTTTTGGTTACTCTAAATCACCAGCCAGTGGTGTTTTATTTCAGTAACCCCAAGACCCTAATCCAGGAGCAATAATGGAAGAAAAGCTGGGAACCACTGGCCTGGCCTCAGTGCCATTTAGAGCAGGTGAGACAGGTAAGAACCACAAAGTGCTTGCCCCATGCCTGTCACACAAGCAGCACTTCCTGCATGCCAGCCAGTGTTTGTTCTGTATTCCAAAATCTTAAGCCAGGCCCCAGGAAAGAGGAAAATTATAACACATCAAGGAAATCTCCCAGCTTCTGGGTTCTGGAACCTCTCTCCTCTCTAGGCTGCAGAGACAGCTGGTGTCGGAAGCAAGGTGACACATGGGTGTCATTCCTGCCAGACGGTCAGGCTGGCACCTTCCCTTCTGGGCGGTGAGGAGTTGTTGAATGGGGCAGACTCAGCCCTATTTTAAAATGGGAAATGAGCTCCATTGACTATTACAGACATTGCAGAGAGAATTATCTTCTGTGAATGGAAGAAAAATAATACGATGTCATGATTTCTGTTTGTTTTTTTGAGACAGAGTCTTGCTCTGTCACCCAGGCTGGAGTGCAATGGCACGATCTCGGCTCACTGTAACCTCTGCCTCCTGGGTTCAAGCGATTCTCCTGCCTCAACCTCCCGAGTAGCTGAGATTACAGGTGCGCACCACCATGCCCAGCTAATTTTTATATTTTTAGTAGAGATGAGGTTTCACCATGTGGGCCAGGCTGGTCTTGAACTCCTGACCTCAGGTGATCCACCCGCCTCGGTCTTCCAAAGTGTTGGCGATTACAGGTGTGAGCCACTGTGCCCAATCTTTTTGGTTTTTTTTGAGGCAGGATCTCTGTCATCTAGACTGGAAGACAGTGGTGTGATCATAGCTCATTGCAGCCTCAGACTCCTGGGCTCAAGGGATCCTCCCGCCTCAGCCTCCTGAGTAGCTGGGACCACAGGCATGCACCACCATGCCCAGCTAATTTTTATATTTTTTGTAGAGATGGGGTTTCGCTATGTTGCCCAGGCTGGTCTCAAACTCTTGGCCTCAAATGATCCTCCCGCATTAGCCTCTTTAAGTGCTGGGATTTGAGCCAATGCACTCAGCCTGTAATGACTTTCCAATGTTCTTACACTGGGGAAAAGCACCTGATCTACCGTCACGGGGGCTTATGAGAGGGCGACCACCTCTCCCCCGCCCAGCACCAGCTTCGGGAAGGCAGTGGTGTGGGAGGTCGGAGTCTTGCACTGGAGGGAGGGACAGGTAAGCTGATAACAGAAGGCAGTGAAGTGAGCCCTGGTGCTCAGTGATGGGACAGGTAAGCTGAAAATACAAGGCAGTGAAGTGAGCCCGGGATGAGGAGAGGTGTCTGCTGGGGTGGAAACTGGAGTGAACTTGAAGAGAAAGTCGGCGCTCGCCAGTGAGGACAGGCAGGAGCGGTCAAAGTCCAGGAGGAAGCAGGAAGGGAGGGTGAGTGCAGGGGCCAGGCTCGGCAGCATCGAGGGGTCAGTGCTGGGGGATGAGCACCCTGAGTCGGGCTTTTCCCTTGACCTTGATGGAGAGGGTTCTGATCAGACCCGAGTCAGAGACAAGTCACACAACAGAAAGCACGGAGCGGGTTGGGGAGAGGAGCTCCCACAGTGGCCAGGGGAGCCCCAGCTCTGGCTGAAGAGGAGGGACCCAGGCCAAGTGGCCATGGAAACAGACGTGGGAGCTGACAGGGGCCACCTTCCTCCTTCCTTTGCTCCCTCCTCTTAACCTCCGCCGGCCCCTCCTTTCCCATGTCCTTTGTCCTCTCTTCTCCTTGCTCTCCTGTCACCTGCATTCCCAGCCCATGTTTTCTGCCTCTCCTTCTTCTAACTTGTCCTCTGAGCACAGAATGCAGCAGGCCCCCATCAGCCCCCACCCGTCCCCTCCACACTGCAAGCAGCCACTTGGTACCTGGTGCTGCGTACAGAATGGCCTGGGGCAACCCTGCACAGCCACAGAGCTCAGGGTCTAACACTGAACCCCGGAGTCAATTGAATACATTCCCAGGAACCAGCCCCTCCCAACGGTGCCTCGGTGAGCACAGGGTCGTGTTGGGTGCATAGGGAGTCTCGTTCCACTGTCTGTCGCCTCAACACCTGACCAGGGCCTGAACCACAGGGAAGCTCATAGGATTCTTTTGGAATTGCTGGTGGAGGGATTAGAGACCTGCAGAACTTGCTGAAGTCCCGTGTAATCTCAGAGCTCACCTCCTCCACCACCAACAGATGGCCCAAGGCCAGCTTGGGCCATTTTCTTCCATGATTACCTAACATCCCCAGTCCTGTTAGCTCAGACAGGAGCTGGCTTTCTACCAATGAATCCAGCCCCGAGTGAAAGAATTCCCCGCAGAGACACCCCAGGACCCCCTACCTTCATCGCCAGGGCCATCAATGCACCCTCGGTGGGCTGCCCCATCACGGCGTTCTTTCTGATGACCGCGTTGTTGGCGACACAGCCCGCCTAAAAGGGGATTGTCCGGACATCTGTAGTTAGTACTGGGCTCATGAAAAAGTTAGACATTGTGGGCTTGTCCCATTTTTACAGCTGGGGTTGCGGGGACAAGACTTGCTCTTTAAAACAACTCAGCGTCCCGGCTTTTTAAAAGAAACACCGTGACTATTTCTTGGCTGTGCTGAATGTTGGTTCCCATAAAGTTATCATGAGGGAACCCAGCAGGGAGGCAGGTGGACGGGTGGTGACGAGTGTGGGGTAACGGGGAGCGACCGATAATGGGGATGATGGCATTTCCACTTGGGGTGACAAAGTATTCTAGACAGTGGTGAAGGTTGCACAACTTGTGAACATATTGAAACCACTGAATTGTGCACTTTAACGGGGTGAATTCATGGTAGATGACTTCTACCTCAATTTATAAATAAATGTTTAAAAAATGAAAAAGAGACAAGCAAAAAGAGTGGGATTCCCAGCACTCTTCCTTCCCGGCCTGGTGAGCCTGGACACTCGCATTACTTCTCTGCCCATTTCTTTTCTTTTTTATTATTACTTACTAGTTTTGCATATTTTTGTTTCATTCATTCATTCATTCGAGATGGAGTCTCACTCTATTACCCAGGCTGGAGTGCAGTGGCATGACCTCAGCTCACTGCAACCTCTGCCTCCCTGGTTCAAGGCAATTCTCCTGTCTCAGGCTCCTGAGTAGCTGGGACTACAGGTGTGTGCCACCATGCCCAGCTAATTTTTATATTTTTTAGTAGAGATGGGGTTTCACCATGTGGGCCAGGCTGGTCTTGAACTCCTGAACTCAGGTGATCCACCCGC
This sequence comes from Gorilla gorilla gorilla, assembly GCF_029281585.2. Classification (NCBI taxonomy): domain Eukaryota; kingdom Metazoa; phylum Chordata; class Mammalia; order Primates; family Hominidae; genus Gorilla; species Gorilla gorilla. The sequence continues at coordinate 114,947,318 of NC_073242.2, read as the reverse complement.
CTTGGCCTACCAAAGTGCTGGGATTATAGGCATGAGCCACCACGCCTGGTCATATTTTTGATTTTTAATCTGCAAAACCAAGACAGCGTTTGCTGTGATAGTGAAGTGGCCCCTGGAGGCAGGTCCTTTGCAAGTGGCGCTCACTGAACTGTACAGAGGAAGAAGGGTGCCTGCTACATGGGGAGGAGGGAGCCCCTGTGAAAGGGTGAGTACAGCTTGGACCGCAGGACTCATCACAGCAACAGGGGAACATCATCACAGGCTCACTAATAACAATAGGGGAAATTCATCACAGGCTCACTTTTTACCGTTCATCGGGCACGTCTCTGGGCAGGAGTCTCCTTAGAGCCTTCCCAGTGGGCAGTGATGAGTACAGAGGCTTCTAGCTCTTCTTTTTAAATAATTTTTTTAAAAAAATAATAGAAACAGGGTCTCACTATGTTGCTCAGGCTGGTCTCGAACTCCTGGCCTCAAGTGATTCTCCTGCCTTGGCCTCCCAAAGTGCTGGGATAATGGGCATTAGCCACTGTGCCCAGCCTAGCTGTCCTCTTACCTCTGATGTCTCCGTCAGTTTTGGTGCCATTTTTCAGTACTGTGACAGCCTCACCCCTGGGTGGTCCAGTCATTGTCAGGAACCAGTAGGTTCAATGGCTGTTTTCCTTTTCAGAGAGGAGCCCCAGAAGCCTCAATGTAAATGCCTGTTTCCCCCATAGCGCTTTTGACACCTACCTCCACTAACTTTCCCACTGAGACATTGGAAAATTCCTTAATGACTTCCTTGGATGGTAGAAGACACACAGTCCCTTGACCGTCATACCCAACTCCGCTGACCTGCAGGGCGAGGCAGAAGAAAGGGTGTCGCCAAGAGTCAAAAACATGCTCCCCCAGTTGGCCCACAATCTCTGTCCTGGGGATCCATTCCAGGGACATAATCCTAAACGGGGACAGGGCTTTCAGTATGAAGATGTTCTCTGAAAGATTATTGATTAATTGGATACGTCATGGATGGACACAGTACCAGGCATGAGTAAACTGCAGCAAGTTGACTCAGTGGGATACTCTGCAGCCAGTACAAGGGATGGTTAAGAAAACTAAGAACTACCATAGAAGAGTGCTTCTATTCTAAGAACAGAGCTGGGTAAACGTGTTAGCCTTTGCAGCCCATACCACCTTTGTCATGGCTACTCAGCTCTGCCGTTGCGGCACACTGAGGCATGAAAGCAGCCATTGGCAATATGTACACAAATGGGTGTGGTGGTACACCAAGGAAACTTTATTTTCAAAAAAGCACTGGCCCATGGGCCATCATTTGTTCACCCCTTGGTTTGGCCAGTTTGGTAGAAAAAAATCAGGATAAAAAAATTGCACATTCAGAGAGCTTCCAATCATGCCAAGCACACAGAGGACACTGAAAAACACGCGAGGACTTGGGAGGCTGAGGTGGGAGGATCCCTTGAGCCCAGAAGTTAGAGGCTCCAGTGAGCCATGATTGCACCACTGCACTGCAACCTGGGCGACACAGCAAGACCCTGTCTTAAAAAATAAAACAGGCTGGGCGTGGTGGCTCACACTTGTAATCCTAGCACTCTGGGAGGCCAAGGTGGGCAGATCACCTGAGGTCAGGAGTTTGAGACCAGCCTGGCCAACATATAGTGATACCCCGTCTCTACTAGAAAATACAAAAATAAGCTCGGCATATTGGGGCATGCCTGGAGTCCCAGCTAATTGGGAAGCTGAGGCAGGAGAGTCGCTTGAACCCGAGAAGTGAAGGTTGCAGTGAGCAGAGATCAGCCACTGCATTCCAGCCTGGGTGACAGAGCGAGACTCTGTCTCTCAAAAACAAACAAACAAACAAACCACAAATGGACTAATCACGGTTAGTTTATCATGGGAGGTATGGAAGATTTTTTTCTAGCTTTTAAATTTTGCAGTGTGCTTATAATTAATAAGTAACTAAAAAAGGAGGCTACCTTAAATTTGTCACATCTATTAAAAGGAAGTATGGGATGATTAAAAACAAAATCAGTCATGTTAGCAAGGAGATTATAAGATGACCCCAATTTATTTCTTCCTTATTGTGTTCTAGAAGACATTGTGTGCTTTGTCTAGAAAGGAGACAGCCTGGCTGGATGCATCTTTAAGGCTTGTAAATTCCTTTGGGACTCACCTCGGCACGAAGCCCATCTGACGTTACAAGCTGGGTCACTGTCATTTCATTGGCAGTCAGAGTCCCCGTCTTATCAGAACAGAGAACGCTGCAGCAACCTGGTACAACAAACATCAGTTTATAGAAAAGAGAAGTTGCCATCCTCAGGCTTGTGAAACCCCCAGGCTGGATTGCCCTGACAGCCAAGCCCCCATTCAATTCCACGTGTAAGGACTCCACCAGCTGGAGTTCCTCACCTAAAGTCTCCACGATGGGTAACTTCTTCACGATGAGCCGCTTCTTGGCCATCCGCAGCACTCCCAGGACCAGCGTCACCATGACGACGATGGGCAGACCCTCTGGAATGGCCGCCACCGCCAGGCTGGATCGAAAGGTCAAATGAGTCCTCTCTAACACACATTTAAGGAGTGTGTGACTCTCAGCTGGGGCTGGCAATGCTTTTGGCTGGTGAAGCTTGTCTTAGGTGTCCCCAGTGTCCTGGTTCTAGTCTCCATTCCCAATCCTAAGGTGCACCTGCCTCCTTCTGCAGCACCCACTGTCCTGAGCCCTCCCCTGCAGACCCCGCTCTTGGGAAGGGACCTCTCCTGTCAGTCATACACACCTTAATGTGAATTAGTCTGTCGGCTGTTTTGCCTCTTTAAAAGTATTTTCCATTTACATTATTCTCATTTATTAGAGAGAAAAGGCTTTGAGTTCCATAAAAGGAATTCCCAAAATCAGACAGTAAGTGGGATTAAGAGTTTTTGGTTCCAAGAGCCCTCGTGAGTCCCTTGAATTTCACTTTTCATGAGTGTAGTGGTGTAGACACTTCCTATGAGGAAGCCAGACAAGGAAGTCCAGGTCAGGGGAGGTGAAGGGCCACAGCGATACACTTGCCTGCTGCGTGGATCTGCTTCGGGGTGTCTGCTCACTTCTTTCTTACCCCTCCAACTCTCCCTGTACGGTGCGACCCCACTCTCTCATAACCAGGGTTGGCTGGATTTGAGGAGAGCGTGTGACCCAAGCTGAGCCGGTGAGATGCTCTCTTGGAAACGAGACTGGGGCTGCAGCACATGGATGCCCCTTCTCTGGGTGTGTCAACAGGTGAGAGCATGTGTAGAGGGGGCTCTTTCTATCCCTTTTGGCTGAGACTCCACAACATCGGGGCTGACTGGCCCCACATTCCACACTCCTGAAGTGGTGGAAAGGTATGATGCCTGGTGCCTGGTGTCCAGTTTGACATAGCCAGGGGTGGGCTGTAGAAAGGGCAAGAGTGTTTGCAAGTGGGCCACTGTTGAAGCTGGGTAGTGACTACACAGGTGTTCACTTTATCATCCTCTCTGCTTTTGTACATGCTTGAAATTTTCCTTTAAAAAATGTAAAAACAAACATGAAGAAACTATGACAACCCAAATGTCCATCAGTGAACAAATGGATGAGCCAAATGTGGTCTATCTATACAGCAGAATACACTTTAGCCAAAGAAAGGAACAAGGCACTGGCACATGCCACCATGTGGATGAGCCTGGAAAACATGCTGCTGAGTGGAAGAAGCCAGACATAGAAGGCCACTCAGAGCACGAGTCCATTCATAAGGGATGTTCAGAATGCGGAAATCTACACAAAAAAGAAAGATGAGTGATTGCTTAGGGCTGGGATGTGGGCATAGGTGGGAATGTAGAGTGATAGCTAAAGGGCACAGGGTTTCTTTTTGAGGCGATAAGAAAATGTTCTAGGCAGGGGGTGGTGGCTCACGCCTGTAATCCCAGCACTTTGGGAGGCCCAGGTGGGCAGATCACCTGAGGTCAGGAGTTTGAGACCAACCTGGACAACGTGGTGAAACCCCATCTCTACTAAAAATACAAAAATTAGCCGGGTGTGGTGGCATGCACCTGTAATCCCAGGTACTCAGGAGGCTGAGGCAGGAGAATTGCTTGAACCTGAGAGGCGGAGGATGCAGTGAGCTGAGACTGTGCCATTGCGCTCCAGCCTGGTGACAGAGTGAGACTCCATCTCAAAAGAAAAAAGAAAACGTTCTAAGGCCAGGCACAGTAGCTCACACCTATAATACCAGCACTTTGGGAGGATCACACTGGCAGATCATTTGAGCTCAAGAGTTCAAGACCAGCCTGGGCAACATTTTTTCATTTCTACAAAAAAAAAAAAAAAAATATATATATATATATATATATATGTGTATATATAAATTAGCTGGGTGTGGCAGTGTGCACCTATAATCCCAGCTACTGAGGAGGCTGAGGTAGGAGGATCACTTCAGCCTGGGAGGTCAAGGCTGAGGCTGCAGTGGGCCATGATCATGTCACTGTGCTACAGCCTATGTAGCAGAGTGAGACCCTGTCTCAAATAAAATAAAATATTCTAAAATGGACTGTGGTGATGGCTGGGTATATCTCTGAATACACTAAAAACCATTAAATTGTATGCTTTAAATGGATGAATTATATATGTGAATTATATCTCAATAAAGCTGTTTAAGAAAGAAAAAGGCCGGGTGTGGCAGCTCATACCTGTAATCCCAGCACTTTGGGAGGCCGAGGCGCCTCGATCACCTGAGGTCGGGAGTTCGACACCAGCCTGGCCAACATGGAGAAACCCTATCTCTACTAAAAATACAAAATTAGCCAGGCGTGGTGGCGCATGCCTGTAATCCCAGCTACTTGGGAGGCTGAGGCAGGAGACTCGCTTGAACCTGGGAGGTGGAGGTTGTGGTGAGCTGAGATGGCGCCATTGCACTCTAGCCTGGGCAACAAGAGTGAAAGTCTGTCTCAAAAAAAAAAAAAAAAAAAAAAGGCAGCCTTGGCTGGCGATGGGGAGGGGGAGGAGAGATTTTGAGCAGGTGAGGGAGGTTGGCCGGATCCTCCCCACCAAGCCTCCACCCGAGGCCAGGCTGAGGAGGGGGGAAGATGTGACTTCAATGGAGCTCCAAGTGCTGTCACCGCGTGGAACCACTCTGTACAATTTCTAGAAAGAGACTATTTAGGGTACTAGAAGTGATGAGGAATTTCTGTTATCTGAGATACCAGAAACATCCTGGGAGAAGGGGGCCACTGTCTCTCACCACACCTGCAACCCACCCACAGTCACTGCCAGGGACCCTGCAGAAGCCCCTCGAGACATGCCCGGTCCAGCCCTGGGGCCAGGCTGCCCAGGAAATACGTGAAATTGGCCAGGGTGAGCAACCCCACATGGCGATCCCAGAGCCCAGACCCTCCTCTAAACAAAGAGCCACCACCAAGTCACCAGGGACCACAGCAATGCACAGTGCTGCCGGGCCTCCCATGCTCCCAAGAGAAGCTGGAAATCCAGTATCTTTTTCATGCAAACTCCCAATTTTTAAACGTTGGCAACAAATTCCAATGAAAAAGATACAGTTCAAACAAAACACATTTTCTGGCTATATCACACAAGGGTGGCTGGGTTTGTTTGAGATGGAGTCTCACTCTGTCACCCAGGCTGGAGTGCAGTGGTGCAATCTCAGCTCACTGCAACATCCACCCCCCAGCTTCATGCAATTCTCCTGCCTCAGCCTCCTGCATAGCTGGAATTACAGGCATGTGCCACCACACCTGGCTAATTTTTGAATTTTTAGTACAGATGAGGTTTCACCATGTTGGCCAGGCTGGTCTTGAACCCCTGGCCTCAAGTGATCCACTTGCCTTGGCCTCCCAAAGTGGTGGGATCATACGCGTGAGCCTCTGTGCCTTGCCTGTTTTTTATTTTTTTTTTTTGAGACAGGTTCTTGCTCTGTTGCTCAGGCTGGAGTGCAGTGTCACCATCAAGGATCACTGCAGCCTTGACCTCCTGGACTCAAGCAATCCTCCAGCCTCTGCCTCCCTGGTAGCCGGGACACAGGCATGCACCACTATTTACTCCCTAATTTAAAAAAGTATTTGTAGAGACAAGGTCTCACTATGTTACCCAGGCTGGTCTTGAATTTCTGGGCTCAAGTGATCCTCCCACCTCAGCATTCCCAAGTGCTTGGATTACAGGCATGAGCCTCCAAGCCTGGCCAGGTGGCTGTTTTTATCCTCTGCATTAGAAAATCCAGCAAAGCAAGGAGGTATACAGTAAATATTTGCTGCATGAAGAAGTGGGTATAACAATGCTTAGGCCTGCGCTGGCCTAGCACACAGTGAGCACTCCACCTGGGTTGGCTGAACACCTGGTGAGAATCCATTCAACCAGGATCACACAGAGAGACCGTATTTCATCAGAGCTAAGACAGTTGATTGTGAAGGGCACCATTATTTTGTGCAGAGCTCAGAAAAGAATAAACACTGCCAATTAATCAGTAACACCATGCTTTCTAATTACATCACTTATTAGAAGTGATCTGATTTCAGAGGAGTTGAAATGTGAAAAAGAATGTACATCTCAGAATCAAAGAAATATGGTACACTAAATGTTGGCAAAAAATTCCAATTACAAAACAGGCAGTTTGAATAGAATGGTTGTGAATAGTGACCTTTCACCCAGGGACAATAGAACAGGCATGGACAAGTTATATAAACCAAGATTACAGAATTTGATCAAGGGGCTGTGCCCGGTTTCTACAGTGACAGCCAGAAGGCTTCGTTGGTTTTATGGCACAGGCTGTGAAGACCAGCTAAGCAAACATTTGTGGAGGGTTATGACGGGGACTTTCATCCCATATGGCAGGGGAAGGGCATCTTTGTATTACTTGGATGAATTCATAATAATAAAGAATTAATCCACAAACTAATAAAGATTAGAATGGGCCGGGTGTGGGGGCTCACACCTGCATTCCCAGCACTTTGAAACGCAGAAGCGGGTGGATCACTTGAGGTCAGGGGTTTGAGACTAGCCTGGCCAACATGTTGAAACCCCGTCTCCAACAAAATACAAAAATTAGCTGGGTGTGGTAGCGAGCACCTGTAGTCCCAGCTACTTGGGGAGGCTGAGGCAGGAGAATCACTTGAACCCAGGAGGTGGAGCTTGCAGTGAGCCAAGAACACATCACTGCACTCCAGCCTGGGTGACAGAGAGAGACTCCATCTCAAAAAAACAAAAGCAAAACAAAAATTCATTAGAATGGACCAGGAAAAGCAAGTGCCTTGTATCATCTTGAATGTCACTTAACATATAGGGAATTTTTTTGTTTGTTTGTTTTTTGTTTTTTGAGATGGAGTCTTGCTGTGTCACCAGGCTGGAGTGCAGCGGTGCAATCTCGGCTCACTGCAAACTCCCCCTCCAGGGTTCAAGTGATTCTCCTCCCTCAGCCTCCCGAGTAGCTGGGACTACAGGCGCCCACCACCACACCTGGCTAATTTTTGTATTTTTAGTAGAGATGGGGTTTCACAACGTTGGCCAGGATGGTCTCTATCTCTTGACCTCATGATCCACGCACCTCGGCCTCCCAAAGTGCTGGGTGGGGTTACAGGCATGAGCCACCGTGCCCGGCCCAGGAATTCGTTTTAAAAAAGTTATTAAAGTTTTAAAAAAATGATTCTCTCATTTTACTTATTTTGGAAAATCTCCGCTGGCTAAGCTGCCATCTCCACCTTCTGATTCAGTGGCTTTCAGCGGCTTTAATCGGGCACTGAAACTGAAAAACCTCACCCTTTCAAAATCACAAATGAGAGGGGGAAAGTGTCTCCCACGTGCAAGTCCACTCGCATGGATCAAGCGGGATGCCCGTGCTGCAAGGGAGGTTAGGACAAGAAACCAAAAGTGACCATAGCACTGGGTGGGGAGAGAATTCGGGTATTTGGGGCTTGAGCGCAGAAGCCTTTTTTGCTTTTTCTTCTGGAAATATTTAATTGTCTTTCTTGCCTCATGAAGCTTCTCATGGCTTATAAGACAGGGATTGGATGCACCATTATTTGCAGGAGGGTGTGTGCGTGTGTGTGTGTGTGTGTGTGTTTTGTTGTTGTTGTTTGTTTTGTTTTGTTTTTGAGACGGAGTCTTGCTCTGTTCCCTAGGCTGGAGTGCAGTGGTGCGATCTCGGCTTGCCACAACCTCCACCTCCCGGGTTCAAGAGATTCTCCTGCCTCAGCCCCTGAGTAGCTGGGACTACAGGCGTACGCCACCATGCCCGGCTAATTTTTGTATTTTTAGTAGAGACGAGGTTTCACTGTTTTGGCCAGGCTGGTCTCAAACTCCTGACCACATGATCTGCAGGAGATTTTTTCGTTTGTTTGTTTTCTTTTGTTTTTGTTTTTTAAGATAGGGTCTCGCTGTGTTGCCCAGGTTGGAGTGCAGTGGCAAGACCATGGCTCACTGAAACCTTGACTTCCCAGGCTCAAGCAATCCTCCCGCCTCAGCCTCCCAAGTAGTTGGGGCTGCAAGCGTGCACCACCATACCTGGCTAATAACAAAACATTTGTTTTTGTACAGACAGTCTCACTATGTTGTCTAGGCTGGTCTCAAACTCCTGGGCTCAAGGGATCCTCTTGCCTCAGCCTCCTAAAGTTCTAGGATTACAGGTGTGAGCCACTGTGCCCGGCCTACTTGGGGAAGTTTTTAAGCATTCTGTCTTCTGAGAGTCCTGTGTTCTCTGGCAGCCTCCTTGAGGCTCAAATGTCTCCCTCCCTGCCGCCACCCCTGCCTCCAAAGGCTCAGTCACCTGAGAATGCTGTTCAGGTGTCTTGGCCTCTTTCCTGGTCCTGTTCTTGCTGGAGCCCGCTCTCGGGGGACAGTGTCAAATCACAGCCTCATGCTCAGAGGGTGCTCCCTGGACCACCTGTGTTAGCACCCTTGAGAGCTTGTTAGAAATATGGGTCTCAGCCAGGCGCAGTGGCTCACACCTGTAATCTCAGCACTTTGGAAGGCAGAGGCAGGCAGATCACCTGAGGTCAGGAGTTCGAGATGAGCCTGGCCAACATAGTGAAACCCCATCTCTATTAAAAATACAAAAATTAGCTAGGTGTGGTGGCAGGCACCTGTAATCCCAGCTACTTGGGAGGCTGAGGCAGGAGAAAAGTTTGAACCCAGGAGATGGAGGTTGCAGTGAGCCAAGATCACGCCACTGCACTCCAGCCTGGACAGAGCAAGACTCCATCTCAAAAACAAGCAAGCAAACACTGCATGTTCTCACTCGTAAGTGGGAGTTGAATAATGAGAATACATGGACACAGGGAGGGGGACATCCATACCCAGGCCTGTCGGGGGGTTCGGGGGAGAGCATTAGGCCAAATACCTAATGCATGTGGGGCTTAAAACCTAGATGACGGGTTGATAGGTGCAGCAAACCACCATGGCACATGTATACCTATTTAACAAACCTGCACGTTCTGCACATGTATCCTAGAACTTAAAGAAAAATTTAAAAATAAAAAAGCAAACAAAAGAAATGTGAGTCTCAACACATTGGGTACAGTGTACACTGCTCAGGTGATGGGTGCATGAAAATCTCAGAAATCACCACTAAATAACTTATTCATGTAACGAAACACCACCTGTTCCCCAAAAGCCTACTGAAGTAATAAAAAGAAAGAAAGAAATGTGAGTCTCAGGCCCCACCCAGCCCCGAGTTGGGGGAGCGGCCATCCAGGTTTGCCAGCTCTCTCAGGGACCCTCCCATTCTTCAGCTCAGCGGGAGACCTCGGCTCTCCAGTGCCTGCCTCTGCAGGTGCTCTTCCAATGCCCCAAACCCCACTGTCCCCAGCACAGCTCGGCGTCCTGCTCCAGCGCCCCCTTCCTCCCAGACCCCACTTCTGTAATAAGCTGGGGCTCCCACCTCCCACTTCCTTCGGCCCCTAAATCAAGGGTGGCCAACACTTTTCATCTCTCTGCTTCCAAAGTGTCACAGAGACGGCCTGGCGTGGCGTATTGGGAAAGGCTCTGATGATGAGGTTAGGAATAGGAGAAGGGGCCATGAGTTTCCCCATGATCTAAGCGACTCCATCATCTCATTCTGCTCACAGAGCTCAGCTGTGGTCCCCCCCAAGTGACCCTCGGATATGTTCCCACCCCCAAACCTTTGCCTGTGCTGTTCCCCCTGCCTGAACACCCTTCCTGCTCATCTCCTGACTCCTCAACTCTCCACCCAAAACCCTCCCCGGCCACCTCTTCCAGTCCATCCCCTTCTACCTCCCTTTTTTTCTTCTTGAGACAGAGTTTTGCTCTGTCGCCCAGGTTGGGGTGCAGTGGTGAGATGTCGGCTCACTGCAACCTCTGCCTCCCAAGTTCAAGCGATTCTCCTGCCTCAGCCTCCCTGAGTAGCTGGGATTACAGGTACACCCAACCATGCCCGGCTAATTTTGTATTTTCGGTAGAGATGCAACACCATGTTGGCCAGGCTGTTCTTGAACTCCTGATCTCAAGTGATCTGCCCACCTCAGAGTCCCAAAGTGCTGTGATTACAGGCGTGAGCCACCATGCCCAGCTGGCTTCTACCTCCCTTTTAATCTCTTTCTCGGCAGTTATTCCTTCGTAGCACTCATAAGTTGTAATTATTTTTATTAATGTGTGCTTAAATTGTTAACATTCACTTTTTCCCCCAGCCAGAAAACTCCAGGAGGGCAGAGATCTACCTGATCCAGCTGGATCAGCACTTTTGATGTAAACAGAGAGTCAACAGATGCCCAATACATATTCATGGGGCAAACAAACTCGAGCCCATTGCCAATGGCTGCCAAGGATAGGGAGTGAGGGGCAGTGGCTGGCAGCAGAGTCCCCATCCTGCTGAGGTGGGGGGAGTTGGGTTGCTGACAAGGAGCCCGACTTTGGATCAGGCTTCAGTGGTTTGAAGTCTGTCTCTTCCATGCCCTGATCCCATAAGTTGTGCTAGTGTAAGCCTGTTTCCCAATCTATAAAAAGGAGGCCAGACTTACCCCATGGGCTGTGTAAGGATGAACTAGGATCACATGTTCTACTCCTGCTCCATCTGCAGCACCAACAGACCCTGGTCCCTCCCTCTTCAATTCCTTGAAGATTCTAGAACTGACTTTTTTTTTTTTTTTTGAGATGGTGTCTCACTCTGCTGCCCAGGCTGGAGGGCAGTAGTGTGATCTCAGCTCACTACAACCTCTGCCTCCCGGGTTCAAGCAATTCTCCTGCCTCTGCCCCCCAGTAGCTGGGATTATAGGCACGCGCCACCACGCCAGGCTGATTTTTGTATTTTTAGTAGAGATGGGGTTTCACCATGTTGGCCAAGCTGGTCTTAAACTCCTAACCTCAAGTGATCCGTCTGCCTCAGTGTCCAAAAGTGCTGGGATTACAGACGTGAGCCACCGCACCCGGCCCAGAACTGACTTTACCGTGTCCACCCGCAGGCTGCTCTTGGCAACTTTGCCGTTCGCATAGACGGGTCTTCCCAGCCCTGGCTCAGGCTTCCTTGTCCTCATCTCCTTCAATGAGCTTGTTGTCCATCCACCCCCTTCTCCCGGCAGCCCACTGCCTGCTGCTAAGGGGTTGAATTGTGTCCCTCCAATAAAATATGTTCACATCCTAACTCCTGGTACATGAGAATGTGACCTTATTTGCAAATAGGGCCTTTGCAGACGTCATCAAATAAAAATGGGGTCATTAGAGTATCCACCCTAGTCCAATACAACTGGCGTCCTTATAAAAAGAAGAGAAGAGACGCAGAGACAGAGGAGGAGACCATGTGACAGACAGAGACTGGAGGCAAGATATCTATGTGCTAAGGACTGCCTGTGACACCAGAAGCTGAGAAGCATTCGGCTGATTCTCCCCCTAGGGTCTTCAAGAACAGCACGCTCCTGCCACACCTGGACCTCGGACTCCTGGCCTCTAGAATGGTGAGAATAAGCTTCTGTTTCCAGACCTGCAGCCTGTGGTGCTTTGTTCTGGCAGCCACAGGAATCTGCACACCCAGTCTCCTCCAAGGCCTCATCACATCAGCCACAGCTCCTCCAGATCTCAGCTTCACGCTCCCTCTCCCACCTGCCTCTGCCTCTCTTCCCAGCTCTCTCCCTCTAGCCCTTGATTCCCATCGATTCTCCATCCCCACTGAGACCTACAATCTTTGAAGGTGGGAACCATGACTGTCTTGTTCACAACCTCCCCCAATCCCAACACTACATGAACATGAAAGGTATTCAATGAAAGTGATACGAACAGATCACACAGTCACGTGCTATACACAGTAACACCGAAGGATAAATGCTCCTCAAAAGCTCCATGAAGGCTGGACGCACTGGCTCACACCTGTAATCCCAGCACTTTGGGAGGCTGAGGCAGGTGGATCACCTGAGGTCAGGAGTTCAAGACCAGCCTGGCCAACATAGTGAAATCCCATCTCTACTTGAAATTTAAAAAATTAGCTGGGTGTGGTGGTGCGCCCCTGTAATCCCAGCTACTTGGGAGGCTGAGGCAGGAGAATTGCATGAACCTGGGAGGTGGAGATTGCAGTGAGCCAAGATAGTGCCATTGCACTCCAGCCTGGGCGACAAGAGTGAAACTCTGTCTGAAAACAAACAAACAAACAAACAAACAAAAACAACGCCATGAAGATCGTTCTGGTCAGGATATTAAGCCAGAAAGCCCCAATTCACTAGAGATCAAGACCATCCTACATTCAACAGACCCCCTTGGGTTTCATTATCCAGAGCCTAACATGCCCTTTCGCAGGGCCATTAGCAAAACAAACCGATGACCTGGGCATATTTTCAGGGAAAAAGGGCTGCAACCCAGCAAAGACACCTGTACAGCACCACTGCATCATTTTCATGGTTCCAAACACGTCTGGGGGGAAAGTCCAAACCCTGGCATTCGTCTCCGCTCATTTATAGGTTGTTTAAAGCTGAAACCTAAAGACTATTATCTATGAGTACAGCTTTTTTTCTTGTTCTTCTTTTCCTATTGAAAACTATCATTTAATGGTATTCTGACGTGGTTTGAATGTTTTGTGTGTCTCATTACAGGATTTTTTTTTTTTTTAAGGGAAGAGATGAACTTACTATGGCTTAGAATTTATCTGCGATGGGGTTTTCCAAGTGTCTGTCATTTGCATTTTGCTTTTATGATTTTTATCACATCTGTGTGCCCACATCATCACATAATATTCCAACTCCTCTTTTCCATGTTTTTTTTGTGTGCTCTCAGCATTTGGTGTTACTAAGATTTTGTTTGTTAAATACACTGAGTGACAAAGTATCCAAAGCCAGACACAGTATTTCCAATTCCCATTCACTCAAAAAACAGTTATTGAATGCTTTTGTCATAGGACACACACCTGCCCACACGTTGATTTTACCATCTGCCCCTCAATTAATGCATGCCGTGCAGTGTCGTTGAAAACATAAGGCATTTGGAATCTCTTCCACTACTAATTACCAGATAATCGTGTACACTCATGTATACACAGGCAAGCCTGACTATGCACCACAGCCATGTACACCTGATACTATGTACCTGATACCATGTACCAGACCCAGTACACCCAACCCTTAAAGCAAGATTCTCTTGCCCACACTGGCCAGCAGGACAAACCTCTGTGTCCCAGCACACACTCGGATGCCTCAATCCACCAGGAGTTTGTCTGCTGTAATTCACTGTAGTGATCATTACAGCACACATTTGCAATAATGGTTTACTCTTCATATATAAATTAGAAAGGCTCCGAGGACCCTTTCAATAACAGCATTCTTAGTTGCCTGTTCTATACCTTTCTGGTTTCTTTATTGATATATAATTTGTATATAATAAAATTCACTCCTTTAACATATATAATTGAATGGTGGTTAGTGTATGCAGAGTCGTGCACCTATCCCCACAATCAATTTTGCAACATTTTCTTCGCCCCCAAAGGAAACCCCGTAACTGTTAGTAGTCACTACACACTCCCCAACCCCAGGCCCTGGCAAACACTAACCTACTTTCTGTTTCTATGAAGTGACCTATGTTTTGGTTTGTTTCTTTTTTCAGACAGTGTCTTGTTCTGTCACCCAGGCTGGAGTGCAGTGGCGCAATCTCGGCTCACTGCAAACTCCGCCTCCCGGGCTCAAGCGATTCTTCTGCCTCAGCCTCCCGAGTAGCTGGGATTATAGGCGCCTGCCACCACGCCCAGTTAATTTTTGTATTTTTAGTAGAGACAGGGTTTCACCATGTTGGCCAGACTGGTCTAGAACTCCTGACCTCAGGTGATCATCTGCCTTGGCCTCCCAAAGCGCTAGGATTACAGGTATGAGCCACCGCGCCTGGCCGAGTGACCTATTTTTGAATATTTTATGTAAATAAAATCATATAACGTGTGCAACTGGCTTCTTTCACCTAGGAAAACGGGTTCAACATTAATCCACGTTGCAGTATGAATCAGTACTTCATTCCTTTCTGTGGATGAAAAATATTCCACTGTACCTAAGTTGTTTATTCTTTCATGAGCTGATGGACATCTAAGTTTGTTTACATCATGGGTTTGATGTATTAATATCATATATATAATATGAACAGACACGAGAATAATTTTCCACACATCACCTAAAAACATGTTGCAGACAGCAGCTGCGTGTGCGTTACTGTCTGGGAACCAATGGGCCTGACGTGAGCCTAGACATGGGTTGGTTCCTCCGTGTCCCAGAACAGCCGCTAGCCTCCCTTCCAATGGGACATACCCAGTTAGTGACAATCCCCGGCCTCTGCTTCCCTTGCCCTTGGCAAATAGCCACGGAAGAACTACTGACAAAGTCAAACCGCTGCACGATGCTGGGCCGCCCGTGCCTCTCCCTGTCTCGGCCACCAGGACCCAGGGGCTTGGGATGACTTATGAATCACTACGTAGAAGAAGGGCGGGTCCCCTCGACTTAGCATGATCGAGTGATGATGACTCCCAGCCCTGCTGTCCCCATGTGGCCTTGGGCTCTACATCCATTGCCGCTCTGATAGCCTCCTCTGTAAGACAAGAGCTTGAATCGAGTTCTAAACCAGTATTAAGAGGCAACACTCACTCTGCACTGTGTATCATGTGGGTGCTTGCACAGACTAACTCCTTTAATCCAGACAGTCGCCCTAGGAGAGGGTATATGAGCATTCCCATTTTTCAGAGGAGGAAACTGGGGCACAGAGAGCTAAGAAACTTGCTGGAGGTCACAGAACCTCCAGTTTTGTGGCAAGCGTAGAATTTAAACAGAGGCAGGCTGGCTCTGGGGTCCTTGCTCTTAGCCAGAAAGACCCAAACCCACAGGCAAAGAGTGACAAGAAAGCTGATACAGTTTGAATGTGTGTCCCCACCCAAACCTCAAGTTGAAACATAAGCCCCAATGTTGGAGGTGGGAGGAGATTGGACGATGGAGTGGATCCCTCATGAATGGATTAGTGCCATCTCCTTCGAGCCGTTCTTGCTGGAGTGAGTTCCTGAGAGATCTAATTGTTTCAAAGCATGTGGCATCTCCCCTTCCTCCCTCTCCTGCCCCTGCTCTTGCCATGTGACATGGCTGCTCCCCCTTCCCCTTCCGCCTTGATTGGAAACTTCCTGGAGCCTCCCCAGAAGCTGAGCAGACACCATGCTTCCTGTACAGCCTGTAGAACCATAGGCCAATTAAACTATTTTCTTAATAAATTACCAAGCCTCAGGTATTTTTTTTTTTAGCAATGCAAGAACAGCCTAATACAAAAGGGACCCCCTGGATCATTTGCTGTCACTCGTTTTGCAAGCATTCACCAGGCACTCTGTACCTATCGGAGAACGTGCTATTGGGAGGCTGGAGTTTGGGTGATGGGGCTGCACCTTCCCAACCCTTCCTATTCTGCAGCCTCCCCACCTTCTCTTGCGGCAGGGAAGGGCTCAGAGCCCATTGACCACCCTGGCAAGGCAAGGGGCGGCCACAGCACTCTTACCTGACCCCGATCGTGAACATACTCAGGAGCTGTTTCCCTTGCAACCAGCCAATGAGCATGATGAGACCTGGGGAAGAGACAAAAACATCCTTATCTCCATATGCACTACACACGCTGATGCCTGGAGGGATTCAAACCCACTTCCTTAAAGAGTTTACCGGAATGCACGCACAGAGGAACGCCTGATAACCTCAACCACTTTCAACCCGTCTCTTCTCTTTTCTAAGGGAGATACGTTTATACCTACAAAAACCTGATTTTACTTTCTTAGGAAAGGTCCAAGCCAAATTTAAGTTAAAGGCTCAATCAGTTTAGTTTGGACTGTTTGCAAGCACTGACATCTTATTCCCAAAGTTTACCATCGGCTGCGTGTATCCAGAACATCCCCCCACGTGGTGTTTGTTGTGGCAAATCCAACTGCTCCTGTGATGGGCAGATGGGCCACTGTTTTTTCAAATTATTTTACTCTGTGGTACTCATGTTTAAATATACTCCATTTCCATTTTCCTTCATTAATAATTTACCAAATATGTACTGCACACCAGTTACTGCACTAGGTGTAGGAGACACGGAGGTGGTTACGGATAGACCCTCAAGGCACAAATGGCAAGAGCTGCCCTGGGGCCTGTGGAAGTTCATGAGATGCTCTGGCCACAGGGAAAGGTGCTCGGGTTGCCTGGTGCAGCCTGCGTCTCCTCATCTGTAAAATGGGGCTCATGGCCGTGCACCCCTCAAAGAGTAGTTCCCTTGGTTTAAGGGGTGACAGTCTGTGCTCAGCACAGCTCCTGGACGACAGCAAACACAAGCCTAATCGTTAACTCTTGTTGCCATCATTATCGGAAGGAGTGAGTAGGGACTGGGAAGGTGGGTGGTGTTGCCAGGTGACAGCCTTGGAGAGCTTGCTAAAGAACGTTAGCTTTGCTTTGCAGGGGCCAGGGGACCAGGGATGTTTTCTGATGGGTGGTAGCGGGGTGTGTGTGTATATGTATTGAGGGGGGCAGCTGCCACAGTATCTGTTAGTTTTGTTTTGGGCATTCTACATTGGCTACTAAACTCAGTCATCAGCTGAAATCTTAGCTAGAAACCAAATGAACTGAAATGAAATAAATTAGCAAGGGGAGCTCTATTGGAAATAGGGGTGAGGCAGTGAGCCTAGAGCCACCCCCACTAGGAACTTACTCCACCCTTGTGGCATTCCCATAGTAGAAGGCTGGAGATTCCTCACAGGAGCTCACAAGAATCAACTAGGTACATGTCTTCCGAAATCCATGTTCAGTGTCTATACATTAGTAGCTTCAATATGGCCACACTGAGAGTATTTGCACCATGGGAATTGGCAAATGCTACTTTCCTCTAGAAGCACTGACCAGCACGGTGTTGCTTCCCTGCACCTGCCCCTTGGGCCTTCTAGGGGGTCCATGGGACTGAGTGTCAAAACTCTCCATCTGCTAGAGCAGTTCCCAAAATGTTTAAAAAAAAAAAAAAAAGCCCAGTGCGGTGGCTCATGCCTGTAATCCTAGCACTTTTGGAGGCCAAGGCGGGCAGATCACTTGAGGCCAGGAGTTTGAGACCAGCCTGGCCAACATGACAAAACCCTGTCTCTACCAAAAATACAAAAATTAGCTGGGCGTGACGGTGCATGCCTGTAATCCCAGAGATTCAGGAGGCTGAGGCAGGAGAACTGGTTAACCCAGGAGGCAGAGGATGCAGTGAGCTGAGATCACGCCACTGCACTCCAGTCTGGGCAACAGTGTGAGACTCCATCCCCCCCGCCCCCTCAAAAAAATCTGAGTGATATCATGGGTCTTGCTGTGGACATGTCAATTTAAGTTCTAATTTGACTTAAGAAACCTGGGCTTACATAAGCTGTTTCTCTCAAGACTGTTCTCTGGCTCCGCAGTTTTGGCTACACTCACCAGCACCTCCCTCATCACTGGATGTGCTATAGGCAGTGGCTTGTTGGTTTATTCCTTGATTAAATGTTTTACTCAACAAATATTTACTGAGAATCTATTAGGGGCCAGGCACGGGCCTGAGAATCTATTAGGGGCCAGGCACGGGCCTGAGAATCTATTAGGGGCCAGGCACGGCTGGAATAAAGGACACAGAAGTAAGGCCAGATATGGAAAGAGCAGGAAGAAGCCAGTGAAGGGACCGGGGCAGCACTATGGGGATGTCAAGCCTTAAGATCTAGATTCAGGACCGCAGCATCATGTCAATGCTGTTTGTTGTGTTACCAAAGGTCAGGAAGTAGTCCCAGTCCAGGCAAAGGCTGCTTAGAAGCATAGAAATATGGTTGAGTACACAGTTAAACTACATTTCCCAGTCTCCTTTGCAGTTATGTAGGCCATGTGACTCCATTCTGGCCAATAAAAGATGGTCAAATTGATGATTCCACTTCCTGGTCTATGCCAGGTCTAGGCCACAAGCCTCCATCTTTCCTCTTTCACCATCTGCTGGCTGAACAGAAACATGGCCTCCAAGGACCCAGAGGAAGATAGAGAGCAGCAATATAACAGGGGCCTGGGCCCAAGTCACTGTTTGTAGGCAAGCTATCCAGGAGAGCCACTGGACCAGGAATACACCCACGGACTTTGGACTGCGGTGTGAGCAAGGAACAAGCGTTTACTCTGTTAAGCCAAGAAAATGTAGTGGCTGCTTGTTACAGCAGCCAGCCTGGTCCAACTATACAGAAAGCTCTTGTTGCTTTTGGAGAGCCTCTGATCCCAATCCCCAAGCCTTATGCAGCTGAGTAGCAAGATATTTGAGAAACGGCCATGGCAACCCCCCTATGATGGCTCCCCTCCATCTGCAGAACAAACCCAGTATGGAAACTGCTTCACTCACCGATTATGCCAAAGGAGAAGAGTGTCAGTTGCTTTCCTAGCCTGTCCATGCTTTTCTGCAAAGGAGTTTTAGGTGTCTGAAAGCGTGAGCACAATGGGTTAGTTGGACAAGATCCTAGCTTCTGCCTGCTTTTGTTCAAAATGTCTTCACCTTGCCATCCTACAGCTTCAGTGATGATTACACAGGGGTACACATATGTCGACATTCATTGACTTTTGCACTGAAGATCTGTGCGTGTTACTGTCTGAAAGCTGTATCTTTATGAAAATGCTAACAAATGTCTTACGTGTTTAAAAAGAGGCCAGATGTGGTGGCTTATGCCTGTAATCCTGGCACTTTGGGAGGCTGAGACAGACAGATTGCTTGAGCTCAGGAGTTTGAGACCAGTCTGGGCAACATGGTGAAACCCTGTCTCTATTAAAAAAAAAAAATTAAATGTTTAAAAAGTATACTCATATTAACCATATGCCACTTATTCCTAAGGAGTAGGCAGGGCTGGTATTATTTGCCTATAATAATCTCAAACTCCAGCTTACAAAAGTCCGGAAGCCCCCTTCTGCCCCTTACCTCTTCGGCCTGCATCATCTTAAACACTTCTCCGAACTGAGAGCTTTCCCCTGTTCCAATCACGACCCCCTGTGTCCAGGAGAGAGAGAAGTATGAAATCTAAGGGCTGGGAGCCTGTGGGTTACGGGAGCCCAAGGCCTCGGTGTCCCAGGGCTTACCTGGCCCCTCCCATACTGCACCAGGGTCCCCATGAAGACGATGTTGCTGAGGGTGGTGAGGTCCCCACCGCCTGTCAAGGGGCTGTCTGTTTTACTACATGGCTCAGCTTCCCCGGTGAAACTGGATTCATCCACCAAGAGGTCCGTGACCTAGGAGAGCAAGGGGAAAAGGCTGTGGAATCTCCCTGTCACCCGGAGAATTGGTGTTAAAAGCACAAAATGGTACCAGCACCTTCATGGACACGAACTCAAGAACACAGTGAACCTACAGAATGAGTGTCACAACGACGGCCTCTGAGGCCCCCAGGATCAGAAAAGCTTTGAATGAGCGGCCTCTCTTAAAAACATGAAAGTCTCATATCTTCGCTTAATGTTGTTCGAAATTTTGATACAATCTAAAAAAAAAAATGAAGGTGATGGCTATTTTAGGATATACCTTTCAAAACACCTGTGTGAGTCTCCACATACGCAGCCCACTCTTCACCTTGGAGATGCCTGTACAATCTGTATGGTTCCCACAAAATCCCACACAATAACCAAGCCAGGTTATTCAGTCAGAATCTAAGGCAACAGTAACACCAGAAACACAGACAGGGACACAGAGACACTCACACACCCTGGCAAGGGGAAGGGAGGTACTGACATTTGTAGAACACTGACTACGCACCAGGCCCTGTGCGCAGCTCCCCACAAGGCTTAGCCCTCAGACCTCACCACCCCCAATGGAAGACTCTACTATCTTCCCCATTTTGCATATGGGGAAACTGAAGCATGGAAGAATTAAGTAATTTGTTCAAGTTTCCGTAGCTAGTTAGTGGCTATGGAACCGAAGCTCTGGATTTGAACCGAAGCTCTGTTCCAGAAACGATACTCTTAACCATCTTGCAAAACCGCAACTTGACCTCAGACTTAACACATCTCACTCCCGAGGTGAGGCTCCCAGGGCCAGAACCGTGCCAGACACCTCTGAGTTCATAGAGCGGGGCTGGGTGGGCCTATCCCTAGGGACCTGGTCATGTAAGCATGTAACACCAAGCTAGAGAGAAGCCATCTTCCACAAACCACCAGAGAACCACAGCTAGATCAATGATTCTCAAACAGGGACCTGCGACTTCTCTATAATTTAAAACTATTTAAATTTAATAGTCATCTTTTAAAAATATGTGCACTGCCATAGGATCTCAGTCCCCAAGAACGACAGTGGCCGCCTGTCACCCAGGTAATGCCCGTCTCTCCCCTTCCTTCTCAGTGGACCCCACAGCGTCAGGGAGGCGAGGCCTCCTGCTGCACAGCCACATTCCCACCTCCCTGTGGCTCCCGCGGCTCCAGCTAGGGACAATGAAGCATAAGAAGTCACTGAGCGATGCTGAGGAAAGTCTTCGAAGGAAGCCCGAAGAACATTCTGGAAAATACCTGGCTGGGGCTCCTCAAAACTGTCAAGGACGGCCAGGCATGGTGGCTAACACCTGTAATCCCAGCACTTTGGGAGGCCGAGGCAGGCAGATCACTTGAAGTCAGGAGTTCGAGACCAGCCTGCTCAACACAGTGAAACACTGTCTCTACTAAAAATACAAAAATTAGCCGGGTATGGGGGCAGGCGCCTGTAATCCCAGCTACTCAGGAGGCTGAGGCAGGAGAATCTCTTGAACCCAGGAGGCGGAGGTTGCAGTGAGCCGAGATTGCCCCACTGCACTCCAGCCTGGGTGACAGAGAGAGACTCTGCTCAAAACAAAAACAAAACCGAAACTGTCAAGGTCAAGGTCAAAAACAAGGAACATCAGAAACTGTCACAGCCAACAAGAACCTCAGGAGACATGACCACTAAATGTCACGTGGAATCCTGGAGCAGAAAAAGGACATTAGGGAAATCTATGGGGATCTGAAAGTGGCACAGACTCAAGGTAACAAGAAGGCATCAATATGGGTTCCTTAGTTGTGACCGATGTACCCAAGTAAGCTAAGGTGTACAGAGCAGGGAGGGAGGCCCCTGAGAAGAGGCGGCTGGGGGAAGGCCTGGGAGGAGGGACAGGGAGCAGAGACCTCCGGGATGAGATAGGTTAAGTCACATGTGCTGGGGGAGGGTTTTAGGTGCCCCCATGGCAGTTGAAAGTGAAAACTTATCAGGCTTTTTGGTCAGCATGAGACAAGTAGCTTGGGCCTCCTTTGCCTAAAACGGCTGTTTTGTGCCAAAAGCTGCTATCTCCAGGAAGCCCTCCCTGAGTGCAGCAGGCCAGGCGAGTCTCTCCCATTTGGGAAATCCAGGATTCCCAGTACTTCCACTCATGGGTCCCTTAGGAGTCCTGGAACAGTACTTGTCACGAGTAGATTTAGGTCAGTCTGTCACTCTGGGCTATAAACTCATGAGCACAGGGACCAGGTCTGCTTCCTGCACGGTGTCCTCGGTACCCAGCCCAGGGCCTCATACGTAGTAGGTGCTCAGGAAACACTTGTTGAATGAATGAGCGATGTGGATGGGGAGTGGGGTGGGGGGCCCCAAGGCAGGAAGGGAGGAGGGAGGAGACCTGGAAAAGGGCCGCAGTGTGGCCTGCTGAATAACGTCCCCCTGCCCCCAGCTTTCCCATGATGTCCGCATCCTAATCCTCAACTTGGGAATGTGTTCTCTGATGTGGTGACAGAGACTTTGCAGACGTGACTAACTGAAGGACCTTGACGTGGGGAGAATATGGTCTGGGTGACCGGGGTGGGCCCAGTGAGATCACAAGGGTCCTCATAAGGAAGGGGGAGGAAGGAGGGTTGGAGATGTGTCTGATATCAGGGAGATGTAACAGAAGCAGTGGTGCGGGAACATGGAGCCATGAGCCAAGGAATGCAGGCAGCTTCTAGAAGCTGGGAAAGGCCAGGAAACAGCTTCTCCCCTGGAGCCTCTGGAGGAGGATGGCCCCGATAGCACTTTTTTTTTTTTTTTAAAGATGGAGTCTCACTCTGTCACCCAGGCTACAGTGCAGTGGTGCAATCTTGGCTCACTAAAACCCCCACCTCCCAGGTTCAAGCAATTCTCCTGCCTCAGTCTTCTGAGTAGCTGGGACTACAGGTGCACGCCAACACACCTGGCTAATTTTTTTATTTTTAGTAGAGACAGGATTTTGCCATGTCGGCCAGGCTGGTCTCCAACTCCTGACCTCAGGTGATCCACCCACCTCAGCCTCCCAAAGTGCTGGGATTACAGGAGCAAGCCACTGCGCCTGGACCCTGATAGCACTCTTGATTTCCACCCAGTGAAAATGATTTCAATTTTGACCTCCAGAAGGTCAGACCGTATCTTCACCTTGTTTTAAGCCCCTAAGTAAGTGGTCATCTGCCACAACAGCCATGGGCAACGGATACATGGAGGAAACTCAGGGGGAGAGGCAGTGCCAGGAAGAGTCTGAACAGCTGCTCACAGGGAGAGAGAGAACGTCCTGGGGGTAAGGACATGGGCTGCGGAGCCAGAGGCCCGGGGTCACGTCCCCCTCCACCGCCCACTGCCGTGTGACTGCGCAGGGCCACGCAACCTCTCCGGGCTGCTGTGTCTGTGTAGTAAAACAACGCAGAGGAAAAATAACAGTGCTGCTTTCTTAAGGGTGTTGGGAGAAGAAATGAAGCAATTTTCATACGGTGGTTAGCATAGACCTGATATACTGAAAAATACTCATTGTCTTCATATGACAAAAGTAAAGGCAGGTAGAAGATCAGGTGGCACCTCCGGACCAAGAAGGAGTGAAGCTGGTTGTGTGTGGGTTCAGAAGGTGGGCAGGAGGGGCTTCTGGTGACCTCCCAGGCTCCCAGGGCACAATCTCAGGTAACAGGCAAGGAGGGGTGAGGGGCAAAAATAGAGTCGGGGGCACAGAACCCATAGCCACCAAGGAGGCAGCAGGCCGAGCCTGAAGACAGAGGCACAATCGCGGGCTCACCTCCTATCTCCCACACACAGGGCTCATGCCCACCCGGTGCCCCCGCCTCCAAGACGAAGTGTCACTTCGAGTCCCATCACCTCCGACCCAATTCCCTTTATCTTTTAGACATGGTTGGGGGGAAAGTGTGACCCAGGCTTGCTGGCTGTACCAGCTCAGCCTGTGACTGAGGGCTTCCTCTGTTTTAACTCCGGGAAAGGGAAAATAATGTTCTGGGACCCCCATATACTGTGCAAAAAGGTCTATTACTTTAAGAGCTTTCTTGAACTTGCTGCTTCCTGCTGAACCTGCTAGACCGAAATGGTTTTAAAATGTACACTTGAAGTACTCCTGGATCTCAGAGCTTAATAGCTGATAAGCATTTTCCACTGAATAGGCAAAGCTATTGATTGTTTAATGGAATTGCAGAATACCACCAGGAAAATCCATAGAGTGTTCACAGCCAGTAGCCTTAAAATAACCTTCGTGGTATCAATACACAGGTACAGTAATTTTTGTACAGATGGGGTGTCACTATGTTGCCCAGGCTGGTCTTGAACTCCTGGGCTCAAGCAATCCACTCGCCTTGGCTGCCCAAAGTGTTGGGATTACAGGTATGAGCCACTGTGCCCAGCCACAGTTTAATTTAACATAAGCAGGGCAGAGAGAAAGCCAGCTGAAGCAGTAAGGACGTTATCTGGGGTCTAAAAAGTTGTTTCAAAGAACCGTTGTATAGAACGATAATGATAAAAAATAAAAGCAATCACAAGTATCTGGTGACTGTTTACCCCACAAAAGGCACGTGCTAAGCACAGCATGGGTCATAGCTTGTTTCATCTTCACAATAACCCTGTGAAATGGAAACCAACATCAGCCCCTTTTAGAGATGAGGAGATCGAAGCTCAGAGAGGTGAATTCCTTCCCCGAGTCACACCCTAGGAGCTACGGGGCCTGGGGTTCTCTGACTCCCAACACACACTGCGGTACGGCAGCTCCCACACTTGCCTCTCACTCACCTGTGCCAGGCACCGTTCTGAGCACTTTTGGCATCTCTGAAGATCTGTAATCCTCACAAGTACCCTATGGGCATCACCACCCCCCATTTTGCAGATGAGAAAACTGAGGCACAGAGAGAGTAACTAACTTGCTCAAGGTCACAAGGCTTTGAATGATGGCCCCAGGGCTCAAGCCCAGCCCCAGGTCATTGGCCACCTCTCATACGGCCTCTCTCTGCCTCTGCACCAGCCCCTGGTCATTGGCCACCTCTCATACGGCCTCTCTCTGCCTCTGCACCAGCCCCTGTGGTGGACCTGTGTCCTTCTCACGAGCTGCCTGGCATCTGGAGCATCCCCTGTTAGGACCCCCCCTCTCAGGAGAAGGAAAACGTGGAAAACTTGAGACCAGCTTCCCCAGTCCTCCTTGCAGGCGGGGACTGGCCACAGACAGCAGTTCCTCTGACCGGATCCATGCACCAGACTTGAGGTCAGACGCTGACTGCCGGAGCTGAACACGGGGAGAGGCGGGGGCCACAGAGGATCTATTTCTGGTGCTACAGAGGGCACCAGCCTGAGCCCAAGGGCGAACCCTCCCTCACTTTGGTAACTGAACATCTCCTACCCTTATCCCTGCCCTGCTTGGAAATCTGAAGGTCACGGCAGAGAAGCTCAATGTCTGAGTGGCCACACATAAGCCCTGGCCCCTGCCTCCTATTTCACAGACAGGCTAGGAATGTTGTAAACACAGGTCCCAGGGGGTAGCTTCCAACCCTTTGTGCTCTTCTCCATCCCCTTCGCTGAAGCTGCCCTCTTAACAGCGGGTCCTTGATCCTACAGTTCCTGAGAATGCATCCCATCAGTAAATAAATCAGGCAGATAATCTGTGTCTAATTCTTCATCATGCAAAGCTTTGAACAGTCCTTACACATTCTTGGAAGGATTCTTGAAATAGATTACTCCCATCAACAAATCATGTTGAACTTGATGTAACCTCTTGGGAACCCAGGATAATCTCAGCAGAGTGCCTCAGGCATGGCTCTGTGAAGCCGTGACACCCAGAGACCCATGAAGCTTGCCCCACAGCCAATGTCCCCAAACCTCACTACTCTAAAAGCGTATGCTTCTTGCTCTGTTGCCCAGGCTAGAGTGCAGTGGTGTGGTCTCGGCTCACTGCAACCTCCGCCTCTAGGGTTCAAGTGATTCTCCTGCCTCAGCCTCCTGAGTAGCTGGGATTATAGGCACCCGCCACCACGCCCAGCTAATTATTGTAGTTTTAGTAGAGATGGGGTTTCACCATGTTGGCCAGGCTGGTCTTGAACTCCTGACCTTAGGTGATCCACCCGCCTCTAATATCACTTCTTTCTAACACTTGTGTGTCTGTTTTGAGAGGCAACTCTCACATCATTCCCCAAGCCCACCTTGGTTTAATTTGTTATTGCAGCCTGCTTTAAACTGGAAAATCATATAGCCACAAGTTGTTAGGCTTAAAGTGAGAATGACAATTTATGAAATATGGTTTGAGGGGCTTTATGCGTAGAACACGCTTGTCTGCTCACTTCCTGTCTTGTGTGCATGCATGTGCATGTATGTTTGAGCATGTGTGTATGAGAGAGACTATACATGCCTACAATTAGCTAAGTGTCTGCTCCTTGACCAGCTCCATCAAATACCCCATTGACAAGGGTTTGGAACCACTCACCTCAGTGAGTCGGATGTCTGCAGGGATCCGGTCTCCGATCGAGAGAGATACGACATCACCAGGAACCAGTTCTCGAGCAAGCAGGTGCTGGAGTTTTCCTTCTCTTAGGCTGCATTTGACATGGTAAAAAGCAAAAGCATCCATGCTGACATTTGTTTTTATGCACTTTGATACATTTGAACAAGGAGAATAGAAACACACTTTTCTCTTTTAATATACACCAACCCTGTGCCTTTAGGGTGTTATTATTTTGAAATTAACATATCCTATAAGACTTTAGAGAAAGTATGTGGTTTCTGGGCATCCCTGGGCCACATCTGAAAGATGAGGCCATTGCTGTTTACCCTGCCTGGAAACCAGGTGGGCCACATGCCCCAGGGAGGCTCCTGGGGTCAAGGTCAGCAGTTCTAAAGCCTCCAAATACAGCCGGCAGAGTTTTGTCCTCAGAGCACACAGCACTCAGGGTGCAGGGTCTGTCTCAGGAAGTCAGGGATGGCAGAGCCTTATCACAGCTGGGAGGAAGCCCAGGACCTCCGTTCCCGCAGGGCCATGACCAGCTGCCCTCAGACTACGGATGTGCTTCCGTGCAGGCTCCAAATGGAATCCCCCACACCCCCGCCCCTTGCCCGTCCCAGCTGACTCCGACCTCTGACCTGGCCCCTTCAACCCATCCTGCATATGGCAGCTGGAGCGCTCTTAGAACCCCAAACCAGATCCCAACTCCCTCCTGCTCCAAACCCTCTGATGGCTTTCCCATTACCCTGGTACCAAACTCAAAGATCTCGGGGGCCGGCCAGCCTCCTGCAGCTCCCATCTCATTCCATCCAGCCCCCTTAAACACACAGGCTCCTTCTGGTCTCAGGGGCTTTGCAGACCTCAAATGCAGGAGCAGAAATTCCCCTCTTCCTTGTTAATGGAATTTGATCTTGTTGAGGTATCCACCCTCTCCCCACAGCCACGTGCTCTGGGGAGTGGGTCATGCCTGGCTAAGACCCCTGCCCTTGATTGGCTTAGGTATCAGCACATCATGCAACACTGGCCCGAGAGACGTGAGTGGATGTTTGCTGGGGGCTTGTGGGAAGAGATTTCCTTACTGTACTCGCATGTGCATGCACACACACACACCCTTCTTCTATAGGGCCTTTGTGTGTTTGGCTGTGATGCCTGGAGCTGTGGCAGCCATCCGGGACCATGAGGAGAGCCAGCCAAGAACCAATGCAACCCCAATGGGCTCAAGGTGGCAGGGTAAGGAGGTGAAAGGGCCAGGCCCTGGGTGCTCTCCTGAATTAACTAACCCCACGGCTCCCACCTCAGATCCCTGGCTATGAGACAATATACTTTTCTTGGCATTTGTGCAATTGGACTTTCTGTTCCTTGTAGCCAAGAGCACCTGCCAGAGATATACCTGTTGCTCCCTCAGCTCCTCCCATGGCAGGCTCCTCTTCCTCAGGCCTCAACTTAAATGTCACCTCCTCTCTAAATGTCAGCCTGATCGACAGCTATTTAGGGTTGTCCTCACCCTTCCACCAGTCACTATTACATCTCAGTGGGGTTTTTTGTTTTGGTGGCCTCCGGTATTTTTTGGCTTTTGTGTACCTGGACAATTCCAAGGTTATCTTGTTCTTCACTGGCTTATTATGTACTCCCTTGGTAGGAATGTGAGGTCCCCAAAGGCCAAGGCCTCCCCATTTCTTCCACTTGTATAACCTCAGTGCCCTTTCTCCAGGCATACAGTAGGTGCTCAATAAACATTTGATGCCTGCACCAGGGATGGAGTAACACAGGGAGGGGGTCCCGCACAGCAGGGTTTCCCCTGACTTGGAAATGGGTCTCAGAGACTCAGAGGGTGGGCTTCACCTCTTCAGCGCTCTTTCAACTCTACTGCGCTGCCTGACACCGCTGCTTTTGTACATAAAACCGTCTTTTAGAAGTGACCTCCCAGGAGACATCAATAATGCACGCTATTCACCTGAAAGGCCAAGACTTGATATTTAAGCTTAAGATCGGATCATCAAACCACAGAAATCATTTATGCTTCCGTTTGCTCAGTTAATGATGTCACATGTCTGGATTTCTGACAGCACTGTTCATCCGACCAGCGAGCCCAGACATTTCTACTGCTCCCGTGGCCCTTCTACAATTGACTCACCCTCTGTGATGTGGGTCAGTTCTGTATCATCCTCTTCTTGTCCCTATTTGGTCCTTCGTCATTCTCCGCCTTGTATTATACACACACACCCCTTGAATGCTGACTCTTTGAGATGCGGGACCGTATCTCACTAGGGCTTTCTACCCTACCTAGCCCCATGGCTCAGTTGCACAACATGTGCCTGGGATATATACTAAAGCTCTCCCTGAAAATTATCCTTCAGAAAATACGGAGTTGCCATATGTTTGCCAAATGTTGGAAACCGGTCTTGGAGACTCAGAGGGTGGGCTGAGTTGTTCCCAGACACCCCAGACCATGAGATACTTCTTTTTTTTTTGAGACAGAGTTTCGCTCTTATCGCACAGGCTGGAGTACAATGGAGCAATCTTGGCTCACTGCAACCTCCACCTCTGGGTTCACGCAATTCTCCTGCCTCAGCCTCCCAAGTAGCTGGGATTACAGGCACCCACCACCATGTCCAGCTAATTTTTTTTAACTTTTAGTACAGACAGAGTTTCACCATGTTGGCCAGGCTGGTCTTGAACTCCTGACCTCAGGTGAGCTGCCTACCTCGGCCTCCCAAAGTGCTGGGATTACAGGTGTGAGCCACCGTGCCCGGCTGATCACAGGATACCTTCTATCACTTTGAGCAGCCAGGTATGTTCGGGAAAGACAGATCAGCCTGACAGGACCTCAACCCAATGTTAGTAGGGGTGGGGAGAAGACTTTGGCCTTTTTTGAAATCATTTCATTTTCTACTAGGAGAACGAGCTTATGGACCACTGCTATGCTAAAAGTTAAGCTTAGAATGAGCTGTTATCCCACACTGAGCAACATAGTGAAACCCCATCTCCACACACACATACACACACACAGACACACACATGCATACACACACGCACACACGCACAGACACATGCACACAGACACATATACACACACGCACACATACACATGCACAGACACACGCACACACACACGTACGCAGACACACGCATACAGACACACACGCACACACGCGCAGACACGCTCGCACACACGCGCAGACACGCTCGCACACACACACACGTGCACACGCGTACACACATACACACACAATCAGGTTTAAAAAATAAAAATGCAAAAAATGCAGTAACTTTTGTAGCAGCTGATACAAAAAAGTAGTCAGGTGTGGTGGCATGGCATGCACCTGTATTCCCAGCTACTTGGGAAACTAAGGCAGGAGGATCACTTGAGCCCTGGAGGCAGGCACAGGTTGCAGTGAGCCGAGATCCTGCCACTGCACTCTAGCCTAGGCAACAGGGCCAGACCCTGTCTCAACAACAACAACAACAAAAACAAAGAAAGGAAGAAAGGAAAAGAAAGAAAAGAAAGGAAAGAAAGAAAAGAAAAAGAAAGAAAGGAAAGAAAAGAAAAGAAAAAGGAAAAAGCCGTTTTCCCTCCTGGGCCTGTCAGCTTCCTCCACCAATGGCAGCTGTTCCTAGAAGGGCCCCTGCAGATGTTCTAAGCTGAGCTGCCCAATATGGTAGCCACTAGGTCCATGTGCATATTTAAATAAAAATTAAAATTAAATAACATTAAGAATTTAGTTTGTCGGCTGGGCACGGTGGCTCACACCTGTAATCCCAGCACTTTAGGAGGCTGAGGCAGGCAGATCATCTGAGGTCAGGAGGTCGAGACCAGCCTAGCCAACATGGCGAAACCCCACCTCTACTAAAAATATAAAAATTAGCCAGGTGTAGTGGTGCATGCCTGTAATCCCAGCTATTTGGGAGGCTGAGGCAGGAGAATTGCTTGAACCCAGGAGGCGGAGGTTGCAGTGAACTGAGATTGTGCCACTGCACTCCAGCCTGGGTGACAGAGCAAGATTCTATCTTAAAAAACAACAAAAAAAGAATTGTCAGATGCCATATTGGACAGGGCAGATGATATTAACATAACATTTCCTGCAAGTTCTATCACACAGGGCTACGCTAAGCAGAAATGGCCATGTGGTACTGGCAGACATTTTAATCTTTTCTCTTTCTTTGTTAAACATCTTTGGTAAGAGCCGTGCAGTAACCAATGGAAAACTCTGGGCAGGAAAGAGGCTGCTGCAGCTGCTGAATAGTTACTCAAGTTCACTCTGTCTATACCCTATGCTGCAGCCAATGTTCTGATGGCTCTGCTTGTTAAAGACCTGGATCTCACTATCCTGAGTCCATTCATTGAGAATTCAAATAAACCTCCAAACCCTCTCCCTAGAAAAAACGCACACAGTTCTGCACACTATTTCACAGGCTTTGTGGGCTACCGTCTTCCCAGAGTCACTCCTGCTACCTGTGGTCCTCAGGCTAGGCACCCTGATTTAGACACTGATGATGGAGCTGAGGCCCAGAGAGGTTGAGTGACATGCCCGAGGACACACAGCAACCTGTTGGCAGACAGAGACCAGGCCTTAGAACTCCCAGTGAGATGTGGTTCTCTTGTCCGACACTACCAAGGATACAACTTTCAGCAAACATTTGCCAAACTCTCCAGCTCCCTGGCTCCTCCAGTGAACCAAAAAGTCCCAGGGAGGCCCTGACTTACCAGTTACATTCTGGAGGAACCAGCTTGGTCAGCTCTTCCAGAGATTTCTCCGACCTGTACTCCTGGCAGGAAGCACATCAGATGTGCTGTTTAAAGGTGGGGACTCCATGAAGCTCCTGTCCCGCCCAGCTTACCCTGACTGGGACCTGAGGAAATACTCACCTGGATGAAGGCAACAGTGACCACGATGAGCACTGCCTAGACAGCAAACAGAGGAGGGTGTCAGTACCAGAGGCTCAGTGGGAGGGGCGACAGGGCGTGGCAGACTAGGGGCTTGTCTTTAATCATTGATTTCCTTTCTTCTTGCAAAGTATGTGCACAGTACAGAAATTTAGAAAATATACTAGCCAAAAGAGCAGGAAAAAATTGACACTATCTTTTACTACCCAGACGTGCACATTTCGGAGTACGCATCTAGATTTTTCTACGTAGACACACTTAAGGCACCGCATCTTATAATATGGACATATTCTTTTATAAACTGCCATTTTCACTGAACATGCTGCAAACACCCTTCTCCAAAGCAGATGTGGAACTTACCCCAGCCTTTTTTCTTTTGAAATGGAATCTTGCTCTGTCACCAGGCTGGAGCGCAGTGGTGTGATCTTGGCTCACTGCAACCTCCGCCTCCCGGTTTCAAGCGATTCTCCTGCCTCAGCCTCCCAAGTAGCTGGGACCACAGGCACATGCCACCATGCCCTGCTCATTTTTTTTGTATTTTTTGTAGAGACGGGGTTTCACCATGTTGGCCAGGATGGTCTCGATCTCCTGACCTCGTGATCCGCCCCCCAGGCCTCCCAAAGTGCTGGGATTACAGGCATGAGCCACTGCACCCGGCCTACCCCAGCCTTTTAATTGGAAGTAGGAAATTCCATCATGTGGAATGAGTCTGTGTTTGTATTTTAAAACACCAGCTGGAACAAACGGAAAGAAGTGGGGAATGACAGCCATCAAAAGGTGCTCAGGCCAGGCACAGTGGCTCACGCCTACAATCCCAGCTATTTGGGAGACCAAGGGAGGTGGATCACCTGAGGTCAAGAGGTGGACATCAGCCTGGCCAACACGGGGAAACCTCATCTCTACTAAAAATATAAAAATTAGCAAAAATTAACCAGGAGTGGTGGTGGGCACCTGTAATCCCAGCTGCTCAGGAGGCTGAGGCAGGAGAAGCAGAGGTTGTACTGAGCTGAGATCACGGCACTGCTGTTCAGCCTGGGCGAAACAGCAAGACTCTGTCTCAAAAAAAGAAAAAAAAAATGTGCTCAGGAGAAGCCATATACAAAAGGTCATGTATTGTCTGAATCCATTTTATTTTCTTGTTATACTTTAAGTTCTAGGGTACATGTGTACAACGTGCAGGTTTGTTACACAGGTATACATGTGCCACGTTGGTTTG
Source organism: Gorilla gorilla gorilla (assembly GCF_029281585.2). Taxonomy (NCBI): domain Eukaryota; kingdom Metazoa; phylum Chordata; class Mammalia; order Primates; family Hominidae; genus Gorilla; species Gorilla gorilla. Next base: position 114,915,118 of record NC_073242.2, on the reverse strand, counting down.
CTGCACCCAACAACTCGTCATTTACATTAGGTATTTCTCCTAATGCTATCCCTCCCCCAGCCCCCCGACCCTATGAAAGGCCCCGGTGTGTGATGTTCCCTGCCCTGTGTCCATGTGTTCTCATTGTTCAACTCCCACCTATGAGTGAGATCATGCGGTGTTTAGTTTTCTGTCCTTGTGATAGTTTGCTTAGAATGATGGTTTCCAGCTTCATCCATGTCCCTGCAAAGGACATGAACTCATCCGTCTGAATCCATTTCTGTGACATATCCAGAATAGGTCATTCAACCCACAGAGATAGAAACAGATTGGTGGTTGCCAAGGGCTGGTAGGAGGGGGGACAGGAAGTGACTGTCTGGTGAGCACAGGGTTTCCTTCTGGGGTGATGAAAATGTTTTGGAACTAGGCAGAGGTGGTGGTGGCACCATGAATGTACTCAATTTCGCTGAATTGCTCACTGTGAAATAGTCAAGTTTATTATGTGAATTTCATCTAAATAAGAAAGAGTGAGTGCTCAGTGGTTACCTCTTGGTAATGGATCAAAGGTGTTGTTCTTCGGAAGGCAAATGTGCACAGCCCAGGCTCTATTCCCCTCATCCCAGGGTCACGGGAAAGAAATTCCCTGCAACACTGCTCTAGCAAAGACCCAGAAGCACCTGTGTGTCCACCAAGCAAGCAGTGGCCGAATAAACCAGGGCACCTTGATATTGGGGTAAAGAAGGATGTGGATGTGCTTTCCTTTCTTTCTTCTGTATGTTGCTTTTTCCCCCCTACAGCAAACTCTTTTTTTTCTTTATATACAATAACAAGCAGAGACTCAGCAGACCTGTGGCTGCCCGCCCGGGAGCCGAGCGCTGTCAGGGAACTCACCGTGGTGATGCTAACGGCGTCCTCATACTCCTTGGTGAGGACACTCACCAGGGCAGAGCCCAGCAGCAGCAGGATCAGGGGGTTCTTAAACTGAAGAGGAAATAACAGGGTGGGGCACGTTCTTTAGTCTCAGGGACCAGAATGAGTTTCTTACTGTGCAGAAGCTTGTGTGACAGGGGTCTCAGTTCAGGGCCAGGCTTCCAGGTCAACACCATGGTGACCGAGGGCTGGGGAGACCACCCCCACGCAGTGGTCCTCCTCTGCCTGGAACTCCACCCCATTGAGCCTCCCAGGTCCCAGTACTGACCCCCTGAAGACACCGGCCTCGGCCCTGCCTTTGAGTTCTTGGTCTCGCCTCTCCACATCTCCATAACGCTCCAGGCCGGCACTTTCGGCAAGATGCCAGTCCTGGCTCAGGATGGCCAAGGATCCTGTCTCACCACACCAGCTCCCCAAATCCTGCACATCCCAGTCACCAAACTCAGTACCAACCTGCTCCTGTAACAGCCTCTAGGGACTCCAATGATATCTCTCTCTAAAACAGCCGTTCCCAAAACTTCCTGAGAAGATTTTTACTTTATCTTATATATCTGCCCTTTCATTTCAGAGACATCTCATGGTAGCTCATGTTACAGAGGATTGAAAAGAAATGCAAACACATAAAACCGGATTCAGAAGGCAGACCAAAGATCAGGATAAGGAAGAGAGTTAAAATATCAACAAGGGCTGGGCGCAGAGGCTCACACTGTAATCCCAGCCCTTTGGGAGGCAGAAATGGGAGGACTGCTTGAGCCCAGGTGTTTCAGTCCAGCCTGGGAAACACAGCAAAATCCCATCTTTACAAAAAAATGAAAAAATTAGCTGGGCATGGTGAGGTGCACCTGTGGTCCCAGCTACTCAGAAGGCTAAGGCAGGAGGATCACTTGGGCCTGGGAAGTTGAGGCTGCAGTCAGCCGTGTTTATGCCACTGCACTCCTGCATGGACACCAGAGAAACCCTATGTCAGAATATAATAATAATAATAATGCACCAGGTCTGGGCACCTTGATTCCCAGGCTGCCAGGCTCCTGTCCCCTCAGGGACTCTGCACCCTGCCCTTCAGCGACGCCCTCCATTCACATCCTCACATGGCTTTCCGTCTCATTTCACTCAGATCTCTGCCCAGATGCCACCTCCTCAGAGCACCAGCCTAGTGCCTCCCTGCCATCCCGTCCAGAGCCTTAGGTCGTGCTAAGGTAGAATTCTTTCTTTTTTTTTTTTTTTAATTACTTATTTCTGCCATGTATTTTATTTAAATTATCTTGACTATTATTAGAAATGTTTGATTTACTGACTTAAAGATTTACTTTAAAGGGTTTTTTTTAATTTTTTTATTTTTTATTGATCATTCTTGGGTGTTTCTCGCAGAGGGGGACTTGGCAGGGTCACAGGACAATAGTGGAGGGAAGGTCAGCAGATAAACAAGTGAACAAAGTTCTCTGGTTTTCCTAGGCAGAGGACCCTGCGGCCTTCCGCAGTTTTGTGTCCCTGGGTACTTGAGATTAGGGAGTGGTGATGACTCTTAACGAGCCTGCTGCCTTCAAGCATTTGTTTAACAAAGTACATCTTGCACCGCCCTTAATCCATTCAACCCTGAGTGGATACAGCACATGTTTCAGAGAGCACAGGGTTGGGGGTAAGGTCACAGATCAACAGGATCCCAAGGCAGAAGAATTTTTCTTAGTACAGAACAAAATGAAAAGTCTCCCATGCCCACCTCTTTCTACACAGACACGGCAACCATCCGATTTCTCAATCTTTTCCCCACCTTTCCCCCCTTTCCATTCCACAAAACCGCCATTGTCATCATGGCCCGTTCTCAACGAGCTGTTGGGTACACCTCCCAGACGGGGTGGTGGCCGGGCAGAGGGGCTCCTCACCTCCCAGTAGGGGCGGCCGGGCAGAGGCGCCCCTCACCTCCCAGACAGGGCGGCTGGCCGGGCGGGGGGCTGACCCCCCCATAAGGTAGAATTCCTAATGATGAGACTCCTGAGACAGAGGAACAGGGCTGCCTTGTGAGGTGATGAGTTCCCTGTCACTGGGGGAAAGATAGGAGAATCACAACACTTGGCATGCAGCAGGAACTCAACACATGTAAGGAATTAATAAGGAAGAGCAGACAGAACCCGTATACGCAAGGGCAGGAAAACCCAGCCGTCAGGAGCTCCCGTCCAGTCCTACAAGGATTCCCAAAGACGCATTGCTGAACCGACAAGCTATAAGATGAATGAGCAAGTCCTCTGCTCTCAAGAAATTTAAGAGATTTCATTTTGGGGAACACCCTGGCTGGAGGCTGGAGGAGGATCCTTGGTGAGAAGGAAGATGTTCACGGTGGGTTTCGACAGGGCAGAGGGGAATGAGGAAGGAGGATAACCAGGGGAAGTGGGGGAGCGGGTCCTAGTGGAAGGGGTGCCAGGGCAGAGCAAAGAGATCTCCAGCCGCAGAGGGGAGCTCCTCCCTCACAGCCCATGTCTCGGCCTCCTTCCCTGAACCCCAACTTCCGGGAGCCTCCACTGCCTCTTCTCAGCCCTGCAGTTTTAGAAAGCTTCTGGGCTAGCCAGAACCACCTACATACCCAGAAGCCTATTTTGGTGCCAAAACGCATCGATGAATAACATTCCCAGAACACTGAGAACTGAGCCTTGATCAGGGAGGGGACCTCAAGGAGAGTGGAGACAGAGAATGCTGCACAGAGGACTGTGATTGGTTCCGGAATCGACCAATGGAGGAAGCTGTAAACACAGAGCCAATAGGAAGGCGGCTGAAGCCTGGGGCAGCCCAGGGGCCAGTGAATGAAGAAGGGGATGTCAGGGATGGGGCCAAGAGCATGCAAAAGGCTGGAAAAGGGGATCTAAGGCCATCTAAACGCCCTCAGGCACCTGGAAAATTCTGCCTGTTCACTGGGCCTTTCTGAACTGGTCCTGCAAAGGTGGCGGGGACTGCCGACTTCTAGAATGGAACTTGGAGCCATGTCAATTGCAGTTTTTTCTTTCCTCTTCTTAGTGGCTTCCATGCATTTGATTGTGTGCCATTCGTTCAGCACCGCGCCAGCACCGATGGCAGCAGCTAGCAAGGGAAGGGGCTCTGGGTGCAGCTCCCTGGCTGTATTGCTCTGCAGTGCTCCTCATAGCTATGTGACTTTGGGCTCAGGTTACAGTAGGACACCCAGTAAAATCTGAATTTCAGATAAACAAGGAACTTTTTGTTTTTAGTATAAGCACGTTCACTGTATTGGGACACACTTATACTAGAAATTGCTTCTTGTTTATCTATCTGAAATTCACTTTGTTTTTGTTGTTGTTGAGACAAGGTCTCACTCTGTTGTCCAGGCTGGAGCACAGTGGCACGATCTCAGTTCACTGCAGCCTCCACCTCCTGGGTTCCAACAATCCTCCCACCTCAGCCTCCTCAGTAGCTGGGATTACAGGCATCCACTACCACATCCGGCTAATTTTTATATTTTTAGAAGAGACGGGGTTTCGCCATGTTGGCCGGGCTGGTCTTGAACTCCTGGGCTCAAGTGATCCACCCGCTTCAGCCGCCCAAAGTGCTTGGATTACAGGCGTGAGCCACCACGCCCATCCTGAAATTGAAATTTAAGAGGGCATCCTATATTGTTGTTTGCAAAACCTGGCAACTCTGGGGAAATCTTTCAACCTCTGCACTTCTCCTTCCTCATGTGCAAAGGCGGGATTAGGAGGAGGATTAGTAAGTTCATGCTTACTTATTCACTTACTCATATAGCGTGGGGCCCGGGGCCTGCTCAACTGTCTACGAAAGTGATCACTGTTTTTCCTGATCGCAGTTGCCTGGGAGTTGGTGATTTGCTCATGATTGATGCTCAGGCTGGCTGGGGCAGCGCGAAAGGGGCGGGAGCTGTCCAAGGATGCCTTCCATCAACACTGAAAGATGGAATGGCTGCCCCACCCTCGCTGGCTTATGCTTGTTAATGCAAAGAATGATACCTCTGGTCCTACCTGATCCAGGTATTTCTTCCACACAGGTTCGCTGTTGTCAGCAACAAACTCATTCCAGCCATGGGCCAGCCGGCGCTGCGTCACCGAGAACTCCGACAGCCCAGTGTGTAAGTCCACCTGGAAGCAGAGGTCAGGCACAAGCTCACTCATGGGCGCAGCAAGGAATGAGGCAACAAGGTACAGACTCCCACTCTGAAAGGCAGCGGCTTCCATGATGGGCCAGGGACACGGGCTTGTCCACCAAGGTGCTGGGACTTGTTCAAAGACCCCGTGCAGATGGGGCAGAGAGAGGAGGAAAAGGCACAAGCCAGTGACCATTATAATTACAGCAGAAAAGATGACTCTGGTCTTAAAATTCAACAAATGGAAATGCAGCGTAGACTTCCAGAAATGCAGAAACACATCTTTTCTTCTTAAAAAAAAAAAAAAAAAAGGTCTTGGGAATGTAAAATGGTGCAGCTGTTATGGAAACTGTGTGGCGATTCCTCAAAAAATTAAAAAGGGAGCTACCAGATCCAGCAATTCCACTTTGGGGTATATACCCAAGGGAACTGCTAGTGGGGATCCAAGAGATGTTTGTACAACCACGTTCGTAGCACTGTTCACAAAAGCAAAAAGGAGGAAACAACCCACCAATCTGTCAAGGGATGAATGAATGCATGAAACGTGGTGTACACACACAATGAAATACTATTTAGCCTCAGAACGAAAGAAAATGCTGACACGTGCTACAACATGGATACACCTTTAAGTTGAACCTTGAGGATGAAGTTAAGTGAAATAAACCAGTCACAAAAAGACAAATTCTGTTGATTCCACATATGAATTACATAGACTAGTCAAATTCATAGAGACAGAAAGTAGAATGGTGGGTGTCAGAGGCTGGAGGGAGTGGGAATGGGGAGTGAGTGTTTAATGGAGACAGATTCAGTTTTACAAGATGAAAAGAATACTGGAGATGCTAATGTAACCCGCTTTGCTGACTGTGGGACTTAAGACCCTCCCATGAGAGGGTCCCACCTTATAATCTGGGGGAAGGAATGATGTCATGAAGCTTCCCTAAAAACCCAAAGATAGGATTCAGTGAGTTTTCACGTACCTGAACATGGGGATATTCCTGGAGAGCGGCATCCAGGGAGATGTTTGAACAACCATGTTCATAGCAGCATTGGGCATGGAAGCTCTGCGCCCCTTCCCCCATTACCCGCCCTATGCATCTCTTCATCGGTATCCTTTGCCTTTATAATAAACTGGTAGGGCTTGGTGGCTCAGGCCTGTAATCCCAGCACTTTGGGAGGCCAAGGCAGGCAGATCACCTGAGGTCGGGAGTTCGAGACCAGCCTTGTCAACATGGCAAAAGCCCGTCTCTACTAAAAATACAAGAACTAGCCAGGCGTGGTGGCATGTGCCTGTAATCCCAGCCACTCAGGAGGCTGAGGCAGGAGAATCGCTTGAAGCTGGGAGGCAGAGGTTGCAGTGAGCTGAGATCGCGCCATTGCACTCCAGCCTGGGCAACAAGAATGAAACTCCATCTCAAAAAAAAAAAAAAAAAAAAAAAGAATTCTGGAGATACAGAATGGCGATGGTTGTGCAACAGTGTGACTGTACTTAATGCAACTACAATGTACACTTCAAAATGGTTAAGGCCAGGCACAGTGACACCTGTAATCCCAAAACTTCAGGAGGTTGAGGTGGGGAGATCACTTGAACCCAGGAGTTCAAGGCTAGTCTGGGCAATGTAGCACGATCTTGGCTCTACAAAAAAATTAAAAAAATTAGCCCATTGTGGTGGCAGACTCCTGTAGTCTCAGCTACTCAGGAGGCTGAGGCACGAGGATTGCTTAAGCCCAGGAGGTGGAGGCTGCACTGGGCCTTGATTGCAGCACTGGACTCGAGCCTGGGCAACAGAGTGAGACCATGTCTTGGAAAAAATAACATGGTTAAGATGGTAAATTTTATGTTGTGTATTTACCACATATCAGACTTTTTTTTTAAATAGGCCTGTCTTAAGAAACAAGAGTATTTTTTTTAAAAGATAAACAAAACTGACAAACCTTTAGCCAGGCTAAAAGAAAAAGAGAGAAGAACCAAATAAATACAAACAGAAATGAAAAAGGAAACTTCACAAATTATATCACAGAAAGTCAAAGGGCCATTAGTGGCTACCAGGAGCAACTATATGCCAATAAAATGGAAAATATAGAAGAAATGGATAAATTCCTAGACACACAGAACCTACCAAGATTGAACCATGAAGAAATCCAAAAGCTGAATAGACCAATAACAAGTAATAAGATCGAAGCCATAATAAAAAGTCTTCCAGTTAGGAAAAGCCCAGGACCCAGTGGCTTCACTGCTGAATTCTACCAAACACTCGAAGAAGCGATACCAATCCTACTAAATTATTCCAAAAAACAGATGAGTAGGGAATACTTTCATTCTACGAGGCCAGTATTACCCTGATACCAAAACCAGACAAAGACACATTTAAAAAAGAAAACCACTGGCCAATATCACTGATGACTACTGATGCAAAAATCCTCAGCAAAATACAAGCAAATCGAATGCAATAACACATTAAAATGAAAATTCATCATGACCAAATGGGATTTATCCCAAGGGTGCAAGGATGGTTCACCATACACAAATTAATGTGACACATCAACAGAATGAAAGACAAAAACCATATGATCATTTCAATTAATGCTGAAAAAACATGACAAAATTCAACATCTCTTCATAATAAAAACCCTAAAAAAACTAGGTATAGAAGGAACATATATCAATGTAATAAAAGCCATATATGACAGACCCAGGGCTAGTGTCATACTGAATGAGGAAAAACTGAAAGCTTTTCCCATAGGATACCCACTTTAACCACTATTATTCAACAGAATACTGTAAGTTCTAGCTAGAGAAATCAGACAAGAGTAAAAAATAAAGGGCATCCAAATTGGAAAGGAAGAAGTCAAATTATTCTTGTTTGCAGATGATATGATCTTACATCTGAAAAAACCTAAAGACTCCACCTAAAGCTATTAGAACTCATAAACAAAATCAGTAAAGTTAGAGGATACAAACTCAAATTATAAAGATCAGTAGCATTGCTATATGCTAAGAGAAAGCAATCTGAAAAAGAAATCAATTAAGTAATCCCATTTACCACAGCTACAAATTAAATATCTAGGAATTAACTTGAAGTAAAAGATCTCTACAATGAAAACTATAAAACATTGATGCAAGAAAGTGAAGAAGACACAGAAAAATGGAAAGATATTCCATGTTCATGGGTTGGAAAAATCAATATTGTTAAAATGTCCATACTACCCAAAGTAATCTATAGATTTAATGGAATCCCTATTAAAATAACAATGACATTCTTAACAGAAATAGAAAAAAACAATTTAAAAATTTATATGGAACCACAAAAGACCCAGAATAGTCAAAGCTATCTTAAGGAAAAAGAACAACACTGGAGGAATCATATTACCTGACTTTAAATTATACTACAGAGCTTTAGTAACCAAAACAGCATGGTACTGTCATAAAAACAGACACAGAGATCAGTGAAACAGAATAGAGAACCCAGATATAAATCCATACATCTACAGTGAACTCGTTTTTGACAAAGATGTCAAGAACATCCGCTGGAGAAAGGGCAATCTCTTTAATAAATGGTACCAGGAAAACAAAATCTCCATATGCAGGAGAGTGAAATTTCACCCCATCTCTCATTATCAATAAAAATCAAATAAAAATGGATTAAAGATGAGGTGGGCAGATTACCTGAGGTCAGGAGTTCGAGATCAGGCTGGTCAACATGGCAAAACCCCAGCTCTACCAAAAATACAAAAATTAGCTGGATGTGGTTGTGCATGCCTGTAATCCCAGCTACTACAGGAGGCTGAGGCAGAATTGCTTCAACCCAGGAGGCAGAGGTTGCAGTGAGCTGAGATAGCACCACCGCACTCCAGCCTGGGCGACAGAGTGAGACCCTGTCTCAAAAAAAAAAAAAAAAAAAAAAAGATTAAAGACTTCAATCTAAGATCACAGACTATGAAACTATCAAGAGAACATTGGGGAAACTCTCCAGGACATTGAACTGGGCAAAGATTTCTTGAGTAATATACTACAAGCACAGGCAACCAAAGCAAAAATGGATAAATGGAATCACATCAAGTTAAAAGGCTTCTGCACAGCAAAGGAAATCATCAACAAAGTGAAGAGACAACCCACAGAATGGAAGAAAATATTTGCAAACTACCCATCTGACACGGGATTAATAACCAGAATGTATAAGGAGCTCAAACAACTCTATAGGAGAAAACCTAATAATCTGTTTTTAAAATGGGCCAAAGATCTGGATAGACATTTCTCAAAAGAAGACATATGAATGGCAAACAGGTACATGAAAAGGTGCTCACCATCACCGATCAGAGAAATGCAAATCAAAACTACAATGAGGTATCATCTCATCACAGTTAAAATGGCTTTTATCCAAAAGTCAGGCAATAACAAATCCTGGATATGAAGAAAAGGGAACCCTTGTACACTGTTGGTAGGAATGTAAATTAGTATGACTGGTGAACAGTTTGGAGGGTTCCTCAAAAAACTAAAAATATGCTGGGCGCGGTGACTCATGCCTGTAATCCCAGCACTTTGGGAGGCTGAGGCAGGCAGATCATGAGGTCAGGAGATCGAGACCATCCTGGCTAACACGGTGAAACCCCTCTCTACTAAAAATACAACAAAATTAGCCGGGCATGGTGGCAGGCGCCTGTAGTCCCAGCTACTCAGGAGGCTGAGACAGAAGAATGGCGTGAACCCAGGAGGCGGAGCTTGCAGTGTGCAGAGATCGCGCCACTGCACTCCAGCTTGGGTGACAGAGTGAGACTCCATCTCAAAAAAAAAACCAAAAAACTAAAAATACAACTGTTATATGATCCCCAATCCCACTCCTAGATACATAACCAAAAGAAAGGAAATCAGAATATTGAAGAGATATCTGCACTCCCATGTTTATCGCAGGAGCATTCACAATAGCCAAGGTTTGGAAGGAGCCTAAGTATCCACCAACAGACAAATGAATAAAGAAAATGTGGTACATATACACAATGGAGTACTATGCACCCATAAAAAAGAATGAGATCCTGTCATTTGCAACAACGTGGATGGAACTGGAGGTCATTATATTAAGTCAAATAACATAGTGAACTCCAGACACAGAAAGGCAAACTTTACAGGTTCTCACTGATTAGTGGAAGCTAAAAATTAAAATAACTGAACTCATGGAGATAGTAGGATGGTTACCAGGGCCTGGTAAGGGTAGTTGGGAGAAAGTGGAGAGGGCTATGGGTACAAAAAATATAGTCAGAAAGAATAAATAAGACCTAGTGTCTGCTGGCATGACAGGGTGACTGTTGTCAAAAATAATTTAATTGTACATTTTAAAATAACTAAAAGAGTGTAAGTGGATGACTTGTAACACAAAGGATAAATGCTTGAGGTAATGGAGACCCCGTTTGCCCTGATGTGATTATTATACAGTGTATGCCTGTATCAAAGTATCTCTGGAACCCATAAATATACACCTACTATGTGCCCACAAAAATTAAAAATAAAAAAGAAACAGTAGCTAAAACAATTATATTGTGCCCAACTCCATTCAAGCTCTTTCTGTAAACAAATTCGTTAAATACAGCTAACTTATGAGTCAGTCATAATGGAAGGAAACTTTGCTGTTCTGGTCACAACAAAAGAGTCCTTGTTTTTAAAAAGCCAATAACAAGAAAACTGTACTTGCTGGTAGAGGAAACAGGGAGAACAGAATTGATTTCTAGATTCTTTTGAATAATGAAAGAAAATCTAGCTCATTTTCTAGGTAGGGATAATATTCAGGCAGAGAAGAAATACTTCCTCCCCCTCTCCAAATACTAATACACAGGACTTGAATTGAAACAGACTTGAGTTATTCTCAAGAAAAGACACTAGCTTCCAACTTCCTGAAATTGTAGCATGTGCCCTTTTCCTGGGGGCTTTTTATTTGCTTTCCCAAAATGTAGTGGTTCTGAGTATGCACGTGGACGCACGTGTGCACACACACACACACACTTGTGTGCAGTGCAAATGTTTGTCTTGCACTGGCCAGGAATTAATTCAAACTGGCTTGAGAAACTTGGGAGAATTTGGTTTTAGTACCTGGCAACTCCACGGATTATAAAAGACGACGGTGGGAATACCGGATGACGAAGAGTTTGGGCTTTGATGTGAAACAGCTGAACTCCACGCTGGGCTGTGCTACCTCTAACACTGGACTGTGCTACTTTCTGTGTCTCAACTTCATCTTCCATCCCTTTATGTTTTTGCCAAGAAATGTGAGGCTGAAGAGAAGCAGCGTACAGAGAGTGTCTCAAAGGACGCCGTCTTCCGGTAAGGGCCTGGTGAAGATGAGCTCTACTGACAAGTACTGATATTCTACCTGTGGAATCTGAACCATTCAATATCAACAATATTTTCCAACCTTGATGATAAAATTGATAATAACACAGAATTTGAAAGCACTGTTCAGGGCTTTGTGTTGCTTTCTTCTAAACATAAAATCTTATCACAATTATCTCCAGATGCAAATTCAATTCTTACACAAAACGCTTTGGCCAAATCCTCTTTCTGGCATTTGCACGCTTCCTTGGGGGGCAGGGCTGTCACCTTCTTCTCTTTCTCGATGGCTTTCAGCTCACTCTGTTCATCAATCTGTGAAAAGAGGAGGGTTGCTGTTTAGCAGATTGAACTTTTGTACTGATTTTTAAATTTATTTTTTATTTTTATTATTTTATTTTTTTGAGATGGAGTCTCACTCTGTCACCCAGGCTGGAGTGCAGTGGCATGATCTCAGCTCACCACAACCTCCACTTACCGAGTTCAAGAGATTTTCCTGTCTCAGCCTCCCGAGTAGCTGGGATTACAGGTACGCATCACCACACCCCACTAATTTTTTTTGATATTTTTAGTAGAGACGAGGTTTCACCATGTTGGCCAGGTTGGTCTCAAACTCCTGACCTCAGGTGATCCACTTGCCTCGGCCTCCCAAAGTGCTGGGATTATAGGTGGAGCCACTGCGCCAAGCCACATGTGTTTTTTTTAAAGCATAAAACACACACAAAAACTGTGCATATGTGTACAGCTCACAAACTAACCCTTATAACCAGCCCCCAAATTAAGAAACAGATATGACTGGTCCCCTGATGCTCCCTTGGCCAACCTACCTACCTGAGGGGTAACTGCTGTCATGGTTTCAATCCTCATAGATTAGGTTGGCCAGGGTTTGAACTTTATGGAAATGGTGCCATGCAGTATACACACATACATGCTTTCTTGTCTGATTTCTTTCACTCAACATTGTTAGTGAGATTTATACAAGATATTGCATGTAGCAACAGTATGCAAATTTTCACAGCAGCTTAGTATTCCACTGTATGAGTAGATCACAGTGTATTTGTTCTCCTGTTGATGAATATCTGGGTTCCAGTTGTTAGTTGTTGGCTAATACTGATGCATCTATTTTTAAGCAAGCTTTTTTTTTTTTTTTGTCACCCAGGCTGGAGTGCAGTGGTGCAATCATAGCTCACTGCAGCCTCAACCTCCCAGGCTCAGGTGATCCTCCTGCTTCAGCCTCCGGAACAGCAGGACCACAGGTGCATGCTGCTGTGCCTGGCTAATTTTTTAATATTTTGTAGGGACAGGGTCTCCCTATGTTGCCCAGGCTGAGCAAACTTATTTTACAGAATTGAAACTTGTAAGCGGACAGAGTAGGGCAACAATATACATATTTAGAATCCTGAACCTCGAACTTCCAGGATTCTCCATCAAGTATGCACCATATTGCAGAGTGTGCCTCCTGCTGATGATAGGTGGTATCACAGCCTGGTTCTATGGGACATTTTAAATAACCAAAGAAAAGGGGAGGGGAAACACAACCAAGTTCTGGAAGTCCCAGCACTCTGTGTTGAGACCCGCGGGCCTGGAAAGAAGCCACGTGAAACACCTGGAGGCTTCGGGAGGCTTTGCTAATACAAAGGAGACCTCAGAAACAGGAAAGTGTGAGGTATTTTTGCAAAACCATTCCTAGCATCCTGATACCCAGGATGTGATAATCATCTTCTCCTTTTCCACCAGGTTATTGGAAACTGGGAAAGAGGAAGCAGGAGAGGTATTGAGTAACTTCCTCCTTTAGCTGTAACAGAGATTGCAAATCCCACTCTTCCTTCTTGCCAGCCGCCCTCCCCAACCCCAAACCATCTCCTCCCAAATGCCTATTTGCTTAGAAAAGCTGTGCTAGCCACCTCGGTTTCCTGCGGCTGCTTCTCACTCATGCCCAGTGCCCAGGAGCACAGCAGCGATTACGCAGATCTTTAAGCAGGCTTAGCCATCCATTGGGAACCCTCCTTAAGTCAACATTGCATTCTTTGTAGAGTTACTTCAAAGAAAAATGTGGATTGCACAAGACTTTCCCCCCCATTCTCAAGATCTGCTCCCGCTGTACCAAATAAAGTGCTTGATTCTCGCTCACACCACAGGTGGAGGCAGGCTGGGGACTCCCCCCATCCCCCACACTCACTCAGCTGCCCTCAGCCTTGCCATTTCTGACTCACTACACCGAATTCACTTTTCCTTTTTTTTTTTTTTTTTTTTTTTTGAGATAGAGCCTCACTCTGTCACCCAGGCTGGAGTGCAGTGGTGCAACCTCGGCTCACTACAACCTCCTCCTCCCGGGTTCAAGCGAGTCTCCTGTCTCAGCCTCCCCCGTAGCTGGGACTACAGGCACGCACCGCCACGCTTCGCTAATTTGTTTCTGTATTTTTAGTAGAGACGGGGTTTCACCATGTTGGCCAGGCTGGTCTCAAATTTCTGACCTCAGGTATCTGCCTGCCTCAGCCTCCGAAAGTGCTGAGATTACAGGCGTGAGCCACTGCACCTGGCTCGAAACACATAAATCCCATCACACGCGCGCACACACACACACACACACACGCCCCATGCTTGAAAACACTTGCAGAGATTCCAGTGCTCTCAGGATAAGAGCCCAATTACCTTCAATGTGACTGCCCAGAACCCACACATGCTACAACATGGATGAACCTTGAAGACGTTATGCCTGGTGAAATAAGCCAGACCCGAAAGGACAAATCCTATAGGACTCCAGTTACAGGAGGTCCCTAAAATAGTCAAACTCACAGAGACAGAAAGGAGAGCAGAGGTTACCGGGCTGGGAAGTTAGTGTTTAATGACTACAGAGTCTCTTTGGGAAAGATGAGAGTTTTGGAGGCAAATATTGGTGATGGTTGCATAACAATGGGAATATACTTAATGCCAGTGAGCCATACCCTTAAAAATGGTTAAAATGGTGAATTTTATGTTATGTATATTTTACCACAATAAAAATCCAGAAGAAAAGGGCCAGACACTGTGGCTCCTACCTATAATCCCAGCACTTTGGGAAGCCGAGGCAGGCAGATCATCTAAAGTCAGGAGTTCGAGACCAGCCTGGCCAACATGGTATTTTGTAAACATATAAAAATTAGCCAGGCATGGTGGCAGGCATCTGTAATCTCAGCTACTCGGGAGGCTGAGTCAGGGAGAATTGCTTGAACCTGGAAGGCGGAGGTTGCAATGAGCCAAGATCATGCCACTGCACTCCAGCCTGGGCAACAGAGTGAGACTGTCTCAAAAAAAAAAAAAAAAAAAAAAAAAAAAAGATCAAAGGCACCGATTCCCCTGCCTTTGAGGGCAGGACTAGCACGTGCCCCCAACCTTTCTCAGGTGCTCTGGACATCTAAAGGCCCAGGGCTGTCCACCCACATGTCCCTGGAGACTGAGCTAAGTGGATTGAGGAGGTCATGGGGTGACAGGGTGCCATGCTGCAGTGACACTGGAGGGGAGAGGGGGTTGGATGCAGAGACCTCCCTCACTCCCCTGTGTTTTGTGACTGCGGGGGCAGAGTCCAGAGCCCAAAGGAGAGAGGACCCAGCCTCCGACCTCCCTCTGTGAGTAAAAGCCACCTACACACTCCCAGCTCTGTAGCCAAGGGTACTGGAAACAGGGACTCTGCTCACAGCAGCACAGTTCACGAGACACAAAAGTCAGACACTGCCCGATGCCCATCCACGGATTATGGAGAAGCAAAATGTGGTCCCTCCAGACAGTGGAGCATCAACTCAGCGTCAAACAGGAATGCAAGACTGACGCACGCGGATGTTGTTAAACTGTGGCCTCTGCAAAACCGTTCTTTGAAAGCCTGACGCCTGGTACACCAGCATGTGACTTTATCTAGAGAGGGTCTTTACAGAGATGATCCAGGTCAGTGAGGTCAAATATGAGCGATGTTCTTGCAAAAAGGAGAAATTTGCACAGATAAACATGCACACAGGGAAGTCCATGTGGAGACACAAGAGAAAACCCTGTGATGATGGAGGCAGAGGCTGGAGTGATGTGTCCATCGGTCAGTGAATGCTGGGGATTGCTGGCCATGCTGGAAGCTTGAAGAGAAGCGTGGAGCAGATCCTCCCCTGGAGCCTCCAGAGAGAGCACAGCCCTCCTGACTCCTTGAGTTTTGACTTCTGGCTTCTAGAACTGTGAGACAATACATTTAAATTTAAGCCACCACATTTTTGGTACTCGGTGACCACAGCCCTGGGAAACACACCTGCTACAACACAGATGAACCTGGAAGACATCACACTAAGTGGAAGAAGCCAGACACAAAAGGCCACACGGTATGTGAGTCCACTCACACGAAATGCCCGGGACAGGCAAATTCGTAGGAGCAGAAAGCAGATTGGGACTGGGGAAGGGGGAATGGGGAGAAACTGCTAATGGGTACAGGGTTTCTTTCAAGTGTTTCAGAACTGAATAGAAGTGGTGGCCACATGACATTGTGAGTGTACTAGATCCCATTACAATGTTTACTGTGAGATGGTTGATTTCGTTATGTGAATTTCACCTCAATAAAATAAGAATTTTGTTTTTCATTTTTGAGGCAGAGTCTTGCTCTGTTGCTCAGGCTGGAGTGCAGTGGCGTGATCTTGGTGCGCTGCAACCTCAGCCTCCCAGGATCAAGCAATTTGATTCTCCCACCTCAGCCTCCTGAGAAGCTAGGACTACAGGTGTGTGTCATCACACCAGGCCTTTTTTTTTTTTTTTTGGTATTTTTAATTGAGACAAGGTTTTGCCATGTTGCCAAGGCTGGTCTTGAACCCCTGGACTCAAGTGATCCACCTGCCTTGGCCCCCTACAGTGCTAGGATTACAGGTGTGAGCCACCATGCCTAGCCTTTTTGTTTTTTTAAAGCCATTTACAAGCTACAGGCAGGAACTCCTTCCACCACTTAGAAACAGTCCTCCTGACTCTCTCCTGGGTCCCACCTGTGTCGGTCACAGCCCCCTCCACCCCCACTCCCCCCACACCCATAGCCTCCCTTCCACTGGCCTCCCATCCTCTGTCCTCGTCCCCTCTTTGCTGGCTCCTCCCATAAACATCTCAGCATGGGTTTCCACTTTAAACATAACCTCTTTTCTGGGTCTTGCATTGGAAATACACCTGCTCCTTCCTCATTTGCCAACATCGAGCTTTTAGAAGGAGTGTCTACACTTGCTGTCTCTATCTTTTCATTTCCTATCCACTTCTCAACCGACTTCAGCCAGATCTCCAGGTCATTTCAGTGTTTCAAGGCCACCGGGACATAGCCCTGGACCCAATACATTGTAAGTGAGGGCTTGCTCTGCCTCACTCCAGTCTCGTGACTCTCAGGAAACAGAGCCCCTGGGTTGGTGACTGAGCTCGTAGATGCTGCCACTCCTCGCCCTGCATTTGGGGGACTCCTACCTGGGATGCTCACCTGGGCACCCCCCTCATCTCCTTAAGAATGCATAGGGGCCCGGGGGCCTAATCTTCCCTGGGTTGATTCCAATCACACAGCTCCACAATCTAAATGGCACTTAATGTATCCTTTGTTGAAAACAGGATTGTCCACTCTGTTTCCAGAAACTACAGACTCTGGTATGGCCCCCATCCCTGTACCCAACCCCAAACACACACTCACTTCTTCTCTCCAAGTGGGCCCGTGCCCGCTGCTAATCAGGACATTGCCATGACCCAGAATGGCCCACCTTGAAGCTGAGGCACTCAAAAACTGGAAACAAACTCAGGGTAAATTGTGGGGAAGGTTGATCAGCCGTGATGCACCTACGCTGTCAGGCAGCCAAACATATCTCCTGAGTTGCACCAAGCCTCCATTCTAGGCCCACCCACCAGTTGACAGGAAATACTGGAGATAATAGACACGTTGAATGATACCATGGGGACATGATCACTAGACTGTGGGAATTGTAGGACACACAGCCCGGCCTCCCCAGCATGTAAACGACAACAAAAACACAAGAATGGGCCGGGCGCAGTGGCTCACGCCCGTAATCCCAGCACTTTGGGAGGCCAAGGCAGGCAGATCACCTGAAGTCAGCAGTTTGAGACCAGCCTTGTCAACATGGCGAAAGCCCATCTCTACTAAAAATATAAGAATTAGCTGGGCGTGGTGGCGGGCACCTGTAATCCCAGCTACTCAGGAGGCTAAGGTAGGAGAATCACTTGAACTCAGGAGGCAGAGGTTGCAGTGAGCTGAGATCATGCCACTGCACTCCAGCCTGGGCAACAAGAGCAAAATTCCATCTCAAAACGAAAAATACAAGGATGAAACGTGCAGACTCAGAGAACCATCAGAGACCCCAGCCAAGTGCAGGCTGAGACCTCACTTGAGTCCTGATTTGAATAAACCAGCGTGAAGCAGTGTTTAGGAGCCCAAGGGAACCTCAATATTGGCCAATATTTGATTTTCTCTAATTGTTAATATTTTATGATATAATGGTAATTGCGATATTTTAAAGAGTTCTTCTCTTTAGCCATATATATGCAGAAATATTTATAGATGAAACGCTAGGAAGCCTGAGATTTGTGTCAAAACAATCTGGGGTAGACAGGAGTCAAGATTGGCTCCCCTCATAGGCACTGGGTAACAGAGTCATGTGGGCTCATTCCATTATTCTGTCTATTTCTGCATATGATTGGAATTCTCCAATATAAAATACAAAATTAAATAGTATAAAATTAAAGAGAAAAGAGGTGTTATATGATTTGACCTAATGAGACATCACTGATATGTCATCAAATTAAAAAAAAAAACCTTTTGCAGAACAATCGTCATAATATAATCCTAGTTTTGTTTAAAAAAAAAAAGAGGAAGGAAGGAAAGATGAAGGGAGGGGAGGGAACGGGAGTCACATAAAAGAAATGGGAAACAGTTTCAATTCAACTTTGTGTGTGAGTTTCCCATGGCTGCTTGGTCTCCAGGGCTGTAACAAACAACCAACACAAACTGGGTGGCTTAAAACAACCGAAATTTATTCTCTCAGTTCTGGAAGCTAAAACTCTGAAACCAAGATGCCGGCAGGGCCACGTTCCCATTGAACCCTGCAGGCAAGATCTTTCCTTCCTCTCTCAGTTTCTGGCGGTGGCTGACAATCTTCCGCGTTCTTGGCATGTGCACGTATCACAGCAGTCTCTGCCTCTGCCAGCACATGGCTGTATTCCCAAGCGTCTCTGTCTGCTCTTCTTATAAAGACCCCAGTCACTGGGTTAGGGCCCACACAACTCCAGTGTGACCTCATTTTAATTTGACTGCGTGGATAAAGACCCTATTTCCAAATAAGGTTGCATTCACAGGTACCAGGGGTTAGGGCTTCAACATGTTTTTGGGAGGACACGCCTTGACCATAACAGCATGTATGTGCGTCCACAGAAGATGCGAGAGATGGCAGTAGCTGCCCCGGGGCTGTGGGGCTGAAGGGTCCGAGGCTGTAGCTTCTTGTTACTTTGTAGACATCAGTCCACTGTGAATCGCAAGTGTTCCTTTTGTAATGAGAGTGGCGCATCCTGGTAAAGGTCAGAGAGTGTCCCTAATTCTCCCTCTCCATCACAGGTGATTTAGGCAGAACCAAACCTTCCCTTCTTCTTCTTTTTTTTTTTTTTTTTTTTTGACTGAGTCTCACTCTGTCACCCAGGCTGGAGTGCAGCAGTGTGATCTCGGCTCACTGCAACCTCTGCCCCCAGGGCTCAAGCCATTCTCCTACCTCAGCCACTCGAGTAGCTGGGATTACAGGTGCCCACCACCACGCCGGGCTAATTTTTGTATTTTTAGTAGAGACAGGGTTTGAACATGTTGGCCGGGCTGGTCTCAAACTCCTGACCTCAGGTGATCCGCCCACCTCGGCCTCCCAAAGTACTGGGATTACAGGCGTGAGCCACCGCGCCCGGCCCCCTTTTCTTTTGTGTTTCCCTTTTTTAAAGCTTTTTATAAGATGAAACCCACATAAAAAAAAATTAACTGTTTTAGAGCATGCAGTTCAGTGCATCTAGTACCTTCGCAATGTTGTGCAGGCACCACGTGGAGCTCATCCCCAAACACTTTCACCGCCGCCAGAGGAAATGCTGTGCCCAGGAAGCAGGCACTCCCCACGCCCTTTCCAGCCCCCAGAACGACTCATCTGCTTCCTGTCTCTACGGACGTCACGGTCCTGCCTACTTCACATCCGTCTTCTGTGTCTGTGCCTCCTTTGGAACCCCCAAGATGTTATTTGCCTGCTGCAGATAGACCCACACGGGCGATGGTGAGCGCAGCCTCCCTAGCCCCAAGGAAACGGCCTAGAAGAGAAACGTTTCCAAGAGAAGCTGCACCCAACAAGCGCAGCTCAGGACTGACGTTTAACCTACCAGAGCTCCCGAGGGGACCACGAAGTGCACGTATGGCCCTTGCTGAAAGGTGAGTTGGAGCTGTGAGCTCACTCCAGAGCAAGGGAGCCAGCGGCACCTCCGGGCGAACAGCCTCCCTCAGTCCAGCCCCGCTGTGGCGCCCTCCCGTCCAGCCCCGGGATTCGGTTCATTGCGAACTTGGACGACGTTAGATCCTAATGATCTTCCCTGTTAGAGGGCTTATGCAGACATGCATTGCTTCAACATGTTTGACCAAAGCCTAGCCCGTGCCTCAGTTTCCTCCCCTGGAATGTGGGGGGCTAAGGGTATAACAGCCGGGGTCCACAGGGCTGCCGTGGGATAAAGGAAAGTGAGACTGGGCATGGTGGCTCAGGCCTGTAATCCCAGCACTTTGGGAGACTGAGGTGGGTGGATCATTAGAGGTCAGGAGTTCGAAAGCGGCCTGGCCAACATGGTGAAATCCTGTCTCTACTAAAAATACAAAAAAGTTAGCCAAACGTGATAGCACATGCCTGTAGTCCCAGCTACTCGGGAGGCTGAGGCAGGAGAACTGCTTGAACCCAGGAGGCAGAGGTTGAAGTGAGCTGAGATAGCGCCACTGCACTCCAGCCTGGGTGACAGAGCTAAACTCCATCTCAAAAAAAAAAAATAGGAAACAGTGAGAGTGAAGTTCCCAGCACGGTGCCCAGCACCAGGGAGCACTGAGGGCCTTAGGGTGACAGCGGTGACCAGAGGTGGGGACAGCAGGAGTCCTCGTCCTTAGAGGACACCAAGGGGCCCGAAGAGGGCTGCCGCGTTTAAGAAACGAAAATACAGATGCCAGTTACCTTTGCATTCCAGATAAACACCAGATGATTTTCCAGTATACACACACACACACGAGTACCGCATGGGACAAGCGTGCACTTAAATTATTGTTTGAAATTCAACCACGACTGTGTGTCATGTGTAAATCTGATGACACCAGAGGCATGAACAAGCCGAGCGATGCTCAAAACTCGCGTGGTGGTCACGCCCTCCTGGGGTGCAGCTAACCACGAAGGAGATGGGCGGGCCCCAGTGCAGATCGCAGGGAATCTAGAAAGGCACCCAGGAATTGTGAGAAAGCAGTTGAGAGAGGTACTGGAATGAGGGGCCTTCTGGGCTGAGGGAAGAAGACGCATGAAGGTGCTGAGAAGAACAAGAAAACGGCTCATGTGGGAATCCCAAATGCCTTAGGTTGTGGAAAGCACTTGGCCCCCGGGGGTTTCAGAGAAAGAGAAGAGGCAGAGAGAGCCCCGGGCCTAGTGAATCCTCCAGCCCCAATCCTTCGAGAATTTCACAATATAGGCCGGGCGCGGTGGCTCATGCCTGTAATCCCAGCACTTTGGGTGGATCACGAGGTCAAGAGATCGAGACCATCCTGGCTAACATGGTGAAACCCCATCTCTACTAAAAATACAAAAATTAGCCGAGCATGGTGGCGCCCACCTGTAGCCCCAGCTACTCAGGAGGCTGAGGCAGGAGAATCGCTTGAACCCAGGAGGCGGAGGTAGCAGTGAGCCAAGACTGCACCACTGCACTATAGCCTGGCAACAGAGCGAGACTCCATCTCAAAAAACAAAAACAGAAACAAAACAAAACAAAAAAAGAATTTCACAATATAGGGCACGTAATTATTGGGATCGATGCCTTTGGAGAGAATCAATGCAAGAGTCAGAATGACACAAGAACAAAACAATCGAGTGGGCTTCCTGACAAAGGTGACATTGGAGACACACACCCAAATAAGCCACACTCAGGCAGATGCTTCCTTCTTTCCAAGGCTTCTCTATCCTTCTCTCCCAAGGCACAGATCTGGGTATTCTCTAGTTTTATCTTAGGCCAGGTTTCTCAGAGTATGGGCCTCAGGCCAGCATCACCTGGAAATTGTTAGAAATGCAGAAACTCAGGCCCCACCCTGGGCCTACTACCTCAGAAGCCCTAGGGGTGGGCAGACAGTCTGTGTTCCAGCAAGTTCTATAGAGGACTCTGACTGATGTGTTCAAAAGTTGATACTAGTTTTTCTTTCTTTTTTTTTTTTTGAGACAGAGTCTCGCTCTTTCACCCAGGCTGCAGTGCAGTGGCGTGATCTCGGCTCACTGCAACCTCTGCCTCCCGGGTTCAAGCCATTCTCCTGCCTCAGTCTCCCGAGTAGCTGGAGTTACAGGTACCTGCCACCATGCCCAGCTAATTTTTGTATTTTTAGTAGAGACAGGATTTCACCATTTGGCCAGGCTGGTCTCCTGACCTCAGGTGATCTACCCACCTCGGCCTCCCAATGTGCTGGGATGACAGGCGTGAGCCACCGCACCTGCCTGGCCAAAAGTTACTGCTGGTTCTTATAAAAACACACCTGCTGTGGGCTCGCCCGAGACCAGCACTGCACAAGCCCCCAGGTGCTTCTATTAAAAAAAAAAAAAAATAGGGATGGGATCTCACTATGTCACCCAGGCTGGCTGGCCTTGGACACCTGGGCTCAAGCAATCCTACCACCTCAGCTTCCCAAAGTGCTGGGATTACAGGCATCAGCCACCACACCCAGTCCCCCAGGCGATTCTAATATTCTAAAATGTACCCAGAGCTGTCAGAGAAGGGCTGTCTTGGGAGATGCACTCAAGGGCCAACCCAGCAAGGTCCTATTCTTGAGGGGCCACAACCTTGGAGAAGGGAAAAGGCTGTGAGCTTCACTGGTGCGTTTCCATGAATAACTGCCACTCATTCTCTTTTGTTGCTTTATAGTATTCTAAGTACGCTGCTTTATGGCTATGCAACAGTTTATTTAAGTACGTGCACATGGCTCGCGTTTTGTGTCCAGTTTGTTTTTTTTTTTTTTTTTTTTTTTGAGACAGTCTCGCTCTATCACCCAGGCTGGAGTGCAATGGCGCAATCTGGGCTCACTGCAACCTCCGCCTCCCTGGTTCAAGTGATTCTCCTGCCTCAGCCTCCTGAGTGGCTGGGATTACAGGCACCTGCCATCATGCCTGGCTAATTTTTGTAGAGACGGGTTTCACCATGTTGGTCAGGCTGGTCTTGAATTCCTGAGTTTAGGTGATCCGCTCGCCTCGGCCTCCCAACGTGCTGGGATTACAGGCACGAGCCACCGCGCCCAGCGCAGTTTGGGCTTTTATATAGGACACTGCTGTGACCATTCACATGCAAGCCCTCCAGGAGATACGAGTGCCCAAATGTGCTCAGAAGTGGAACTTAGTCTGGGGTTATCTCAGTCTCAGGTCCTCAGAGCGTGGCATGCTTGTTCAGTGATAGTCGTCACTGCCAAACAGTTTTTCCCTCAGATCTGCACCCCCAACCCCACTGCCCACAGGTGAGTGGTGACAAGCTGAAGACCATGTGGGAAAATGGGGAAGAACACTGCAAGAGAACTCAGAAAGGCCTGCCTGAATATTTTTTAATGTTAGGGACCAAAAAAAAAAAAAAAACCCTAAATGCAGCCAACAGGGTAGAGGAGGCATCACCAGGCCCAGACTTGGCCTGGTCTGGCCCCCCCCCACCTACGCTGTGTGACCCTCAGCAAGCCGCTTGACTTTTCTGAGTCACAGTTTCCTCCTCTTTAAAATGGGAATGATGATACCTCGCACCTAGCATTGATGTGAGGAAGGGCTTCTGAAATTTCAGCCTCAGGTCAAGAGGGGCTTCAGAGATGTTTTCCAGCCCCTGAAGTCCTTTCTAGGTAGTACCTGTGTGCGTCTGTGTGTGCATACGCAGTGGGAGTGTGACACCAGTGAGCAAGGAGCTACCAACAGGACAAAGTGAGATACTTGGAGCATGAACCTTGCTCAAGGGTGGCCAGTGCATTCGGGCCAAGAGGAGACGGCTAGGCAGAGTGGTGGCCAATGCAATTGTTGGCAAGGTGAGGAGATGGGTTACATACAGGGAAATTGTGCAGTAAGGAAATATGCTAATGGTAATGGTATCCAGTGTTCTTACTGTTGGTGAAGAGTTAAAAATATACAAAGAACTGGTACAAACCCTGTGGTATTTATTGGAGTGGAATATATGGAGATACAGAGAGAGACAGATATAAAACTAAATATAGATCTCACAGCATATGCACACTTACACCCCCTCCACTGAGAGGGCCCAGGAGCCATGGCACCCAGTAACAATGAACACATACTACCAGATCTTGCTTTCTAAATATAATTCTTCCGGTAAAAAGAGCCAAGGATACTGGGAGAAATGGCTTTTTCCAGGGCCAAGGTACAGAAAGTACAAAATGAAGCTGAAGTTTCTCATGCCAGAAAGGGAAGAGCTCAAAGGATAACACAAAAAATGTCAAGAGGACATGGCAGCCACCTTGAAAGGGTTCCCATTGGCCAAATTAAGGCAATCAAGCATCAAAATAAATATTGATAGTAACAAATCATAACATATTTAATCAACTAGGACTCTGATATGGCCTGGCTCTGTGTCCCCACCCAAATCTCATTTTGAATTGTAATCTGAAGTGTAATCCCAACATGTTGGGGAAGGGGCCTCATGGGAGGTGATTAGATGGTGGGAGTGGTCCCCCCATGCTCATGATAGTGAGTGAGTTCTCACAAGATCTGATGGTTTCATATGGGGCTTCCCCCTTTGCTCAGCATTCATTCTCTCTCCTGCCGCTCTGTGAAGAGGTGCCTTCCGCCATGACTGTAAGTTTCCTGAGGCCTCCCCAGACATGTGGAACTGTGAGTCAATGAAACCTCTTTTCTTTGTAAATTACTCAGTCTCAGATATTTCTTCATAGCAGCATGAGAGTGGACTAATACAGAGTCCTTGCATTCCTACTGATATCAATGAATAAACGACCAAGTTAACAGGGAGAAGAGAAAGCTCTTCCTTATAGAAGACCGTAAATGAGGGAGAATGATGATGATGGTGATATGGTTTGGATCTGTGTTCACCCCAAAATCTCACGTCCAATTGTATTCTCTAATGTTGGAGGTGGGCCTGGTGGGAGGTGACTGCATCATGGGGGAGGATATCTCATGAATAGTTGAGCACTATCCCCTTAGTACTGTCCTCGCGAATGTGAGTTCTCGTGAGATCTCGTCATTTAAAAGCATGGGACACCGTCCCCTGCTCTCTCTCTTGCTCCTGTTCCCACCATGTAAGACACTTCACTCCTCCTTTGCCTTCCACCATGATTGGAAACCTCCTGAGGTCTTCCCAGAAGAAGCCACTGTGCTTCCTGTACAGCCTGCAGAACCGTGAGCCCATCAAACGTCTTTTCCCTATAAATCACACAGTCTCAGATATTTCTTCTTTTTATGTGTGTGTTTTTTGAGACAGAGTCTCACTCTGTCACCTAGGCTGGAGTGCAGTGCTACAATCTTAGCTCACTGCAACCTCCGCCTCCTGGGTTCAAACTATACTCCTGCCTCAGCCTCCTAGGTAGCTGGGATTACAGGCATGCATCACCAAGCCCGGCTAATTTTGTATTTTTAGTAGAGACCAGGTTTCACCATGTTGGCCAGGCTGCTCTTGAACTTCTGACCTCAAGAGATCCACCCACCTTGGCCTTCCAAAGTGCTGGGATTACAGGAATGAGCCACCATGCCCGGCTTCAGGTATTTCTTTATAGCAGTGTGAGAAGGGACTAATGTAGATGGAATTAGAAAATCACCATTCAGCAAACATTGTGATAGTAATCCGTTCAGCCAAGCATTGTCCATGCATGCCGAACTTAATGAGTGAAAATAAAACGAGAATCAGATACTGACACAGTCTCAACATGTCTCTCCGTAAAATACTTAATCATTACAAGGGAGAAAATAATAGCTTTAATTAAGGGAAACCTGGCAGACGCTGTCTTAACCAAGGGGCAAAAGTTACCCCCACCAGTAACGAGACAAACAGCTGGGTGGGCCTCCCAATACCATGTACTAAGGAGGACACAGTATCGTGCCACAGGGCTTTCTCCAGAAGCGCGTAACCTGAGCCAAATCCCGAGGAAACATCAGACAAACTCAAATCAAGAGACATCCTATGACGTCCCCGAGCCTGGAATCTGAGCCTGGAATCTCTAAAAAGGTCGAGAATACAGAAGACAAGGAAAATCCACAGGAGTATTCCACACAGAAGGAGAAACAGGGGGACGTGGCAACTAAGAGCCACATCCTTTCCCTGTTACCAGGACAACGCTGATGGGAACTTGTGGACTGGATGGTCATGTTGTGTAGATGTTCATTTCCTGATTTTTGGACTCTGTTGTGATTAATGAAGACTGTCACTTAAAGAAAATAGGCTGGGCACAGTGGCTGACACCTATAATCCCAGCACTTTGGGAGGCTGAGGTGGGAGGATTGCTTGAGCTCAGAAGTTTGAGACCAGCCTGGACAACAGGGTGAAACCCAGTCTCTACAAAAATACAAAAATTAGCTGGGCGTGGTGGCACATGCCTGTAGTCCCAGCTACTGGGGAGGCTGAGGTTGGAGGATCGCTTGAGCCTGAGAGTTGGATGCTGCAGTGAGCCGAGATTGCGCTACTGCTCTCAGCCGGGTGACAAGAGTAAGACGCTGTCTCAAAAAAAAAAAAAAAAAAAAAAACAAAAAAAAAACCAACAAAACCAACACCCCCACCCCCAACACACACACACACACACACACACACACACACACACACACACACACAGATGTATTCAGAAACAATACAGCATCATGTCTGCAATTTATGTCTAAATGGGGGCGGTGAGGCTGAGGACAAAGCAGCCAGTGTCGAAATGTACTAACGATGCTGAGAGACCCTGGAGGAAGGATGTGCTATAGTGTTTGTGCTATCATCTTCTTACAACTTTCCTGTCCATTTGAAATTATTTCCAGACAATAAGTGAAGAAATGATTCCAGAATAACGGTATGGCTGGGAAGAAACAGGTTCATTCCTATATTCAGGTTCAACCCGCATTGGCTGAGCACATACTACGGACCAGACATGGCTGCTTATCATCACGCGCACCTTCACTCCTCTATCCGACCAAAAGTTCAAGTTGGCAGGTACTGTGCCCATTTTGTTGGATGGGCAAGCCAAGACCCTGGATTTGAGAGCTTTGCCCAAGGTCACGGCAGGTGAGTGTGGAGTGAGGGTTTGATGCAGGCTTTCCTGCCAGCCCACCTCTCTGCCTCTAGACACACAGCTGGGCCTCCCTGGCACTGATTCACACTCAGTTTTGGGACAGTGAGGCTGGTTCCTAGTGGACCTGCTTGCGGCCTGAGTAGCAGAAAGCAGTAGGCCACTGAGCTGTGCCCAAGATGACAAGGACAGTGGCTCCCAGGAACCCACTAGCTTTGCTCCAGGGCAGGCCCAGCGCTGGATCCCAGCATGTCCCTGGGAGAGGAGGCACACCTCTGTCTCCAGCTGTAGACTCTTGCCTGTCTCTCCTGAGGCTGCTTTTGCCTGGATGGTCCAGGAAGAGGGGCAGCTCTTCCTCCTGGCTTGGCCATTTCTTTCTTTACTTTTTTTTTTAGATGGAGTCTTGCTCTGTCGCCCATGCTGGAATGCAGTGAAAAGATCTCAGCTCACTGCAACCTCCGCCTCCTGGGTTCAAGCGATTCTGGTGCCTCAGCCTCCCAAGTAGCTGGGATTACAGGCACCCGCCACCATGCCTGGCTAAATGTTTTGCATTTTTAGTAGAGACGGGGTTTTGCCACGTTGGCCAGGCTGGTCTCAAACTTTTGACCTCAAGTGATCCTCTCGCCTTAGCCTCCCAAAGTGCTAGGATTACAGGTGTGAGCCACCACATGTGGCCATGGCCTGGCCATTTCTATGGTCAGCCTTTGAGCCCTGGCTGCAATGGTGTTGAGCTAAACAGATCAGCCCCCATGCCAGGAGGAACCTGGCTGCCCATCCTGCCCCAGGACTGACCCTGAGAGATGGCAAAAGGCAGGGGATTGGGAGGCATGAGTCAAGTCAATCCAACTGTTCTTAAAAGGGGGTGGGGAGGTTTCTGTGAAGAATGTATTTGAAGCCCATCAATGATAGACTGGATAAAGAAAATGTAGCACATGTACACCATGGAATACTATGCAGCCATAAAAAAGGATGAGTTCATGTCCTTTGCAGGGACATGGATGAAGCTGGAAACCATCATTCTCAGCAAACTAACACAGGAACAGAAAACCAAACACCACATGTTCTCACTCATAAGTGGGAGTTGAACAATGAGAACACATGGACACAGGGAGGGGAACATCACACACCAGGGCCTGTCAGGGGGTGTGGGGCTAGGGGAGGGATAGCATTAGGAGAAATAACTAATGTAGATGATGGGTTGATGGGTGCAGCAAACCACCATGGCACATATATACCTATGTAACAAACATGTACGTTCTGCACATGTATCCCAGAACTTTAAGAAAAAAAGAATGCATTTGAAGCAGAGGTATTCCTAACACTGACAAGGAGTCCAGGGGACTCGAGCTTAGATTTCAGGCCGCCCTGGGCCCAATTCCATGAAGAGCTATGTGACCCTGGGCAAGTTACTTCATTTTCTAAGCCTCAGATTTCTACAGGGATTTTTGTAAGGAATCAAAACAATGTGGTATATCCATAGATGTTCATTATAACATTGTTCTAAAAATCAAAAAAATCAAACCAACTAACTGTCGGCAGGAAACGGGTTAAATACGAATGCCTACACTGCCATTGAAGATGTGTTGACCCACATACACTGCAGGAATATGGGAGCGTGGAGTGGGCAGAATAGTGTGCCCAGCATGAATCTATGAGGGAAAAGACACTTATGTAGTTGTATATTTTTTTAAAATATTTTTTCTTTTTTTCAGAACGGAGTCTTGCTCTGTCGTCCAAGCTGGAGTGCAGTGGCATGATCTTGGCTCACTGCAACCTCCGCTTCCCAGGTTCAAGCAATTCTCCTGCCTCAGCCTCCTGAGTAGCTGGGATTACAGGAGCATGTCACCACACGCGGCTAATTTTTGTATTTTTAGTAGAGATGAGGTTTCACTGTCAGGCCTCTGAGCCCAAGCCAAGCCATCACATCCCCTGTGACTTGCACGTATACATCCAGATGGCCTGAAGTAACTGAAGATCCACAAAAGAAGTAAAAATAGCCTTAACTGATGACATTCCACCATTGTGATTTGTTTCTGCCCCACCCTAACTGATCAATGTACTTTGTAATCTCCCCCACCCTTAAGAAGGTACTTTGTAAGATCCACCCCTGCACGCAAAACGTAACTTCACCGCCTATCCCCAAACCTATAAGAACTAATGATAATCCACCACCCTTTGCCGACTCTCTTTTTGGACTCAGCCTGCCTGCATCCAGGTGAAATAAACAGCCATGTTGCTCACACAAAGCCTGTTTGGTGGTCTCTTTACACGGACGCGCATGAAATTCACTACGTTGGCCGGGCTGATCTCAAACTCCTGACCTCATGATCCGCCTGCCTCGGCCTCTCAAAGTGCTGGGATTACAGGCGTGAGCCACCACGCCCAGCCTGTAGTTGTATAATAATAATTACTTATAATTAAATAATTATTGCTAATAAAAATCACCATGATCAGGTGCTACCCTACATGCTTGATGCATATTAAATGACTCCATTCCACAACAGACCCCCTGATGTATGTACACTTAGTTACTACCCCATTGTACAGAAGAACAAACAGGCAGGGAAAAGTTAAGTTTGCCCGAGGTCTCACAGCTGGCGAGTGGCAGAACTAGAATTTGCATCCAGGCAGCCTGGGCTGTAGACTTCCGTGCTCTTAACCACAATCCTGCAGCCTCTCTAGACTTGCACAGAAAAGGGGCCAAGAACACCCAAGCAAACAGTGACCTGATTACCACAAACTGATCAGAAACAAACAGGACCTTCCTCCCTCCACCTCCCCCAACCCCAAGTCACGGGGGAAAATAAGATCCATAAAGTGGGGGAGTGAAGGAGGAATTTTAAATTGTGCCAATTTTTATTTATGGTTTATGAGAAGAACTTAAGACAAGTTTAGACAGGAAAAGAAGGAAGGAAAAAGGGAAAGAAGAAAAAAAAAACATACAATTCCCGGTTCACACAAGATAGTAGATAAACAGCAACTACTATTAGCAGAATTCAATAATAAGTGAAGGCAAAACTGTCACTCAAATTTCAATATGCTGATATCTGGGGGAGGGGGTAGAAGGAGGAGAAGGCCTGGTGAGATAGGTGTTGCTGAAGGAGACTGGCTATTTATAGACTTTCCCTGGGGAACAGGCACCTCCCAGATCACAGGGGAGGGAGGCCAGCTTATCCTTCCTGAAATCTACTACAGGTCAGGCTGTAGGCTCCAGGGTGTACCAAATGTGGCTGATATAAAAAATAAAAATAATAAATGCAGGAGCACGTGTAGCCCAAATGCAAGGCTTAGTTCTCTGAGTTCCTGCCACCTCCTCCAGGAAGTCTTCCCAGATGGCACTGGACTTTAACAGTAGCATTCCCACCCATCCCCCACACCCAGGCCATACCTACCTTCTTTCTTACAGGCTCTGCTTTCCTCCCTGGGGTTTATCTCAGTGTGTAATTATGTACTCACTGGAGGAATTATTTGATAGACATCTTCCTTCCCCACCAGAACATGAGCCCCACCCAGTAGGATCAGCGCTTTGCTCACTCTTTTGTGTGTAGTCTGCAAGAGGGCCTGGCAAACAGGAGGATGGATCTGAGACACACAGAGAAGCTAATCATCCAGAGCAGCAGTACTCAAACTCCAGGGAGCCTCAGAACCCCCCGGCGGGGCTTGCTGAGTCTCAGATTGCTGGGACCCCGCCCAGAGTTTCTGATTCTGTAGTTCCAGGGTGGAACCTGAGATTCTGCATTTCTGGCAAGCTCCCAGGTGATGCTCACACTGTTGGTCCCCAGCCCACACTTGGAGGACATGTCATCAAAAGAAAGGATCAGCCAGGCACAGTGGCTCACGCCTGTAATCCCAACACTTTGGGAGGCTGCGGTGGACAGATCTCTTGAGCCCAGGAGTTCAAGACCAGCCTAGGCAACTTAGCAAAACCCCACCTGTTCAAAAATTAGCCAAGCATGGTTGTGTGCTTGTATTCCCAGCTATTCGGGAGGTGGGAGGATCACTTCAGCCCAGGAAGATTTGAGACTACAGTGAGCCATGATCGCGCCACTGCACTCCAGCCTGGATGGCAGAGTAAGACCCTATCAGGAAAGGAAAGGAAACGAAAGGAGAGGGGAGGGGAGGGGAGGGGAGAGGAGGGGAGGGGAAAGGAGGGGAAGAGAGGGGAAGAGAGGGAAATGGATGCTGGGCTTAATTCCTGGGTGATGGGATGATCTGTGCAGTATATCACCATGGCACATGTTTACCTATGTAACAAACCTGCACATCCTGCATGTGTACCCTGCACCCTGAAACTTAAAATAGAAGTTGCAAAAAAAAAGTAGGTGAGGGCCAGAGGAGTGGCTGGAGTAGAGGCTGAAAAAGAGAACCCCAAACAGCAAGAGCTCGCTGGTGTCTCCAGCCAGGGACCTGGCGATGGTGAGCCCACCAGGCCCGGCTCCACGTTCATGGCTTCGTGTGTCCATGGCAGCCTGCACTTTGCTCAGTCTCTGCTGCCGCCTTCTTGAGATTCTTAGTCATTTTTCAAGGAGGGGGCCGTTTTGCAGTAAGCCTGACAATCACGTAGTCGGTCCTGCCCCCACCACTGAGCGCTTTCTATGGACACAGCGCCTAGCACATGACCCAAGGTCAAAGCAAGACAGGGCTGGATTCTTAAAAACAAGATCATCTTGTGAACAAGGCATTGTGCAGAGGGTTTTAAACACCTTCCCTCACTTACTCTTTTTTGATTACTAACATTCACTGAGGGAGGCGTAGTGAGGGGAACTTTGTGGAATGCTTAGATCTGTTACCCAACACAGCTTCCACAAAAAGCCAGGGAGAGGAGGAACCTAGTAGTCAGAAGGGGAATCCAACACTGCCCTCCATTCTTGCACCCAACACCTCCACTTTCACACCAGGACACACGAATGTGGAGAGATTACACCTGCCTAAATCCATGTGGCCGGCGACGGATGGGCCCTGTCTGCCCTACACCAATGGCTCCTGGTTAAGAGTGGCCACTCAGACCAACACTCCTTCCCCTACACCCAGAGGCCCCAGATTCGGTCCAGCTGGAGAGGCAAAGACAGGGAGCGTCCTGAGAAGTGCATGGGGGTGAAATAAGCAGTTCTAGTTAGCCTGGGAGTCGGCGTCCTTGGTTTGGCTTAGGAAAGTCAGGTGCAGTGCCTGCCTGTGATCTCTTCCCCCTGCGTCTCTGGAATCGCAGATCTTGGGCCCTTCTCTTCCCTGTCTCTGTTTGCACTTGAGTTTCAAGGTGGGCCAAACAACACATGCTTTGCTGAGCTCTCTTCTCTCCAATAGGCCACAGGGAGGTCTTAGGGAAGGTCATAGGAATATGGCCCAGCTAGAGGGGCACCATGCCTGCATCTCCTGAGGACTTGGGGCAGACGGCAGAGGTGATAACCATTTCCAGAGGGGCGGCAGCCTCAAGACACAATTACACATTTTCTCCTGGTGGCCCACAGCTCCTCAAAGAAAAAAATAGCTTTCAAGTCAATTTCTACACAGAACATGGTGTTGGACTGGGTTGTCCAACCCCCCCCCCCACCATTCCCAGGCTGAAGCCCTAAACCCCACACCCCATATCCTCAGAAAGTGACTATATTTAGAGATGGGGCCTTTAAAGAGGTCATTACAGCTAAATGATGTCATTGGTGGGGCCTTAATCCAATACGACTGGTATCCAAGTAAAAGGAGATTAGGACACAGACATGCACAGAGGACAACCGTATGAAGACACGGGGAAGGCAGCCGTGTGCAAACCAAGAAGAGAGGCCTCCGGAGGAACCAACCCTGCTGGCACCTTGCTCTTGGAGTTCTGGCCTCCAGAACTGAGACAATGAATGAGCTGTGAGGAAGTGGAGTCTCCAGCAAGGGCAGCTGGCTGGACACCTTCGGGATTCACATTCATTGACAACAAAGATGCCTGTCCGGCCCACTCCACCTTCCAGGCAGGGAGAGGGAAGACAGGTGATTGGATTGAAAGCTCCCACCAGCTCCCACTTACCATATGATTTCCACTACTTCCTAAGACTTAGCACATGACTTCCACTACTACTAGGACTTAGCACACAACTTCCACTACTAAGACTTAGCACACGGCTTCCACTACTCGCTGAGACTTAGCACACGGCTTCCACTACTCGCTGAGACTTAGCACACGGCTTCCACTACTCGCTGAGACTTAGCACACGGCTTCCACTACTCGCTGAGACTTAGCACATGGCTTCCACTACTACTAGGACCTAGCACACAACTTCCACCACTAAGACTTAGCACACGGTTTCCACTACTCGCTGAGACTTAGCACATCACTTCCACTACTACTAGGCCTTAGCACACAACTTCCACTACTAAGACTTAGCACACAGCTTCTACTACTAAGACTTAGCACACGGCTTCCACTACTCGCTGAGACTTTGCACATGGCTTCCACTACTCGCTGAGACTTAGCACACGGCTTCCACTACTCACTGAGACTTAGCACATGGCTTCCACTACTCACTCAGTCTTAGCACACGACTTCCACTACTAAATTTCCCATGTTCTTATCACCATCATGTGAGATGCTTTAGAGACCAGAGGTGCTGGGATTATTAGCCTCTGAAACGTCCACAGATCCAGATTAACCCCATGACAATTCAGAAGAATCACTGACAGTCCACAGGGGAGGTATCGATTGGATGTTTCCTCTCCGACAAGAACCCTTCACCAGGGCCAGCCTCATGGGCATGAGGCCAGTGCAATTGCACAGAGATCCCAGTGCAGGACAGGTGTTGGCCTTGAGGCTTCATGCTCCACAGCTGCCATCTTGAAATGCGTAATCATTGGATCTGAATGTGTATGTGGAAATTTAGCCCCATGGGACGATGTATGCCCGGGGCTTGGCATCTCCCCTCCTCCACCCAGCGGCCATGACTGCCCTCCCCGATGGGGGATACCTGGCAGGGTCTACACAAGGGGTGTCCAATCTTTTGGCTTCCCTGGGCCACATTGGAAGAAGAATTCTCTTGGGCCACACATAAAATACACTAATACCAATGATAGCTGATGAGCTAAAAAAAAAAAAAAAAAAAAAAAAAATTGCCAAAAAAGTCTCATAATGTGTTAAGAAAGTTGATGAATTTGTGTTGGGCTGCATTCAAAGCTATCTTGGGCTGCAGGTTGAACACACTTGGTCTACACTCACCCAGTACTAATCCCTTGTTTGGTGGAGACCAATAATCTATAGCAAGTGGAACTCACCAGGACATTCGAGGGAGAGATCATAGAAGACAGAAGCAAGTGTCTTCCTGCTATTGGCAGTCTGCCCCACGAATTCTGTAGCCAGTCCTGCCCTCATGGCAACCTCATCGCCTCACCTGCCTTCCTTGAACCAGAGACCTTTCCTCCCTGCCCTTGGTCATTCCAAACTCCCCTGTGGAAGTTTCAAATGTGCTGACCCAAACTACTTATCTCTGTGTTGGGAAGCCCCAAGGGGTTGCAGGAGCCCCCAAATGGTCACGTACAGACCCCTGTCCCATCCACCTCTTTCTCCCACTGGCGTCCAAAGCTCTGGGCTGGCACCGCTCATACACTGCCACCCCTGGGGATCTGGATTCTTGCCTAATAATGCTGTTTACAGTACCACTCCCACCCAGCTACACCCACCCAGCTACACCCACCCAGCTACGCCCACCCAGCTACGCCCACCGAGCGCAGAAAGGCAACACAGACCTAAAAACCCACAATCCTTTCTCTCCCCTTCTTTTGTTCAGACTTCCTCTTTATTTTTCACATCTCCTTTTTTCCTGGCTACAAAATTAAACCATATTTTGTGGCTGGAAATTTGGAAAATGCACAAGATTACAAAGAAGAAAATTTGTCATCCCAAGATAAAAATACTGCTCAAAATGATCTTTTTCCAGATTGTATTCTCTGCACATTGTAAAAGTTTTTTTTTTTCCAAAAGAAATTACGACCACCTGTTTCCACTGAATGGTACATCATGCGGGGCAAAGATGGCAAAAGACTCGTGGAATCCACGTGGGTGAGCAGACAGCTGTCTAGTCCTTCTGTTTTTCTGTATGTATGACATTATTCTTTCTTTCTTTTTTTTTTTTTTGAGACAGAGTCTTGCTCTGTCACCCAGGCTGAAGTGCAGGGGCATGATCTTGGCTCACTGCAACATCTGCCTCCCCGATTCAAGTGATTCTTCTGCCTCAACCTCCCAAGTAGATGGGATTACAGGCACGTGCCACCACACCCGGCCAATTTTGTATTTTTAGTAGAGGCGAGGTTTCACCACGTTGGTCAGGCTGGTCTTGGACTCCTGACCTCAAGTGATCCACCCACCTGGGCCTCCCAAAGTGCTGGGATTACAGGCATGAGCCACTGCGCCAGGCCGTGTTTGACGTTTTTCATGTTAAAAACATTAGATAGAATCATAGCCGTCCACTGTGTCATTACATATGCTTCTACAGCATCTGTTTCAGTGTCTGTGAGAATTCTGCTATCTAGATATCCCAGTATATGTGTAAACAAACTTCTACTCATGGGCATTTTTTAATATTTTGAATATCTCATTTCATGTTTTAAAGTATTTGTTTTCATTGTATCTGATATGAGACAAGTCCTTTTTACCAGGCGTCTATATTAACCCTCAAACAGCCATCCAAATACCATCCTTCTCAAAATCTGACTTGGACAGGTTCATCTAAATACTCTATATGATTTTCGAAGTCCCTGAATAAGCTTTCTGCTAATTCCCTTTCTCTCCTTTTTGACAGATTATTAGGTGGGGTGGCAATAAAACCCAAACTCTTGGGTCTTTCATAACTTGTATTTCTTTGTCTCCGAAAGAGAAATAGCAGCTGAATGTCAACCCTTGAAGATATACCAGCTGACTGTGTTCTCATCCAGATGGCCTCTGCTTTAGGAGAAATACCAAATCTGCAAACAATTTGTGTGCACACAAATGAAAACCACAGGACCCCCCATCAGCTCCCAGTCCCACCCCTAATATGATGGCCACCAAGCAGCAACCATTTAACACACTGGAAGTTCCTTCTAGTTGGGACTCTAGGATTCTTTACCCTTATTTAAAAAAAGCTTGTGACATTTGGATTGGGGGCAGGGTTTCCGGGATGTCATCTTCAGACGTATTCTCAAGAGCCCTCAAGTTTTCTGAGAACTTATTAACCTTGAATGTGTGTTTCAATGACTGTCTGATCAACACAGACCTTTCGGGGTGGGGGGCAACTTACAACTAAGGACTGTGACATAACACCAGTGTGCATATTAGCACCCCTGACAACGATCACAGCACACACTGTAGCATCCCAGTGAAGGCTGACAGACACTGAAAGCTTCAATGGCTCAGAGAGAAAGGTTAGCAGGAGAATTGAGTCATCACACAGCGCACAATTGTGGATTCGGTGAGAAAACCCTAAGATACCTCAATATTGAGAAGTGTAGTCACGTCACAAGCAGGTGCCTTACATGAATCCAGTCTTTGTGCCTAGCAGCTGGCACAGTCAATGAGCACTAAGTGTAGTAGTAAATACAAATAGATACCAAATGAAGAAATATTCTTTCAACAACGCCCAACACTCACATTATCTTCAAGTGAACGAGCCAGTTCTACGGTTATCAGATGACAGCCTTAAAATTGGCATTCGCAGGCTGCTTGCTGGCAGTTGGACTTGAGTTTGAGTCTGATTATCCTAAACTAGCAAACAAAGTCCTGACAAATGTAAATGTCATTTTGTACATACACACATTAGCAGACATTCTTAGCATCAGTATTTTCAAAATCAAAAGTCCAAAAGAGTTTAAAGAACAGAACTCATGATGAATGAAAACACTAACAAAACTAGATAAGTAGTGAGCAGATGACATGTCAGATGTGGTTCTAGGATTTTTTTTAACGTGAATGACATCATTGAAGCAAATATTTCTTTCTACTATTCCAATGGGCAGCCTTTAAGGCAGTCCCCAGCCATCACTCCCTCCCAGTACCCATGGCCTGTGTAACCCCTTCCCTTTGAGTGTAGACTGGACCTAGACTTGCATCAAATGAATAGAATATGGCAGAAGTGATGAGACCTCATTTCAAAATGAGATTCAAAAAAGGCTTTGGTTTCCAGTCTCTTTTTTTGTTGTTGTTGTTGTTTTGAGATGGAGTCTCGCTCTGTCACCCAGGCTGGAGTGTAGCGGCG
The DNA here is from genome assembly GCF_029281585.2 of Gorilla gorilla gorilla. Lineage (NCBI taxonomy): Eukaryota > Metazoa > Chordata > Mammalia > Primates > Hominidae > Gorilla > Gorilla gorilla. Next base: position 114,878,129 of record NC_073242.2, on the reverse strand, counting down.
CAATCTTGGCTCACTGCAACTTCCACCTCCTGCATTCAAGCATTTCTTCTGCCTCAGCCTTCTGAGTAGCTGGGGTTACAGGCACCCACCACCACACCCAGCTAATTTTTTTATTTTTAGTAGAGACGGGGTTTTGCCATGCTGGCCAGGCTGGTCTGGAACTCCTGACCTCAGGTGATCCGCCTGCCTCGGCTTTCCAAAGTGCTGGGATTACAGGCGTGAGCCACCATGCCCAGCCTGATTGAGTTTTAATAGACATCACCAATATATCAAAATAAGGCTGTTCTATTTGTACTTTATGATTTTATTATAAATTTGACTTGATTTTTTTTTTTTTTTTTTTGAGAGGTAGTCTCACTCTGTCTTCCAGGCTGGAGTGCAGTGTCGTGATCTCAGCTCACTGCAACCTCCGCCTCCTGGGTTCAAAGGATTTTCCTGCCTCAGCCTCCCCAGTAGCTGGGATTACAGGTGCCTGCCACCACGCCTGGCTAATTTTTGTATTTTTAGTAGAGAGGGGTTTCACCATATTGGCCAGGTTGGTCTTGAACTCCTGAACAAGTGATCTGCCTGCCTCAGCCTCCCAAAGTGTTGGGAAAACAGAAGTGAGTCACCGCAACAGGCCTAAATTGAACCTGATTTTACAGTTGAGTTATAAGCAAACAGTTATGTTTATTACAAGTTTTATGCTTATACTTACTTGAAATCACACTTTTGTACAAATCATTTAAGACAACACTGGCCAGGTGCGGTGGCTCACGCCTGTAATCCCAGCACTTTGGGAGGCTGAGGCAGGCGGATCATGAGGTCAGGAGTTCGAGACCAGCCTGGCCAACATGGTGAAACCCCCATCTCTACTAAAAGTACAAAAATTAGCTGGGCGTGGTGGCGGGCGCCTGTAATCCCAGCTACTCGGGAAGCTGAGGCAGGAGAATCTGGGAGGCAGAGGTTGCAGTGAACCAAGATCATGCCATTGCACTCCAGCCTGGGTGACAGGGCGAGACACCGTCTCGAAAAAAAAAAACACTGTGGGGTTGCAGTACATTTCTTTAAGAAGCTGCCCACATGTTGCTAAATTCTGAGAAACACTAATGCTCTGTGAGTTTGGGCAAGCCTTGGGTTAAAGTTGTGTGTGCATGAGCCTCAGAATTCCCACACACATACTCTTTTCTGGTAACTGAGTGTAATCTCTTAAAAACACAAATCTGACTGTGCCTGTTTTATCACAGTTCTAATGTTTGGCCCATCTGGGAATAAATGAGTGACTGTCATGTCCTGACTTAAAACCCTTCAACGATCCCCCACTGCTCCAGGGATAAAGCCCACACTCTGACAAGGCTCCGTACGACCCTCCTCTGCAGCCTCATCCTACCAACCCCAACGCCTCTACCTCTTTTGTCTAGAACTCGCTGTCAACCCCTGCCCTTCATCCGGCTCACTCTTTGCCACTCCTATTCATCTTAAACATCATGTCTTTCTCCCAGCTCTGACACATTGGCATTAAACAGTGAACTCTGACCAGTTGCTGGGTGCCTGTCTCTGCCTCCTGGTTGGGATACCTGAGGGCAGGGAACTGGGCATCCTTATCAGCCCCAACTCCAGCTGGTAGCACTCACTTGACACACAGAGGGAGCCCCCTCCGTGAATCTAGGTTGAATGGATGGGTGGTCACTACATTCGTCTGTTGGGATCCAAGCCTCACCCTGGAGAGCCCAGAAGGATGAATCTGCTCACCAGCCAGGAAGGCAGTGGGCTGGGGCTATACCTGCCTCACTTAAGAGACGGGAGCCCTGAGGGGCAGAGACAGCTTCCCCCGGAGTTGGCGCTGAGTCACCTGGGAAGCAGGAATTTCTGGTCCAATCTCTTCCTTAACCTTAATGTTCAGGTCAGCAGTGAGAAGCTTTTTCTAGTAACTAAATTAAGGAGGCCTCTCAGAGACCTTTTTGTTGTTGTTTTGTTTTGAGACAGGGTCTCACTCTGTTGCCCAGGCTGGAGCACAGTGGCATGATCACAGCTCACTGCAGCCTTGACCTCCCAGGTGCAAGCAATCCTCCTGCTTCAGCTTGGTGAGTAGCTAGGACCACAGGTGCACACCACCATGCCTAATTGTTTGCAGAGATGGCATCTGGCTATGTTGCCCAGGCTGATCTTGAACTCTGGGGTTCAAGTGACCCTCCTGCCTCAGTCTTCCAAAGTGTGGGGATTACAGGCATGAGCCACTGTGCCCGGCTCAAACACCTTTCTTTCCATTCCTGGGAATGCTGAAATCCAGTCTCCAGTGCTTCTAACATGGGGTCGTCTCCAGTTCCCCTCTCAACCACCAGTCCTCTGTCTGGTCCTCTACTCTTTGATTCTCCAGTGCACCTAAGACCACTGGGTCTCAAATAAAGCATCTCCCGGTTTCTCAGCTGACCGTTGGCCTCCTTTATGAACTTTGTTTTGTACACATCTGTATCCTCAGCGCCTGGCAAAACTGGCTGTCAGGAAATGCTCACTGAGCAAACAAACGTGGCCCCACTAGGAGCCTCACGTCCTCATTGATCACATGGCGAGAGTAAAATTTACCTTGGAGGTAAGAGGCCCAAGAGAAGACACAGCAAGTTCTCAGTAACAATCACTGTTAGAACTGGGGTAACTGGTCAAAGTGGCTGGGGGAGGGGAGGGCTTAGAGGCCTCCTACAGGCATCCTGGATGTGGCATGTAATTAGTGCTCATAAAAGACGGTTCTATTGAGGAGTGAAAATGGAACCCCTAAATAAACTACTATGAAATAACGCAAAAAAAAAAAAAACAACAAAAAGACAATTCCAACTATTGTAGAAGTGATCACCTCAACACACATCGCCTCCTTTCCAAACCCTGGGAGAAAGGAGTTCCAGCGAGAGGACATGAGTATGACAGCAAAGGAGGTGTTCAGGTCTGAGCCAACTTGGCAGGAAGTGAGTGCCTCGCCCAGCCTCCCGGCCTCCCCACCTCCCTCCCTCCTCACACTTCCCATCGATCTTCATTGCCATTTCCTGGGTTTGCACATTTCCTGGGTTTGCACAAGGCTGCCTCTGGAGACAGCATGCCTTCTTTCTCAGCTGGCCTTTGGTGTCAGTGCTGGTATTACCCACCTCCTGGCGCTGCACACTGCCCATCATCATGCACCCAGGGCCTCAGGATGCTGCTGAGAGCACCCCGGTCCACAGCCAGGTGGGAGAGCACACTGACAGACCGGCTGAACACCTGTCAGAACTCTGAGAACTCTTCTGCAAAGCTTTGGAGGGACGAGTCCACCTGGCACAGAGATCAAACTCTCCCAGCATCTCCCTTGAGGTTACATCATCCATGCACCTGCATTCCTGGACATCCTATGAAACCTGATGGTAACCAACTACACATCAGGAGAGTTTGAAAAATACCTGGCCTGATGCAAAACTCAAAAGATGGAAAGGAAAAAACAGGAATGGCAACGTAGGAAAGGCAACCTGTGATGGCAAATAAACTTCAAACTCCTTTAGCAGAATGTATCACACAAGCAGAGAAATGGATCACAGCAAATTAATTGAACTCTATATCCTATCAATATTAACACGTCACTTCAGGAAAATTGAGATTGCTCAAAAACTGCTAGTTACGTGGTCCTGTGGCCTACCACCCTAACACCAGAATTCTTACATCAACAGGGATGTATAAAACACGATTTTTAAAAAGCACAAAACACTATTTTTAAAAAAGCACGAATACTTAATCTCACAAACAAAATGTTTTGACCATTAGTATTCTTTGGGAGAAAAAAATAAAATTTTAAGTCAAATATTTTTTCAGCTAATTTCTTTTTTTAATTAAAAGCTAAGTTTACCTTTGAAGTTTCCTTTCACTGGTCAAAAGGCCATCGCCAAGTCATATTTCTCATTAGCAACCCAGGGGACTCGTTCAGAAATGTTATTTTTGAATGACTGCTTAAGCGTAAATGAAAAAAAAAAAGTGCAACGACCCTCTGGCGTGCAGAGAAACGCTTCTGCAGAAATTCAGTGCCTCCCTGACCTTAAAGCATGCAAGGAGTTCCGTTTGCGAAGCTGAAAAGAAGGGTGTTGGGTCACCCTCAAGCCTGGCTTCACCCCTGGCTTCCAAGAATCCAAGGAACAGGAGGGGCTTTATTTGACAGCTTTGCCACTTCGTTCCCTCATGAACCGCCCTGCCCTGGCACCCTGCTGCTTTATCCCAGAGGGTCCCTGGAGGTTGCAAAGCAGGCATACAGCTCTGAGTGGCTTTCTAAAAGTACGTGACTGTAGGAAGTGAGGCTGGGAGGTCCCCCAGCTCCAGCTTTGCTTTCTATTATTGCTACAACATTTCAGCAATCTTTTGTTTTTTGCATCCCTCTTTTATTTTCTAATTTAAGTTTTAAAAATCCATAAAGCAGCCCAAGTCTGGAGACCCAGGAATTTTAATTCTCTGGAGTCAGAGAAACCTAGGTTAAGTTCCCAGCCAGGTCACTTCCTAGCTCCGTGCCCCTTAGGGAATATACTTAACCACTCTCGGCCTCAGTTTCTCAACCACAAAATGGGTTCACGTGAGGGTTCCATGCTGAGCTCTCCGCGCCAGAGCGCAGATGAGAGCGCGGTTGCTGTGAGGACGGCTTCTTTCCAGAGCCAGGGGAGGAGGGCGAGTTCGCGGATCGCAGCGCAAACGCGGGGTCTCGGGTCGGGGACGCTTACGACGGAGGGGATGGGGGGTCGGGTCGCACGCCCGGCGCGGAGTCGCCGGGACTCACCAAGGCTTCCTCTTCGTCCTTCTCCAGCGCCTGGTACTGGCGGCCCCCGCCCGAGAAGCCGAGTTTCTTCAGGAACTCGGAGACGCGTCCCTCGACCATGGTGAGCGGGCGCAGGCGTTGCCTGCGTCCCTAGGTCCCCGGCGAGGCCCGGGATGGCTGCGCGCGCCCAAGCCTCCTGGGCCAGACCCGGTTACCAGGTAGCTGTCTACCTGCCCGCGGCAGGTGAGGCCCCGCCCCTGGGGCGGGGCTGCGCACAGGGAGGTGCCGGTTCACCCGGCCCCGCCCCGCCAGCTCGCCTGGGACCCCAGGGGCCCTGGGGACAGCGCCGGCTGGCCATGGAAGGCCCAGGGAGAGGCTGCGTCGCCTCAGGGCTTGGGCTGTTTCCCAAACTTGCAGATCCTAAGAATCACCTGGAGTGGGGGAGGTGGAGGAGCAAATGCTGGTTTAAAATCCGGATTCCCAGACCCCTCCCTGCCCAGTCACGGTTTGGAGCCGCCGGGAGCTGGGTTTTTAACGAGCCCCAGGTGATCCTCTTGAGGAACCCAGGGTGGGCCGCTCTAAGGCGCCGGGAGCGAGGTGGCTGGAGCTCAGTCAGACTCACACCTGCGGCTGTGCACGCTGGACGGGTCACGTGGCCTTTCTGAGCCTCGGCAACCTAGCCTGTCATTGAGCGGGCAGCAGCAGAAGGCTAAGACCCCCCACCTCCAGGGCCCTGGGAGTGAGTCCAGGAACAGGAGCGACTGAAAGCCCTGCTGCCTTTGGCGCCTGCATGGTCTCGGATGGTCAGGGCCCCTGTCCTCGTCTGCAGGATGAGCGCCGCTCTTGCTCGTCGTGGGACCTGAGCAGGTTTCTTACATTTTTAGCGCCTTGGTTTACTGCTCTGCAGAATGGCCACCACGATAGCGCCTCCTTCACAGTGACATTGAGAGGCCCCAGCGGACAGTGCCGTACAGGAAGGTCTCGAGCAGGGCTTGGAGTAGACAATGTGCTGGTGTCCCCATGACACCATCCTCCTCCTCCTCATCATCAGAAGGTGCTGGGTTCAAATGGCTCCCAAAGTATGTGAGTCCATACGCAGTGTAGACAGTTGCCAGCCGCCAAGTGGGTGCTTTGAAGTGCCAGGGCTTTCTTTGGCTTCAGGTAGGACTAGATCCGTAACTAGACCCACCACTTAGCAGAGGGGGAGCTCTGGGGAAGTCCGTGCCACCCGCCTTTCTGCTGGCTTCCTCATCTCTACAGGGAAGTTACTGACGGGCTACAGGAGGTGCCCTCTGCATTTGTCCACGAAATTCAGCCACCCCTTTTGAGCAAATATTTGCCACCTACCTCAATTGCTCCCGAGGGTTGACTCCAGGCCACGAAAACCTGCAGGGCAGTTCCAGTGCCCCTTCTTGGATCTCCTGCATCTTCCTCTTTTAAGGAAACAAAAGCTACGGTATCAGCCTGCCCCCACTCCCCAGTTTCAACAAAGGTGCAGGAATAATGGTAACAGCAAACCTCTGATGTGAGTGAGTCCAGATTTGAATCCCAGGAATGTTCCTTTCCGACCTTGGACAACTTTCTTCACCTCTCTCCACCTCAGTTTACTCATCCATAAAATGGGGATGTCACTACCTACCCGTATGAGTCAGGGTCCCAGTAGGAAACAGTAATTTGAGGAGAGTTTGAGAAACAGACTTTTTACAAAGCTGTGGGGATGACGTAGAGAAACCAGAAGTGCTTGTGTCATTAACGAAGACTAGCAAAGAGTGAGAAGTGGCTTTGGTCCCACCCAAGGCCTGAAGGGCCAGACGAGAGAGGAGTTACCTGGAGGGGGAGCTCTGGGGCGCTGATAACTTCTGCAGAGGGCAACTGCTTAGATCAAAAGCCAGAAAGCAACAGAGCCAAGGATGCAGCCTCCTGGGCAGAGAATCCAAAGAAGGGTGGAGAGTGGTGTAGAGGAGGCTGGGCAAGGTGGCTCACACCTGCAATCCCAGCACTTTGAGAGGCCAAGGTGGGCGGATCACCTGAGGTCAGGAGTTGGAGTCCAGCCTGGCCAACATGGGGAAACCCTGTCACTAGTAAAAATACAAAAATTAGCCAGGTGTGCTGGCATGCGCCTGTAATCCCAGCTACTTTGGAGGCTGAGGCAGGAGAATCGCTTGAACCCGGAAGGTGGAGGTTGCAGTGAGCCAAGATTGTGCCACTGCACTCCAGCCTGGGCAGTAGAGCAAGACTTCATGTCAAAGAAAAAAAAAGAGAGTGTTGTAGAGGAACAAGGAGGAGACATCCCGCAGCCAAGCTCAGCATCCTGTGATTCAGGCTGAGTGAATGCTTGCACAGGTCGAGTACCCAGTAGTATGATGTCGTGGTACCCGACATTGCAGGCTCTTAGGCGCTTCTATATTATTAATATAAAAGAACATATGGGAACTTGGCTCAGTTATTTCTCAGGTCCTTCCCAAGTGGCATTCTGTGATTTTAAAATGATGTAGCATCCAGGGAAGAAGAACGCCTTGTTGGCATCTTCATGTTTTTCCAAGCTGTTAACCAGATGTCATCTCTCCAGGCAGATCAGCATCCCCGGAGCAGAGGATTTGAAAGCCCAGCCTTTCGGATCCTATCACCATGGCTTCCGCTCCAGCCCAGAGATGTCAAGGCTGGAATTCCTGGGCTAGGTTCGCAAATGCCCAGGGCATTCCAGAAGGAAACTCTAGGTGGTGGATATATGCATGTACATTTTAGAGACAAGCTCTCACTCTGTAGTCCAGGCTGGAGGGCAGTGGCGCGATCATAGTTCACTGTAGGCTTGAACTCCTGGGTTCAAGCAATCCTCCCTCCTGAGTAGCTGGGACTACAGGTGCACAGAACCACACCCAGCTAATTTTTTAATTTTTATTTTTATGTAGAGATGGGGTCTTTGCTATGTTGCCCAGGCCTATAAATTAGATTTGTGGTGTGTAAAATTAGGTAAATTAGGCTCCCCCAGTGTTGGTTATGGTAAATGATGTGCCTGAAACATGGCAAATACTCCAAAAATTTTTTGAATATGTCTCTCATAAACAGCAGATCATTAAAATTTATATTTAACAGAACTTTCATATGAACGATTTGCTTTATAATAGGGAAATGTAGGCCGAGCGCAGTGGCTTATGCCTGTAATCCCAGCACTTTGGGAGGCTGAGGCAGGCAGATCATGAGGTCAGGAGATTGAGACCATCCTGGCTAACATGGTGAAACCTCGTCTCTATTAAAAATACAAAAAATTAGCCGGGCGTGGTAGTGGGCACCTGTAGTCCCAGCTACTCGGGAGGCTGAGGCAGGAGAATGGCGTGAACCCGGGAGGCGGAGCTTGCAGTGAGCCGAGATCGCGCCACTGCACTCCAGCCCGGGGAACACAGCGAGACTCCGTCTCAAAAATAAAAAAAATAAATAGGGAAATGTATTGTGTCTACATTGTTATAGTTGTCATTGTTAGATTGACTTCTGTCATCCTCTTTCATGTTTTATTTCTGTGCCTTTTGAGGCAAGCACTCAATTTGCTGTCAATTTTTACTTTGGTTTTGGAATAAACATCTCATTGAAAGTTCTATTGGGAGCTACCTGAAAACACTTCAGAAATACAGATGAGTATTTACAGTCTCTTTTGGTTTCCTTTTCCAGATTTAAAGAAATTTTCCAACTTTAATTTTTGTTTTTCTAACCTCTGCATCCTTTTATATTCTAAGTAATTTAATTATCCAAACTCTCTTTTTTTTTTTTGAGACAGAGTCTTGCTCTGTTGCCCAGGCTGGAGTACAGTGGCACCATCTCGGCTTGCTGCAACCTCCACCTCCCGAGTTCAGGCGATTCTCGTGCCTCAGCCTCCAGATTAGCTGGGACTACAGGCATGAGTCACCATCCCTAGCTAATTTTTTTTTTTTTTTTTAGTAGAGACAGGGTTTTGCCATGTTGACCAGGCTGGTCTTGAACTTCTGACCTCAAGTGATCTATCAGCCTGCCTCAGCCTCCCAAACTGCTGGGATTACAGGTTTGAGCCACCGTGCCGGGCCCAAGCTCTTATCTTCTGAGTTGGTTGTTGTAGTTGTTGTTGTGTGTTGTTGTTTCCCTGTCAGTTACACCTGCTATTTATGTTTGCCTTAAACGACCTTTCTGAGCTCTGTCTGTCACTTTGTTTGCATTCCGTGGTCATCCCCACAGACTTCAAGATTCTGTTTTTTCAAGTTTTTTGTTTATTTTTTCTGCCTTCAGCCTGTAAAATGCTAGAGCCCACTTGCAAAGAATGTAACAAGGCAGTTGGCTGGAGAACTTTCTGGGGTTTGCAGCTCAACGCCTCAGAGTGATTCTGCCCCATTGGCCAACGATGAACGCCAAGGGTGGGACCCAACCAGAGGCATCCAGCCTTTCTCGAAATGTCTGCTCTGGGCACCTTGAACAATGAGGTCATGCTCTGCAACTCCCATTCACTCTCTATGTCAAAGTGGTGTCTTTTCACTGCCCACAAATTATCCCCAGCAATGCGCCCTGCTGGGAGCCATGACGCAACCTCAAGACACCTGTATTTTGTTTGGTAACAAACTTCACTCAAAAGTTCTGTAAGCGTGGCACTGAAGACATCCTTTTTGGAAAGGGTACACTGTACAAAAGTATATTTTGTACAATTTGTTTCTAATGTTAAGAATTGGGTGGAAGTTACAGTTCCTTGCATAAACCCTCGATTCTGTTTGTTTTGCAATAGCTGTACCCACAGGCAATAATCATTTTATAGACGGGAACACTGGGACTTGGAAAGATAAAACCATTTCGTTCACTTAACAAATATTTTTCAGCACCTGCCATGTGGCACTGGCGAGCTGGGAACACAACAGACTCTTTCCCTGCTTTCCTATATCTCATCTAATGGTGAAGACAGGCTGCGGACAAAGCCATGTGTAATGCAAAGTCAGGCAGTGCATGTCGTGGGTTGAATAATGTCCCCTGCAAAAGATATGTCCACGTCCTTACTCCTGGAAGCTGTGAATGTGACCTTATTTGGAAAAACATCTTTATAGATATAACTAAGGATCTCAAGATGAAATCATCCTGAATTAACTGAGTGGGCCCTAAATCCAGTGACTGGTGGCCTGATAAGAGACAAAAGAGAAGGCCACCTGAAGATGAAGGCAGGGATTTGATCACAGGCTGCAAACCACCTGGGTCCATGAGAAGCTGGAAGAGGCAGGAGGAATCTCCCCACACCCATCATGGAGGCTCCAGAGGGAGCACAGCCCCCCTCACACCTTGATTTCAGACTTCTGCCTCCAGAATGGAGAGAGAATAAATTTCCACTGTAGCCACCCAGTTTGTGGAGCTTTATTGCAGCAGCCCAAGGAGACTAGGACAGTGGGTGACACTAAGAAGAAAAGTGAGGCCGGGCGCGGTGGCTCACGCCTGTAATTCCAACACTTTGGGAGGCTGAGGCGAGTGGACCACCTGAGGTCAGGAGTCCGAGACCAGCCTGGCCAACATGGTAAAACCCCATCTCGACTAAAAATACAAAAAGTTAGCCGGGCGTGGTGGCGGGTGTGGTGGCCTGTAATCCCAGCTACTCTGGAGGCTGAGGCAGGAAAATCGCTTGAATCTGGGAGGAGGTTGCACTGAGCTGAGGTTGTGCCACTGCACTCCAGCCTGGGTGACAGGGCGAGACTCAGCCTTAAAAAAAAAGAAAAGAAAAGAAAGAAAAGTGAGCAGGATGGGGCCTGGAGAGTGGGGCCTCTTGTAGCTAGAGGAGTCAGGAGAGGCAAGAAGGGACCTCTGTGGGTACGGCAGGAGGAGGGAGTATTCCAAGCAAAGAGAAGAGCAGGAGCTAAGGCCCGGAGGGGGAAACAGCTCTGCTGCTACCACAATAGTCAGACCCCCTTATGTGAACCGGTCTATGCATTTGCACCAAAATGAGGGTCACGCTCACACGCTCCCCACACACAGCCTGTTTCCAGGCGCTATTCACGTCTTACTTTCACTGTTTCATAGCCATTATTTGCTGAATGACAGGCAAACGTTGGCTGAGCACTTCCTGCAGCTGTGGGCACTGCTGGGCTTCTAAAGGGCTTAATTCCAGCAGAAGCAACAAGGCACTGCCCCTTGGAACATGACACCAGGTGCCAAATGAACGCGGCTCGGGACTTGCTAAATTCCAGGGGGTAAACACACAGCACAGATGCCTCTGCTCCTCCTCCCTCTTCTGACACCTGTAGCAGGCATCAGTATTTGATCACCAGGCAGCATTTCCCCCTTGGCTGGGACAGGCCTCCCAATCCTCCTTATCAAACTTCAAGTAGCCACTGACAATTGTTTGCACCTGGCAAATGAATAAACCCATTTACCAAAGGATTTTCAGAATAAGGAATGATGGGGACAGGGAGGAGTTATGGAACCTTCTAGAAGATAGTGGGATGGCTGAAGGAGAGGCTCTGTCCATGTGGAGAGAAAAGTCAGGTGGGGAGGCAGAAAGAAGACCCAGACAGAGGAAGACTGACCTCAGAATTCCCAAACTTCAAGATCTTTTCTCTCTCTCTTTTTAAGCCTGCCTGCTTTAAAAAAGAAGAAAAAGTTTTTTAAGAGACAACTTCTGACTGTGTTGCCCAGGCTGAATTCCGACTCCTGGGCTCAAGGGATCCCCAGCCTCAGCCCTCTGAGAGCACCCCGCACCCGGCTCTTTTCTTTTAACTTCTCCAAGATCTCTTTTCACAACTCTTTCCCAGGCCAATGGATGGTTGTCCAGTAGGATTTTGTCTACCAAACACCATGGCAGTTATTAAGTATAAAACTGACTCCTTTTAAAAAAAAACTTTAGTTTTGAGAGCAGAAAAAATTGCACAGAAAATAAAGAGTTTCCATGTGTCCCTTCTCCCAGCCCCACCCCCACCCCGTGTCTCTTACGAGTAACACTGTGCACTGGTGCGGCACATTGATGCCACTGATGAGCAAACACTGATTTATTATTAACTAAGTCCTTTTTTTTTGTTTTTTTGAGACAGAGTCTTGCTCTGTTGACCAGGCCGCAGTGCAGCGACGCGATCTCGGCTCACTGTAACCTTGCCTCCTGGGTTCAAGTGATCCTCCTGCCTCAGCCTCCTGAGTACCTGGGATTACAGATGTGCATCACCACATCTAGCTAATTTTTTTGTATTTTTAATAGAGACAGGGTTTCGCCACGTTGGCCAGGCTGGTCCTGAACTCCTGGCCTCACGTGATCCAGCCACCTCGGCCTCCCAAGGTGCTGGGATTACAGGCATGAGCTACCCCGCGCGGCTGGTCCATTGTTTACAATAGAACTCACTCCTGGAGTCGTATATTCTGTGGGTTATGACAAATGTATAAATGACATAATGACATGGGTCCACCATGGCAGTGTCATGGAGATTAGTTTCACTGGCCTAAAAACCCTCTGAGCGCCATTAATTCATCCCCCACTTCCCTGGACCCCTGACAACCGCTGATCTTTTTACTGTCTCTGTTAAGTTTTGCCTTTTCCAGAATGTCACACAGTTGGAAGTGTGACTCCCTTTCCAAACTTACTTTCCTTTCAAAAATTCAAAAGCATCCAGGCCTGTCACTCAGAGTCAAGAAAATTGCGATCCAAAGCAAAGAGGCCCAGGGCCTTCCATGTTTAAACTCACCAGTTTGTGCCTGCCATGGTCACTCACGAAGGTAACCACCCTGATTTGGCCAAGATGGTCCCAGTTTTACTGTGGCTGTCCTGGCATCTTGAAACTCACAAGAGATGAGGTCATCCCCTTGGTTTAAAATCCAGACTCCTTCATAGGCCACACCACGGCCCTGTAGCCCTGACGCCTGACTCTCTCTCCATCTCTCCACTTCTGCCATTCGAAACTTCCTTCCTTCTCTAGGCCCCAGGTATGTGCTCTCTCCCCGCCAGCCTCTGCCTGACCTCTTCCCTCTGTCTGGAACATGCCCCAGAGGCCCCAGCACTCCTAAATCTCACCCTGCCGGCTCCTGCGCATCCTTGAGGTTGTAACTGAGTTGTCGCTTCTCCAGAGAGGCCCCTTCTGATCCCTGCACCAAATGAGATCTCCTGCAGCGGGGAGCCCCATGCACCCATGGTTTCCCCAAAGTGATGGCAAGTTTATCACAGTTACGAGTTTAAAAGAGGGCGCTGAATGCAAACAGCGCTAATGTCAACCAACAGAGAGCAGGTGAACAGCACGTGGCATGCTGAGGATGGGACATTGTTCAGCCATAGAAAGGAATGAGACACTCATCCACACGACAGGTTGGATGGGCTTGGAAAACATGATCCACGTCAAAGAAACCAGTCACAAAAACCACATCCTGTGTGACGCCACTCAGGTGACCTGCCCAGAACAGGCAACTGCACACAGACAGGAAGCCGATGAGTGGTCGTCAGCGGTTGCAGGGAAGGGGCATTGGGAGCTGTTGGTGTTTCTTCTTTGGGTGATGGCAATGTTCTGGAATTACAGGGAGGGTTTGCATGACCTTGTGAATATACTAAAACCACGGAATCACGCTTTTAAATGGTGAATTTTGTTTGGATTGTGTCTCTCTACAAATATATTTTAAAATAGGCTCTGAAGACATACTTGTTGAATGGAAAATGAATGAATATTTTTAACTGGGAAGCCTGATCGGAAGTTAAATCTATGATTTTCGTTGGCTTTTGGAAACAATAGAGTTCAAAGTTCCCAGTTTCTCTCTTTGCAAGTTCCTAGAACCCTGGGTTTCCCAAGTTAGGTTGTGCCTGAAGGGGTGAGGTCAGTTCTCAGGAAAGCAGCTCTTAGAAATGCAGGAGGGGCGGAGTGGACAGGGGGTCTGGGGCCGGATCTTCCTTTCTCCTTGTCTGGTGTAGCCTGTTCCCCAGACTCAGTTGCCTGTTGAGGAATTCAGAGGGGCTTGGGATCCCCTCCAAGCAAGGGCACAGGGTGGTGGTAGCCTCCCCTCCCACAGTCGATTCTCAGTAACACAGAGAGGTGGTAAAAGTGAACATCAGAGCACATACCTCCCCATTTCAAGCCCCCCATAACTTGCTGTAGCAGAAGCTGCTGCTCATAGCCCCTCTCCACTCACCCTCAACAAGGTCTGCTTACTGCAAACACCTGAGGCTCTCTGCTTGAGGGATTTTATTTTGGCACCTGGGCCAGAAATAAGGCCGTGTTAACTCCCCCCTTCACTTCCCGGCATTCCCCCATGACTGACCCCAGGGGATGGGTAGATGCCACAGCTTCTGCACCCCCTGTGAAGTGAGATGCCTCCCTTCACCACTCCTCCACAACTGTTTCCTGGGGTTACCTTGGGGAACCCCGGGAACGTGGAGAACCCGAGTGAAGACCTTGCCATCACCATTGTAATACAATTAGATTTCTTATTCTGGCCCCAAGAGGCCCCATCTGTCAACTCCCCTCCTCCTGCCCCAACCCTGGTCTCCTGGTTGTCAAACGAGCTGAGCTCAATGCCGCCTCCAGGCCTTGGTGCTTCCCATGGCCCTTTGCCACACACGCTCTGCCCCCAGCTCTTCCCTGCTACCCTCCGTTCAGGGAGGCCTTCCCTGAGCACCCCACATAAAGCGCACCCTCCTACTGCCCTGCCACTGTGTTCCCTTTGTAATCACCCATTGAGCGGAACTTGCAGTGTGTGTACTTTTCTCTAGGTCTAAAGTTTCGCTTCAATTAAAAGCTCCGAAAACAAAGCAGGTCAAAGTTTAATGAGAAACAGGATATTTGAAGCTCTCAAAGTATGTCCCTACCAGAGACTTATTCATTGTAAAGGGAAAACAATCACTTTACAGTGGAGAAACCTGGCACACACCAACCTTGCGAGGGGATCAACATGATCATCACCAGGAATGGGATGAGACACATCATGTGCCCCCAATATGATTTCGCAAAGGAGGACACGGTGCCGCGTCTGGGGTATTCCTGCAGAGGCTGAACCTGAATCTCACCAAGACGTGCATCACACCCAGGTGCAGGACGTCCTGGAGTTTGACTGGCTTGGATTCTTCAAAAATAACCATGCTAGGAAAGTCAAGGGAAGGCTGTGGAATGTTCCAGATTAAAGGAGACTAAAGGCCAGGTGTGGTGGCTCACACCTGTAATCCCACTTTGGGAGGCTGAGGCGGGTGAATCACTTGAGGTCAGGAGTTCGAGACCAGCCTGGACAACACGATGAAATCCCATCTCTACTAAAAATACAAAAATATAGCCAGGCGTGGTGGCAGGTACCTATAATCCCAGCTACTCAGGAGGCTGAGGCAGGAGAATAGCTTAAACCTGGGAGGCAGAGGTTGTAGTGAGCCAAGATCATGCCACTGCACTCCAGCCTGGGTGACAGAGTGAGACTCCGTCTCAAAAAATAAAATAAGGCCAGGCGTGGTGGCTCATGACTGTAATCCCAGCACTTTGGGAGCCCTTTGAGGTGGGTGGATCACCTGAGGTCGGGAGTTCGAGACCAGCCTGACCAACATGGAGAAACCCCATCTCTACTAAAAATACAAAATTAGCTGGGTGTGGTGGCGCCTGCCTGTAATGCCAGCTACTCGGGAGGCTGAGGCAGGAGAATCACTTGAACTTGGGAGGCGGAGGTTGTGATGAGCCAAGATTGCGCCATTGCACTCCAGCCTGGTCAACAAGAGCAAGACTCCATTTCAAAAAATAAATAAATAAAAAAGGAGACTAAAGAGCTCCCTGATGATAATCAAACGCAACTTGCAGTTTAGGGTCAGATCCTGGATTGGGGGAAAAAAGGTCTTTCTCTTTTGCTGTAAAGGACATCAGTGGGACATTTGGTGAATTTGGATAAGGTCTGTAGAGAATTGTATTGTCTGGTGTGAACTTCCTGATTTTGATCACTGGACTCTATTTATGTAAGAGAATGTCCCTGTTTTTTTTTTGAAAATGCACCCTGAAGATTTTCAGGGTAAAGGAGAGGGAAGAGGAGAGGAAAAGGGAGGGGGAGAGAGAACACACAGACCTGGGGAATCCGGTGAAGTATATATTCAGATCTCAAAAGGTCACATACCGTGTGATTCTCCTTCATACCATGCTTGAAATGACAAGATTATAGACAAGGAGAACACATGAGTGGATGCTGGGGTTAGGGGTGGTGTGGATGTCACCACAAAGGTTGTGCAAGGCAGACCTAGGCGTGATGGAATCGTTCTCTTCCGTAGCTGTACTGGTGGCCGCATGAATCTATACAGTGAAAAAATGACTCAGAAACCACACACAGTGGCCCTCCCTGCGTCTGAGGTTTCTGAGGAGCCTGCAGATACTGGGAGGGCTGACTGGGGGACTGGAGCACCCTGGGATTTTGCTGTCCTGGGAGACAGGGTCCTGGAACCAATCGCTGTGGATACCAAGGGACTGCTGCGCTCACATTGTAGCTGCGCCCGTTTCCTGGCTTAGATTTGGCACTGTGGTTATGTAAGATGTAACCATGGGAAGAAGCCAAGTGAATAGTACCCTGGACCACATCCTGGAAATCTGTAATTATTTGAAAATACAAAGGTAAACACACCTCTGTCCCTCTCCATTCCTTACTCAGCTTTATTTTCCCCCAAAGCCCTTCTACCACTGACTTGGTCTGTTTGCTTTTTGCCCATGCCCCCCATGGACTGCCAGCTCCCTGAGGTCTGTTATCTTTCCTGCTTTATTCCCAGCACCTGGAAGTGTGTCTGGTACATAGTAGGGGCTTGAATGGAATGTTTACTGTGTTGAATGAACAAGAGAGCCCTGGCCCGAGGCGGAAGAGTGCCTTGGCCCCAGTAAACCTGAAGGGAGCCAAAACCCAGGGACAATGACTACATTCAGGCGCCCACCCTGGGAAGCCTGGGGAGCCCCCATGGTGATGGGACTGGATGCCGCAGCTGGCTCTTTGCATTGGGTCTGGCTGTCATTTTTACCAGCCAGCCTGGACACAAAGGGACTTTTGATCAACAGTTTGGGCGGTACAGGGGCGGGTCCCATGAACCCAGTTAAACCAGTAGGAAAGCTGGTTAATTCATTCAACAAATATTTAATGAGAGCCAGAGGACCTTGTGGGAGGATAAGAATAGCCCAGTGTGAGCCAGCGATACCGCTGACCTGCCCCCGGGCCCTGTGCTCAGATTTTGCCCTCACTTCATCCTTGTAACAATTTGCTTGCGCTCAGCATTTTGCAGAAGGGGAAATTGTAGCCAACAATGTGGTACCCACCCAGATCCCCTCAGACCCGTTTTCCCCATGTGGTGCCCCCCTCCCTCAGTGTTGGGGCTTCCTCAATAACCCCCAGCACCTACAGATTTTTGAAGGCCAGGTCTGGGCTCCTGGGCTGCTTTGCCTGGACACGCAAGACCAGAAGTGCCTGGAAATGTTCTCACCCCCAGGCAACCGGCAAGTGCGAGGCAGGAGGTTCTAGCCTTTGGTGGGACAAGGCAGAGGCATAACTCGCCCTTCACAGCTCCCAATGGGGTGAGGCCAGGCCTGGGACTTGGCCTAAAACTGCACCCATCCGCACTGTGTTCCTACACTCCCTTGCCAGTTTCTGTTGTGGCACTTCCTTCATAAATCACTGGCATGTGGCCTGGGATGGTGGCTCACACCTGTAATCCCAGCACTTTGGGAAGCTGAGGCGGGAGAATCGCTTGAGCCCAGGAGTTCGAGACCAGCCTAGGGAGAGCCCATCTCTACAAATAATTTTAAAATAAGCCAGTTGTGGTGGTGTGCTCCTGCGGTCCCAGCTACTCAGGGGGCTAAGGCAGGAGGATTGCCTGAGCCTGGGAATTCCAGGCTACAGTGAGCTGTGACTGTGCCACTGTACTCCAGCCTGGGTGACAGAGTAAAACTCTCTTTGCGGGTTGGGGGGAAATCACCAGCATGTGAGTCTTTGTCTCAGGACCTGCTTCTGCGGAACCTGACCTGAGACACGATCCGAGACACATGGTGGTTGAGTGTGTTGATCACAGCCACACAGCTAAGAGAAGACGAAAAGCCAGGTTCTGTGTTCCTAGAGTCAGATGCCCAGGAGTCAGATGCCAGAACCTGCACTCCTATCATGCTGCACTGCCTAAAGCTAGACCACCCGCCCACCCACCTGTGCACCCACCCATCCATTCATCCAACTACCTACCCACCCATCCATCCACCCACGCATCCACCCACCCATCCACCCATCCATCTACCCATCCATCCATCCACCCACCCACCCATCCACTCATCCATCCACCCATCCATCCACCCATCCACCCATCCATCCACCCATTCATCTACCCATCCATCCACCCATTCCACCCACCCATTCGTCCACCCATCCATCCACCCACCCATCCACCCATCCATCCACCCATTCATCCATCCACCCACCCACCCATCCACACACCTATCCACCTACCCACCCACCCATCCATTCATCAGTCTACCTACCCACCCATCCACACACCCATGCATCCACCCATGCATCCACCCATCCATCTACCCATCCATCCATCCACCCACCCACCCAACCACTCATCCATCCACCCATTCATCCACCCATCCACCCATCCATCCACCCATTTATCTACCCATCCATCCACCCATTCCACCCACCCATTCGTCCACCCATCCATCCACCCTTCCGTCCACCCATCCATCCACCGATTCATCCATCCACCCACCCACCCATCCACACACCTATCCACCTACCCACCCACCCATCCATTCATCAATCTACCTACCCATCCACCCATCCACCCATCCATCCACCCATTTATCTACCCATCCATCCACCCATTCCACCCACCCATTCGTCCACCCATCCATCCACCCTTCCGCCCACCCATCCATCCACCGATTCATCCATCCACCCACCCACCCATCCATTCATCCATCCACCTACCCACCCACCCACCCACACACCCATCCACCTACCCACCCACCCACCCACACACCCATCCACCCACCCACCCACCCACCCACACACCCATCCACCTACCCATCCACCCATCCATTCATCAATCTACCTACCCATCCACCCATCCACTCACCCGTCCACCCACCCATCCACCCATCCATCCACCCATCCATCCATCCACCCACTCACCCATCCATTCATCCATCCACCTACCCACCCATCCACCCATCCATCCACCCACCCATCCATTCATCCATCCACCTACCCACCCATCCACCCATCCATCCACCCACCCATCGATTCATCCATCCACCTACCCACCCATCCACCCACCCATCCATCCATCCATTCATCCACCCACCCACTCACCCATCCACCCTCCCCTCCACTCTTCCACCCACCCATCCATCCACCCACCCAACCACAAACTTATTTTGACCAGCCCCGACTGCTAGGCATGGAGGAAGGCTGGGGATCAGGACAGATGAGGGCGATTATGACTCTCAGGTCCCTCCCTGGAAACTCTCAGCCTACTTAGGAAGGAGACTCAGCCTCATCCCTCTGATCACTCACTGACTCAAAAGTCATGGACTGAGTACCTACTGTTTTCCTGCGCCACGCTAGATGTCAAGCAGAGAGATGACTTAGGGTCTCTACCATCTAAGAGCTCTCAATCCAGAGGAGGAGCAAAACCACATGGCACATGTTATGATGACACCATGTGCAGGCACAGTGGGGACACGAAGGGAACCTGTAGGTGAGGCTCAAGGAAGGCTTCCAAAGAGGTGATTCAGAGCCAGCGCTAAAGATTGAGCAGAGTCCTGGCAGGAGAAGGGGGTGGAGACATGCTGCCTAGGAGAGCAGCAGCAGTTGCACAACATACGGAGTTCCTGATTGATGCTGAAATGACGGCTGGGAATTGCAGCAAGCGTGCTCCTGGCCCAGCTCTGCAGGCAACGCCTTTGGAGGTGGCCCTCTGCCTGTCCTCAGACAAGGGCCTTGAGTCACACCCTCCCATGGGAAAGCTTTAGTGTGGGGCTGAGCTCCAGGGCCCTAGTTTGATCCCTTCTATGCTTTGGGACCTTGAGCAATGTATCTTACCCTCAGAGCCTTGGCCTCTTTCATCTCTAAAACGGGTTAGCTACACGTACCTTACAGGCGGTCACGAAGGCTACACAAGTATTGCCTGGCTCCAAGGAAGTGCTGGATAGATCCGGCAGGGCTAAGGTGTGCTTGGGCAGATTGGTGGATCTCTAGGGAGCGCCACTGACACGGTTGTGATTTGCATATGCTGATGGCAGAAGATGGCACCCCCTTCTCCAACCCCCAGAAAGACATTGAAGGGGGTTGTGAGTGCCCATGGGTGCACTGCTGGGGCCTGCCTGGGGAAGGGGTCCTTGGTGCCCACGTGAGAGTCCCGCCACTGAGAGCTGCTCACCAGAGCCCAGGAGCTTTAGGCCCCTCCATGGGTCCTTGGGGCCAAGTCAGGCCAGGGAGAACACACGGTGGGAACCCTTTCAACAGAGGGTAGGCATGGACATTTAGAAAACTAAATTCACTCTGGGTCAATGCTTACTTTACCTGTGACTTCTGGGAGTTCTTGACAAATTGCCCCACTCCCTGAGCCTCATTTCTTTTCTTTCTTTTGAGACAGTTTTGCTCTTCTCACCAAGCCTGGAGTGCAGTGGTGCAATCTTGGCTCACTGCAACCTCCGCCTCCTGGGCTTAAGCAATTCTCCTGCCTCAGCTTCCTGAGTAGCTGGGATTACAGGTGCCCACCACCATGCCCAGCTACTTTATGTATTTTTAGTAGAGATGGGGTTTCACTATGTTGGCCAGGCAGGTCTCGAACTCCTGACCTCGGGTGATCCACCCGCCTCGGCCTCCCAAAGTGCTGGGATTACAGGCATGAGCCACCGCGCCCGGCCTCATTTCTCACAAGTTGGAATGGAAGGAGAATACTGCCCCCCACTCAGGGCTGCTAAGGACTGAATGGGCCCAGAATACATGAGGTCAGGCGAAAACTCCCAGCCTAAGGTTGCTTACGACCTTGAACCCTAATGCTGAACTGGGATGCCCAAAAACAACCCCTTCCTCTGCGAAAATTCTACCCTTCTGAAGTTATTGCATTAGTTTCTTTATTTTGTTAATGTTTTAAGTGTTTCATAAATGTGTTTTCATTTAAAAATACAATTCCATGTATTTCTCAAGACCTGGCCAGCATCATACGATATAACTTTTTTTTTTTTTTTTTTTTTTGAGATGGAGTCTTGCTGTGTCGCCCAGGCTGGAGTGCAGTGGCATGATCTTGGCTCACTGCAACCTATGCCTCCTGGGTTCAAGCAATTCTCCTGCCTCAGCCTCCTGAGTAGCTGGGACTACAGGCGTGCACCACCACGCCCAGCTAATTTTTGTATTTTTACTAGAGACAAGAGTTTCACCATGATGGCCAGACTGGTCTCGAATTCCTGACCTCAGGTGATCTGCCCGCCTTGGCCTCCCAAAGTGCTGGGATTACAGGCGTGAGCCACCGCATCTGGCTGAATAGAACAACAACAACAACAAAAAAAAACATAAAAAGTGTTTCTCTCTTCTCTCATGATGAACTGTACCCCAGCTGATCTTCCTCCAGGCTTTGGGACTTTGGGCCACGTACTGGAGCCTTGGGCTCTCTTATTTCTAAAAGGGTTACACACACCTTACAGATGGTGATGAAGGCTACGTGAGTATTACCTGGCCTTGAAGAAGCCCTGGATAGATAGAGTTTCTCCACATTGGACTTGTGTCTTAGCTGTCAGGACACTATTTAACATTCCATACCTGCTGAGCTTCACCTGACAGTATCAGTTGGAAATCGCCTGGTTACAAGCAGCCGAACTGACTCTGGCTCTATTAAGCAAAGCAAAAAAGGGAATTTAGTGGAAGGATCAGCACCTTACATAATGAAGAGGAGAAGGGCAGAGGTTTAGGTTTGGAAATTGGGAAGGAAACAAGGGAACTTAAGGTGAGGGTGGCCAGAAAGCCAGAAGCTCTACCACCCTCACCTGGCCAGCAGCCTTGTCAGGACATAGGGGCAGGGAGAGAAAAGACCTGTCTTTCTCAACTTCTGTTTTTGTTTTTTTTTTTTTGAGACGGAGTCTCACACTGTCACCCAGGCTGGAGTGCCGTGGCTCAATCTCAGCCCACTGCAACCTCTGCCTCCCAGGTTCAAGTGATTCTCCTGTCCCAGCCTCCTGAGTAGCTGGGACTACAGGTGCATGCCACCATACCCGGCTAATTTTTGCATTTTTAGTTGAAATGGGGTTTCACCATATTGGTCAGGCTGGTCTTGAACTCCTAACCTTCAGTGGTCCGCCCGGCTTGACCTCCCAAAGTGGTGGGATTGCAGACATGAGCCACCGCACCCGGCCTTTCTCAACTTCTCTAATGGGAGGGGGGTCACTGTCTTTCATCCATCCACCTGCCCATCCAGCAAAATAGTTACTAAGTGCCCACCAGGTGCCAGGTACTGCAGGAGGAGCTAGGGATGGGGCGGTGGTGGCGGTAGAAGCAGCCAGGTAAAGGCCACAGAGGTTCTCTGTGACTAGGTGTTCTATATTAATCATCTGGCTGAGTGTGGTGGCTCATGCCTGTCATCCGAGCACTTTGAAAGGTCAAGGTGAGAGGATTACCTTACAGGATTAGTGAGACCTGTCTCTACATATATATATGCATATGTATGTGTATGTATATATAGGTATATATATGTGTATACACACACATACATTTATATACATATATATATTAACCATCTCCTCTCATCTTATTATACTTTTAGTGCCTTGTTTTGGGTTCCCCAGAGGCAAATCCTGAGAGGAAGATTTGAATGCAAGCGGGTATATTTGGGAGGTAACCCTGGCATGAATTATGCTCCCCACAGAGAGAGCATCACTGAGCCCATCACCACTATGGGCAACAGGAGCTCAGTCTTGCAGGGGATGTCTGTGAGACGGTATAGAACACAGAGTTATCCCTACCAAGGGGTGGGGATCCTGGGGTATTGATCCCCAACTTCCATCCCTCCCAGGTTGAGGGCTGCTCCTCAGGCATCGCCTCTGGTCTGCCATGAGGTAAACGGGCTGGGCCTGCTTCTGCAGCCAGAAAGGCAGCCCTCAGGCAGGGTGTCCCGGTCTCATATGACCTCAGGAGGCAGCCTTCTTTTTTTTTTTTTTGAGATGGAATCTCACTCTGTCGCCCAGGCTGGAGCGCAGTGGCGTGATCTTGACTCCCTGCAACCTCCACCTCCTGGGTTCAAGTGGTTCTCCTGCCTCAGCCTCCCGAGTAGCTGGGATTACAGGTGCCTGCCACCATTCTTGGCTAATTTTCTGTATTTTTAGTAAAGATGGGGTTTTACCATGTTGGCCAAGCTGGTCTCAAACTCCCGACCTCAAGTGATCCACCCTCCTCAGCCTCGCAAAGTGCAGGGATTACAGGCATGAGCCCCTGCATCACTGGCCCGGAGGCAGCCTTCTGCAAGGAGAGATGAATGGCTGCGGGATGGAGGGGGTGCCTGGCTCATCTGCCGCACTGGGCTTCACATTTTTACGCTGGGCTTTTACAAAACATTGCACACCCCATATTCCATTTGGGGGTGAGCCTGCTCTGCCCCCTTCTTTGCAGAATGTAAGTCATGAGCTCTGAAGACCAGCCTTTCTTTTCTCTCTGCACTGATTCGTGTGCTACTGCTGCTGCTGCTGAAAGAAATCTCAGATCAGAAGAAAATGTTGCTGCTGCTTGTACAGCTGCAGAGAGAGAGAGAGCGAGGTCCTATTCTACACCCTAAAACTGTCCTTGCCACGGTTACGATTTTTACCTTGTTAAATGTAAAATCAAACAGTCATTGGGAACACCCCAAACAAAGGTGCAGCTTAATGAACCCTGGAAGCCAGCAGCCAGGACAAAGAGGAACTTTGCCCCCATCCCTGCGAGCTCCCCGCAGGCCCTCTCCCTGCCCCGCAGCCTGCACCCTCCTCCGAATGTGGCCATTCTCCTGACTGTGACATTCACATGCTCATCCCTTCCTTGCCTGCCTAAACACTCTAGTTTGGTTGTGCCCGTTTTGTGAATTTGCCACGTCTGTTACTTGTCTTTAGCCTATAGGTTTCCCATCTCTCTTAGTTTCCGTTGCTGCTGTAACAGATTATTACAAATTTACTGGCTTAAAACAACACAAGTTGGTTGTCTTACAGTTTCAGAGGTCAGATATCCACAACAGTCTTACTGGGCCAAAGTCGACGTGCAAGGTGTGTCGGCAGGGCTGTGTTCCTTCTGGAAACTTGAAGGGGGTGGGATCTGTTTTCTTGTCTTTTTCTGCTTCTAGAAGCTGCCTGTGATACTTGGCTCATGGCCCCTTCCTCCATCTTCAAACCTCTCTTCCTCCCTCTCTCCCTCCCCCAATCTTTCTGAACTCAGTTTCTGTCATCCCCTCTCCTCTCTGACTCTAACCGCCCACCCTCCCCAACCACAATCCTTATAACGATCCTTGTGATGACATTGGACCCACCTGGCTAATTCAGGCTCCTCTCTCCATCTCAGGATCCTCAACACAATCGCACCTGTGAAGCCCCTTCTACCCTGCAGCGGACACATTCCCAGGTTCAGGGGATTAGGACATGGACATCTTTTGGGAGCCATTATTCTGTCTAACACACCATCCCTCTTTCTTGCTTACAGTTTATCTGTTGAAGAATCCTGGCCGTTTGACCTGTGCACTCCTACAGTCTGGATTTTTTTTTTTTTTTTCGAGACGGAGTTTCGCTCTGCTGCCCAGCTGGAATGCAGTGGTGCGATCACTGCTCACCACAACCTCTGCCTCCTGGGCTCAAGTGATTCTCTTGCCTCAGCCTCCCAAGTAGCTGGGATTCCAGGCGTGTGCCACCAAGCCTGGCTGATTTTGTATTTTTAGTAGATATGGGGTTTCTCCATGTTGGTCAGGCTGGTCTCGAACTTCCAACCTCAGGTGATCCGCCTGCCTTGGCCTCCCAAAGTGCCGGGATTACAGGTGTGAGCCACCATGCCTGGCCACAGTCTGGATTTTGCTGGTTGCATGTTCCCAGTGCCGTTCTGCCTATCCCTCTGTCCTCACTATTCCCTGCAAATTGGGATCCAGAGGGTTGCCCAGCCTCTGGATGGATGGCTTTGGTTCTGTGCTCCTGCATCAGGAGGCTCAGGATGCCTGGGGAGTGTCTCTTTTTGTAATGTACTTGTCGTTGCTCAAAGCCTAGATTCACTAACTCACTGGGGATTGCAAAACTGTACTACTCCACCATTGCTTTTAAATTTATTGATTGGAATACTTCTATAAAAAGAGGCATTTCTTCATCTGCAATTTTGTTACCAATTGGTACAGGAAAAGCAGAAGAATTGCTGGATTCCTTCCCTTTATTAGCCACTTTTCAAGATAACATGTTGGTTTCTCATCATCCTCTGAAAGTGATCAGATAGTCTTTACATTTTTTATTTTTCTTTTTTTAAATCACATGTACATATGCAAGTTTTAAAAATACATTTGTGAACTCGTGAGTTTAAACATAGGTGCATTTCTATCCATTGCAAATATTATTCATATTGAAGCTCACATGGTCACACAGCTTTGGCTGGTGGGAATGTCTGCGGATTGGCCCTGACTTCTTCGGCATAATTCTTTGCTATCTGGTGTAATAAGATAATCCAGCCTTGTCTTGTACACTGGCTGGCACCTTTCCAGTCCTGGAGTCAGCTGTTTGTTCAAGACACCGTGCTTTTTAATTTTAGTGTTTCAAATGAGAAACAGCATTTCAAGACCATAATTTGTGTGTTAGGCTACTGAGGTGACTACTTTTTCTAGGCCTTTCCAGTGGTCAGGGCTAGCTGATATAAATATAAAATAAACATTTTTAAAAATAAAATATCTTGGCCGAGTGCAGTGGCTTACACCTGTAGTCCTAGGAAGCCAGGGCGGAAGGATCACTGGAGCCCAGGAATTCGAGACCATCCTGGGCAAAACAGCGAGACCCCCCGTCTCTACAAAACATAGAAAATTAGCCATGCGTGGTGATTTCACCTGTAGTTCCAGCTATTTGGCAGTCTGAGGCAGGAGGATCGCCTGAGCCTGGGGGGTCGAGGCTGCAGTGAGCTTTCCTCATGCCACTGTACTCCGGCCTGAGAGACAGAGTGAGACCTTGTCTCAAACAAACCAACCTCCTGAGTTCATATCATGAACCTCTGAAATGTCTGCATTTGGATCAGCCGTCTCATTTCATAACTCGTTGCCTTATTCAGTTGGAATTTCTGTCCTTCCCAAGGTGTAAAGCCTATGAGTTTTCTTTGCTAAGATGGACAACTGGGGAGGTTTCAGTGTCTCCCTCGTGCATGAGTATAAAGGAGACAAGGTGTCTATCCCTCTGCTAGACAGAGTTTGAGAGCCCATGTCCTTTTTATTTATTTTTTTTTTTATTTTGAGACAGAGTCTTGCTCTGTTCCCCAGGCTGGAGTGCAGTGGTGCGATCTTGGCTCACTGCAACCTCTGCCTCCCGGAGTCAAGCGATTCTCCTGCCTCAGCCTCTCGAGTAGCTGGGATTACAGGTGTGTGCCACCATGCCTGGCTATTTTTTTTTTTTTAATTAGAGACAGGGTTTCACCATATTGGCCAGGCTGGTCTCAAATGCCTGACTGCAGGTGACCCGCCTGCCTTGGCCTCCCAAAGTGCTGGGATTCCAGGCATGAGCCACTGTGCCCAGCCCCATGTCCTACTTAAATCACAGTACACAACTGGTTTCCTGAGGCTTGGGGACAATCAAACCTGGGACAACGGTGGCACTGGGGTTTGCTCAAAACCCAGCCCTGACCTCCTGACCCTCTGCCTTCCCGGGTGCCTGGGGCACCCCACACTCCTCAATTGCTTGAGTCTCTCGTCTCCCCACTGGGCCTGGGGAGGACCGAACCTTCTAGAGACTTCTGGAGGCATCTCGGCTCTTCCAGCTAGTGGGCCCCCTCTCGTCCTCTCCGGGGTTTTGGGAAGCAGGTCCCCAGGGGTTGCTTGTGGGGCATCTCAGGAGCATCGCTCCGGGCAACCCAAGCTAAGTCCTCACCACCTCCTGCCAAGTCACCGCCTGCAGCCTCCCCACCTCGGAGAGGCCTGCTCTGCCTGGAGCCCTCAGGTCGAGGGCACCCTTTGAGCCCCTCTTTAATCCTGCACTCCCCAAAGCTGTAAAAGAAGCCCCCAGTCTCCTTCTGTTCTCTCCCAGCCCCTCCCTTGCACAACAGACTCCTAGTGACTTGCTGTGATCTCACTCCCGGGGTCCTATGGCAGCCTAGCGATCCGGCCATCTCCGTTTTGGTAACAGACATCACCGTTTTGGTAAGAACAGGACATCTTTGCCTTAACGAACGCTTTCTGTGCACTAGGAACCATTCTAAGCAGTTCCTATACCTTAGTTGGTTTGCTCCTCATGAGCAGCGTGTAAAGCAAGTGCTATTATTCGCACACATTTTATGAAAGAGGAGACCAAGGCACAGAGGTCACCTGGGCAATGAGAGGAAGAGTCGGGTCTTACTTGCTGACGGTGGGCTCCAAGGCCAATGCATCTAACTGGAGGACAAGACTGCTCAGGACTAGTCCTCAGCATCCTTTGGAGAAGAAGCCAGAACATGCACAAAGAATAAACTGATTGAGGCCGGTCACAGTGGCTCATGCCTATAATCTCAGCACTTTAGGAGGCTGAGGTGAGCGGATCACTTGGGGTCAGGAGTTTAAGACCAGCCTGGCCAACATGGCGAAACCCCATCTCTACTAAAAATACAAAAATTAGCCAGGTGTGTTGGCGTGCTTGTAATCCCAGTTACTCTGGAGGCTGAGACATGAGAATAGCTTGAACCCTGGAGGCGGAGGTTGCAGTGAGCCGAGATCGCGCAACAGCACTCCAGCCTGGGTGACAGAGTGAGATTCTGTTTAAAAAAAATAAAAAATAAACATAAAAGAATACCCTGAATGCAAGAGTGGAGCCATCTCTTTGTGTCACCTGTTTCTCTCTAGAGCAGCAGTTCTAGAACTGGGGTTGGCATCAGGATCACCTGGAGGGTGAGTTAAAACACAGATTGCCATATCCTGTCATGAGATTAGGAAAAACACAGAAACAAATGAGGATTGCCAGGTCCAAGGCTGGAGTATCTGGCTTAACAGGTCTGGAGTGGGCGTGAGAATCTGCCTTTCTAATGCGGTCCCTAGTGACACGGATTCTGCTGGGTCTAGGAACCTCACTTTGGGAACCGCTGCTCTTGTAATTTTTTTTTGAAACAGGGTCTTGTTGTGTTGCCCAGGCTGGAATGCAGTGGCGCCGTCACAGCCCATTGCAGCCTCCACCTCCCAGGCTCAAGCAATCCTCCCACTTCAGCCTCCCAGATAGCTGGGACCACAGGTGAGTGCCACCACACCAGGCTAATTTTTAAATTTAATTTTAAATTTCAGGTAGATATGGGGTCTCCCTCTGTTGCCCAAGCTGGTCTTGAGCTCGAGCAATCATTCCACTTTGGTCTCCTAAAGTGCTGGGAGAGCAGGTGTGAGCCACCGTGCCTGGCCTCTTGTGAACTTTTGACCATTGAGGGAGACTAGGACTAGGCTGGTACTGCCCCAGTCCCTCCTAGGATAAAGCTGTGGTAGTCCCAGCTGGAACTTCCCAAACCAAGTGTTCTTGTGATAATGACCTCATGGTTATGTTAAGAAAGAGAAATGAATACGTCATCCTCGTGTTCAAAATGCATATTCTGATGCATTTGTAGGTGACATAGGTGATATCTGAGATTTGCTTTAAAATATTCCAGCTCCTGTTCCTGCAAAAAGTTGAAGGTAAAACAGTGGCAGCCGGTGAGAAGTGCAAAGCCACCCAGTACACTGTTTTTCATGCATTGTTTATATTTTAAAATGTTAATAATAAGCCTTACTTCACGTAGACACAAAATGTTCTGCCTCCCTCACTTAGTAACTGTTTGACCTAGAGTAAGAGGCTGACTTATTAGGATATCGAAGCCTTGGTTCTTTCTCCCATCCAATGGGGATACTGGCATCTTCCCAGCTGGGCTGGTTGTTCAGGAGATCACGGATGCTGAGTGGCACTCAGCCTGGTGGGTAATTAATGAAGCTGTAATTACCCAAATTTGCTCCTTGCTCACACATTCTGCAGTCCCCACCTGGCCAGGGCAGGCCCTCCTGTGCCCAATGTGTAGGGGTACTGCCCATTTCAAGGCACCTGCTCAACGGGTTCCTGGGTTGAGTGTGGAACTTGCCAGAAACCTGCCCATCTGGGAGCAGGAGGTGCGGGTATGGGATGCACGACAGAAGGCCTGTCGGCCGGCACAGCCAGGAGGGCTGCCTAGGAGCTCCCGTGGCTGCCCCACGCCGAGGTTCGGGCCTGCTGGGTTTTTCTCTGGGGCAAGAATTCCCTGGCATCCAGATCAAAGGGGTTTCCAACAGAGTTCATGGGGCTCTTGGCCTGCCGAACTGTCTCAGTCGAAGTGTTTTCTGCGTGTTGGATTGGTTTTGTTTTCATTGCAAATAACAGAAATCCACGTGTGCTAGCCTAAGCCAGAATCAGGGGTGCTGGCTACCGGGGACCATGGACTCATTGCCTGGAACCCAGGTTCAAAGAGGGCAGCCCCATCTCCTAACAACTGGAAGCAAGTCCTAGAAAACTGTCATAGCGGCTGGGAAACCAAAGAAAATGGAGAAGGTGGCTTTTCTTTCTCTGTCTCTCTCCTCTCCCCTGCTCCCTGTCTGTGGGTCTCTTTCTCTCTCCTCTTCCTCCTCCTCTCTTGGTTTCTCTGTCTCTTTCTCTCTCCCCCTCTCCCTCATATCAAAGATTAAAGGCAGGAGCTCCAAGTTCCATCCTCTCTGTTCAGACAGCCACCAGGTTAGGACTAAGGTTTGCTCAGTGCTTTCCGAGTGCCAAACCTACATCAGGAAGTGTCACCATTTCCACCATAAGCGGAACACTAAGTGTCACTTAGTTCCACCATAGGCCGGGAGGAAAGTGCTGGTTTCATCTTTCTCACTTCCAGAGAAGGAAATGGAAGCAACACAGAGAGGTTCACAGAGAAGTGGTAAAAGAAGCTGCCTGAACCCATGCCGCTGAATGCCTCAGTCCAGAGCCAGGCTCTAAATCACTTGCCCTGTGCATCACCTTCTAGCATCAAAGACTCAAGAGAAAGCCAGGCACGGTGGCTCACACCTGTAATCCCAGGACTTTGAGAGGCCGAGGTGAGTGAATCGCTTCAGCCCAGGAGTTCGAGACCAGCCTGGGCAGCACAGCGAGACACCATCTCTACACAAAATACAAAAATTAGCCAGGTGTGGTGGCATGCACCTGTGATCCCAGCTACTCAGGAGGCTGAAGCAGGAGGATCACTTGAACCCAGGAGTTCGAGGCTGCAGTGAGCCATTATTATGCTACAGCACTCCAGCCTGGGCAATAGAGTGAGACCCTGCCTCAAAAAAAAAGGAAAAAAGAGCTGGGTGCGGTGGCTCATGCCTATAATCCCAGCACTTTGGGAGGCCGAGGCAGGCAGATCACGAGGTCAGGAGATTGAGACCATCCTAGCTAACACAGTGAAACCCCGTCTCTACTAAAAATATAAAAAATTAGCTGGGTGTGGTGGTGGGCGCCTGTAATCCCAGCTACTCGGGAGGCTGAGGCAGGAGAATAGCGTAAACCCAGGAGGCAGAGGTTGCAGTGAACCGAGATCGCACCACTGCACTCCAGCCTGGGCAACAGAGCGAGACTCTGTCCCAGAAAAAAAAAAAAAAAAGACTCAAGAGCAAATTCTTGGAAGGGAAATAGAATTGGCTCAGCTTGAGTCAGGTGACCTGTTTCTGGACCAATCAGCTGTAGCCAAGGAGGTGGGTCTCATACGAAGACCATGAGGACCCCCGGCCCAGCATGATGGGATGGTGGGCCTGGCACCCAGTCCCAAAAGCCTTGCTTCCTTCCTTTCTCCTGGATAACCCACCTCTGCCTGCCACAGACACCCAGAACCCTGCTGCCTCCATCTTCCCACTCATGCAGTTAGATGAGGCCTGAGCTCCATTCCCACCCCTGCCATTTCTCCAAGGATCCGCTCTTGGGCAAGTAACTTCACCTCCCTGGGCCTCAGTGTCCATTTGTGAATGGGGCCATAATTCCCACCTCTCAGGGGTGTGGGGAGAGTCAAGTGACATAATGACCCAGGTAAAACTTTCAGCATCTCCACATCATTTTCAGGGGTGAGAAAAAAGAAATGGCTTGGAGTCTGAGCTTCCTGGGATGTGCAGAATTCATCAGGCTCAGAAAGATGAGAGTGTGGGGCCTCAGTCATGCCATCACCCCCAGGCCTAGGGGTAGTTAAAGGCATTTTGTTCCTGACTTGCTGCCCTACCCGCTATCTTCATGTTCTGGGAATTTGTGACACAAAGAACAATGCGTAGCCAAGCAATAGTTTCTATTATTTTCATATAAATTCTTGGTAAACAGCTTGGGAACTGCCTTTCCTTTTTTCCTTTAAAAACCTGCTTGTAACTGCTGCTGAGTGGACTGTAAATTCAGAGTAGCTTGAATCCATACTCTCAGGTTGAAATCCTCAAGCCTGGCCCAAATAAACTCTCTACTTAATTTAATTAAGTAATTAAGTCATTTTTTCCTCCGTAGTTTTTTTTTTTCCTTTAGGTCAACAGGGTCAAGTTCAAACTCAGCGTGTGAACCGGCTGGCGCCTGCTTAGCTTTCTAGCCCCACATCCTCTCACTCTTGGGTGCCCCCTTTCCCTGGCCACGCCCACCTGCTTGGAGGTCCTTGAACTTCTCTGCTCCATGCCTTTGTCAATGTTCTTCCCTCTGCCTGGAATGAGTTTCCCCCTCTTCCCTCTCCTGACGTAGCCGCTTGCTCCCTGCTGGGGGTTCAATGATGTCTCCCCAGAATGCCCGTGTCCTAACCCCCAGAACCTGTGGATGTGACTTTATTTGGAAATAGGGACTTTGCAGATGGGATGAAGTTAAAGGTCTCAAGATGAGATTATCCTGGACTTAAGAGGGCCCTAAATCCAATGACCGGGTGTCCTTCAAAGAGAAATCAGAGGGAAATCTGGGACACAGGGACAGAGGCGAAGGCCACGGGAAGACGCTGCAGAGATGGGAGGGGCACATCCTCAAGGCCGGGAGCACTGAAATGGCCGGCTGCCATCGGAAGCCGGGAGAGAGGCGCCGGGCAGATTCTCCCTCGAAGCCCGGAGAGAGGCACGGGGTGGATTCTCCCTTAGAGCCTCCGGAATGACCCAGCCGTGTCAACACCTTGGTTTTGGCTTTCTGGCCTCCAGAACTGTGTGAATGCATGACTGTTGTTTCAAATCACTTGGTGTGTGGGCATTTGTTACAGCAGCCACAGAAACTCATACTCAGAAACTTCGCTCAAACATTGCCTCCTCTGGGAAGACCTCCCTGACTCCTCACCTTGACTGGAGGCCCAGATCCCAGTATGACCCTCTCCTACCTCTTACCTCAGTGGCCATGATCAGCGACGCACCTGTGTGGCTTCACTCCAGAACGTAAACTGAAGGGCAGGATTCCCTAACGGCTTAGATTACAGCAGCCTCTCCCAGAGAAGTCCACAGTCTAACAGGCCTCGCAGCTGTCAGCAAAAGATGGTTCTGTAACGGTGGAACTTCAGGCAGCTCACAGGGGCCTGCGGGAAGGATGTTTTGGGGGCTGGGCTCCTTCTCACTCAGGCTCCTACTCAGGTGTCAGCACGGGAAGAACCTCTGTGGGGGCTGTAAGATCAGGTTTGTCCTGAAAGACAATCACCTGAAATGGACCCACCTGCCTTCTCTTTGGACCAACTTACTGATATCTGTGAGAATGTTCTAGAAAAAAGGCTCAGGGTGCGAGCTTATACTGGCAACTCAGATGGAAAGCAACCTGGGAGGGAATGTGGCCACATCCGAATAACCAAAGTCCAAAGGGATTATTATTATTATTATTATTATTTTTCTGAGACAGAGTCTTGCTTTGGCATCCAGGCTGGAGTGCAGTGGCACAATCATGGCTCACTGCAGCCTCGACCTGCTGGGCTCAAGCGATTCTCTCACCTCAGCCTCCTGTGCTGGGACCTGAAGTTGTGCACCAGCATGCCTAATTTTTTTTTCTTTTTTTTTAAGAGACAGAGTCTCACTTTGTTGCCCAGGCTGGGCTTGAACTCCTGGGCTCAAGCAATCCTCCCACCTCAGTCTCCCAAAGTGCTGGGATTATAGGCATGAGCCATCATGCCCGGCCCAAAGGGATGATTTAGTTAAGTTTGCCCTTACGGAAAAAGCTGCTTTCAGGGGCCTTGGATGGCGCGAGATGCTTTGTCTCCAGCAGGCCTGGAGTGGCCCACGGGCTTGCCCACTAGTTTCCAGCGTCCCGGTGCCCCGTCTTGCAGTGGGGACCCAAAGCACTCAGGGGCCCATCCCGCAGCCGTGCTTTGAGACCCTGTTTGCTGTCAGGAGGGACAAAGTCCTCTCAGCCTCTGGCCACCCCTGCTCCCTGTGTCTGTGGAACCGTCCCCAGGTGGTTAGAGAGGTGGCTGCAACTGAGAAGCTGCTTCCTCAATACAGGAGAACTTGTGCCGCAAGACAGAAAACACCAGACAGGGATTCAGAGAAGTGGGGCTGGCCTCCTTCTGTTCCTGGAAGAGTGGGAGAACGGGAGGTGGGGCTCTGATGTCCCAACAACCTGCCCCGCCAGTTTCCAGCTGTGAGGCCGTGGGGAGATTGCCACATACTCCCGTCTTCCTCATACTCCATCCACACGTGGGTAATAAAACCACCTAGTGAGGAGGAGGTGACAGTGCAGTCAGGATCTTTTGATGGTGATGGTTGCTCATGCAGCAAGATCACAGAGCTACACACACATGCAAACACACACACACACGCACACACACACCCGTGCAGAGTGGGACACAGATGAGTATGATCCATGGAGATTGCCAGCGTCACCTTCCCGGTTTTGATGTCATGTCGTAGCCGTGTGAGATGTTACCATGGGGGAGGAGGGGTGGAGGGACCAGGACCTCCCTGTATATTTCTTTGCATGTCTTGTAAATTTATCAGAATTTCAGAGCAAGAAGTTTTTTTAAAAAATTTTTTTAAAGAAAAAAATCTAGCCAAATGACCTTAGTATAAAATATAATTTGACTTTGACAATTAATGGCAATAAAAGGGAACAAATTTGTTCTTCTTTCAGAGCCAGGTCTTGAACCCCATCAGCCCAGGGCCACAGCCCCTCGCCACTCCTTCACATGGCTCATCTTGTGGCCCTATCTGCCCCGACTGGTTCACGCTGGGTTTCTGTCATCATCACCAAAGTGCAGTGGTCATCCAGCCTCTCAGGGCCTTTGAGTCCCTGGCTGGGGTCTTCAGTGACCCTTCTGTGTTTCTTTGCCTCCCAGCCTTGTAAGTTTCCTGACCGTTTTCACACCCTCGTCTCATCTGGTCGTATGGAAGGCACGGCAGATGTTACCCCCGTTTCAAAGCAGTGGAAACTGAGGCTCAGGGTGGCTAAGCTCTTTGTCCAGGGATACGCAGCTAAGGACCAGCAGGGCCATCATGGAACTCAGCTCCAGTCCAGAGCACTCCAACATCCTGAGGCAGCATGGTGTCTGCTCAGATTTCAGCTCAGGAGAGAGACACTGTCACCTGCCTCCAAAACAGTCAGGTCCAAGTGAGGCTTTCAAGGGGAAACTGTACTAGGTCCAAAGCCAAAAAAATACAGCTGCTTCCCAGATGGGCCAGACACGCACCACCTGCCTGCGATCACTGATCCATCTGTGTCTCTCCTCCCATGCAGGGAGGAAGCAGGAAAGGCCAGGGAGGAGGGAAGGGAGGCTCTTTAGCCATCCCAGGGGCAGCATGATGAAGGGGAGAGCCCCTGGGAATCAGCAGGCCATGGTTCAAATCTCTGCTTCTCCATGTACTGTGTCCCTCTAGACTGTAGGCAGCAGGGGCGGTTTCTAGGCTGTTCGAGGTTGGAACAGCGACAGGCAGCAGACACCACAACTCATGTGCAACTTTATACACAATTAAAAGAAAAAGCACCGCTAACCAGTCTGATATTATAATGCTTTCACCTTAAAAAAATTAGAGTTAATTTTTTTTAATTTAAAATTTTTGTGGGTACATGTGGAAACAAAATGAGTTCACTGTAGGGGTATGGATTTGTTTCTGGGTTCTCTATTCTGTTCCATTGGTCTATGTGTCTATT
This sequence comes from Gorilla gorilla gorilla, assembly GCF_029281585.2. NCBI lineage: Eukaryota > Metazoa > Chordata > Mammalia > Primates > Hominidae > Gorilla > Gorilla gorilla. Next base: position 114,843,239 of record NC_073242.2, on the reverse strand, counting down.
TTTATGCTAGTACCACGTTGTTTTGGTTACTATAGCTCTGTAGTATGATATAAAGTCAGGTAAAGTGATTCTTCCAGTTTTTTTCTTTTTGCTCAGGATAGCTTTGGCTATTCTAGGTCTTTTGTGGTTCCATATAATTTTAGGATTTTTTTTTATTTCTATGAAGAATGTCATCGGTATTTTGATAGGGATTGCATAAATCTGTAGATTGCTTTGGATACTTTGGACATTTTAACATTGACTCTTCCAATCCACGAACATGGAATATCTTTCTCTTTTTGGTGGGTCCGTTTCCATTTCTTGCATCAGTGATTTATAGTTTTCATTGCTGAGCTCTTTCACTTCTTTGGTTAATTCCTAGGTTTTGTTTGTCTGTTTGTTTGTTTGTTTGTTTTTGAGATGGAGTCTCGCTCTGTCTCCCAGGCTGGAGTGCAGTGGCGCGATCTCAGCTCACTGCAACCTCTGCCTCCCAGGTTCAAGCAATTCTTCTGCCTCAGCCTCCTGAGTAGCTGGGATTACAGGCATGCACCACCACGCCAGGCTAATTTTTGTGTTTTTAGTAGAGACAGCGTTTCACCATGTTGGCTAGGCTGGTCTTGAACTCCTGACCTCATGATCCACCCACCTCGGCCTCCCAAAGTGCTGGGATTACAGGTGTGAGCCACTGCGCCTGGCCTATTCCTAGGTATTTAATTTTAGCTATTGTAAGCGGGATTACTTTCCTGATTTCTTTTTCAGATTGTTCATTTTGGTGTATAGAAATATTATGGATTTTAGGCCAGGCAGGGTGGCTCACACCTGTAATCCTAGCACTTTGGGAGGCCGAGGCAGGCGGATTGCCTGAGTTCAGGAGTTTGCGACCAGTCTGGGCAACATGGTGAAACCCTGTCTCTACTAAAATACAAAAAAAAAAAAAAAAAAAAAATTAGCCGGGTGTGGCAGCGTGTGCTTGTAGTCCCAGCTACTCAGGAGGCTGAGGCAGGAGAATTGCTTGAACCTGGAGGCGGAGGTTGCAGTGAGCCGAGATCATGCCACGCACTCCAGCCTGGCGACAGAGCGAGACTCCGTCTCAAAAAAAAGAAAAAAAACTACTGATTTTTGAATGTTGATTTTGTATCCTGAAACTTTACTGAATTTATTTATCAGTTCTAATAGTTTTTTGGTGGAGTCTTTAGGTTTTTCCAAATATAAGATCATATCGTTTGCAAAAACGTATAATTTGACTTCTTTCTTTCTAGTTTGAATGCCCTTTTTCTCTCTCGTCTGATTGCTCTAGCCGGAACTTTCAGAACTATGTGGAATAGCAGTGGTGAAAGTGGGCCTCTTCATCATGTTCCAGATCTTTGAGGAAAGGCTTTCAGCTTTTCCCCATTTAATGACACTAGCTATGGGTCTGTCATGTATGGCTTTTATTATGTTGAGATATGTTTCTTCTATATCCAGTTTTTTGAGGGTTTTTATTATGAAAAGATGTTGTGTTTTATCAAATGTTTTTTCAGCATCAATGGAAATGATCATATGGCTTTTGTCCTTCATTCTGTTGATATGATGTATCACATTAATTGATTTCAGTATGTTGAACCATCCTTGCATCCCTGGGATAAAACCCACTTGGTCATGATGAATGATCTTTTTAATATACTGTTCAACTTCCTAGTATTTTGTTGAGGATTTTTGCATCAATATTTATCAGAGATATTGGCCTATAGTTTTTTTTTATGTGTCTTTGTCTGGTTTTGATATCAAGGTAATACTAGCCTTGTAGAATGAGTTTGGAAGTAGTCCCTTCTCCATTTTTCACAATGGTTTGAGTAGGATTGGAATTAGTTCTTCTTTAAAAGTTTGGTAGAATTCAGCAGTGAAGCCATCAGGTCCTGCGCTTTTCCTAACTGGGAGACTTTTTGTTATGACTTCAATCCTGTTACTTGTTATTGGTCTGTTCAGGTTTTGGATTTCTTTCTTTCTTTTTTTTTCCTTTGGGACAGAGTCTCACTCCATCACCCAGGCTGGAGTAAAGTGGTACAATCTTGGCTCACTGCAACCTCCACCTCCCGGGTTCAAGCAATTCTCATGCCTCAGTCTACTGAGTAGCTGGAATTACAGATGTGCACCACTGTGCCCAGCTAATTTTTGTATTATTATTATTATTATTTGAGACAGAGTCTCGCTCTGTAGCCCAGGCTGGAGTGCAATGGCGTGATCTCAGCTCATTGCAACCTCCACCTCCCAGGTTCAAGCAATTCTCATGTCTCAGCCTCCCGAGTAGCTGGGATTATAGGCACCTGCCCTCATGCCCAGCTAATTTTTGTATTTTTGTAGAGACAGGGTTTCACCATATTGGCCAGGCTGGTTTTGAACTCCTGATCTCAGATGATCTGCCCACCTCAGCCTCCCAGAGTGCTGGAATTATAGGTGTGAGCCACCGTGCCCAGCCTAATTTTTGTATTTTTAGTAAAGACAGGGTTTTACCATGTCGGCCAGACTGGTCTCAAACTCCTGACCTCAAGTGATCTGTCAGCCTTGGCCTCCCAAAGTGCTGGGATTACATGCATTAGCCACTGCACCCAGCCAGGTTTTGGATTTTTTTCATGGCTCAATCTTTGTTTTTTTTTTTAAACAGAGTCTTGTTCTGTTGCCCAGGCTGGAGTGCAATGGCGTGATCTCGGCTCACTACAACCTCCACCTCCCGGTTCAAGCGATTCTTGTGCCTCAGCCTCCCGAGTAGCTGGCATTACGGGCACACGCTGCCATGCCTGGCTAATTTTGGTGTTTTTAGTAGAGATGGGGTTTCAAGATGTTGCCCAGGCTGGTCTTGAACTCCTGACCTCAGGTGATCCACCCGTCTTGGCTTCCCAAAGTGCTGGGATTACAGGCATCAGCCACCGCACCCAACTCACGGTTCAATCTTGGTAGGTTCTATATGTGTAGGAATTTATCCATTTCCTCTAGATTTTCCAATTTGTTGGCATACAGTTGCTCATAGCAGCCACTGATGATTCTTTGAATTTCTGCAGTATCAGTTGAATGCCTCCTTTTAAATCTCTCATTTTGTTTATTTTGTTCTTCTATTTTTTTTTTCTTAGTCTGGGTAAAGGCTTGTCAATTTTATCTGTCTTTTCAAAAAATGAACTTTTTGCTTTGTTGATCTTTTGTATTGTTTTCTTCATTTCAAATTCATTTATTTCTGTTCTGGCTTTTACGATTTCTTTTCTTCTACTAACTTTGGGTTTGGTTTGCTCTTGCTTTTCTAGTTCTTTAAGATGCATTGTTATGTTATTTATTTGAAGTTTTTATTCTTTTTTGATGTAGGCACTTACCCCCTTTAAGGCCAATAACTCTTAGATTTGCCCTTTTGCGACTATTATCTAGATCCTGTAGGCCATGCTTCATTCTTTTTTGTTATTTCTTCTTCTGTCCTCTGACTGTGTATTTTCAAATAGTCTGTCTTTAAGCTCACTAATTCTTTCTTCTGCTCAATCAGTTCTGTTATTAAGAGACTCTGATGCATTCTTCAGTATGTCAATTGCATTTTTCAACTCTAGAATTTTTGCTTGATTCTTTTTAATAATTTCAATCCCTTTGTTAAACTTCTCTGATAGAATTCCGAATTCCTTATCTGCGTTATCTTGAATTTCTTTGAGGTTCCTCAACACAGCTATCTTGAATTCTCCGTCTGAAAGAGATCATGTACTGTTTATCCAGAATTGATCCCTCGTGCCTTATTTATGGTGAGGTGCCAGAATTAGTCCCTCACGCCTTATTATGGTTCATTTGGTGAGGTCATATTTTTCTTGTTGGTGTTGATTCTTGTAGATGTTTGTTGGTGTCTGGGCATTGGAGAATTAGGTATTTATTACAGTCTTCACAGTCTGGGCTTGTTTGTACCTGTCCTTCTTCCTCTTCTTTTTTTTTTTTTTTTTTTTGAGACAGGGTCTCACTCTGTTGCCCAGGCTGGAGTACAATGGTGTGATCACAGCTCACTGCAGGCTTGACCTCGGGGATCAAACCATCCTCCTGCCTCAGCCTCCCAAGTAACTGGGACTACAGGCGCATGCCACCACACCCTACTACTTTTTGTATGTTTTGTAGAGGCAGGGTTTTGCCATGTTGCCAAGGCTCGAACTCCTGGGCTCAAGCAATCTGCCTGCCTTGGCCTCCCAAAGTGTTAGGATTACACGTGTGAGCCACTGGGCCTGGGCTGCCTGTCCTTCTCGGGAAGACCTTCCAGGTATTTGAAGGGACTTAGGGCCACAAACTCAATAACACTGTGGTTCTTGCAGACTCATAGAAGTACCACCTTGGTGGTCTTAGATAAGAACTGGAAGAATTATCTGGATTACCAGCAGCAATTCTTATTCTTTTATCTTTCTTTCTCCCAAACAAATGGAGTCTCTGTATCTGTGCTGAGCCACCTGGAACTGGGATTGGGGGACATAAGCATCCCTGCAGCCACCACCACTGGGACTGCACTGGTTCATACCTGAAGGCAGTACAGCACTGGGTCTTGCCCAAGGCCCACTGTAACCACTACCTGGCTACCACCTATGTTCACTCAAGGCCCTAGGGCTCTATGATCAGCAGGTGGTGAAGCCAGCAAGGTTTGTGTCTCTCCCTTCAGGGCAATGAGTTCCCTCAGGCCCTGGATAGGCCCAGAGATGCTGCCTCAGAGCCAGGAATTACAGTCTTAAACATTTACCTGATGTTCTATTCTGCTGTGGCTAAGCTGGCACTCAAACCACAGGACAAAGTCCTTCCTGCTCTTTCCTCCCCTTTCCACAGGCAAAGGAGCCTCTCCCTGTGGCCACTGTCACCACTGGCCCATGGTCGGGGGTTCTGCCAGGCCATTGCTGGTGTTCACTTAAAGCCCAAGGGCTCTTCCATCAGCTTGTAATGAATGCTGCCAGGCCTGGGACCCACCCTTCAGGGCATTGGGCTCCCCTCTGGCCCAGGGCAGGTCCAGAAATGCTGTCCAAGAGCCTAGGCCTGGACTCAGAGACCCTAAGGGCCTGCTTGGTGCTCTATCGCACTGTGGCCAAACTGGTACCTAATGTGCAAGACAAAGTCCCTGTTACTTTTCCTTCCACTTTTCTCAAACAGAAGGGGTCTCCCCCTATAGCCACCACAGCTGGGAATGTACTGGGTCACACCTGACACCAGCACCTCTCAGGGCCCAAGGCCCACAGCATATTACCTGGGGATCACTGTTGGTTATTCAGGGTCTGAGAGCTCTTCAGTGAGCAGGTGATGAACCCTGCCAGGACTAGGTCCTTCTCTTCAAGGCAGTGGGTTCCCTTCTAGCCCAGGGTGTACCCAGAAATGTCACCCATGAGCTAGGGCCTGAAATGGGGGCCTCATGACTCTGCCCAGTGCCCTCTCCAACTGTGGCTGAGCTGGACTCCAAGATGCAACGTAAAGGCCTCTTTTCTTAACTCTCCTCTCCCTGAGCAGAAGGAAGGAGTCACTGTCATTGCTGCCAACTGTGCTGCCTGGAGTTGGAGGAGGGGTGGTTCAAGCACTTCCTTAGCCTCAAAGCCTGGTGTCACTCTAGGTCATGTGCCCCACAGGTCCTCTGGCTCTAAGCCCAGCCCAGTACCAGGAGTTGCATAGGAATTACAGTCCTTGTGTCCTAGACAGCTTTTCAAGTTTCCCTAGTACCTCAGAGCACTTTAGTCCATGGTGACAGGGCTTGCTGAGAAACTCGAGTTCCGACCACTGGCATGGGCAATTCCCCTCTGGCTAGGGTTGGTCCAGATGCTCCCTCTGTGCATGGGCGCTGGCTGAAGCCACCACGGCTTTGCTCTCTGCTGTGACAGGGCAACACTGAGTTCAATGTGAAGCCCCCCAGTGGCTGCAGTCTTCCTCTCCCAAGTGCATAGATTTCCCCATGCCTGGTGGCTGCTGCTGAGGGATGAAGGAGGGGTGGCACTGGCGATTCAAGACTGTCTTTCGTAGCCTCTTCCATGCCCCTTTCTGCAACACGAAGTGAAAACCAGGTACTGTGATTGCTTACCTGATTTTTTGTTCTTGTCATGATGCTTTCTGTGTGTAGTTAGTTGCTAAAGTTTGGTGTTCCTACAGGGGAGATGAATGGAGTGGGCTTTTATTTGGCCATCTTGCTCTTTCCCTTTTGATTTCAAGGTCATTAAAGGCCTTTCTTAGACTTATATAGACATAAGTTTTCATCATGCGTTTTGTTTTTTGTTTTTTGTTTTTCGTTTTTTGTTTTTTTTTTTTGAGGCAGAGTCTTGCTCTGTCCTCAGGCTGGAGTGCAGTGGCACAATCTCAGCTCACTGCAACCTCTGTCTCCCTGGTTGTGCCTCAGCCTCCCCAGTAGCTGGGATTATAGGCGTGCACCAGCACAGCTGGCTAATTGTTGTATTTTTAACAGAGATAAGGTTTCACCATGTTGGCCAAGCTGGTCTCGAACTCCTGGCCTCAAATGATCTGCCCATCTCGGCCTCCCACAGTGCTGGGATTACAGGTTTGCGCCACCGCGCCCGGCCTTATCATGCATCATTCTTATGTGTGTATCAAATAAAAATATAAGTGCAATAAATGAGATAAGGTATTTCATAGGACATCTTTCTGAGAGCATTGGTGATGCAGAATTTTTGGTTCCTCTGTTGTTTCTGGAAGTTTCCACCAAGCTGCTGACACCCAACCTACATGTTTTGACATTCACATGTACAGGCAATGATACCTCCATCGTGTCTGGGCCTGGAGGACACTGGCCATAAGACAAGCCCTAACTTCAGGAATGTCAAAAGGTGAAAAAAAAAAATGGTGCCTCAGATTTGATTAAAGAAAAGGTGGTTAGTGCCTGGGAATATTACTTGAGAGAATGAGTGCATGAGTCAGTGCATGAACAAGTGATGAGTGAGTGGAAAAGTTAATTACCGTGAGCCTAAGGGAAAGTGCCCCGGGAGAACTTGCTGACAGATGAAATGATACAAAGTCGAGCTTCCTTATTTTGGGCTTAAACCAGAAGTTCTCACCGGGTAACTGAACCCCACGGGACTTTGATAAAGTCACATTTTTGGTGGTCCCAGCTTGGGGGAGGGTGCTTCTGGCATCTAGTGGGTAGACGCTGGTGTGCTGCTCAACATCCCACACTGCACAGGACAGCCCCCACCACAAAGAATGATCCTGCGCAAAACACCAAGAGTGCCAAGGTTGAGAACCTCTGCCTTAAGCCAAACAGGGACAGCAGTTCCCCTTGAAATGCACACGTTCCCAGAAGTGTTCAGATATTATGACCAACTAGCACATCACCACCTCCAGGATGTCTTCCCTGATTACTGCCTTCCCTGCCTCCTGCCTGGGCTTAGCATCCCTCACTAGGCTCCCTTGGCACCTCCGGCCCCTGCTCCCATCTGTGCCTTCCCCAGCCTGGATCATAACTCTCTCATTTCTCTCACCCCCTCAAGGACTGTGGGCTCCTTGAGAGCAGAAAGCAGGTCTTATTTTTGACCACTTGGCAGTATACGACCACCTTCCTGCCTTGGTATTTGCATCTTGACAGTCCAGTCCCATTCATATGATCTTGATTGAGTTCACAGTAATAATCATAATGAGGTTGGAGTTCTCACTGACACTTTAGAAATGTGGACGCTGAGGCTGGGGCATGTTCAGTAACCTGTGAGGGCCGCCCAGCTGGTGGTTGGGACTCAACACAAGGTAGGACTAGCCTGTCTAGTCTTGGGCATCAGAAGCTCTGGGCTCAAAGCCCAGCTCTCTTATTTGCTTTCTTTTTGATCCTAGGCAACTTGCTTAACTTCTCTGAGGCTGAATTTCTACAGCTGGAAAATGCGGATGTTCATACTCTTTTCACGAGGTTTTGTGAGTATTAAGAGAATTAGTGTGTATTGTGCCAGGCTAATGATAATAATTATAACCATCCCTGTGTGCTGAGCACTTACTATGTAGCATCTCACGCAATACCTACAGGAACTCTGAAAGGCAGCTACTTTTATTACACTCAGTTCAGAGAAGAGGAGACTGAGGCTCTGAGAGGGCAAGTGCCTTGCCCAGGATTGGAACTCAGGCTGAACAGGCTCTAGTGTCTCCACCACATCTAGTGAGCAGCCCTCCAGGGAGTAGGGATGAGCTCAGCCCAGTCCCTTCCACTCCAGAGTCCTCTGCAGGATGGCGCACTGTCAGGCGTCCCTCCTACACCTCAGTGGCGGGAGGGAGTCAGCTTCGACAGGCCAGGCTAGCAGAAGAGCAGGCTGTCTGGAGCCTGAGTGTGGGGTGGGACTGCCTGCTCGGAATCCTGGTTTTGGCTCTTACTGACTTCACAGCTTTGGTGGGTCCTTTCAGATCTCCAAGATCCACAGTTTCCTCATCTGAGAGATGCACAGACATTGCCAGGCCCCCTGGACTCTCTGCCGCTTGTAATTATTTGCTTCCACTGTATGTGGCTAGCTGGGGGTGGACAGTCCCTTAGGGCCTCTGTGCTCAGCTCTGATGAGCCCTGGGGACTTCAGCCAACCCCAGGCCAGTGCGAGCAAGCCGTCTAGCACAGGTGGGGCACCCATGATTTAATGGGAGAGCCTCAGAGTGCCCCAGGGGCTCTGCCGATGTCCCCTTGGGTGCCTTTGTGCCTCCTCCTCCCTGGCGGCAGGTGGGCTGCCTCCTCTCTTAGCGGGAGGGGCAGCCTCGCCACCCACTGATGGGTGCTGGAAGCATTATGCATACTCGGGTTCCGCTGTCCAGCCCCAGTGGGACCGACTCCACAGTGTGGCTCAGGGCTACCGACATCATTTGCAAAATGAACAAGCAGGCCCCTTGTTCAACAATGACTAAGAGTATTTAAATGGTGACAGCAGATCATTAAACCAAGCATAGGGTCCTTCTGGATGCACAGCCCTGGAGCCAGCCCTGGCGGGACTCAGGCTTCCTCCAAGACCCCCAGAGGGATTGCGGCAAAGGTGCCCTCCATGGGCCCTCGTCACCTCTCCCTCGTCTGACCGTCTCCTCCTGTTCCACTTCCCCACTCTCGTGCCGGTTTTTCCCAGGAACTGCCCTAATGAATCACTTTCAACAAATCCCCTCCCAAGGTCTGCTTCAGGGGCTCTATGCTGACACAGGGTTCCAGGAGCAGAGCCGAGCTGACACCTCATCCCAGCAATACCCACGCTGCTTCCCGCCCCTGAATTAAACGGTGACAAAGTATCACAAAACACCAGAGACTCGGCATCTTATTTGGCTGTTTTTATTGTTCTGTGGCCTCCTCCCACCTGCTAACATTTAGGCCTCAGCACATCAGGTGGCTAGAACTAGGAATTACACATTAGTAAGCAAGTTCATTTCCATTTCCTGATGGATGAATTTATCTTGGGAACATTTGAGATGGGTACATACCTCCCAGAGCCAGACTTGGGAGAAATCTGTCAAAAATATCAAGATGCTGAGCCTTGTCTTAGAAAGGGGCTTCAGAAATGCTTGCATGGGCGGCGGCTTCTTCCCAGGGTAAAGGTCTCGTGGAGCTGCAGGGCCTTGCTCCCAGGATGGTAAAACAGGGACCCAGAGCTGTTAAGTGGCTCCCACAAAGTCACCCAACCAGGCTGGGCCAAACTGGGATTGACGGCCAGGTGTCCTGTCTCTAAGCGTCTCTGGGGTCTTGCTCTGTTGAGCTGAATGTGAACTTTGAGGGTCAAACTACTTTTCCCAACTGTTTCCAAGGCTTAGCAGAAAGTAGAGGAATCTTCTTGCAACCTAGCTGGAAAGGAAGCAAAGAAGGATCAGGGTGAACCGCTGCAGGGCAGACCAGAGACAAAGAAGGGTCAGGGCGAACCACTGCAGGTCAGAGCACAGAGTCACAAATCTTTCATCTCCCCGTCACCACCGCCACCATCAGAAACACCAGGAAGATGCCCCTTTCTGAGAAGACCCAATTCTGAACTCACTGTGGCGTCTTCATGGCATCATCTTATTTAGTTCCTAACTCCTCCCTTACCAGCAGTCCCATTTTATAGATGAGGAAGCTGAGGCTTGGAGAGCTGAAATTATTTACTAAATCCACAGTGGTGGAACAAGAATTTAAACCCAGACCTAGCTTGCTCCAAAGGCTGTACTTTTTTTTTTCTTGAAACAGGGTCTCACTCTGTCACCCAGGCTGGAGTGCAATGGTGCAAACATGGCTCACTGCAGCCTTAACCTCCCTAGGCTCAGGTGATCCTCCCACCACAGCCTCCCAAGTAGCTGGGACCACAGGTGCGCACCACCATGCCTGGGTAGTTTTGTATTTTTTTGTAGAGATAGGGTTTCACCATGTTGGCCAGGCCAGGCTGGGCTTGAATTCCTGGGATCATACCATATGCCTGCCTTGGTCTCCCAAAATGTTGGGATTACAGGTGGGAGCTGCTGCGCCCGCCCTAAAGCCTCAACTTCTAAACTGCCATCCTAAACTGCCTCCCAAGGTCTCGTCCTCATCCACTGGCCTCCTCCTTCCCTGTTAGAAGCTCAGTCCTCAGCTGCATCTGACCTACTCCAGGGATGGCTCCTGTCATCAGCAGGTAATAGACATGCTGGCATCAGTCCCTACGGGCTCCAGATTTTCCGGGAGGACTCTGGAATCTGCAATCTGACATTTGCGTTTCAGCGACGTCCTGGGAGGCTGTCACCTGCTTTTAGGGGCTCCTTTTTGCCCTCTGTGGCTATCCAGCATTCACAGGGGCTGGGTAGATTTTCAGGTTTAGGGCTGCAACTCCACAGCCCTTTGCATGCACCTGTGCCTCACCTTTGAGGGCACGTGAGGGCAAGCCTGTGCCTCACCTGCGGCCTCCTCTGCAGTCAGCCTCCCTGCCACCTTCCTACGTCTACCCCAGGGGCCTTGTTTTGGCTCCCCAAAGCCAGCATCCCTCCCGCCTCAGTACTTTCACTCTTCCAACTCTCTCCACCTGGACGCCTGTCCTCCAGACCCTCCCCAAGCAGCACCTTCTCACCTCGGATCTTGGCTCAGACTTCAACCCCCGCAGGGCCTTCCCTGACCCCAAAGGAAGCAGCCCCTGCCCCAGGCTCTGCTCCTGCCCAGGGACTCTGCCCCACATTTCCTGTTCACGTCTTCACCACACCTGTCTTTGTATTGATTGATCTGTTGGCTTGTGTAGCCGTCCCCTACCAGGATGTGGCCTCCCTGAGAGCAGGGGCTCTGTAGGATTTGTTCACCATACCACCCTGGCATGAATTACCGCTGAGCAACCAAGAGGCTGGAACCATGACTATCAGATAGTTGGCACCCAACAGAATTGTTTGACAGAAGTGAGAAGAGATAGACAAGACTTCCTGGAGACATCAAGGCAAAGGAATGGAAAGGAAAGATGCGACCTAGTCTGGTCTTGGATTTTTGATTCAGAGGGATACAGAATTGCTTCCACTTCTGATCACACACAAAGTTCTCCTATGTTCCTGCCTTGAAATTGCAGTAGGTCCTCATTTAATATCATGGATAGCTTATTGGAAACTGCAACTTTAAGCAAAACGACCTACTATATAACAAAAACAATTTTACCATAGGCTAATGGATATAAACAAGAGTTAAGACCAGGCACAGTGACTTAGGCGTGCAATCCCAGCACTTTGGGAGGCCAAAGTGGGAGGACTGCTTGAGGCCAGGAGTTCAAGACCAGCCTGAGTAACATAGTGAGAACTCATCTCTACAAAAAATACAAAAAAAATTGAGGTGGTGTATGTCTGTAGTCCCAGCTACTGAGACTAAGGTTGAGGCAGGAGGATGGCTTGAGCCTAGGAGTCTGAGGGTGCAGTGAACAATGATTGTGCCAGTGCACTCCAGCCTGGGTGACAGAGTGAGACCCCATCTCTTAAAAAAAAAAGAATGAGTTAAGCTTCTATGGCATACAGTGCATATACTACGTCGTTGCATTTAAAGTCAGTTTCCAAGAACCTATTGATGACGTTAGGTGAGGACTTACTGCAGAAGGGAATTTCAAATTCTACCAGTAGGGAAAGCGCTACTCTCACCCTCCTGCTCCTCAACCTGGTGGTGAAAGCTGCCAGGACACTGGCTGCCCACATTTACCCTGGCCATGACTCTTGCTCTCTGCCCACTCACCTGCTTGCCGTTGCTTTACTGAAAGTGCCTCTGTTGTCCCCTTCCAGGTTCTGCCACATTCTTTGAGTCACCTTCTGTGAAGAGAACACAGCTCTGTTGGGGTAGATGTATCTATTCCTGCTCTAATGCCCCCCGTGGCTCACCAGCAACTGCCAAATGAAGCCTGGTGACCTGGCCCTCTCCTCCCTCCCCCAGCTGAGGTCACTCAGTCCCCACCTGCAGTGCCTCCTCTCCCTCCCCAGGCCCCCCAGCTGGTGTCACCAGCTCTGTCTATGTTTCTGGTCTTTCCTCCCACCACCTCCACAGCTCACCGCACACTCCAGCTTTGGGGATGGCCAAATTGCTTCCGACCTCAAGAGCTTCACACGTGGCATTCTGCTGCCCACTATTTCTTATTCTTTAGGCTGAGCTTTCATGTCTCCTCCTTAGGAAGCCTTTCCTCACAACCTGGACTAAAGTGTCCTCATAGTATCCAGCATGTGATGTCAGGAAGGCTTGTCACTATTATTATAAAATAACCTCTTGGGCTTTATTCATGTCTGAATTTTCTGCTTGATATTAGCTGCATGACAGCAGCGACTGGGTCTGTCATGTTCACAAATGTAGCTCCAACCCCCAGCAGACTGATGAGTAATACTTAGAAAATATGTGCTGTAAATTATTGATAAAGACATATCGGATGGATGGGAGAATGGATGGATGGATGGGTGAATGGATAAATGATGGATGGATGGATGGGTGAATGGGTGAATGGATAAATGATGGATGGATGGATGGATGGATGCATGGATATACGGGTGGGTGGATAGATGGATAGATGGGTAGATGAATGGATGGATGGATGGATGGATAGATGGGTGGGTAGATGGACGGATGGATATATGGATGGATGGATAGATGGATGGACAGATGGCTGGCTGGATGGCTGAATAGATAGATGGATATATGGGTGGATGGATGAATGGATACATAGGTGAATGGATGGATGGATAGATGGGTGGATGGGTGGATGGATGGATGTATGAATGGATGAAAGAAGAGATAGATGAATGAATGCAAGGATATGTGCATGAATGGATGAATGGGCAGATGGATGGATGGTTGGGTGAATGGATGTAAGGGCAAATAGATGAGTGGATATAAGGATGGTTGGATGGAGGGATAAAGGAATAGAGGGGTGGATAAAATAATAGATGGGTAGATGAAAAGATAGATGAATATATAGATGGATAGATGGAAGAATGAATAGATGGATGAATAGATTGATGGAGGAATGGATGGATGGATGCATGCTTGAAAAAATGGATGGATGAAAGATTAGATGAATATATGAATGGATGAATGAGTGAATGGATAGATGAATGGGTGGATGGATGCATAGATGGGTGGGTGGATGGATGAGTGGATGGATGGATAAATGGATAGACAGATGGGTGGATGGGGCCAGGCACAGTGGCTCATGCCTGTAAACCTAGCACTTTGGGAGGCCGAGGCGGGCAGATCACCTGAGGTCAGGAGTTTAAGACCAGCCTGGCCAACAAGGTGAAACCTCATCTCTACTAAAAATACAAAAATTATCCAGGTATGGTGGCGGACACCTGTAATCCCAGCTATTTGGGAGGCTGACACAGGAGAATTGCTTGAACCCAGGAGGCAGAGTTTGCAGTGAGCCAAGATTACTCCAGTGCACCCCAGCCTAGGCAACAGAGTGAGACTCCATCTCAAAAAAAAAAAAAAAGGTAGATGGGTGGATAGATGGATAAGTGAAAGGATGTATGTATGAATGGTTGGATGGATAGATGAATGGACTATTGGTGAATAGGTAAGTGAATGAAAGGATGGATGGATGGAGGGATGAAGGAATAAAGGGGTGGATAAAAGGATAGACGGGTGGGTGAAAAGATAGATGAATATGTGGATGGATGGATGAATGGGTGGATGGATAGAAGAATGAACAGATGGATTAATTGATAGAGGAATGAATGGATGAAAGAACAGGAAGATGGATGAAAGAATAGATGGATATATGAATGGATGAATGAGTGGATGGATGGATGAATTGGTGGATGGATGGATGGATGGTGGGTAGATGGGTGGGTGGGTAGATGGATGGAGGGATGAATGGATGGATGAAATAATAGACGGAGAGATGGATGGATCGATGGATGATTAGATGGATGAATGGAAGAGTGGTATCAGCCATGTTTTCCAGTTCTCTGAATGAAAGTAGCAGAGGCCTAAATATGAGCAGTTCCAGGCTCTGCTCTTCAGCATGAGGTCATGTTTGCCATGAGCTCCTCTGTGACTCACAACTCCCTGCCCACCATCAGACCACAGGTCTTCTATTTTGTTTCTTAATCCCAGGTCCCATTTTGTTCCCTATATCTCAGCCCTGGGCTTTTATTTTTTTCTTCACATAAGAAATGTTCACTGCCTTTTTTTGGTGCCCTCTGGAAAGAAAGAACAGTTTCTTCTTTTACCTGGATATTCTTTGTAAAGTTTGTGTCGTAGGATTCGCCCATCTGGAAAACAAGTGAGAGGAAAAAACTTCTTTTAGGAGTTTAGAAGGCCAAAACTGTTGTCATAATAATACTGAGAATTACTTGTGTTTTTCAGTCTCACCATCTCACTAGTGTACAATGGAATTGTTCAGAGGCTACATGAGCATTTTTAATGTCTCAGCTCTAGTTTCTAATATGATAATATCCAGAGCCATCAACCCATAAAGGAAAGCCCTGTGAGATCTCCTTAAACATCTTTCAGGGTACAGCGGTCTTGAGAGCAAAAAGTTTCAGAACCACTGTCTTTTTTTTTTTTCTTTTAGACGAAGTCTCACTCTGTTGCCCAGGCTGGAGTGCAGTGGCATGATCTCAGCTCACTGTAACCTCTGCCTCCTGGGTTCAAGTGATTCTCCTGCCTCAGCCTCCCGAGTAGCTGGGATTACAGGCATGAGCCACCACGCCCGGTCAATTTTGTATTTTGAGTAGAGATGGGGTATCGCCATGTTGGTCAGGCTGGCCTCGAACTCCTGACCTCAGGTGATTCACCCGCCTCAGCCTGCCAAAGTGCTGGGATTACAGGCGTGAGTCGCCATGCCCGGCCAAAACCACTGTCTTAACAGATGAACTGGAAGCCAAATTTCAACACACTGTTGAGTAAATGTCATTACAAAATATGTTCACAGGGGGAAGAGATGGCACTCTTTTGAGTCTGCTCAAGAGACACTCTGATGTCATTACTGCAAATGACAAAGTAACTTGAGTATGAATCCTCACTCATCCTCTTTGAGCCTCAGTTTCCTCTCCTAAAAATAGGCATAAAATTAGTACCTCTTAAAGTTATTGTGAGGATTAAAAGAAAAAATTTCATTTAAAACCTATCTATGCAGTATTAGGAGGAGCCGTATGAAAATTCTATCTTTGTGTGTAAAAAGTGGTCAACTGCTGGCAATTTCATGCATGTTCCATGACTAGCCGTGCTACCCACCCCATGGTAGCAGGAAAGCATTTGCTGACAGGAATGTGACCAGGACATGTGGATGCTTGAATGTGGCAATCTCTCTCAAATTTAGCTCACTTCTCCATCCTGGTGATCAGTGCTGCCTTTTCTGCTACAAGGTCAATCAAGCACATATGCGCGGTAGCCAGACATTTTCTTTTTCTTTTGTTTTGTGACCATACTAAAAATCATCAGGCTGTTTGGGACCAGCACAGACATTTATTGGTCAAGGTGCTAACGCTCCATGGAACCGCTCCAGGCCCTCCGGTGGGTCAGCGCCTGCTGATCAGCAACTGCAGCAATAACTATTTTCCAAAGCAAATGGCTAAGGTTTTTGTAGGCTGGGGGAGCTCCCTGAAACTTTCCTGCTCCCCCTTTACCTGGGGATGAATTCTGGCCCATAACACCACAAGGAGACAGAGGTAAATGTGGACCCCGGACCCCTTCCTCAGGCCAAATATAATCACTTATAATTTATTACCAAAAATGATTACTCGTCACTTTTCTCAAATTTCCTCCCACTCAAGGCTAGACAAGCCCCACTTCATTCTTCTCAAGCAGTGTCTTGGGCAGGACAAGGAGGGGCCAGGCCCCGCAGCTCAGCTTCTGTGTGACCTCAAACCTACTCAGAAAAATGCACCGATTTTCCCTGAACCCACTCTCTGAAAAACCAGATTTACTATACATGTCAATGTTCATTTTCCTCTTGCATAAAATGTGAACCCCTCAAATGCCTGGTTCCAGGTGCTGGATGGTCAAACTTGAAGGACTATCGGTACCCGCTAGAAGCCTCTCTTACGGGAGGATGGCATCTTAGGTGTCGGCACAGGGTCTGTCGCTTACTCTCAAATGGTCCAGAAAAATACACATGTAGATTTATAAGTGGGGAGAGAGCATAAAAGAAAATGTAATGGTAGTTTTTTAACAACTGGTGAATCTGGGTGGGGGATTCAAGGTACTACTTTTGCAACATTTTTATGAGTCTGAAATTATTTCAAATATGCAGTTTTTAAAAACTTAAATAAAAAGCTTCTTCCTTGGTAAGGCTGGGACAAGGGGGCCACTCTTCCCCTGAGATTTTTGCTCCAAGGGAAGTTGCTGGAATTCAAAATGTTTTCAAACCTATATATAATTACCAGTAAATTACCAGTAATTATTGCTAAGTGTCAGCCCCCTGAGAACAAGGCTAGGGGGAATTCCACTTACATTTCCATTTGGAAGCCTCAAATCGTTCATTTGGGAGGGGAAGCTCACACACACACACACACACACACACACATGCACACACACACACACACAGGCTCTGAGGCTGGTGGACAGCCTTGGAATTCCAGCTCTGCATCTTTTGGGTAAATTCCTGAACTCATATCCTCACTTTACGAAGACAGGGATGATGGTGGCACACATTCACTGAGGACCTACAGTGGGCCAGGTGCTATTCTGAGCACTTCATAGGTATTTCTCTCACTCAGGCCCCATAACTACCCCATGAAGTAGTCACTATGGTTACCATCGCCATCTCTATTTTACAGATCAAGGAACTGAGGCTAAGAAAGGTTCGGTGACCTGCTCAAGGCCACGGAGGAAGAAAGTTACAGGCTTTGGACTTCCTTCTGTGGTTCTGAGCCTGCACTTTGAAACCTATGCAGCACTGCCTCCTGGTTCTACTTCTCCTTTTGCAGGCTTGCAGCAAAGCTTAATTTAAAGAGAGCACTCCAAAGGTGCGTGTTAACAGTAGGCATCATTGGTGTGGTCACCACTGAATGACTGACTCTCTTTGCTTAGCTCTGTCTTGAAATGGGAATTTTTTTAACTGGTTTGAACCCTTAAGAACTAGTTTGACTTGGTTTGACCTTGGTCTTAGACATCATAGGGCTGAATGAAAAGATCAGGGGATGAACAAGACAAGTGCCCAAGGCATTCCTATTATGCCGTCATTATTATAAATGGTGGCATAGCCCAACGAACTCACAACTCGCCCCACAGCTCTCTTTTGGAAAAGGCTATCCCTTCCACACTCCAGCAGCCTCACAGTGGCTGGCAGGCCCTTGCGGTTTTACATCCAAAGGACCATACACCCCACCCACCCATGGCAGGATTGAGTGTCTAGAGACAAGCAGTGATAAAACAGTGAAGGTTGTGTTCTCTGCTTGTGAATTGATGGACGCTCTACACAGATTAACTCACTGCTCAAAGAGCCCTGTGAAGTACCTCAAGTATTATGAACCCATTTTACAGAAAAGGCAAATGAGGCCTGAAAAGGTTATGTTATTTGCTGCCCACAGCAGTAAGGGGCTGAGTAGCTGTGGCAACCCAGGCTATCTGGCTGGAGAAGCCACCCTATAACCCCAAACAAAGCCGTGCAAATAGCAAGTGGAATGTAGAGGAAACCAAAAAGGCATCTCTTTGTTTCAAAGCCTTTTGTAGATAATTTCTTCAAAGTTCAGGATTCCAGGATTTGCATCACTTTGTCTGCAATGATAATGACATTAAATGCATGACTGATTTTATGTCTGTGCCTTTCTTGAAACACTTCAGAGAAAAACATTCTCAAATCAGAAAAAACAGAGGTTTTGGCAGATCATGCACTCCCCAGCATACTTTTGGCAAATAGGGTCACTGTAATTATCACCAATCTTGTCTGAGGGTCCTGTCCTTAGCTATTAGGGCTATGAGATGCCGAAGCGGGGACAGGGGCCCCTGGGTGTGGTCTCAATCCGACTGACATTGACTTTGACAAGGTGACCCTGGCCACCCTGAAGTCCCAGACTCCTGGCTCATCACACAGTTCATCCAAACTCTATGCCAAAAAGCACATTGAAGTCTTTCAACTTGATTGCCTTGAGTGGGGTTCCAGATGGTTTTAGATACCACCAGGAATCGCTGTGCCATTGTTCTTTCTTTTCTTGGGAAAATTATGCCAATGAAAGCAACACAATTCACTCATCTATTTATTGCCTTTGTGTCCAAAGACAAACACAAATTAAGTCAAACTGAACAGTCCTGGCAGAAGTTCTGGAAGTTAAGGATTCTCAGACAATTCTAATTCAATGCAGTTTGAAAACAGATACAGATGCTCCTTTAAAACAGACACAGATGCTTCTTGACTTACAATGGAGTTATGTACTGATAAACCCCCTACAAGCTGAGAATATCTTAAGTCAAAATGCATTGAACACAGTTAACCTACTGAACACCATACCTTAGCCGAGCCTACCTTAACTGTGCTCAGAACACTTACATTAGCCTAGAGTTGGGCAAAGTCATCTAACACAAAGCCTATTTTATAATAAAATATTGAATGTATCGTGTAATTTGATTACCATACTGAAAGTGAAAAACAGAATGGTTGGATGGGAACTTGAAGTACAGTTTCTACAGAATGCATGTTGCTTCTGCACCAGCGTAAAGTCTAACAATCTTAAGTTGACCATTGTAAGTCGGGGTCCATCTACACATACGTGGATATAAAACATCCAGTGTTTACTGACCACCTACTATTCCTTAGGGCTGCTCCGACTGCTCTGCACTTATGATTTCAGGCACGCCCCACGACAGCATGTAGTAGCCCCATTTTACAGATGAGGAAACTGAGGCTCAGAGATAGGAAGAAATTAACCCCAGTGTCGCCCAGCTGGGAGGTGCAGAGCTGGGGTTTGCAGCCAGTCTGCTGGCTCAAGAGCTTCGGTCACACGCTAGTGTGACAGGGAAAGGGTAGGGGCCATGAAAGAAGGAGCCAGGCAGGGGGAAGATGTGAGGAGCTCTCAGTCAGGCCCAGGTGCTGGGGCTGCTTCCTGGGGCAGGTCGTCCATGGGGGTGAGAGGTGCTTACAGGGAGAAGGGGACTGGGGCAGGAGCCAGTATCAGGGCTGGGGTGCCACACTCACCTGCTTGCCGGCGCTGCTTGACGCACTGCCCACGGTTGGGGATACCTTCGGCCACGTCACCTGGGCTCAGGATGTGGCACTCATAGCCCGAGGGACAGAGCAGGGGTTCGGCCCCATCCTCCGTGGTGCTGCACGCCTCTGCTGCAGGAGGGACACACGCTGGGGTCTAGAAGGCCGACTCCCAGGACAGGTGCACACGCTAGGGTCTAGAAGGCAGACTCCCGGGACGGGTGCAGGGAACGCACCTCACCCAGAGAGGCAGCCTTGCCTCTCTACCCCAGGTTCCAGGCTAGGCCCTGGGTCTCACTCGGCGGCACGTGGCACACGTGCACACCCACAAACACAGGCAGTCCAAGCTCACCTGATCCCAAACATACTCTCACAGGCTCAGCAATATCCATATAGACATGTTCACGGATACACCCTGAAACACACACTCACCCCTACAGTCGCATGGGGACACAGACACTTACACAAGCAAGTCAGATGCACAAATACACACAGACATATACACACGTTCATCCCCACACACAAATCCTGCACACACATATCCACACCCACATACGTTCACCCACACATGTACACACTCACAATACAGTCACACACTTTTGCATGCACACACACACACACAAATATTCAGCCACAGGCACAAGGACAGCCACACAGTTGCATACACGGCCGCACACTCTAGCGGACACAGTCACACAACACACAGATGGACGTGGAGTCAGAAGCACAGCCGCAGGTGTGCAAGGGTGCCCGCTCGCACCTCCTAGGCCTCCAGGCCCCCGGCCTGCATGCCCTTCCTTCCAGAAACTGCCCTCTGCCTCCTGGTACCTCCCCCGCCCCCGGGGAGGCTTCATCATTAGTGAGCGGTGAACCCCCTATAATTCTAGGAATTTGAAAACCAACCCTAAGCCCCCTCCCCTTCAATTCTCCATCCAGGAGGAGGCTCCATTCTTGGGGAGAGTCGAAGCCCTTATTCTGTACTGGGCTTTGATTCTGGCCAAGCCCCCAGCCATCAGCCCTTCTGCGCTGGGGTGGGGAGGATCAAAGAGGTCTGAGTGTTTGGCTGAAGGGCCCGTGCATGGGGGACAGCCGGCCTGGTGCTGCCAGCTTTCTGGAAGCAGCTGAGAAGGAGGGATCGAGGCTTGGATGTAGGGTCTGGGCTTTACCCGGCAGGTACCTTGTAACACCTCCTCAGGGCCATCCAGGAGCCAGCCATTGCCACCAAGCCATCGAGGTTTCGGCTGCACCAGCCAGTCTAAGACTAACACAATACAGGGTCAGATCAAGGCCCTCCTCAAGCAGCTGAGAAACGCCCAGGCTTGGGGGCTGGGGGCACCCCAATTTCATGACAGCACAGAGGCTCCCCATGGGAGAAATAACTATGGTTCCTGGCACACCTTCACCCTTTGCTTTTAGTGATAGAACCTTTCACTGTGGGCTGGGCACTGGGCCGGCCACAAAGCTGGGGACTAGACTTCCCTGCCTCCCTTGCAGCTACAAAGATGTGAGCAGCAGTGACCATGCAACTTCCTGTCTCACCCTCCAATCGGGGTTCTCTGCTCCCCTCCCTCCCTCTTTTCCTTCCTGCAGGCTGGGGGCCATTCTGACCATGTGGACAAGGACATCAATCAGACTGCAGAGTGGCAAGAAGGAAGGAAGCTGGGTCCCTAGATGGCTTTGCGAGCAGAGCTACCTGCCTACCACAAATGTCTGTCTCTGCACTAATAGCTGAGAGAGAAGAAAATGCCTCACAGGTTGGGTCCCTGTATTTATGGGTCTTTTTGTTGCAGCAGCATAGCCTGTTCTCTAACTAATACTTTATTTTTTTAATTTTTAGGTTCGGGGGTACACGTGCAGGTTTGTTGCACAGGTAAATTGCATGTCGCTGAAGTTTGGTGTATGGGTGAAGTTTGGTGTACAGGTGATCCCATCACCCAGGTATAACCAATATACCTGGTTTTAACAGAAGGATTCACCCACACAGTTTATGGGAAGGCCTTCAAAAGGCAGGGGTCGAAAACTCAAATGCCTCTAGGGGACAGGTAGATGACATTAAACAGGAAAGCAGACCAGGCAGGGCCACGGCAAAGCAGAGAGTGCCTCCTGCCTGGATGAATCAGCTGCTGGTTAGCCCTGACCAGTCATTTCCAATGCTCCCAGACTGTTTTTTCTTTTTTCTTACTGTAAGTTCTTATTCTATTTATTTACTTATTATTTACTTATTTATTTATTTTGAGACAGAGTCTTGCTCTGTCACCCAGGCTGGAGGGTAGTGGCACGATCTCAGCTCACTGCAACCTCCGCCTCCCAGGTTCAAGCAGTTCTCCTGTCTCAGCCTCCTGAGTAGCTGGGATTACAGGCATGCACCACCACACCTGGCTAATTTTTGTATTTTTAGTAGAGATGGGTTTTGCCATGTTGCCCAGGCTGGTCTTGAACTCCTGGCCTCAAGTGATCCACCCCCTTCGGCCTCCCAAAGTGCTGGGATTACAGGAGTGAGCCACTGCACCGGGACTGTAAGTCTGTATTTTTTTTTTTTTTTTTTGAGACAAAGTTTCACTCTTGTCGCCCAGGCTGGAGTGCAATGGTGCAATCTCGGCTCATTGCAACCTCCGCCTTCCGGGTTCAAGTGATTCTCCTGCCTCAGTTTCCCAAGTAGCTGGGATTACAGGCGCACACCACCATGCCCGGCTAATTTTTGTATTTTTAGTAGAGACGGGGTTTTGCTATGTTGGCCAGGGTGGTCTAGAACTCCTGACATCAGGTGATCTACCCGCCTTGCCCTCCCAAAGTGCTGGTATTACAGGCATGAGCCACTGCACCCGGCCAAGTCTGTATTTTTAAAAATAGAAATCTTCTGGTTTTTAAGTGTTGACAAGTAATTTTAAAACTTTTTTATTAATGATGATGATGATGATTATTATTCTGTAGAGACAGGGGGCCTCCCTATGTTGCCCAGGCTGGTCCCAAACTCCTGACCTTGGATCCTCCTGCTTTGGCCTCCCAAAGTGCTGGGATTACAGGTGTGAGCCACCGTGCCTGGGCAGAAAACTTTAAGCATGTTGGAGACCAAAACGGTTCTGGGATCACATTTGCTTGTGACCTCTGCATTCATTTGACTCCAAAATAAGACAAAAATAAAAATTACTAATATTTATCTTTATAAAGAGAATAGAAAAATAATTAGCATCTTTTAAAGTACATTGATGGGTACTGGTAAAAATGCTGGTTAGCTTTTTCCGTAAAGGAGCACTCGCTGATTATAACGACGTGGAAGTCGGAACAGCAGAGAAAGGAGCCAGCAGTCTGTGACCTCCGAAACAGGAATGACGCGATGGTTCTTCAGCCTCTATACCCAACCTTTCGGTTCTTCCCTCCTTTCCCCCACCACATCGGACCACGTGTTAGGAAACATTTTCAGGTAGGAAATATAGTAATATGTGCTGTTTGTATTCTCTTTTGCCTTGATCAAAGGCTTCTGAGCAGCAGGGAAATAAGCAAATGTTTGGAGTAGTGAAACTTGGTCCGGGCTCCCCATCACTCTAGTTGAAGACCCTTAAAGGCCTGGTGGCCCTGGGGTCTCAGCTCTTCATGACCTCACTGGAACTACCTGGGATCACCTCGCAAATAAACAACCTGGGCCCAAGTCCTTGTCTCTGGGTCTGCTTTGGACAGACCCAAATCCAGATGGCAATGAAGAAGTAAGGTGCCTGGAACAGGGCCTGATGTGTTCCACGTCATCTTATGTTAGACCAGTGGTTCTCAATGCAGAGCGATTTTGTTCCCCAGAGAGCATTTAGGAAAGATTAGAGACACTTTCGGTTGTCACAACTTGGGGTAGAGGTTGCTACTGGCATCTGGTGGGGAGGGGCCAAGGAAGCCGCTGACCATCCTACAGTGCACGGGAGAGTGCCCCCTGTCCCCCTGCCCAGCAAGTAGAATCATCCAACCCCAAATGTCAATATGCCAAGATTGTGAAATCTGGTGTTAGACAGCATTGTTGTTATTACTCACTAGTAGTATGATTGCTCTTCCTGCTGGCCAGTGAATGAATGAATGAGTCAATATTTATTGAGTATTATATGCCCAGAGACCATTTTAGATGCTGGGGTTACAGCAGTGAATGAAAGACAAACTCCCTGCCCTGCGGGGCTGACCTTCAAGTGGGGAGAGAACAGTCAATGAACAGACAAGTAAAACACAGTCTTCCAGATTACGCTACAGAGAAAAATTAAACAGGGATGGAGGGTTAAAAAATGGCCAAGGAGGGGCTGTCATTTAGGGAGGGAAATCTTTCCTGAGAAGCGGCCTTTGGAAATAGGTCTAAAGGAGGCAAGGAAGTGAGCCATGGGATGTCTGGGGGAGGATATTCCTGGCAATGAAGGACCCCACACGTGGGTACAGGTGCCAGGGCAGGGGCTCCACGTGCCCACACTCACGGCCTAAGGCAATGAACACTTCTCTACAGTCAGACAACTGGATGGAAACTGCAGGTCTGCCTGCTGTGTGACCTTGGGCAAATGATTCAGCTTCTCTGAGCTTCAGTTGTGACACAGGGCTGATAACAGTCATCTCATCAAGCTGTGTGAGCATGAAACAAGATGATGTATGAAAAGGCTATTGGGAATGCCATGTACAGTTGTATCATCTGTGCACTGCTCAAAAGCACCTGCTCTAGGCAGGAGGCAAGGCTAGAATCCCTATGTCAGGTCACATTCCAGAGGAAGGGGCACCATTTTTGATAAGTCCACCCAGAGGGGAGTGCCTTTATGTGCTTGTCCACCATGAGGGGCAACATTTAGGTTTTCTTATGAAGGCTGAGTAGGAGGCTGCCTGGCCTGGAGCAGCGGCCAGTTCCTGCCCAGAGGCAGTACTGAAATAGTCCCTGTCTGTCTTGATGAGCATTATAAGACTGTAATTATGAGCATGATTAAGTGTGCTGAGTCCCCTGTCATCGCTGTGACCTCACCCCAAAGAAAACAAAGTGAGGTCATTCTTGCCATCTCTGACTCTCCTCTCAGCCTTGGGAGGAGGGGCTGGGCCACCTTCTCGAGCCGCCTTCCCTAATTAAGGCCCATGGGAAACCACAGCCTCTCGTGGAAGGTACAGTCCAAACAGTTGTTGTTATCACCCTGAGCAGAGCCGAGGGTGGAGAAAACTTCCTTGCCCCAAATCCTACCTGTTTAGGGGCACATTTTCCCCACCCAAGGGCACATTTTCCCCAGGAAATAGCTACTTGTCCACCCTACTCCCCACTTACTGTCCCCGACGGGGTCACCTCCTTCCCTTCCCAAACCTTCTCTTCAAAAGGGATCTGAAACTCCGTCCTGCCAATGATGGATCCCTGAACATTGTTTCTCCCCGAGAGGTTGGCGTCCTGATTCAACGCACATCTCATTATCTGCTCCCAGCCCCGCGCAGTGCTGAGCACTTTGGAGTGGCAGGTCCACCGTGAGCTGCACGTTGTCTTTTCTTTTCTTTTTCTCTTTTTTTTTTTTTTTTTTTTGAGACAGAGTCTCACTCTGTCACCCAGGCTGGAGTGCAATGGCACAACCTTGGCTCACTGCAAGCTCCACCTCCTGGGTTCAAGTGATTCTCCTGCCTCAGTCTCCCAAGTATCTGGGATTTGAGGCTCCTGACACCATGCCTGGCTAATTTTGTATTTTTAGTAGAGACGGGGTTTCAGCATGTTGCCCAGGCTGGTCTTGAACTCCTGACCTCAGGTGATCCGCCCATTTCACAGGAGAGGAGACTCAAGAAAGTAACAGCTGGCCGGTGGATCTGAAGCCAGGCACCCGCTCCTCTCTGGGGCACGCCCCCTCTGGATTGCTAAGCTCCTGGTCTCCACCTCAAATACCCCGGGGCCAGGCATGAGAAGTGTGGCGGGCCTGGTGGGGTGATGGGGTGAGTGGGAAGCTAGAGGACACCTCCTCATCCAGGGGCACCTGAGGTTCCAGCTGGTGGCAGCCCAGGGAACATGGTCCGGTATTTTAAAGAAAAGCCTCGAATCTTGATCTTTTAAATGAGAAATCCCAGTGCACCCCCATCCTATCAGCGGGCATTTTCCCGGGAATGGGTGTCTGCTGGACTGTGGCTCCCTGGAGGCATCTAGGGTCCCTGCCCCCATCCCATTTTCATAGGAAGTGGCATTTTCTCTGGAAGGGCATCTCCTACAACGCAGGTCCCCAGGGGCAGTGGGACACACAACAGCTGCACAGCAGCGCCACGCCTGCTCAAGGAGCGCCCGTCCCAGTTCACAGGTGCGTAGTGGAGGCGCCAGAGACCCGCCCAGGTGGCCCAGCTTTAAGCCCAGCTCCTTTCTTCCCCTCCCCCGAGTCGAGCTCTCTCCTACCCGGGACAGCTCTGTTTACCTGTCCTTCTCCCTCAGCCCCCTCCCTCGGGCCCAGGACCTACCTGGCGGGGGCGGCACAGCTTCTAGGCAGGCGTAGGCGCATCCGTTGTAGCAGCAGCGCCGGTGCCGCGGGCACTCGGAGTCCGCCTGACAGCGCGCGGCCTGGCAGGCGCCGGGGGGCAGCGTCCGCGGAGGCGGCGGGCAGCGGTCGGCTCGGGGCTGCCGGGGGCCACCGGGCGCGCCCGCCTCCTCGGCCTGCGGGAAGAGGGCGGTGTCAGCAGCTCTGGGGCGCGCGTTCGAGTCCCGGCGCCACCCGGAGCTTGCAAGGGGGTTGGGCAGTGCGCCGGGCCTCTCTGAGCCTGCGTTTCCTCTTGTGAGAAACAGCAAGCAGGCAGAGCCAGCCTCGGAGGGCGGCTCAGAAGGTCAGAAGATACCATGTATCTTTTTATAACAGTCGGCACGAAATAACTGAAAGCCCAGAGCAAAAGGATAAGCGAATCTTGGTGTGTTTGCTGAAGGACAATTACTTAAGTATCTACCCCGTGTGAGAGAGAGATGATATATAATACATAATATATGTGGTACATATGTGTATATACATATATGTCTGCATGTATACATACATGTACACACATATGTCTATAAATACATATGTATATGTACATATGTGTGGATTTCTTATAATCCATGTTTATATAGAGCTTTGAGAATTTACAAATTATACACAGAATCATTAAATCCATGCAACAACATCGATACATCTCAGAAAATAAAGAAAGGAAAACAGCCAGATCAAAAGAGAACACCACAGTGGGATTCCACTTATATTTGCAGCTCAAAAACAGGCCAAGCTGATGCCTGGCATGAGAAGTCAGGAATCTGGTGGGCAGTGACTGGCTGGGAACACGTGGTCTTGGGACTGGGTCTGTTCTGTTTCTTGGTCTGGGGGCTGGTTACATGGTGAGTTTATTTTGTGGGAATTCATGGAGCTGAACACGTAGGATTTATATGCTTTGAAGTATTTTTTGTTTGTTTGTTTGTTTTGTTTTGTTTTTGAGACGGAGTTTCGCTCTTGTTGCCCAGGCTGGAGTGCAGTGGCGCGATCTCAGCTCACCACAACCTCCACCTCCTGGGTTCAAGCGATTCTCCTGCCTCAGCCTCCCGAGTAGCTGGGATTACAGGCATGTGCCACCACACCCGGCTAATTTTGTATTTTTAGTAGAGACAGGGTTTCTGTATGTTGGCCAGGCTGGTCTGGACCTCCCTACCTCAGGTGATCCGCCTGCCTCGGCCTCCCAAAGTGCTGGGATTACAGGTGTGAGCCACTGCGCCTGGCTCGAAGTATTATGTTTTAATAAAAGGTTCAAAAATAAGATACAGGGGCCAGGTGCTGTGGCACACACGTGTATAATCCCAGCATTTCCAGAAGTCAAGGTGGGTGAATCACTTGAGCTCAGAAGTTTGAGACCAGGCTGGCCAACATAGCGAAACCCCTTCTCCACTAGAAAAAAAAAAAAAAAAAAAAAGCAGTCGGGCATGCTCATTCTCTCCTGTAGTCCCAGGTACTTGGGAGGCTGAGGCGGGAGGATGGTTTGATCCCAGGAGGTCAAGGCTGCAGTGAGCTGTGATCGCACAGCTGCCCTCCAGCCTGGGCAATAGAGTGAGACCCTGTTCAAAAAAAAAAAAAAAAGTCCGGGCGCAGTAGCTCACGCCTGTAATCCCAGCACTTTGGGAGGCCAAGGCAGGCAGATCATGAGGTCAGGAGATCGAGACTACCCTGGCTAACACAGTGAAACCCCGTCTCTACTAAAAATACAAAAAAAAAAAAAAAAAAATTAGCCGGGCGTGGTGGCGGGCACCTGTAGGAGAATGGTGTGGACCTGGGAGGTGGAGCTTGCAGTAAGCCAAGATCGAGCCACTGCACTCCAGCCTGGGTGACAGAGTGAGACTCCGTCTCCAAAAAAAAAAAAAAAAAAAAAAAAAGATATAGTACTGTACTTAACATATAGGAATATGGGTGAGTGACCAATAAGATCCATATTTTAAAGGTAAGACCGAGAAAGTTTAAGCCACCAGGCAAACTGCCCTGGGTCCCCTGACAGCAGGCCCCATCCACGCCCAGTAACACTGTTCTGCTTCTATGAAAATGGGGTGTGTGGTGAGCAGTTTGTGCTCATTTGCACACACACACAGAGGTAGATACAGGATAGATTAATTGGAAAAAAACCACCCTGGCTTGCGCTGCCTCCTGGCCTCTGCCTAAACTGTTCCTTTAATCTAAAATGCTTCACCTGCTTACCTCCCCACAAGTCCTCCCCCAACATATTCAAAATCTGGCCCCCTTGTGCTGGCCAAGTACATAGGGCATATCTGCAAATTGGAATAGTAGACAGCCATGAAAACCTGCCTTTAAGGTGTTGGCAAAAAATGAAATAAGACTCAATGTGCCACATATGAAAGATCTCCAGTATATGGTGGCTCATGAAGAAAACCACGGTTCGGAACAGCGTGTAGGCTCTGCCCCATCTGTGTTTTTAAAAAATGCACACAGATGTTAACATATATATATAATTTGCATAGGCTGAGAACGTTTTTGGAAGGATACACAAGATCACACAAGAAACCATTATGAAAGGTGCCTTCGGAGAGAAGAATAGGGTGTAAACCTGAGAGAGATTTCTTACTATTGTATACTCTTCTGCAGTGCTTCAATGTCTTTTTACCATGTACACATTACTTCTTCAATTTAAAGACAGTCTCCGTGCAGAGCGAGGGCACATCATCCAAGTCGTGGCTTAATCTAGACTTGACTCACAGAACCTCACAAAGCTACTGAAGCTGCTTTGATGACAGTGTGGGCGCCGTCACCTCCAGGCCTTTGCCCGTGCTGTATCCTCTGCCAAATGCCCGTTCCTTCAGGTCTTCCAGAGGGACCATTCCCCGAGACTCAAATCAGCGCTCAAGGCTGGCATGTGCTTCCTTAACACCAGCCCTCCCAGACCAGGGTTAGGGCCATGCCACCCCCCTCCTGTGTCCCACACCCACCCTCCCTTGTCACTCTTTCTCGGTGTCTTAATAGAAATCCGCCATCGCATTTAACCAGTGAGCGACCCCTTCAAGGGAGGGCCTCGAGCCTCCTGTGTCTCCTCCTGCACATACAGTTGGCTGAATAAAGATCCCCAAAGACACCAGGCCCTACTCCCTGGAATCCTAAATGCAAAGAAAAAGGGTCTTTGCAGACGCAATTAGGTTAAGGATCTTGACATGGGGAGATGATTCTGCATTTTCCAGTGGGCCCTAAATCCAGTCACAAGTGTCTGAGAAGAGGGGAGCAGAGGGAGATCACACACACACACACACACACATGCACACACGCATGCACACACACACGCACACAAGAAAGTCATGTGAAGAGGGAGGCAGAGATGGCGTCTACAGACCAAGGAATGACCATGATTGCCAGCAGCCACAGGAAGAGGGATTGGCAAGGAAGGAACCTCTGGAGTTGGGGGGGCGCTTGATCTCAGTCCAGTGAAACTGATGCTGAACTTCTGGCCCCCGGAACCATGAGACAATTCATTTCTGTTGGCTTAGCCACCCCTCCCACCCCAGTTTGTGGTCATTTGTTACGGCGGCCCCTGGAAACTTGATATCTGTCCCTCTGCCAGGCACATTCTGTAAATGAACCCCATCCCAGGCCCAAGTCCCCATCAGTGCCTCCACAGTGGCCTCGTCCCTGGCCTCGCTGCCTCCAAATCCATCCATTCTCCAAACTGCAGCCCAAAGAGGCTTTATGAAAGGCACCTGTGGATTTGGTCACCTCTGTGCTCCAAGGCCCCAGAGGCTTCCCAGCACCCTCGGGACAAAGTCCCAGCTCCCCACGCGACCTCCGAGCCCTGTGCCAACCAGGTACATGTTACTTTTTCAATTTAATAACTTAGATATAGGATACATTGGCCTCATCTCATCGCCCCGACCCTCCTTGTCCTTACATGCCAGCAAACTGCCCTTCCTCCTCCCCTCGCCCTCCAAGCACATTCCTCTCTTCAAACCGTTTCCTCCAGCTGAGCTTGTCTCATCCAGCAGAGCAGACGGGCAACCCGAGTGGGCTCTGCAGCCAACGGGCTTGGTTCGAATCCCGGCTCCAGGGCTTAAATCCTCTCTGCCACTCACTTGCTGTGTGACCTTGGGCAAGCATCAGTTTCTCCCTATAGAACTTCCCTCCTGGGGTATCCTGAGTCTGCACCCAGGATGGTGTCTACACCCAGGATGGCATCGATGCCCAGGCTGGCATCTACACCCAGGCTGGCGTCTACACCCAGGCTGGCATCTACACTCAGGATGGCGTCTACACCCAGGCTGGTGTCTACACCCAGGCTGGCGTCTACACTCAGGCTGGTGTCTACACTCAGGCTGGCATCTACACTCAGGCTGGCATCTAGCACAGTGCCACCGATCATCATTGGCACGTGCTGGTCCTCTGCCTGGAAGGCCTCCCATCAGCTTCTATTGGCCAAATCACCCTTTAGTCCTCAGCTTAAACAGCCTTCTGAGGGCAGCTTTCCCCAGACTCGTCGGGATGTTTCTAGTATGATTCTTCTTCATTTTGAGGCCCTCGCCACCCCACACTGAGAGCAGAGGCTGTGTCCGTCCCTGCCTGGCTGAGGCCAAACGCAGTCCTTCCTGCGTGCCTATCTGGGTAGCTGCAAATTGCACACGGTGTCACCAGTGCCCTGCAGGGGGCACCAGGTCCCCGGGAACAGGTCCTGGCCGGGTGCCCCTGGGAATTGGTGGGATCACCAAGGCCAGAGGTTTTCAGCTGCCCCCAGGGAGCCTCAGGGCCTGAGACTGAGGGCATGAGGGGCAGAGAGCAGGAATGGCCAAGCAGGAGGGCGGGTGTTGCGGCAGGAAAGCCTGGGGGGGGGCCCTGGCCCCCATCCCTGCTTCACCCAGAGAACCCTTCTTTTCACTCTTGTAGACATTGGCTGTTAAATTCACGAAAAGTGAAAATGACCACTAAGCTGGCATTTGGTGGATATGGAGACGAGGCCTTAAGGAGGTGAATGGTTTTCCCCAAAGACAGAGGGGAGACCAGAGCGTGGATCAGTCCTTTTATCACCCCTTTCTCCGCCCAATCTCCCTCACCCCTGTAACCACCACCAATAACTTTCCAGCCGCAGCAGGTGCATAATCCCAGGCCATTAGCTCTTAGTCACTTGCTGCAGAATTAACTACATTGGACCCATGTTGGGGTCCGCAATTTTTAATCCTGATCTAACATGACAGGCGCCCCAGCCTCCTTCGGAGGGTGGTTAAGAACACACCGTACGTCGTCGGCAGCGGGCGGCTTATTTTTCCGCCCAGCTTATTTTTCGATCAAGCTTCATTTATGAAATTTAATGGAACCTGGTGATCAGAAGCAAAACACTTTTCACCCATCGCAAATGCCTCCCAGTCCTGTGACTTCGTTAATGGCAGCCCCAGACAGGAGGGTCCCCAGAGATCAATTTTAGCTGTGCCGCTGTCTCAGAGGAAAATTCAAATGTCATTTCTCAGAATTTGGAGAGAACAAAGAGATAAGCGCCTTAGAAGCCACATCTCCTGAGTTATTTACTGCGTGGCTGAAACCACAGATGGTCGTGAGTGATAAAGCACTGATTTCACTGAGAGGCCCAGATTAAAGGATTACATGTTTTGAAAAATATTTCATGTCACGCAAGGTGACACTCAAAGAGGGTTCCAAACACAGGGCGTTTTCTGGAGTTCTGGGAAAGAACTTTTACTCAGAGAAATAAACAGCTTACCCTCCAATTTATCCCTGGCCCCCATGGGTTAAAGGAGTTAACAGCCAAGGTTCTTGGCCTAGAGTTTGGACTGGAATTGGCTCCCCTGACCCCCTCCACGTCTCTGACCTCTCTTCCATTACTCCCCTCCTTACTCATTCTCTCCAGCCACCCAGTCCCACCTCTGGGCCTTTGCACTGGCTCTTTCCCCGCCCACCCACCATATCTGCCCGGGTCTCACCTACTCGGGGTCTGCTCATACAGCCTTCCCTTCCCCCTCTCCCTGCTTTGTGGAGCTTCACACACCTCATCACCCTTGGGTGGACTGTGTATTATGAACTCATTTGTTTGCTGTTTTTCTCCCTCCTAGGGACAGGAACTTGGTTTTGTTCTTACCTGTGTCCCTGGCTCCTAGAACAGTGCCTGGCACATAGCAAGTACTCAGTAAATATTCTTCGGGTGGAATAAAAGCTGTGATGATGATGATGATGATGAAGATGAGGATGATGGTGGTCAACACACCCTGGCAGTTTGCTGGGCACCCTTCTAAGTGCTTAACATGCATTAACTGGCTGATCTGCACATGGGCCCTGTGCAGTGGGTTCTGCAGAGCGGGGGTCCTGCACAGGTGTGGGGACAGCCCTTTTGTTTGTGTAAGGCTGTGCTATGGGCAAGCATCATCACACTCCTATGCTCACTTAATGCGGATGTGAACTAGGGGAGTGGGTCTTAATATCCCACACTCCAGAGATGAGGAAGGATGCTTTCAAAATGTAAAGCTGGACTCGGCCGTCCTCAGTTTCTGAAGATTCGCTGCTCCTCCTGGCCTTGGAGGCTTCCGCACACTGTTCCTTCCACTCTGAACACTGCCTAACTCTTTTTCACAGCTGAACCTCCACATTGTTTGGGGCAAGAACTTAGGAGCCATATCCCAAGATGGAAGGGACCGAAGCTCATGACCTCTTATACAGCAAAGGCTGCTTTGCACAGGGATTAAGGGCTCAGGTGTAGGAATCTGACGCGTCTGGGTTTGAAGCCCACGGCTGTGCAATCATACAGGAAAATCACTAACGTATCTGAGCCTCATCTGCAAAATGGACACAAAAGTAATACCTGCTGCCGATGTTTGCGGTGAAGATCAAAAGAGACCACACCTGCGTGTGCTCGGCTCAGCACGGGCAATGCTAATCCATAGTTCACCTGATTTTTATTCCTTTTATTATTATTATTATTATTTTGAGAAAAGGTCTCACTCTGTCACCCAGGCTGGAGTGCAAGGGCACGATCTCAGCTCACTGCAACCTCCACCTCCCAGGCTCAACCAGTTCTCATGCTTCAGCCTCCCAAGTAGCTGGGACTACAGGTGCCTGCCACCACGCCTGACTAATTTTTTGTATTTTTAGTAGAGATGGGGTTTTGCCTTGTTGCCCAGGTTGGTCTTGAACTCCTGAGCTCAGGTGATCTGCCCGCTTCAGCCTCCCAAAGTGCTGGGATTACAAGCGTCAGCCACCACGCCTGGCTCCTTTTATTTTTAATCAATGGACTCAGAAGCCTCTCATCCCATAGTAACTTCATTCTTCATCTCTTCCAGTCTTTCTTCATTTCCGCTGTATCCTCCCTCAGTTCACTCACAGATGATTTAGTGAACGCCCACCATCTCCATAGCGTTAGGTTAGATGCTCAGCAGATGCAGAAGAAACCTAAGGAGCTCCAGTCCAGCTGAGGCTGCAGATACACGTACGAGAAACCCACCAGCAACAGTGGAAAGTGGGATTGGATATAACCTCATCATTTCTGGATAAGACCAGGGCAAACAACTCGCAGAGTTCCTAAGAGAAGGGGCCATGCGGAAACAGCCACCCAGCATGTGCAAGAGCACTGCCCTCGGAGGACCACCTGAAGTCGCCTCCAGCCCTCCCCAGTAGGTACCACTGCTGTCCCCATTGCATAGGTGAGGAAACGGAGGCACACAGTCACCATACACAGACACTAGGCTTAGAGCCTGGGCTGTGTGATTCATGCTTATGGCAAGGGAGGCAGCATTTAGTAAGCTCTTACTGTGTGCCAATGCTGTGCTGGGTCCTCACATACTGAATCTTCAGTATCACCCTCTGGGGCTGCTGCTATTCTAAACCCACTTTACTGATGAGGAAACTGAGGCACAAAAAAACTAAAAGCATTTGCCCAAGAGCAAGCAGCTGAGAAGAGTCAGAGGCAGGACTCGAACCTGGGTCTGTCCTACTCCTCCATGGGCGTTCCTGACCCAGGAGCCTGGAACTGGGAGTTGCTTCCCAATGGTGCCTGTCAATTTCTTCCCATTCTTTCAGTCCAGGGGCTCCCTCCCCCTCCCAAAGTGTTCCCTCTGCCCTCCTGTGGCCCAGCCCCAGCTCAGGGTGGAGTCAAAACGGGGGCCCCCAGGTACACATTTGTCCTGGCCCCCTCTTTGCAGCCCTTCCCTCCCAGCTTATGTTGCCTCTCAGATGAAAACAAAATAATGCCACATGAAATCCCTCTGAGAAAGGAGGACACTCACCCCAGACGGACGACACCTTCGTGAAAACCGCAGAGCAACCCGTAATTTCCAGCTTTTATTTTCATTCCTGCTCAGGGATTGTACAGTAAGTCTATTTCAAAGTAGCCACTGAGCACACATTCATGGTACAACTTAGACAAGAACCCTCCGGTTCTATATGCCTTACCTGGATAAAAATGATTCCTGGCCGGGCGCGGTGGCTCACACCTATAATCCCAGCACTTTGGGAGGCCAAGGCAGGTGGATCACCTGAGGTCAGGAGTTCGAGACCAGCCTGGCCAATATGGTGAAACCCATCTCTACTAAAAATACAAAAATTAGCCAGGCGTGGTGGCGGGTGCCTATAATCCCAGCCATTCGGGAGGCTGAGGCAGGAGAATCATTTGAACCAGGCAGGCAGAAGTTGCAGTGAGCCAGACGGCACCACTGCAATCCAGCCTGGGTGACAAGAGTGAAACTATATGACCTTTTGTTCATATAGATGAACAAAAATAGATTTGCAAAGCCATTCTGCCACTGATATCCCTAGGAAGCAGGTGGGGAAATGCCCATTTTGGGCTGCAGCAGTGGGAACCCCAATTCAGCAAGTCCAAGTCCAGATTCAATTAAAGCAAACAAGCTGGATGTGCAACCAAAGGAGGCTGGATACATAAGTGAAGGCACAGGGAACACCAGGCAGGCCTTAGAAAGGAAGATGCCGATCCACCATGTTAACATACTTCCCACAGATTATTAAGTGAAAATGCAACATATAAAACAGTGTGAATAAGCCAGACACCAAATAGCACATACTGGATGATTCCATTTCCATGAAACATCTACAACAGGCAGATCCATAAAGACAGAAAGTGGATTGGTAGATGCCAGAGGCTGCGGGAAGAGGGAAGGAGGACTGACGGCTAATGGCTGCAGGGTTTCCTGTAGGGTTGATGGGAACGTTCCAAAACTAGGCAGTTAGGACGGTTGCACAACTCTGTGAATATACTAAACACCACTGAATTGTACCTTTGAAAGGGTGCATTGTCTGTCATGTGAATTTCATTTCAATAAAAGAAATTTGAATCAGTATGAATAAAATACCACTAAGAGAAAACATGTGTGCTGTGTGTAACTGCTTCATGAAACAATCTAGACAGACACCCCAGAATGTCACCAGAGTTTACATCTTGGAGGAAGAATTCAGATCATTTCTACTAATTTATAACTTTCTGTGTTGCCTGAATTTTTTTTTTTACAGTAAACATCATTCTTTTAATAATCAGTAGAAGAATTTATAAACCACTTCCATTTAGGGAAAAAGAATCCAATCTCCAGAGCTGCCACCAAAGCTACCCACATGCCTCCCTCAGTGCTCACCACCCCCTTCCTTCCACATGCAGGAGCTTTTACCCTTCTTTGGAAAGTTCCAGCAGCTTAGCGGCCAGACCAATAAAAATGCACCCCAGCACTGGTTTGCGTGGTGGAGGAAGAAAGCCAATTTTCCTCCAAGCATTACTTGCTCTTCCTCTGGAATTTGGACGTCAAACATCTAAAAATATGTCGCTCCCTGGAACAGTGGGCTTAGAGTTCAGCGTGCGTAGATGAATGCCATTTCCTGGTGCCCGGGGCCCTTAACACTGGGCCCTGGGGACAGAATTTGGCACAAGGTTAATGGGACTTCCTCAGAGGGAGACCAAAAAAAAAAAAAAAAGAAAGAAAGAAATTCACAAGACGGCAAAGTCGACCAAGTCTTCCCAACAATGTCATTGTCAGTCAGTGCACCCGAGAGTCCTCTAGAACTTTCCATCCCTTCTATTCTGTTCCGGAAGGTTTTAACATAATTTATTCATTCATTCAATAGTAAATTCATAATTCCCAGGCCCACTGCGTTTCGGGGGCTGGGCTGGAAATGGGGAGTTCCGAGTTGAACCAGAAGACGTTGGCCCTGACTTCACGTGGCTGTTTCAGGACAAGTCAGAGACGCCGCACAAAACAGCACACAGATAAGGCGAACGAATTGCTTTTTGTGGTCATCTGCAAAAGCAGTTAGAGAGAAACCTAAACAAATCATGCCAATAACAACAACAGAACTAAATGCTAAGAAGGAAGAGCTGGGCTGTTATGTAAACATTTAAGGGAAATCATAATAGTGCATTCAGGGAGAGGCCTCGGAGGAGATGGGCGTGAAGCTACGATGACCCACGAGCTGGAGTGGGCACCGTGAGCGGACACTTGCTGAGAGGCTGCCTCTCGGTGCTGGGGACACAGAGGACTCACAAGGACTCTATGTGCCATCGCAGAATTCCCGAGAGGTGCCTCAGGTTCTCACTGCTTTTTAGAAAAATTATTGTGGTAAAATATGTATAACATGCAATTTTCCATTTCAGCCATCTTAAGTGTGCGAGTTGGCGGCAATAATTAGATTTACGATGTGTGCAACCACCTCCATGATCTATTTCTGCGGCTTTTCCATCACCCCAGGCAGAATCTCTGTTCTCATCAGACAGCTGGCCCTATTCCTCCCTCCCCCAGCCCCTGGCAACCAAGAACCTCCTTCCCGTCCCGCTGGATTTGCCTCTTCTGGACGTTGCATCCAAACAGCGTCACACACCTGTGGCCTTTGTGCACTCCGCATCATGTCTTCGAGGTTCATCTGTGCAGTGGCGTGTGTCCAGGCTCCGTACCTTTCTATGGCTGAGTTCTAGTCCCCTGAGTGGACAGGTGCGATGTGCTCACCCCACGGGCATCCATCTGCCTCTGCCCTGTGGCTGCGGTGAGTCCTGGCACAGAGGTGTCCTGCTTTCCTGTCTCCCTCTCCCGAGTGATAACCACACAGGGACCTGGAATGCTTCTTTACTCGTTGATTTCCACCTGGAATTTCAGGGCTTGGGACCTCAGATGAGGAATCTCAGTCCCAGCGAGGAGAAAGTGATTTGCCCATGGTCCCCCTCAAAAGTCAGCTATTCATGGACTTTTCATTCCTTCCACTCCCCCATCCATGCCAGGTTCTGGGCTAGACACCAGGGTGTGGCCAAGCCTACAGTGAGTTTGCTTCACATCAGTACGACATATCCCCTCTCTCCAGCACCCAGGCAGCTCCGGGGCTTTTCTGGGGTTCTCAACCATGAGCCTTGAAGACCCCCTCCTGGGTGCTGCTGGGGGTCTCCGGAGCCCACTGAGCACCCGCTGACCCCCAAGACGTAGGCATCTTCACAATCTTGATGATGAAGTCCTGCAGGGTGTGAGCTCACATGGTTCAAGGAGCAGAGAAAGCTCCCAGACTCTGGGGATATAGTGATAGCCCCACTTGTCCCCAGCCAAAACAGCACAGATAAGTCATTCTCTGCAATGGCCTCAGTTTCCTTACCTGTGAAATGTCTCGTTGCCGGTTGCAACCAACAGAAGCTGACTCCCTTGATGCCCAGAGCAGACTGTATTCGCGTCCGAGGGTGCTGTAACAAAATGCCACACGCTGGGGGCTTAAAACAACAGAAGTGGATTCTTTCACAGTTCTGGAAGCCAGAAGGCTGAGATCCAGGTGTTTGGCAGGGTTGGTTCCTTTGTGGAGGCTCTAAGGAGAAAACTTTTCCATGTCTCTCCCAGCTTCCAGTGGTGGCTGGCAGTCCCTCTTGTTCTCTGGTCCCTCGTGTGTCTCTTGTAGATACATCACTCTGATCTCTGCAACCCTCTGTCTTTGCATGGCCTTCTCTCCATGTGTCTCTGATTCTATGTCTCTTCTCCTTTTCCTTTTTTTTTTTGAGATGAAGTCTCACTCTGTCGCCCAGGCTGGAGTACAATGGCATGATCTTGGCTCACTGCAACCTCCACCTCGCCTCCCGGGTTCAAGTGATTCTCCTGCCTCAGCCTCCCAAGTAGCTGTGATTACAGGCATGCATTACCATGCCCGACTAATTTTTGTATTTTTAGTAGAGATGGGGTTTCACCATGTTGGCCAGGCTGGTCTCGAACTCCTGACCTCGGGTGATCCGCCCACCTCAGCCTCCCAAAGTGCTGGAATTACAGGCATGAGCCACCATGCCCGGCCCCTTCTCCTTTTCTTATAAGGAACGGGGGTCATATTAAGGAACCACCCACCTCCAGCATGACTTCGTCTTATTTTGACTAATTACACCTGTAATGAACCTGTTTCCAAACAAGGTCACAATCACAAGGATCAGAAGTTAGGGGTTGGATATATCTTTGGGGGGACACAGTTCAACCCACAGCATGGATCCGACAGGATTCGAGTGCAGGGAGTACATTTGGGAGGGGATCCCAGGAAGCCCCAGCTGGGGAGTGGGAAGCTGGGCAGGAAAGGGAAGGCGCCCTTCAGGGAGTGCTAATGAGCAGGTGGCTGCCTGGGCACTGGAGCTCAAACCCAGTGGACCTTGGAGAAACCGTGTGGAACACTCCTCACTCGTGTCCCACCAAAGGTGAGAAGCCAGCTGGGCCATCGGGCTCCAGCTCCATTTGCTCCTACAGGTGTTACCTCCCTGGCACCTTGGCCTGCCTCTGTGTGGGCTGAGCGTGCTCCTGCGGCCAGAGAAAGCCTTCAGGCCAGCAGACACAGATGCTTACGGTACAAAGATGAAGGTGAAGGTCAGAACTCATGGAATGGTGAAAGCACAGCTCCAGGCCATCTGCCTCTCCCACTCTTGCTATCTCAGCAAAAAATAAAAGGATGTTTGGAAGGCTCTCAAGAGCTCACAGAAATAATGGGGGAAAGGAGAACTAGGTTGGGGAACTGAGGAATGCAAGTTGTGGGCCACTGCTGGCTCCTACAGTCCCCTACTGCTATTAGCACAGGGGGTGCCTCCAGACAGATGAGCTGCAATGCCCCCCTCCCTCTCCCCGTCTGGCAGGATGCATTTGAAAGAGAAAGTGGCATCAGCTCCTGGCCGCTCTAGCCCCTCCCAGGCCCCCTCAGCAGGACAGGCATCTCTGGGCAGGGTGCAAACTGAACCACCATTTCCAGCTGCCCTGGAGGGGTGCTTAGAGGGGAAAACAGACCCACAGTCACACTGACAGTAGGGGCCAGCCTGCCCAGGCCAGGGGCTGCATAGCACCGAGGCCCGCATGGTGGCTGCCATGAGCCCCGCCCGATGGATTTGTCGAGAGGCTCCCAAGAGCGAATACGTGGCAAACGCTTGTCCTGACACAGTGTAAGCGCTCAGTAAATCACTGTTCTCAGGAGTTTCATCTAATGCCAGGAAAGAAAAGCCAAAAACACCAACTCCACAGAACCGACTGAGCTCCATGGAAAGGTTATTGGACTATTTACAAACGTTCTGCTGCTGTTTTATTCATTCTCATAAATATTTGGTACTGGAATGGGGTTTTTGGTTTTTTTTTTGCTTTTTGTTTTTTTGTTTTTTGAGATGGAGTTGCGCTCTTCTTGCCCAGGCTGGAGTCCAATGGCACGATCTCGGCTCACCGCAACCTCCGCCTCCCAGGGTTCAAGCAATTCTCCTACCTCAGCCTCCCGAGTAGCTGGGATTACAGGCATGCGCCACCACGCCCGGCTAATTTTTTTGTATTTTTAGTACAGACGGGGTTTCTCCATGTTGGTCAGGCTGGTTTTGAACTCCCGACCTCAGGAGATCTGCCCGCCTTGGCCTCCCAAAGTGCTGGGATTACAGGCACGAGCCACTGTGAGCCACTGTGCCCGGCCTGGAATGGGTTTTTAAATCTGTCCGTAGTGCACATGTAGGGAATGCAGTTCTGTGCCAGTCAGGGAACTGTGGGCTCTATGGTCTTTTTACTGAACTCTGCAAAGCAGGCACTAGTGTGTCCCGTGCTGCAGATGAGGAAACCGAGGCTCAGATAGGAGAAGGAAACTCCCGAAGGTCTTAGAGATAGAAGGCGGGAGACCCGGCACTTCTCATTAGAAGCTTCTCCTAAGGGCCTCCCACGGGAATGGAAGGCAAGCGTGCTCATCTCCGGCACTGTCTCTGCATGCTTAGACCAAGAAGCATAAATAGCACTCAGGACATTAACCGGCCCCACTCTAAGAGACCAGTCCCCTACACAAAACTCACTCTGCCGGGGGACGAGGCTTTGAGAGACTAGAGCAGACTACAGGCAGCCCTGCGCTTGGTCAGGACTGAATCACCAGCTCTCCTCATGTAGCCCTGGCCAACTTCCAAGGTGTAAATACTCCCAGCATGGTGGATTTCAGGCAACCCACGTGAGGCCACTGAATGGGAGTGGGAAGAGATGTGGAGTCGCTTCTCTCCTGGTCATACCACACGGATGCAAAAGACATGAAACCCCAGGAGCCGAGAGAATAGCAAAACGGAGCAATACAATTGGAAAGTGATGCATTTCTAATAAGAAGTATTTCCTGGCTGGGTGCGGTGGCTCACACCTATAATGCCAGCACTTTGGGAGGCCGAGGCGGGCGGATCACCTGAGCTCAGGAGTTTGAGACCAGCAAAACCCCACCTCTACTAAAAATACAAAAAATTAGCCAGGCGCGGTGGCGCATGCCTGTAATCCCAGCTACTCAGGAGGCCTAGGCACAAGAATCACTTGAGCCGGGGAGGTGGAGGTTGTAGTGAACCAAGATCACACCACGGGACTCTGTCTTAAAAAAAAAAAATTCTTTCCTTTCTTTTTAATATAAATGATTTAATTGTAAGTTTATATAACTTAATTTGTGATCATCGCTGTGTGGAACAAAACTGGCTCTCCAGAGGGGGTGCAAGCCAGTTCAGCACACAGCTAGCATCTCCTCACTCTGACGAGCCCATAGCCCTTGAGGGTCAGGGCCAAGGCTGAAGGTCTGACTCAGCGTAGGGTCAGGGAGTGGTGCCTCACGGGGAAGTCTCGACTTTGTGCATGTGGGGGCTGCTTCCTATCACCCGTAAGTCCCTGTCAAAAGAAAGGGCCATGAAAGTCATAGGTTCTCCATCTTCATTTCCCAGGTGAGGACTGAGGACCAGAGAAGGGCAGCGACTGGTCCAAGATTGCACAGCACATTAGAGATTTCACTGTGATAAGTTCCAGGCCAGGCACTCTTCCCAGCCCTCTCTGTCCTCTGAGCCACAGGCGAATAGCCTGTCTTCGCCCAGGGCTTTCTCTGAGGCACACTTGTTCTATTTCGTTTTTTGTTTGTTGTTTTTTTTTTTTTTTGAGACAGAGTTTTACTCTTGTTGCCCAGGCTGGAGTGCAATGGCGCAATCTCGGCTCACTATAACCTCCACCTCCCGGGTTCAAGCAATTCTTTCGCCTCAGCCTTCTGAGTAGCTGAGATTACAGGCATTTGCCGCCACACCCAGCTAATTTTGTATTTTTAGTAGAGATGGGGTTTCACCATGTTGGTCAGGCTGGTCTTGAACTCCTGACCTCAGGTGATCCACCCGCCTCGGCCTCCCAAAGTGCTGGGATTACAGGCATGAGCCACCGTGCCTGGCTGGCACAGTTGTTCTGCATAAACCTCACCTATGTCTAGGCGCTGAGGAAGAAGGCCAATATCTGTTGATAACCAGGGAAAGTTTCAATTCAGCGAGGAGCCAATTCAAAGCACTTGCATCCTGACCAGCGGTGGCTACAAGTGAATCAGCTCCTGCAGCCCACCCAGGCCTGTGTTTTAGAGACTCCCCCAAATCCCCCGTGCACATCAACCCTGACCCTCCTATGTGGATGTCACAGTGCTGGCTCCTATGACATCTTGGGACATGGTGGAGATAAAATCAGATGACATATTGGGAATCTCTCTATGGTTGTAGAACCAAAGTGCTACTAACTACAGTTGAGGGTTAAATCATCCTGTTGCACCAGAG
This sequence comes from Gorilla gorilla gorilla, assembly GCF_029281585.2. Classification (NCBI taxonomy): domain Eukaryota; kingdom Metazoa; phylum Chordata; class Mammalia; order Primates; family Hominidae; genus Gorilla; species Gorilla gorilla. The sequence continues at coordinate 114,801,342 of NC_073242.2, read as the reverse complement.
AAGAGCATGGAGGAGTCAATAAAATCTGAGAAGAGTCTCTCACCCCTCCTCAATGCCTCCCCTCTGGCCAGGTCTGGTCTCCCAAGCAGCTCTCAGATGCACCACTTCTGCCTGTGAGCCTCGGCTCATGCTGAGCCTTCTTCCAGGAATTTCCTTCCTCCTCCTAATTCCTAATCCTTCCCCAAGATCCAGTCAGGGTCTCCACCTCCTCCAGGAAGCCTTAGGTGACTACACCATCTCACATGAGCTTTCCCTTCTCCAAGCACCACATCATGTCACTCTACTACTCTTTCCACTTCTCGGAGGCCTCCTGTCTCCCACCACGAGCACGTGCCGGACATGGAGAATATGAGCCCTGGAGGCCCACATTTGTCTCTGTACAGTTTCGGGCACCCCACCATGCCTGGGGTCATTAATCATTCTCCCTTCCCTCTTCTCCAGCTGGCAAACTCCTATTTATCCTTTAAAGCCACAGGTCCACTGTCCCCAACCCTAAAAACCCTGTCTGACTCTCCTGGGGAAGAGCTGCACACACATCCCGTGCTACCACTGCACCCGCTCATAATTCACCCACAAGAATGTACCAGGCGTCGACTTAATGGCAGGCACCAGGGGCACACATTAGTGAAACAGAACCCTGCCCTACCCCAAGGAACCTACATGCTACCCTGTTAGGCAACACCAAACAAAGTCACAATTATTTGATTGAAAGCTGCCAAGATGCACTGCCAGCTTGCTATGTTGCAAAGACGTTCTGCAAACTGAGACATTCAATCCTCACGCAGGTGCTGTGGGTGCCAGCATTACCTTCTTGAGCCCTCTGTGTGCTGATATCGTCCTGGCTCACTCTGTCCCTGCGGATCTGTGATCTCTGGGGGGTGGGAGGAACCAAAAATGATAGCCTCCTCCACCCCATTCTCTCTCCTAGTTCCCTTCCTGCTTTATAGCTTCCTCAGCACTTGCAATCTGCACACACTAATAAATGAGATCTCTCTCATTTATTCTCTGCTGCCCCCAGCCCCCCAGTGAGTTCCCCAGGCAGAGATCTGAGGTCTGTATCCCCACAGCCTAGGACAGTGCCTGGTAAACAGTGGCGACCCAGACATAGTTGTGTGAAGAAATGCATCCCTCTGTCTTTTGCAGATGAGATTATTGGGGTTCAGAGACATCAAGCAGCTTGCCTGAGAGAAGTCACGCAGCTAATGAGCAGCAGAGCCCGATTCACACCCAGACATCTGGCCCCAGGGCGTGTGTTTCTTGCCACTCACTGCCTCATGCCTTCTCTTTGTACTGCCATCGTTTGTCACCCAACTGCCTCTGCACCTCGGCCACGCCACCCTTGAGGATGGGGGCTGGTACCTCCTTCATCTTGTATCCACAGGACCCCACAGAGTGCCTTCCCCAGAGTGGTTTCTGCTAAATTCTGTTTAGCAGAATGTATTCATTCTGTTTGCTGAATGAATAAACAACCACATGAATGCATAAGTGTATTTCACAAACATTTGGTACTGATCATGGAGACGGAATGCTCCGTTTAAGTCCTGGGGCTCTGAAATTAGATGCTGTCTTTCAGGAGCAAGCATACTTTTGTAACAAGGCAAAAGTGAGGCACGATTCTTTGGCACATTTGTGATGTGTCTTTTGCCTCTTGACTCACAGATAAGGGTCCTTTTTCGGGGGTGAGCCCCATCTGCCCACCACACAACTCAGACACACACGGATAGGAAGACGCCTGCCTTGCCACGTTTTGGGGGAGCACTTACAGGAGAAGGCAGTGTCTAGGGATCGCCTCTCCTCAAGGCTGACTCCCACCCACAGAGGCTGTCCCAGCCTCCCCATCCCAGGCACTTACACGGGATTTCTCGGCCAGCCTCGCAGGCAATGCCCGTTTCCAGATATTCTTGGCAGAGCCGGCGTGGAGGAGAAGTAGCAAGAGGCACAGAGCCCGGATGATCTGCCTCCTGCAGCTGCCCGGCCCCACGCCGGTTAAAGGCATTTCCTCCCTGGGCAGCGACCTTCCAGACTCACACAGAAGAGGGGCCCCCCTCGCTGCGTGGGCCTGCGAGTGGGGACAGGAGCGTGCACAGTCTGCTGGACTTTCTTAGTTCCACCCAGCAGGGTCCCTCGGATCATGTGTCCGCGTCCAGCACATGCCCCTTCCTCGATGGTGGCTGGCCTGCCTGGTTATTTTTAGCTTGCCCTATAACATCTGGCCCCAGATGCTCCGACCAGGGCGTCTGCAGCCCAGGCAGCTCAGTGGGCGGTGGCAGCAGGAGGAGGGGGCACCGGCTTGCTTGGAGACGTGGCCGGGAGTGGCCTGTCACTCTCCACTCTCCATAATGAGCACTTCCTTGCAGGCTGGGGCGGTCTCCTCCCAAGGAGGTGTGCTTGACACAGGGCTCAGGGCTGGACATGCAGGGGAGTGCAGCAGAATGGGTGGGGGCTCGGCTGCTACCTTGTTCACATTTCGAGCTGGGCTGACAAACTATCTGCCCCATAAAAGCTTCTTTGGAAGAGGCTGCTGGACTGGCACTGGCCAAAGGTTCAGCCATGAAGAGACGACTTCCACCCTTGCACCCGCCGGGGTCCACCTGCCTGATGTGGGCATGTGGGTAGTTCCTCATAGCGTGTGTTTCTTGTGAGATTTAAAAGAAATTGAGCACATAAAGCATTTCACACACATAAGTGTGCTGTCACTGTCAGCCGGTGTATCTGCACATGTGCATTTATGTGTATGCGTGTGTGCACGTGTGTGTGCATGTGCACGTGTGTGTTTTACAGGAATGTAGCACAGCGGGCTCAACATTTCACAAACTTCATATTCCCTTGTCTGTTCTCAGCACTTCCAAGACAGATACTGGTTTTTTGTTTCGTTTTGTTTTTTGAGACGGGTCTTGCTCTGTCACCCAGGCTGGAGTGCAGTGGTGTGATCACAGCTCACTACAACCTCTGCCTCCCGGGTTCAAGCGATTCTCCTGCCTCGGCCTTCCAAGTAGCTGGGATAACAGGCATGTGCCACCATGCCTGGCTAATTTTTATATTTTTAGTGGAGACTGGGTTTCACCATGCTGGCCAGGCTGGTCTCAAACTCCTGACCTTAAGTGATCTGCCCGCCTCAGCCTCCCAAAGTGCTGGTATTACAGGTGTGTGAGCCACCACACCCGGCCCCAAAACAGACACTGTTTTGATGCCCGCTTTACAGATGAGGAAACAGAGGGGGCTGCCTGAGGTCATGCAATAGCAGCAGAGAGGAGGCTGGAACCCAGGTAGGTCAGACCCTGTGGCACCCCACTAGGCAAAGCAGAAGGGACCCAAGCACTAGGCTTGATGCACCTGCCTGATCCCAGCTCAGCCTCTGCGAGATGCTGGAAAGCCTCTTGCTCATAGTCCTCAGTTCTCTCACCTGTGAAATGGGCATGTGAAAGTCTCTCCCTCTTGAGATCGATGTGGGGCTACAGGAGAGGGTGCCAGCTGTGCCCAGCACTTGCACAGAGTGAGTGCTCCAGAAAGATTGGTTCCTCCCTCCCTGGGGACCCTCACCACCCACCTCCTGGCCTGCACAGCCTTCAGAATGCCCTGGGCAGGTATCATCAACCCCTCTTGGCCTTTTACTGAATGACAATAGTGGCAAACACATATAGTCTGTGTAGGTCGGGTACGGTGGCTCACACTTGTAATCCTAGCACTGAGGGAGGCAGAGGATGCCTTGAGCCCAGGAGTTCAAGACCAGTCTGGGCAACATAGTGAGACCTCATCTCTACAAAAAATACAAAATAAAAAAAGTAGCCCGGAGTGCTGATGCACACCTGTAGTCCCAGCTAATTGGGAGACTGAGATGGGAGGATCACCTAAGCCCGGGAGGTTGAGGCTGCAGTGAGCTGTGATGGCGCCACTGTACTCCAGCCTGGGTCACAGAGCAAGACCCTGTATCAAAAAAAAAAACCTTAGAAACCATATAGTCTGTGTGTTCGGCAATGTTTGAAGCACTTCCTGCATTTTAATGCTTTTAGGTCTCATATTAGCCTTATAAGCAAGTGCTGTCTAGGATCCCATGCACAGAGAGGTTAAGACACTTGCCCAGTGAGCAATGCAAAATTTAAGTTCACCATCAAAGTCCTGTAAATGCAGGAGCCCAAGCGTGAGAGTTTTTTTTACATTTTAGACCCTAGATGCCTCCTTTGTCTCCCACTAGGCCCAGCCCTGATCAGTACCTTACCCTAGATTCTAGAATATTCCTTCATTTCTTCATCCAGAAACTACTGGCTGAGCCCTTATGGGGGCCTGGTCCAGGGTGCTCCACTCCCTCTTCTTTCAGCTTTTTGGGACGCAGTCTCAATGCCCCTCCCTGCAGGGCAAGGCTGCTTATTTAGAAGCCAGGAGCCACCCACGAACATGATGGAGCTGCTACCCCTACTTACCAGGACAACCTGGAACAGGTCCCGCCCCATCTCTGTGCCTCTGTTTTCTCATCTGTAAAACAGGGGTATGGAGTCAGAACTTACTCGCAGGTTTGCCATGAGGCCCAGCTGCACTTAGGTGAGGATCTAGGCTCAGCACATGCTTGCTGTTAGATGAATGTTCTGAGCCACCGCCTCCTGGGCCTCCTCCACCCGCACCCTGTTCTCCAGGCAGAGCGGAACCTCGGCCCAGGTTCCATTTGAGAAACTTCCTGCTGCTTGGAACCCCGGGTCCTGCACTCTCCAAAGGCAGCTAACGCCTCCCACGTAGTTCTTGCTCATCCTCCATCTCCACCTTCCCCTTAAAATGTAGGCGTTTCCCATTGATGTTACAGTCTTGGCCCATTTCCTGCCTCTCTCTCTCTCCCTGGGTGGCCTCACTTCTGCCAACAGTATGACTCCCCTCCCTCTGGGTAGATGAGGTTCCAAATGCCCTCTCTCAGCCTCCTTGCTGGGCAAGACGCCAGCCCTGTGCCCCTGCAGCGCCCTCCACCTGGAATGCTTTTCCACCCAGCTGCGGCACTCCTCACCCATCGCCTCCTCCAGACTTTTGTTCACGTGTCATTTTCTTGCTGTGGTCCTCTCTGACCCCAGGATTGAAAACCACCATTTGCATACCACTGGGACTCACGGTGCCCCTCTTGGTTTTACGCTTCTTCGTGCTCATCTCTACCTGACATATTCTGTATTTTACTAACTTTGCTTTCTTCGTTTATCATCTATGTCTCCACACTAGGATGTCAGCTCCACGGGGGCAGCTTCTGGGGATCTGTTTGTTCACTTTGGAATCGCCGATCCCTAAGCAGTGCCTGGTGCAAAGTAGACACTCAGTAAAGACAGTGTAATGAATGAGTTGTGCTTAACACATTTCATCTGCCAGCTCGATGGCTCGACGTGACTGTCGCTCTCTACCCATGCTTCCCTGTGAAACATGGCTGGTCTGAAATGAGATCTGTCATAAGGATAAAATGCAGACCAGATTTGGAAAACCTATGAGTGCATGTGTCTTTATGACAGTAATGAATTACTGTCCTTTGGATATATTCCCAGTCGTGGGATTGCTGGGTTGAATGGTAATTCTACTTTAAGTTCTTTGAGAAACCTCCAAACTGCATTCCACAGTGGCTGAACTAGTTTGCCCTCCCACCGACAGTGTATAAGCGTTCCCTTTTCTCCACAGCCTCACCAGCATCTGTTGTTGGCTGGAGACAGGAAAAAAAAAATGTCAACATTTCATTAGGAGTTTTTACGTTGGTCGTGCATTCAACTGCTAATTCAACTACTAATGTTTACGCTATATTGGGTTAAATATAATATGGTATTAAATTAACTGTACCTGTTTCTTTTTTGAGACGAGGTCCCACTATGTTGCCCAGGCTGATCTGGAACTCCTGGGCTCAAGCCATACACCCGCCTCGGCCTCCCAAAGTGCTGAGATTACAGGTATGAGCCACTGCACCCGGCTTCGTATCTGTTTCACATGGCTACTAGAAAATTTACAGTTACACACGTGGCTTGCCTTATGTTTCTATTAAGTTGTGCTGGTCTGAGATATCAAACTCCTTCTCTAAGATTCAGCCAAGGCCATGACTGTCTAACCAGACGCCCAAGCTCAAACCTTCACTTCATTGCTAATACCTACCTTACTCCTCTCTTTATCTGGTCTCTAATTCATAATTTTTTTTTTTTTTTTGAGATGGAGTTTCGCTCTTGTTGCCCAGGCTGGAGTGCAATGGTGTGGTCTTGGCTCACTGCAACCTCCTCCTCCTGGGTCCCAGAGATTCTCCTGCCTCAGACTCCCGAGTAGCTGGGACTACAGGCACCAGCCACCACACCCAGCTAATTTTTTTTTTTTTTTTTAGTAGAGATGCCGTTTCACCATGTTGGCCAGGCTGGTCTCAAACTCCTGACCTCAGGTGATCCAGCTGCCTCAGCCTCCCAAAGTGCTTGGATTACAGCTGTGAGCCACCGCACCCAGCCTAATTCAGAATTTTTAGAAGTTATTATATTACGGTTTTTTTCCCCTAATAGCATAATTCATGTTTATTAGCAGAGAACTGGGAAAACAGAGGAAAGAATAAAGAAATCTTTAAAATACATACATCTAGTATCAGTATCCAGAGATAACCAACGTAGCCTTTCTTTTTTTCTGTGTATATATATTAGACATGATAGAAGTCAAGGCCAAGCCCAAAGTCATGGCTGTGGGTGAGGTCAACATGGCAACGTCAAGTAACATTAAGAACACAGACTCTGCATCAGAGAAATGCAGATCAAAACCACACTGAGATACCATCTCACACCAGTCAGAACAGCTATTAAAAAGTCATAAAACAGGCCAGGCGCAGTGGCGCACACCTGTAATCCCAGCACTTTGAGAGGACAAGATGCGCAGATCACATGGGATCAGGAGTTCGAGACTAGCCTGGCCAAAATGATGAAACACTGTCTCTACTAAAAATACAAAAATTAGCTGAGTGTGATGGCAGGCGTCTGCAATCCCAGCTACTTGGGAGGCAGTAGAATCGCTTCAACCTGGGAGGCGGAGGTTGCAGTGAGCCGAAACCACACCATTGCACTCCAGCCTGGGCAACAAGAGCAAAACTCCGTCTCAAAAAACAAAAAGTCGTAAAACAGTGGATGTTGGCGAGGCTGTGGGGAAAAGGGAACACTTACACACTCAGTGAGAAGGCAAACTAGTTCAGTCACTGTGGAATGCAGTTTGGAGATTTCTCAAAGAACTTAAAGTAGAATTACCATTCAACCCAGCAATCCCACGACTGGGAATATACCCAAAGGACAGTAATTCATTCTGTCATAAAGACACATGCACTCAAATGTTTGCTACACACTGCTATTCACAATGGCAAGGACATGGAATCAACCTAAGCGCTCGTCAACAGTGGACTGGATAAAGAAAACGTGGTACTTGTACACCATGGAATACTGTGCAGCCATAAAAAAGAGCAAAATCATGCCCTTTGCAGCAAGGGCTCCAATGGATGGAGCCGGAGGCCATTATCCTAAGTGGCCCAATGCAGGAACAGAAAACCAAACACCACATGTTTTCACTTATAAGCGGGAGCTAGACATTGAATACATGTGAACGTAAAGATGGGAACAACAGACACTGGGGACCAGTAGATGGGAGAGGGGGGAAAGTGGATGTGGGCTGAAGAACCACCCGTTGGGTGCTATGCTTATCACATGGGTGATGGGATCACTGGGACCCCAAGGCTCAGCAGCATGTAATTTACCCGTGTCACAAATCTGCACATATACCCTTTAATCTATAATAAAAGTTGAAATTTAATAAAAGAAGAACACGGACTCTGCAGCCAGCTTGCTCGGGCACAGACACCTGCTCTGAGACCTCCCAGCTGTGTGACCTTGGGCAAGTCACCTGCCCTCTCTGTTCTTTGGTTGACTCATCTGTAAAATGGGAGTAACATACCTGTCTCACAGGGTTGTCGTGAGTGTTGAATGAGTAGTATGTAGAAGACGGTTGTACATGTTCCTCTGTCCTCACTTGACCATAAATTTTTGAGGACAGGGCTGAGCATTGTCCATCTCCGAAGCTTTCTCTGGGACATGGACAGGAAACTCTTTTAGTGAGCGTTTACTATATGCCTGGCACAGTGCTGGGCTCTTGAGATCACCATCTCCACTTCTTCGTTGTGCTCACTCTGCTCTAGCTTCTTCCTTGACAGCTCCCACCCCAGGGCCTCTGCACACCTCCCCAGTTGCTCTCTCCCCAGATACCTGCTTAGCTGGTTCCTCAATTCCTTCCAGTCTGTGCTCCAATTTTGCTTTCTCAATGAGGCTTACCCCAACCGAGCTTTTAAAATCACCATCTGCCTCTTTTATACCACCCTAAATTCCCAACCCGCTTTGTCCTGCTTTCTTTTTCCATAGTCTCATCACCTTCTAATAAATTATGAAATGTACTTATTATGTTTACCACTGATGGTCTCTTTCCCTGTGGTAGACAGAATCATGGGCCCTTAAAAGATGTCCACATCCTAATCCCCAGGACCTGCGAGCATGTGGCCTTACCTGACAAAAGGGACTTTGCAGAAGGGATTAAAGCAAAGATCTTGAGATGGGGAGAGTATGCTGGATTATCTGGGTGGGACCAACATAATCACAAGGGTCCTTGTAAGAGGGAGGTAGAGAGTGAGAGTCAGAGAAGATGAATGGTGGAAGTCGGGTGGGGGTGGAAGTCAAGGGAAAGTTGATTTGACACGCTACGCTGTGGCTTTGGAGATGGAGGAAGGGACCATGAGCCAAGGAATGCAGGCGGCCTCTGGAGGCTGGAAAAGTCAAAGGAAGTTCTCCCCTAGAGCCTCAGAGGGAGCACAGTCCTGCAAACCCCTAGAGTTTTCCCCAGTGGGACTCAGGTGGGACTTCTAATCAACAGAACTGTAAAATCTTAGACTTGTGAACTTGTTGAGTTCGCAATTGCTCAATTGCATGATGCTGAGGCTTCAGATCCCAATGATCCCGTCACTCAGGCCCTAAGCATAGCACCCAATGGCTGGTTCTTCAGCCCACGCCCCCTTTCCTCCCTTCCCCATCTAGTGGTCCTCAGTGTCTATCATTCTCATCTTTACGATCACTTGTAGTCAACGTTTAGCTCCCACTTAGAAGTGAGAACATGTGGTCTTTGGTTTTCTGTTCCTGCCTTAGGTCACTTAAGATAATAGCCTCCAGCTCCATCCATGTGGCTAAGTTTATGGTCATTTGTTACAGCATCAAGAGGAAGGTCGTACTTTGGGAGGCTGAGGCGGGCAGATCACTTGAAGTCAGCAGTTCAAGACCGGCCTGGCCAACATGGGGAAACCCCATCTCTATGAAAAATACAAAAATTAGCTGGGCATGGTGGTGGGAGCCCGTAGTCCCAGTTACTTGGGAGGCTGAGGCAGGAGAATTGCTTGAACCTGGGAGGCAGAGGTTGCAGTGACCCAAGATTGCCCCACTGCACTCCAGCCTGGGCGACAAAGCCAGACTCTGTTAAAAAAAATTAAAAATTAAAAAAAAAAAAGAGGAAGGTCCTATACCCACAAGTGGGATATAGGCTCTGCAAGGTCAAGTATCCATGTCTCTTACCACCTGCAACCCAGCGCCTCGCACAGGGACTGGGCAGCATCAGCCCTCAGTAAGTCCTGGACCGATAGACAGAATCAATGTCATCATCATAGCCCCATCAGGAATGATCCCTGTTCTATAAAGAGATGGAAGGCCACAGAATTTAGGGGCTCTTTCCAAAGTCCCAGCTAGTGACTGAACTCCAAAGTGCTTTCCTCAATATATACAGGGCTTGGTACACGAGGCACTCAATAAATGTTCTTCAATTGAGCCATCCACTCCGCAGCAGTACTCAGACCACAGGGACCCAGGATGCCGAGCAGTGACCCCTCAGTTAATTTCTCACAAACATTAACTTATAAAACCACCTTCTCAAGTTTTTGAGACAAGAAAGGTAACTACTCGGAGAACACAGCAGCACTGCAGGTCTTGTGTGCGAGGAGAAAAGCTCCAAGAGGAGAAATAAACACAGAACAAATCCGCCTGGGAAACCAGCTGCCTTCCTTTGATCAGTGACAAGTCAGGATCGCAGCCTGACAGCCGGGCTGGATGCTCCCAGCTGGGGCCTGATGTTGCTACCCAGGGCTTGCGTGCCATCATGATTTCAGGGCCACCACCCCTTCCCGGCTTCCTGCCAGGCTCAGAACTTTATGTCCCAAGTGGCAGAGGCCCTTCTAGTTTATCTGAGCTCTGGCAGCCTGAACTTGATCCCAGCTTAGCGGGCAGTCCTCTTGGGGACTCACCAACTCATTAGTTCAACTTCCTGCATATCTGTGGGCGAGGTTTCCTCTGGGAAGGCCTCGGAACTGGTCGGGCCTCTCATCTCCTCTGCTCTGGGGTTTGACCTCTGCTGCCCGCCAAAGGCTTCTGTCCCTCAGAAAAAAGAGGAAAATGTTATCTTTATTTCTTTATTTATTTTATTTTATTATTTTTATTTTTTGGAGACAGAGTCTCGCTCTGTTGCCCAGGCTGGAGTACAATGGCATGATCTCTCGGCTCACCACAACCTCCGCCTACTGGGTTCAAGCAATTCTCTTGCCTCAGCCTGCCAAGTAACAGGGATTACAGGCATGTACCACCAAGCCTGGCTAATTAATATTTTTACTAGAGACGGGATTTCTCCATGTTGGTCAGGCTGATCTCGAACTCCCGACCTCAGGTGATCCGCCCACCTTGGCCTCTCAAAGTGCTGGGATTACAGGTGTGAGCCACCGTGCCTGGTCGTTATCTTTAAAAATACAAAGGGCAAAAGTGCTTCAATGCCTTGCTCTAAGGAGGCAGAGGACATGCTCATAGGTGTAGAGTCCAGGAAAACATCCTTCTTCTCTACCGCCGATAAAACGCCCCGACCTGGGCACTGAGGCCTCACATTCCTTTCCCAGGGAGATAGAACCTTTCTCCCATAGTGATCAGATCAGGCAAAGGGGACAGGTAGCATTCATTCGTACTTCATACTAAAGTGTGAATGACTTCCAGCAGAGAGAAACATACTGGCATGACGAGGAGGAGCAGAGTACACTCATTCATTCATTCAAATACGTGAGTACCTACTATGTGTCATGCCTGAGGACACGAAGGAGAGTAAAACCAGGCCCAGCCGCAGCCCCTCTAAGGCTTACTGCCACACAGAGGGGCCAGATATTAATCAGCATTTTTAATAATCACTCAGATGGCACCATTTGGTGCCACACATGGTTTTGAGGGCTTTAAAAATAATCACTGTAGCTGTGCATGGTGGCTCATGCCTGTAATCCCAGCACTTTAGGAGGCTGAGGGGAGCAGATCACATGTGGCCAGGAGTTCGAGACCAGCCTGACCAGCATGGTGAAACCCCCTGTCTACTAAAAATACAAAAATTAGCCAGGTGTGGTGGCGTGTGCCTGTAGTCCCAGCTACTCAGGAGGCTGAGGCAAGACAATCACTTGAATCCAGGAGGCAGGGGTTGCAGTGAGCCGAGATTGCGCCACTGCACTCCAGCCTGGGCAACAGAGCAAGCCTCTGTCTCAAAAAATAAATAAATAAAACAAAAATAAGAATAGTCACTCATTTAACCTATTACAACTCTTCTAGGTAAGCGCTATCATCATCCCCATTTCACAGATAAGGAAACTGAGTCTTAGATTAACAATTGAGTGGTTTTAAGACAGTCACCATTCATCCATCAAAACTCTGATAAGTAGGTTCTCCTGCTATCCCCACTTTACAGACAAGGGATGAGAGTCGGAGAGATTAAGAATTCATCAACTGCGCACAATTGATCAGTGGCGGAGCTGGATTCGAACCCAGACACTGGTGTTCAGAACCTGTGCTTGAAACCCTTACACGATGTGTTTATAGGAAGGTCAGGTGCAGCACGGGCACAGACTGAGGGATTTGACCTAGCTGGAGGGATCATGGAGCCAAAGGCGAGAGAAGGGCTAGAGCCCACTGGCCATGGGGAGGACAGGAAGGATGAGGCAGGCAGACCCTAGGTTTGGGCCCTGAGTGGCAGGGTGGCACCATCCAAACAGAGCCACATGATATGACCAGTCATGTGGTCACTTCTGCCTTTGCAGGCCCCTTTCTCTACGGAAAAAAAATACATTCACTATCATCTTTTACAGGTGCATTGACTTAAAAGATGAATAATACAAGCTGGATTATATTCTTTTTTTCCCCCTATTTTAAGAAAAATTAAAACACCTTCCTGGGCCCCTCCAAGTCTCACGGACCCTGGACACTGTGCCTGCTGTGTCTATGGGAGGAATCAGCCCTGGGTCCAAACACTACGCTGTGTGACCTGAGGCCAGGCTTCCCACTCTCTGAGCCAGGAAGTCAGGACAATTAAATGAGACAGTATAGATCAGCCTAAAGGCCCTCAGCACTTGGGAGGTGCCTAGTTCACAGTGGTTCCCTCCTCACTGTAGCCTTCGCAAAGAGCAGGGAGGAGGGATATGGGAAAGGCCCCTCCCATTGCACAATCGGCCTTTAGGCTGGCCCCGCCCAGCCCTGTTCCAGGCTGTGAATGGAAACAGATGTTCCCTGCGGCTGCCTTCTTAGAGAGCCAGACCTTGACCCCACTTCATCCCTGCTGCCCTGTTACCGACCTTCACTTATGGTCCTCTTCCCCCTTCCCACACAGTGGACTGACTGTTCTTCCTGTCAGGGGACTCCCGGCCGCTTTCTCGCACTCCAAAAAGCCTGCTCTTCTCCTTCTCCCGCCCCCACAGGGCAACCCATCCAGAGCCAGACCACCCAGAAACTGACCCCTGGGCTCTGGTCAGCGTGGCCTCCCATGCTTCATTCTGCCATGTGGGACTGCTGCAGGAAAAAATGGCCGTCTTTCAAGCAGTAGGAAGTTGGGAAACCAGGAGTGCGTGAGTCCAAAAGCCAGGCTGGCCTTGCCGCCCTTCCCCCCACCAAACCAAGCCCAGACCCTCAAGACGCAGCCCTACTCCAGCTGCAGGGGCTGGGCCTCTGCTGCTCTTCTCTCGATTGTAAGCTCAGGACCTGGACGACCCCCAAAATAGGGCTTGTGGCTCATTTGTTTTCATTTTTCCTCCAAAAGCAAATATGATTGTGAGACCTGCTCCCGCTGTCCCACCTCCCAAGCTGAAAACCTTGCCCCTGCCCCTTCAGGACAAAGGACTTGAAAGACCCAGCCTTTCTCAGCCTGGCTGCATGCTGACATCACCCGCAGCAGGTGCGGTTCAACAACACCCACATCCGGGTTCACCCCAGACCAAGTAAATCAGAACCCGACTCAATTACATCCTAACCAGTTAGTTCCAAAGCTCCCCCATGGTACTACTAAGCAGCCAGGGCCAGGAGGCCCAACAAATCTGGCCTCTCCCCCACCTGCCCTCACCCGCTCGGCGCTCCCTCTCGCTCCTCTCGGCCCAGCACACTGACCCTCTCCATGTGCCTGTTCACCACGCACTCTTTGCCACAGAGCCTTTGCATACGCTGTTCTCGCTCCCCAGGACATTCTTCCCTGTTTTCTTTGCTGAAAAAATTGTTAAAACTTCCTCATATCTCAACCCTTAGCAAGACAGTCAGTCCCTTTCTCCTGGAAATGTTCCCTGATCTCCAGGCCAGCTCAGTTCCCCTAGAGAAGACTTTCATAGCCCTTGTCCCTCTGCTTGACAGCACCTATGCAACCCTGAAGTTGGAAGTGACATTTCTTTCTTTTTTTTTTTGAGGCGGAGTCTCGCTCTGTCGCCCAGGCTGGAGTGCAATGGCGCTATCTAGGCTCGTTGCAAGCTCCGCCTCCCGCGTTCACGCCATTCTCCTGCCTCAGCCTCCCGAGTAGCTGGGACTACAGGCACCCGCCACTGCGCCCGGCTAATTCTTTTTGTATTTTTAGTAGAGACGGGGTTTCACCGTGTTAGCCAGGTTGGTCTCGATCTCCTGACCTCGTGATCCGCCCGCCTCGGCCTCCCAAAGTGCTGGGATTACAGGCGTGAGCCACCGCGCCCGGCGGAAGTGACATTTCTGTCAATGCCTGACTCTCCCACTGGATGGTGGGCACCCTAAGGACAGGGACTGAGTCTTTTTCGTTTTCTTTGTCATCTACTGTGCACCTAGCACACACAGTAGGAGCTCAGAGAATGTTCACCGAATGCACCCATGGGTGCTCCTGCCCTCCCGACCCAGTGCTTCTGCCCTGACTTTGCAGGGCCTTCCTCAGACAGTCAGCAACCTGAGGGTCATCCACTTCCTGACGTCACACTTCCCAGACCTGACTGGCCTGGCCTCCACATCTGCAGCAGCACAACCTTGCAAATGTACTAAATGCCATTGAATTTTACACTTTCCAACTGTGAACTTTTTTTTTTTTTTTTTTTTTTTGGAGATGGAGTCTTGCTCTGTCTCACTAAGGCTGGAGTGCAGACCTGTAATCTTGGCTTACTGCAGCCTCTGCCTCCCGGTTGCAAGCGATTCTCCTGCCTCAGCCTCCTGAGTACAGTAGCTGGGATTACAGGCACATGCACCACACCCAGCTATTTTTTGTATTTTTAGCAGAGATGGGGTTTTGTCATGTTGGCCAGGCTGGTCTCAAACTCCTGGCCTCAAGTGATCCGCCCGCCTTGGCTTACCAAAGTGCTGGGATTACAGGTGGGAGCCACGGCGCCTGACCTACACTGATTAACTTTTTGAGTTTTACTTCCATGAAAAATAAGGTAGAAAAAAAAAAAGGACCTGCTAGGAGAAACTGATTTGAGGACTCCATGCCCCACACCCCACACCCCAGGTCAGGGCAAGAAAACTGAGCTCCAGCCCCCCAATGTCATTGCTTTGTCAGTCCATCACTCACCCCCCCACCCCGCTGTGGTGGGCTGGGTGGAGGCTCAGGGTCCTCTGCGGCAGGTCAAAGTCAGACAATCCAGGAAGATGTTGGTGTTGGCTTCATAAAAGCTGATCCAGGCAGAACCATTCAAAGCTGTCATTTGCCAGGAATGTCATTAACAAATAACTAACTGTAAGTCTAGAAAAGCTGGACGTCAGACCATCCGCCTCTGCTGATGCGTCTCCCAGGAGGTGAGCTTGCAATTTCACAAGCTCTTCCCAGAGTACACCAACTTTCCAGGAAAGTAACTGCTTCCCACCTTCCTACACACCAGCTCCACCTGTGTTTCTGGGGATGCCCCATGGCGGGCCCTAGTGATGAGGGGTAGAGGTCCTGGTAGGCGAGGGGACCCGGGCAAAATGTCAGCGGGTTCCCTCCGTCATGAAGGGAGCCATAAGTCAGAAGGCAAAGATCATGAAGACCGACGCTGTAAGGACACAAAAGCCTAAGAAAGCCTGGGAAAGTGACTTTAGGCACGTTAGGGAATTGGACAACCCCCTTAAGACTGGGCGGGAAGGAGCGGTGTCCAGCGGGTGACTTCTAAACCCACAGAAGAGAGGAAGCCGGCCAGTCAAGTAAGTGGAAGCCGTGGTGGAAGGAATTTCCCTGACACCTGCCCCTGGCCCTAATCCCTGCTGGACTCTAAACTCATGAGGGTCTTGAGGGGCAGGACGGCTCTTGCTGGATCCAGAGATGAGAGGAGAAATTGAAGGGCAGTGGCAGCAGGGTTTCAAAGCAAGCCCCTCCTTAGTGGTGATGGTGGCTGATTGCCCAAGAGCCAACCAGGTATTCCTTCCCCCTTTTATTGGTGATTGGTTCAGGCATCAGTCTGTCATCTGATTTGGCCCAATGAGGTGGGAGGGAAGTCAGGTTAGCGGCTTCTGAGAAAGTGGTCCTCATACCTCAGAGATGCAGGAAAGTGATGGTTCAGGTGCACGTCTGGACTTTACCCAGCAGGAATACAATGCCCAGATCTGCAGCAGCCACTCTGTGACTGTGAGGAAGGCCAATCAGAGGGTGAGGCCAACACTGAAATGATGGCGTTTGGCAGTGGGGGGACGGGCGGGGGGGGGACGATCCTGAGTCCCTGGTGACATCGCTGAGCTGTTGAATTTAGTCAATCTCGGAGCCAGCCTACCTCTGGACTTCTTGTTACATGGGACAAACTAATCTTCTTTAGGGTTAAGCTAGTTGAGTTGAGCTTTTGCTGACCACCAAATACATCCTGACTGATACACATCACGTTCTCATCCAGCCAGACTGATGAGCAGCTGTGAAAGCAGAAGGGAAAAGGGAGGGGAGTTACTCATATTTCATGAGCAACTACTGTGTGCCCTACCCTGTAGGTCTCTCCTTAGTCCTCTTACCAGCCCTTTGAGGTGCCTATTACTATTGTGTCCCCACTTAACAGAAGAGGAAACCAAGGCTGAGAGGTGAAGACACTGCCCGATTCCACCTGGTGGGACTGGGATGTGAACCCAGTTCCACTTACGCACCTGGCCAACCTGCTTTCCGGAGAACAGTGACAGAGCTACCCTGGCAGGGAAGGGAAGCCTCAGCTTGAGCTGAGCCACCTTTTCCTGGGAATATCCCTTGTTACCTAAGAGCTGAGGACAGTGACCTGCCTGATGATCCGCAGCCATCCAGAGCCAGGAGCCCACCCAAGAGAGATCAGGAGCTCAACTGGATGCCATTCAACCACGGGCCCCACTGTCATGACCTGCACGGAGACGCCGCATGGAACCCTTCGTTCTTCCTTCCTGGAGGTCAGTGACAGCTTGGAGTGATCCATGGGACAGTAGAGCACACTGAGCTCTCCGATGACCTTCCTGGCAGGGACCTTGGGGAACACATTAGCATGGCAGGAGTTTAAAAAGAGAGAAAGAAAGAGTCCTTGATCCTTATTACGCAGCGCCTGGTGCAAATAAATCTATCGCTTGCAAAAACAAGCTGTCCTATAATAAATCACAGCGTGATGGACGCATAAATCCAGAGCTCAAGCTCCCAGCCGCTGCCTGGCCGGGCATGGGGGGCTCACACACAGCAGGCCTGTGGGAAAGGCAACAGCCCCCACTCAGGCCCACGCGCCTGCTCAGCCTTTCCCTTTCCTCAAGAACCGGCCTCCCATGGTTTCTCTAACGCTTATTTTTTATTTTATCTATTTATTTTTGAGATGGAGTCTTGCTCTGTCACCCAGCTTAGAG
This sequence comes from Gorilla gorilla gorilla, assembly GCF_029281585.2. Lineage (NCBI taxonomy): Eukaryota > Metazoa > Chordata > Mammalia > Primates > Hominidae > Gorilla > Gorilla gorilla. Next base: position 114,784,264 of record NC_073242.2, on the reverse strand, counting down.
TGCAGTGGCACAATCTCAGCCCACTGCAACCTCCGCCTCCCACGTTCAAGCGATTCTCCTGCCTCAGCCTTCTGAGTAGCTAGGACTACAGGCTCCCACCACCATGCCTGGCTAATTTTTGTATTTTTAGGAGAGACAGGGTTTCACTGTGTTGGCCAGGCTGGCCTTGAACTCCTGACCTCAGGTGATCTGCCCCCCTTGGCCTCCCAAAGTGCTGGGATTATGGGTATGAGCCACTGCATCTGGCCTATATTTTCATTTTTCTAATAACAAAGGCACAGGTTTTTTATTAATCAGTGGGAAAATGGAAACAATCTTGGATATTGAAAACAGAGGAGATTAATGCAGAGAATTGGCTATACAAGGAACAGAAGGGCCAAGAAACCACATAAGAGATGACCAGGCAACCCAGAGATGAATGACAAGAAGCACTGCCCCATCTGCAGGGTGGGCAACAAACAGAGGAGGGGGCATTCCTACCACCCAGGATCTAGGGCTGCAGGAGGAAGCTGGAGTCACAGTAGCCTGCCCAGTAAAGCTGGGGCCACGGAGGGTGCATGGCCACTGGTAGAAAACCCGTCCAAGGAGAGACCTGTCCAGAGAGATGGGGAGAAATGCCCTGGCTTCCCTCTTCCTCCCCTTCAGACTCCCCACAATGCTGCCTATTGGCTGAGCCTAGTGACAGAAGGAGAGCCAGGGACACGCTGCTTGCAAGAGGCAGTCCCTTGTGATGTCCTGCAGAGCAGGAGTGGAGGAAGGGAAGAAGCAACAGCAGACTCAGGACCAGCACATGTATTCACTGCAAAATACATGCCCTCCCCCATCAAAAAGGTTACCATCTTTATTTTCTCTCTGCCTTTCTTCTTCCTTTCCACCCCAACTGGATCAAAAGCTGATAGATTCAAAAGTGATGGCAGAAATTTTCCATTCATTTATTAAGTAAATAGTTACTGGGCATCTGCCATGTGCTGGGTACTGAGACTCAGAGAGGTCAAAGACAAGGTCGCTGCTCCCTTGCACCAGGGATGCACTAGAATGCACTAGTTTGCATTCTGCTGGGGGGTGGGGATGTCACACGGTAAACAAGAAAGAAATGAATGAACAAGATAATCCCGCACAGTGGTGAGTGCTATGAAGAAAATAAAACAGAGTGGCGAGCGATGAGAACAGCTTGCGTAGGGTGGGGGCCGGGGAGGCCCTCCCAGAGCAGCTGACGTCCTAGTCAAGACTGGAAGGATGGAAAGGAATTCTCTTGCAGAGAGAAGTAAAGGCATATCCAGGCAGGGGGCATGGCAGGTGCAAAGACCCTGAGGTGCATGGCCCTGTGTTCAAGCCACAGCCCTGCTGCTTCCCAGAAATGAACCTTGAGGCAAGTGTGTGAGTTCTCGCAGCCTCAGTTCCCTCCCCATCAAATGGGATAATAACCATGCCTGCTGCCCAAGAGCACTGCGCAAATTAAAAATGACTACCCGTGAAAAGAAAAACAGCCCAGTGAAAACAAGGAAATTCATCACTATCATCTCCATCCACAAATCACATCAGTCCTTCCCACAAGGCAAGCTCCTATCGACTCTGATGTTTGTTACCTGCATTTTAAGCAAATCATGTCGCTAAGTCAGGAGAGCAGAAAAGAATTAAGATCTATAAAATTAACAGAGCCCAATACTAAGAGGCATTACCAGAACCAACATCTTTCCCGAACAGTGGACATGTTTCTGTTTGGTATATCCACACCTCTCATGGCCACAGGACAGCCACCTGTATATCATTAGTTTGGCTAACATTGTACTCCCTAAATGAAAGGAGGTTTCAAAAGAAAATCTTAAATGCTAAAAACTTTAAAATGGTGAAACTTTTCAAAGGTATTAGGATAATTGCCACAATAGTACTCTAGCTTTTGCTACCTTGATAAGTGTATTTAGCAGAATCTGAAAGAACTGGTCCAGGGTAGATGTAAGTGAGCATAATTGAATTAACAGAAAGAAAAAGAGAAGAGAGAGAAAACGAAAAGAAAGAAAGAAGCCAGGCGCGGTGGTTCATGCCTATAATCCCAGCACTTTGGGAGGCCAAGGCAGGCAGATCGCTGGAGCCCAGGAGTTCAAGACCAGCCTGGCAACATAGGGAAACCCCATCTCTACTATAAATTAAAAAAATTAGCGGGGCATGGTGGCACATGCCTGTAATCGCGGCTACTCAGGAGGCTGAGGTGGGAGGATTGCTTGAGCCCAGGAGGTTGAGGCTGCAGTGAGCTGAGATTACACCATGGCACTTTAGCCTGGGCGACAGAGCCAGACTCTGCCTCAAAAATAATAATAATAAGGAAATAAAGAAAGAACTGGAGTTGCCAATAGACAGTGAGACAGCTAGGGCCCCAGCTAGGGGACTGCAACCCACCATGGAATTAGGCATCTGCAGAGCGTCCACGCCTGACGAAACTCTGGCTCACAACGCCCCCTGCTGGAAGCATCTAGATGCTACTAAGAGAAGAAGTGAGTTATTTAAACTACAGAGTATATAACATTGCCTAGTTCCGAGCTAACTGGCCTGGTTAATCTCCTCCCTTTATAAAATGAAATTTGTCATGATTTGAACAGAGCTGGTTTGAGTTTAATCTGTCATCTCCACCTGACTGGCTAAGCGAAGTAACAATAAAGACAACTACAGAAGAAGATGACATTCACAGATGCCCATCGGGGATGTAGCTTATGATCATAAAACATGGGGGTGGGGGTGGGAGGGGGGCAAATGTTCAATCTTAAGGAATTGGTTATGGAATTATATAGATCTAGGCAATGGAATTCTATGCCCCTATTGAAATGGTACATAATTATTGACTTGGAAAAATGCTCGTAATGTATTGCTAAGTGATAAAAATGAATTATACAACATAATGTATTATATATTTCAGTTTTTGCAAAAAACATGTTTTTGTTTGTTTGTTTGTTTTGTTTTTGGGGGGGATGGAGTTTTGCTCTTGTTCCAGCGCCAAGCTGGAGTGCAATGGCGCAATCTCGGCTCACAGCAACCTCCGCCTCCCGGGTTCAAGGGATTCTCCTGCCTCAGCCTCCCGAGTAGCTGGGATTACAGGTGCACACCACCACGCCCGGCTAATTTTTTGTATTTTTAGTAGAGACGGGGTTTCACCATGTTAGCCAGGCTGGTCTCTAACTCCTGACCTCAGGTGATCCCCCCGCCTCGGCCTCCCAAAGTGTTGGGATTACAGGCATGAGCCACCGGCAAAAAACACATATTTTAATGTATATACGTGCATTGGAAAATGTGAAGAAATACACATTACTACATTAGCATTTGGTTATTTCTAGGGGGTGGCATCAGGAATCCTCCCTTTTTTACTTGCGTCTGCTCTCCCATTTTTCTATAAATGACTGCTCACATATATAACATGATAAAGTAACTCTCTAGCATTGAAATGGGATTACAGGAGAAGTATTTGACCTACCAAAAGGAATGGAACTGTTTTCCAAGATTTTGCAAAATCATTTCTTTTGGATCAGTTCAATTAATCACATTTATTTAGCTTCAGAGAGGCCAAGGACTAGAATCTGATCCCTGTGGGTACTAGGCCTCTTGACCTAGGTTCATACCCAAGTTGCTGCCTCAGCAACACACATCTTTCCCTAAAGCAGAAGAAACCAAGAAACAGTGAGCATGGGCCTGCACAGCCCCTCCCTGTCCTGGGAAAGCAACATGCATGTGCCCAACGCACCCATGCGCGCACACACACACACACACACACACACACACACACTTGAGCAGGTAAACCAGGTGCTACCTTCTGCCCTAAAAGCCAGTGGATGCAACCTCACAACAGTCTAGAACTAAGCCCCGGTGCCTGGCACACCGTGGGCACATAGAATGGAATATGTGGCTTTCATTCAATAACAAAGTAGAGTGGAATAAATACCTGAATAAGTGGAATACAGAGAATGAAGGAAATGAAGGGGAATGAGGTGGATAAAATGGAGTGAAATGGACTGTCATAAATGAATAGAATGATAAAATCAGAGGCATGGCCTAGAGTGAATAAATACCACAGAACTGCATGAATCACAAGATACAGTGAATGAATGGGATGGATGAATGGGAAGAGGTGAAATGGAATGAATGAGTGAATTGAATGAATAAAAGAAGACATAGTTGCTGACCTTAAGGAGTTCATGCTGTAGGGGGAAGGAGACCAGTAAGCCAAGAATTACAGGAGCTTTGCCCCATGCCCCGTGCTAAGAGACCAGCTGTGGAACACAGAACAGTTGATCTTGTGGTGTCTTATACATGGCCCTGTTGACCCTCACAGTGGACGGACAGCTCTGTAATGCAGCCTCCTTCATTAGTTCCTTTCTGCAAATGAAGAAATGGAGACAGGGCAGCTTTCATCTATTCCCTGGAAAGAGTATTTCCAGATCGGGTTCAAGATCTGCAGGCAGGAGGTTTATCAGGTTATGCTCTTGGGGCCACGTCCGTGGAAAGGGAGTAGGAGCCCAGGGAAGAAGTTGGCTGGGACATAGTCTCAAGGAGAGCCTCAGCCAACCTCATGGTGGGTTCTGAAGCTGGAAGAGCCTTCTGGGGTGCCCTGGGGTTGGGCAAGGGGGCTGGGCCTTACACCCAGCCACATACCTCCCCACACTGGCCAGTCATGGGATACAGGCCACTTTCGGGGAGGGTGGCATAAAATTTATGAGCCTCTTCCCACATTTCCTTCCTGGGACTGTCATAACCAGGTATCACAGAACGAATGGCTTTAAACAACAGAAATCTATTCTTTCATCACTCTGGAGTCCAGACATAGGAAATCAAGGCATCAGCAGGGTTGGTTCCCTCTGTGGGCTCTGAGGAAGGACCTTCTCCTGGCTCTGGGGACAGCCAGCCACCCTCGTGGACACATCCCTCAGATCTCCACATCCGCCTACACGCAGCATTTCCCCCAAGTGTCTGGCTTCACACACTATCTTCTTATGAGGACACCACCCCGCTCCAGTACGACCACATCTTAATTTAACAAATTACATCTGCAACAAATCTATGTCCCAACAGGGTCACATTCTTTGGTTCTGGGGGTCAGAAATCAGCATATTTTTCTTGGGGAACACATGTCAATCCACAATGCCAGCCGAGGGATTTTCCGAAGCAGGCTGGTGGCCGAGCGCCCGTGGCTGCCAGCAGCACTCCCAGTAGCTGAGGGGCTGAGGCCTTCAGTCCTGAAGGGGCCTCTGGCCTCAGAGCACCTACTAGAGAAACTGAGACTCGAGGAGTTTAAATCACCTCTTCAGGGTCACAGACGCAGCAAGAAATCAAGCAAGGGCTTGAACCCTGTGCTCAGGCACGTGCTAAAGAGCTGGAACTCGATCCTGTGGCCAAGGGGAAGCCGTCGAAGGAATTTAAGCCAGAAATTGATCACATTTATTTTCCAGAAAGGCAACTCTGAAAAGTGGGTGAAGAATGGGAAGGTGGGCTCGGCAGTGGAAGCCAGGAGGGCTGGCAGGGGTCAGGGGCTGCTGCAGGAATCCAGTCTGGTGGGATGGGACCCAGGCTGCGATGGGCAGAAGAATGACCCCCAAAGATGTCCCCATCCTTATTTCCAGAGGCTGGGTCCATCTGGCTACTGTGGTTAGCTTACATGGCAGATGCGCAAGTGTGGACTTTGCAGATGTGATTAAGTCAAAGATCTTGAGGCGAGAAGATGATCCCACGTGATCCAGGTGGGCCCAATGTCATGACCAAGGTCCTTATAAGAAGGAGGGCAATGGCCAGGCATGGCGGCTCACGCCTGTAATCCCAGCACTTTGGGAGGCCGAGGCAGGTGGATCACCTGAGGTCAGGAGTTCAACACCAGCCTGGGCAACATGGCAAAACCCTGTCTCTACTAAAAATACAAAAATTAGCTGGGCATGGTGATGGGTGCCTGTAATCCTAGCTATTCGTGAGGCTGAGGCAGGAGAATGGCGTGAACCCGGGAGGCGGAGCTTGCAGTGAGCCGAGATCGCGCCACTGCACTCCAGCCTGGGCGACAGAGCCAGACTCCATCTCAAAAAAAAAAAAAAAAAAAGGAGGAGGGCAAGAGGGTCTGAGTTTGCTTGTCTCACCTTGATGTACCAGGCTCAAAATCTGACTCCATCCTCTAACTCACTCCTCGCCACTCTTCCCCACAATCCCCCTTCCCAGCCCCAGTCACCTTCTTTGTATCCCTCAAACACACCAAACTCATGCCTGGACCAAGTCCTTTCACTTGCTGTATGAAGTAAATGCTCCATCTAGAACGCTGTCTTCCCCTATTTTAAAAAAATGTGTGCATACCTGTCCTCCTATCATTGAAGTTTCAGCTTAAATGTCACCTCTTTGGAGAGAGAGAGAGGCCTTCCCCATTGTCCCAGTTAATGGTAGGGTGACCCTGTCACTCTCATTGCCCTATTATGATTTTCTCCTCAGCCACTTGTCACTCTTGTATCTTCCTGTCTGATTTGTTTATTGCCTGTCTCCTGCTCAAGGTCAGCTTCAAGAGAGTAGAGACCCCACCTACCTTGTACACTAGTGATTCCTCAGTGCCTAGAGCTGAACATGCAATAGAGTAGGTATTCAAATATCAGATGGATGATGGATGGATGGAAGACTGGTGAATGGATGGGAAGATAAAAGGATGTGTGGATAGAAAAATGGATGGAAGGATGGAGCTATGGAAAGAAATATGGAACCATGGGTAGATGGCTGGATGGAAGGATGGATAGATGGAAAACTGGTGGATGGAAGGAAAATTGATTAATGGATTAAAGGGTTAATGGATGGCAAAACAGGTTGTCAGCAGGATGAGTAAAATGAGAAGATGGGTGGATGGATGGATGGATGGATGGATGGATGGATGGATGGATGGATAGATTGGTGGGTAGATAAGGAATAGGCAGATAGAAGGATGTTTGGATGGATTAAAGGATGGGTGGTGAAGGATAGAAAGTTGGATTGATGGAATGATAGAAGGATAGAATAATGGAAGAATAAATGGATGGTGAATGAATGTATAGGTTGATTAAAAAAGATGGAAGATGAATCAATAGAATAATGGACAAATGGAAGAATGAGTGGATGGATGAATGATGGGAGGATGGTTAGATGGAAGGATGAAAGGTTGAATGAATGAAAGAGAAAATGGGTAGATGAAAGGATAAGTGGGTGGAAATACACAGATGGAAGAAAAGACAGAAGATGAGGGGATAGAATAGGTGACAGAATGGAGGATATATGGAAAGAAATGGAAGTAAATGGATGGAAGGAAGGATGGATGTAAAATTCCTCAAAACGTGGCTACCAGACTGAGCTGGATCAATATTTTCCATCTGTTTTTAAAGAGGTTGCTCTATGCCTTCCTGACAGACTTTTGTTACCAAGTGACAGAAGTCAACAGGCTGTCTGCACCTCTAATCCTCTGAACCAGATTCTGTAATCATCTTACCTTATCAGCAAATATCTATATTTAATAAACTCCCCACCTGATGTCTGGCCCCCACACACTGCTATTGACTTAGCTGCTTGATCACGAGGTCTTGGTAATCCCGGTTCAAAGCATTAGCACTAAATTCTCCCACCACCAGTGGGGCCCCTCTGTGCTCTGGTCCCCTTCCAAAAAAAAAAGGAAAGAAAGAAAAAAAGACTCACTCACATCACTTCCCTTTTTAAAACTCTTAAAAGTCTCAGGGGGCAATCTCTGGCTCACAGGACTGGTACAGATTCCAGGGCGCTCAAGGTCCTTTATACCCTGGCACCAGCCTGACTCACCAGCTTCATCCTTCATCCCTCTCCAGCTCCTCACACAAATCCCATGTGCTGCCACCACATGACATCCGTCTCTACTGTAAGAACAGATCCTACCCCCCTAGCCTCCAGGCATACACCTATGCTGTTCTGTTGACCCAGAACACTGCTCTCCTTTGTTCCATCTAGGGAATGGCCTTCATTCTTGTCTCAATTGTCCCCTCATGGAAGACCCGCTGGTCCCTCAAACACAACATCTTCCCAATCTCCAGCCCAAAGCTGGTCCTTCTGTATTGTCCATGTTCTTGAAGGATCTACTCCATCCCCTAGACCTGAAACCCAGGAGGAATCCAGGATCCTGCCTTCACCCCCACCCCCATCAAATGCTGAGCTTCTCCTGTAGCTCTCATGCTCTCCCAAGCTACCCCACTCTCTCTGCCACCAACAAGTCCCAGCCCTCTTCTCTCTCACTCCCATGCTGGCTGCCCCATCCCCACCCTTTCTCTCTCCAAGCCCTTCCACTGTGGCTAGCAATGGGGCATTAACCCAGTCCCTAACCTACCTTTCGAGACTGTGACCCCCATTCTCCAAACTCTGCCCTTCTACTAGATGGGCTTCCTTTCCATTCCTTCCAAGCAACAGGTTCTGTCAGCTCCTGGCTTGAGCAGAGACTGTTCCCTGTGCTCAGAACACTCTTCCCTATCCCTCTCAGCCTGGACGATCCTCCTCTTCCTCATCAACATCATCATCACCATCATTAACAGTAATAATGGCAACAACAGTGAACATTTGAGAACTTACCATGTGCTAAACACAGTGCTAAACGTTTCACAGGCAAATGCCATTGGATCCTTATGATCTATGAAGTAGGATTTATTGTTATACCCATTGTACAGATGAGGAAACTGAGGCAGAGAGCTCCAGTAACTGGCCCAAGTACTTGGCAATTGAAATAGAGATTTGAACCCAGGCAGTCTGACTCCAGAGTCCTCCTCTTACCACTACACTCTAGAGACACCCCAGATGAGTCCACACTTCCTCAAGAAAGCTCTCCACTACCAGGCAAGGTTTGCTGCCTCCCCCTCTGAGCTCTCACACGGCCGGTGCTCTGATCATAGCATCTAACATCTGCATCATAATCCCCTGCCTCGAAGATTGTCTCCAAATAGGGCCACCGAAAATTCCTTCTAATCCTGTATGCGCCTGCCAGTCCGGACACCAAGAATCGGTGCTCTTCTCTCCTCCCCTTGGGCTGGCCTTGTGACTTGCCTTGAGCAATAGAATTCAGGGAGCCCAGGCCTTAGAAGACAGCAGCTCTCATCTCCTCTCTCAGACCCCGGCTGCCATGCTGTGAGGAAGTCCAGGACTACTAAACCATGAGATGCTCTATGGAGACGCCTCATGGCGAGGCCACCCTGGACGTTCCAGACCCAGTGGAGTTGCTGACAAACTCCCAGCTGTGTGGCTGGACCCAGGTGACATCAGCAGATGACCCAGCTGAGCCCCAGCCAACCCACAGGATCATGAGACTATCACAAACCATTGTTGTGCTTGGTTCATCTTTCAGCCTTAGTTTCCCCATCTGAAAAGTACAGAAGGTGATTCCTAGGTACCAGATTTGTCGTGAGGATTAAATAAAAGTACCTCACAAAAGAAGATGGTCAATTGTTGGCTGCCAGTTTTTTAACTCTGGACCAGCCAAGAGGACAATCGTTCCTTTTGACTTCCCCCCGCCATCAACTGCGCCCCAAGTCCAGACCACGCTTGCATCCCCACACTGTCCAGAGACACAACTCTCTGCGCCTCCCAGTCTCATCCTTCTGTGTCTGCAGCCCATCTGGTGTTGCTCCCTGGTCCTGCTGGCTGGGGAACATGGAGGTGGGGCATGCTGATGTCTTCCACTCACCCGGAGCAGCTGGCCCTTGAGTCCTGGGGGCAGATGAAGGAGACCAGAGAAGTGACTCCGTCCAGATGTGTGTACACCATCCTGCGTGGGCTATGGCTTGGGCACAGAAGGGACCTGACCCACTTCAACAAATGGCTATAAAATGCATCTCCACTATGTGGGCTACAGTCGTGAATGATTTGACCCAGACCTGTTCTCAGGCAGCAGAAACAAGAAACAAAGGATATTCCAGTTAAGGAATGCTCTCAAGATCATCTATTCCAGAAGTCACAGATGTGCGTGCCTGTGGGGTGAGGCCAGACAGAAATGTACAAGACAGGTGAGTGTAACACAACACGGCGCAGTCTAACACTGACCAGGTGCACTGTGGTGACTTCAAGAATTTTTTTAAATGAAAGTATAACATACATATACATGTAGAGGGTGTATAACTTCAAGGCCGGTGGATTGCTTGAGTCAGGAGTTCGAGACCAGCCTGGGCAACATGGTGAAACCCTCATCTCTACAAAAAATACAAAAATTAGCCAGGCATGGTAGCATACCAGCTAATTTTTACATTTTTAGTAGGGACAGGGTTTCACATTATTGACAGGGCTGGTCTCAAACTCCTGACCTCAAGGGATCCACCCACCTTGGCCTCTCAAAGTGCTGGGATTACAAGCGTGAACCACTACTCCTGGCCTTTAGAAACTTTTTTATTTTTTTGAGACAGAGTATCGCTCTGTCACCCAGGCTGGAGTGCAGTGGTACGATCTTGGCTCACTGCAACCCCTGCCTCCCGGGTTCAAGTGATTCTCATGCCTCAGCCTCCTGAGTAGCTGGGATTACAGGCATGTGCCACCACGCCTGGCTAATTTTTATATCTTTAGTAGTAGCCATGTTGGCCAGGCTAGTCTCAAACTCCTGACCTCAGGAGATCCACCCGCCTCAGCCTCCCAAAATGCTGGGATTACAGGCATGAGCCATCGCACCCAGCCTCTAGAAACCCTTTGAATCACATATTAGTTATATTGTGTTATCTTCTGGTTTTTCAATGTTATTAAGGTCAAGTTTGTGATAAAGGCAAATATATATATATATTTACAATTTATATTAAAAGTTAAAAAGTTTCCAGTTTTATTAAAGTGAAGCTTATATTAGAAGTAAAAATAGAAGCATTCACTTTACAAGCTCCTGGAACCTGTAAAGCCCTGAATCGAGTCAGTGGTGTCCTTCTGCAGAAGGTTAATGTTTGAACACGTGGCATTCTAGTTACGTTTTGAAATGGCTTCACGGTCCATTAGCCACTTTGTGGAGGCATGAATTTTCCCAGAGCACCATTTTAGCGAAGGGGACTGATGGCCCGAGAAGGAAAATGGGAGGCTGGAAGGCGCGATGTCCCATAAAACCCAGATTTCATGACACTGAGGAGATTAAGCTGCTGTGTGCCACACTGTTCATTTCAAGCGGTCTTGAGGGACTCCCTTTAATCTCCAGGTGAAAGCTGACGATTCAGAGGGTGATAATATACAACCGTGTTCCAAAGAGTCCATAGAGAAAACCCAGCCTGGTCCCAATTTCTTACCTTTTTTTTTTTTTTAAATCTCTCATTTGTGGCATCTGATGAGGACTTAGTGTGACTGAAGGGGCGGCAGGAGCTAAAAGATAAAACAGCTATTTGAGGGAGGGAATTTTTCCAGCTGAGCTAGGAGATCAGTTAAATCCCTGGCTGAGATAGCAAATCATTAGCACCTCCATAATCCGGGGGTGGCTTAACCCTGCCTGACACTTTGGAGTGGCGAGGGATGGGGCTGGGGGCACAAAGACCCCAAGGATGGTGCTGACACAGGGCGCCAGCCAGGGAGTACAGATAAGGCAGGCGGGTCCCCTGGGGTCAAGGTGAAGAAGGTGGCAGGAAATAGAAATGCCAGGTGTCTGCCTCTGCCCTGGAGCAATTTGTGTGCCGAAGCCAGATGAGTGACCTTGGCGAGCCAAATGCACGCTGAGGCTAGGTCCTTGTCCAGGTTTTGTTGTTGTTGTTGTTGTTGTTTTCTGGGTGTTAGGAGTTGCCTAACGGCACAAATCTGGGATGGCCTCAGGCCCCTAAACCCCACCCACCTGCCTTCTAATGGGTGGTTGCAAGTTAACTCCTGAGTTCACCTACCAGCTGCAAAATCCTGACAGTGATATTAAGTCTCTCTGGGCCTCAGTTTCCTCATCTGGAGAATGGGGGCAAATGACAATGCACCTTCCACAGAGCCATGGGAGCAGAGTCTTCTAGCAAATCTCCAGGTCTAAGGTGGGTCATGCCCAGCAGGCGTCACCTCTCACCCTTCATCTCTGTAGACAGTTCATCTTAATTGTGGATGTGTTTTAACTTATTTAAACCCAAAGTGAGCTGGACACATTGAACGTTGAAGGAGAGACTGGCTCTTCAGATTCCTTCTTCCAAATGAGGCCAGGTTCCCTCCCTGACCTCAGCAATTTCTACTTCTCTCTGCCCATGCTGACACGTGGCTGATGTGTACCAGAATGGCCATGTAGCCCAAACAGGTGAAAGCACACTTCCATACCAATTAGCAAACAGCCTCTCCCACTGCATCCCAAGTGCCCAGCTTCCCTGCGCCCTCGCCCCTGACTGCCCATGGTCTGACAACCAAAGGGTTAACCCTGGACAGCAGGGGGCTCTGAGACCTATGGCCCAGTGAGTGTCATACTGTAGAGGCGCTGCACTGGGCCCACCAATACTCTCAACAGGGATGTGGCTTCCTCACCCCCTCCATTTGTAGAGCAGAAGAAACTGTGGCTCCAAGAGGGAAAGTGACCAGCTCAAGGTCAATCATCCAGGGAGTGGCAGAGTCAGGACCTCCCGAAGCTGTCAGACTCCTCTGGATAAGGTGGGAGCATGCAGAATGTTGGGGACATATTGAAGGCAACCCACGCCTTGCCTCCTAGTGCACATCAACCCTCACCTCTGGACAAAGACTGCCTGGGTCTAAATCCCAATCTGCCACCTACAAGTCTTGTCACCACAGGCAAGTGACTTCAGCCTTTTGTAAGATCAAACTAATTTCCTTAGTTTTAAACAAAACAATACAACAGAGGTTTTCAACCTCACTACTGTGGACCTGAGAAAACAGATTATTCTTTGTTGTGGGTGCTGTTCAAACATCATAGAATGTTTAGCAGCATCCCAGCTTCTACCCTCTGCTATCGGTAGAACCTCCTCCCCAGTCAGGATGATCCACACATCTCGAGGCATTGCCTGCTGTCCCCTGGGCGGCAAATCCATCTGAGCAGGAGAGGCCTGCTTTATAGGATTGTTTCGAGGGTTAACAAGTTTAGAGAGAGAACCTGACGTATAGTTAGTCACTGTCACTGCCTGGTTCCTCAGTTAGGATTGGGGTTGCCTGCAAGGAATGGTGACCCTAAAATAAGTGACCTAAACTGGACAGTCGTTTGGTTTACTTGGACACAAATGGACAAACATTAGCAGTATGGGGCTAGATGGCAGTTCGGCTCTACTTCTCTAACGTTTCAACTCGTCCTCTGGGTCCAAGGGGACAGCTACAGACACTGTGGAGAGGCGAGGGGCAGAGGGCACTTGCCTGCCAGCCAGTAAGATCCCCAGATGCCACCACCATGACCTTCCACTAACATCCCATTGGCCAGAATGTGGTCACAAGGGAGGCTGGGAAATGTAGTCTTTATTCTGGGAGTTCAGAGGTGGACAGCTAATGTTATATTACTGTGGAAGACGAGAGAATTGGCTCAATGGGGTCATAGAATCTCTTGGGCCTGCTGCAGTCAGGAAGCTGATTAAAGCCAGAGGCTGTCAGAGCCATGAGGACAGAGGGCGAGATAATCCTGGGAGCATCTGGTACATTTTGCTTAATAAACCACTGGACAAGAAATATTAGCAGAGCACATAAGAAATAAACACATAGGAAACTCGCCTCTAAACAGAAATCCTGCAGAACTGACACCCATCATAATCAACTTCCTCCTCCATGCCAGGACCATGTGCCCTCCATGTTCTGTGTGAATTTGCGGCAGGAGGACAGAAACATTGGAACTGGACCAGGAATCCAGGGGACTCTGCTTTCCTCTTGATTCTATCACCCGGAGGCTGCATGACTGAGGTGAAGTCCCCATGCCCTCCAGGCCTCAGCTTTCTCAGCTGTACACAGGGCCAGTATTGGAGTCTCAAACAGCAAAACGAGCCTGGCCACAGTGGCTTACACCCGTAATCACAACACTTTGGGAGGTCAAAGTAGGAGGATCACCTGAGGACAGGAGTCTGAGATCAGCTTGGGCAACACAGGGAGACCTTGTACTCTACAAAAAAATAAAAAATAAAAAAACCTAGCCAGGTCTACCTGCCCGTAGTCCCAGCTACTCAGGAGGTTGATGTGGGAGGATGGCTTGAGCTGGGGAGTTCAAGGCTGCAGTGAGCCATGATCATGCCAGTGCACTCCAGCCTGGCCAACACAGTGAAACCCCGTCTCCACTAAAAATACAAAAATTAGCCAGGTGTGATGACAGGCGCCTGTAGTCTCAGCTACTGGGGAGGCTGAGGCAGGAGAATCACTTGAACCTGGGAGGCAGAGGTTGCAGTGAGCCAAGATTGCCTCACTGCACCCCAACCTTACTTCTCTAAAGACAGCCTGAGAAAAAGCCTGCCAAGAAAACAAGGGACAGTGCTCTTGCCAAGTTTAGCTTCCCACTACATCCCAAGTGCCCTTCCATTAACAGGCTATGGTGTAGAAACAGGGCTGATTATGTTTGGGGACTTGACCCCCAAATCGGCATCTGCCTTTGAGGAGGGAGCAGAGGGGAGGACCCTTGAGCTTGCAGAGACAGTGGTGACTCCATCTTGGATGCTAATCTGCCATGTTGATTTCTGATTGTCTCCAGTCTTAGGAATGCCTCTTGCTGCCTATTTTATTTACTATCCCTAGCGTAAGAACATGACAACCTTGATATTATTGGACAAATTCTAAGCTATGGCACACACGACATTCTTGCCTGTTAGGAGGGTTGCCTTCGTCTTACTGGAGCATGTACCCGCTTCCCCTGTGGTAGATGATATGGTTTTGCTCTCTGTCCCCATCCAAATCCCACCTTGAATTGTAATAATCCCCACATGTCAAGGGCAGGGCCAGGTGGAGATAATTGAATCATGGGGCTGTTTCCCCCATACTGTGCTCATGGTGGTGAGTAAGTCTCACAAGACCTGATGGTTTTATAAATGGGAGTTCCTCTGCACAGTCTCTGTTGCCTGCTGCCATGTAAGACGTACTTTGCTTCTCATTTGCCTTCCGCCATGATTGTGATGCCTCCCCAGCCATGTGGAACGGTGAGTCCATGAAACCTCTTTCCTTTATAAATTACCCAGTCTTGGGTGTGTGTTTATTAGCAGCGTGAGAACAGACTAACACAGTCGATAAGCCTTGGGTCTGGGGGTAACAGGGACAGAGATCTACCCGTCCTGCTGCCTCCAAGACCATGCTTCTGTCTGCAAGCTCCCCCCGTAAGACAGGCTTTATCCACAAACTCAATTTGTCTGCCTTGCTCTTTGGTGTCTCGGCTCCTTTGGCTTTTTTTTTTTTTTTTTTTTTTTTGAGATGGAGTCTCACTCTGCTGTTGCCCAGGCTGGAGTGCAGTGGCGGGATCTCCATTCATTGCAACCTCCACCTCTTGGATTCAAGTGATTCTCCTGCCACAGCCTCCCAAGTAGCTGGGATTACAGGCGCCCGCCACTACGCCTGGCTAATTTATATATTTTTAGTAAAGACAGGGTTTCACCATGTTGACCAGACTGGTCTCGAACTCCTGACCTCAGGTGATCTGCCCGCCTCAGCCTCCCAAAGTGCTGGGATTACAGGCGTGACCCACCATGCCTGGCCTCCTTTGGTTTTTGGAGGCCACATTGCATACACAGCCTTTTCATGGAACAAGCTTCCTCGAAGGCTCCCACGACCCACAGGCACCACACTCAGGGCTCACCAGCGCATGAAATCCTCACAAGCCCATTCCACAGAGAGGAAAGCTGAGGCTCGAGAGGTTAAAAAGACACACAAGGCCACACAGCAACTTCTGTGCCAACAGAGCTTAGAATCAAACCCACTGACCTCCAGGACCCCGGCCTTGTCTTGACACTCTCTTCTGATTTCCCAGACGGAAGCTCAACTTCTTCTGGGGTGTCCCTGTCACTGTCAGTCTCCTGCATTGTGGTCATGTTATGGTGACATTACAGGGAGCCAAGACTCAGCACTCTGCTCCTGCATGGCTCATTCAGGGGCCTGGAGGCCCAGCTTCTCTCTGTGTGTCTTGTGCCATTGCAAGCCCAGACCACGGCAAGAGCCCGGAGTGTAAAAGCAGAAACACAAAGGGCTCCTCAGGTGTGTCTCAGGGATGAGGACCCTCAGACGGCCCTTAGCAACCAGATGCACACTCACCCCCAAACCCCTTCTGCAGCATCTGCAGATCACTGGGCACTCACCATCTACACATAGCTAGTTTGGTTTAGTCCTTTTGAGACAGAATCTCACTCTGTCGCCTGTGCAGTGGCATGATCATGGCTCACTGCAGCCTCCACCTCCCCACACGCAAGCAATCCTCCCACCTCAGCCTGCTGAGTAGCTGGGACTACAGGCATGCGCCACCATGCCTGGCTAATTTTTGTATTTTTTGTAGCGATGGGGTTTCACTGTGTTGCCGAGGCAGGTGTCCAACTCCTGAGCTCAGGGGATTCTCCTACCTCAGCCTCCCAAAGTGCTGGGATTCCTGGTGTGAGCCACGGCACCTGGTCTATTTTGCTTTACATTTTAATATAAATGGGACTGCACCAGAGACATGGATCTGCATCCTGCTTCCTCCCCTTAACAACATGCTTGAGATCCCTCCATGTCTGTTATATAGAAGGCTATGGTGTTATTTTTAATAGCTGTGTAGTATTCCACAGTGTGATGATTAATTTTATGTGTTAACTTGACTGGGCCACAAGGTACCCAGATATTTGGCCAAACATGATTCCATACATGTCTGTGAGAGTGCTTCTGGGTGAGATGAACATTCCATCAGTACAACGAGCAAAGCTGATCATCCTCCCTCATGTGGGTGGGCTTTGACCCATCAGTTGAAGGCCCAACTAGAACAAAAAGGCTGAGAAAGAGGGAATCCCTTCTGTCTGACTGCTCAAGCTGGAACACTGCGTTTTATTTCCTACCTTTGGACTCCAAACTATATCAGCTCTCCTGGCTCCCCAAGAGAAACCTCACATTCTGGCCTATGGCCATACCACCCTGAAGGTGCCCAATCTCATCTGATCCCGGAAGTGAAGCAGGGTCAGGCCTGGTTAGTACTTGGATGGAAAATCTCACATTCTGGCATTCTAGGTGGACACATCTTTTGAGGGTCACCCTTTGACGCTCTACCCTTGGCAACAATAATGGAGGTCAACGTTTACTGATCCGCTTGCTACAGACCCAGTAGGCTCCCTGTAGACCCCCTCACAACAGTGCAATGGAGGAGGCGCTACTGTTGCCCGTTTGGATGATGAGAAGATGCAGGCTTAGCTAGAGAATGAAGCTTCCCACTGAGGTCTTGCCGCTAGGAAGATGCAGACCTGGGCCGCTGCAACGGTCTATGCAATCACCCAGGGCTTAACCACAGTTGCAAATTCTACCCCATTAAGTGACAGTTACCATCTCACCCTCTAAAAATTACCTCAACCCCAGGCATACAATAACATCAAGCCAGGAAAATTATTGGATTTGATGATATTGAGCTGAAATGGAAATGTGGATTCTCTACGTACATAAGCATGAGAATGAGACTGTGGGAGCCCATTACATTTCCTCATTAGACTGCTATTGTCATCACTTGATTCCCTAATAGCCCATGTCCTGCCTGAAGCAATAGTGAGTCTTCTATGTAATTTCTGATAGCTTAAATGTCCCCATTGACATCATGGGACTTATTTTTCTTTCTAAATACATTTGCAAATGGTTGTTTCTCAGCCTCAAATCAATACATCATGAATAGAATAAACCAGAGTCACAGACAACCCCACTGAGCACTTTCCACAAGAACAAACATCATTCTACTGAACAGGCCCAGAGGAACCCTGGACTTAAAAGTCACAGAGAGCCCGGGCATGGTGGCTCACGCCTGGAATCCCAGCGCTCTGGGAGGCCGAGGTGGGCGGATCACTTGAGGTCAGGAGTTTGAGATGAGTCTGGCCAACATGGTGAAACTCATCTCTATAAAAAAAAAAAAAAAAAAAAAAAAAAAAAAGCCAGGCACGGTGGCTCACACCTGTAATCCAAGCACTCTGGGAGGCCAAGGTGGACGGATCATGAGGTCAGGAGATCGAGACCATCCTGGTCAACATGGTGAAACCCTATCTCTACTAAAAATACAAAAATTAGCTGGGTGTGGTGGTGCATGCCTGTAATCCCAGCTACTCGGGAGGCTGAGGCAGGAGAATTACCTGAACCCGGGAGGCGGAGGTTGCAGTGAGCCGAGATTACAGCATTGCACTCTAGCCTGGGCAACAAAAGTGAAACTCCGTCTCAAAAAAATTAAAACATTTTTTTAAAAAAGGCATAGAGTCTTGGGTTCAAATTTCTGCTCTAGTCCTTTGAAATCATGTGACCTTGTGCCAGGCACTCAACCTCTCTGCAGCTTGGCATCCTTGTGTGTGATACTGCAGCGATGCATTCATGTCAGAGAGCTACCATATCAAGTAAGAGTCAATCACAGGCCGCAAGTTTGTCGATTATAATGCATTATGCAGATGTCAGCCGCTATTCATCTTTCGTCAAGCGTGAAGAGTCCACTGCCAAGATTTGACAATTCGGACCTCCAGGTTTTTCATCTAGGTTTAGTCTATCTCAAGTTCAAATGCATGTCCTTAAATAATTAATTTCTCTTCATATTCTCATCTTGAAAGCCTCGATGCCTACAATCTTAGTGGGGCGGTGCAACCAAAAGCAATTAAATTCCTACGAGAGCCAAACAGTGGCTGGTGGTTATGCACTCACAGCTTGGAAAATAGAATTGGAAGGTGTCGAATGGGCTGCTGCCTCTCTGAAAAGGAGTTCCACATGACACAGGGAGGACAGGCTAGACGCTGGGGGTCCCGGAGTCGAGGGATGCGAGTGTGCCCCCTTTGCATTATGAGCTGCCCGAGCCAGAGCTCAGAACTTGCTTGGATGCGGTCTGCAAGGGGCTGGGCGTGGGGCTGAACGGCTTCTCTTCCTCTCCTGCAGCAGAGCCACAGCACATGCACAACTTACCACAAAGCTCCCGTCTTCACCACCCGCATTCCTGGCCACCAGAGAGGGTCCTGCCCAAGGGCACCCTGCAATATCATCATGCTTCATTGTTGCACGGACCACAAGATGCACCAGGGCTGAGATGGCAACCAGGAGCAAAGGAGGGCCTGGTGAGATGTACTCTGACATGGACACAAAGGTGATAAAAGACTGCCTGGTATGCCAGAGAGAGAAGGATCCCTGGAAGAGATGGCCATCTGGACTTCCCAGGCCCCCAGGTATGCTTAGTTCCATACTTTGAGCATACACTGGACATAGGGGTCTTTTGAATCTACCAGAGCTGTGTTTTCTGCCATGATCATAAAAGACCAGTTCCCAGGATGTACCAGAAAACTCCCCTGGACAGGTGGCATCACTTCTGCCACCTTCTTAGTCACATGGTATAAGCCAGTTAGGAAACACAAATCATCAGGCACCTCTGCACCTGTCAGCAGGCCACCATCCTCTCCTTTCCTTATTAAAAAAAAATAAATTTGGCCAGGTGCAGTGGCTCACGCCTGTAATACCAGCACTTTGGGAGGCCGAGGCGGGCAGATCACCTGAGGTCAGGAGTTCAAGACCATCCTGGGCAACATGGTGAAACCGTGTCTCTCTACTAAAAATAAAAAAATTAGCTGGGTGGGTGGCAGGTTCCTGTAGTCCCAGCTACTCAAGAGACTGAGGCAGGAGAATCGCTTGAACTGGTGAGGCAGAGGTTGCGGTGAGCCGAGATCACACCACTGCACTCCAGCCTGTGTGACAGAGCGAGACTGCGTCTCAAAAAAAAAAAAAAAAAGAGAAAAATTCACATACAAAAAAATGAAAAAAACAAATAATAAATTCACCTTTAAATCACAAAAATATACTTGCATTTTAATTTTGCTAGGTTTATAAAGATGGAGCAGTCCAGTAGAGTATTTAAGAGTGTGGACTTAGAATGCCTGTGCTCAAATCTCACTCACATTCTCCTCACTGCTGTGTGACCTTGGACAAGTTGCTTGACCTCTCTGAGCTTCTGTTTTCTCATCTGTAAAAAGATACTATAAAGCGTCTCTATCTCAAAGTTGCTGGGAGGGCTCATTGAGGTTAAGATGGAAAGGATGCCATCAGCTCTCAACCATTTACTACTCTATGGGTCTGGAAATATGCATTACAAGATGGAAACAGGGATTGTTTGAGATAAGCGTGTGTATTCGAATATCTTCTGTAGACATAAATTTTGTACAAATATTCAAACCAATGGTTATGGACTGAATGCTTGTATTTCTCCCCACCTTCATTTATATGTTCTAATCCTAACCCCCAGTTGGGTGGTAGTAGGATGAAGGGTTTTGAGGAGGTAATGAGGTCAGAGGGATGGAACACTCATGAAAGGGATTAGTGCCCTCATAAAAGGGACCCCAGAGAGCCCTCTTGCCCTCTTCCCTCAGGTGAGGTTGAAACACGAAGTTGGCAGTCTGTTGCCTGAAAGCTGGCCTTCACCGGAACCCAACCATGGTGGCGGGTTCCCTGATCTCAGACTTCCAGCCTCTCTAAAACCATGAAAAATACGTTTCTGTTGTTTATAAGCTACCCAGTCTGTGGTACTCTGTTACAGCAGCTCAAATTATCTAAGACAACACCACATGCTCATGCAGTGGGTGCACAGACCGGAGGAGGGAAGATGGGGCGATAGAGCGAAACACTCCACTCCGTTTTCATTGTCGTAGCATTTTTGGAGAGCCGGCATTTGGATTTACACATATACGTATAAGAACATTGAGAAAATATGGAAGTTATCTGGAAGAAAAATAAATCTTGTTTTCTATAACCTACCACCCTATTCCCAAGAAAGAGATAGTGGGTCAGTGATAAATGCTCTCATTTTTAGCTAGGCAAGCCCTACTTGGAATGTAAAAAAATAAACAAAAAGAGTCCTTTCTGTTGGATTTTAGTCATAGTCTCCAATCTGGTGCCCAGGGGTTTGGAGGGTGTGGGGGCCTAGAAAGTTCCGTCATTCAACTCTTCTGAAACTGTCAAGGTCCTTCCCCTGAACGCTCTCAGTTCTGTGTCACAAGGCACCACGACTTCTCCCTTTCAGACGCCCTCTCTCTTCTCCTCTTCAAGGACCTTTGACCTCCTTCCCTACCCCAAGGGTTCTCCATTTCTCAGTCCTTCTGGGTCTGTGTGGACCAAAGGGAGGGGCTTCCCATCTGTAGGTGTGTCCGAGTTGGTTCCTTCTGGTGGGTTCGTGGTCTCACTGACGTCAAGAATGAAACCGCGGACCTTCGCGGTGAGTATTATAGCTCTTAAAGGTGCCACGGACCCACAGAGTGAACAGCAGCAGGATTTATTGTTAAGAGGGAAGGAACTAAGCTTCCAAACCGTGCAAGACGACCCACACGGGTTGCCGTTCCTGGCTGGGGGAGGCCAGCTCTTATTCCCTTATTTGTCCCCACCCATGTCCCACTGATTGGTCCATTTTACAGAGTGCTGATTGGTCCATTTTACAGGGTGTTGATTGGTCCATTTTACAGGGTGCTGATTGGTCCATTTTATAAACCTCTAGCTAGCTACAGAGCGCGGATTGGTGTGTGTTTACAGAACACTGATTGGTGCATTTTACAAACTCTTGTAAGACAGAAAAGTTCTCCAAGTCCCCAATCGACCCAGGAAGTCCAGCTGGCTTCCCCTCTCACAGGGAGTTCACCAACACTACCTTCCAACCACATTACTGCTAAATGGGGCTCCTCTTAACCCAGCTCTTGGTATTACTTTGCTAAAAGAATTTCTGTCTCTTCCAGGCCAAGCACAATGGCTCATGACTATAATCCCAGAACTTTGGAAGGCTGAGGTGGGTGGATCACTTGAGGCCAGGAATCCGACACCAGCCTGGCCAACATGCTGAAACCCCATCTCTACCAAAAAATACAAAAATTAGCTAGGCGTGGTGGTGGGCATCTGTAGTCCCAGCTACTACGAGGCTGAGGCACGAGAATCTCTTGAACTCGGGAGGCAGAGGGTACAGTGAGCCAAGATCGCATCACTGCACTCCAGCCTGGGCGACAGAGTGAGACGCTGTCTAAAAAAAAAAAAAAAATTTCTGTATCTTCCAGCATTTTGTCAAATTAGCAAATATTCTCTTTTTGGAACACGCCAGGATCCTGTGGAAGGGAGGAGGAAAAAATAACACATTCCATAACATTTCTTTTTACATAATTAACCTAGAAATACATTTTTGAATGCCTACTGTACACATTGAGGGAACGTGTTGTGTTGTGCTAGCTACAAACATTTTCAAACATTTAAAAAATTACGATCTAATGAGAGCCAAGAGCGTGCATATGGTTTTCTAACCTAGAGAGCGGGGGAGACTCCCTGAGGGAGAGACAGTGAAGCTGCACACGGGAGGATGAGTAGGAACTGGGGAAGGTGGAGGGTGGGAAGGAAATGACGTTTCAAGCAGTGGGAACAGCATGAGCAGAGATCCACGGGGGGAAAAGGGTGATGCAGTCTAGCAGAACACTACACTTTGTCTTCTCGGGAGCTCATTTTGATAGTGTTTTGTGAGAGCCAGCATTTGGATTTATACATATACGTAGTTTTTCAACCCAAACTAGATTACACAACATTCTGTGCATGCTTTTCTTGGTCAATAAATTTCATCTTCTCATTCCAGTAAGATTTCACCTCATCTAATACCCAGACCAAATTCAAATGATCTCAATTTACCCAAAAATGTCTCTCATGGCCAATTTGTCTCAACTGGTATTTAATTATTGAGCAGGCAATTGATAGCTCACAAGAAGATCCAAGACTCAAGACCTTCAGGCAGCCTAGGACAGTGGAAAGAGATCTACCCATTCGAATGTCTGTTCATTCATCCATCCATTCGTCCATCCATCCATCTATCATCCATCCATCCGTTCATCATCTGTCTATTCATCCATCAATCCATTCACCATCCGTCCATCCATCTGTTCATCATCCATCCATCCCTTCATCACTTATTGTATGTTCCTTCCATGCTAGCTCTTACACCAGGTGTATAACTGACAAACTTCCAGCTCTGGCTTAACCCTGACTCCTTAGATCCAGGCCAGCCCTGTTCCCACAGCATAACACTGCTGGAGGGTCTCAGTCTCCTAGTTTTACTGGGATAAGGAGACCGTAACCCCGACCTCTCCACCACTTTTTGCTCATTCAGACTAAATATACAGTGGATAGTCTTGTCTGTCCTTCCTATTTACTTAGCTAGCAAAAATGTTATGTGCAAAAGCCTAAATTTTTGCTGACAGCAAAACAAATTTTTAAAAATCCTTTTAGGATAAGAAATATGTTTGTGTTCAGGCAAAGAAGAAAACTTCTGCACTTAAAAAAAATCAGGTCAATTATTCTATTGCTTTTAGCTTCTCAATCTTGCCTGATTAAATACTTACTCTAGAAAATTGAGTATCCACGGGAGGACAAAAGACTTTCCTGTTGACCTTCTTGCTCCCCTCTAAGGAAAATCACTGCCCTAGATTTTCAAAATCTTCATAAAAGCCGAGTATGTCTCGAGAAAATAGCTCTTAAAAGGTGTGAAAGCAAATTATGAGATATTTCCAGCAATAAAACCGAGTTTGTGTTTCTGGTAAAACACACAGATTCATTCACACGAAGTGCCATTGTCAAGATATTAGAAACAAGACACATTTATCTCTTTTAAAACTTATTAATAAAACCACTAAAAATAATCCCTAACCTTGACTGCTTATTTTATGCCAAAAATTATGCAAAGTATTTACATACATAATTTTATTTAATCCTTAAAACAGCCCTTTGAGGTAGAAACTATTGATCTATCATTATCCCCATTTTAGAGACGAGGAAACTGAGTTTTAGAAAATCTAAGTAACTTGCCCAAGGTTAGAAAGCTGGAAATTCAAGGAATGGAGATTTAAACCCAAGGAGTCTGACTTCAGAGCCTACATGCTTAATTTCCATGTGATAGTTGGGCTTCGTATAAAAAAGAAAAATACATATATGCAAAAGCAAAATAGAAATTACCTCTAAATCTTCCATTCAGAGATAACCACTTAGCACCTTGATCTATATTCTTCCACTTGATTTTTCCTTTGCTTTCTTCACTTACCAAATGTAGCATGAACATTCCCTATGCCAACAGGCATATTTTCAGCTGTGTTTTGAGCTCTCTGGAAACACAAATACATTACTGGAAGCTCCACCCCTAAGACTGGAAGAACCAAGAGAAAAGATATCACGAATGGATAAAATCTCCAGGGACTCCGGTGGGAACTGGGAACAAAGGTGGAATTAGGAGGGCTGCTCTTTCCTTGGCTTCTGGCAAAGTCCTGTGGTTTATGATGAGATGTGGGTTATTAGGAGCCATCAGAAAGGACCAAAGAGGATGGAAATTGTAGAAGCGGCAGCAGCAACTTTAACATGACCACAGGTTCTTTGACATTCCTCCCACTGAGAGGTGGAACCTGGTCCCCTCCTTTTGAGAGTGGGCATGCTTAGACTGCTTAGACACAGCAGACATGACACTATGTGACTTTTCAGGCTGGGTCACAAAAATCCATGAAGCTCCTACCTTACTCACAAGGCACTGACCTGCCATTTTAGAAGTCTCACTACCCATGGAGGCTGCCATGCTGAAGTGGCCACAGAGAGGTGCTCTGAGCAACCGTCCCAGCTGAGCCCAGCCTTCCAGCCATCCCTGCCAATGTGTCAGACGCAGGACTAAAAAGAACACCTTAGAAGTGGATCCTCCAGCCACCGCCTCATATACTAGAGTCACCCTCAGCTCTGGGGCTTCTGGCTGAGACCCTAGACATCATGAAGTAGAAAAGCCTTTCTTGTTGTGCCTTGCCCAAAGTCCTGACCCACAGAAGCCAGGATTCTCTCTTTTTTAAAAATTTGTAATAAATAATCATTATTTTATGCCAATGTTTTCAAGATGGCTTATTGCACAGCAAAAGATCACTGGGACAGAATTTGGCACCTGGAAGTGGGGACTGACCTATACAAACTTGGAGCAGGGCTCAGAGGTTGCTGCGCTTGCATCTGAGGCACCACCACATGCCATGAGACCAAAAATCTCTCAAAGATCCCAATGATCCCAGTCTCCACCTTCCCTTCCTGGGCCTCCAGGAGATGTGTTCTACTAGGAAAGGGCATCAAAATATAATTTTCAAAACGTTTTTAAAAATGGAGCCCAGCATGATCACTCACACCTGTAATCCCAGCACTTTGGGAGGCCAAGGCAAGTGGATTGCTTCAGTCCAGGAGTTTGAGACTGGCCTGGGCAACATGGTGAAACCCTGTCTCTACTAAACAAACAAACAAACAAACAAACAAACAAACAAACAAAAAAACAACAAACTTGTCCCATGAATATAGAATGAATGAATATGTGTCAAAAATCCCTCATTCTCATAAGTGAAAGGACCAAGAACACTAAAGCTGGTGACCATCCTGAGTATTCACAGGCATGGGAGAAGAATGCTGGGACAGGGATTCTGGGTGAGACACAAAACTGGAGAACATTCTTCAGGGCAATAAAACCATGACCTTGGAGGTTTCTTCACTAACAGACAGCAATCAGACTCATTTCTACCAGACAAAAATTTACAAGTTAACTTGTTAACGTCAGACTCCGGAGGCCCTACTCAACAGTACAAAGAGAGTCAAACAAAGCCACAATTCCCCCAGAGAATTAAATATAAATAACTCCCGAGCTGGCCTGTTCACAGAAGCTACAGCGTGACAATGAAAGGATGCACACGCAGCCGTCTGCTTTGCTCCCAAGTTTTAGATCCTTTTTCCTCAGGAGATCCCTGGTAGCAGAAACTCTTCCTTGCCCAGGCACATCAGACACAAGGGACCCCAACACCCCTCCGCCAACACTCCTCCAATTCCAACATCCTGAACGTAGATGCCAATCTCTGCCTATGATCTCCTGTCTCTCCACCTCGCCCCTGTCTTCCTGGAGACCTCAGGCTCCCACCCCTCCTGGCTTTCCAAGACCCCCAGACCTCCCTTGACCCCACTAGGCACCCCAAGCCCCCAAGATCCAGGACCATCAAGCTTCCCAAAGACCTACCAAAAGGTGGGTGATTCTGAAAACATGCAAAGTTTCCAAATCATGAGGAAAAATAACCTGTTATTAATATAGGTTTTGATATTTAATATATCCATTTGTTCATTAGTCAATTTTGTACCCAAAATATTTCATTACATTGAAAAGCCACATGTCAGCTTCCTTGTCACATTGGAAGTGACCTCTCTAAAGCAGGTACAACGTCTGCTGAGGAGTCAGTGCCAATCATCCATTAAACAAGGTCCTCATAGCCAAAAGATTTGCAAAGCACAACAATAAATATGTACCCACACCTTTGCAGAGCAAACCAGTTTCTGGATGTGAAAAGCGGGTGCACATAAGAAGGTGGATAGGCTGTGAGGTGAGGCCTTCAGGAGTAAGACCGCCTGAAATGGGCCAGCTGCTCCCCATCACTGTGCCCTACCCCCAAGTCTCCTATTCTCATCTCCTGCCATTTGGCCTTCTTGTCCCATCACTGTCACCCCTGAGTAGACTCCACTCCTGTGAGCAAGGCTGGTGCAAAACGCCCTGCACCATGCCAAAGACTCCACCACAACCCCAGTGTTGCGCGTGATGGACAAAGTGCCTTTTCCATCAACTTCTCAAAGGAGCTGAGCAGTTCCGCAAGAAGCGAACCTGCTTGGCCCTCCTTTCCCCAAACTTACTGGAACAACACTCTTTTCCTTGGACGGCTGGTATCACTCATACTCAGGAATGGCTCAGCAGATGGCAGGTCATTGAGGACAGACGCACAGCACAAATGTTTCCCAGGAGGGCACCAGGGAGTCAGGGAGAGGAGCAAGATGAAGGGGGTGCGGAGGAAGAAACTAACACCCCCCCCCCCCCAACGACACACACACACACACACACACACACACACTCTCCTGCAGGAAATAATTAGCAACTGACAAGGAATAGTTGAAGGCAGTCTACCGCTGTCAATGCTGCCCCAGTGGGGTCTTTGTGTGCTGGGCTACACAGACTCACCCAGGCTGTTCTTTGGAAACCCTGGGAAACTTTAAAAGGGTCGCTACCCATCACAGTCCAGGACACGCCTGGGACCAGCCCATTTCCATATCCAACAAGACCCAGATCCTGGCTCCTTCCCTGCCTGTCAGCCAGGACCTGGCCTTCTGTGGGAAGTCCTCTTCCCGGGGTTCCCTCCAGGCCTCCCATCTCACAGGGCTGAGGGGAAATTCATTGCTTTCCCCATAGTTTTGCCTTCTGGATTGCCCCTCAATTGCCTGCGTCTCCTTCTTCCCTCTCCACTGGATCCTGACTCCCCTCACCTCCTGGCCTCCACCCTGTCCCCCCCCAACCTCTCACCCTACCTTCCTTTTCATTCATTCACTCCCGAACTTCCAGGTTCCTGGGCTCCCCTCCCCTCCACACTGCAACTTCCCTCTGTTGCCATAGAAACCGCCCTGAAAGGTGACAACTGACCTTCCAATTACCCAGAGTCCTGTGCCGGCTGTGCCTCCCTGTCCAATCTTACATGACCCCCATTCTGCACAGAACCCCACCTCTCCCCTTCTCACTGCACCTCTCTGAAGGTGAGTTCTGATGTGGGGACAAAGGTGCTGGGGAGATGTGCCTTTGAACTCCAGCGCTGTGCAATTCTGTGTGCTCCGGACTCCAAATCCCCACATCTCCAGTGATGCCCTGAACCCAGCATGTGCAAGGCCAACATCCTCTGCCCCAGCTTCTCCTCCCCCACGGCTTTCTATGTGAGTGGCTGCCCCCTTCATCCACTCTGCCACACAGACTGGAAATCTTGGGGCCACAGCAGCCTCCTCTGGCCCTTCATTCCCTGCAGCCACCCAGTCCCAAGCCCTGTCAACATTTATTCTTCCTGAAACACCCCTGCATTCCTTCCACCGCCTCCTTTGTTCAGGTTCTTATCTCACTCACACACTCTTTTTGTGGTCTCTTAACTGGGGTCGCTATCTCGTCTCTGCCTTCATCTGATCTTCAAATCCCACCCTAGATGTATCCTCCCCAAGGTACGTCAGATCTGGCCAAGTACTTCTTGAATTGTTTCCATGATTCTGCGATGCCTTTGGAATAAGATCCAAGTATCCAACCCAGGATTCAGCGCCATCTTTGCTCTAACCCCATTTTCCTTTCTAACCTAATCCCTGGCTGTCCTGTGCCAGCCACACAGACATGCCCCACCCTATACACCTCAACCCTCACTCCTGCATTCCCCTCAGCCCAAATGCCTGCCCATATGTCCATGCCCAGCTCAATGCCCCTTCCTCCAAAAATCTTCCTTGGATTCTCCCAGTGCGAACCAATCTCAGTTTTTCCCCTGTCCTCCCCAGACTCAATGGTTACACTCCATCCTCATTACTCTAAATCCATCTTTGTTATGATGGACTTGGTTATGAATCTGTCTCCCCATGTGAAGGCCTAAGGCCAGGGATGTGTCTTGTCTTCTTCCTTTTTTCTTTTTTGAGATAGGGTCTCACTCTGTCACCCAGGCTGGAGTACAGTGGTGCAATCATGGCTCACTGCAGCCTCAACCTTCCGGGCTCAAGTGATCCTCCCACCTCAGCCTCCTGAGTAGCTGGGACCACAGATGTGCACCACCAAGCTTGGTTAATTTTTGTATTTTTTGTAGAAACAGGGTTTCGCTATGTTGCCCAGGCTAGTACAGAACTCCTGGCCTCAAGCGATCTGCCCACCTTAGCCTCCCAAAGTGTTAGGATTACAGGCATGAGCCACTGCATCCAACAGGACTGTGTCTTTTTCCCCCCGAACACCCCTTGGGCTCCACAATCATGCTCTGTCCATGGCAGAACTCAGCAGGAAGTAGACATCCTGCAAGAGACAGTACCTCCAATGTGGTTGTGCAGGCCCAATAAACTAGCCAACTGTCCCGGCCATCAAAAAATATTTAAAAGGCTATAACTTTATTATAGTTGCCAATATGTCCTATTAAATCATTGTGATCATAAGTGGGTTTCAAAATGACACAAATAGATTGAAAACAGGTTAAATTAAAAGTAAAATTCAGGATCTTAGTAACCTTAAGGTTACCAGTCGCAGCTCAGTCTATACCCCATCTTGTCTGGTGCTTCTTACTCAACCATGAACCCTTTTCCTGGCCTCTGCTGCCTCCTGAGGCAGGAACACAGCCCCAGAAATGTAATCTTAGTGGAAGTTAAAATATTGGTGACATATAGAAGAATGGTTGGGAGCAGACCACCTGGTTTTGAATCCTGGGTGTCGTGGGCAAGTTCCTTAACTTCTCCAAGCCTCAGTGTCTCCATCTCTAAACTGGGAGAATAATCGGATTGACCTGAAAGGCTGCTGGAAGGGCTAATTAAGATGAGTATGAAGAAGCCAGGCATGGTGGCTCACGCCTGTAACCCCAGCACTTTGGGAGGCTGAGGTGGGCAGATGGCTTGAGGTCAGGAGTTTGAGGCCAGTCTGGCCAACATGGCAAAACCCCATCTCTACTAAAGATACAACAATTAACCTGGCGTCGTGGTACACACCTGTAATTCCATTTATTGGGAGGCTGAGGCAGGAGAATCACTTGAACGCGGGAGGTGGAGCTTGCAATGAGCCAAGATCGTGCCACTGCACTCCAGCCTGGGCAACAGAGCAAGACCCCATCTCAAAAAAAAAATGAGTATGCAGAAAGTATGGGGCCATAAGAAGTGATAGTGATGCTGCACTGGACATTCTTGACACCCCAACCTAGCAAAGGAGAAACAGAGATGTGTTGTCTCTTGACTATGAGCGCTGGGAGCCAGCATCCTGTGGAGGGCACATTAGCACTCCTAATCCACGTACAAAACCCCTGAGCTCCTGTACCTTCTCCTCCACAGGACCAAAGAATCACGAGATTTAGGGCCAAATATCACCCCTAGGATACTTGCTCAGGGCAAAGAGAAAGCACTCCCTTGCAGTGGTGGCATCTGCTATGACCACTTGAACCAAGCCAGGCACCCAGCCTCACCCAGGGCGGACAGCCAGGCACACTGAGCTCCCAGCGTCTCCACCTAGGAAGCGTTCTTGCCAAAACTGCTGAAATGAAGCGCAGGCAACACTTTAGACCTCATTTCCAGACACAGAGGGGAGAGCGGGGCAGCTGACAGTAATTGGATAAATCCAGAAGGAAGAACAGTCTACCAGACAACTGACCTGATCTCTTTAAAAAGTCAGTGTCATAGGGAGAGAAAGGAAGGTGCTGGAAAGAACAGAGGAGCGTTTGAGATTAAATGAGCAAAGAAACATAACCCTCAATTAATCCTTAATTGGCTTAGTTTGTTTGTTTGTTTTTAAATTAAAAAAACATAAGAGACCTTTTGGAGACAAGGAAATTTGAATACAGGGTGGGTACGAGATGGTATTAGGGAATTATTGTTAATTGTGTTCAACTTGATGAGGATTTTGTAGTTATGTAGAAAGTCATCATTATTTTTCTGAATTTCCATGGGAAGAATTCAAGGGTAAAATATTAATGTCTACAACTTACTTTGAAGCGCCTTGAGGAGGAAAAAAAATTATATGTATATCTATATGCATGTATAAAGTCAATATGGCAAAGTGCTAGTAATGATGAGTCTGGGTACTGAATAGAGATATTCATTGCACTCATCTTATAATTTTTCCACTAGCTTGAAAACATTTCATAATAAATAGATATTAGGATCTGGGGGGCCGAGACCCCAGACCTTGGTCCGCTTGGTAACCCTCCAATCAGAATCTAAGAATGTCAAGTCTCCTCAGAGAGTCGCCTTGCTCCAAAAGAAAGGACTCTGCCACTGCCAGAGCTTCAGCTGCCTGGCATTTACAGTTTTAACTCAACTACATGTCCCTTTGTAGCAGTGGCTGTCCCTGACAACCCACAACTGCCCGAGGACAGACTCGCTCTAAGAGCTTGCACCTTTCAATGGGGACAATTACATCCTGAGCAATATTTTTAAACAGGAAGCTTAAGCGGCTGTAAATGGTCCAACCAGATCCCTCTTGCTTCCCAGAAAAGGAAGACAGAATATGGGCAGAAGGTATCAGGGCCAACCTTGATCTCTGCCTTTCCTCCATCTTCAGGACCTCAGCATTCCACCAGGAAGGGAGGCAGAGGAGGAGGAAGGGCAGTCACAGGTAAACAGTTGGACACAGAGCTGGGTATAGTTGCAGGCTTCAGTGGTGACTGATTAAAAAAATGGGGCTTCTGGGGCTCAAAAAGCTTTGAAGGCCCAGCCGCTTGGCAGCCACTCACTGTAATACCTGATCATAACCTGCAGCCAAGGCTGAATCAGCCCACTGATACGTCTTATTTGACCCTCCACAAAAAAAAAAAAAAAAAAAAAAAAAAAAAAAAAAACCTTTTGAGTTGAAATATAACATACAGACTAAAGTGCACGGATCAGTTGTACAAACTGAACACTGTGTCATCAGCCCCCAAAAACAACATGCCCAGCCCCCAACCCCCACTCCTGTGTCCCTCCCCGTCATTATTCCCAAGGGAATCATCTTCCTGACTTGTATCACTGAGGAGTAGTTTTGCCTGGTTCTGAACTTCCCATACATGGAATCAGGCTGGCTGTGCTCTTTTTGGGTCTGGCGTCTTCCCTCAGCATGCTGACTGGGAGATGCTTCTGCATTGCTGCAAATGGCTGTGGTGCACACATTCTCATTGCCATGTGATATTCCATGGTGTGGCTCTGCTATGATTAATTTGTCCATTCTCCTGTTAGTGGGCATTCCAATCTGCGGCTGTCATGAAACAGCACTGTGACAAATCTCCTAACTGGTGAGCATATGTGCACGTCTCTCACGGGCATCCACCTAGGAGCAGAATTGTTGAGTCATCAGAAACACACAGGTTCAGCTCCATGGTGCCTTGTAAATTTCGGAGTTGGTTGGTAACTTTTAGAATTTGAGACATTTAGGCAGGGTGTGGTAGCTCATGCCTGCAATCCCAGCACTTTGGGAGGTCAAGGCAGGCGGATCACTTGAACCCACGAGTTTGAGACCAGTCTGGCCAACATGGTGAAACCCCATCTCTACTAAAAATACAAAAAAAATTAGCCTGGCATGGTGGCGCAAACCTTTAGTTCCAGCTACTTGGGTGGCTGAGGTGGGAGGATTGCTTGAGCCTGGGGGGTGGAGTTTGCAGTGAGCCAAGATCATACCACTGTGCTCCAGCCTGGGTGACAGAGCAAACCCCTGTCTCGATTACCAGAAAACAAAAAAAAAAAAGAATTTGAGAGATTTAGCATAAAGATCAAGATAATACCTCTTCTTTCCAAATGGAAAAACATTGCAACACTAGATCCACATTCCACCTTCATGAGTTGGGGGTTTGGGCTCCCCATTTTGCCAAGCCCCAACCCAGCCTGCCTTGTGTCACTTCCCCAGCTCCTGGAGGCATCATGACTTTGGGACTCTCCGTGGTAAATGATCTGAGTGTGCTTTTACTTCAAGTCTATAATGAAAATTACTTAGTTTCCCCAGTGAGTCCATTCTGAATGATCCTGGGGGCCCGAGGACTGTGCTCATGTTACTCCAGTGCAGTCTGAGGCCTTGAGCAGGAATCAATTGCCCCTGATGTATGCCGGGCACAGTGGCTCACGCCTGTCATCCCAGCACTTTGGGAGGCTGAGGCCGGTGGATCACCTGAGGTCAGGAGTTTGAGACCAGCCTGGCCAACATGGCAAAACCCCATCTCTACTAAAAATACAAAAATTAGCCAGACATGGTGGCACACGCTTGTAATCCCAGCTACTTAGGAGGCTGAGACAGGAGAATCACTTGAACCTGGGAGGCAGAGGGTGCAGTGAGCCGAGATTTCGCCACTGCACTCCAGCCTAATTTCCCCTGATGTGGTGTAACAGAAGCTGAAACAGCTGAGGGCAGGTCAGGGCCCCCCCGCCCATCTGATGCTATCTACTCAGTACCTCCTCCACCTTCCTCCTGTTTATTCCAGTTCCTCTCTCAACCTCTAGCCGCACAGATGGCCCCTATTTACACTCTCATCACCTCCAGCCTGGCCTGATACATAATCTCTTTCTTCCAGGCTGTCTCCTTCTCAGGATGCCTTTTAATTTCACTTAAGCAACATAAAATGATACAGGGAGAGAAAAGGAAATTTCCCTGTCACCTCCTCTCCCAAGCCCCTCAGTTTCCCTCCCCGGAGGCAACCACCATTTCTAATTTCTTAACCATTTTTCAGAAATCAAATGACCTCACACACTACCCTTGTCTATTTTGACGCAGGCTGGTGCATACAGTGAGGTCTGTTCTGCAGCTTGCTCTGTGTGTCTTGCTGGGCCTTGACGGCGGTGTGTATAGATTCTCCTGATTCTTTTGAACAGCTGCAGTTTTCTCTTGCCTTTATGACCATCATTTATTTAGCCAGTCCCTTAATGAGGGATATTTTGGTCATTTCCAACCCACCACTATCACAAACAACACTGTAATGTTATATACGTCTTTGTACACATGAGCAAGTATAGCTGCAAAATAAATCCCTAGACCTGTGACTGCAGGTCAAAGGAGGTCTGCATCTCTTACTTTGATCAATCGCGCCAAATTGCCCTTTAAAAGGACTGCGCCCATTTACACTGCCTCCAGCAATATCTAAGCAGCTCAAATGAGCTCTTGAAAATGCCTATCTGATCACAATCCTCCTAATTGAAAGCCACCCGTCCCCATCTCTGACTGCACGGCAGAATTCCGAAGAGACATCAAAGCAACCCTATAAGTAAGGCCCCAACCCCTGAGGTTCTGACTGAGTTAAGATGTGGCGCAGTCATTGGAGATTTTTTTAAGCTCCCCAGGTGATTCTAGAATGTTCCAGGATAGCGAACCACAGCTATAAATTCACTACGGGTTCCCCATGCCTATTCCCACCACATAAAGTCCACGCTCCTCAGCAAAATAGAGAAGGCCCTTCATTTTCTGATGCCCACCTGCCTCTCTGCCCTTCTTCTTGGTACTTGCCACTTCATGTCCAACTCTCTGGTCCTGCTGAATGAATCCGTTTCAGCTTCCCAGAAGCACCGTGTTCTCCAGCCCATCTGCCTTGACTCAACCTGCCCCTTCTGCCAGTACCAGCTTCTCCACCTTGCTAGCTGCTGCTCACCCCTCAAGGTTTGACTAACCAGGGATTCTACCTTTAGGAGCCTCCGCTGACCTTCCTGGGGAGCAACAGTCACAGTGATGTACTAGGGGCCATAGGCACAGGCTTGCGAGAGCCGATCCTTAGCATCTCTTCCCAACTCCCTGTTCAATGATGCTGTTGTTGGCTCGACACTGGCCATGACAGGGGTACTTACGCCACAGCAACTGGCAACCACCACACATCAGGAGCTTTTTTCTTTCCCCCAGAAAGCCAGCTATTATCAATTAACATCACGCAGGTGTTACAAAGCTCCTCTGCATGCTCATGGCAGCCTGGGATTTCATCGACTTCAGCTCCTCTCATGCTGTTATCAGGAGACTTTCAGCCCCTGTAATAGATAGCAGTGAAGACTGTGAAAATAATAATGGCTAACACTTACTGAGTATATGTGTGTGCCAGACACTGAAATGAAGGCCTTACGTGCATGTGTTCATTTGCTCCTTACAACAACCCTGAGAGGCGAGGACTATCCTGACCTCTGCTGTCCTGAGGCACAGAGAGGAAAGGTGACTTGCCTGAGGTCACACAGCCAGTGAGCAACACAGCCATGACAATAGATGGTCAATGTATGTCCTGTGGAGGGAGGGATCCTAACTTCTGCAAGCAGGTGCTGGGTGGCCTGGCTAGATAGACAAGGCAGGGCCTTATCCTCAGCAAATTACAAATATCCTAACTTCTGCAAGCAGGAGCTGGGTGGCCTGGCTAGATAGACAAGGCAGGGCCTTATCCTCAGCAAATTACAAATATCCTAACTTCTGCAAGCAGGTGCTGGGTGGCCTGGCTAGATAGACAAGGCAGGGCCTTATCCTCAGCAAATTGCAAATATCCTTGATGGCTTGTGACTGGCCTATCCCCTCCTTCAGGCAGGACTGTATTAGTTAGCTATGGCTGCTATAACAAAAGCCATCAACTTAGTGGCTTAAAATAATGCAAATTTAATATCTTACAGTTCTGGAGGCCAGAAGCCTAAAATGAGTCTTACGGCACTAAAATCCAGGTATCTGCAGGGCCATGTTCCCTCCTGGAGGCTCCAGGGGAGAATTTATTCATTGTCTTTTCCAGCTTTTAGAGGTCACCTGCATTCCCTGGCTCATTGCCCCTTCCTCCATCTTCAAAGCCAGCAGTGTCTCATTGAGTGCTTCCTCACATCACTCTCTCACACTCTCTCTTTTCTGCCTCCCTCCTCCACGTTTAAGGACCCATGACGACATTGGGCCCACCTGCTGAATTCAGGATACTCTCACTACTTAAGATCAGCTGATGAGCACCCTTAATTCCATCTGCAACCTTAATTCCCCTTTGCCATGTCAAGTAACACACATGCAGCTTCAGGAACTGGGACATAGACATCTTCTGAGGCTGATATTCTGCCTCTCACAGGGCTCCCCCTTTTCTTGCTCCATTTTGTGGGACAAAGACAACTCCCTCTTCTGAAGGACGCTTCAAGAAAGAGCCAGGCCTTGGTGACATCTGACTAAGAAGGTAAGAGCTAGATGTGATCACATCCACCAATTTGGGGACTTGGGGTCCTCCTGCCAAAACAGTACAGAGAGATATGCTCAGTCTAATTTTGATGATGATGATGACGACGACGATGACGATGATGACGATGATGATGACGATGATGATGATGATGGTTGAGGTATTAGGTACAGCAGGGTGAGTTCTATGGGCTTTACAGAAGTTAACTCTGGGTCAATGGGAACTCTTCTTCTTCCTGTGGCTTCCTCTGCTACTCCTCCTCACCCATAGCCCAAAGCAGCCACCAACCCCACTTCTAGATGATGTTACAAGGCCAGCACCCACTACCATGCCAAAGTCTCCATGTCTTTGGGTCCAAATTCTCAGGAGAGAGAGAGAGCAAATTT
The DNA here is from genome assembly GCF_029281585.2 of Gorilla gorilla gorilla. Taxonomy (NCBI): domain Eukaryota; kingdom Metazoa; phylum Chordata; class Mammalia; order Primates; family Hominidae; genus Gorilla; species Gorilla gorilla. The sequence continues at coordinate 114,748,203 of NC_073242.2, read as the reverse complement.
GATTGGTTCATCTCAGCCTATGGGTGAAGCCCTCTTAGGGTAGGTGTCCTTCCTTTGTCTGATTGGACAAAAAAATCTTGGTTCTATCTGATTGGCTGGGGCGAAGAGGAGGTGTACTGGCTATAAATACATCTGTGATAGGCAGAATAATGCTCCCCCAACCCTGCAAAATGCCCATGCAACCTGTAAATATGGAAATAAGTTCCTTTGCATGGCAAAAGGGACTTTGCAGTTGTGATTAAGAATCTTAAGACTGGAAGACAATCCCAAATTATCCAGGGGGCTCAATGTAATCACAAGTGTCCTTACAAGGGAAAGAGGAGGAGGAGAATCAGAGATGGAGATAAGAGCACAGAAGCAGAGGTCGGAGCGATGTAACTGCAGGCTTTGAAGATGGAGAAGGGGCCACAAGTCAGGGGATGCAGGAGGCCTCTAGGAGCTGGAGAGGGTACGGAAACGCCGTCTGCCCTAGAGCCTCCGGAAAAATCCCAGTCCTGCCAACACCTTGACTTTATCCCTGTAAGACCCCTTTTAGACTTCTGGCCTCCAGAACTGTAAGAGAATACATTTACTTTTTTTTTTTTTTTTTGAGAGGGAGTCTAGCTCTGTCACCAGGCTGGAGTGCAGTGGCGTGATCTCGGCTCACTGCAACCTCCGCCTCCTGGGTTCAAGCGATTCTCCTGCCTCAGCCTCCCAAGTAGCTGGGATTACAGGCACGCACCGCCACACCCAGCTAATTTTTGTATTTTTAGTAGAGACGAGGTTTCACCATGTTGGCCAGGATAGTCTCGATCTCCTGACCTCGTGATCCACCCACCTTGGCCTCCCAAAGTGCTGGGATTACAGGCAGAAACCACCGCATCCAGCCAAATTTGCATTATTTAAAGCTTCTACATTGGTGTTATTTGTTACTGCAGCCATAAGAAGCTCACATGTAGTCACTATGGCTCATCCCTTGATCAGAAAATTGTGGCAGAAGACATCTGGGTGGGGCATTTCTACGTATGCCTCGAGTTCCAGGCTTCCAAGACGCCAGGAGGATGCGAGATGGGTTACTGGCCCTGATTAGCTGAGCTCAAGTGTCCATACCCGGGAGGGACACTGGGTACAAGAAGACAGTAGCACTAAGCCAAAAGGTGGCTGGGACTTCACAAAGACCTGAAGAAGGGCTGAGTGGATGCCCTGGGGAAAGGGCTGACGGGACTGAACACCAGGCTGAGGGAAAAGTCTTACAACCTGGGCAAAGTGTATTGACAGAAGGCACTGAGCTGTGGAAAGAGCACTGGACTGTGCGTCCACACTGAGCCTGGCAGTGCCATCCACTGGCTGGGAGGGCTCAGGCAGGGCTCTCCCCTTCACTGGGTCTGAGTTCCTCTATAGGTAAAATGAGGGACCTGCACTAGGTCAGTAAATCAAGCCTTCTTTTAGAAAAGTTTTTGAACAGCAGACTCCTGTATTTACACTAAATCTTTCTTGGGTAATTTGGAAAAAAAAAAATTGGTCAGATGGTAATCATAGCCAGGCATGGTGGCTCACACCTGTAATCCCAGCACTTTGGGAGGCAGAGGCAGGTGGATCACTTGAAGCCAGGAGATCAAGACCAGCCTGGCCAACATGGGAAAACCCTGTCTTTACTAAAAAACCAAAAATTAGCTGGGTATGGTGGCAGGCGCCTGTAATCCCAGCTACTCAGGAGGCTGAGGATCAAGAATTGCTAAAACCCGGAGACGGAGGCTCCAGTGAACCAAGATCTTGCCACTTCACTCCAGCCTGGGCAACAGAGCGAGACTCCGTCTCAAAAAAAAAAAAAAAAAAAAAAAAAAAAGATAATCATAATAATAGCAAGCATTTGAATAGATAGGACTCACTTTTGTGACAGGCAGTCTTCTAAGAGCCTTATCAATGTAAATTGATTTGTTCAAAACTCACAACAAATCGATAGGTGCTGTCATCTTCAGGTCACAGACAAAAAATTTAAGGCACAGAGAGGTTAAGAAATTTGCTCAAGGTCACCCAGCAGAGAATTGGTAAATTCTTGATTTGAACCCATATACTCAGGATCCAGAGAGAACTGAGAGGAATGGGAATAACTTAGCGGAGATTTAACCAGAAAGGCTAAATCCAGACAAATAAGAAACAGCTGAGAGAGGTGGAGAGACAGCTGGGGTTGGGGGAGGAACCATGACTGGAAAGACAATTCTGAAGTCTCTTCTAAGAGCACCATTGGAGCAGCTGTGGGGTCTGAGGAACACGGGAGTCAGTGGAAGGAGGGAAGGAAGCGTCTCCATTACTGGCAGGTGCTCTGGCATCTCTTTGAGTGGCTCTGTGTGGACACTGGACCATGCTGGGCCACAGCCTTTATTGGGGTTACACTTACAGTCTTATGGAGACAGATCAGAGTGCAGCTGCCATGGCTGAGGTAGCAGGTCCAGGGGTTCATCCTCCCCGTTGTCACTGCCCCAGGCCAGGCCCCTCAATCATTTCTGCAGAGCCCTAAGGCTTCAAGCAATACCATTTGAAAACCGCAACACCAGACGGACCTCCATTCAGTCAGTTCTCTTCTCTGCCTGGATTCGTTCCCATTGCCAAGGCCACAGAGAGCCCACCTAGGCCAGCAGCACCTGTCATCCCCTTGCAGGCAGCTGTGGAAGGCTCACCCTCTAATCTCCCTCACTCCTGGATCCTTGCATCAAAACTCAAGCGTCTGTTAAGTGATGGTTCTTTTTTTTTTTTTTGAGACAGAGTCTCTCTTTGTCACCCAGGCTGGAGTGTAGTGGCGCGACCTCAGCTCACTGCAACCTCCGCCTCCCGGATTCAAGCAATTCTCCTGCCTCAGCCTCCCGAGTACCTGGGATTACAGGCACCCGCCACCATGCCCAGCTGATTTTTGTATTTTTAGTAGAGACAGGGTTTCAGTACGTTGGCCAGGCTGGTCTCAAACTCCTGACCTTGTGATCTGCCCGCCTCTGCCTCCAAAGTGCTGGGATGACAGCTGTGAGCCACCACACCCGGCCTAAGTGATGGTTCTAACCAGCAAGATGACCTTGAGCAAGCCTCTTCTCAGGGCCTGAACTATCAAATGCAGTGAAGATAACTTACATTCACAAGCCAAGAGCCTGGGCTTCAAAACCTCTTAAGAAAGTGAAGAACAGTCAACGTGTAGTGAGCACCTGCAAGATGCTGGTTTTACAATTGCAGCCATTGCTGGTTTCACTGTCCTCATTTGACTGAGAAACCCAAGGCCCAGAGAGGTGAAGTGACTGACCAAGAACACACAGCCAGGCAATGCAGAGTCCAAGTTCACACCCAGGCCCTGGACTGATGCCTCTTCCTTTTCACCCACCCAACCATCCAACCAGCACAGGAGCTTGCACTTATGGTTCTGACCTTCCCTGAACCCTCTCTCATTCCCATGTTTTAGAGACAAGACAATTGAGGCTCAGAAGCACTAACTCACCTGCCCAAGGTCACCCAGCCTTTCACATAGGAGCCAGGATCCAGGCATGTGTGTGAATTCCAAGCTCACAGCTCTTCCTATTCCTATTCTGTAACACAGCCCCCCTGACTCCCACCCAGCGCTCAGAGCCTGGGCTTCTGTCTGAACCTGTCCCAGGCCTGGGCTGGTTAAAAGCAGCAAAAAGTTCCCCCTGCAGCTTCAACTTGAGCCTGTGACCATCATCAGCATACCCCGAGAGACTCTGGGGTGCCTGGGACAGGTAGTTGCAGATGCCTCCGGCCCCAAGTTGCCCTCTGCTCCTCCCGAGTTGTGCTCTTCCATGCCAGGGGAGGGAGGACAGCTCCCCTTGCCTCCTAGGCGGTTGGCAGAGTGGCAGCGGCTGCTGCTTCTTCCTGCTGCTGGCTGATGGAGAGATTATTTCTAAGCCCTTCCCATTCCACACCCCCCGCACACTGGCTGTCCCCGTGGGACTTGAAGTGCAGAGTCCGCTGCTCAACCAGGACAGCTGCCCTGGCTCCCTCCCAGCAAGAACCCCCAGACCCTCATCTCTCATAAGGAAAGGGGCTTCTGAGTCCTTTAAAAAAAAAAAAATCCCACCTCAATCCCCCAGGGCTCTCCTGCAGCTGCTGGAGAGAGAGATGCAGAATGAATGAACTTCTGGTTTCTGGAGGAGGCACGGGAAGAAAGATTGGAAACTAACTCTGCTAGAAACTGCTGTTTTGGGGATTTTTTTCTTCCCCTTCATCTCCACCAGAAACCCGTCCCTTCCCTGGGCACCAAGAGATGGGCTCCCCTTGCCTGGCAGAGAAACAGCTGGAAACTGGCTCACTGAGACAAGAAGGTGAGTTAAACTGGAGGGGAAGAGTTACTGCTTGCTGTAGGGCGGACAGGGGCCAGGGGGGATGTCAATGCTGTTAAACATCCTTGGCAAAAGTGCTGGTTTGAGTGAATTCCTTTCCCATGCTCCAGAAGGAGCTGTTTGCCAGCTGTTTGGAG